>NW_024104754.1:4825820-6099140 GCF_003945595.2 Pipra filicauda | reverse complement strand
TGTGCTTTGTGTTTTATTTGTTTGCTTGGGGTGTTTTGTTTGTTTATTTATTTCAAAACCCGTTTTGAGTTTTCTTTTCCTGCCTACTGATTTTTTTGTAAACTTTCAAATGCTACCTGATTTGTTCATACTGTGGCTATTCTAAGTTTTAGAACTTTCTGGAGGATTTTTACTAAATGCTTTTTAACTCGTTACTGTCTCTGCTTACTTGATTCTCTCTAAATGTGAAATTGTTGTGATTAGTCTTCAGTAGGATATGGGTATATGTTAGGATTCCCAGATGTTATGCAAGTTTTGTTTTACATCTCCAGAATAATCCTGCCAAAAGCAGAAGCACTTCTGGCCCTGGGCAGAACATCTCAGTCTCATTCCTGTTTTCTGCCTTGTGTTCCTATTGCACTGACTATGGTTTGGCCAAAAACATGATTTGGAAAAAGGTTACTGAAGATATTATTCTGATTAACACCAGTGTGACAGAAGAGTATCAGGTTAAGAGTCCCTTTGAGTCAGATTGCACATCTGTTTGCAGCAAGAAACCTTAAAGTCTGTGCCTTCAAATCAAAGCCATATGATTACTTTATTGCTGCAATAAAATTTCTTATTATGACAGAGGATGGAGTTCTCTAAAGCACAGAACTGTTATGTCCCACAGAGTCCAGCATTATGTACAAATTAATTGGGGTTCATTGTCCCATGTTTATATGCTGTGGCAATAATCCAGAAAGTTTCATTGTAATTCAGAAGTGTCTTGAATCCTGAGTTGTCTGTTGACCTCGGTGTCATCGTTTTCCACGTATTTTTTCCAGTTCAGCAGTAGATTGTAAATCAGCTATACTCTTGTAGTTTACCAGTTTCTCTGCTGATATACGTGAACCTCAGAGGAGTCATTTGCTAATTTAATTTTGAAAAAATTAAACTGCATAAAGCTCTGAGCAACCTAACCTCAGATCTGACCCTACTTTGAGTAGGAACTGGGACTAGAGACCTCTTGAAACTGCCCATCCCTCCCACTCTCTTTTTTTGGCTCTATTGTTGATCTCTTTTTCCCCAGAATGGGACTGCAGGAATTCAGGCTTAGGAAATTCTTTCCTTTTGGATCATTCCAGGGTCAGGAATATTGAACTGGAGTGATCACACAGGTGGATGTGAGAACTGATTTCTACCCTCTTTGACAATGGAAGTATTTGTTTCAGTGAACAGTGCAGTTGCCTTTTCCTTTGGTCTTTCATTGTGGCTTTTGACATGAATAATCTCAGCTTCAAATCACTGTCAGAAAAGAGGATCCTGGGTTACACACTGGCATTTTCTACATTGTCCTGTTCGCAGTATGTGTGTATTTTTTTTTTTTTTTAGATAAAAGCAATGCATGTGTTTTATGCTCAGTAAGTAACCATCCCTTGGGAACCAAAGGCAGGTAGTGACATCTCCTGTCATTCATCTCCTGTCTTCATCCCTTCTAGGTATATATATTTTGATCAGAGGTTGTAATTATAGGTTGAAGATCCTTCCTTTATGTCTCCAAAAATCAGCATGTCAGAACTGACCTTCACTACTTTACAGTGAAGAATCAGAATTTCCCCTTTGAAACTGCATGGGCAAAGGTCTGACAGCAAAGGCATGTGTAGTTCACCTTACTTGAAAAATACCTTTGTTTTTCTTTGGCATTACTGTAATGATCAATTCTTCATAAGAATAGACAGTTTTGTATGCACTTCCGTCATGAAGTTGGTGGTCACACACAGGCACAGGTTGCCCAGGTGGGTTATGGAGATAATACATACAGATATTCAAATCCCATCTGGAGATGATTTTGATCAACCTGCTGTAGGTGAGCTGGATGATGTTGACTGGTCCTTCCAACCTTGACTATTCTGTGATTCTTTGAAAGTTTCAACGAGAGAACTATAGTTCCTGTTTTGCATTGTGTCTATACTGTCAATAATACTGTCTTGAATGACCTCAATATTTTTCTCACTGTATACATCATCCCTAAGGCATTTAATCACAACATAATATCCTGCTATTGATTCTTCATTCCAAATTCCTGCTGACTCCAAGGGGAGTAATGGCAGAATATGGCTCTGAAGAGATCAATCAGTATCATACTCAAGTCTCCTAACCCCCAATTTCCTACATGACTGATGTTCTGTACTTGTAAAATTTACTGCCTAGTGATATTTTTAAAGGGCCACTTTGATTTTATAAACCATCCCTGAGCAATCAGGGACTACTTGGAAACAAATTGCATTGTGCAACTGGGAGCTCTTGTTATATGTATAGTGAAATATGAAGTGTTTAGCATCTGGGTACAATAAATTAGTCAAAAATTATAACAGAAAAAACAAGGCATCTATTAAAATTTATTCAACTTGCATGGGGAAAAGGCAGCACTTTTACCTAAAAATGTTGTTTAATCTTTATAATACACTGCTGAGTCAGTTCACAACTGAAATTTGACAGCAATAACTGTGGGTATTATTTTAAGTTTCTATAATGTAGTAATTCTGTATTTGATCTCCTCCCATTGTATAAAATTATTATAGGAAATAACTACTAGGTAGAAACACCTGATGAAAGAACAAGGTATAAAAACATGTTACAGAATGTATAAAAACAATCTGAATTGGTCCATAGGGTGAGGAGGAGGAAGTCATCAATGTAATGTCACACTTCTTGAAAAAGAGAGGATTCTCCCCTTCCTCTCTCACATCAGCAGCATCTCACCACCACCATGCTCCTCTCAGTGAAGATTTGTGACACTGAGATCTCACTATTATGTTCCTGTGGACTGAAATATCTGACCTTAGGACCGAAAGGGGCAGTGAAAGGCTGAGCATAGCATCTGAGAAAAATGGGTGGATAGTAGAAGGCTTGCATGTATCAATTTTGACCCAGTAAAATTTGAACTATGATGTTAGTAACATATTTTAATGGGACAAATAATTCTTTGATTAGACTGTTAAGGCTTTAATTAAACAAATGTACATTGTAGCTTTGCATTGAAAGAGTATTCCCTCCCCTTTTTTCCTGCCAGATGTTGAGTACAATGTGAGTCAGCATCAGGCACATGCACACACTCTGCTCCTTCCCCACTCAGTTCCACAATGGTGTAAGTGTGTTCACATCCTGCATTTTGGGGCAGAGTGGAGGGAAGAGTTATATGTCTATCAGATGCACAGCACAGAACTGAGTAGACTGTAATAGTTCATACTATTTTTTTCCACCCTTCTTTTTTTCTCGGGTGATCTGTGTATGAACAAAATCTTCAGAGACCAAAGATTCTGCTTATGACTATGCATCTGCTATCTCAAAGGGCTCAAGAGGGAACATTTGGCTCTTTGTGATTATAGTATTTTTCTCTGATAATTTCTGTAACGTGCTAGCTGGCCTCCTGCATCAACTCCTGAATGGCAAGTGACAGCATTTTTTCTTCATGAAAAGAAATTTTTAATGGGTTGCACCATAAATAGCTGGAACTTGCAGTCTTATGTGAAAAATACAGGATATGAGTCATTACAAACAGCAGGAGACCTTAGATCTCTGTAGCTTTACCCATCTTCTGTGGCCATATCAAGGACTGCATTTAATCTGAGCAGCACATGTTTGCTCCAGATAGCTATAGGAGGCAACCTGGCTCCCACTGTATGGTTCTGTAGTACCTGCTCTCTAGTAAAACGTAGTCCAGGCTTTAAAGAAACTCCAGTTCATTTTAGAGTCACTCAGTTTCTGGTACCTTAAAGTAAGACTGAGGAAAATACAATAATGAGTGGATTGTCTTTGGTATAAGAGAGGAACAGACTTACTCAGGAAACCAGACTTCAGTTTTTTCCAGAGTTTCTGATGTCCCCTGTTCTGCCAGAGGGGTCACTTTTCTGAGGTGTAAATTATGTCTTTCAATGAATCTTTGAAAATTTTAACTAGGTTAGTGTTTTGAGCAAAAAGAAATTAATTGTTATTATGACAGTTTCTGTAAGTCTCTATTTCTAGTATTTTTAAAAATTCAGTTCAAACAGTGTTAACTCTTTTTCCTCATATTCCATTCCCAAGAGCTACATGGATTTGGAATTCTTGAATGCAGTTTTGAATTGCTTTACAGTTCAGTCTCCCAGAGATAAAGAAGCCAAAGCACAAACGTTATAACAACTTACTTTAATGTAAGGCTCAATGGGAGAGTACAAAAGCAATACCTTTCAGATCTTTTGACCCCCAGGACTGTGCTTAAATCAGACACCATACTTCTGGTTAATTTAGCAGTAGTCTGCTAAGCAAACTCCAATTTGGGGGAACTTATAGCTTGAATCTAAGGTTGAATAAACAGCTTTAATGCTTCACATTTGATTCCCAAGTCTTTTAAGGTAAAAAGTTTAAATGTTTGTTTAACACAAGGTGAGACAATAGTACTGACACAAATGGTAATGGCTGAAAAATCACATTTCAGGGGGTCAGGAACTATCAAAGTCCTTGAAGAGGAAGCAAGGTCTGCATGAAATCACTTCTCCACTTAATATGTCAGCATGTTCTGTTTTGTTATGTTATTGCAAAACACCAGAAACAAATATTGGAACACAGGTGATAACACAGTTGTCTGTGTCCTAGGACACTAGCCAGCTACTTTGCAATAAAGTTAGGCTGTTCTTCTGTACGTTATGTTTATCCTTCTTTTATGCCAAGAAGGCAACATCTTTTAAGAAAAGCACCGAATGAGTGCTTGGGGCCACCTGTTCCTCTTAGCCTGATGGCAAAATAAACTTTTGACAAGTATGACCCATGAAGATCGTATTTCTATGTCCCTTTGTGGGTTTTAGGCCAGAAAGACTTGGAATGAGAGGCTGAAATGAGTCCAATTACTGTAAAATGAAAAATTACCTGTGATTTTCTCAATAAGGTTGCTGCGTTTGAGTACCATTACTATAGATGTTTCTTCCCATCAGATCTTTCATATTTTATTTTTTAAATTAGCCTTCACAAGGAAATGCAGAACTAATTAATTGCAATTTAAGCTTCAGATTTGCAATTGTAGCTACAGTGAAATCCTATCTTTTAAAGAAGTGGGTGGAGAGAACTCTAAAGCTCTTTTTTCAGGAATGAAAGTGAATAATTCAGTCAGGATTATGTTTTCTTAACAAATTGCTGTTCTGGGTGAAAATGTCTATTTTCCCCCTTAACACACATGATGAATAAATACATAAAAATATGGAGAGTTCATTTGCATTGAACTTAACTCAACTATTTCAAATATTTGGCATGGAAATCACTAGTTTGGATTTGTCCCCATGAAAGAAAGGAAAGAGAAGGCTCAGGAGTATGGTTGGATCTCTGATAATACTACTAATGTGTTTTTTGGACCTCAATCTTTATTTATTAAATTTAGGGTAGAAGCAATACTTGTACTTCAAATGTTAATAAAGAGTTATCCCCCAAGCAGTATAATTTTATGGCTGGCAGTATTTAATCTCTTATTTTAAATTCTCATACACAAATTGCCTGTTAGGTGGTGATGATGGCCTGGTACTATGAGGGGTTTGTTTTCACATAATGAAGCCCATTATCTTGTTACTGTGATATTATACCTTCAAAGGGACCAGTGTGTACTAATACCAGTTTTCTGCGTATGTTCCAGTGGAAGAAGAGGAAGATGACATGTAACAATGCCGATATTCTATGGGAAGTAATTTGGATTGGTCAGAATATATAGCACTAAGTGCTACTTAGTGCCATGAATCAACAAAAACTCTAGTCTGAATTTTTTTAGGTACTGTGAAAACCTCTTCCGTAGCTGAACTTATTTAATGCTTATACTTTTATCAGGAATTGCATAAGGCATTCCTGCAAGTATTGTGAACTTTATGGTATATTAGGTCATACTGGAATACTGGTCAAACTGATTTCTGTGTCTGTGACAAGTAATAATGTGGAGATTTTGCCTGTGGAATTATGAAAATAGGTATCACGCTTATAGTAGAGTAACTGTACCGTGACTGGAAGGACATACCCATCTGTAGGGTAACCACAGCTGAGGTTTAAATTCTGGTCTAGAGTGGCACCTAGCAAACCCTGATTCCCAAATGCTTTTCATCTTCAACTTCCAGTGCAAGTATATGAATACTGTTATGCTAAAGCTGCAGAATAACACAGTGCCAGGGAGGCTGCTGCAGTCACTCAGGTGGAAATCTGGAATGTTTGGACTGTAAGAACAAAGACAAAAATCTTACAACTGTGTCTGACTAAGCTCCTTATGATATTAGTAAGTAAATAAGGAGGGTAGGGCTGATGGGCCCTTGACTAACCTTGAACTGTCAGATGTCAGGCCAGAAAAACAATGGGCAACTATGAGCTTTGTATTTTTGGATGTCAGCTTGAAGCTGATTTATAGTAGCTTTCCAGTCTCAGAGCAAACTGCTTAGGGCTTTGAGGACTGGACTGGGTGTTATGGACTTTCCAGAATGTACCTAGGCAGCTCAGAGAGGCTTTCAGTATGGAAAATGGGAGGTCAAATTAAGAGATTTGGAATTCACTGTAAATCTACACTCTGAAGTTAGTCTTTCTGCTTTTTGAGATTTCCAGTTCTGAAAGATGAAGTGCATAATCTTGAAATTTGGCAAGCACCAGTGTATTCTAAACACCTTTCATTAGTGACAGGCTAAGGGGAATAGCCAGGAGGTAAAGGTAAGTATTGCTTCTACATCCATCACTATGTATGCTCCCTGTTCTGTGGCAGACAGTGAAACCAACTAAGCAGTAGTGGCTCATGGTGTTCACTAAGTGGCTGTCCCAAATTTCATATATGCTTTCCTCCCATCTGGTAAGTGGATGAGTCATTTATGACTCAATTTTCTCCACTTGGCTTAAGAATAATTCCTAATGACTCACATAGAATGTTTTCTTGCTGTTGGAGAGCACTTCACTTCTACTGCTCGTCTTCTCATCTCTCCCGTACTGTGGACTGCGGTTTAACTTCCAGAGCAAAATACTTTTACCTGGAACTCAGTATTGGTGCAATTGCTGCTTTAGTGAGCTATTTTTGATCTAAGTATGACTTTTAGCTTTGTCTACAGCATGTCACTTTGTGAGGTGGAAATCAGCCTCATGGATTATATGAATTAGGCAGTGTAGGTAAAGCCCAGGTACTGGACCTCCTAGAGGTGGTCCATGCTTGTGGGGCACACAATGCTCCTGCAGGGCGTGCTAATACAGGGACAGGACCTGCCCTTTCTGGTGGCCATGTCCACCAATGTCAGTGGATGAACATGCTTGGGGCTGTCTAATCCAGAGCCTCAGCAGCATGGGTACAGGCTGGAGGACATGTATAGGAACAATTAGGGTTACAAGTTTGTAATTCCTTCCCTTGTGCACAATGAATAGGAAGAGGTGGCCTTGCCTTTTATACTAAATCTGTTTTAATTCTGGACACATCTTTGTATGTTGGGTACGTGTTTGAAGTGCAAGTTCAATATAAATCCGTGTTGTGGGTGACTGTACTCTAACCCAAGTATGCAACAACACTCTGCATTTGGTGCAGAGAGCTTAAGTAACTCTTTTATAAAAAGTTGTTAGTGAAGTCCATAGGTGATAAAGAGATGTTAAAGGGATGGCAGAGAATTTTTCGTGGACTTATTCTCTTATGTATATATGCACACTCCTGACATCGCAGCTAAAAATGTATGTAAATGTACACTTCCTGTAGAGAAAAATGCAGATAGTACATCTATGAGATGCAAATAGCAACTCACGTCTCTTACAGTTTTCCCAACCATATGGCCAGTCCTGTAGATGTGCCCCTTATGTAAGAGAGGCCCAGTTCTAAACTTCAGCGATGCGTGACTGTTCACTGGAAAGGGAATTAAGAACCACTAATTGAAAGAAATGTCAAGTCTCTTCCATATATGAACTTTTAATTTTCAAATCATTCCATTAATAATCAAAGTTTGTACACTAAAAACTGAATCTTTGTACTGTAACTCCTTTTCCTTATCTTTCCATTTAATTAGAACTAAATAGCTGTTTCTTCTCAGCTCTTTCTTTTGTCCCTAAAGCAATTTCTTACATGTCCTCACTAATTACTAAAATCACATCTCAATAGCATCCATTCCTGGTGGTTCTGTGATTGTTTAAGGATTCACTGCCAGAAATAACATTTGCTTCACCATCTATATCTGAAATTAAATACCTCATAAAAACGTAATTTTCTGTTTCACTTTATCCTCTGTCAGCAGATATTTTCTAATTGGAGTTTAAATATGATGTAGATATTGCCCCCACATTGAACTAATACTTGACTTCTTCTTTTATTAAGAATGCAGAGGCAAAAAAAGGATGGTTAACAGAAAAAACAACATGAAAATGAGTATTTCTACATCTGGAGGGAAAACCAAAACATTTTAATATGATCACCTGAAAGGGATAAAATTATTTCCTCTTCAGATACTTTATAGCCATGGAATGTGGAAGGTTTTTTTATTTTTTTGTCCAATTGATGTTTAAAATAACTGAACTTGAAGAAAGGGAGTGAAACAGACAGACTGCAGACCCCTTTGTTATCAAAATAATAATAAAAAATCCTCTTAAACACAGTTTTGAAGGACACGATAATTAAACAATCACATTTGGGGACAAACAGTTATGGAAAAGAGAGACAAAAATGAGCCAGGGCAAAGTAAAAACAGTCAGGGTGTCATAAGGTTACTAAGTAGTACTCCCAAACATCATCCTATAGCCTGGGCTTGGGCTTTGGTCTTATTAATAGGCATTGCACAAAAAGTAGAAAAGTACTGTTTTCAGTTTATCCATGCCACAAAGTTAGGAGGTACAAAAGAGTGAGGGTGATCATGAACATGTTGCATAAAAACTGCCATACTGCCATTTCATGGCCTTGTTAAAATAATAGCAATAGGAAATTTAATATTGGGAAAGGTAAGGCTAGGCTTCTATGGATTAACATTTCTATTAGAAACTGGAGGCCCATCAGTTGGAATTGGTGGAGAAGATCAAGACTGTTAGTTGACTAAGAGGCACAAGAAGAAATAAAATCTTGAAAAAAACAAATGTTCCCAGAAGCATATTGGCTGAGGTCACTGCAGCAAAGATGGGTACCCAAAAATATGTTCAAAGTTGTTGAACAAGGGGCTGATTAATCCTTACATGCTTCAGCACACTGAAACCTTGCTTGTCAGAGGAAAAAAAAAAGTATGCAAACTGTAACTCTTAAATTCAGCATGCTAAACAATGTATATAGATTACATACTTCTGTGACTGTCACTCAATACCTTTAGTGAGTGTAGAGATGGTTTTTGCATCACTGGAGATAATGCTATTCATTACAGATTTTATAGCTTGAAGAAGACTGTTCTCTAAAATGTGGTTTTCCAACTAAGTAGTTTGATTCATCTACCACTAAACAGATCTACATTTAATTATAGACTTTATTGGAATCGGGAAGGAACCCAAGAATATCCATATTGGTGTCTAGCATTTTGCAGATGCCTTTGGAAAATCTGGTTTGCAGAACTGATCAAGAATAACTACTTCCCTCATGAAGTGATAAGAGGAAAAGGTCTCTGAACTATGTAATTTTACTGCCATTTATTGTAATTTTACTTAAATTAGAAGGAAAGGTAGGAGACAACAGTTAATATCACACATACTGCATATCATTCTATATTCTTCACTTATATTTTCTATAGCACAAGCTGCCAAGTAAAAGTACATCTACAAAATAAGTGTTTGGAGAGTGTCCAGTAACAGACTCTGCCAATGAATCCTCCTGGATTAATTTTTGTACTCTAAACAAAATGTAATAAATGTTTAGACTCAATGTTGATTTAGCTTGAAAAGATTTATTACGTGAATTTCTTTTATTTGTTTTGCTGGAATAAATGATGCAATAAAGAAATGGGGCCAAAATTCTCATAGCTTTTACATTATTTTGTCATCAATGAAACACGTATAGATTTACATGACTCACATCATAACTAGGATCACTAATGAAATATGAACTAAAAAGTAGTTACTGAAATATTAACATCCTGGGTTTATCAGGTGAGATACTCCTGTTAAAGAACTCCAACTGTTCAGGCAGGGACATCTGAGCTTTGAATGGATATTTTGGGTAAAATTAACACAAGTAGTGTTGCAAGAGTAACTAGGAGCATTGGAGAGCTGGAGTTCTCGAGTTGTTGAGGACAGAAGGCTTCTAATATGTAAGAGTTACACCTAGTCTAGGAGATAATTCTTAAAACTATTGTAAGTGATCTAATTTTTACTTTAAAGAGTTAAGCAGGTGCATCTGCCGTTGTCTTCACTTGGTACTTGTGTGCTCACTTCTGCAAAAGGGTAGTGCTAGGATCCTTCAGGATATAACCCACTCACTGTTTCCAACTGTATTAGGCTCAAAGAAATCCCTGCATGTTTAATGAGAAGTGTCAAAACAAGTTTTTGTATGATAGTTTGACCTGATATGTCTTACAGTAGTTTAAAATTGTTTATATGCCTGGAAACTAATAAAAAAACCCCAACAAACCCCCAAACTGTTTTCATTCAGTTTAATTCAGACTTTTGCAGGTGCATATTTGAAGTAATCTTTTTTCTCAGTCATCTTTGTGACATTATCTGTTCTCTGTTTCCTTTGACATTTAACAGTAAACTGGATGTTGTCAGTAGGGATTTCCTTTTGGATGTACAGGAACACTTCTCCAAGGTATTAATAGTGTCTCTGTCCTCCTTCCAAACATGTAAGCCTATGCTCAACTTGCTATAGAGAAGACAGATAGAACAGGCAGTCTTTGGATAATAATTCGTAGTTCACTGATTAGTCCTTGCTTTAGAAGTTGTGTTTGAATTTATTGCTCCATCGCTCTAAAAAGAAAGGATGAAGGTATTTTTTCTCCACAAAGCAAGCACCTGGCAGGCAGCTGCAGCAGCATTAACTTGTCCACACTCCTCTTGCAAGGTACTTGGCTCCTCTGCAGGAGCCATCCCCTGTGTGAGATAAAGCACTTATTTCTGTAGCTGTCTTAGCGCTTGTGATGGCCAAAGTGAAGTGCAGTTCTACTGATGATTTGCACTCCTCAAACTATGTTAAGCATTTTCTTCATCGGGAAAGTTGCTAAGCTTTGCTTTATATAGCCCACTGCAGGCCAAATTAAAACTATTGGAGAGATATGAACTGAAAGTGTTCTAAAGTAAAAATAATTTTCAAAATTTTTGTTTTACAAGTTTTTTTTTAAAATTCTCCAATATATTTTTTCAACTAATTATATAAGTGTTATTAAGAATTACGCACACTACATTTAAAAAAGCTACTAAACCGATTTTCTGTTTTAGATTGAGTTTTGAAAAGGAACAATGTAAGCCAACTTTCTGTTTTATTCTTTTTTTCACTCTGTATTGTAATTTTTATTTTTTTTTTTTATCACAAAGATGGCTTGTTTCCACATCACTCTCTGGAATGCTCTTTTTTCGGTGTACCTAAATAGATGATCCAGACAACATGAACTGTACTAAACTTAAGCAACATCAGCAACTGATGGCATTGTGTTGCCTGACAGCTTCAGAACAGTTTCTCCACTTGTGCTGAGTTGCCATAGTGATATCTGCCCACTGGTGGTGGACTTGCTTGAGAAGTCGCAGTAAAAACAACTGTCAGATTAACATAATGACAGATACAGTAGCCACAGCAACAGCAAGAAACTGGAAATTATTTCTGTCACAAACATAAATGAAGCTTAATCTCACCTAGGATCATCCCTAGTTATGTGTCTGTTTTGGGAGGTCCATCATTTTGCTGCTTTATTTGATAAATATAACTATATAAGTATATGAGATGGGCACAGAAGAGTCCACAGAGTTACTTTTTATCCATAACACCACTGTCTCCTCTTGGTTAGAGTCAACTCAATTTGCCCCTTACATTTGTGCTTTATACTGTGGAATATTTCAGTATTGGACACTTAAGATGAGGATCAAATACTTGTTTCATGAACATTGCTCAGGGAGGACCAGTTTTAATACTGTGCTTCTGCAACACCTTTCCTTTTCCCTCTTTTTTTTATGGAGCCATGCTTTATTTTATTTCTTCAACTTGTTGAAAATATTCTTGATATAATCTCATTCTTCTTTTGAAGAAGTTCAAATATTTGGAGAAGATAAAGGAGAGAGAGAATGTTTGTGGATATCATTTTAAATTATCTTTTTTATTTTAAAATGTCTCTGAGTTCTTAATACTTCTGAGTTTTCCCACTTCTTCAGAGTCTTTCAGATACTTTAATGTATATACTAAAGTTGCAACGTTGAAATTTTACAGCCCTGGAAAACTAATGTAGCAACTTTAGTCCAGCAATAATTATAGGCTCATCTGTTTTGCTTCACTGGCCTATTCAGACAGAAAGAAACCCAAATCACTGTCTGCAAAAGATGCTGGAGCCTTTCTTTGGATGCATGTTTCCAGATTTGTTTTGTTTAACTTAATGGATTGAGAACACTGTTTCCCCTCTGCTGTTTGGTATATCTGTTTAGCTTTCCTGGATTAAAATTCAATTTAGTCAAATACTTCGATGAAATGATGCTTTAATTTGATCTTCCTGACATAGATTTTTCCTCCCTGAAGCAGCAACTGATTGCTTTTCTCAGTGTGCTCTGTAACTGTGGTATGAAGTGCTAACTGACCTAGGTCTTGAACCTCAGCGTTAAAATCTCCATTTGCAAAGTACCGTGGTGTCCCATCCCACTCTGCCTTAATTGCCCAAAATTAAATGTGATGGGAGTGGGACCCTGTTTGAACAGACACAGCATGGAATGTTAACTGCTTGCTGATGATGTGTTTGCTTAGCAATTTGCAGGCTATCGTTCTGATTAATAAAAAAGATTGCTGTATCTATGGAAACAAAGTGTGGAAAATAGCTTTTACGTCTATGAGGAATGTTCAAAGAAAATGATTAGGTGGCCTTAAAAATTATAGCAGCTGTCTTCAGAGCAAAACTCAGGGCATTGCTCACATAAAAAGGATTGTAGCAATATGAGGCATGTAGAATCCTAACATTTTAATTGTATTCCAATCAAACATTGTTTTAGCAAATTATATTTATGAAAATCACTGCATCTGCTTTTTTTTCTTGATGCTTTTGTGAATTGCCGTGTCTTAATTAAGGAGATGTCCCATAGAAGATTTAAATCATGGGTATTATTAATGAATTGCTACTAGATTAGTTCTAAAAGAAATTAAAATTTCTACATGAGGATAATATACAGTAATTGCACCAAATTTGCCACTGGTTTTGCTCACTTGGAAGCCTCTGTGTGGAATTTCTTTCCCATTTAATTTTTCCAGCTTAAAGTGCTGGCTAACAAATGACAATTTTGGGAATGGTCCTGTATTTAAGATGTCTTTTCCCCTCAGTTTATTGAGTCCTAGAATTTACTCTTCGATGTGCTCAAAACATCTGTTTTCATGTGCTATTGTCACAGCAAACACAGGAAACTTCTGCATTCCTTTAATGGCAAATGAAAATGGGTGACTGAGTTTACTCACCTCTGATCCTTTAGGTGGACACAGAAGGTCATATCTTCCTCAGTTATCACACTTCCATTCACATTACAAGTATGTCTTGGAGAACATGAACTGGATCCCGTTTGGGTGAAGGTAAAATAAGTTTTGCTCCAGGAACACACACTGCTTTCCAGCCACTTAGTGGTGGTTGATCCAAAGGACTAGATCAGAGCTTCTCCAGAGCAAATCCCCCTGAGACACATGGAGAGGAGACATCACACCCTCAGGTCTATAGACTTGCTCCTATTGCAATCTATTGAGGTAATTAACTGAGCTGTGAGTAGACTGGAGTAAAAATCCATGTCTCCCAAGAGAATAGCTTTGAACAGGGCATTTTTCCTTAGGAAAAAAAAAAAAGGAGCTGAAGGAGCAAGTGAAGTTTACATTTCGCTACCTTCACTGTTTTATTAAGAATATTCTTTAGCAAATTACTGTGAATGAAAAATCAGACTATTCAAATCTGTTATAATATATTAGTATAACATATTTTATAGTTCATGTCCTTTATTGTAAACTGTTTCTGATGTGCAGTTAGGCCAAAGGGCTTAGCTGTTGATTGGCTTAAAGAAAAGACTTAAATTTTAAGAATAAACAAAAGCTCATCCAGTGTATCTTACCTTGGTCTGCATTAAGCAGGACACGGATCTGATGTGTCCAAAGTAATTTCCAAAGATTTCGGGTAAAGGTAAAAAAATGGAGCTTTTCAGAATGTACACTCTATGGCCCAGCTGTAGCTGGCAGACTTGGGTAACATGAAATATTAAAAAGGGGAAAAGTTTATTTAGGCTGAGGTGAGAGGGAGTCCAAAGTGCAGTGGGTAATACTTGGTAACAAGAGCAGAAGGGAACAGGGTTTCTCCAATTTTTTTTGCAGTGAAATACTGTTCCTCAGGGGTGAGTGAAAGCATTTGAGTATGATGCAAGTTGAAATGAGGTGCAAGAGCAGTGTGGTAGTACAGCCCCTCGTGCTTCTTGTGAAACCAGCCTTTGCTGGCAGCAGGAGAGAGGCTGCAGAAGCTCTTCTGCGACCATGTCCCTTTTAAACCTATTGCAAAATTTGGTTTTCATTAAAAACGCATATCTCTTGTGTGTACTCTGTGCTTTAGGGGAAAAGAATCTTCTAGAAGTAAAATACTACTGGTAGGAGTCAACCTTGGGAACTTTTACTTGGGTCCATCTTGTAAACAGAATCTGAATGTTTATTTAGAGTTTTGTGGTCCTTAATTTGACCTGGCCTAGACCTGCTTGTAACAGCAGTGGATCAGTTAGTGAGGAGCAAAACAAAGATAGAAAGTAGGAAGAAAAAGAAAATGTGATGTAACACAGAAAACCAAAATAAATGAACAGGCATACAAAAATAAACTTTTAAGATATGTCTCAAGATATGTTTAAGGTATAATTAAAACATTAATTGCCAAAATATAAATGCCTGAGCCCTTGAATGTTTTAGTACTTTTTAAAGGCCCATGTAAGGCATAAAACTTCAGATATTTCAAAACTGCTATTATTGCATTGACGGACTATGAATGTTTGTTTACTTGAAAAGAAACTGAGCTTAGTAAGGAATTCCAGTATATCTCAACAGTTCTAGCTGAATTTACACCTTTTCACTTATATCAAAAGAATTGTTTACACAGATTAAAATATTTTTGCAGTTAAGTAGTATTTTAGAATTTATGGGCAGCTGAGTTTGGATGACATTCATGTAGAGGCAGTACAAAGTGATATAACATCATCTGCAAAAATCTTTGTGAAGGATACACTGTGTTTTATCTAACCATTAGGAGCAAAGTGGTCCTTAGTGGATGATACGGCAGAGTTTTTCTTGAGAAAGATTTTTTGTTTTGTTTCCATTCACTTTCGGATGTGATGAAAATCTGCAGGAGAGTTTCCAGATCATCCTTGTGAGCTATACCATGCATGCAGTTTGGAAAGTCAAATGTCTACAAATGTGTCTGGATGTTCCAGACAATGATAGATTAGTTTTGCAGTGGGATTCTCTTGGAGGGACACAGACTGGATTATAATGGATTTACAGAAATTTGGAAAAACTTGGTGAAAAATCCTACCATAGAGAGTCTTTAGATTTCTAGCACTGTGAATTTAAAAAACCCAACACACAACTCCCCAAAGCAAGAAACAAACCACACACCCGCCCCCCAAAAAATCCCCACCACCCAAGAAACCAAAAAACAGCAACAAAACCCTTTCCAAATGTAATACCAGATAGCTGCAAAAATACCTTTTTTGTTGTTGTTGTTTTAGCATCCTACTTTCCCCTCTCACTCTTTAAGAAACATGCCAAGGACTGGATGAAAATGATAAATATTATACCAGCAAACCTATGACAGGGGATATGTGCTTCGTCTTCACTTACTAAAGGCAATTTTGGGATATGGGGAGACTAAGCAAGTTAAGCAAGGTCATGTCACGCAAGGCAGTGCATGGAAAAATGGATCCTCCTTCAGATTCTCAGGTTGGTGTGCTTACAGCAACACTTTATTCTATTGTATCCATATAAAAAAAATTTCTTTGAGAAGATAGTATCACTGGTAACATGCAAAAATTAAAATTATGAAGTATTTGAGAAGACTCTTGAAAACGGTCCTGGTAAGTTGATGGTGTTTCTGTAGCAAATTTTGGTCAGAGATGAGAGTATCACTTAGGTTTCGGGAAAAGTTACATCATCACTATATAAACAAAACCAACTGCAAATGAAATAGTACTTTATTTTAAATCTAGCAGATTTGACCAATTTGCTGCAGTATAATTTAATATAACATTATAATAATTATATAATACATTCCTTTCAGAAAAATGAATCACAGCAATTCCAAGTTTAGGTCTCTGTATAAAACAAACTAGCCAGAACATATTTTTGGGATATCACATCTATTCAACAAATTGTTTCAAAATCTCTTAACTGTGTGTATGAGTCTATATCTGAATTAGAATAGTTTATAATTGTACAGTTAGTGTGATACTGGTAAATGGTACTGAAACTTCATCTGCCAAAGCCATACTTCAAGAAAGACACACCTTTTTTTTTTCATTATGTTGCTCTAAGGATAAACTTCTCTTCATTTGAACCTTGAGTATATTTCCCTTTGTATTCACATAATGCAGAACAAACTCTATTATGTTACATGTTTTATTTAAATGTTAATTATAAATCTGTGAAGTTAATAAGTCTTAGTTGTAATTTGGAAAGGAGAACACTGGAATTCTTTCAAAAAAGCATCTTTTTATAAAGGGAAGATAGATACAGGAATATAAGAATAGTTTAGCTTGGAAATTTATTTGGATGGCTAGTGTCTGTAGAGACACACAGTAGGATTACAAAATCACAGTTTTCTTACAAAACCATTTGACTTGAATATTACAAAAAGTTATTAAAAATGAAGAGGGATACTCTTTCATATTCTCTCAAGTATGAGTAGATACAGAAATTCTTTTACATTTTCCTTACAGGTTTAACATCTACATAGTTATCCTTACACCCAGTTTCTCTGTGCCAGAATGAATTCTTAGTGAAGTATAACAGCAGTTCAAGCTATATACTGTACATCACAACAAAAAATGTACTTAAAAAGAATGGATTTAAGTAGAACATGCCTTTCTGTACAGTATAACAAAAACCAGGAAAATCATATTTTTGCTAATCTCAAGTAGTCTTTGTTGGGATGATTGAGTGCAAGTAATTTGTAACAGGTGCTTTGGGTTTGTATTTGCAGAAGCCAGGAGTTGGATGATCCTTGTGAGTCCCTTCCAGCTCAGGATGTTCTAAGATTCTAAGGCTGCATCTTGCACCAATTTAAATAGGTGATCATACAGAAAACAATGCATAAGCAAACCTCAAAACACTAGTGTCCTGTTATGTGAATGTCCTTTAAAATACTACATGAGCCATTTTGGTCTTGGTTATACAGAGAGTTTTCTGCAGCTGAGAGAGGATATGAAATATATGAATGACTTTAATCTAGGACATATTTTATTATGTGTACTACCTTGCTGAAGTCAAGTTTTGCTGTGTGCAGCTGTTTATGATTTTAGAATTTATTTCCTTTGTCAGACTACCTTTCTTGCACAGTACTAAAATGTTGCCAAATTACTGTTGCTAGTAGAGGAAATATTTAATGGTTTGTTTGGAAGAGAGGTTCATCTTACAGAATCACGGAATATGCTGAGTTGGAAGGGACCTGCAAGAGTCAGTTGAGTCCAACTCCTGGCCCTGCACAGGACCATCACCAAGAATCACACCATTTGCCTCAGAGCATTTTCCAAATGCTTCCTGAACTCAGACAGGCTTGGTGCTGTGTCAGCTTCCCTGGGGAGACTGTTCCAGTGCCCAACCACCATCTGGGTGAAGAACCTTTTTCTAATATCCAACCTAACCCTCCCCTGACACACATTAGCTTTGCTTTGCAGTTTTGTTGTTATAGCAGGGAGAGGGTACGTGTTAATTCAGGTCACGTTTCCATATACTATGTATAAAAAAGTAGCACATGGATGATTTTCTGTCCCTGTATATGCATCAGTTTGTTCACTTTCCAAATGTCAAACGAGTATTAAATTTCTGCTGTCATTAAACCTCAACACTGTGTTTGTGTTAACTAGTCAGAAGAACATTAGAACTTTAGTGTGCTCGTAGTGATGAGTACATATATATTTAGTTGCAACTCCTGTGAAATCCTTTAGAATTTTTGCCTGCACATTCATTGAACTTCCATAGTGTGTTTAAAGGAAAAGAAACTTCTTTGAGTTTTATCCACTGGAACTTACTTCTTTTAAGAGCTACTTATTTTTGGGCAAAGTGAACAGTGTTCCAACACGTTGATTATTAAATAGTCTGCTCTGCAATAAAGTGTGAGCAAATGTTATTCCCATCTGTGGTCTTCACTGAAGACTAAATAAGGGAGAACTTACATCTAAGAACGTTTTGAATATAATGCATTTGCTGTTGAAAAGGCCAAGTTTATGGAACTTTTGTATTACAATATTGGTACTTGGAAAACATGGAGACTATTCAATCATGTAAATGAGACTGCAGATAAGGAAAGAGTGACAACTCTGCAGTTAAAATAAACTTGGATATCAGTGTCCCATTGCTAGAATGCATTTAATTTAATAACTTTGAATCCTAAAGGCTGTCTTTAAGATAAAGGTACATTGACTATATTCAATGCTTTACTGTAATTTCATTTTGAGGATTCTTCTCATCTGTGTTCCTTCCCAGTTTTAAATTCTATGTGACAAAAAGATGATCTATTTTTTATATATATAAAAACCCAGAAGTATAGGGTCCAATTTTAATGATTTTCAGAAGCAAAAGCATCTTCAATGATACCAAAAATCACTGAGATTTAATCCTGCAATCAAAGGAATCAAAAGTAATTCCCACACTGAGAGGTTTAGCTAAGGACCCAGATTGCTATGGCTTGTACTAAGATTACATGTAGATTATTTTTTTAATAGGAATTAAAAAAACAGAGTGTACAATGTCTGTCACAGAGCACCGAGCCTCAGATGAGTGCACTATATAAATATGCACCCATACTTCTGTGAAATCATTGCAGCTGTCATTAGATGCTTAATGATCAAGAAGAAACAGGTTCATAAATGGGCACAAGAAGGACCTGACTTGTCCCACTGAAAATATAGCTCCTTCAGATTTAAAGACAAGTCCAAAACCAGCAACTCTGAAGAATTTCTACTTTCTAGTTTTACAGCATATTAATTAGATGATTAATAATAACACCAGTAATATTGTTACAATGACATTACAAAGAACAACCAGTAAAATCCGTAACTAAGATCTAAAGAACTAAAAAGTTCTTTTACTTCTTTTTTTTTCCTTCTGTAGGGGTCAGCAGCTACACCCGCCAACAAGTGACTCTGATTGCATTGTAGGTTGAGGCAGAAAGTAAAGATAACTCAGAGCTTCAGAAAATCCCTCCGAAGTGCTGGCTGCCTTCAGCACGAAGCATCAGGGTGATGTGTCCAAGCCCACTTAGTGGTCACTGTGCATGTCCAGGCAGTGGTAGGTAATGCAAATTTCCAGGATGTTTTATCAGTGAATTAAAAATCTAAAGTATATTTTTTCTAAATCTTTGGCTTGCGACCAAATAACTGTTTTCTGTGTTATTAAGTCCTAAATGTACCTATATGGGAAGGATAAAAATGAAATGAGTAGGAGGATAAAATGCAAAGATTTAATTTCTTTAAAGTGACAATCTTCTAAGTTCATTATTATTATTGATGTTGTTCTGGCTTTTTAAAAAGAATGCCTCATATGATTAGAAAGTCATTACTTAGAGAGCACAAATTCTTCATTGAAGAGTTACTTTTAGACTTAAACTGCATGGTTTTCTGGGGATTTTAAAGAGAGTTTGGTGGGTTTTTTTGTTTGTTTTTTAAGACAGTTTTTCGGCTAAAAAATTCTTTGTTATTTTGAGTAGAGTGATGAGTGTTTTGGTTTTTGTCTCCTGTTGTTTGTTTTCTTTGCCATTGTCAGTTTATTTTTGCTTTGTTTGTTTTCAATTAGAGCTTTCCAACATGTCTGTAAATGTTTTGCAGCATCCTTTGGGATGCCAGAGGTTTACACGGATTTTGGATTAGGTCTACTTTTACGTAGACTGAATTTGCAGCAAGAATGTTGAACATAAACCTTACAGAGTTTTTTCCCTATTGTGTTTAGTGCATTACAGAAGACCTTTCTAAGCTGCTGTCTTCACACAAGTGGCTGAAACCTTGTATACACAAGATGAAACAAAAAGCTGCTTTGGAAAATACATAGAGATTATGAGAAACTTGAGATACTGCATACCTTTTACTTTTTTAGCAAAAATATTTTGTTTAATCAACCAGATACTTGCTATTAAAAGTATGCAGAGAATAGGAAGACTCAAAATTCCGGACTGAAAGGATTCTGCAGAACAAAATATTTGTTTCTTATAAAAGGCCACATTTGTTTGGAACTTAGATTAGTGTCAAGCATAATTTTGTTTGTGCAGTCCTTGGTGCCTTGGCCTGGTGTTAGGTTACTCTGCAGGGCATACAGCTGGCCATCATCTCTTCTACATTATTTTGTGCCAGAAGCAGCCCTTTTATCACATGCTGTAATCTATTACGTTTTCCTGAGCTTTATGTAAACTATGGGATAACAAGTATTTCACAGTCATAAATATTCAGACTAGAATAATAAGCCTTCACCTACAATAGATGTTATGAGAAAGCGGTAGAAAAGGGTTTTAAAGGATGTACTTATACTGTCTCCCTGTCCTGAACTGTGTCTTACAGATGCACAAACAAGCGGTGAATTACAGATTGGGTGTTTATCCGTAATACCCTTGGTTAACTTCTCCATTTATGGCCTACAAGTGTGTCCCCTGGGCAACTTCCCTGCCTTTTCTCATGTAAAAAACCCGTGCTTTACATGCTTCCAGCTGCCAAGAAATCTGTGTTTGGCAAACTTTTAAAAGGTGGGTGCTATAATCATTTAAAATCCTTACAACTCTAAATGTAGAACTTTTAAAGGAAATTGGTTGTTCCATGCCTGACATGCTTGGGCTTTGATGTCTGGAAAAATGACTTGGAAGATGACTTTCTGGGGTTCATTTATATTCAGCAAAGACTATAACCCACTTTAAAATAGTTCTGATCAAGTAGATCAGGCTTGCTCTCGAAACTCAACCTCCACTATCATCTTCCTAACTTTCATGATTTCCTGAGGAAATCTAAACCCATGTGTCTATCTTCTTTTTCTTCCCCTTTTAAAAAACCACCCCCCCCGAAAAAAAAAACAAACAACCAAACAACCAAACCCAAAACCTCAAACAAAAAGCAACCAACAAACTCACAGAAAACTAGGCAAACAAAAAACCCACTTGCATTATTACTGCTGTTGGTAAGGTAACACAGAATAAAAAAAAATATCAAAATAGAAGCCCCAGAGTGTTTAGAAATTCATTGTAATGTGGGAAAAATTGCTTTTATTTGCCAGTAATTGTGGGGGGCAATGTTGAGAGATTACTGCGTTAGCTCAGTTGGTTCGAACGCAGTGCTAACAACACCACTGTTGTGGGTTCAATCCCTCTGTGGACCATTCACTTAAGAGCTGGTCTCCATGATCCTTGTGGGTCCCTTCCAACTCAGAATATTCTGTGATTCCACACTGATTCTTTTAAAACAAGTTAAGAACTGTGTTTGCCTTCTCAGTGCTCATTTTAACTATGTTCAACAATTTTGTTAACACAGGGCGTATTTGTAGTCCACAAAGGGAATGTATCTATTATTGTATCTATCAGATCTTTTTTTCTAAAATACCATTTTGTAGTATATAGTCAATATAGTAAATTCTTACAAACAAAAGTTTAATGTGGAGGTATTTATTGATTAGCAGTGTAAAACTAAGAAAACATGTAAATAGATTTTTCACTGATGAGCACTTTTTTTTCAGGGATCAGCTCAAAGGCCTCAAATGTGTTCAATAACCTGATGCTCTGAGTGAGGTAGCAAAGTTGGGTTTTTTTGCCCATGTTCTCTAACCTTCTAGTCTAAGGAGTAGGAAACCATTTCCAAAAAAGTTCCTGGATATGGATTTCATCTTTAAAGTTTTATTTTTGGCGTGTACTTATTTCTTTAGCACTTACTCCTATGAGAGAAGGAGTTGAGGAACTGAAAAGGATATGGAGAAGAATTTTAATATTATGTGCTTGGCACCTTTATGCGTGAGTTTTTAAATACTGTAATTTTTAAAAAAAGAAGACAATAGAGCATGTGTATGTTTCATTGGAACTGAAAAGTATTTACCCTCTCAGATACTTACAAATAGATATCATAGGAACTATATAAATGCACACTAATGAGGATTAATGAGCTCTTATGTAAGTTGGTATTTAATTGATTTGGCTAAATATCAGTGTGTAGGAAGAAATGTAATTTTTTTTTATGCGAGTCATGTTTTTTGCATATGCAAATGTGTGTGATTGGAGCTCTGTCAATCCCCAGCAAATTCCACTGTGGTCTTTTGTGAGATTATAGAAGCCTCTGCCAAGTGTACTTTCAGATAATTTTTCTGAGTGAATTTGGAATCTAAGATTTCCCAAGAAAGCTTCAACTCATGCAATTTCCTGCCAATTTTGCAAAGTCAGTAGCAGGGATAAACCAAGTACACTTTGATATCTACCATAAAAAGCAGTAGAATACTTTTTACTTAGTAATACTTTTTTTTGAAGACAGTTTTTTGTGTAAGAAATCCCTATGTTAGAGTGATCAGTGATGAATCTTCCTTTTAAAATTGTCACAAATTTAAAATCTTGCTAAATGTCATGGAGGTAAACCTGTGGCAGAGATTTTTCCCAGCTTGGATTTTCTTTTTCCCTGTTTTGTGCTTTGCTTATCATGTCATACATTTTCAGTAGTAAGTACATTTTTCACCTTACCAATATATGAACAGTCATCAAATTGTGATGTGAAGCATGTGTCTATCCAAACAAAAAAATGCATTCAAAAGAACTCTAAAGTCTATGCTGATACTTACTTTGAAGGCATAAACCATGCTAATAGTAAGCAACATCCAATAGAATGTTGTCCTAAGCCAATTTAACGTATATTTTGTCTATCCTTAATTTTAAGAACTATTTACAGAAACCATATTTTGTTAAGTTACTTTTTATTGTCATCAGCACATAACTTCAGTCAGATGGGTCTGAATCTGCAGAAGACATTACTTTTACTAAAGCTTCAACCGAAATTAAATTTGGAATTTGAACTGATGCCCGGGAATGATGTCAGCTATAGCAGATTAAATTTGCTAACGTCTCTTCATTTTGAATGTGTTTTTAAAACAAAGCAGATAATTCTTCCAGGCTTTTGCCATTTAATGTTTTTAGCCTTTGTTTTGGCTGAATGAACCATTATATTTTGGGTTATTACATATTAAATTTTAAATCTATTTTGTAATACCTCTGCATACAAAAACATGGATTTAGTAGATGTGTTTCAACAGTGATTTGTAAGTAGTAAAATGTTCACTATTTTTCAGTCTTTTGCATACTGTCACAATTGTTCTTTTATATTTTGAAGGTATGGATAAAGGGAAAGGCAGAGAAATAATTACTCATGTGCAGTATAGTCTGTTACTTATCCTGAAAAATCAAACACACAAAATAGTTCTTCAAGTCAAGTCCTTTAATGTTAAAAACTGTATATAACATGCAGGAAAATAGTTGAGTAATTCAATTTTCCATCTCTGGTAGTATTTTGTATTAGATATACCTGCCCAGGATTTCGTATTGTTACAACAAGGTTATTTTGCTTTTGTTCCATCTGGTGATATGCTTATGGTCTGACTAAAGCCTGAAATTTGCTAGCCTTTTTATTTGTATCCTATGTCACATTAATAACTGTTGTAATTATTTTTATACTTAATCTGCTAAAAATCTTAATAACATAATTAGATCAAGTGCATCCTGCAGCAATGAATTCTGCAGGTAAATTATATTGTCTATATCCTGCTTCTAGAAACAACGTGAAGTGTTCAAATTTCAAGTACCTCTTTAAAAGAACTTTCAAGTAATTGGAAATGAAAAGTCCAAATTTACTGGAGTGCAAAGTACAACTTTGTTCATACAGCTTTATCCATGCTGGCAGTACTTGATGTATGTTGGAGTCCTAGAGCCTCAGTTTTAGCTGGAAGCAAACTCTGGAGCTCTTGTAGTCAAACATGACCGAGGTACTTGGGGATTTTCCCGCTGAGCCTTGGACGCACCCTGGGATGGCAATTCCACAGCCCCTCTTTGCAACCTCTCCCAGTACTTATCTACTCATGACAAAAATTCTTCTCAGAATATTGGAACTTCTTGTGGTAATTTTCCCCCCATATGCCAGAATTTCTCATATTTCTATTTGCCTATGGCCTCTTGTCTTATAAACGTGTACCTTTGGGAAGTACCTACCTCCATCTCCTCTCTATCCTTGGCTAAGTAGTTGTAGCAGGGCAGCAATAAGGACTCCCCTGAGCCTTCTCTATTGTGAGCTCCTCAATTCCCTTGGTATTTCACAGATGATAGAAAGTGACCTCACAAGGACCTTGCCCAGCTCCTTCAGCACCTCTGGATGCCTCTGATCTGGTCTCATGGATTTGCTCATGTCCAAGTGGGTTAAGTGATTCCTTCCCTTTATCTCTCTACGGTGCACACTGCTTCACTCCCACAGTGTCTGCTAGAAGGCTTAGCGACTTGGAAAACCTCAGGACAAGCCATTCCACAGAAAAATAAAATGCTCTTTTCTATTATTTTTAAATGCCTTCCAAGGAAGATACTTGGGAATCTTTATCACCCATTTTTTTCCTCTTTTCCAGATCGTATCTTCACCTCTGTGTGCACCTCTCTTTCACCAATGCTAGTAACTATCTCAGTTAGTGAGAATTTTTTTGCTGAGACCAGTCAGATAAGGCAGGGGGAATAGCTTTGTCATTCTTGCTGTAAAACAGCTTGGCTAGGTTACACATATGTAGCTTTAGTCTCTGTTGTTCTGTGGGATATTGATGCCTGAGGTGCATAATGCTGAAATAAGGAGGAACAAAGGTAGTCTTTATCCTACTGTTGCATCTTTCTCTTTCCAGACTTTTGCTTATACAAAGTTATTTTGCTGTCCTAGAAAAGCAGAAACACTGTTGGTCTGACTTCTGAAGACAAGTGTAAGGTGAAGTCTTTATGTCATGGTCTGTTGTTATTCTTACGCTCCTACTTTTTTGTCTTGTATACTCATCATAGCACTTGGATAACTTATATTTGTGCTTGTTTTTCTATTTGCCTTCTGTTTGCCTCATAGTTTAGTATAACTTCCCATACCAGCACAAGTTATTTATGAAATTCAGAATGTGAGGTACAAATTTCTTGTATAACTTCCAGCTGCCTTTTTATACAAGGTGAGTATATATTAAAACTGTATTAGAAATTATGTTATCCACTACTGCATGAAACAATGTACTTGTTAGCTCATAGAACATGCATATGCTGCTTTTCATAGCCACTTTCTGGAGAGTCAGAAATATTTTTATTTTGAGTGAAGTACCAGATAGAACTTATTGTTTTGTACTATTAGCAATTAGTACATTAGGACTGCTCCATCAGTAATGCATTTAGCATTAAGAATTCAATTAAGAGTACAACTGCTCTTCAGGTTTGAAACTGCAAATATCGGTTTTTTTGCTGACCTCCACTAACAATCAGCCTTTCAACATATGTTTAATCTCCAATTGCTCAAAGATCAATAAAGTAAAAATTAATAAGCTAGGTAATTAAATCATGCTTTTTGAATTTGTCATTCTATACAGTCTAACATTTAAGAAAGAAACAAACATTTTTTTTTAAAACTTGACATTTTAGATACTTCTATGTTTGAATTCACATATTTCTCTTCTGATTTCTGTTTGGAAAATGTCTGCGTGGACATTGAGACCAAATCATTGGTTGATTTGAAAAACTTGACAGAGATATATTTTGCCCGCACTATTTTAAAACTTGATCTTTACCTTTATACTTTGATTGAACTTGCATGTTCCAATGATATCAAACATGCTTAAGTGATACTAAAATCTGACTGTCGGTAGAGTTTTGTTCTTGTTGTTCATCTTTTTGCCTTCTAGAGTGCTGAACTAATTTTAAAACGTGCTGCCAGTTTTTACCGTCAGTTTAATACTCCACTCGACTTTTAAGATATTTAAAAGCCAAAAACTGTAATACATGTTCCTGAAATTAAGATTAAAATGCAGAATATGTTAAGAAAGGGCATTTTCAACTGCACTTAGATTTTGAGTTCCGTGGCAGTTCCCCGAACTGTGGAGATTCTGAATAGGCTAATTCTGAATCCGATATTATTGTGCATATTCCAACATTTACAGGAGAACGGCACCAAATGTACAGAAGATACTTGGGGTTATGATGCAGAAGGTCTCATGTCTCAAAGACAGTGTCTTTGCCTTTCTCTCCTGAAAGCTCAGATTTGCAACTCAGGTGTGGAAGGAATCCTATGTGCGGTGCGATGATTTGATTCCACTTGTTTGGATTCAGCAACTGGTTGAAAGCTTCTGTACAGTAAAAATAGCAGTGGTCAGGGTAGATTCCCAAGTTTGCCTCTTTAGTTTGAGATGAAGAGACTTTTTTTCTCTGCTGGCATCTGTTCTGTTATAGTCTTTTATAAATATCAAGAAACATTTTCTTGTTGCTGCGGTCCTTGTGTAAGTAACCTTTATCAAAAAGGAATGATTTTCTTGTTTTCTTTGTGGAGTTGCTCAAAATGAATGCTTGAAATAACCTCTTATAGACAATAATTAGCTGAAACAACTTTGTTCTATGTTGTCTTTGTCTATACATCTTGCCACCATGGACTAGTTATTTTCTTTACAGATGATGTAGTTCAGTGCAATAAACTGGCAAATGCTTTGCCAAATCTAGATTTCCTATTTCCTATTGTTTCATATTCCTTGTTCTCTCTTTCTTTCTCTAGTTATATGCAAACACCAATAAATTGGGAGTTACAATTTTTCGCAGTTAACCACAGCTTTTGTGTTCAAATGACTTTTTACCACTACCTCTTCTGTGCATGATTATCAAAAGTATAATACCTCCTAAAAGAGGGATTGAATACATCCAAAATGTAATAAAATAGGCAGTGGGCTCTGATAAAAGGAACACAACTAGCCTGGAACATTTGTATTTATTCTACAACTGTTTATTCTTCACTATGGGGGCAGTCTTGCCCTTTTTGACATTGTAAAGTAGCCAATCTTGTGTTGTTATGAGGTACACCATTATCCTTGTGATTTTCTGTGGCAATTTCAATCCATCTTATTTCAACGCTGCTACCAGTTTTAGAATGGTTTCCTCTCTTACCAAAAAGTAGCATGTTAGTTTCATAGCCAAATTGTTTCCTAAGGAGTTCCTAAAAGTTAGTGTTTGTTTCATGAATGTTCCCCCTCAACTTCAACTGATGCTTTTCAAAACCAGTTTACCAATTCATTCTAAATAAAGAACTTAAAAGTCACCAAACCTTAAAAATCTGTGATCCCTCTTTTCCGAGGTTGTGCTGATTGCCCCGTGACCCTGTATGAGCCACGTGCAATTGCTGTTTTCAGAAAATTGAATCCAATTTTCAGTTGTTCTTTATAGTCCCTTTTTTTTTTCTGAAGTACTACAATTAAAAACTGAAAAGTTATAGAAGAGTCACTTTTAAGGGGAAATAAGACCGAAGAAAATCTCAAAACTATTCTGTACTTCCCATTCTCTTCTTCATTCTACATTTTCTTTGTTCCCTGTGCATGAAACAGTTATTGTTTAGCTTAAATTACCAGTGAATTTCTGCTGATCAATATAAACATACCTGGAGAAAGATGTAACATGCAACTACCAACTGAGCATCTACCTTACAAAGCGTGTCAAGATGTTGCTTTAATCACCCAGCCTTGAACCACACTCTTGCTTCATTTCATTCACTGACATGCAACACACTTTCTACTGAACATTTGATTTCTTTGTGATCATCTGTTTTCAATGTTTTTCAAACTTTGATTCTAAGGCCTCTTTCCAGGTCCAGCTGCTCAAAAACTACTCTCTTTATCTTCTTCTGTTTTTCTACTTATGATGCAGTAGCAAGTCTTCCTCTGCAGTTCTTTTTGTTTGGATTATTCATAGCACACTTCTCATGCATTACACATCTCTACATTTGCTCATTTTTTTCTATATTTCTATCTCCTAGATTTTTTCAGATTGTTTGGTTCACTGAATTAAGTGAATGATTCTATGATTCTAAATTGAGTGAAAGATCACATTCAAAGTAAACTTGAAAATAGATGTGTCTAAGAAGACTCCTGGACATCTAAATTCTGTGGACTGCAGTGAGGTCCTAGACAACATGAATGCAGATCTGAGACATCTGCTTTAATGAACCTGAATTGGCACAGAATTGGTGTGTGAATACTCACACACAGTCATGACAGATTTTTATTGCTGGTGACCTCTAGTAAGGGGCAGTATTTGAACAATCAAATGTGACAAGGTCTTAATATATCATAAGTAGGTGTGCAAATATATATCTATTTGTGGCCTGAAGTTTATCAGCTAATTTGTATGCAAGCTTTCATGAATATTTGTTTTCACTTTTAGTTGCCTAAAAGCTTTGATGAATCTGACACCATGTTCATTACCAGTATGATATGCCATGCACATAGCAAAAATAGAAGATATTTTTTTCTCCTTGCTATACTTTAAATTGGTACTTGCAGGACACATAAATGAATATAAATTCCTTAGTGATTATATGAACAAGCCTCAAATGCAATAAATCAGATGTAGCAAAAACTACAAAAGTAGTTTACTAAAGTAAAAAAAAAAAGAGAAAATGTTCCCTGTTGGGTCTCCTTCTTTAGGTCATCTAAGCACTGTTAATATATCAATCAACTCTTTTACCTACTTAATTGAGTCAATGCCAATGCACTGTGTAGACCATATGCATAGCTCTTTAAAGTTGCTATTCCTCAATTATGTAACTGTACTAATTTTATTTAGTACTAATTTTATACTAATATTCTGTGGAGAATTTGAAAATCCAAGATTACTGTAACATCAATATTTTGCCATCACCAGATTGCTGAAGATCTATATATTTAAATAAAGTCCATGAACTTTAGTAAGGCCAAGTATTTTTTCTTCCTCTGCTGCACTTCTTTTTGATTAACAATTCAGACATTCGGGCACTGCAAGCAAGCTAAAAGCTCTGCTTCTGCAAAAGGGGATTGCATGTCACTTCACAAATATGAATATAATAGACAATGAGGAGGGCAGAAGGAAGCATGAGGACACTGTCCAGCAAACCATTCCTTTTCTGCAACAGCAGAATTTGATTGATGGGATCTCTGTCGTATCTTAGGTTCCAAAGTACGATGTAACTACCACTCGAGTGCACTGGCAGGCAGTTCTTCAGTGATTTAACTGTTATTTACAATGCTGTTGAACTCTGTCTTACCCAGCAAATAAGTGCAATTAAATACCTGATTACAATTAAATGTATATTAAAGGTTGGTAGATCAGGGCCAGGACATACAGCATACAAACCTAATACTTGCTGTCACTATTTACAATAAATTTATCTTATCTTTTGTTAGGGTTTGTTTTGCTTTGGTTTTTTACTTATGTTGTCAAATTTTTTAGTTGGTTCATGGCTCTCCTGCAGTTTCACTGCAGGGAGGTTTGTGTTGTCAGGTTTGGAAGGATGAGTATTAGTTTGACAAGTCACCCCTCAGGTCTCTTGGTACTTCCTTATTTTCCATGTGTCGTGAGTTAGATGTTTTGCAGATTAATTTTAAACAAAGCAGCATATTTAATTTCCCTTCAGGAGCAGAGAATTTATTTTAAAGAAAGCCCTAATTCTCCTCGTCAAAACCTGCGCGATCCCTTTCCTTTTTCTATAGCTAATTAACTGATCTAGCTGCAGGATTTTCCCAATTTCAAGGTAAGTTTTTTTCATTGCAACTGTGTGGATTGTAGCATAACTGTGAAGGTCTCTCAATATTGAAAAGCCAACTTGCTTTCTTTACTGGTGTGTGTATTGTAAAATTATTCTTTTGCATTGCTATTACTACTGAAGTGAATTATTTTTAGATGAAAGAAGAGAAGTGTAGTGTAAATTTTCCTATCTGAGGATTAAGTGGCACTGGGATAGTTTTATGATTGCCATAATTAAGGGTGAATTTAATGATTTCCATTTTAATGTATCTCCATGTTGACTAACAGAGGCTTTCCTTTAGTGTTGACTTTAGTATGGGAGTTTTAAGATGAAATCTAAAAAAATAGAAAAAGCTGCGGACAAAGGGCAAAAAAGATTATTTTTTAGTTTTTTTTAGGAGGAAAGTGGACTGTAACAATAACTTGCTGGGACTGTAGCACAAACAATGGGTTAGGTAAGGCAAGAATAGAAAACTGGAACAAGAACAGGAAGTGCAAAGATGAAAACTATTAAGGAGAATTTCTCATTTCAGGTGCTATCTCTCTGATTGGCTTGGCTTCCTAAAGTAGCTGCTCATTGTTTGGTATTCTGGATCTTCTTTAGACCTGCTTGTACTGCAGGGGCACAGATCTGTAATTCTGAGCAAGTCAGGTTGTCTGTAATTCCTCCTCTGATTCCCTCATTGCTATGTACAGACTGTATGCATGGTTGTTCTATATTCCGGTGGCACAGTTCTGTGCTTTCTGCCCCGGATCACCACTTGCAGCCAGAGGTGTGTAGGCATTGCTTTGGGTCTGTCATTCCCAGCCGCCGTGCCTGCCTTCTGCTGAGCCGGAGGAAGGGAATAGGCTCAGCTGCTTCATTCTCTGAGTGTTATTCACAGAAGCTCAGGGGAAGAAAGGTCTCTCCTTTCCAAGTGCCTCAATAAGGATTTTTTGTTCATGTTTTCAAGATAACGCATACCTAAAAGTTGTTCGTTTATTTGTTTTAGGTGGTTTGTTTCTCTCTCCTTAGGGACATACAGGACAATTTCTCTGGCAACTTTCTTGACTTTCAAATGCCTTATCTATCTGTTTTTAAGTGTTTCCCGCTCTTTCTTTCATTTTCAGAGATACATTTTCATCCTTCAGTGTCATCTCTGATGGCTTACTTTGTTCATTCTCAGGATTAACCTTTGGGGTGGAGGCAGCTTTCTTTGTCCTTTGCTTAAGCCATGCCAGGTGCTTTTGCTTGTAGGAATTTTTATTATTGTGGTGGCATGATCCTTTAGGGGGTTTTTGCAATTTTTTTTAGTGAAGTTCTGGTGACGTTAGCAGGTGTGTCTCCACTTACAGTGATGTTTGGGCAGTTTGGGCAGTTGTTTGGGCAGTTTGCACTTTCCTTCCTTCCTGAAGGATATTGCCTTCTCATACTTTTCTCCGGAAAATCAAAGAAATATTTTTTCAACACTGATTTCCTTGTGAGGGAGAGGGAATAGGTTGCAAACACCACTTTTTTTTTTTTTCATTGTAGAATTAGACAACAAGTGCTGAAAATACTTCATAAGAAAAAAAGAGGCCCTTTAAATTTCCCTCTGTCCCTGGAGGTTTATGTGGTTTCTATAAATACTTAATTTCTTTGCGTTGCTTCAGATATTTGACACTTAAAAGTCAGGGAAGAGCCCAGATTCATGTGAGATGTTCTCATTAATTATTCCATGGAAGGATATTTATACTTTTTCTTACAAACTTTGTATTCCACACAGAACAGGAGTGGAAAGTTTGGAAGCTTTTAAGTGGTTCAAAGATACTACTACTACCTTTGACCAAATAACTGCCTTAGAGTTTTTGAAAAAACATGTGTTTGTGTTTCTTCATTGTTGTCTTATGATGCTGTTTAAAAACTGTGATTTCACTCTTCCAGTGACTGTTTTTTGGATATTGTTAATGAATTTTATGGGACTGACTCTTGTGTGTCAGAGTCAGGAATAATGCAGTGAAAGTCTATGAATTAATAGCAGTTTAAAATTATGTATGTGTTAAACCCACAGAAGTAGTGGGCATGTTTAATTATCCACCTGAAATCACTGTACAAAAGATGCATCTCATACTGGTTTGTAAATTTCATAGAGTGTATTTTATCTCTATAATGTACATAAAAGATGTCCTAGAGAAAGAAAATTGATTAGGAAATTCTGGAGTGCTAGGATTATTTCAAAGCAGTGAGATTCTTTTTTATTTTTTCTGTAAGAACCTCAGTACTTAGTAGTATTATCCATTTCTGCCAATTGCATCAGATGGAAACCTCTCATCATCTCACATTGTTGTAAAATTTAACACAGATAAAGCAGTTTAGTTCAAGCCATATCGAGATATCCATCCCTTACCCTTAGGCTCATTCCAGTCACCATCTGAGGATGCTCATCCTCACTTTTCCATCGTGGACCCAAAGCTCCTTTTCTCAACTGGCAGTGGCACCAGTAGCTGACAAAACTCAGACATATTTACTCCCACTTGGCACACTCCTCTTTGCCTGGCTTCTTGCACAGCTCTTAGTCTGATTGAAACAAACATGATCACTGAGATAAGTCTGGATATATTTGATTATTTGGCTGCTGCTTCAGAAATGAAGATTGTTACTGACTCACCAAACAAGACAGGTGCTATTTACAGAGTGGAAAAGCTGCTCTGCAAACCCAAGTCTGTGACTGAGCAAGCAGCAAGGAAATCCTCTCCTTTGCCCTCTCCAAACCCGGACTTTGGCTATACAACTAGCTTCTTAGGTTTGCATTTGAAAGGCAGAGCAGGCAATCTGCTGCACGACTGATGTACTGATTAGCCCTCAACCCTTTTGCTGTTTGCATGCACTGAATTGTTTTTCTGCTGGCAGACACACCGAGTTCAGCATCAGATTTTGACACACATGCTGCTGTCCCGACGGATTCACAGAGCGGGCTGTGTTGCAGCTGCTGCATTTTCCACCAGTTAAATTGACAGTTACCTACTGTGTGGAGTTGCTAGGAGAAGGTGAACAGTCATCATTACAGCATATTCCTTCAATAACCTGTAGCGCTCTCTGATTTCTCTTCTGCAGGGATTTATATATGTCTTTGCTGCAGACTTAGCATTTGTACAGTCATATTTTTTTGAGAGGCTGCTAGATATTTATTCACTAAGAAACAATTCAGGATCAACTAAAGAGAGGAAAGCTCTGGCATTCGAACATATACTCTTTTTGTAGGGTGATGTGGCTGATACTGGCTTCTACCATCTGCTTTCCTATTGCAGCCTGTTTCTCCAACCTGCAGAGCAGAAACCAGCCTTTCTTTCCTTCTGGATTGTTAAAGCCATTCACATTTATCCTTCATGGCAATGAATCATAGTCCGTTTTAAGGAATCTTTTGTGCCGCTGTGTGTATTCCTACAGCAGGAAAAGTGCATGAGAAAGGAGCTCGAGCAGCCAGTAGTATAGTAGCTGGCTCACCCGTATGGATTAGACTCGTGAGGTCAGAGGAGCTGTGTGTACTTGCTCTGTGCTTGGGGGGGAAGAGTGGATTTGTCTGTCAGTGAATAGCAATTCAGGCAGGATCGTCCCTCAGCTGTTGTAATTCTGATGTGTTTTGATATGACAGCAGCTACTGTCTAACATGCGTGGATCTTCTGAAATTTGTAGTGGACTAAAGACTGCTTTTACTTGCTGCTGAGCCTGACTGTAACTGTATCGCTGTAGGACAATAACGATGGGGGCTCGAGCGACTGAAACAACTCGGGAACTGGAAAGCGCCTCTGCAAAGTATCAAATAGGAGGACATGCAGAGAAAATGTGGCAACGGCTCAAAGGAATGTGAGTAGCTTTTCTCCTTGGCTTTTGTTCTGTTCCTTGGGAAAGATAGTTTTCTTCTGTTTGTTAAAATGACCACTTAGCAAATGGGAGAGTTATTTTTAAGCGGTGAAGAGTATTTGCTCTCATAATACAGTACATCGTTCTCATTTACAATGGTACGTAGAATTAATGTCAGACTGTATAAGGTTCAGCCACCTCATTTAAAAGATGTATAACTAATGAGAGTTATTATCCAAATTAAAATGCAGGTAGGTCCTTTCAGGTTAACACTTCCATAGCTCTGATATGATTTTGTAAATGTTATCTTCAGAATCAGCATTTCTGGAGCTGTTTCATCATTCCTGTCAGTATGTATGGGTAAGTAAATTACTGCAATTCTATAGAAGTATTGGTACCTTGCCTTTTGAGAGTGCCAGTAAAGAAGTCCATATTAAAAGGTGCTTAGCTATTAGGAGGTTGCTGTGTCCCTGGATTTTTGTCAATTATTTTGGTGTTCACTAATGCTAGAAACTGATTGAAGGACTGTTTGAAGGGACCACTTATGCACCTGCTGTGTCTAATCCACTCCTCTCAAATGCAGTTTTCAGTGTAGACTTTTGAATCAGTAAATAAATATCTGCAGGCTGTTGGAGAGAAACTCTGTCAAACTAGTGTATCCTAAATCACTCAAACTTCGACACCTTCTTTTAGGTATTTGCCTAATTTTTGCTCTGAAAGCTGATGTTAGGATGTTACAAATAAATACATGTTACATTTGTTGCTTTGGAAGCAAGGAAATGGCACTCCTATTTTTGCTGGAAAGATTTGAAATACTGGGTTTCTAAAGGTATTCCACAGATGCTATATAGTGCCTCTGCTGCTGAAGGTAAACAGGTTATTTACAGTGCTGAGGATTATGATGCATTGGCTGTGGCACTGCTCGTTTCCCCCGTGCATTGGGTAGAAATTCAGAGTGGCTGTGGGGAAGGGGGTTTCCACCATCTCCTTTCTTTCAAGAGGAACTGGTTTGCTTCATTGGAAAGTCACTTTTCAGTTATGGCCAGGAGTTTATCATGTCTTCTCTGTGATATGCTTTTGAATATTTTCTCACACTTTGGGAACAATTTTTCCACTAGAAACCCCAAAATGCACAAAGCAGAGCAAATATTTTGATCATTTGCTGATGCCACACATTTTGCCTCTGAGTTTCCCCTGCTGGAGACCTCCATCAGTTTGTGCAGATTTCCATTTGTGTAGGGTCTAAGCTACTGCATTTTTTTGTTCTATAAGTTCTCTGTTATCACTGGACTCTTGAGTTGAAACATTTCCTTTCAGCTACCTCTGGGATGGTAGCATTAAACTAATGTAATAACTAAACTACACTAATGTAAATAACTGAACATTAATGATACTCAGTACAAGAGCTTCAGGAAATAAGGTTCGTGCGTTAGAAGTAGTTAAAACAATATATGCAGCCCTACAGCCAAAGTCTGTCTTCTGTATGGTAAGTAAAAATCCAACTCGATTTTCTTTACATTGCAATTGCAGCAATGCTGCAATCAAAGACATTATCTGGCAGAGAAGATAGTAATTTGAATTTCATAACTTTATCCCTAGCATTGGTACTGATTTTATTGATACATGAGTGGGTAAAACACAAGCACGCTGAAACAAGACTTAGTTGTGAAAATGAGTCGTGTATGTTTCTGTCTTGACTGTAGCTTCTGGTCCTTGAATTAAATATTTTCAGTATGCAGATTGAAAGCTTCTAATGTTTTGTACTTCATGGAAAGAGAAAAAAACAAATAATGAGGGACTGCTAAATAATTTACATAATACTGTGGCTTTTATAATTCTTTGTTGTGCAGAGGAGTAAAAACAAAAGCCATTCAAGCCACTGCAGGAATTCCAGCTGCCTGACTGAAGGGGAGTGTTGTACATCTTCCACTTCAGAAGACACCTTGTCACAGCCCGGCCAAGGGAGACTCCTTCTCAGACCATTTAATGCTACTGATTACACCTTTTCTCCCTCAATCTTTTATTCTCTATTGGATGGAATCTTACTATGGACAGTAACTAAATCTCCAACTTAAATGTATTTTGGTGTCAAGAGGACTAGAAGATCTGCTGCCTAGGAGAGTTTGTCTTCACATGCTGGTAGAGCATGGTAGGGAGGTCAGAAAGAGAAGCAGTTTTTTGGTTCAGAAAGCAGAAAACCAGACAGGAAGCAGAGCTCTTTATGCTTACTGACCTTGCGGGGTTTGGTATTCTCCTTCTTCTGCAGGTAGACTTGACATAATTCTGTATTGTTCCTCATTGTGTGAAACTGTCTGTTTGTGGTATATGTTGTCTGTCTGACAATTCACTCAGTGTTAACACAGCACTGTCAGACATCTCCAGCCATCTTATTTTATTTTGCAAGTAGACATCTTTACGAATAGCTTCTTGTATCCCTCTCACTGTCAAACATAATATTAGGGGTGGGTTCCATTTCTGAGCTTTAAATTCATTAGTGAAAAAATGGTTTTCATAGATAAGCATATTTGCTAGAATTGTCTCTAAGAAGCCAGAAAATCTCTGAAAGGAAAAATTTAAAATCCAAGGTCCCAAGAGTTTAGGAAATTGGAGTTCACATGTGGCTAGTATAGGCTAGTTTATGAAATTTTTATTAATTTAAAGAGAATATGTGTTATTGCTGTCACTGGTTAAAACTAATTTGTGCTAACTTGGATGGCAAAAGGGATCTGAAGAAAAGCATAAGCTTCTTTCCTTACCTTCTTCCCTTTCTTTTCCACCATAATAGACCCCAACTGCTGCAGAAAGGAGAGTCTAAACTTTTAGACACTAAAAGAGATGTACTTGTGGACCCAGTTTGTTGATCCTGCAATGCTGCAGTGACAAACTGCACGCATACACATTTTGTAGAGACAAAAGGGGCATTAGTCATTGATTTGAGGAAATTTGGCTTGATGTCAAGGAAAGTAGAGAAATGGCTTCCTCCTCAATGCTGAATTATCAGAAGAGAGAATTCTTTTAAAGGCATCAAATGGAATCCAGATTAGCAGCCTCTTGGGTCAAAAGGTACCAGAACACCCAGTCATTTTTTCACTAAGTCTGTGGATACTGGTGTAAGAGCTGTAGAACAGTTTCCAGAACCAGATAGGACAAAGAGGTCTTTCCATTCTTTTTCCAGGTTTCTTGTTCCAATTTTATTTTATACAGTATTTGATGTTTGTGTTTACTTATTGCCCTTTTTTCTATGCTCTATTTGCCTAAACTGTGATAGTTTAGTAAAGGTTAACTGAAGAGATTATCATTATCAAAAATTAACATATTATGATATAAAGATTTATAAGTTTGTGAGTACTGAACAAATAAAAAGAGAAGAGGTAGAATTACAGGTGGATAACTAAGATAAAAAATAGCAGGACAGATTGTCACTTACTGCTAGCTACATCAGGAACAAATGGATATATATATTTCAAGTAGTTCTTGTAATTTGGCCTATTTTTACTTTTTTTTTTTTAATGTAAAAACTTTTCTTTAAAGGAAAATCATAAACTCTTAAAAGTCATCCAAATGACAAATATGTCTAAGAGGACTTTAAGCAAAACTGAAGTTGATTTCAGAAATGCTCTGAACAGAAAATCGAGGAAATTATATAATGAGATATCTGTTGATTGATATGTTTCGTTAGTGCTATAATTACAGTAAGAATAGTTTAATTATAAATTATGAACAGCTTTTTTTGATTCTAAAACCAAAGTCTGTTTCTGCACCTGAGTAGTCAGGTAAACAATTTATAATTACAATTTTGTAGCTTATAAATATGTATCTAATTACATGTATAATATGAAATATTTTAGAATTTTCAATAAGTCTAGATATTTTAGCTACTTAGTATTAGCAATTTAGAGAACTCTTTAACCAGTCATATTAGAATACTGATATTTTTTTGCTTATTAGAAAGGTATTATCATGTACAGGAGGTATAGAATTAATTTTCAGGTTCATACTAATTTTTTTCTGCAATTTCTGGCATGTTCCAGTGCTGTTGATGGATTAGAGTAAATGCTAATCCTCCAATTTACTGTGGGTAGGTGAGTTGCTGTGCTCATAGAAAGCTCTACTAGGAATGATTACAGATTTAAGAAGTGGTGCACAAACTATAATTTGCCTATGATATCAGTAAGAACAGTAGCAGCATGTCTTTAGAGGTCTCATGGTCTGCAAATAATACAATAAAATATTGAAATTTCCTATTAGAGCTTTAAATGAACATGTACATACACCCCTGACATATGTGTCCAATTGAGTTAAGTATTGTATCTTAGTGCAATGCAAAAGAGATTAAAGATAACATTTTATGAATCTGACTGCTAAACTGCAATTAAATGACATTTCAAACTTCTATATTCTGTATTTTTGTTTAGCTTAGACTTCTGACTCTACTTATGCTACATCCAACACATTTAAAATTTCCTGAGATATGCTTACTGTGACTATTTACCTTATAATTGTTCTGTTCAGATCTCTGCCTGGAAAGAGGTTGTATATAGTTGACTGCACAAATAATTACTTTCCTCCTATTTTGAACTCCTGCCAACTCCTTGTGCAGGGGCTCTTGTTTGCCCTGCAGACTGGCAAATTATTATAAACATTTCTTTCAAAAACTTCATTCTCCAGTTTAGCTGTTGCATTGCTGTTGAAGCTTGCCACAGTTCCTGAGAGCTAATGGTCAAAAACTCAGAATTCATACTGCCCTCCCCCATATAACTCCCAGATTCTGCTCCACCTCCATAACGGAGCGAAGTCAAAATACCTGGATAGGAGAGAAAAAAAGCCTTTTCTCTTGCTAATTATATAGAGTTAGAAAAATGCAAGTGCCTAAATACTGAAATTACATAGTTACCAGTGGAAGTTGTAATAAAAATAGGCATTCATTTCATACTTTTGAAAGGCAAACATAACCTCAGGTTTATCAAAATTGCATCTGACAGTTTTCCTGTAAGATGTCAAAATAATCATTTAGGAATGAACCCATTTAGTACAGTTCCAATTTGTTTGTGTTTGCCATCAGATCTGGTTTACTTTTGGTATCATCTCTGGAGGAGGGCTAGAACAAAACCATTGCAATTATTTCTGCTGCCATTTACTGGAGACTATTTCACAACTAGGACTGCAAAAAAGGTTTGAGATCTACTATGGAAGTGAGTCTTACACTGCTTTTGTATTGTTGTATCTAACCTGTAAGTTTTACTTTTGTCAACGCCCCCACCTCCCAAGACATCCAGAGCCTTCCAAAAGGAAGGAAAATTAACCAACCCATCAACCCACCAAGGACCAAATGGGCTAAGCTTGATGCACAGACTGCAGAGTGATGAAGTACTTTACTCATTCTCTGGTGACAGCAGGTATTTGGTAGCATTTTTGTTTTTCCTTTACTGCCTTCCCGTACAATTTCATGATGTACTTGAGGTCATCAATGCAATTTATGGAACTTTTAAAACAAGGCCTCGTAAAGAGGAGCTATAGAGGCAGTCAGAACTTACTATGAAGTCAATCCTTTAATTTTGCCAGGGAGGTGGGGAAAACTGAGCAGTTGTGACTAAAAGAAGAGATAACTGCACTCTGCTGTGGTTAAGGGAAGCTAAACAGAAATTGAGTACATCAGTTATAAAGTTACAGCTGACAATGAAATGACTCAGTTTTCACAGTCCATAAAGCTTTGCAATTAGTCAGGCAGTGTTGCAGACTGAAGAAACCAGACTTCTCCCCGACCTCTCTTTTGGAAAACTGCTTAGGCTTGTAAAGAGCTACATTCAGTTTCTGTTAAAGGATGCTGCTGGTTACAGCACAGTCATAGACACACATTTCCTGAACACATATATGCAAGGAATAGTGATCTTAAAGAACTATGTGACTTGCTCCTTAAAGTTTGTGGGATGCTGACTGTTTGCCAGCATATGTAATTTCATAAGTGAAGTCAAATACTGTTAAAATGACGTTGCATTTATTCTTGTGGATTCTGCTGGAAAAGTGATTGCTAGAGAGATTTTCTGTGAGCTGAGGGAGTTTGTCGGATGCAGGGTCCCTAAAAGATGACCTTTTCCAGCAGCCATCATGGATTAAGTTGTTCCCCATGACTCATTCATGCCTCCTAACTCTCATTGCTGCCTCCATGCTCGCTCTTAGCTGTTTCAGGATGACTGGTTTTGATGCCATTTCTTCTATGGAAAAAAACAGCAATAAGTTTTTTTCTTCCCCTACTATAAATTTAAACCTCATCAATTCCTAGGTTGGATTCCTTCTGTGTTTTCATACCTAGTTGCATCCTTAAAATGGAGGAAGTTGTCTGAGGATGGGACTACCTGAAGTGAAAGGAGAGGGTCCTGGTTCAGCAGCTCTCTAACGAAACAATTGTAGTCTTGAATCTGTCATGTTTTAAGTCCTTGATTCTGTGATACTGTAAATCCAACATTAGGGTACCTAGTATTGTATCAAAACATGACAGAAAATGTTGATCCAATATGAACTTTTGAGGGTTCAATTTTGTTCCAGTATTCTTGAAATGTTAACTTTGAAATAGCAAGTTTTATGAAGATCAAGTACTACCCATGTCAGTCCAGCTTTATGGTGCTTCTGTAGCCTATAGAAAGCTGGCCTGAAAGAAGGCCAATCTGAACACCCGTGTGGTGTACTTTGGCTAATTCAAGACCATTGTAATCACGTATTGGCACCCCAGCTGAATCAGTTAAGCACTGCTAGGTAATCTATAACTAGCAGTTACAGAACTGTAATCTAATCCCCCAGGCCTATTGTTTGCCTTTGCTGTATAAAGCTCTTTGTCACCACTGACAATACTTTGGGTGTCTGCAAATCGGAAAAATGGTGAAAAGTGCTTTATTAAAACTGTTATTCTTCTTGATGTGAATGCCCTGAGAATGAGTACTCGTGAGCTACCATTGTGCTGTTGTGGTCTGTACCCGAAGCTGGACCATAATGAGATTTACTATGGGTTCTTCTGAATGAGTATAAGAAGTAATGCTCATCTGAGTCAGTGTCATAAAATGACAAAAGGTATTCCTAAATTGCTTGTCTGTTTTATAATTTAGGCAAATACATTTGATTTTAGGCCTTCCAGAGAAACCACTATACCTTGATGGAGAACATTAAAATGAGATGTATGTTAAAGCTTTGCTTTTTCCAGAATTAGAAGTTCTACAAATATCCCTCCGATGTTTAAAAAAGATTAAGAAAGAAAAGAGAAAAAGAAATTTGCTTTTTCTTGTCTTCCTCACTGATTTCATGGCTGATGCATGATGGTACAAGTAAATTTTTGTAATCATTATTATTTAGCATTTTTGTCTGATTTTGTTGCTATTTATTTAGTGAGGTTTTTTTGAATTAGAGACTGTTGAATTCCAGCAGTTCAACCTTCCAAGCATAATGTAGATATTATCTGAAGCAGTGTTATTTAACAGGGAGTGATCTAAAGGAAGATGTTTGTCTATGCAAGTGCTTATGCTCCATTATCTATTGTTTGACATTGGCTGCAGTTTGTTTGACCCAACCATTCTCCAGACTTTTGGCGCCCCCAGGAAAACAAGTAGCCTCCATAAATATTATACAGACATTTAATTGTTGTGAATTTCTCTGATAAATAGTGTTTGGAGGCAGTTACATTTGAATCATTCACTGTTAGTGTAATTTATGCCAGAAAGACACTAAGAAACCAAGTACTGGGTAGAATTTACTTCTTTCTTTAGTTCATCTACAATACTGAACTATTCTCCTGCCTGGAAAATTTGAAATTAAATTAATTTTTTTTCTTTTTCTTCTGTGTTGTCTGCAGGATTTATTGAAGAATTAATGTCTAACATTATGCTTAACTGCAGTTAAATGTTTCGTATTTTTATTTACTGTTTGTTTTGAATAGTTTATTTCTTCTTTTGTTTTGTTTTTATTTTGTGATAAAATAAAACAAAAATATCAAGCACCACTTAGTCTAATTCAGTAGCTTTTTTTTCCCTTTTTACTGGAGGCTTGACGAAGGTTTGATTTTCTTTTCCTCTCAACGGAAGATTTTTATTAGTATCACTGTATTTCCTAACCTCAAATATATTCACTTAAGATAACTGAGGCACCTGTTTGGCATAGATGGCAAACATACCAGGCTCAGCTGGAGCTGCAAATTGTTGTCCCTTTTGGACAGTCCCTTTTTATCATCAGTGTGTTATTTTCTGATGCACAGGCAACTGCACTGCAAAAAGCATTACATCATTGGCACTAATTTCCATTAGGGTGGGCTGGAATGCAGAATTCCTGCTCTGAAGAAAACTAAATACATTCATAAAACCCTTGAAAAAGGCCCCCAAGATTAAATATTCAGAAAAATGAGTATCCTGAAATTTCTTTTAAAAATTTTGAATAAATATTTCTTTCTGAATTTTTCTACTTTCCAATACCTTAAAGTGAGGTGCCAACCACCTCATTATTTGAGAACCAGTTGTCCTAGTCCCTGTGCTGCCAAAGACGACCTGGGAGCACAGCTCTGAGCAACACAGAGGAATAGTTGCCTATAGTCAGGAAATCTCCAAGATCGATATAATTTTATAAGCAAAGTAAGCTGTGCATGACATCTGAAATTTTCCATTGGAGAAGTTCAATTCGGAAATTACTGACCAACTCTGATTTACTTATTTTCAACTTAACAAGAAGCCATTGGATTTCATAGGTAATTGAAAATTAGATGTTTCTCGCAGAAAACTGCTAAAGTATCAGAGAAGGTTTTATGTTTCAGTAGCTACGAAGACACCTTCACCAACCATCATGTCACTTAGTTTACAAAACAGGTTTAATAGATAGTCCTATAGCAGTTATGGCAGTAAGATGGAGGTAGCCTTCTTCCTGCCATATACTGCTGTGAAAAGGAAACTCTTTTAGTATTATATATCTCTTGAACAGACATTATAAGTCTTCAATCTAAATAATTAGAACAAAGATGAGACTTCAAATTAATTTATCTTGAGTATTTTAAATTTATGTCTCCCTCTCTCCATGTAATGAATTTCTTTTATGCTTTTAACAGTGGCCCAAGTACCATATAATAATGTTTTTTCCTGATGTCTCCATAACAGAGACTACTCAAACCTGTCTATCTTGATTTACTGAGTGAAACAGTACACTTACCTCTAGAAGGAAAACTGCAATCATTAGATGGTTGGAAGCATTACTTATAGTGCTGGGAGTATATGTGAAAGAAGTGAAAAGAATTTATACTCTTAAAAATAAGTCTATCTCTACTGGATATTTTTTGGTTGATGTAAATTTTGTTCCTAACTTAAAATGTGGTAAATAGAAATTTGGCTTATTCGGGCCTTTTGACTTTGAAGTTCCTTTCTAAACAGATTGATTTAATATTGCTTGTTTCTCTAGAAATATTAAAAAATATTTGTCAAAGACATGTCAAAATGAAGGATGGTAATAACATACACATGTAAATAGTTTAGTGATAACTGTGAGGAAACTTTGCTTTCAAGAGAGGAATATTTAATTTTATTTTTGGTTATTATCTTGAGTAGTTCCATTAACCATTTTCTACTTCATGTGAACCACACATCAAAAAGAGATTCCTTCTCCACTTGATCACTAGAAAATCCTACTGTTCCAGAAATGTTTAAATATGTAATGTGTAGAAGTAACTAGGCATGAAAGTCTTAAAACATTTTGGTTCAATACACTTATGAACCTATATAATTATTCATATTCCTGGTTTTGTAATTAAAAAAAGTATGGTGCATACTTAGAGACTTTTTGATAAGAAATAAAAGATTAGTAATATATTTCTCTCCTGTGAAAGAGAAATTGCATTTCCAAGAATGCCAAATGGACAGCTCATGAACACTTATGTCCTAGGCTATATGATTCTTAATTCTGGTTTAATGTATCAAAACTTTTCCTTTTCCTTCACCACTAATGTACTGAATGTGGTTCATATGCTGTATGAAACTGAACATTAGCTAGGAGGAAAATGGTTTACCTACTTAGCAGACAGGGACAAAAAGGTTTAAATGTGAATGTAAACCAACTGCAAGTCTGTTTTAGAGCTGGATACAAGGTAAACACAGGATATAGAGCATCCCAGAAGATTATGAGGGTTTATGAGAGTTTATAGTTCAATCTAAACTTTCTGAGTTACTCCTATCACTGTTAGAGCCAAACCCAAATTTTTGTTCAAACACTTAAAGCCTTTTAGAAGACTAAATTATGATAGATTTAATACAACTATGTCAATGTGTGTACTCATATAATATAAAAGGAAAAATAAACATGGTATTAGAATTCTTATAGAAAGCCTTACTTTGATTTGATCCTTTAATTGTAACAAACATGACATAAGATTTTAATATTATCAATTCCTGGAAAAAATATTTGGCTCAGGTGGACATAAGCCATATGGAGCCACCACTGTCATCTCTTTTTCTCCCTTGACTTAGTCAGCTTTGACCAGATAAATTCTGGATACTTGAAAGAGTCAGCCTTGTCTTAATATGAGGGCATGTTTAGCCTTCTAGTACTTTGCTCATCCTCTTTTCCGTAAGAGAAAGGGCTGTATCCAAAATGGCGTTGTATGTAATGTAAAAATGTCCATGTGTTCCCATAGAAGTGTGGGAGCAAAATGTAGAGTAGATAATGAGTTAATGAAAGTACATAAATTCCTATGAGTTTTACCTAGGACTTTTAGTTCGAAAGTTCAGAACATTTTCATTATCAGTTCAATGCTAAAATCATCTTGTTGGTTTGGGAGAGAGGACACAGAAGCTGCAGAGTCCTTGAATCATGTAACTACTTAGGGAAACATGGTTATTAATAGAATTTGATTTTTAAATACTTTTCAACCTTTATATGTCAAATGTAATCTCAAATGCATTCTTAGTTTCAATTACCAAGGGAATAGAATGAAACTTTATACTGTAAGATTTCAAGGGGAATAATCTTGAGGAAAAGGTAGAATTCATAGAAGTTTTAGAGATTAACTGTATTCTTTTCATTCCCAGTAATGAAAAACAGTATTGCGGCTTTACATATGGTAACTCTGAATTGAAATACTCAAAAAATACTGTGTAAAGCTCTATAATGGCAATGTAAAGTGATAACAGATGTGATTTCTCACACTAAAATGCATTCTTATCATTTGACAATGATTCTCATTATGATGATCCTGTTGGCATGGAACTGAAATTTTTCTACATTGTACAAGCTATATTAAATCTGTCTTTTGCTGGCACCCATGCCTTACTGAAGTTGGCAGAGTACCACATGCATGGGATCAATTCCAGCTTTCTACATGGGCACGAGTACAAAAATCTCCATATGATGCTTCACTTCTGAAAATTAGTTGATGATTTTCACAAAAGGGCTGCTGCATAATGCAGTTCTGTATCTCAGCAAGAAGTACTTCACGACCCAGCTATGGGTTCTACTTACTCAGTCATATGCTTTTATTCAGTCCATTAGGATCTAATAATATTTAAAGGTACTCCAGTTCCTGGCTGTACAGGGGCTTTGTGGTTCAGCCTGAAAAATCTGAGAATCTTGTAGCTTTACAAGACTGCAGTTCAGAGATGTAAGAAAACTTTAGGATCCAAGAATCAGTTTGTTCCTTCAGGTACAACATGTGTTTTTCTACAGATTTTTCTGAAAATGAACAGCGTAAAAGAGGTTTGGGTTTTTTGAATGAAGAAAATATAAGATATGTATAGTTTTTGAGGAATAATTAAGATAATACAGTTGATGTTGTACCTATAGAGCATAAAACATAGAACTTCAGCCTGTGATTTCTCGATCAAGTCCATAATCTAATTAGCTTGGTTCTGGTCTCAGTTATACCAGTATAATTGGACGCTATTGAATTATAACACAATAAATGAGACCTCAAAACATATTTACTTTAATGTGACAAAAGAGCACAGTATTTCATGGAAGCAGTGGAATTTGGCTAAGGTTTATTGGTCATTCCTTTTTATGAACACTGGGCTATGTCAAGTATGTTATAATTCTCAGAGTTAGTTGTTACTGCATATGATTCTTATATTCTTAATTGCTGAGTGAACAAAGCACCTGATAGGACAAGAATGATTCCCTGAGGCTTCTCTTCCCCCTCCCCCCCTTTTTTTCCTTTTCCCAAAGGAAAGAAACATGTTTACCTCCCTTTGTCTATCACTTGGCTGCCACTATAGTAGTAACACAGAAACAGATTGCATCAAATTTGCTATTTATTGCTCTGATTTTGGATTTTTGCCACTCTCACTAATGAGCTATGTTTTTGCAGATAGACAAATTAAGGATGGGCTCCTCAGCTTACATGCATTTGATTGTATCCCAGTTTGTCATTAAATTTATTTTTAACAATAAAATCAGCAGATTGTAGTTTGTATTATGATTATCTCAAACAGATCTCACCATGTTTAATGCAACTGTGAAGCTTTGACTGCAGATGAGGGAAGTTAGCACTTGAAAGAAAAAACAGTTGCACAGCATCGTCTAAAATTTTATTTTTGTAGGTTTTTTTGTAGTAATTTGGGGAATGGGAACAGGGAAAAGGGAGAGATAGATGGGACAGGGCAATTTTATCTAATACCACTCCCCCTCAAAACAAATAATTACATTGCATTCCTTTCTAGTGCAGCATTCAGTTGGCATGACAGGCACAAGATTGTGCGGTATTTGGTATAATAGTAGAAATATCCACCAAATTAAATGATGAAGTCTTAAATGTTGTATTTGCATTTTTATGGGTAGCCAAAGGCTTCTCAATATACACTCGGTAATTCTAAAAGTGTTTAGCAAAAGTTAGAAGTTTTGTTTTTTCTCTGTTGAGTTGCCTCGGAGGAAAGTGTCAGAAGCACAAAAGCCTTTGTTGCTTCACTTCATGATTAAATCCAGCCTTCCCCATTGAAAGAACTCTTTTCTTTTGCATTATTACCCTGTTACAAAATGTCTCTTCCCATCACAAATATTTCAGTTTCCCTATGCTTCTCTTCATAATTAACACTGAAAGCCTAAAATTGTGAGTCTAGAAGCTGCCATTTCTTCGTGTGTAAAGAATTAAGCTCAGCATTTACACGTGTAAAAGAGATGTTTTACTCAGTAAACTATCACTTTACCAAAAGTAGCCTGCTAAGAAGCAAATGTGGGCTACCATTTTTAATTTAATTATCCACTAAGCACCAATGCCTATGTAGGTGATTACAGCTACCCAGATTGCCTTATCTTTGTAAACGAATTATGAAAGTGAAAATGAGCAAAGGCATTGTCTGAGAAACAATGTATTACCAATTGTAGTGATGTGATTATACAATTATAACACTGCTATTCAGGCCTTTGTACTTCAATGGAAGGTAGCTTTTTTCTGTTCACTTTAACACTTTCCTAACAGATTTAGTAAGCTTAAAAGGGTCACATTTATACTGTGGGAAAAATTAACACTAGAAATTATACCACTTATCTGTGTCAGCTGCAGTTCACAGCTTTGGATTCAGTAACATGTGCTTGCTTCAGTAGTCAGGCTACTTTCTTCTCAGTTCTCCAATCTTTTTTGGAAAGAAGAGTTACCTTTAATCCAGATTGTTTGTAGGAATCCAGATAATTTCAAGGATCTGGCTTCTTGGCACAGTTAAATGGATAATGGATGTGGCATGGAGTGGGACTGAACTGTTGCAGCTGGGGTGCAAGTAATAGTTCACTGCTGAAACTGGTGTATTGAGAAACAAAATCCCTAAATTGTATGAAAAAGATTTTCCCTCAGTGAAGCTGAAAAACGCCGGGAAATGTTACCCCAGTGCTGTTCACAGCAATGCCAGTGCTGAAGCGCTGTTAAAACCTTAAGATTGCTTCCCTCCCCCAGCGCAATCGGAACAATAGAAAACACAGAATCAAAGATGCAGTGTTTTACATTTGCTTTGGCACCATGCTAACTTAATCAAGAATGAACTTGCTTAAGGATTTTTTCCATAGAAATAGGACAACAAGCCGTTCTGGTACCACTCCCAGAGCATGACTCACAAAGAGAAAGCAGCAGAGAAAGAGAGTGGTTTTTTTTCCTTTCATGAAACCATTCACTTACTTACAAGGTTATGCACTTGTTTTTCTTTGTGAGTGGGTTATTTGATTCTTTTCCTATTAATGTTCGAAAACTTAATCTTAAAGGTAGATGACATCAATTTTTTAAAGGTAGTTTGTGTCAATATTGATGAAATGGGTTGTCATCCCCATCTATTTTTGCTTAAAGATGCATGCTACATTCTTTCTGTATTTAGTCACTTTAATACAATGTGAAATCCTGACATGATTGCAAGTTCTCTTGACTCCTTACGAAATGAGTTTGTTCTAGCAAAACAGACCTAATGATACCAATAAATTTTCTCTCAACATTCATTCATTAGCATTACAAAGTACTGTGATACACAAGACTTCTCTTGATGCTTCTTACTCAAGCTAAACCCAAAGCCAAGCTTTTCACTTAATGTTTTTTAATAGTCACCTTCTAAAAAATATACTGAAATATATGCCCAGACTACCCTCCACTAAAAAACTGATCAGCGTTTTTTATCCAGGTTGCAAAGTCCTGAACTCATATTTAGTTGCAGTTACTTGGTAAAATTATTCCACATTCATTGTTCCACCTTCTTGTTAATGTTGTGGTTTTTTGTCTACTGTAGCTCATTTTCACAGCGTGGGTGAGATTGGAAGGGACCACAGTGGGTCATCTGGTGCAACCTCCCTGCTCAAACCAGAGCACTTGGCACAGGATTATGTCCAGACAGTTCTTGAATATCTCCACCGAGGGAGACTCCACACCCTCTCTGGGCAATCTGTTCCAGTGCTCGGTCACCCACACAGTAAAGAAGTTCTTCCTCATACTCAAGGTGGAACTTCCTGTGCACCAGTTTCTGCCTGTTGCCTCTTGTGCTATTGCTTGACACCACTGAGAAGAGCCTGACTCCATCCTCTTGGCCCCCTTCCTTCAGATGCTTATATACATTGACAGGGTCTCCTCTCAGTCATCTCTTCTCAAGGCTGAACAGGCCCAACTGCATCAGTGTTTCCTCTTAAAAGAGATGCTCCAGTCCCTTAATAATCTTTGTAGCCCTCTGATGGACCTGCTCCAGGAGCTCCATGTCTCTTTTGTACTGAGGAGCCCAGAACTGTACACAGCATTCCAACTGAGTAGGATCAACTTCCTCAACCTGCTGGCAATGCTCTTCCTAAGGCACCTTGGGATACCATTGGCATTCTTGTCCACAAGGATTCACTGCTGGCTGATGGACAGCTTGTCCACCAGGACCCCCAGTTCCTTCTCTGCAGAGCTGATTTCCAGCAGGTTGGACCCCAGCCCGTACTGGTGCATGGGGTTGTTCTTCCCCAGGTGCAGGACCCTGCATTTGCCATTGTTGAATTTCCAAAGGTTCCTCTCTGCTCATCCCTCCAACCTATCAGGGTCCTGCTGAAGGGCTGCACAGCATCTGGGCCATCGATCCCACCTTTGTGTCCACAGCAAACTTGCTGAGGAGGCACCTACCCCCTTCATCCACCTCACTGATGAATAAGTTAAACAATACTGGGCCCAGTAGGGAACTGGAGGAACACCATTAGTGACAAGCCTCTAACTAGACCCTGTGCCAATGATTACAACCCTCTGGGATCTGCTGTTCAGCCAGTTCTCAATCCACCCCACTGTCCACTTATCCAGTCCCCACTTCTTGAGTTTGCATATGAGAGCTATAGCTGAGGGCTGCATACGCTAGATAATTCCTGTATCTGCAATGTCAAGATTGATTTCTGTGCTAGGTTTTCATCTTAAAGGGACTTACAATTCTTTTTTTTTTTCTCATCTCAAGTGTAGCAAAACCAAATCACTTGACGAGAAAGTTATATTGAATTCTCTTCATCTCTACTCCTGCTCATCTCTGCACTTTTGGATTATTCAGTGTTTCCCTGATATATACCTGCATGACAGCTCATTTTTCTGGACTAACTTCTGAGGCCTCTGAAATCCAGAGTCAACTGATTAAAAGCTAAAATCTCTATCCCAAAAGAAATGTTAAATTCTATAGACTTCTTACCAGATTGTAAACTGTTTCAAGGTGGGGAAATTCATGCATCTTTTTCTTATGTGTTATGCAATCAGTTAATCTGGGAACTCAGTAAGAACCCCAGACAAATGACTATAGATTTGTTCAGGTGATTTATTGTAATGGGACCTGCCCAAGTCCACCCTGCATGGGAGTGTTATCTTGTTAAAGATGACGATATGCAGGGAGAGCAAGTTCTGAAACCTCTCCTCATGCTCTTCCAGCCTACAAAGAAAGATTCTGGATAGTGGCCAGACTTGGAAAGTAACTCTACAGGGTTCACAAAAATAGTGTTTTCGTCTGAGATTTCCTGATCTGCTTATAAAGACAGTCTTGCAATAGGGAGTTTTTGTAGTGGGTATATGTGGGTGTACCACAACCTTCCACCCTCTGCATAGACTTACATCTCATTATTGTCTAGCTATTAGTTGTATGTGTCTGTGAACAATGATGGCTTCAAGTACTAAGCTGTCAATATGACTTTCCCAGATGAACATCTGAGTAGGCGTAAATGTCATGATAAGCATGCTGCCTTCATGTATCACAGAAAGTTATGATCTCCTTTTTGCTGATTCTTATGTAACTATACTTTTGACTGATAGAATAAATACTTAATATTTTTTATAGTCAGCTGTACTGAACATATACATATATATATATGTGAAAATTCCTCTTACTAATAGTGATATTTTTCCTTCAAAATACTTGTCAAATCTGACCGATAGTCTTTCACATATTCTTACTTAGGTGAACTGGAATGCTTTAGAGAATTTAGGTATGCAAGGGTTGGATACACCAATATCAGTTCAAGTCACCAACACCAACTGGCTCTCAGAAACCGTGGAGAAAGAAATTAATTGGATACTTTCTTTTACCTAACAAAATGTAAGGATAATCTTTAGTGGTAGCATCACTACATGCCATTGCTAAACATGTATCTGAGGGGCTGGACTCATCTCAGCTTTTGGAAAGCTATAATTAATTTAAAATACACTATTTTATTTGGATTTTTTCTCCGAGTTTTCCAAATTGAAATACTGTTAGATCTATAATAAATAGTGCAAAACTAATAAAAAAATATGGCATGAAATTGATACTTTTGACAAAAATTGGAAACTAAAAAGGCATCAAAAGTAGAGCAGTGCAGTCTCCACATTTAAGATAGGTATTGTTAATACAAAATATCACAGAAAGACATTTTGTAGCAAAAAAAAGTACAATCATTAAGCTCCTGTAAAAGAGCGTATTATTATTATTTACAGTACAGCATGTAAAAAAATTTTAGAGTTTCCTGGGCAGTATTGTCTGGGCTTTTTAGGTTCCAGGCTGCTTGTGTGGCTCTTAGGCTGCACTGTTAGTGGTACTTCTTCCTGGGAATCAAAGTCTGACAAATGTGATGAAATGCAGAATACCGATAAACGGAAAAGGAAACCAAACCCAGAACTTAAATGCAAGATGTTTGGGCAATTCATATGTGAATGTACAGCCTGCCAGTACTCATTTTGTTTAGCATTTACTGCTATGGCAAGCAGACACTTTTAAAAGAAGTTCTTTATCGTAGTTTTGTGGGATTTTTGTGCCGGGGTCAGGAGCAGATGCTTGAACTTTCTAATCTCTTGTTAGACTCGTGCATGGAAAAATCAAGCAATGCTGCCTGCTACTTTCAAACCTTTCAGAGACCTTATTTTCAGTGGCAGTCGCAGAACATGAGTGTGAAAATTTTTAAACCAAATGTTCACCAGGCATCTCTCAGTGTTCATGCGATCCTCAGTGCTCAAAGGCTTTCAGAGAAAGCATGGAGAGGAAAGTATATCTTATATCTTATTCCTTTTTAAAAGATACTGCTGCTTTTACTTGTAAATTAATGCAATAATTGTATAAAATAGAAAATGCTTCTTTACTTTTATAAACACTGTTTCCTTGGTCTACCTCAGTGAAGAGCATAGCTCCGTGCAGGACATAAGAAACTACGCTCAGGAGTGACTGACAGTTGTTAATTAAATCCCAGATAAAATGGAGAAATGAAGGTCGAACTTTTAGGAAGTAATTAGGGTGTTTCAGTGCCTAGCCCTGACCTTTTGATGGAAACTAAGCAGAGAACTTTAATGGGACTTTTAATAAGACTTTTGATAGTCTCCCCTCAATCTGTGATGCTAATAAATTCCACCATTACAAGATTCTGCTTGAACAATGGACACAACACTAATTATTTCACTGAAGTATCCATTTATTGCAAAAAGAAATGTGGCTCTCTGTCTTCTTGCCCCATCTCCTCTTCTTCAGTCCATTTATATGTAACTGGGTCTCTGCAGATCTTTCATCATATCCCATAGCTTAACATTCCTCACAGTTCTTGTTCAGCATTTTTTTTCTCATGCTTTATTCCAAGTTTTTTCCCTGTACCAGTGTGGAAAGCTTAATATTCTGGCAGTTAAAACAAAGTCTCATTTTTCTGTGAGTCTGTTTTAACCCTTGTTCTGGAAAAAAATGCTGCAGCTTTTTGAGCATATGCCAAAATAAAAGAAAAAGGATAAGTGCCAAGTTCTTAGTTTTAAAATAAGACCAGCATAAGAGTATGAAATGATTCATCACTTCCTGGCAAGTGTAATTATCACTACAATCACCATTCCCTATCTATTTGCACCCTTTAAAAGGTGCTAAATATTACTGTAAGTTCTGAAAGTTATCATTTCAACTGAATCAACTGAAAAAAAATTAGAACATCACAGGTGTGTACTTTAAACAGGAAATGATACTGATCTCCAGGCCTCTAAGAGCTGCCTTCCTCACAATAACCTGTAAGAAATGTGTTGCATCTGTGTGAAAATGGTATATGCTAAGGTGAGGGTAGTGCCTATACAAAGGAAAATATTTTAGCTGGTTTAGCTATTGTATTTGTCATTGTTGGAAGCTGACTGCTCAAATTTGAAACCAGTTTCACCTCTTATCACAGAATCATAGAATATGCTGAGTTGGAAGGGACCCACAAAGATTATTGAGTCAACCCTTAGCGCTGCGCAGGACCATCCCTGAGAGTCACACCAGGTGCCTGAGAGTATCATCCAAACCTTTCTTGAACTCTGTCAGGCTTGGTGCTGTGACCACTTCCCTGGGGAGCCTGTTCCAGTGCTCTGGGTGAAGAACCTTTTTCTAATATTCAACCTAAACCTCCCCTAACACAACTTCAGGCCATTCTCTTGGGTCCTGTCACTGGGGACCACAGAGAAGAGATCAGTACCTGCCCCTCCTGTTCCCCTCACAAGGAAGTTGTAACTGCAGTGAGGTCTCCCCTCAGTCTCCTCCAGGCTGAACAGACAAAGTGACCTCAGCCTCTCCTCATACGGCTTCTCCTCAAGGCTCTTCACCATCTCTGTTGCCCTCCTTTAGATGGTCTCTAAGAGCTTAATATCTTTTCTTATATTGCAGTGCCCAAAACTGCCACAGTATTAATGGTGAGGCCACACCAATGCTGAGCAGGACAATCCTCTCTCACCTGGCTGGTGATGCTTTGCCTGATACCTCCCAGGACACAGTTGGCCCTCTTGGCTGCCAGGGCACTGCTGGCTCATACTCAACTTGCCATCAACGAGGACTCCCAGCATTTATTCCTTGCCTGGACTGGGACATTGGAGATACAGTAGTTATGTTTAGTATTCCATTTGCATATTTTTTTATCCATTTTTAAGCAAATCACTTGTAGCTTCACTCCTTTAGGTGCTCTCCGGCAATTATCTATAACCAAAGAATGTTATTTTAACAAGGTAGAGTTGTAATTTCTCTGTATTTTGAACCTTATAAAAATGACTCAAAGCATAATTAATTCTGCCTATAAGTAAACTACTGTGGGATGCATTCTCACCAGTCATTGCTGGAAGTTTAAAACAAAATTCAGACTTGGTAACATATCAATGTACTCATTTCTCACATAACATATGTTGTGAGATCTTTGGGGTAGCAGCGAGATTTTTGTTCTGTTTGTATGGCAACTACACACTGCTGTCTTTATCTACCACTGCAAAATTTGGTAGTATCACAGCAAACAAATGTTTAAAATAAATTGTTTAAAAATTTTACAGTACATGAAAATTTTTTCCAAGTTGTCATGAATGATTACTGTGTTAGTGAAAAGTCTTTACTTAACAACTAAATGCTATTATTTAGTATTTCAGCATTTATTTTTGCATGTCATCTGAGCTCTGTTCATACTCAGGGAGGTTAGACACAAAGAGCTTCCTTTATTTTCCTTATTTTCAGGCATTCAGCTCTAGCTGAAGGTAACCTTGTATTGTTGTGTGTGAGGATCAAAGCCTTCCCAAAACATATCTCATCCTGGAATACTACTAAAAGTGGAGGAATCAAATGTTATGTAACAAAAGAAGTTTTAAGAGTGGCAGAAGGGGAGGAGGAAATTACTTCCATGGAAGTAGTAAGGAATAGAAAAGACCTAAAACTCCATAGAACTGATTGCTGTGGGAATGGCCAAAACTCACATTATCCTCTAGATTTCTGCTGATTAATTATATTAGGACAAAACAGCATTTCAAAGCAGGTTTCAGCCTTAGAATGAGTGAATATATTCAGTCTGTCTGGGAGGACTGTGTCAAAGTGTAGATATTTCAGTACTTTTACACCAGGAAAATAAATGGATATTTTGTGTATTGTGATATTCAGACTGGACTAAAGATGTTTTTTAGTAAAAACTAAGATTATGTATATGCAACAAATTACGTGTGACCCTGTGGTTTAGTGAGTCAGCCTGGTCAAGTGCAGTGGCCTTCTTCAAGGTTCTTTAGTATTTCCCACTGTGACTTGAAGGTTTATTTGCATTACTGACTGAGCAAATGTCTGATATCATAGATTGAGTTTGTCAGCAAGCTGGCAGAACATAAGTTTTCCTTTCCTGGCACAGATAACATTAAGAATTTTATCAGGGAATATTATGCAGACTCAAAATCTGTCAAAAATATGAATGACAGTGTGACAGAAACCACCTGCATAGCTCATGATGTTCTTGGATCAAAGTACCAGCAGGAAATTGCTGCAATATTCCAAATAGTAAGTATGGTTTTGTAACAAAGCAGAAACCTTGAGAACAAGTAGATATTTGCTTTTTGTCACTTTAAAGCAGTTCTTTAAAGCTTATACCAGAGGACATACTGAATTTGTGGCAAGTGCTAGTAAGAAATATTGAGTTACATATCCAGAAATTAACAAGATCTAAATGAGGCTGGGGCACCTGCTATATGAGGGACAAAAAAGATACTGTTTGATATGATTGCATAGGAAAGGGGTTTCAGAAGAAGATGTTGCTATCAAATCACTAAAATGAAAATTTACTTGATACTGGAAAAGAAAAAGGTGTAGAAAAAAACCCCTAGTTCTTGCAAAGACTTTTAGTCCATAAAAATGAAAACACCTTTTGAAGGGAAGAAATTTTATCAGCGCTCAATGTTGAACTTAGTCTGAGTTAAAAGTGACCTGTCTAAGATAAGTCAACGGATCTGCAGACACAGTGAGAGCAAAATTAGAATTCAATATGATACTTGTCCAAAAATACATTAAAGTTGCCAGACTTTTGCCACGTTAAGGTGACAGTAATCAGCTGTACAAACACAGTATGGGGAAAAACTAGCTGCATTGCAATATCACAGAAAAGGATCCAGGAGGTAATCACAAAGTTGAAGAAAAATCAACGGTATCCTGCTGTTATGAAAACAGGTAAAGTATCATGCTGGGAATATAATCTCTGCTAGCACTTGTGAACACTGTCACAGGGATCTGACTTCTGCAGTTTGTGCATCTCTTTCCAAAGACTGATCGTTGTCTTGGCTTGTACTGTTTCTGTTGGTTGCTAAATACTACTTATGTACCTGATTTTGAGCTCCACATGTCCACGACAGTGTTATTCTTGAGAGGTTTTGTACCCTTTTTAATGTTCACAATGTCAACCTGAAGTGCAAAATGTTCTTTATTTGCAAATCCAACTTGTTAAGAGCTAATACAGTCTTTCAGCCATATCATTCTGAGATGTTTGTCCCACGCCACCATCATAATTTGTTTTGGTTTGTTTTTGTTTTCAGAGAGTCAGACTGTGTGTTTATGTTAATGAGTGATTAGGTCTCCCACTTTTTTACCCTTTTCAAGAATATGCGTTTGCAGTTTTGAACTTTTCAGTTTTAGATGGAATGCAATTTTTTTCAGAATCTGCAAATACAGTTTCATAGTTAGTGTCATTGCCTGATCTAACAGGAAAATGCTGAGATGTGAAGTGCATCAGAACCAGTAATTCTAAGAAATAAAGCTACCTTCTGTTTTATTTCCTCATGGCTGGCAGACATTGCTGGAAGAGGCCAATGAAGCATTTTTCTAATCTGCAATTATTATTCCTGATGTTTCCAAGAAACCTCAGCTCTCTGGGAGTTTTCAATGGCTCCCTTCTTGCAGTCATGTTTCTTGCTTTGGATACCTTGAGCCACTCAGAAGTCTAATTCGTAATTATTCCAGATCCTTATTCCTCCATGGATATGTAACATGAGCTTCTGCACAACACAGTCACTGTTTGAACTCCTGCTGAACCCCTCCCTGAAGATATGGTTCCCCAAACCAGAGAAACCCAAAACAATGTTTTCCACAGGGATAGGAAAGACAGACACTATCAGAAACAGAAAACAACTTGGTTTTGATAGAAGTGTTCCTGGCATTTCTATGGTCTTCCCTGTGTTTCTTTTGTAAAAATGATCACACCAAAACAGCCTTAGCAGAATTGACCTCAGTGGCCCATTACATTTTCCTTAGGCTATACGCTTTATGAAATGTTTTTCTTAATCATGGTTTTTAAAGATTTAAAAGAAGCATTTCCTGAAGGTCAAAGAGTATAATGGAAGAATTCATATAACTAATCTGGATAGATGATAATTAAATAGCATTTCACTGATCCAAGTGAGAAAAATTTGTAGTCGTAATTGACATTTTACTGACATATAACATGTGGGCACAGATGCTTGGTTGTATAGAGTCAGGGTGAAAGCCAGGTTCATAAATGCCTCAAACACTCTTTAAGAAAGGCTGTTAAATGAACAGTTATATTTTAGCACCTGTCATAGAGTCATTAATTATAACAAACTCATTTCATTTTACATGTGACTTAAATGCTCTTGATTATATGTGTCTTTAGGATGAAGTCATTTCACTGAACCAAACCAGAATCATTCTATGTCACTGAATTTAAAGTCTTTAATATACTATAGTGGCCTCACAATAAATATTGTGAGTTACTTCAAATAAAACTGAAGAATAGGAGCAGTTGTCTCAAGCTGAACACAAGACTTAACACAAGAAGTTCAAGCAATGAGCCTTAAGAAACTGAACAGCAGTATCAGACTAAAGGGTGCAAGCTCAGTCTGTGTAGTTTGCAGTGAGTCACAGGGCACTGTCAGGTGAACATCAGCTACTAAAGGGTTGATTTGACCCATGCCTGGTTATCTCAGACTATGGCTTGTGAAAATATACCATGCTAAGTGCCCTGCTGAGGGCTGTGTGATACTACAAGAGGCTGTTCTCTAACATTTGTGTTTCTGAGCTGTACTAGTGCTGCCATCAGGCTATATGGAGAGATGTTTAGTGTCTCCATGGCTAATATTGCTGTTACTTAAAGGGGTATAATTCCTCATTTGAAAAACTGCACTGAGCTTTGCTAATATATCTGGAAGAATATAGGTCATATCCAAGTTCAGGGCTCTTGGGGGTGAAAAATGTTAAAATTCAGTGAAGAGTGTGTTTTCCCACAGGTCTACTTCATGAGCCTCAAAACCTGTTTCTTTAAAGGAATAGAAGTAGTTCCTTCCTAAGGCTATCTCAAATTGTGGTTTTTATTTTCTACTGCAGATGTCCTGATTAGTTAAGACCTACCATAACTTGATAGGTCTGTTTGCTGGGAGTATGATTTACCACATACAGCATATTTAATGACTATTACTACATCTGGTCTTTGAGGACCATGCTGAGGGTGAGTTAGTCATGTACTGAATGCTACTGACATCAGTGGGACTGATGTTATAACAACTTCTCTCCAGTGTGAAGAAAACGTGATCTGTTTTTCAAAATGTACAAGATGAGACTTCTACAACTCATGGTGGGGAATACTGAATTAATCGAATTTTGTTTAGCTGTACCGATTAATTTTAATGAATTACAATTACAACCCCATGCAGCACTGGCTGGGGCAGAGTGACTGGAAAGCTATCCAGTGGAAAAGGAGCCAGGGGTGCTGGTTAACAGCCAGCTGAACATGAGCCAGCAGCATGCCCAGGTGACTGAGAAGGCCAATGGCATCCTGACCTGTATTGGGAATAGTGTAGCCAGCAGGACTGATGAAGTGATTGTCCCCCTGTACTGAGCACTGCTGAGGCTGCACCTCAAATCCCGTGTTCAGTTTTGGACCCCTCACTACAAGAAAGACTTTGAGGTGTTGGACTGTGTTCAGAGAAGGGTAATGAAGATGGTGAAGAGTTTAGAAAATGAGTCTGATGAAGAAGGGCTGAGGGAGCTGCAGTCTTTTAGCCTGGAGACAAGGAGGCTCAGGGGAGACCTTGTTGCTTTGTACACCTATCTGAAAGGAGGTTGTGGTGGGGTGGGTGTTGGTCTCTTCTCCCGAGTAACAAGCCGATTACTTGATGAGTTGAAATGATCTCAAGTGGCATCAGGAGTGGTTTAGATTGAATATTAGGAAAAGTTTCCTCACTGAAAGGGTGGTCAAGCATTGGAACAGGCTGCCCAGGGAAGCGGTAGAATCACCATCTCTGGAGGGATTTAAAAGACATGAAGGTATAGTATTTAGGAACATGGTTTAGTGGTGGACTTGGCAGTGTTTGCAGTTGGACTCAATGATATTAGAGGTCTTTGCCAACCTAAACAGTTCTATGATTATCCTACGAATTGATGGTGTTAAGTGTGCTCAACTGCAGCCATTGTGACTGGTTGGGGCTGCTTACATCACCAGTAAGTCTTATGTTTCTTTTTTTCTATATGCATAGGTTTAATTCTTGTACCAAGTGTCTGGTCTGAATATTCAAAAACATAGAGCAGTAGACAAAGTAAAAGTCTGATAAGAGCCACTAAATGCTTAGCATTCCCCATGGCAACATACTGGGCTTCAGTGAAAACATGAGTTTGTGATACTTGTGGTAGTATCTGTTACACATTGTTTGTCTGGATTGGATGTTGTTATCTTGGATATACTAATTCAAGTTCTAGTTTGTCTTGTCAGGATAGTAGCAGTTTGCTGTAATGAATGTATGGATCTCTCTGCTTAATAATAAATTCTGCAAAAGATAATTAAAAATTTTCCACTTGGCTATTTATATAATTAATTTAAAATTGGTCTCATTATGCTTTACTACTTGACAATAATCTGTATAATAGAAGAGACTTACTGTGCTCATGGCAGTGGTATTCAAAAGCTGTTGAGATATGTATTTTATATTAAAGGGAAAATACTAAATATTGGGGGATTTTATTGCTCATAAAAATGAGATTAGAAATTAATTACTACTGTCAAACATTTAATAGGTAGGAGAAAGGAAACAAATAGTGTGAAATGTACTGGTCAAAGAAGAAATTAATGTCAAAATGACCACTGTATTGCACAATGCAATGACAACTTTTGCTTTTGTCATGAGAATTTGTGAATAATAAATGATTAAAGTGCACAATATTTAAGTGTGCTGACTAAGGGGAACCATGAAGCTCCTCAGACACAACAGAAGAATCTCACATCTTTGCATAAATGATTCTCATCTGAATTGTGTTTCAATCATGTAGTTGAAATGGCCAGCTGATGGTATATGATTGTAGTCAGAAGGTACCCACATAACATAGTTCAGAATCATAACAAATAACACAATTTAGCTTTTTTTTTTTGACAGATTTCAAAGAAAAGGGTGAGATAGCGTGTGAAGCAAAACTCCTTCCATTAGGGAATGAGTGGAACTGAGTGGTAAAATTCTAGTAAGAGCTACAAAATTGGCATCTTTTGGAAGGAGAGAGAATACACCCAGTCTTTAGTTTAGATAACATAAAATATTACACAGTGGCCAGTTTTAATCTACATGTAATTAAAATTATTTTCCAGATGTTGTTAAGAGGTTTTCAGATACTGGAAAACCTTTTTCTTACTAAATATTGTGTTTTAACTTACATTCAGGAGTAACTCACGAGAAGTTTAATAGTTCCATGAAAGACATCAGTACACAGACTTAAAAAATTTAAAAAAGTTTTAAAAATTCTGTTCTTTGTTTCTTTTAGTTCAATTTTAAGATCTAGTATAAGAAATAACTCCTTCTTTGGTCGGGCTACACACAGACCATAGATAAGGAGTTTAAAAATGCCCTGGTGAGTGCTTTGTCTTTTTAGTGGATACGCAAAACAGTGCATTCTCTGGGGCTGGGAGCCCTTCCTGTTACATGTATGCTAAATTCATATATAGAATAACTACATGAATAATGAAGCCAAGTACATTGTACTCACGTTCAAACATGTTGGAGAATTTAACTAGCAAAATTAGTCTGCCTCAGCCTGGAGTTCAGACAGATAGTGGCATAAAATCAATGCATGTTCCATTTCTTTTAGCTTGTGTTTCTAGTGAAGTTTTGAAATTATGTTTTTCTGAAATGAGATTCTAAATGTATGAATGAAGAAAGATGTATTTCCAAGAAGAAAGGCAAGTGGAAAAAAATCTAAGCGGATACCTTGAAGGAAACCATGATTCCTTCCTTTTTTATAAACTGTAATGTTAGGTGTGCTTCACATTCTCTTGTCAGGTTCTTTTTATTTCATATTGCTGGAAAACTTTTGACCCTTGATAAAAAGTATAAGCACTGAACGGTTTTTGAGCACCATTTTTACTTTTAAAATTTTTGACTAGGTAAGTGATGTACTGATAAGGTCACTGTAGATTAGCTGACTGTCAAAATTTATCCAAAGGACTCCTGAACGTGAACACACTAGTGAACCCTTCTTCATTATCATTAGGATTATTACCAGTGTTTTCAGTGGGAAATATACTGTATTTCCCACACTTGTATAATTGTACCTACTTTCTCTTCCAAGAGGCTGAAGGATTCTTTTATGGTGTTGCACACATACTTTTAAAATCGAGTGAGCTGATACATTTGAAATAGTTTTGCAGTTCTCTCATATCTAGACTACAGTTACCAGGAGAGCATTGTTTTATATAGCTTAGTAATACTAAGAATTAACTTCATGTGGTTGGGAGAGAGAGAAATATTTGATATACAAAACATTTATATTTCTCCTTTGCTTGTTGCTTTAGCTCTCTGGAAATGCTCTTGCCAAATAACAGGATGAGTTTCCTTCTGAGTCTCTGTAAAGTTTTGCTAGAAGAGATAAACTTCCTGCTAGTCTTCTGTCATGAGTACACATATACTTGGCACGCTTGGAAGACTGTCATCACAGTAAATAGAGACTTGGGAAGAAGTGTGTGGGGTGCTGGGGAAATGATGAGCTGGTATAAGAAGGAAAATAATGTAGATAACTTATATATAAAATAAAAAATAAATTCTGTGAGTCTTATTATCTTTTAAAGACAGTACTGTGTATTCCAAAGGCCATAATAGAATCTAGATAGAAAAAAAATTGAGATCATTGCTGTATGCATTACTTTTTGTGAATATCTTTGTAATAGAAAGACGAGAATGATCAAAATGTTATTGTGTTAGAATAATAGATTTCTGACTCATGCACAAGACATTTTTTGTCTGTGGCCATGTTACATATGTGAGGATAGAGCTGAACTGAGAATTTAATTTGTCACTATTTGTAAGACTTTAAAATGATGAATGTCAGATTTCAAGACATCTATGGGGAAACTGTTATTTAAAGGCAATATTTCACAATCAGAAAGCAAAGATTGGGTATTATTAGTGTTGCTATTTCAGAGAAATAGTTTTGTAAGATGATATGAAATGACCTGTAGAGTTTTTGCTGTTGCAGCTTTTTTTGTACCTACCCAAAGGATAATGGCAATGTGACCAAAGAAGAGTTGATATAAAAGACATGTCAACGAGTCTCAGATACTGCTAATTCCCTAGGGAAATGCATGTGTTTATAATTCCAGATAGTTTTGTGTCAGTCAAACTGGATATCAGAAATCTAATTATGAAAACCAGAAAATCTCAATAACTGTGCATAGACCAGGGTATTTTAAGCAATGAAAATGAAGTAAGTATCAGAAAACTATGAAATATCTGATCTTGAAGACCATGATGAAAGACAGTGCAAAATATTTTCAAAATCTAAAATGAAAAAAAAAATTTTTTTCAAAAAAATAAAGTTTTAAAACTCTGCCACCTACACAGAAATTTAAAACCAGATGTGAACATCAGTTAAGAGGTAGTTATGATAGATTCTTGCCTCTTTATTCCAGACTTCCAGATGAGAACTATTGTATACAGAGAAAATTAATGCAGCCTAGCATATCTCTTTTTATTCCTTATAGCATAGCCTCTGTCCTATTAAGTGCCCATATATTTTCCATTAGGAACTGCAGGTTAGCAGAACAATTTTTTTTTTTTTGCCATTGTCCAATAACTTTGCTTAACATATGACACATTTATTCCTGTTTTCTTTTCTAGACAATTTTGAATTTATAAAGTTTTTCTTGTGCTATCTTTAAGTATTGTACCAAACAGTTACACTAAGACACATTTTAATCATTACCTTTGAAGTGTTTAGCCATTATTTTTTTTTTTATTTTCTGTAGCCCACCTGTACTAAGTCCTGCGGATTTTATTACCCTTTTCCACCTTAAAGAGCAACAATATGCTTAGTCGGTATTTTCTCTATTGTCCAGTATATAGTTGCCATTATATGTATACATTTAGAAAACCCATGGCACATCAATTACAGTGTTTTCCAATACAGATTGAAATTCCATCAACTGTGGCCAATAATAATATTGCACTGGCTCAAACCCAAAGAATTCCATGTTTTGACTTGTGTATCTCAGTGCTAGTTTAGCATCATATATCCCAAAGGAATTTCTGTCTTCTCGTTTCCCTCCCTTCCTTTCCTTCTCATCCCCTCTTCTCCTTCACTGAAGATGCAGGATATAAAATCCTAGTAATATTGTGTAGAATCCACTGAAATACAGTTGTGATACTGGTCATTTTCTTCGGAGGAGTTTTATTAATCAGGAAAATTAATGTTCCATGAGACACTGGTATTTGTAATTTTTTTTATTTCCAAAGCTTCCAATGTTGTTGTTTATTTTTCTTATTTGCTTGAGTTTTACCAGAACTTTTAAGATGTAGTAAAATATAAAAGCACAAGTAAAGGACTGGGAAGTTTCTTAAGCCAAGTTCCTGTGTTCCAGTCTGAGCAGGAGAGTCTTAGCAGGGAAATTAATCTCCTGCAAGACAGTGTTGACGTAAGTCTCCGCTCAATTTGTGTGTGCATGTAAACAGGGAAAGTAAGAGAGAATAAAATAATTTTATAAATATTCTTACTTAGGAGAGGTAAAACGGAAAGCCAGGACTTGAAGGTCTGCACAACTGTTTTCACAGAGCTTTACCACATGTACTACAATAATCTAGTGACATTTGCCAGCTTTTCTCTCTGCATTCTTAATGAGTCACAATTCTCTTCAGTATTGTCTAGTTTTTCAAGCTTGGACAAGTCAGTAGGTTAAGTTTTAGAGTGGGTTTTGCTGACGTCAACACGAAGAACCAAATTAAGACTGTCCTACACTGCTCACAGTGCAGTAAGCTTGATGCAAACCTGGTGTGGCAGCTGGGTAAAAAAACATTCAGCCTGATCCTTGACAGTATCTATATGAAGAATGTGGGCAACTATAATTTAGCTCTTAAACCATTACACAAACATGGGTCTAATAGGTAGTATTATATATCAAGCATGACATGCTTGTGATAAAGACTACCTTTTGTATAGCAGGCAATCACAGCATCTCTTATAGCATTTAACCTGTTTCTGGGGACATCAGACACCTGGACAATTTTATTAACTTGATATAGACAGTTAGATTTGGAGACCCTGCAGGGAGATTAGAAACTGGTGAAAGGCATGCTGAGAGACTTATCCCTCTCATTATAATGAAAAGGCTATGGAAGCTATTCTGTCTTGCATAGAGTCTTGGAGGACACTATTGCTGAAGTGATAGTGATAGTATCACATAATCCCCTCCAGTTTCTTATGCATCAAGTTTGAATCCTTGCACTGTATACAGCCTTTATGGATTAAATTTAATCCAGCATCCAGCAATCTTCAATATTTCAATAAAAATCTTGTTAGGAGTTGGACAACATACATTGACTTCCTACTGTAAAAGGTTTCCTCTTCATGCTTTAGTTAATGATTTAATTACTTTACAAATTTCCAAAACAGTGAGCTGGTACAATATCTTGTACCGAAAAGTAAAATAACATTCTTGTCATAAATCCTGCCTTAGATTTTTATATTTCAGACCTCTAAGAAGAGGAGGATGTAGAAGTATGAAGTCTTTTTTTTTTAATCTACTTAATTAGTGCAGAAAATAAATGGATGCATGAAACTTAGCTCTCCACTTGTTCTCTTATTGCTCATGGACAATAGGGGAAAGCCTCTGACCCCTTGCTTTACTATGGAAGCAAGACAGAAATGATGGCATTTAATGGATGAAAGCTTTAAGTGTCACACTTTGTTGCCAGAATTAAGGATCAAAGTTCAAAGTTTGGATGAATGGCAAATAAGTGAAAAATTGAAAAGCCTAAATGGTACAGTTGATTGGTAAATGGTTTCATGCACACAAATATCTCAAAGGAAATGGCAGGTTCAGTTAGAAGCTGATAGTAACAGTTGGCTACCAAAGGATTTTAGAACAATGAGGTTGGATGCTGTATTTAGAGACTATTTACTCTATTTTCTCCTCCAAGACAAGGCTAATAATTTCTAAAGTGTGTTTATATAGTCTTTTAAAAAATCTACCCTTAGAAACCTACTCCTTGTGATTCCAAGAACAGATTCCCTCAGCAATTAATGTGTTTATTACTTTCCATTGATAAGTATTCTTTTCACTGTTCAATCTTTATTACCACAACTTGCAGCCCTACAAGCTATTTTGCAGTTTATTATTTCTTGCCCACAGGAGTAAGTAAAATAATCTGTTTCCATAAATTACACAGCTATATTTATAATCTGTAATATTTTAAATTAGGTTTCCTTTTCCTTTTCTTTAGGCTGGATTGAGTGTGACTTTCTGCCTTTACTCATATGAGATATTTTCTAGATTTCTGTTTCATCAAGGTTTAGTCCTGTATGTGTCAGCTGAATCGTGTTGCCTCAAAACAAGAAGCAGTGCCTTAGGTGAGCCCTAGGAATACAGAGAATGAGAGGTTACTCTTCTGGACAATATTCTTTTTGTATTTCCCAGGATCATGCTTGGTTTTTGTAAGACTAATAGTTTGTTTAGTGTATGATTCACTGCTACTTCCCGTGCGTTTTCTGAAGAAATGCTGCCTACCCAATGGGCCAGCAATTATTCCCATTTGTGTGTAGAAGTTGGTATTTTTTACATACTTTTTTTTCCCTGAACATTTCTGCAGTTTGTCAAAGGCATTCAGAAAAGCTTACTGGCTTAATATTTTTCTGGAATAAGCATATCACCTATCTCCATCCAAACCACTGAAGAAAACATCGAATAGTGCTGGCCTTCAGACAGCAAGATGCTTAGATAAATTATCTGTACACTTTGACAGAACTACTACTCTTACAGCATAGTTTACCCATTATTTCTCTCACCAATATTTCAGCATTTTCATAAAGGTAATTTCTTTTTCCCATGTGGTTGATCATGCATTTGTAATTTCTTTATCTTCCCTTTCTTTTGGTCCTCCCACCTATCTATCTTTCTACAGAGGTAGAAGAGCTCTTAACCCCAACCAGCAACGCCTACACATATCTTCGTAGCCAGTAGATATTTTAGCTGGAAAGTAGAAAATATCAACTGTCTGACACATACAGATTACTGGTTCTTAAATTTACCTCTTAATTGCCCACAGCTTTGAAGTTAAACTAGGAAAAATAATTACATTTCTAGACTTCTGGCAAAGAGCTACAGATCACTAAGAAATATGTGGCATTAAAACAAGCAGAATAAAATGTTTTTAGTTCTACCTCATATGTAGTCTTTTGTCTCGAGACATAGTATTAAATATCAAATTACTTAACTATCTTACTTAACTATTAGCTATAAACCTTGAAGTTTGGGAAACTCAGGTTCTGAGAGCATTAAATCACTACAGGCTTTTGGTTCAAAAAGTCTTCATTCACACTAACATATGCATGGGAGATGAAATAAAATAGGTTGCATTACATAGAATGAGCAGTGGTCATTGGCTGCAATGGGCAAACAATAACAACAATAATTGGAAAATAAATTGAGAAAAACAAATCCAGGTGTTTTCTGCTTGAGTTTCATCCAATGTTGGCAAATTAAATAAGATATCTCTAGGGCATCACTTAAATAGGCTTTTACCATTCTAATTATTCCTAAAAGGATTAGTCTGAAGTAAGAAATATGATGAAGCTTACCTATAGAGGACTTTTTAAAATTACTATAATGCTATCAAGCAAAAGACTTCCTCATTATAATTCAAATGCACCTCTTCAGTGCATTCTGTGTATAAGGTACAGGTATAGCCTACAATTGACTAATGGGCTCTAATACTGCAATCTGCAAAAAGTTACATGCTGGTGAATTTTATTCATGTGATTTTTCCACTGAACTCAGGCTTCAGGCCTGAGTTGAGTTGGTCTGTCATATCTTTCTGTAATGCCCTCTGTTGAAGGGTTTGTGTGAATACTTATTTAATATGTAGACTTGATTTCTGAATATTGTAAAGAAGAAGTCAGTGGGTAGTTGTTGTGTCGAATAGAACAAATGGTCAAAAATGGCTCTTTGGAAGATGAAAACTAATGCAATTTCAAGTAAAGTTCTGAAGTTCTGTTACTATTTCCTATTGACATTTTTGTTCCTTGTCCTTTTTTTTTTTTTTGACAGCTCAAAAATTCCTTGTAGTCAAAGTAATTGCACTGCAGGAATTTCAGCTCCCCCAAATGATACTTTTTACAGTGCCATACTTGAATGGAAGTCTCGTGAACAATAATGTGCATTGGACTACGCCCAGAAAAATATACTTTTAAGATGTGTTCTAGTTTCAAGACCAATAAAACTGCTAGATAAAAGGCTGGGGAGTTCAGTGGAAACGCATATTTGGTATAGCTTTTGCTGAGAATTTGGATATTTTTTTTTCTTTCTTGTAACTTTCAGAATTTTACCCCGAGCTTCAGATAATCCCTCTAAATAACAGCAGTATAACAATATATGCCCGTAATGTGAAACAGAAAGGAAAAGTGATTTTCAGCTTTCTGTATTATCAGTGAGTGAGCACACTTCAAAAAGCAGCAAATTATTTTGAAATGCTGAAAACCCAGAGCAAGAAAACTACATGAAGGAAATTGTAAACCTTGGCAGGCAAGAACAAGTAAGATCATGACTACAGGAAGATCTTTAAAAATATGACAACACTTCGCATACTGTTGAAGAAAGATCTCCAGATCCTTCAAGATCTTGGATAAAACTACTTGTAATCTGATAAAGATAATTGTTTTCCTGATGCAGATGTACTTCTGTCTACTTCTCAAAGAAATAGAAATGATTACTGGGGGAATATGAAACTGAACTGACACAAAATAACTGGTGATGACAGTCTGATAATCTTCCCTTTAGATAGTTACTCCACTGTCATGTCAAGGAAGTAGTTTTATAAAGTGTGGGGATCACTTGCAGGATTCTTTTAGGCTAACCAAACTTGACACCATCACTTTGTTGTATAAGCAGTATATATTAGCTCTAGGAAGAGATTTTGCTTGTTCCAATAGAAAACACTAAACTGCTAGGTTTTCCTTTGTGAAAATACATATTGATGCAATATTTAACATCTCTCTGTTTGTTATATAGCATTATTTTGTGAAAATATCATTAATTTAATAATAATTTGTGCATAATATAATGGAAACTTTCATGGTCATATATAGCCTGACACATCCCAGTGTTCCTTATCTGGCCTTTTCTGTACCCTTACACTGTCCCTCAAACTTAATTTGATGATACCAGTGTTATTCACTTAACTATGTAAATCTACTCCTCTTCTCCTCTCCCTCCAACCACTAATGCAATTGGAGAAGAATCCCAACCATCCTGATCCTACTTGTCCCAAATCAGGAACTCCACACACACAGTGCTTTGCAAGAAGCTGTAGAGGAGCTCAGTGCTGGGACATAGGGAAGAAACTCGGCAGGATCTTTCCGCCCTCAGCAGGAAGGGGGCACACGGTTCCAGAGTGTGCAGCTGCACACAGTGATGGCTTGCTGCTAGTTTGCTGCTGCTCTGGCTGAGTTCCATGTTTCCCGTCAAGACCTGTGCCAGCACAGCTTGTAATGGGCCCTTTGACGTGCCCGGGAAACTGTGTCTCACCTGAACCCCTCATGACTCCCAGTTCACTGAGAGCCATGGTCAGCCGCTTCTGCTTTATTGCTTTGTTTACAGCCTGTGTTCGCTGCGGTTGAATTCTTCCTGATTTATGTCAGTGTGATGTCAGAGCAAGCTTTTCAGTTTGGATCTCTCTTGAAATCTTATCTTGCAAACAGTAACTGTTTGCTACTGTCACTATCTGAACTTGGTCATTTTTGTTTTCCTCACTGATGTAGCATTGGTTTGTTTCATGTAGTTGTGGTCCTACCAGCTGCAAACACCATATTCTGCTCCAGCCAATTCTAGGTTATTAGGTTATGTATGCTAAAAATTATGAGCAGTGCTTTAATTTGCATAGTTATATTCACACATCATCCTTAGTGAATAAAAGCCAGATTGTAAAATAATTACAATCTCTTGAAGCAGAGCCAGCCTCACAGACCAGATCCATCCGTCTTCATTAATTTGTATACAGTTTTTTTACCAGAACAAATTTTCTGAAGGTACTCGCATGGGAATGCTGAAACAGCTGCACAACTTTTATTTTGAAGAAAAAAAGTTGAGCCTCGGAACAGTGTGTTTGAGAGAGAGAGAGAGAGAGAGAGAGAGAGAGTGACTCTGCATTTAAGACTTCGACCAGTATGTGTAAGAAGTACTGTCATGGCTGGAATAATCTAACATATTTTTACCTGGGTAGCACTTGGCAAAGCTCCCCCTTTTTCTTGCACAGTTGAAAGGAATCCAGTACAATTCTGTGCTTCAATCAACTTAACTCCAGTTTTGCGCAGCCTGCTTGGTTTGGTAGTGCACGGCTGTGCCTTGCTTATGTGGCCTCTATGGCCCTTTTCTGCTCCACTGTCAGAAAGAGGGAGGGAGGCTTCCCCCAGGACCAAAATACCATTCTGTGTGCTCTCTGCAGCACAGTAGCTAAGAACAAGTTTCCTGATTACTCACTGGGTTTTTTTGGAGTTATTTGCTGGAAGAAGTCTTTTTCCCCACTTTAAATGGATGATTGTGTTACAATCAAGAAAAAGCATCTCCAAAGACCAATCTTTAGGTAAGTGATGCTATTATTACTTTGAACTGAAAATGTTATGAACTTTAGTCCCTACGGAATATTTGTTAACTTTAAGTTTGTATGCAAATGCACAAAAAATTGTTGAAGATGAAGAGTTTAATATTGCATAGTCTAGTAACATATTAGGTGATTTTGATTCTCAGAATATATTTTTTTCCACTTGTACTGAGACTTTGTAGAAGTTATTTTTCTTCTCCTCTCTGTCATCTGCATTCTCTAAAGTTTTGTGTGGGATTGTCTTTATTATGAAAGAGAAGCAGAGTAGCTTTTGAAAACTTTTTTTTGTGTGTTCTATTTTCCTACATCTCTAAAGTCTCTCAGTGTATTCTGGAATTGTAAAACTTTAATAGTGGAACATGGTTCTTGGTTGGTTTATGTCTGGATGGTAGAGTTCTAATACTTGAAACGCTACATCTTTCAGAATAAAGTAGCTTGCTTGCTGGGACGTGCAGACAAGTGCTTAAAGTATAATTAATCTGTAAGTCACTTCTGATAGGAGGGTTCAAGTTTAAAGAGTAATAAGTTGGAATTTTAGTGAGGTGGTTCTTCACAGCGTCCTACATATATTAATTTGATCTATGAAACATATTTCCGATTATTTTATATTTTGAAGTATTTTGTAAAATTCATTTACAGATCAGGATTAGATCAAATTTAGTCGTGCTTTCTACCTTGAGAGACCCCTTTCTTTCCTTTGTCAAGTCCTAGCTTCAGACCAAGCCACCTTGAGTGGGAAATAATGTTTCTCAAACTACTATGAATAAGGACGCAGTGGCTGTAAGATTAAATAAACCCCCAATAGTTCACACTTCTGCTTATGGCTGTTGACATCTTTGACAAAACTCTTACTGGGGGAGATTAGTAGGACATTGTAACCACAGTGTTGATATACAAATAAATATAAGATTATAAATGGTCCCAGAGCAGATAAAAGATTGTTATTTATTGGATCACCACTACTGATGTCATATATTATGGAAGTGCAGTAAGAGTTGGTATTGCAGCTCCAGAGTAAGTTCAGTCAGGTAGTTGTGCCAGGATTATGTCCTACTAATGTTACATGTGGAGAAATCTTTCAGTAGTGTTACAGTTACAGTGCAGAAAGAGAATCTGGACATTAGAAGGTTACTATGTAAGAGAAATGACTTAACTCTTAACCTTAAATTTGAATGTCCTGTGTGTATTTGCTATGCAATTTATATAGTAAATTAAATTAAACATTTTGTACTTTAATAAAGAGGAGCTAAAAACTTTTTTCACAGAAAGCTTATGACTGGCAGTTAAGAGACACTGGATATTTTCCTCAAGGGATATATTTATTTTTTTTTTAAAATTTAATCGTTTAATTGAATATATTTCTGTTTAAACATCAATAACTATTTTCAGGGATCTGTGATAATTATCCCATAAGCTGTAATTAAAAAAAAATAAATAAATCTTTGAAATGCACCTTCTTCACAGTCTTTTGGGGCTATTAAAATTGCAGGTGAATAAATGCATATTTCCTGATGTGTTTGGTAATCTGCTGTAGAAATCTGCTGTAGCTGGTGTAGTACTGGATAGTCTGCAAGAGCTTTCTTAACAGATGTTTCCCTAAATTGTCTTGTGGGAGTGAACTTAACTCAATGAAATACAAGAAGTTTCAACATTTCTTACCAAATCCATTCCTGCAAATCAGTTCTAAATACAGAACGGCAACTAAATACTGCTGGCATGCTTAATCCAGAGCAAGAAAACCCCTAATATGGAAAGCCCCCAAAGAGTCCATGACTCTTCAGTGACTCTTCTGGCAAAAGATCTCTGTAATACTACAGTAAATGCTTAAGAAACGTTTCCAAGGTCGCGACCAGCATAATATTTTAGGCAGCTCAAACAGAAAGACAATCTCTGTATGTCATAAAGATTGTATCGTACAGTAAATACAGATGCTATCCTACTGAATTAAAGAGCTGGGTTTTTTAATGTGTGTTCATTTTCCTTATGACTTCAGAAAATATTTCTCTAGTGAAAAAGTGTTCTTATGCAAGAATTATGAAGACTTAGCCTCAGTCCTTTTAATCCTGTTATTTTCTGTCCATGTAGGTGAAATGGTTTTACTGGGCACAAATCTTATATCGAGGTAACTGAGTCAGCAGTCTATCAAACATTTTCCTTGGAAAGAAAAAAGAAAATATAAAATTATGAAAGTTTTTTATATATTTATATTTACCCATGTTTTGACTATAGCCAACACTAATTATAGTTACTCTTAAAACCCGGGTCTTGGGAACTATGTTAGAACTTAGTAAGTACCTATGAGTATCCTTCTACTTAGCCAAGTTACATTTACAGTAGATCTGTACTTTTACTTGAGTTGCTCTACCAGTAATGTAAAAATTAGGTTAAGTATCTATCCTAAATAATTCTTTCAATATTACGAATACTCTACAGAAGAGTAGGATAGGTATTATGTTTCAAGATGGAAAACTCAATAACAAGAAGATATTTCTGACTTATTTACAATTTTTTTTTTTAAATTCTGAATTCATGAAGAAATAAAAATTTAAAAAAAAGTTGGGAACCCAGTGTAATTTTGGTACTTGCTACCCAGTAGTGCTTGGAAATAACTAAAAAATTCATTCAGAAATATAGCTGTGTAAAGAAAAAGCCAAACTTACGAATCACATTTTACTGATTACTAAAGCACATCAATTTGGATAAAATTTTTTAATTGCATCAGAAATGACTGCCAAGTACTTAGAGATTCCTGCATTCATTAATATCAAAAGAAGAGTCTGCTATATGCAAAGACATATTTCAACAGAACTTGTAGCTTGGATATTCACTGGCTATTTTAAAGCTAACATAAATTACTGAGGACATTCCATATTTTTATTAAGAACAGCATCTTGAGCGTATTTGCTATGACTAGAGATGGTGAAATTAATTCAAACAATAAATAAATCAGCTTTATCAAAGAAAGCAGTGGGAGCTGCATAGCTCCTACATTTAAAATTGAACTGAATAAAACCATCCAAAATATGCTTTAAAGAACAAGTCTTTCTCTGCCAACTGCTTAGATTGGATGACATAATAGGTGTTTTAGTTTCAAATTTCTATGAATTCTGTTAACATAAGAATCTACACAGTGATTAATCAAAGGTTATACTGAAGCTAACATTTTTCTGCACTCTGCTTCAGTCTTTAGGGAATGGGTTGGGTTGTATGATTTTGGTCTTCCTGGTCTTGTCTGTGAATGGAAGCAAAAGGATCAAAGTGTCAGAAGACAAGTTGTTCTTTGAGTATCTCTGCCTTGGTAGGATCCAAGAAAGCCTGGAATTAGTTCAAGAAACCCGTGGGCTTTGAGATTTCCAGATCAATGACAGCTGGATAATAACAAAGAATTTGTCTTTGCTGTATAATGTCTTTGATTTAAGGCTCTTAGTGTGTTTAAAAAATATTAATGCATTACCTTCAAAATACCTCTCCTTTGTTCTGCCCATTTTCTGTGGTTTCATGCAATTTTGGATCAAGGGTTTTCCCTTAGAGCAGTAGGAACAGGAAAATAAGGGGTTATGGTGCTGGAGAAAGAATAAAGGTGAATAACATTAGTTTTCCTGCTCCTCCAGGAGCTCTGTTGTTATCTTCTCTCTGGTGTCTGCATAAGAGAAGAGGTTATTGGGTTGTTGCTGTTGTTCCAGTATCTTTGTTAAGAAATGTATGTTAATGAATATGTATCAATATTGTATTAACACAAGTAACTTGGCTGGATCTCTCTGTAACTTTGAATTCTCCTTTACTAAGAAAATGATCCAGTCCAGTCCTTTGGTCTCTTGCTTCTAGTCCTTTAAAATATATATAGCTGATTAATTATTTTATTTGATACTAAGATCAGGTCTAAAACCTAAAAACCATTGCTTACTGTAATCCACTGGCATGGCCCACTATTCCAGCATGATAATTTCACCACCATAGAGCTATTATATAGTGTACAGTATATTGTAAAAGTTTACAAAGACCTAATTTCCAGAAAATGTTTATACTACTGTAATTTGTGGTAAAAAATAATCCATATCAATAACTTTTGAGTTTTAATAATAAATAGAGTAAATAATAATAAAATATAGAAACAGCATATTCTGCGACTTCTAGATCTTATAAGTTTTTGGCAGAGACTCTTTTCCTCTTGAAAAAATATACTGACAAATATTTTCTAGCAAAAAATAACCATCAGCGTAATGCCCTTACATAGCTTTTCCTTTCTTTTCTTACTTCTCTTTTTCCTCTCCTGAATGCTCAATATATTCAGCAGTTTTAACAAGTACAAGAGATACATCCTTGTACTATGCCAATGCCTTATTTTTTTTTTCCCTGTTTGTGAGTTCTATCTTACCCTCTTTATCCTCTGGCTTCAATGTAACATGTACTGAACAGGAATATTTGTTTTTTGCATAGGTACCGAATCTGTTGACACCTTTTCAATTTGTCTGTAGAAAAGGTACCAAATCATAATAACATATGAAGAGGAAGCAACTTACTCAGTAAACAAGAAAAAAATTATATGCCTGTGGGCAGCCTGGAAAGTAGCAGATTTTAGCTGCTTAGAAGTTGTTTTTTTTTTTTAAAAAGGATGTTTTCTCCCTTTGTTTGTAGAGGCCTTCAAGTGTCTCCAAATTATTATCATCTTTATAAATTATATAGGGAATAAGCAGCTATATAGGGAATTTTGAGGTGTTTATGTTGAATTGCACACTGCAATTACGCTGCATATACATTATATTTAGTTTTTGCTAGTGATAACTTAATTGTAAATTAATGTAGCATATTAATTTAATGAATGACAATTTATTCCTGTGGTGTAGGAGGAAGGTGGGCAAGGAAGAGACGATGCAGTTGTCCTTTGCTTCTTGCTCTGTGAAGAGGCTGGAATATAAAAACACCGTGTCACAAGCAGACCCTGAGATCAGTCTGTTTCTTGACTGCCCCTTGCCCTAATGGCAAAGTTTGCTGCAACTTCTGCAAAGCTACACATAGTTCATAGTCATGACCATCCTGTTAGTGAGGTTGCTAAAGGAATTTTCTGCCTATGTGCTTCCTTCTACTTCTTCCTCTGTGGTTTTAATAGCTTACACTGATGGGTAAATGCCCCAAAATATTACATAGTTTTGCTGATTTAAACAATCAATATTTTTTTTTAAATGGCAGTACCTTAGAAGAACTGACTTATAGATGCCATTGAGAAAGAGGTTGGTGTAAAAAAGCAATAATAAAAAATTGGACTTTAGGAGGAGAACTGAGAGGACAGGAGCATGTGCTCCTACCCTGATGAGAAACTATGAAAAGGGAATTTGATCAAAACAATAAGGGAAGACATTTTTGAGAAGTATCCAGAACGTTATGAAGCATGTGAAAAGTTCTTAGAAATTCAGACTAATAAAATACACTGTTTTTGACAGCTATGACACTTCTAGAAGACAGTGGAAAGAAAGATAAAATGTAAAGGAATATAAAAAAAATGGACAGCAGGTGGTATTTTGTTAATTAAGAAGGCAGGAGAGACAGTAGGGGGAAAAACAGGGAGAATCCAGTTTTCAGATAGATGATACATGCTTATTCAATAGATAGATTGAAAGGAGGCAGAACCAAGCATGTTAGAAATGCAAAAGAAAAGGAAGTGTCTTACAGTTGCTTTTGTAACTTAAAACTGTTCAGATATGTTTGAACAGCCTTGCATATGTTAGTATTCAATGCATTAATCATACCAGAAGAAAGTGAATAAGTACATTTTAGAAATTTTAGCAAGAACAACCTTAATTAAATGAATTAAATGAATTGGTACTATGTTATAGCATAGCATGGTTTATGACAGAGGTAGCTTGACCATAACCAGATTGAGATGGGAAATTAGAAGAATGTTTATATCCATGCCAGTAATGCTAGATTACTAGATCCCCCACCCGTGATGGGGGAAATCCTTACTGGCTTTAAGAACAGACTTATGAAAAGGCCCATTTGTTCTGGGCCTTTCAATAGCTGAAAACAAAAGGTTTTGATGGACAAGAATGATTGCTTTTTTTTTTTTTTGTAGATTTTGGTCTACTAAACTTCCTGACTTAAGACAGTTCGTTAATGAGGGCATGTTTGTTTATTTAGGTGAAATGCATTTTGTTTTATATGGGAACAGACCATAAGAAAAACAATATTGCCTATGTATCTTAAGCCTTTTCTAACAACTTTCCCTTTACTTTGTTCCTACTTAATCAAGAACTTCTTTAACACCGACTTGTTTAACACTAACTTTCATTGTAGCCATCTGAAGAGGAAACGTTAAAGTGAGAATTTATGTGCATTCAGAGATCAATAGTATCATCCACAAGGATTATTTTAGTTTAATTCCATAAGGAATAAAAGTGTCATTTGCATGGTTTGGAAGGACAATCTCAGGAAAGTCAGGTTATGCCTCAACTGGGAGCACAAGGAGGCAGTTTTTCAGATAGTAGCAGATGAGCAGCAGCAGATGATGTGTACCTGGTTGCTTTTCAGAAGAGTTAAGAAGGAAAGAGTGTAACTTCTCCTGTTCCTGAAGAAGCAGGAGTGATGAGCAGTAACTGCACAGCTGTTACCTGGCTTTGTGGTAGTACTGCTTCAAAAAGAGAGAGCAATGAAGAAGGTACCAGAGAAATTTCAAAAGCAGACAGTGACTCTCTTGGACATCCTAGAAAACAGGGAGGTCAACAGACAGCAAAGAAACTGAATTCGAGATCTGAGGCTGAATGAATTTTTTCCCTGGTGAGGAAATTTTTTTTTCTTCTACCTTTCTCTGAAAAGTCAAGAATGAAACTATATTTTATTCTGGAGTGTAGTTAAATTATTCTGGAGGCAGATTGAAGAAGTAAATAGGAGAATGAGAACAGAGTATGTCAGGAAGACATGACATTTAAAAGATTTCTTTTTTTTTTTTTTTTTCCTGTCGTAGACTTAGTATTTCAGTACATTCTGTATTTATTATTTTGGCTCACCCCTAAGGACCTATTGGATAATGTAATTTCAAATAGTTTTCCAAACCAAGGGAGAACAGTAAGAAAAAATCCAAAAAAAAATTCTGTTTATTACTGGATACTATGGGAATCTCAACTTCTGAAATGTTTAATTTTCCATTAAACAAGCTTACACTTGCAAGCATTCATTTTAATTCTTCAAAATTTCTCCTTTTATGTACATTTGAATGCACATAATAGAAAAAAGTGATAGAAACTGTCTACCCACGTAAGAGTAATAATTATAGATTTACTTTTCAAATTAATCTGAAGGTGAAAACAGGAATTGGCAAGACATTAAAAAGAATTTATATTTTAAATATTTCAAACTTTCTGACATGACTGTGCTTCCTTAATGACAAAATCATGAAGAAACAGCAAAACCAAAATAAGGACTGAGAAATAGTTTTCATAAAATTTTGAAACTATTATACCAAATTATTTTCTGAGTTATCCACTCAAGAATGATTTTAAAGTTGTTTTAAAAATGTGAATTTGGGTCACCTTTATAGACAACTGTGTAGGCTGCATTGGCATAAACTTGTGATTTTCTGAACTCAGCTACTAGTGTGCAAAAATGAATTTGTTGGTATGTTCTCTGATAAGAACTTAGTTGGCCATTGCAACACTACATTTAAATTGGTACCGCTTGACTTTATATTCTTTTTTGGCAATCTGTTTTTATTCAGACAGTGGAAACCTGAAATTCAGCAGGAAAGAGGGGTGAATACAAAGGGCTTCATGAATAATACAGGATCATCTAGAAATAATTACTTGACTAATACAAGCAGTTCAGTTATGTTACCCTTAATTAACATCTTAACTAGTATACATAAATTTGTAGTTACATGTTAATAAATTCCTGGCTTTTCATTTATGTATTGTGGTCTCAGGGTAAAATTAGCCTATCCAATGTAAAACTAACCAGACAAATGTAGATTTTCTTCTTGTATCAAACATAACTCACTTTCATCTTCCCTGTATGTCTCTGCAAGGCATTATGTTGTGTTGGGGAGACTTAAGAAAATTTTTATTTTTAACAAGATACGTGCATGGAAATTTAGAAAAAGAAATATTTTCCATTGCTTCATCCTTAAGCTTTGAAATTATGACTATAATACTAGGAGACATAAGTCAGGAATGTTTGATGAGCAACAAAGAAACTGAAAATTGTGGAAATATGATTTATTGATGAAATATTTGTAAAAATTTTATCCATAGTAAATTACTCTAAGAAGTGCATTCTGAGCATGGATATTTCTAAATCATTATGCTATTATAAAAAAGCATGCCCTCAATTTGTTAATCTTGAATATTATGCTTTACCATAATAAGAGTAAATCCAACATTGTCTATTACTAGTTTTTTTACTGTTACTATTTAGTAAGATCGGTCCAGACTGAGACCCTTTTATGCTAAGTGGTGTACTGATAGAGACTGTTAGTGCACTTTGATAATAGATTAATATAAAGGGAAAAATATTAGTAATGTCATCAGAAGGTGAAGATAACTCAGGGGGATGGCTATGGATGGATGTTCAGTGAGTCAAGGAGAGGGAAAGTCAGACATGTAGCTGATGCTGAAAGTGAAGATCAGTTTATAGTTACAAACTGAGGAGGAGTCAAGCCTTGCTGACTTTAAATTGAGGTGATAACTGCATACTGGTAGTGGGAGGGGAAGAGACCTGGCTTTTGGGAAAGGCTGAAGAAATAGCTGGTGATTTTGAGTTGGAAGGGACATAGAAAAGGGGACAAGTCAGACGATGGGGCGTGGAGTAAGCAAGTTAGGGTACGTTTACATTGTGAGTTAAGTCTGAAAAATCTCATCCCCTTACCTCCACAAACCTTGCAATGGAGACATGGTTTCTCCAGTGCTGTGTGTGCCCATTGCTGCCTTGGGAACCACTGAGGTGCCCCACAAGCTTGCACCAATGCAGGGCTTGGGATGACTGGATGGTAACTTCTGCGACTGTCAAAAAGGTTTTGAGTGTTGTTGCTTCCATTCCAAGGTCTCTCCCTGCTACCTCAAATTTCTGTACTTCATCTATACCTTTTTTCCAAGTCAGAAGTCTCTTCATAATTCATAATCTTTAATGTGGCTAATGGTTATTTTCCTCTTTAATGTAAACACATTATTTACACTCATGCTTCTATTCTAACAGCTGCTGTTATCTGGCCCTTTTGCTCTAGATGGATGCTGTAGGCACTTCAGAGTTGCAGATGAAGACTCAGATTTTTAAATAAAGGATATCAGCGTCAGAATTGAACTTATTGTTGATTGTGGTGAATATGTAAATAAATAAACCCATACAAAACTGAGTGGCTTTAGTGGCAGAGGAACACTTAGAAGATGGATAGGAGTTTTTGGAATTGAGAAAGGGAAGATGATGAGAAACTTTATGAAGCAAATAAAAATGAATAATGTGAAGCGAAAAAAAAAGAAGACAAAAAAGGAAAAGAGGAAAATAAAGAAGTTAAAGCAAAATTAAAAGAGGAAGAGAATGAGTAACAGACTATAATGAGTAATGTGGAAATGTAAAGATAAGCAGGGGGTGAACTGACAAAGAAATTAATGAGAATATGGTCATTTGCAGTTTTACATGCTTACTTATCCCTTAATACACTAAAACATAAATTCATGGTGATTACTTCATGTTATCTGTAGGTATACTACAGATAGTGACACCAGTGAAGTATATTAAATATTTAATGTTGGCCTGATGGTCTTCTTGGGACACTGCTGGTGTGCTGTTTTGTACTATTCCCAAGCAAACTTTTACAAGGTCAATGATGAATTCAATAAACATTACAATATCAGTTGTTGAGTCATTTTCCAACTGGCATGAGTGAGCTTTGTTGTATTTCTCATTGTTAGAAATGCCTGACTATTTAAGGTACTTTAAGGGATCTGAAAAATCCACTCATGAAGCAGATTCTGCTGGGGTTGTGGGTTTTTTCAGTTTACAAAAATTAAGTAAAGCAATTTACTGATCATCAGAAATACAGCTTTCATCCAGACCTTCGTCTGGTATTTGAAATGTTGCCCAACACAGAGAAATTAAGTCTAGTTCTGAACTTAGGTGGCAATTAGAGACATGATTTAGTGGGACTTGGTAATGTTAGGTTTACAGTTAGACTCGATGATCTTAAAGGTCTTTTCCAACCTAAATGATTATTTGATTCTTTGATTCTATTCTTGTGTATGGCCATTCTGCATCTTGAAGCTCAAAGGTTTCCAGTCCAGGTTCGGACCTTAAAGAGTGTTGCTCTTGCCATGTCATGGTGATTGTTATAGACTTTATGGGTAAATGTTTGCATTTTTTCAGAAAATTAGTTTGATTTCCTGGTGGCATCAACGGTGAAGCAGTTTGTGCTGAGCTGATCTCCCTTAAATTATTAACTCCTTAACTCTAGAAAATCTAGTTTTCACCACCAGAATAACAGGTCCTGTTAACATCTCATCTGCAAACTAGTAATGCTTTCTTGTAGCTTTGGATAGACACAGACTAGAACTTTTGTTTTATGTAAAACAGGTAAAATGCATTGGTGTAGAACTAATGTATTGCTCTAACCTTCTCTATTGATAATGGTCAATTACAAGTAATTGTTTAAACATTGTTGTGAACTGAATTAATAGCTTAATGCTGGAGAAAGTATTTCAGCACTATAACATGTTTCAAAGAAATTAAAATTAAATTAATATTGTAACTGAATAACCGCGATGTTGTTTTTAAATAATTAACAGTATTTTGCTGTTCTTTTGAATAGAAACAAATTACTGAGTTCCTATAAGAGTGCATATAGATTTTAAACAATTTTCAGCAAGACTGATCTAGCCAGAATGATTGCCCCTTCAGGGCCTAAATTAAAATGTACTGTTGTGTTACCAGGTCTCCCTTTTTACATTCCATCCTCTTGGAATGTGAAAAACAGCTTTAATGATTCTATTACCTGATGTAAAACCAGACTATGTAAAGGTTTTCTTAGGAATCCTGAGGTCTGTGCCTTGGCACAGTCTAAACTCCATTCTGCTCCCGACTGCTTCCACGTCCTGACTCAGCTTCTCTGCATATTCTCCCAATATCTGTGCACTACAATGAGACATGCTGTAAAAACATGCCCTGTTTGAAAAGTTCATTTCCTAAGTTTATGGAGGAATAGCTTCTCATCAACTTCTCAGTAAGAACTTTTTCAAAGTGTACCTCTCTGGCTTTCAGTCATCTCTTTGCCTGAGAAAACTAATCCAGTTCTTTTATAAACTGCACTGGGCACAAGGCAGCTCTGGATGTATGCACAGATGAGAGGCTGGAGAGCAGCCCCATGAAAAGGGACTTGGGGGTCCCAGTCAATGGCAAGTTGAGCCTTAGTCAGCAGTGCCCTGGCAGCCAGGAGGGCCAACCATGTCCTGAGTGGCATCAGGCAAAGCATCACCAGCCGACTGAGAGAGTGGATTGTCCCGCTCTGCTCTGAGGCTGCCTCACCTTGAATATTGTGGCAGTTTTGGGCACCACAATATAGGAAAGATATTAAGCTGTTAGAGGGTGTCCAAAGGAGGGCAACAAAGATGATGAAGGGCCTTGAGGAGAAGCCGTATGAGGAGAGGCTGAGGTCACTTGGTCTGTTCAGCCTGGAGCAGAGGAGACTGAGGGGAGACCTCATTGCAGTTACAACTTCCTTGTGAGGGAAAGAGTAGGGGCAGGCACTGATCTCCTCTCTGTGGTGACCAGAGACAAGACCTGAGGGAATGGCCTGAAGTTGTGTCAGGGAAGGTTTAGGTTGGATATTAGAAAGAGGTTCTTCACCCAGGGGGTAGTTGGGCACTGGAACAGGTTCTCCAGGGAAGTGGTCACAGCACCAAGCCTGACAGAGTTCAAAAGGTGTTTGGACAATGCTTTCAGGCATATGGAGTGATTTTTGGAGTTGTCCTGTGCAGAATCAGGAGTTAGACATGATGATCCTTGTGGGTCCCTTCCAACTCAGGTTATTCTATGATTCCATTCTATGAATTTTGTCCTCCAGGTGGTGTTTCTTAAATTTCTAGGGTTTATTATTGTTTTCCTTTTCAGTCTGTGGTATATCCACATCTTTGTTCAAACTGTGATTCCTCAAATAGATGGATTATTCCAGCCACAAATTATTTAGGGCCTAGTTGTTGGAAAAATATCTTATTGTATACAGAAATTTCTTTAAAATCACCTTAGCAAGACTTGCATTTTTGTGTTATCATCCATCCATACTCATGTTGTCATTTTCAATATGGTTTCCACATTGCTTTCTGCATTGCTGCTGCTTTATCAGTTGTCTCCATCTTCTTTCTATAATATTTTTCAATTATATATATTAGATGTTATATTGTGCAGTAAGGTGCATTACTCCAAATGAAATATTTACCTAACCTCCTAGGTTTTTGCAGCTTTATCCATTCTGGTGACTTCCACAATATCTTACCACTGAGCTTTATTTCTTTATATAAGAGAATATGTGAGCTGGTGTCTTATGGTGCATAGTTTGAAATGTGTTCCTTCTTTAGCAGTGAAACATTGTTAATTATTTATTCAACCAGACATATCCTCATCTTAGGTAATTCCATCAAAGTTGTATTTACTTTCTTTCTTTTTGAGAGTGTCTCATTAGGACAGCATGAAAGAGTTTATTAAAGTCAAGATATTACATAAGCACTTCCTCCTTACACATTTAGACCACTTAGTTAAGCAAAGAAGAAAATAAAAGCATTTAGACATGATTTGCTTTGGAGAAATTCATTTTGGCTGTATTTGATTATTTTTAAACATGTATGCTCTTATGAACGAATTTATTAACTACGAGATTTGTTTCTTTCGGTGAATCTCAAGTAAATGGACAGATACATTTCCCAGGTTCTTCTTTACCTCCTCAAAGATAGGTACTATGCGCCTTTCCTCAGCCCTCTAACAAACATTCTCTATTAGTTTGTGAAGCTCTAACTAATGACTGAGAGCAAGATTCAGTTAGTTCCTTAAGCATATAACAGTGAATTTCATCAGGCTTTACCTCTGTAAGTCCATGCTGGTTTCATTCATTTTATGCCTCAGCCTCTCTGATTTAATTCCCATTCGTACTGTATTTCTTCTGCTCCTTCCTTTTTCCTTCCTTTTCCTGTACCTGTAACCTCCAAAGATTTCAACATTTTAAGTAGAATTTTTTTGCACTTTCCTGTCATATTTTTATTATTGTGCATAAAACTAAAATATTGGCCCCTTATCCCTCTCCTTCTGTGAATATTTCTACTTCTTGAAACAATTGTCCTTCCTATATACTTTATGTGCTCTGCCTTATTATTTCACCAAAAAAACCCTCAGAGCTCTTGTCTCATTATCTTTCTGTGCTTTTGGCATTTTCTGTTCTTCCTCATCTTGGTAATATTCTGTTAATTTGCTTCATTTGGTCTCTGTGGTAGTCATTTAATAAAGCTACATCTTCCCAAAGGCTCTGTATATTTCCAGTCATTTTGCCTGATGCCATTTGTCTGCATATTTATTTATCTCTTCTGGGACTTTAGTAGGACTTAGAATGCTTGCTGTGCTGCTGATTGCTTCATGGCTCTGAGGATTGTGTCTGGCAGTGCCATCAGTGACCAAGGGTGAACAGCAACAAGCGAGAATTGATCACGTGCCTCAGGCAGAAGGTTTTTTGACATCTTGCACTGACTCCTCCTAGCAGAAGAGTGAGGTGTGAGTTTTCTCACCAGCAGGAAACACCTCTCTTAATAGAAGATCTGTGATCTTGGTGGATAGAGGACTTGCAGTGAAACCAGAACACTGTCTGACGTGTGAGTAGGCAGTGGCTGGTCTTATGTGGCTGCTGATCTAAGTGCAGTCTTCACTAGTTAGCTAATTTCCTCACTCCATGCTTCATATTCATCTTGTTTATGAAGCCCATTGTTCCAGGAAATTTCATGTTCAAAACATGCTCTCCTGCTGCTCTCCTGAACTATGGAGGGACTTCCTTGGCAGACATTTCCCGGATTGAGTGGTACATCTGTGCAGCTTTCTTTGGCAGGAATACAGAGTCTGGTTATCAACATCAGCGTGGATGTCCCCTGTGTCAAGATGATTTTATGGGCCAAGACTCACCAGATGCAGACTGAAGAGGAGATAGTGGTGTTGTCCTCGTTTTACTTTCCACCCACTGTGATTTTTCTCCTCTGTAGCATCTGAAATAGCAATGGAAAGACCTGCCTCTGTTATTATTATCAATAGATGAATTTAGCAGGCCAATTCAGTTTATCTCCAAGCTTCATTAGGTTACTACTACACAGCCATATTCATATGACCTGAAGACTGTAGTGGTGCCTAACCATACCTTATAGCACACGTTGCAAATTAGTATGTATTAAAGCTCACCTACCGGGTGGAGAAAGTAGATCAGGGCTGCAGTACTGAGTGTAAGCAAAAGCGTAGAGCCAGGTCTCTAGTCAAAAGACTGGGAAGACTACATGGGGGTTACTGTGTCTTTGCTGTTGAGAATCATCTCCCAGAGGAAGCCCAGTAGCAGTAACTTCTCCTTCATTATAGTGCAGTCAAATAAATTAGTTTAAATAATTGTCAAAGGAGGTTGAAATTAGTGTTTGACTTGGCACTGGAACAACTGCTCACATGGGCAATAAAGCCATGAGTTACCACTTCTCATTTAATGATGGAATGTGACTCCAGCTCAGCTTAGCATGGGCTAACACACCAGATGCAAATTTGTATCTATTGTGCTAGCAAAGAAGCTGTGCATAAATTCAAAAATGAAAGCAAAATTAATTAACCATGCTGAAGATTCTCTAGAGAGGTGTCTTACGAAATTAAATGAAATACAAACCAGTAGACAGACAGTGTGGATTACATACATTAAATTTCTTCATGTTTAGATGTTTAAAAGCACACCTGCTGTTCTACAAGTGTTCGTTTAAAATAAGAATGGGGGAGGTGTTCATATATAAAACTCTCCTTATTTTATATAGTGAATATTCATAGAATATAGTGACTGGATTAATTGGATAGCTATCATCACTGTCCCAAGATGTTGTGTGGGTCCTGAACAGATCCATTAATGTGGTATTTTGTAGGCTGCAGCACAGATGTTTGAAACTTCCAAGTGAAGTGGCCTTCTGAGATTGTCAAGTATTCATTTATAGAAACTTGCAAACTGGTTTGGTAAAAGGGATTGATTTCATTATAGCCATATTTTTTCCTGATTATCCTTTGATGGTGTTTCTCTAGTTAAGTAAAAATGTGGTCCTGCAAATAATTGTGTCCATTAGTAGTCACTGTAAGTCTAAGGAAATCAAGGAAACTGCAGATAAGAAAACACTGTACTTGACACTTAGGGTTTCACAGTACCAGTTAATACATGGTAAATAAACACTTTATCCAACGCCGATTTGGTTTCAACACAGAGTAATTTTTACTTCATATCTCCTACTAATGGAAAAGAAAACATTAAATACCTGCAGTACATGGAGTGATGATAACATAGCATTTACATAAAAAAGGGTCATATTTGTGAGAAGTTAGAAGGTAAAGAAAATGTCAGCAACCTGAATGTATTCATAAATTTTTCTCTTTAAAAGAGCATACAGTCAAAAGTTTGAGTAAACATGGTATATACAATGGTTGTTGATTCAGTTTGCAAGATAACATTCCTTTAATGCTAATAGTTTAATTTTAAAACTCTATCACATAGCTCTACAGAAGCTTTAGTTCAACTGCTGAGACAGATGCTACATATCTCTCGAGACCGGTGCTGCTCTTTGTGAAGATCAATTGAGAAATAGTACACTATTGTTAATGTTGCCTTATCAAATACATGTTGCAGTGCTTCAATATCAGATGATATATTGCGGAAGGAATCTGAATATTACAGTTTCACAGTATGCAATAATTTAAAAAAATGAGAAATGGCTTTAGGAATTTTTCACTGCTCCAAGAGCAAAAATCAATTCTTTCAGATCCTCTTTTATGTAGAAATTTACAAGTGAACAAAACAGGCAAATGACAGAAATGGTTAAATGATTGTATATTAATTTATTTATAAATAAATACAGGTTTGGGTTAATTTATGCAATAATGGGTTTTACAAATAAAAAGGGATTACTCTATTTACCTATTTTAACATCATGCTAATAGAGTACCTATAGTTACTCAGAAAAAATCTCTGCTTTGAATCCAGTAACATTTATTAGATAATTTTTTTTAGGGAGAAAAAAGGTAAAATGATCAGTGACAAAGATTCTACTATACTTTTTGTAAATTATTTTAGTGTGTGAATTATTTTAATATGTAATTATTTTCTTTGTATAGACAGCTCTGGTATTCAAGCTTAATTTATCCACTTCTGTAACCTTGCTAGATTGAAATACAAGTCTTTTTAAGTTTTTGCCCCTTACTTAGACATTGTAATCTCTGTACTAGGAACTCTTTAAACAGGCTCTATTTATATGTTTATACATATATAAGTCCAGAAATTTTACTGTAAGGCCTTGGTTCCCTTATATTCATGGCTTTTCTCTCCAGTAGTATAGCCAGTTTTCAAAATCTTCCTTGAATTATGAACATCTGGTTGGACTGTGGTGTTCCAATGCTGGTCTCACCAGCACCAAACACAGACGTGTATCACTTCTACATCTAATTAAGATTCTCTTGTTATGTGTCCAAAACTGTACTTTACTTCTTTTAAGTACAATGTTCAGATGACTCATGTTTGTCTGGTGTCCCTCATGATACTTCTGCAAGATTACATGTGTATATGTATCTTTATCTGTTTATTTGAAAGCTTAACAAAAAAAAAAATTACATTTATTCACTCAAACAAAATGACTCAGTTCAAATGATTTGACCTAATTTAAATTACCTAATCATTGAATCAGAAGGTATTCTGAGCTTGGCCTCATAGTATCTTCTTTTTGTATTTTACCACTTAAATTCAGTATCTACTAGGGTAGAAACAAATTCCAGCTTATGGCTCCCATGCTAATGTCTCAGTCACTGGGTTAAATAACTATTTTCTGACTTAGCTCAGTGATTGTTTCACTACTCAACAAAGGAGTGACTGAAGATTCACTTTGTGATTATATTATGGCATGACAATTAGGATACTTCCATAAGGTATTAGAGACCCCTTCCATATATCAGACAGAGGGAGGATTTGAACAACTGCAGACTTTAATGATCAAGTGTGGTTTAAACTGCATTGATTGTTCTAAGTACTTTATGAAATCTTCTGTCATTTCGATTATGTGAATTTTCTATCAGATTTTAGTAATAAAATTGCAATTAAAAATAAATTATTAATTATAAGCAGATACTTATCAACAAATAATTCCTACTGAGCATGGTTTTAATAACACCAAGGCAGTGGGTTTGATTTCCATGTGGGCCATTCACTTAAGAGATGGACTCCATGATCCTTGTGGGGTCCCTTCCAACTCAGAATATTCTGTGATTCTGTGACTTTATTATCCAGCCTTCTAACACCATCTGACAATCAACACCAATTTGTAAAACACACACAGTGATTTTGGACTCCCTTATGTAGTTTCTTGGTGCCTACCCTGGTACTCTCCAAAGGATCTAGTTTTTTTGCAATACTCATCAGATTTGCAAGGCAACAGAGAGATTTTACACTTCAAACCACATGGATCCTGCCTCTCTGAAGTTCCCTGCAAGCGACATTCTTAATTTCCTGCTTACAGGAATCCTTCTGTCTGGACTTCAGCTCTTGAAGTGGGATATCTCAAAACTCCATAAGGTTTCACCACAGAGACCATGAAAGATATATTTATTTCTCCTATTGCTCAGTCTGTTACTGATCTCGTTCCCTCAGAAAAGAATTTTCAGGAGGAGGTATAGCAGATGTCAGTATATTTGTCAGCACCAGCTGAACCAGCCATCTTTTATCCTAGATGATTAAAAATCCTTCCAAAAATCTTATGAGAAAAGTTGCTTGACATCTCTGTGGAAGCTCTCCAGGAAAATCCTTACAGTGTTGGATGTATTGCGCACAGCTGTGCCTAGATGGATAGCTTTACCCACCGGTGAAGAATTCTTTCTTGGACATGGTAAAATTCCGTTCGCAAGCAAAGAGATTCTTTACCACCAATCTCCAAGAGAGCAGCTTGTCGTTAGTGTGGGCCTTCATGTGAGTAGCTCTTTGTTTGTCCTCTGCTGGACTTTCTGGTAGAAGAAGCAGTGAGCAAAAATTCTAAACAAGAAGTAGTTTTAATTTCTTCCATATGTAAAAGTCCAAATGTAATTGTTCTGTAAACTCCAACACAAAATTCCCAGACACCCTTCACAGATTAATTTCATGAGGACCTGAGGGAGTTTCAAGTCCTTTAATAATGATGCTCAGCTTGTAAACAGAACATCACTGAAGACACTTTGTGGGGATTCAGTAGATTGTCACATCCATTGCAACAAGTGTCAGGCACTCTTCAGCATTTGAGAGAGTTCTTTGAGGACTGCAGTTTTACTGCAGAAAAAATATGAATCTTTACAATTTAAAGATTCCAGTGCAATGGTAAGGATATTAAAAGTCAGATCTTCATCATTAAGTGGCAGTTGGGAACACAATATCACAAATATTAATTAGGCTCTGCATTTGTCCTTGCAAGAGAGATGCTTCAGTCCCTTAATCATCTTGTGGCCCTTCACTGGACTCGTGGAGCAGTTTTACTCCATTGGTGTGGAAATTCCAAGCACCTACTCAGCTTAGTAACACAGGCACCAATTCCTGTGGACTATATTCCAGTATGTCAGCTATAGATATTAGCTATTCATATCAATGATACGAATCCATATGAAATGCTTCTGACAAGTAATAAAAAGCTCTTACAAGGACTACCATTCTGCCACTTTCAAAACAATGTTTTGAAAATCCAGAATGTTCCAGTATCGCCAAACCTGAAATCTGACCAGACAGACCCAAATTGCATCAAGAAATAGCATGTGTGCAACATAATGTCCAAATAGCAACATGTTTTGTTTGACATACGTTTTTAAAAAGTATGCAAACAATGTTTCATGGTAAATAAAACTGTCTTTGATCCCAAATTTCTCTCTCACATCATGAAGCAGATTATTGCAGCTTCAAAAATATAGATTTAATTTTTTAGCTCTAGCTAGATAAACCTGCTGTCAACTGTAGGAAGAGGGATTTGTGGTTTAGTTTGTTTATTTGTTTTTAATTTGTTCAATGTTCAAGATGTAAATTAAGACAAGGCAAAATTGTGACAGTCTTTCTTTTCTCCAAAGTGGTCATTAAACTTGACTACTGACTTGCATTTTTAGCAACAAGAGGTTTGCCTCCTTGAAATCTTATAACAGAGGTCTATTTTAAAATTTGTCAATGAAGTTTTGATATTTAAGACTTTAATTTAAAAGTGTTCCTAATTTGAGCAGAAACCAACAAAATCATAGACATTGGAAAGTAAAGTTGCGTTTTAGGATAAGAAAAAGTTATAAATCTGCAAGATAAAAGTTAAAAGCCATTGTTAGGAATTCATAAATCAGGCTTAGAAATGTGCACTTCATTTTGTGTAAAATGCATTTACTAATTTTTAGGAGTTCTTTCCATTTTCTGCTTTGAAAATATTTGGCTTATTTCAGACATTTTGGTACTATGTATCTACTGAGCTGTGTGAATATGAGATTTTCAAAGGTGCAAAGGAAAAGTGTTCCTTAAGGATTTTGAAAATGTTTCTTTAAAATTGTTTGTAGAACAATGAATTTCAAGAAAAATTGAAAAATGTTTCAGTATCTAATACTGGCATGAGATACAAGATGTGAGGAGGAAGATATGAGAGAGCCAATAAGCTTTTGGAATGAAAACCTGGAAGACATAGGAACTCTGAGGTTTTAAAATTTTTTCTTGATCTTGACGGATCCCCTGGAGGCAAGTAAAGAAATGTTCATAGGTATAGCACTCTTTGTAGATATTTGATTATAAACATGTGGATAGCCATAAGGTAGGACATTATCAAGGTATAGAAGTGGTACCCTGTTGACCATGAGTGAAAAGAATGAACCTACAGAAAATTAAACGTAGATCAGTAACTATGTTCATATAAAGGAGTTACTTGCTGAGCCCTCATCTGATCCCGGAGACCTCTAGGATTATCTCTGTTAGAGTCATATACTCTAGGAACAGCAGAGGAAGCTGACAGGTGATTTCTGTGAGGACCTTCTGGCTATTGAATATATTTCACATTTCCTTCCAAAATAAACCTCTGCTGCCTATCCCTCAGTAACTCCTACAGAAATTTGTGTCCCTGGCAGTAAATAAAAGTGGGAAATGTAGCTTTACAAAGAAACTGTAAAGACATTGAGAACTTGAAAGACATTCTGAACTTTCAAGTTCAGAACTTGAAATTTATATACATATATATATTATGGAGAATTATAGATTATTTTTATCACTGCATTTTAATTTAAAATGTGTCAAGCCATAATTAAAAGAAGTAATCTCTCTCTGGAGTTACATATAGAATTGGCTAGGAATGTCTGTAGTCTTTATTTTCAGAGCTTTTGTTCTTTTTAATACCTCTCAACACAAATAAATAACCTTCCTTTTTATTGCCCTTTTGGAGATGGGCATCTCAAAACACTTTAGTTTTTTAAGCTGGAGTCCCAGTATGGAAATCTTTGACAGTATCTGACCTTGGGTAAAGTGATTTTTTGAAAGGGTAAGTGAAAATGTAGATGTATAAAAATAGTTTCTTATATGCAAAGTAGTGTAAATTTATCTTTTCCTGGAAAATTTTTTATCCATGAGTTTTAAATGCTGCATAGATATAAGTAAGGTGCTTCTTTTTCAATATTTATGAAACATTATGCAAAGTACAGTAATTTCTGGTGTGATAAACTGATTGAAGTGGACAGGGAAACTTCGTCTCATTTAAAGAGTATACAAGCTATTGTTTCTATTCTGCTTTAGAGATGAGATGCTCTGTCTCCTAATCAAAATATTCAGCAATAAAAATTTAGCAAGCTGGAGACCGTTTACAGAAACAAGCCACTAATGTGAATATGAGCTGGAATAGCACAGGAAAACAAGTAATAATAAAATAGTGTTTCAAGGGAAATGAAAAATATCTTAACTTTAAACAAATTTATATCCTTTGAATGCCATTTCTTGAATGGGAAGTCATAATCTGCTAACATAATGGTGCCCCATCTGCAGGCTTAATAGGAGCCAAATACTGTGGCTGTGCTGTGTTCAGTGCTAATGCAGCTCACTGCTAGGTGGGGGGGAGTGAGTATTTCAGAAGGAGAATAAACTATTACATGCAGACAGGCCTCTGGGCAATAATACAATTCAAGTGGGAAATAAAGACAATAAAGATATAAATGTAGTAGAAGTAATAGAAATTGCAAAATGCAGCTGGGTGAAAGTTTCCTGAAACTTTGCACTTTGGTTATAAAGACCTGTTTCCTTCATTTGTAACCTGGGCAAACCAGGCTAGATGGTTTCCCCAGGCTAATACCTTTTTTTTTTAAAGTATTTTCTCTTATTTTAGGCAGAAAATTAGAGCTATTTCTAAAGCTAGGCAAAATTCTGTTTTCCATGTGAACCAAATCCTGGTGATTTTACTGTAAAGTGGTTCTCAGGTTCCCTGGTACTTGAAATGTGACAGAGAGATCATTTTGTCATCTGCATTGTATCTTTTACTGACTTCATGAAGTTTTATCTCAAATTTATCTCAAATTTTTCTTCTAATAGACTGGGTTTTTAGCTTGCTAGTGTTGTTAAGCACAGTCCCCAGGGGATTCTGTCCAGCACAGAGAGGGACTCTGTCTTCACAGCTCCTCTGTGCCAGCTGGGTTGGGTTTGAAATTCCAAAGCAGCTATGCTAGGGGACTTTCCAAGATAGTCACATTGTTCTCCAGGGTCCTTTTGTTAGCGATTTGTCTATGAGATTCTTGGTTCCTGCAGACCTGAAGCTCAGGGCAAAAATTCAACATTGTCAAAAGAATTAGAGCTACACCTGCTGCAAAAAGCTGAGTAAGAATCTGCTTGGAAAAGCAAATCAAAAGTCCTCATATATTCTGGGCTTTATTTACATGCATATGAAAAAAAAAATAAAGAGAAAAACATCTTAATTTTGATGCCAGCACAATTTCAGCATGTATTCAGATTGCTTTCTTCCTGACAGCTCCATGTACAATGTAGTACAGTTAGTCCAGAAAGCAGAAAGTTGAAATGCTGGCCCATTTTTTGAGCCAAGTTTTTCTCTTTTGATACCTTACAACTGAAGTCCTGCCATGCACAGCTTTCATAAAACAGTAGTTACCTATTTATTTTTGCTGCAGAAGCAAACATTCCTCCTTTTTTCCCCCCCTAAAACCTTTGCAGAAATAGAACAAAGTGAAACATAAACCAGTGCTATTAAATATTTCCACAATCTGTTCTGGTCATGCCAGAAAGGTATTAAAAATGTGCTGTTAAAGAGAAGCAAAAAAAGAACATAAAGTATACCCAGGGACTTCTGCTAAACAATGAAAATATCATGCATTCTCAGGGAGTATATGAATCAGAAAAATGAGAAGAAATACTTGATTCTGCTTTTAGTATTAGTTTTAGTTATACTTCTCTCTGTATGAGTTCATAAAGTTCTTTCTTCTTTCTCAGTAGTTACTGCAAGGAAAACCTCTAAAGTCTGTTTTACTATGCGAACCCAGTACTGTCTTCAAGGGAACAAGAGTGCACAAACAGTGTCTTTGCTTGGCAAAGTCACTATCCTACCCCCACTTCACTTGGTAATTTTTGGTATGATGTGACCATCTGAGTTTTCTCAGATGAGAAGGTTTATAGCATGCAGGGAGCAAAAAGCTCATGGGAAAATTCCTTTTGTAACCTTTTCTCTGTTATTTTTCTTGACTGTTAGTCTTCCATTCTCATCTGTGTAAAATGTGTCTGCCATAATATATAAACTCTTAATTATTTAGTTGCTGTGAAAGTAGAGTACAATTATTCATAAAATTGATTCAGTACAGTTTCTGTTTAATGAAAAAGGGGAACTTGGATTTCTTTAAAAAAATCTAATAGAGAAGGAATATGTTCTTATGACATTTTAGCCTTGTAGTCTGGGAATTAATTTCTGTCTGACACAGAACTCGTGATCAGCCCGCAGTTTGTTTAGATCATATTACTTTTTGATACATATATAAAATATTTAATTTTCCTTCCTTCCAATGAAGTATTCTTAAACCACATTCTATAAAAAGGGTTTGATTGACTGATGTACCTAATTCTGTGAAACTGCATATTTTAGAGAAATCACAAAGCTTTTGAAGCCTCGGCTGTTCCTCGCCATCTTTATGTTTTGTTTATTATTCAGATTTCAGTGTGCCCAGGGTCCTTTGGGATTTTGATATATTCTGAAAAAGGAGAGAAAAACATTCATTTTGTGCGTTCAAAGTAGCACTTCAGTAGAATTGTAGTTTCATTTAAAGCTGCAGATTGCTCAGTACTCAAAAAATAGTGAATGAACAGGTGTGGAGTGTGGGCTTTGTTATCTCTAAGTCTTACCGTGTCTGGACTAAGGTTGTGACCTAAGAATTGATTATCCTAAAAACATGCCTGAAACTCTCTTCTTTACTTCTTATTCTGCATTAAACATGGGTGTTCATGTTCAGTTGTCTGTTTGTTATTGAGGTTTTCAAGTGTCGATTGTGTCTTCAGATACGCTTTTAGAAATAATATCATTCACAGCATTATGAACAACATTATGGTAAACAATTTTAAAAGTAGATATTTTTTTACTTAATATTTTCTGAAGATTTTAATTCCACTACCTTTCTTCTTTTTATGTTTAAGCTAATATTTGCTCATGAAGGGTGCAAGATTGCAAACAGTTCATATAACATTACCAAGTTGCCTCTAGTGCTATGCAACCCTCTTCAAAGAAGTGTGGGCAAGAACTCTGATCATTAGTGCATGCACAGGTAAGAAAACAGCTGCATGGGAAACTGTACTAAGTAATGATTTTCCATGCTGGGCCTGTCAGCAGTTTTGAAATTTTCCCAGAATAGACGAGAAAGGTACAAAATGGGTAAAGAAGCAGATTTACTTGTAGATTTGCCCGTACTTCAAAACACCCTCTCCTCCTGCACTGGGTTAAGATGGTTCATATACTAAAAAAGACTTCTTATAGGAAAATTTGTACTACAGCCTCCTTCTGCTGTTTCTTACATAATTTATAAAAACTTTGCTGTAAGTGTCCCTTTGATCATATTGATTTTAATCAGCTTTATGTCCATATTTTAAGTCTTGTTGCTCTGCTTAAAGTTTTCTACGTTCTGTTAATATTAGGGGTTTTTTTCCTTACAGTATATCTATTTATCAATTTCTCTTTTGCCACAACTTTGTCAATCTACTATATTTCTTAGTGTTACCTTTTATTTTCCTGGCAGAAATGGCTTAGTAGCTAGTCTAAGCTACAGCATACACAGAGACAGTCCTGCATGTGAGCGCATCTCAGGACTCTAATGTTTAGTTAAACAATCTTTATACAAATATAGGTACGGAAAAGAAACATGTCAAGACTAGCATTAAGAACATTCACTGGCAAGTTTTCCTCTACTGAGATCACAAAGATTACTCAGCTAATGCACTGTTTTCCCATTCTGACGTTAGGTATGACCTTGTGCAAAGGCCTTTTCAAAGTGTTGTGTTTCCTTTCAAGATACAGTTTCTGACTGTATCTAAACTTATTGGCATCTTCTCTCTGAGTCCTTATGTAAAGAAGAACTGAACAAAAAAACTACAGTAATTTGGACCTGTTGCTGGAAGTAAGCAGACTTCTGAGAATATATACAATCTTGCTATAATGGGTAAATGTGAAAATGATGAGGTATCAAACTGGGTGGCCCATAAACCAGAAACACCTCCCAGTTTCTTAGTGTTGTCATACAAATTTGGAAGGTACATAATTCCCCAAAAGAAAACAACTATTTGGTCGCAACATTCATGGGACCTTCATTGTACACACACACACACACACACACACACTGAGAATGCCAAGTGAGCTTCTTACCTGTGAGTGAGCTTCTTCCCTGTGATGTAATGAGGGATCATGCTGTGCTTAGAAAAACACAGCCTGTCTGTGTGCTGTTATAGGAATAACTTTGGTAAGAAACAGCCTATTTTATTTATGTTATTCCACTGAGACTGGAATAACACCTTGCGGTGCTATTAAGAGTAAAGTCTCAGGCTACACCTACACTACACTGAGGTCTTCTTGGCTTTTGTTTCCTTCCCCTCCCGGTCACAACAGGATGCAGCAGTAGCCAAGAGGTGAGTCAGTCCAGGCAGGTGAGCTGGGAAAGCTCCATTCCATTTTTTGTTTACCTGGGTTGTGAAGAGTGCTTTCATTTCCTTCAGGTTGCTGAAGTGACTCACCTTGTGTCCGCCCTACCAGGTCCCTTCCAAAGAAACTGAAGGGACCACGTGGATGCCGAGAGAATACAGTATGGTCACTGCACTGGATATCACTCATTTTACCCTCATTTGGTGAAATCTGAAATTAAATCTGCTAGAAAGGATAGAGAGCAATTCTATGTAAAACAGTTGTGCAAATGTTGGCCCTGATATACCAGATTAATCATTATAGTCAATAATTTACATAGATGCACTGTATTTTTAATAGTAAAGGCTAGGAAATTATCTCAAGGATTGGTCCCTGTAGATAAGCTTTATCAGTTCTGCATCACTAATTTAACTCCCCTTGTGTATTTACTCATGCTGAGAACTCTGAAATGCCAATTTGCAATGAAATTAGGGTCAGAAGTAGGCCTATTACCATTTAAATTCTACTTTCACCCCTAAATGACGGGCTAAGTTTATGTTGTCCTGTGCAGAGAGGTGTACAGCGAAAGAAATCTGGAAGATGACTGCACATTTCTTGGCCATTCAGGTCATACATGACCCTGTAGTGGCTGTATCACAGAACTGTTGTTCACAGTATAGCCTGTTCCCCCTGGTTTCATTCCTGCATGTTTTTTTTAGCTGAAGCAAGTTTGCATAGTGTATTGGAAATATAAACAGAGCTCTAAAAGCCACAAGGCTTTCTTAACTACAGAGCCATCAAACCTTCTGCTTCACAAATAAGTATCATGTTTTCCTTGGATTTATTAGCACTTTCTCACTATTACTTTTTCCACCAGTAATACTATTTTAATATGTCAGAGTTAATTACAACAGTTTTAAAAGGTAGAAAAATCACTGTATTGCAACAACACTCTACCTCCTAATTGTCCTCATAATGTAAAGCTCTTTCTTATTAAATAACTTTTTTCCTTTTAAGGAATATATATTCCTGTTATGTGATTTGTTTTTTCTGTAATCCTGTTTCATGATAGTTGCTGAACACTGCTTTAAATATTTTGCCAGCTCAGATTTGTTTCTCAAACAAACAGGAGGTTTTTATAACTCACCCTGAATCAACCACCTAATTTTGGAAAGCAAAACGTTTCCATGTTACAAAGATTAGCCAGTAAATGAATATTAACTTTTGTTTCTTTGTGACATAAATAACAGGCAGAATGACTTTGCTCCAGGCATTTTTTTTTTCTCATTTAGGGCAAACAAGATAAGCTTGTTTCTTGAAAGTAAACTCAAAGACTTAAATTGGGAAAGTAAGTATCTGCAAAGGCATATCAATAAATTGTGCAGCTTGTTAAAACATTCTGAATTGGGATAATCATGATATTTAATGGCCTATTAGTATGTAGCACACCCCAGCTCACTACAGCTGACTTCGAGTTGCTGCTCTGGGCACAGTTACACCTGTGCGTTCTCTCTGACGTCAGTCAGGTTTATATGGAAGTTAAGCAAGATCAGTAATTGGCACTAAACATGAAATGTTCTGTTTGTAAAGAAAACAATGTGTGCAGAAAGGAATGAGTATCAAGAGGGTTTTAAAAGTTTTGGCGTATTATTAAGGGGAAATATTTAACAGGAGGGTTAAACTTTAAGCTAAAAACATTTTCCCATTGGCTTTATTAGAAATATCTCTTTAGATTTGAAATAAGAAAAAGACACCTATAGACCAACTGTAGTCACCATGACAACTTAAATTCACAAAACACGTAATAGTATTATTTGGCAGCATAGTTAGCTTACAAGCTAATACATCAAATCAGCAGAACATAGGCTATCCCACTTTACCTAAAATAAATTTTTTTTTCTATCTTAATACAGCAACAAGCTGTAGAGCACAACAGACATGATCTCAGTCTCTGCCCGATGTATTGAATGATTTTTTTGAATTTCATTTGAATAACTAAAACCTTTTCATTTGAAGACAGGTCTTTTTTGGGGGGGATCTGTGATTGTCTGCAGGGGGGAGTTATATATTTCTTCACAGAATTATGGAAAACAGAGATGGCAGTGACCTACCAGTGTCAAGTCATGCAAGCCTATCTTTTGCCAATACAAAAATATTCCCCTACGCTGATTGTTATTGTCTAGTCTAGTTTTAAGAGTTTAAAGCTATGTAGATTCCATTGTTTCCCCTGGGAGCCCAGTTTGTTTCACTGCCAGGAAGCTTTTCTGATACTCAGCCTCAATTTTTCCATGTTTAATTTCAGGCTATTAATATGAGAGTCTCATACTGAATAGCCATTCTACTTTTTGTTTATGATCTTAAAATATTTGCAGATGCTGTGAGTCTAGTCATATGTGAACCAATCTATATTTAATTATTTTTAACTTTCCTCTTCAATTGAGTATTTAAAGCTCCCAGTTAATGCTCTCTTTGAGCAATTTCTACTTTCCATGGCTTTACTTTCTTATAGGAAAACTTTATTCCATTTTTTCTTATACTAAAGTAACATGAGAAGTAATGCTTCTCTTTTGTTTCCAAGATGTAGTTTAATATCTCCAAATTATAAGATTCTTTTTAATTACATGCTACCCTGAATATTTGGTCTCCTGAAGTCTATCTTAATAGTGCTTATTCTCATCTCTTTTTCCCCTTGAAATGCACATTGAAATATATTCTCTCACATTTTTCCTAGCCTCCAGTGCTATGAAATTATTTTCATAGTGGTGTTTTCTGTGCATTTGCAATACTTTTTAAATCCTCTTTGTTCTCACCTGACTTGAAATCTGAAAATTCCATTAATGTCATTCCCTTATTAAATAATAAGTTAAAAAAAAAAAGTTCTAGTCCTGGATATTAGGAAAAAATGCAACATCTCATCCTGATGTTTCTCTGTTTATGGTTTTCATGCCAATTTTCAATTCCAAAACTATCTCCTATGTGAGCCAATTTGAATTACATTTCCAGGTATTCCAGTGTCTAAATCTTTCTGGAAATCTGGAGATATAATTTCTACTCTACTTAATTAATCTACTTGTTTTAGTATTCCTTCAAGAAGGCACTTGAGATTACTTGGTTCAGTCCTTATAAAAAGCAAAAGGTAAATTGTTCATGTTTCCGTAATTCCCCAGGTAATCAGTATGTTATTCTCTTAATGCATTTTCTGCATTACTAGGGACATACAAGTTTAAATGACTTGTTGATAGCCACCAGCATTACAATTTACTTCCTTCAGCAATAACATTTACTTTTCACAGGTCTCCAGTTGCTATTAGATATGTATATTGTCAGTATACTGGCAAGCTTTTGGAGTTTCTGGTTTTGGTGGTTTTTTTTTCTATTTCCTACATAGGCATATTTGGAGCCCTCATTGGTACCTATGAAACTCTTTCCTATGTAAATCTGTTCATGATGATTATTGTGTTTAACAACAGAGAAAATCTAAACACCTTGCTTTCTGGAAGTGCTTATATTGGAGTGACTTCAATCATCAGCCAAGCTTAGAAGTAGTTATGGACTTAAGGGAATGTTTGGATATATCTGTTTGTATCCTGGCATTTATAGTAATCAGCTAATTTAAGACCGTGCCTTTCCCAGCTACATTTGAACCACCTCAATGCCTAGAAATCCTCTGTAAATATTACCTTCAGAGCACACAGAGAAGTTAATTATCTCAGTACTGGAGTAATTCAAGCAGCTGGACAGTGGGATTTGTTGTCTACGTAGTTCTTGGACCTAGTGAGCTTTCACAAATGGACTTAGGGTTTATGCAAATCTCTATCTGATGTATTTGATCACTTCTGATTAGGCATGGATACCTCAGTCAATACTTCCTTGGATGCAGAAGGGATACCCTCTGGCTAGATTCTTAATTCTTAACCTGATGAAAGTGTGTAGCACGGAGGGATTGCCTCGGTAGGGCACTGGCTGTAGCAGTCACCAGAGTGCCTGTATGGACAACAAAGTAGTTTCTTCAAGAAGATGGCATCTGAAAAAAGTGTAAGGGAACTACTTTGGGACTAAAGGAAGTAGACGAATGAAAGGCAGACTTAAAAGAGCAACTAGATCTTTATGGGAGAGGTGTTCCTGACACACACAAGACAGACAAAGATAAAACCTTTATTTTTTTAAGGGTATCCTAGCTCATTTCTTATAATAGAAAGGAACATACAGTTTTCTGGTAGGAATACAGTTTGTAGGATAGTGTAGTGAGCTTTATACCCTTCTCTGAAAGCTAAGTGCTAAAAAATCAAAAACCAACCCTCTTAAATGTGTTACACACAGTTCTGTATTCTGTAGATAAAACCTTTTGGTAGCTTGCATAGGTGACTGTGGGTTAAAAAGGAAAAGTATTTTGCTGTTGTATATAGTGCCAAGAGGGTTTCAAAATGGGAATTATAAATATGTTCAGAATAACTGGGAGCAAGAAACAAAATGAACAAGAAAGAAAAAAGAGATCATCATGATATTTTATAAATAAATGATAAATAGTTCTTTACACAACATCATGATATACTGAGGGATTGCTTGCCAAAGGCCATTGTGGATGCCAGAAGTTTACATGGATGCAGAAGGAGACTGAAAAACTGCATAAAAGAGTTATACATTTCTAGTCATTTAGAAACCATCTCTGTGTCAGGGAGTCCTTGATCCCTACATGGCCAGAGGCTAGGAGAGTATCCAATATCACTGTATATTATTTATGCTCTTTTTCTCTTCCCTGGACATCTGCTTTTGGCCATTTTTGAAACTGCATACTGAACTAGAGGGACTTCTATGGTGACCCAGTGTAGATGTGCTTATGTTACCAGGAACGGAAATAAAAGCATATGATGATGTCAGGTTTTGCTGCTGAGTTCATAAATGAATAGTATTTCACTAGAAAGGCTGAGGAAAGGAAAAGAGAAGGGAAGAGACCAATGTTGCTTGAGTTAAGAAAATATGTTTGATACAACATCTAAAACTCATGAAGACCCAAAGCATTTACCCAACTGGATACTCATGTGAGCAAAATTCATACATCTTTCTTTAAAGTCTTCAGAAGCTAGTAAGAACCACATGGTGATTTAAGGAGACCACTGTGATTGATAACTAAAAATTAACCCATACTCTTAGTTATCATTAGCTAAAACATCTTTAACTTCATTCAATTAAGTGGATAAATAGGTGTTTCATATTTTCTTTCTCAAGATTCCAAGCTTGTTCTAGTTATTGTAGCTTGTTGTTATGATTTTCCCTCAGTAAAGGTAACTGCAGTGTGAGAAAGGAAAATGTAGCAACTGATCTGATAGTCATGAAGAAAAACTTTTTTAATGGCCTTTATTGGCTTGCAGATCATAGAAGTGTAGAATAATTCAGGTCGGAAAGAACCTCTGGAGGTCTTCTCTACCCTGGCCCCCAAAGCAGGGCCCACTTTGATGAGATTTTTGCAGGGTATTGTTCAGCTGATTTTGGAAGAAATGGGTCCACTCTTGGAGTTCAAGGATGGAGATAATGTAATTCAGTGTTATTATTTTTAAAAAGTCTATCAATAGCTAAAGAACTGGCTTTATCCCTGTTTCACAGGGATAATACCCATACTTTGGCTGATACGGTGCCATGAAACATGCTTACAAAAGAGAATGCATCATGCTTACTGAATTGAGGGGCATGAACATCTGGAAGAAGTGCAGTGGTTCTCTTTCTGGAAAATAATGTAACATTGTGTTGAAAAAGCTTGGCTATTTCTTCTGTGATAATGAAAAAAACACAACTGGGCAAAAGCCATTGCACCATAAATTGTAAATCAATGAAGTTTAAATGCTGCAGTTTTTGAATAAATCCTCCAAAAGTTCAAGCTGTACAAAAAAATTCTGAAAAAATTAAAAATATTCCAAAATCTGCATATAGTTCTCCTATCATATTCTAAATAATTCAATCAAATATTGTGCAGTTACAGCACGGTATTTTTAAAGTTCAGAAAGGGGTGTAAACTAACAATCACCACTGATTTTTATTGGGTAACTCTCAAAATCAAGACATTTGTGTCATTCTACTTGATTCTGTAAATCCTTTTATGTGGGGATCTAGTGAGAGGGCACTGAGGTACAGTTCTGATTTGCAAATGGAAAGCAGACAAGGTTTTCTGTTAGGTTCTTGTGCCATGCCACCAGGTCCATTTGTGTGCCAGCATGTGCATTGCAGTCTGTGGTCAGTAGCTGACAGGGTTCTGTGCTCTGTCTCCCAGGGCTCTGCAGAACGCTCCCAAGAAAATCCACATCGTATCACTGCTCGAAAAAAATTAGTGGGGGAGGAAACAGGTTGGAAAGAGTAGGTGATTATTGTTTAGTTTAGACAAGAGCAGCTGCAAAATTTTATGCAAGTCATAAGAGTAGGTAAGCTCGGCTCTCTATTCTAACACTCAGGTCTGTGAAGTTTAAACGTGGAAGTAGGCTGTTGTTTTAAATGGACTGGTCATGACTTTACAATTACACACATGCTTAAAGAGCCTGCTGATGGAAGGACTGATTCTGTCTTTTGCTTGCTGATAGCTGCTCTGATTTACATGTCAGAAAGAAGTTATGAATTTAAGTTGAACATTTGGTAATGTTGAACTTCTCTGTCAAGCAATATGCACCTCTGACATAGCAGGAAAAATGTGTTTAGCATCTGGGCAGATGGAATTAGAGAAAAGAAGGCAAAAGGCATCTGCTTATGCTTTGAATGTTCATCCCTAGGCATGTTGGAGACTTCTGATAGTTTCAGGAAACTACTTTTTCACTGGTGGCTTCATATGCCTTTACCATTGCTTGTGGGTGGAGTTTCCCCATCTGCACAGCAGATGAGGATTTTGTACAAGCAGTTCTTAACTGAGCAGTTCACAGTTCTTAACTGAGCTGAAAAATATCTATTTTAGGCACAAAAACTTTTCAAGATCATAGTTAAATAAGATAGATATTTCAGTTTGGCACTGTGGAGTTTATTTATAGATGGGGACAAGATTTGAGAGAAATAAATTGTGGATACTTTACAAAAGAAAAATGTAGCTAAATAATATGAGTTTCTTCATGAGTACTTTTCAGTGGAGTTCCTATCATTGGCATGTAAATACTAAAAGGAAAGTAAATGTTTTTAAAATTATGTCTTGAGAATGCTCTTGAGGTTAGCAGTAAATAATTTTAAATACTGTAAATATTGCACATAGGAAACACCATCCCTCCATTCTTTTCTGTAAAACTGTCCAGCAAACTGGCTCTTTCTTTCTCAGACGTTTTGTAATACTGTATGTGGTCTCTCTCCCAGTGGCTTGCAAAGCAATTCCATTTCTACATAACAAAATTGCTTTTTTCATTATGAAATCTTTGCATCAATACATCTCTGAACATCTACCCCAAAATATGGCAACCAGTTGAAGTACTTAATAAATCATAGGCAGTAATGGTCCCCTAGTGTTGCTGTTTGCTAAGAAGCAGTAGAACTGGCAATAGGAATTCAATCATTGTGTAACAGAGACAAATTTAGAAAAGAAGATGAAACAAAATTAGGATATGTGTCATTTAGTGATACTGAAGTATGTATCTCATCCTGTGGAAGAACTTTTGAAACATTAGAAAATTATTCTCATGTGATTAGAGCAGAATGAAATGTTAAGTATTATTGTGTTTTTGAACATAATACTTATAAAATGATTTGTAGATGAAAAAAAATCCTGTTATCCTTGCTTATTTTACTAGCAAGAAAAGTCAGTTGGTAACAAATGGCAGCACTGAGTTGCACAGCTAAATATCCCATGGAAACAAGGATATTTTCCAAATGGTCTTCAAATGACCCCAGTTTTCATGAATGTAATTTGAATTTTACAATATTGGAGAGCTATCATTAGTTACATGAATTTGTTGAGAACTGAAGCGCCACCTCATGATCATTTTGAACATGATGCAGCTGAAAATCAATACTTTTTTCATCATACTGATTATGTATTTTGGCACTCTAGTATCATCTCGCTTTAATTTAAGAATTAGGAAAGATGGTGAAGGTATTTTTCTTACAGTGAAAGACTGACTTAGTAGATTTATGGCAGATTATTCAATATTATGAATATATTGAATGAAAATATACCACTGTTTCCAATAAGATTATTGACATAGAGATTTGATAGCCTTCAAATTTCTTTGCATTGAGTAACAAATTTTCTTACTTGGGCTACTTTACTACTGCATTTTATAGAAAAGCAAAAAGACAATGAGCAAAGTCAAAGCAAAAATGACAATTGTTTTTGCAAGTGGGTGCTCTTTCTGTGTTCATTGATCTTTGATTTAATTGGAAGAAATCTGCATTAAGCAATACCCTTTTGGGGTGAATGATTGCTACAATCAAGTGCCTTACTCAAAATTTCAACCTTTTTTCTCATTTTTGTCATAACTAATATTAGTATGGTGGTTTCTTCTTTCAGCAAATAAGTTAGTTCCCTGCAAATATGGATCCATTGTATTGTAACAGTTTAAAAATGACCTGTTTTTGTCATTTGCCTGAGCTATTGGGAAAGGAAAGAAAATACGTAAATTATGTAACTTCCTAAATAATGAAATATTTGCATTTTGCAATGTCTTGTGGCATTTTAAATTAGCTCTTTATTCTCATTTAACCATCTCATAGATTTGGAGCAATCAACTCATCTGAAACTGTTTTTTATGTTTTTTTAAGTTAGAGAGTAGTACAACCATACTAAACAAAATAGAGAGTACTGCAGAATGATGATTTAAAGGCTAAAATGCAAACATCGGGACTGGAACTTGTAGGAAACATTTTGAGCTTTGTTTAAAAGTTTGGTTTGACCAGGCTGGTGGTTTTCAGTGGTCAGTCACTGTGGTGTCTGGGGGCTGTAGTTTTGGGCGATGTAACTACCTGCTGGTTTTTCAGCAGACAGGAGAAGCACAAGGCACAGAGTGGCAAAAATAAGCCTGTGAGCCAAGAAAGTTGTGTCCTATTTCCCATGACCCCTGGTACCTCTCTTCTCATGTTCCTCAGTATCCCTATTTGTAGATCAGAGATAAAATTTGTTGTGAAAGTCTCAGCTTGTTTATAAAATGTCACAATATCCTTGGATAGAAAGTGTTATGAAAATATAATCTTTTCTACTAAATACAACCCCACATTACCAGGCTCTTCTGCATTGTGTCTTAACATTTTAGCACAGCTAATTTTTATGCCAATAATCCATATTTACAAAAATGAAGAAGTCAACTCACAAGAAATTAAGTACATTGTCATAAATTATCATAGTGATTCATGCATCTCTGAGAAACAGATTTATACTTAAGTTACTCCTTGTTTTGATTGGATACCTTGGGACTCAACCACTTCTAGTGGATAAATTTTTATTTTTAAATGTCCAGCAATTAAAAGGAAAAGAGATTAGGAAAGTTTAGATAAACTACTGTTCATATATATTTAACAAAGAAACTCTTAATCATGTATTCGTTATAAAATGTGATATGCATATAAATACTACATTTATATGCATTGATGCATTTTGCTCAAGACTGAATATATAAGGCAAATAGGTATAGAAGCTTTTAATTGACCCTGAAATTAGATCAGTTGGTTAAAACTCGGTGCTAGTAAAGCCAAGGTCATGAGTTCTAACCCTGGTAAGGGCCATTCACTTAAGAGTTAGCCTCAATGGTCCTTGTGGGTCCTTTCCAACCCAGAATATTCTGTGATTCTGTGATATTGCAGAAAGTTAAAAAAACCTCTTTTTTTTACCCAGGGATATGAAATCGGTAGAATTCTGTAAAATTTTTAAAAGATTTTTAATTGAGTTAGCTTTTCATATTATATTGACAATAAAGTAACCCTTTCCAAGGTGACATTTTTAGGGTGATGACAGAGCAGAACATGTAGGTTATAAAAGGAGATCAAATAACTTGTTGCTGAGTCTGTTGAGCCTTTTACTTGTAACTCTAAATGATATGTGATAAATTACAGATTTCTTCTAAATGTATTTCTTTCAAGCCATTTCATAGATTTTTATTTTTATGAAAGTTTTCAACAAAATGGTTTCTTTCATATAGCATATGTTTCCTATATGAGCATGTGCTTGCCTTTTTTTTTTTTTTTTAAACCATCTTTTAAGTCAAAACTTACTTTTGATTTTGGAAAATTCAGAAATCAGATTTGACATTCCCGTAAAAATATAGACTATTTCTAAAAGTGCTAAGTAACCTAAAATCACCATATTTTTATCTCTGTTTTTCACATTCACATAAATACTTTCTAAATTGAAACCAAGCACAAAACAGGTTTATGTCTTCCTATTTGAAAATCATCAGTCAGATTCATAGTTTTAATGTCACAACCTCTCCTTGTTCAAATTGATAAATATTGCATGATGTGAAGACAAGAAGGATAAAAATTTCCCTTGCACTGAATGTCCTTGCTTAGCAAATACAAGATATGGACATTAGGTTTTTTTCTCTTGTTCCTGACATAATTTTTCGTATCTTACCTTCCTGTTATGAAATTCTTCTGGCTGGGGAATGTGCAGGGTATGATTGTCCCTGACCTTAAGGGAATTCCTCTGTGAGGACTCATGAGACTTCAGCACTCTAAGGCCTTTGCAGCTGCCCTGTCCCAACTGAATTGAACAGTCTTCTAGACAATCCAACAGTCTCAGCCATAGTAAATGAATAAATGCATCTCTCAGCAGAAACTATGTAGAAAGTGGCAGGACAGTTATTAACTATTAACTAAGCAGTGGCAGTTACTCCTGTCTCAGGAAACATCGGGATGAGGCTTTGATCTTTTCAGTTTTTTCTTAGAAAATAGGAGAAGTCATAGGAACTTTCATACATTTTTACTACTATTATGTTCCTCTGCTGATGCACCTGGTTTTTTCCCCTGTCTTTTATTTCTATTTCTTTTTGTACCTGTTATTATGATAAAATTTCACTAATGCCAGTAGTGAAGTGCAGAATCAAGTACATAAGCAAAACATGTAAAATGAATATACTGGACTGGTGGATGAGCCCTGAATGAGCCCTTTGATCTTATGTGACTGACAATTGGCTTTTTAACCTCTCAGAGATATATTTCTATGGAGAATCTTTTTCAGAGATCATTTAGTGATAAGGATTTGTATAGTTATTGAAAGTTTTGTGCCAATGCAGAATCACAAGAGAAGAAAAGAATATCTTTTTAACCTTTAGCTCTACCTTTTAGCTGACATACAGTGAGATACAGCTCATGTGATGCACAGAGAAAACAAATTATTCCATGTTGTTTCTTATGTTTACTGCAAACATACAATCTTTTTCAAATTCAGTTTGACTATAGGGGTTAATAGCCAAATTTAGATAAAACCATTTGCTTGGAATAACTTTGGAATCTCTTAAAATTAGTATTATGGGGCACTTGGGTTTCTGGGAAGGTTCTATTTTAGGCTTCAGTGACGTGTTATGGTATGCTGTGCAATTCTACAGCAAAATAGCTGGCATTATTTGAAAAGTACAGTTTAGTAGTATTTTCCATTGTTCACAAATGAGGCTTTCTGATTTAACAGATAGGACTTCTTTCCTTTGGAAAATAGTAAATATTACAATTATAGGTTTCTACCGGAGCCAATGCCAGTGTTCTCAGAAGTACAGGCTGAACAATTTTTTCTGGGACAGCCGTGTTCTGGTCTTTTCTGTGCAGCTACCCCAGATGCTGTGCTGTGTGGGGCCAGTGGTACTTCTGTGGTATTTCAGTGGGTAAGAAGTATCAGAAGGTCACTGGGATTTTAAAAGAGCTGAAACAAGCGTCTCGGTTATTGCCAGGCCACTTTTGACCTGTCTTATTGTCTCTTTATATGTTTTGATGGTTTCCTAAAATATAAAGCGAGTAGTCTAATTTTAATGGAATAGGTTGTATAAAGATAGCAGGAATTGTTTATTTATATTAATTTTATAATGACTTTTTAGGAGAAAACTTCTATATGGCAATAGTCATGCCATAGGCCAGAAACAAATCAAAGAACTTGTAGTAGCTGGATGCTCTCTAAAGCAGTGTCAGATGGGGTTGTATCTCATTTTTTACAGTGTTGAATGAAAAGAGGTAAAAGAACAGAACTGCCATCTTCTTTGATGAGAATCTCAAAACCAGAATAATGGCTCTATGTGGACATATAGAGCTACTACATTAATTACTTGCATACATATGACAAATGTTTTCCACAGCCTGAACAGATTAGTTTTCTAGTTTGTAGTAGATGAAGTGAAATTGTGTTAACAAATGGTGTTTTCTTTAAAAAGGAAAAAGATACTAAGACTTTATGTATAAGGATGTTGTGTGCAATGACCCTGAGTCCATTCATACCTGCATAATGGTGTTCATACATTTCTAATGATTTTCAGAACCTCTTTAAATGGAAAGGTCATAATTATTACTGATCCCTTTAAGGATAGTATTTGTACTATGATCATGGCAAATAGCAGAGAGACTGTTAAGGTGACTGTAAAATCTACATACAGAGTCTGCCTAGGAAAGTTACTGTGATTGGTTTAATAAGCTCCTCTTATTGCCCTGTGGCATATCATACCTTAATTATAGTCTGTACTTCTGTATAAATGAAACTGTAATTAAGGAAGCTAAGATGGGTATCTCCTCTCAGACAGACTTTTTGAACTCCATGTGGTCCTAGTTAGAGTGGGAATGCAGATGCAGATTCACTAAGTCAGAATTCTGGTATTTAGCCATTTAAATGATAATTCAGTTGTTTCTTGTCAGGTGCTGATTCTTTTTCTCCAACTATAAGTGTTAGCTTGATATAAAAATATATATGTCTCAAATGTCCAGTATCCATCTTACTTGTACAATTTGAACTCTCTAAATAGATTCTTGTTTTGTAAATTAAATGCTTTAGACCTCACATAGAATTGTAGAGCTTAAAAATTGTTATTGATCATGATAAACTATTTTTTCATTATTGTGTTTGGGTTTTTTTATATGGGATACGCTGATAAACTATTTTTTAAGATATTATAATTTTATCTAGCTTTTTATTATTAGCTCATTTCTGAAAATTGTCTTTAAGATAACCATCAGATTTAAACAAGTTTGTCCTTTAGCTCCTTTTCTATCCTCACCTAAAAATATTTGGATATAATCTGAAGGGACTTTAGGGTCGAATGAGCTGATGCCATGAGAAAGAGAGGTGAGAGACTGAATTCCAGCTTCATTTGTATAAGCAGCAATGTCAATCCTGTTTGCTGGGGGCAGGTACCAGCTCATACAGCTGAATGAGAAAAAACATCTCAGCCAGCCTCTCCCCAGGGAACCACAGTGTGTCCTCGGTTTGGAAGGGCAAGGGCAGCGACTAGGAGGATTTAGTGCTGGGAGACAGGAAAGGGGAGGAGGAAGATTCTTACACTGGAGCATTCACATGTTCCCTGGGTAACCTGGTAGTCAGATCTAGTGACTAATAAATTGGATTAGGAGGATAGAGTCCAAGCTAGGACTGCGGAACATAGTTGACCTCAAAGGAGAACAACAAAAACATTACCATACATTGTACCTGAGTGATTTGGTTCCCATTTATGTTATCCAGCAGTGGAAGTGGATTTAATCTGTGCTCCTTTAATACCATTCTGGTGGTGTAAAAAACTGTGGTGTTAAGAATGTCTGTTGCTTTCCTATGAATGTTACTTAGGTGTCACACTTGACTGAGAAGTGAGGTAAAATCTGGGCACAGTAGTAAGTGATGAGGCCTCCTTTGCTAAACCAGGTTATAATCAGTCACGAAAGGTGAAAAATTATACAAAATATCCTGACATCTCAGAAGACTGCAGTATATGTGTGCTTTCTCTGTCTCTGTCTCTCTGGCTTTCTCTCTTTTTTCTGTTCTCCTTACAACACACGTACGAGACCAGGCTTTTTATGTCATACTGCAGCAGTAGCACCATCCCACACACTCTCTGTCTCTGAAGAAATGTAACCCTTCTCCTGTTTATCTTCGAGTAGATTTCAGTGATTTCTGAACTGAATATCTTCTGTCTGAAGAAGCGTGTCTGCTTTACCTGTAAAGAATTGGCAGGCTAGGCTTACATCAGTCACTTGAATAAAAATATCTAGTGCCATTTGAGACACCTAAGGGTGCCTGAGACATCCACCCAGGGCTGGCAGATATGACACAGGACCATCAGGACACCTGTGCTCTCCTGGAGCAGCAGCTGGCAATCAGGTGAGATACTCCAGGGCATCCAAAGGCGCAGGATGCCTGTCTTAGATAACTGATTTGAGCCTGCTGTTTCTGGGCATAATGTGTATTTAATATATATGATGACCGATCAGAAACTAAGCTCCCGTTTTTGTTTTTGTTTTGTTCTGAGGCCAAGTTGTACAAATCTGTATTTACATTGTCTTCCTCTGGATGCTAATGGAACTGCTTGTACACGTAATTGCTTACTGTTGTGGGTAAAATGTACATAACCGAGGTCTCCAGCCTCCCAATCTGGCTATGCAGATGCTGTTCTTGACAGGGACTTTAATAAATGGCATGCCATTCAGAATTTGTCTTGTTCACAGTACTAAAGAAGCAAAGCCACACAACTTTTAAAGCTGATAACTAAAAATGAGGATGTATATTTTTACACAGAAGGCGTTGCATTTTGGGGATTGTAAAATCTTCTGTCAATTCTGGCAGCATATAATTTGTGAAAGAAGCAAAGGACTAGAATATGTAGCATTTATTTCTGAGACCAGATTTATGTTTTGTGTGCCAGAACCACATTAAGCAAATCCTCTTCTTCCTTCTAAAGGAGCTAGCCAGTTTGTAGCTATCAAGAATTTTCTTTTTTCAGGGATAAACATTACTTTGAAAAGTTTTCCATGCACCTGGGTAGTGACCAAAGACAACAAATAACGGAACAGGAAACCATAATTCAATTCTTTACTATATAGAAAGCTTCACAGATGACTTAAGCAGCTTTTTTAAGAAGTTGATTTGGTTTTTTGGCTGTTGAAAATGGAAAATCTATCTCTTTTATTGTATTCTGTGTACATTTAATCAACTTGTAATCCCCTCCATAGTTCTGTGCCTATGTTGCTTTTTCTTCTATTTCAGAGAACAAGACAGAAAAACAGACATAAAGCATTTCCAATGAGATGACTTTCAAACATACAAATGTTGCACTTTGAACTGTTTGGATGGCTTTAAATGCTGAGAGTTTAGAGCAAAATCAGTATAAGAGGGACCATTCTGTTATTATTTATCCATTTCCTTGCTTGAGATGGGCACTGGTAGCAGTTGTGGTACATGATAGCTTTATTATCAATGCTGCTCTTTTTTCCCCCCATTTCTATGGTCGATTACCCATTTTGTTAATACGTTTCCAAGTCTTGTTTAAGGTTTTCTTTTAACATAATATCAGAGCTGAAATGTATGCCAAACTTCCAACGTGAAGATAGACTGAATTGCTCTGTAGGTTGGCTCCTTTCCCTTGACCTCATTTGAGAAAGCACACAGGCAGCAGAGTGACATCTGGCACTGTTTGTTGGGTCAGTGGGAGGAAGCCGATTCCTCCAGTACACCAGGTATATGCAATTCCTTGGAAGTGTGTCCTGTACAGTAATCTGTAGAAATACATCTCAAACAAAAGGCATGAAAATAAAATTATTCTTTTACTGTGGCAGTAGTTTTCTTCATGTTTTTCTTTTTTGGTTGAACAGGTCCCAGACATTTTCAGCTTTATGAGCTCTCCAGCTGGTACCAATGGCCAGCTATCTGTATTGATAGACAGGTTAAAGTTCAAGGGACCTTTTGAGGTATGATTCTTCAAGCAGTTTAATACAGTGTTTCTTTCTGACATTTATAGATATTTTCAATTGATGTGTGCCTCCTGAAAGACAAAGAACTGAAGCTGAAATTTTCTATCATTCTGTCAGAAAATGACTGAACAAAACAATAACAAAAATCTACATTCTGCCTTCAGGAAACTTTACATCTTCTATCTCGTAGACACAATATGCTCCAGTTCTCCAGAAGCTTTGTCTTTTTTTAATCCATCCAGTCATCCGATCTAGAAAACTTGACTTCTAAACCTACATTGTTAGTATGGAAATAATACTTGCTAAATATAATAATTAATATTTATTGTAGTTCTGAGAAAGGGGTATAAAATGCAGAAATCCCAATCTATTGCAGTGAGCAAATCTTTAGATCAGGTACTTTTGTAGAAGACAAAAGTGTCCTGTACAAGACATCTCTCCTGTTCTGAGATGGCAATTTTCTGTCTGGTCTAGCTGGCTCCATCGAGTCAACTGGATCACTAGATTAAATTTCAAATCTATTGATATAAGTGGGTAATTATTCTTTTCTCTTGAAAGTGGAGCTAGCTTAGATATTATAGTTATAATACATATATTTATGTGCAAATAGCTCTTACTAGGTGGTCTGATCTTAAAAAATCTGGAATTTGCCACACTTTGTTGGAGCTGAAGACATGTTCACAGTGATTTAAAATAATGTTGATAATAATTTATTGATTAGAACATAATTAGGAACTTAATAGGTTCATTTATTTTTCTTGAGAATTTTTACATATATGATTTTTGTTCCTCCTTCTCTGTCAGTGCTTTACTACCTGCTCCTTTCTGAAAAAAATAAGTTAATTGCCTTAATTATGCACACAAAGAAACCGCAGAATCACGAATTAAAATGCTTATTTTCATAGTTGGGTATCCTTGTTCCATTCTGGTGTCCTACTCTGAGAGTCCATGAGTGAAGCAGATTCAAAAATCATTAAGACTAGGAACTAGGATCAGAGTATGGTTTGTTGTTGGGCTGCTGAGAGTTCCCCTGATAAAACAGACATTCAGGAATTGGCTGATCTATAGTTACGTCAGCTAAGCAGAGGTCTAGTGTGCTTGCTGATGCAGAGCAACAGAACAGTTCTTATCAGATGATCCTTATCAGATGATGCATGTGAGAATCAACTGCTGAAAACATAAAGCTGTTCTGTCGTGTACCACTCTGAACATTCAGAAAAAAGTAATGTGACTGCATAATGCTTCCACTGTTATGTGCTCTACTGATAAAAGCTTTTTGGCAAAATACAGGCTTGCTTTTCATAAGAAAATGCCCATTATTCATACCCAGAAGGTTTTCTGATACTATACAATTTCCAGTGAAATTTTGCTTGAGAAAAACATCCACACTCATAGCCTACTTAATAAAATCTACATTTTTTGTTTTCTTCCTGGGATATATTGAAAGGTCTACAAAGCTTTTGTGCTTTTGTTTTCTGTATGAAGTGATATGGATGCCTATGGCATTAATTGTAAACATAAATGTAAAATATTGAGATTATGTCAAATCTGAATATGGAATAGAATTTGGGACTTTAGGAGAACGTCTACAACATTATTGCAAAATTAGACATTCTTATTTTAAATTTTAGAAGGATAGCTAAATCTAAAAGCTAAATAAAAACAGTCCAGTTCTATATGGATGCTGTAAATGAACTTACAGACCACATAATTATACTGTCTAATCAAACAGTAAAGGAACTGCTGGGACTTTATTTTTATTAATAGAGAGAATGCAATACCATTAATCCATTTTACAGCAGGGTTTATCTCTTTAATTATTGTGAGCAGCTAGTTAAATGCAATGACAGGTCTAATAAATAGAGAATCTGTAAGCATTGTGAACAGGATTATCATGACATATTTATCTTAGTTTCTTTTTAAAATTAAAAATCTCTAAAAGGTCTGAAAAACCTCCTGACTTTTATGGAGTTCCTATAATACTATTTATATAAGAAAAGTTTCCATGTTCATTCACTGATGTAGGTCTGCAAAATACTGTTTAAAGATTTTTCTGTTTAATAAGATTTATGAGACAATGTGTTTTGGAAAAATGCCACAGTTCTACAAATGTGGGACTGGGAAGTGCTGACAAGATTCAGGAAGGCAACTCAAACCCGACCTTATTTATCACAAGAAAACACTGGAGAAAATCTGAAGAAAAAGTAATTCTAATTTCCAAAGCACATCAAGGCCTAGCATGTGTTAAATTTACAGTGTTATAAGGGCTGCTACCGAAAAACACATTGAGGCTTAAGGTAGCATTTATTCCACTACCAATGAAAGGAAAATTTGGATTGCTTCATAAGACACCTAAAACTGGTAGTTTAAAATAATTTTTAAGCCTTCTGCTAGTAGAAGTCTGTTGGAGTTTAATGAAGCATGCATAAAAAGCTTGCAAAATCAAATAATTATTTTTTTTAGAAGTTATGTGTTTTCCTCTTAGAATACTTAATGTAATTTCAAAATCATTCTGGCATGTGCCAAATTTATAATTTGGAGCTTGGAAGAGGCTACCAAATATTTCAACAGAAACCAACTATCTTCATCAAGCTGATTCTTGGTATATAACAGGATGAAAGGATGAGGAAAGGAAAGGTTCTTCCCAACGAAGTTTAGGGCTAAGTCAGAAGTTCCAGGATATGTAGCTATGGATATAGTAAGAGACAGCTTGGTAGTCATGTTGTTTGAGAAATACTTGTGTAATGAATCCTTCTGTGCGTGGGAGAGCTGTTGTGTCTTGCAAGTCCCAGAGTCCTACCTTGCTGACACCAGTTGCTTGGCTCAGCTGCCTTAGAATTTTTCAGGACTGAAATATTTCTGAAGAGCATTGCAAATGAACTAAGTGCATTTAAAGCATGAATTGTGCATCATTGGTGACAGCAGTAAAATATCCTTCATGAACTGTTAATCCATGCATTTTTATTACATGTATGAGGTATTCATGTATTTCCAAATTACTCTGTCTTCATAACTGAAGTTGTTCAATGGCTTTGTAATGAAATTTTGAATATATGGTGAACTAAAAAAAAAAAAATAAAAATCAATGCAGATACTCTTCACTTAGAAAACACTCATTTTGTTTTTTCGTGCCATTATACCAAAACATTGGAAAACATGTGTGCTCTTTAAACTAATGTAACTCCTCTGTGTTCTGTGAGATTCATGCCACCTAAAATTCTAATGTGTGATGACTAACACTATTACTGACATCAGCATTATATTGTAGAGTGATTGGGATTAGGAAACAGTTGCCTTCAGTCTTACAGTACAAAGGGAGATTCATCTTTACTTGTTTTGCATCAATTAAATGTTGAAAATGAATACCTGCATCATCATTAGAAAAGGTCTCATAAGACAAATCTGTAGGAAGCTGCCTAGCCTAGTGACTTGTCTGCTATATACTTGCAAGTGTGTTTCTTTCCTAGCATTGCAGGTAAACATTTGAAGAAGTTTGATCAAATGGTGCATTCTAAACTTAAACTGCAGCTGTGCATTAATAAAATTCTTCACAATGGGAACTACACAGCTATGGGTAGTATATTTTGTAAATGAAAGGCAAGGTGAGGGAGAGTTCCACCTCCTAATGATGGTGCTCCTCAGTTCACCTTTTTGGCATGGCTGTTTGAGTGAAGGGAGTTGAATGGCAGGAAAAAAACCCCTCAACCAAACATCAAGAAATAAAACCAGAAAGGACCAGACTCGGTTTAGAGCAAAAGTGTCAAGGGACCTAAGTGAAGGAAGCCTATAGGGGCAAAGTTTGTGTTTCACATGCCTGGTGCTAAGATTAGAGGGAATGCTAAAGAGGTTAAGGAGCACAACTAGAACATGAAAGTGGATGGTGGGCATCCATGAGCCATTACAGGAACAGGTGGAGAGAGCAGAGAAGTGCCTATGCTTGGTCAGAGCTGGAGGCAGCTGGAAATGGATGGAAAGATGAATGGTAAAGCAGATGAAAAGGTATAGGTTTTGTTGCTGTAATCTTTGCACTTGTATTTAGGTATCCTTGAGATAAATGAAACACTGAGTACTGGTGTTTAAAAAAAAATTGCATCTCTTAGCTTGGCAGCTTTCATAGGCTTCTGAAGAAAAGGGACTCTAGGAGCACAATGCAGCTAGACTTGTGAGGTTAAGATAATTAATGGAAAAGAATCACAGCCTGGATTTTCAGCCTTAAAATGTTAGGATAGTCTGGTTTGTGATAAGAGGAGGTAAGTCACTGGAGTAAAAGCCAGAAATCCTTCTCTCAAAGGAATTATTCCTATGATTAAATTGTATGTTGTCAGATTTGGGGGGCTCACATCAAGTATAATCAAATATGTATCTGCGTGTCAAGCTATTCTGCCTCTGAATGAAATTAATTAATTCCTCCTACTGCAAAAATAATTTCAATCCATGTCAGACAACTAGATAGTATAAATGAAGTTGTGAAAGTTTAGTAAATTTTAATGTCATTTCTGTAATCATATTTGTGGTGGAGGTGCCAAGATCTGTTTCAATAGATCAGAATCTAGCAGAATACCTGTGACTGAGTAAGCAACTCCAACTCTATTAACACAAAATAGATCTTATTTTGATGAATCCTCTTTGAGAGTTATTGTTGTCATTTTGTGAGATCATTTGGGTAAGGTTTATTTCTTTGTTCTGCAAGAATATCTTACTCTGCTGTTTTGTGTTCATTTAATGATCCTCCCATTAGAACTTTAGTAAAGGTTTTCCAGAGAAGAGTCTGAGGTTAACTATTCTGGATTAAAATTTAAACTAAATACAGCTGATGTGACCTCACAATAATAATCACAGTGAATGAAAAGCCTAATCAAGTATTTAAATACTAGTGCATTTTGAAAACAAGAGTAAAAAACAGGTATTTTGTGGCAAAGCATACTTTAAATTACTCCCTGGATTAACTTCACATTAAATCCAATTCACCATAATACAAATGCCTTGCTTTAATACCTGATCTAGAATCTACGGGAGGAAAATTATTATGTTGCTTTTTACTTACATTTTTTCTTCATTTAGAATACATTAACGTGTATCCACGAGTAGAACATTAGCAGGTTTTTAAGATCTATTCTGATATATGCAGAGTTAGAATCACATTTGTCAGGCAGCAAAATTCAGAGATAATAAAAACTGAAGATTAATTATACAAACTACTTATACTGCTTTGTTCTCCGAACAGTTAAGCCATGGATCGTATCTTTTTGTTTTGGGTGCACATATGCCTGCTTTTTTGTTACTGTTAGCTATTCCTGCATATCTCACTTTAATTGAATGTTACTGAGCCTTGAGCAAGTTTCTTCATAAAAATATGAAGTATTAGTGTAGTTACTGTATTAAATGTCAGTGTCTCTACTCTGTCTTGTTCACATTTCATTCATGTTCCTCAGCTTTTTATTTTAGAGGAGATGTTTTACCTAACTTTCTTGCATGCTCTCAGTTAATCAATCAGGCATTTCATCACAGGTTTTCTAAAAAGGAAGGAAATCCAAATTTTAACAACTTTTGCATTTGCCTTATAGGTTAAAAAGACAGATTTAGATTTCTTCATTACTTGGTCTTATTCCCCAACATCATGGGGAGTGTGCCTTTTTTACTTCAATGTGTATATATTTTTTTAATAGATGAAATTACTTTTAATAACTTCAGCACTACCAAGTTTTTAATAAGCTGGACCAAAGTTTTCAGCTATGTTTTCAATTACCTTTCATTTGAGTGTTTTGCAATTGTTTTTCTTTTCTGTATTTTTTTTAGGTGTATCCTCTCAATGGTAAGAAATGTGGGGTTTTTTTCCTCTTTCTTTGTGTTACTTCACAAAATGGAAATCTCTGGATAATGTTGGTGCTGAAATCTCTCAAACGGTTTTCTGAATTATGTCTGTGAATCTTTAAATAAATTCGAAAATCGTATAGAGTCCACAAGTGCTTACAATTGAACTTTTAGTCATCAATAATCATGAAATATGGCATTAAGAAAACCTCAAAACCCACAGAAATAATGAGCTGGGATATATATAAAATGGCTTAGAAGGCTCACTTCCTAGTATGGTCAAATGGAGTGTTATTGAACACTGCAGAGCAGATAGCCAGCCAGGGTCCTTACGCTGCTGTTCAAGCCATATAAGCACAGAGACAGTCTTCAGCAGTTGCTGTCATTTGCTGAACTAGGAGAGGGTGTTGGCTGCCCAAAAAGGTGATATCCATCTGATTCATTGTCATTTGCACATTATCTTTGCAGAGCGAAATTGCGCTCCGACATGACTATTCTCAATCTGTTACGGCAATAAAATCTTAGAGACCTTTTATGCCAATGATCACAATCAAAGAGGCTGTAAACACTCTCATTAACTCTGAGCTCTTATTTTTGAGGTTTGCTTGATTAAGGCATACATGCAAAACCACATTCTCCTGAACTAAACTGTTAATTAGCATTGCACTTAGTCTCCCTTTCTCCATTATCCATTCAAGAATATCCTGCATTGCATATTCAAGACATCATGTTGATATCTGCAGGTGAAAGCAATATATTGGTAGGAGACTACTGAACAAGACACTTTCTCATTTGCATTAATTTTAGGAAATTTAACTGCTGTATACTTTGCTATAGAATTTCTCTGTGGTCTTTATTCAGGTAAACACTCCCTTGTGATCACTGCTGGGACTGTTCACTACAGTAATAAAGCTGGCTTGTTTTCTGTGGGCGAACTGCCGGCTTCCTTCTCTGAGGAATGTTACTTCAGATTAAAGTGAATAACTTGATTTCAAAACTGAGAATTCCAATTAAAAATATGCTGCAGTAAAGGATATGAAAAGCAAGGGAAAACAAAACAATGTATTATTTGAGAATATGACAAGCAAATCATAGTATGTAGTTACACTTGCTAACAAACTGGTTTACTGCCTGTTTTTTTTATACACACAGAGTTCTTCCTCAGTAAGTGTGTCAACAAACATTATCTTGTAACATTGAATCAAGAACTTACTAGTTTTCTATTTTGAAATGAAAATGTAGCCAGGTTCTTGAAAGGAATGTCAAGGCTTTGCAGAGAAACTGAAGACTAGTGATTCATTCAGTAGACATATAAAAACGAAGCAAAATTTGGCAGTTATGTTCGTCATGACCATAAGAGAGCTGAACTTTTCAGGCTGGATTTCACATCCCTGCAGAAGTACATTTAGGGATGTTGTACTGTCATCACTTTGAAGAAGTCAGATTTTAATTTCTGAGTCCTAGAAAGGGACAGACATCAAGGACAGAATTTTATGCTATTGAAGCTGGGTTTGAAGTTTTCTTATAAACAAATGCTTTCAAGAAGCCCAGTAATTTCCCAGCTAAAATCACTTTCTTGTATTGTGCGTATAACAAATAGAACATTTTGAAGCATTTTCACAAGTAATTAAATATAACCCAATGAATTTAGTTATGTGATTAATTTTGAGATCAGTGTGGGCCTTTTTTAGAAAGTAATGGGGCAGCGTATCACTTAGCAACTAAGACAGATGTCCGTTGTGTTGGACAGAAATTCTGAGAACTATTTTAAGTTGTTGGTTTTGTTTTTTTTTTTTTTTCCCAAAAGTATATGAGAGGTGCTTTATAAGGCACAATCCATGTACTTTGCCTTAGGATAGGATGCTGGATCTGATGCTCTAGTTAGCAGCACTACTTGTACAATGATGTTGGTCCTTAGTACTGAGTGATAACTAATTAAAAAACATTCTTTCTACAAGAAAGTTTGCAGCCTTGTAGGAGAAACTCTTATGTTTAGGGTGAGTTATGGCAAAGAAAACTGCAGCAACTAAGAAATGGCCTCTAATCCAGTTTATCTTCCCAGGCCTAAAAATCCTGAACCCTCTATTATTGACATGCCAGGCACTTTGCAGGCTGAGGAAAATGGCAGCTACATACCAGCATTGGCTACAAATGATTTTTTATTTGGTTTACTACAATTCCTGTCACAAGTGTTTCCAGAACACCAATATGCATATACACCATATCTGCTTGATAATGGAATTAACATAATATTGTTCAAGAATTACTTTTTTGGAAATATTCTTCCCGATGAGCTTTGGGGACTTTTTTTCTCTTTACTTCTACTAATCCTGAAGTATTCAAAGATGGAGCTATTGAAGGACAGAGAATTTCAGTTTCTTATCTCACCTTAACTCAAATTTAATTTCGCGTGTAGACAAATCCTAAATCAAGAATAGCCATGTTACATGTCATCCTATTTATGACTGTTCTTAAAGAATATAAGGAAAAAGTTCACCTGCTTTATTCTTTCTTCTTTAAAACATTTCTACAGTTCTCAAGTGTGTTTAAGCTACTCTAATGTTCTACTTCTTATTACCAAGACCTACTTTGAAGTACTTTATTTGGCAATTCTTCAGCGGAACATTTATTTTTAACAATTCCAAATGTCAGAAGTTAGTTTCACACATAGAGTGCTGAATTCTAGCATCTCCTAATTTTTTTTTTTACATTTTAATTGCAGTATTGCAGTTTTAAATAAAAACCCTATTCATAGTTTTACAATGTCATATACATTACATGTACTCTATCCTTTCTTCAGAACCACTCAGATGGTAATGATTTTACAGCAAAATTGTGCTGTAATTACTACAGCTGTTGTGCTAAAGCATTTATGTCTTGCTCTGTCTTTTGAATCAAAACTTCTTTTAGTGAAAATAGATTTGTCGAAGATGTTAATTATTCAGTAAAAGTACATCTGAATTAAGGTGATGGTATTTTTTCTACAACATTTTAGGCAGACTAACATAACAAATTATTTTAATATTTTATGCAATAGTCTATAGTAGTTCATAATGCAAATATTTGGGTTTTTTACATTTCACGGTTTTATCCCAAAAATACAAACCTGTACTTTGTTCCTCAGAACCCAGGATACACATTAGAAACAAAATTTAAGATAAATTTGCTCTGTCATCCCATCTAGAAGGTGTGATTATGTATTAAAAGTAAAATTTTAATGCTCTAGTACTTCAAGAATTTAAGTTTAATTATAAGTAGAAAAAGTAGGACTTCTGAATCAAATGATGAGTTACAGCTTGGATCCAAGTACAGTTATCTTGGTTGTTATGTTGACCTGTTAGTTCAGCTGAACCAACTACCCTGATTCATCGGATGGCCCCTAATCTAATTGCATGTAGAGAGTCCAGCTGAACTAATGTAAAGTATCTTGAAGGTAGATGAGATTGTTTTGACTGTACAGGTTGAAGACATATTGTTACCCATGCACATGTACTATCAGATAGGAGGCTAGGCAATAACTTCTTGAAAAAAGAAAAAAATCATTTGTAAATAAGCACAGAGGATCCAGATTACTTACCAGGATACAGATTCTACAGCTTGATGCATCAAAAAAATCTGTAACTATTAATTAAACTAATTTAACAGTTACCAGAAATGTTAAGGCTTGGCCACATTTATATATGTTGAACTGTGGTACGCAGCAAAGAAATTCTGTCTTGGATCTAATTTTATCTTGGGAAAACAAAAATGTTAATTATATACAGATTATATAGTATTTACTGTAGTTTGATTCCACAGAGAAATCATGGAGCAAACTGGTGTTATTTTAATATTCCTGTTTTTTTTGCTCATGTGTGACTTTTTCAAATAGAGGAAAGGACACTCGTGTTGTCATAGTTGATTCTTTGATCACTGGGCAATGATATTATTTTTAATGTTGAACACTTACCAATCTTCTGTCCTTATCAACTGCAGAAATTGAACCAAAGAGGCTTTCAAGAGCAATGACAGCAACATGTTTTCTTAGTATTAGAGAAAATATTTTCAGTACAAAGTTATCAGTTCTGGTTAATGCAGTTTTAAATCAAAGAACATCCGTTGACTTTTTTATGATAGCTTGTTCTTAAAGTTTCTAAAAGGACTTTGTACCTCTTCACATGCTGTTTTCAAAGGATGAGTATCAACATTTGTCAACCCACATTTTCTAGTCCCAAGGAGTGAAGGGACTATTCTGCCTTGTAGGAGCTTCTTTGATCACAGTGCTCAAAGCTGCTGTTTGCAGGAAAAATAAAGCTTTTTAAGGAACTATGGGAAATAAGGGCTTATGTGCCTTTTCTGTGTGCTTATCACATTAGCTCCAACAAGTTAAACATACTTAAGGTCTGCCATCTTCTTCAAGCATGATTTTTGCTGCATGATTTACGGGTTTGCATTTTATTTCCCAGCTTGTTGTTGATAATGGATTCAGCTAGTTTATGATGAAGACTTAGACATCTTGAAGTATTTGGCAAATTCAAGATGAAATAGCTTTAGCTAGAACTCTAAATAATGTATATAGAAGTCATGGGAACCTATCAGATTAAATGCCAATTAAATATTCAGCGAAAGCCATTAGAATAATAATAATTTGCAATTTACTAATCAGCCCTATAGATTTTTATTATTTGTCTCTACTTTAATGGATTGATTGTGAAATGGGAATGTCAGATAATGGACATGGACATTGAGGCAATAGAAACAGTCATAGAATTTAAGATAAGAAAAGACTAGTTGATTACTCGTTAGATCTAACAGAAAACAGATAAAACATCTGAATGTATGTACATAGTAAGTAATTTGAAGTTTGAAGATTTTCATTAAGCTTTGACCTGGAAAGAAGTTGAACGGGGACCCAAATTAGTATTGATGGTGGTTCTTTAGTAAAAGTGAGGGAGAAGTTTGAAAGATACTCAAAGCTTGCCTGAGATGGGTTTCATTCTGCAGCTTGGGTGTGAAGAAAGGGAGGTGAGAGAAATTCACATGTGAGAATTCATGATGATGACATATATTAAATCTAATAGTGAAAGTTACTTTCAGGGAAGGATGAGTAACTTGGGGAGGGAAGAGGAACAGCAGGGAAGGGCGGCAGCAGCAGAATCCCAGGTGAGCCTCCTTCTCTGGAATGTCTCTCTTGAGCAGCAGGAGGAGATGATGGAGGATGGTGAAACCTTACAGGCCTGCAAATAGAAGACCTTTAGTATTAATGAGGTCAAGGCTTCTCAGGCATTTGCAATTTATTTGATTAGGTTTGTTGAGAATTATGCAAAAATTCAAAAATGCTCTGGAGAGCTTGGATGGATTTATGGTTTCACATGGAAACTGTGTGAAACTCCATGGCATTTTGTGATTCCAGCTAGATGCTAAAGAAAACTTATGAATTTTTACTAAATGTTTTATACACACTTGAACCTGTTACTAAATGAGACGCAAAGGATAATATTTATACAGGATTAGATTGGTAAATAATAAATTTATAGGATGAGTAAGGTAAAATGCCTATTAGAGAATGCCTCCCTGAAGGAAAACCACTCCATCTTGCATAAAAATTATCAATATTTCAACAACCAAGGCAATTCTATCACCATGAAAATGCAGAGTTTTATCATTAAGAAAATGTAATTTCCAGTGTTGTTATATAGCTGCACAACGTGTATTTTAATTCTTCAATATGAGATTGAAGTTTTGGTATATCAAAATGTTGGCTGAATTACCAGCACATTCAATATTTATTTTCTAATGACTGAATCATAATTGCAGATCAGCCTGTACCACTCATAGGCTTAAAATAATCATGAAATACATGTGATTCATGAAGCCCTCAGCAGCCATAAGGCTTCCTGTGCGTATGCTCAGACACAGCAACGACTGAGAAGTAATTTTATAAAACAGATTTCTAGCACTGAAAATGTGATATATCTTGCACTTCTCAGTATCAGAATTTATTGAGAGCACCTCTAATTAGAAGAAATATTAGGTAACTGCATTTTTTATGATTTCAGAGAAGTAAAACACACATCAAGATCTGAGTCAAGAGCTGTCAGTTCTAACCCTTACTCCCCACTGATATGCTGGCCTTGTCTTGCCTGGCAAAATGTTCCTAAATGAGATAATTTTTCCCTACCATAAGGTAAAAAACCTTGGAGTAAAGGTTAGCCATTTTGAAACCATGACAGTTGGCCACTTGGTAACTGCAGGTAGGAGCAGGGAAACAGGAGCGGCAACCCAATGAGAACAGTCCTGAATCTTTACTACTATATTATGTATGTTTTTCAGGTATCTCTCATCCATTTGTGTGATCAAGTCTAGTGTTTTATAGCCATGTATTACAAATATTACAACTGTATTTGGAATTTTTCATAGTCAGTATTTTCTTCCATCTTGCAGAAAACACAAGAATAATAAAAGATTTTTTGTAATCTGTATATTTAATTTTTTACTTGAAAAAGTGAGAGCATGGACTTTGTGCATGGTTGATTTTTCCTACTACATTTTTTTATTCCTTATTTACATTGTTTTAAAGTATTTGTTGGAGGGAATGGTGTGTTTAGGTAAAGATTTATTTTATATATGCATGTTCTTAATAGAAAAGTGTAAAATACAAATGATACCAATTCACATTAAAAAAAAATGGATTTTGGGCAATTCATGTAGGGAATTTTAGAATTCAAGTGAATAGTGGTATGTTTAATTTGCTGGGACTTTTTCCAAGATTAGGATTTGCTGTTCCCATTTTGAATTTCTCCATATTCAAATCACAGAATATTCTAAGTTATAAGGGACCCACAGACATCACTGAGTTCAACTCTTAAGTGAATGGCCCGTAGAGGGATGGAACCCACAACCTTGGTTATCAGCACCAGGTTCTAACCAACTGAGCTAATACTTTCCTAAATCTCAAGTATGTAGGTATGCAAAACAATTGGTGGAATTGTCCTTTTTTTTGAGTGTTCGTGTTTAAATGAGGACGTAACGTCTGCCTTTGAAAGCTGAGGAACTGCTGGATGAGCAATGCTTTCTACAGGTGAAAATTATTCAACAGATTATTAAAAGAATCACTACTGGTAGCAAAACTGGTTTCTGGTTTTAATTCTAAATACTTTTAGAGGAAAATTCTCCTCTTCCCCAAAGTTTTGAAAAACTAGTGGCGTTTAAATTAATTAATCATGTTGTCAGAATATGGTTACTCTCCTCTTTAATTTTAATTTCACATTACATATCATCCCATTTTTACCTTGTAATCTTCATTTAGAGGGCCAAATAACTTTTATAATAACGTTTACAATTATCCACTTTATTTTATTATTCAATATTAAATAGTCCAAACAGAACATGAAACACTTGTTTACAGAAAGTAATTTTTTTTTTCTACTCTTAAACATTTTAACACATTGTCACGATTGTCACAACTAGGCTTTTCTCAACTAGTTCATGGGAACATAATGATTAATGATTTACAACTTGGAGTTGATTTAACCAACACAGATAATTTTTTTAACTGGCATCGTGATTGGTGAATAGTAATATTAATAACTATTTCTCTCTAATTAGCATTAGCATGTGTTTATTACTTTCAAAGAGTTACCTGTGTGTTCATTGCCCATCTTCGACAGTGACTTTCACTAATTTCAAAATATAGTAGGAAGCAGGGTTAGTTTACAATTTACTTTTTACGGTTTATTTCACTTCCCCTTTAATAGGACAAAAGCCAGCTTTGTTTTTGTACAAAGTTTCCAAAACAGTCTTAAGTGAAGTCCAGATGTGCAAGTTAGAAAGCTGTATCTTTGCAGTGCTTGGTGGTGGGGAGACTGACGTGGCAAATAAAGACAGTTTGGGGAAAACAGATAAATGGTCTTTTTCTCAGGTTCAAAAATTAACTTCAGGCTGAATTTTCCTCTGCTTGTTCTTGAAGGCTCATAAGCTGAACCTTTGACTCTCATTTATAGCAGTGATCACTAGTAATTTATTTTGCCTTGGAAACAGAGGCGGTAACCTTTAAATTTAATCTGAAATTGAAATTGTCCAACTAGTCTGCCTCTCTACTTTAAGATCTCTCTTCTTAAGTAATCCTCTACCCTGCACCTTTCTTTGTTGTCATTTTAACCTGTGTTTAAGGCAATTATTTAGTATTTCCAAACATTTGTCTCATTGAACTTTGCTTGATTCCATAGAAAAAAACAGTTTTTCATGAAGACATTGCAAAAAGTGATTTTTGATCTCTGATTCCTTAACTATGTTTTTTTTTTTTTTTTTTTTTTGATAGTTACAGAAACTGTCATAGGAAGTTTTCTCAAATAACATAAAATCACCAAATCTATCCTCGGTAAATTTAGCACAATCCCAGAAGGTTACATTAGATTTAGAAAAACTTTAATTCAAGCTTGGGAGAATTGTAATGAGGAAATTGGGAACAACTGAGTTGTGATTTTGATATTGTTAATCAAGAACATACTACTTCATCTCCCAGCAAAAACCTTGTTGCTGGGTGGGCCTCAAAGCCTATTGCCCACAGTTGGACATTGGTATCAGCTGCACAGAGGTGAGGACCAGGGAAACACAGGTCCTGGTAACCTCACAGATGGCACTGTTAAAGAGAGGCAGGAGCCTGGAAAAGCATGGACACCACAGCACTGTAAGTGGTGTTTACCCAAGATGACAGAAGATGGTTCTCCACCCACTGCTTTTATTAATTGCAGATGTCTCTTTCTCCCTTGAAAATTGGGGCTGCTAGTTGTAAGATGCAATTTTCAGGTATCCCGAGAGAAATAATGTTCCTTTTTACTATGCAAATTTCTTTTTTCAATGTTATATCACATTAATTCTGCATACAATTTTCTTTGTACCTTAAAGCAGTTCAAATAGTCCATTTTTCTTTTTCATAAAATAACCCCTCCAGTTTTTTCTTGTTGCTATTATTTCTTAGTTATTTTTTCTTTTTGTCTATTATTTCTTAGTAGCACAGTTCACAGGCAGGGTAATACAATTAGTTCCAATTTTAAGTAGCATTTCTAATAGTACCTTTAATGTTTATTTTCAATTTATCGCACTTAAAGAAAACAAACAGATAAACAAAGTGCTACCCAATACAACTGGAGCAATAATTCTTTTTTGTTACTTTTCCTTGTCCTTTTTACAAGTTTCTCTGTCCTGTGGAATACTGGGGTATGAGTATTTTAACACTTGTTGCTTTGTCTTATAAATTGACACATTTATTCTTTGCTAAAGTATTTGTTTCATTACTGAAATGTCAGCTCCTAAACTCTGTGGCTATTTCACTTTAATGTGTAATATCTTGGGTATATTCAGACCATTCATATACCGTTATAATCTGCTTAATTTTGCTGTGTTGGAAGTCCATTTTTGTAACTTCTGAAGTAGCCCTCATTATTATCAATTGACAAGTGTCTGATCAGCAACACTCTGGAGGGATTTTATTGCTGTGTCCAGCTTCTCAGTGGGAAATTGTACTGTAGATAGAGACAGTTTTTTCTTGGAAGTACACAGAAAAGTTTGGTGGCACAAGTTGCTGTAAAGGACATTCCAGTCAGATATTGGGAAAATATCTGATGTGGCTGGTTCACCACTGAAACTGGTTGTCCAAAGCATTTTCGAAATCTCTATGCCTTCAGAGCTTGAGCAGAAATACCTCTCAATAATTTTATGTAACTTTGAAGTTATAGCTGTCTTTGAGGTCTTGATCTTGTTTTGATCAAGACCTTTTATCAGCTGGGGGTCCCTTCTAACCAAAATTATCCCTTGGTTCTATGGTAGATCTGTAGCAGGTCAGCTAAGAACTCTTGAGGACATCTCTACAAAGTGTGGATGCATGAGGTCATAAGCTCACTGGTGACACAGATTGTGTCCTTTTGTGATTCTGTAGTATCTTCAGAATCACTTTAACTTTACTTGAGCAGCTTTTCCAGGTCACTTAGACTGTGACTGTGCTCTGCACTTCTCCTAGAATTTGAGTGATACCTACAGGGCACATTACATCTGCTAGCTGTCACCTATGCAGTGAGCTACTGCAACGTCAGAGCAGCTTAAAGGCTCCCCCAGGGACTCCTTTCCTCCTGCAAGTACAAAAGTAATTTCAAATACTTGCCATCTGGTCACTGCTCTGAGAAAATGTGGAACCACTGGAAATCATAGAATTTGAAGCTGTTTTGAACTAATATTGTTCTGCCAGAGCCTGGCCCCCTGCTGTGAAGTGTTACAATTTTTTTTGTATATTTGAAAACACATTTTCAAATATGCTTGTGCTTCCACTTTGGAAAGATTGATTCAGAGATGTGCTCAGTCAAACACGGAGGGAACAGTGCAAGTGACAGAAACACCCTATGGCTATTTGCAAGCAGTGGCAATGATGCTGCCAGACTCACGTGAGCATTTTGGCGTTGGTGCTCAGGAGGGGCTGCATGTGTGTTTGTGTGCGTGACTGACGAGCAGACATCCCAGAACAGTAACAGTGTGTGTGTTGGGTACTGAGAGGTGAGTGTCTATGAATAAGCTTCTTCAGTCTATAGGTACCTCTGAAGTGGAAGAAGTTATGTACTGGAACTGTCTCCCATACATGTGGTTATTTGTGTGTAGGAGATGCGTTCCCAGAGTATTTCATGCACCCACTTCCTTTCTCTGATAAAATGTTTTAACACTACATTTTCCATTCTGTGCACTGTGTAAAATACCGTAAAATAAGGTTGCTAAGAGCCTTGTTTGTTTCATTTTCTATGCTAATTTGAATTAAGGCTTTAGAGAACTGAAGAGGCTCGTCTTGAAACTCCATTTGCTAAAATTATCCTTACAGGCTTGAACATAATTGTACTTAGCCAACGAAATATGAAGAAAAACATGAAAGTGGTTTTATGACAGACCAATACTTTCCAAATTTATATTTGTTTTGAATATCACTGCATTTTTGTAAATTATACATTTTAATTAGGTCCAATCAAATATTGGACTCAATAAAAATAATATATGGTGTTTATATATACATATATATAAACAGGTAGCATATTGCAAATTTTCTTTATGCTCATTCATAAATCATGACTGTGATCTTTTCTGAAAGTAGTCAGCTTAATGCTGACTCAATTTCAATAAACTTTTTAACTAAATGCTTGTTTCACAATTTTTTTCATGCACATAAAAAAGGTTATTTAATGAAAGTTATGTTAAAATAATGATGAATTCTTAATTACAGAAATCTTTATCGCATATGATACAAAACTGTAGATTGTTTCTACTGAGAGATGCAGAACAGAAAGAAGGAAAATACCCATTAAGTCACAGCTCTGTACAGTTACCGATAAGGTTTTCATTTCACTCCAGTGCTTTGACCACTCTGTATAGTTAAATTGAGAAATGTCAAAAGTGTCTTCTTGTCAACAGAGAATTTAGGAAAGATCTGATATTCAAGGAGTTTATCTGTACAAGTCTATTGCTACGGAGTCATGAGTTGATACATTACGAAATCCCGTTTGGGCGTATCCATGTTTGTACTGTAAAACAAAGTTCTCAAAACTAAAAGTAACAGCACACTCGGGAAAATCTGAATTTTTCGGGTGACATAGGCACTGCCTAATGATGAGTGTTTTGTAAACACAGAAACAACAGACTTCCACATTATCTCACACTAATAGGAATACAAATTCTGCAGCAAAAACGTACTGGACGCCTAAAAAAAGTTAAAGATATCTAAATGAAGCAAAATAAGTATACAGTGAATATGAAAAAAATATAATTAACCACCTAAGCACAGAAAAATTATAGTAAGACAATATGCAAACTTTTATTTTTTATTTAAAATAAAATAAGAGACTCAGGCATAGTAGTAATGTCAGAAATGAATAGGAAAGTCCTCTGATGGTGGTTAATGAGTCCCCTCTGACTTTCTGGAATGTATATGCCTTTTCTTAATAGATCTTACAAATTTAGCAAGTTATAAAAACATACAACCAGTCATTGTTGTGTCCATTCTAAAACTAGAAAAACTAAACTAGCCTTAAGACAAGAGAGGGAGTGATGGTCTCTTGCCTCTGCATTGGCCGTTGTGATGGTTCCAATATTTCAAATAGAAAATGAAGTCAATCAAGTTTGATAAAAGTATCACAGTGATTTTTTTTTTTTCCCCCCACAGATTAAGATGCTTGGTAAAGCAGCTGGAGAAGGGTGACATTAATGTGGTGGATTTAAAAAAGAATATTGAATATGCAGCATCTGTTCTGGAAGCCGTTTATATTGATGAAACCAGGTAAGTGAAAGGGAAAAACCAAAAAGGAAAAGATGTTGTGAACTGCATTTTAGAAATTTGGTTTTTGCATACAATTGTAACTGACATGAGCTGAAGGTCTGTGCACATCAGAAGAAACTTATGTGGCTCTTAGATCTTTTAGTCACAAGGTTAAAGCAAGTAAGTTTCAAAGGTCAGATGTAATTGTTGCCTGGGGAGAAACGCTCAAAGAAATGTGTCAGAATACTAGAATCTGGTCAGTAAATACATACATTCTTGAAAAGCTGTGATTTATCTTATATTGTTTCATGCTTTGTTTATGATAATTTTTACTGCCAGTATGAATGGTAATCATCTATACCGTGGGTTGACCTCAATTAAATTAGAAATCCTAAGTATTTGACTTCTTTAAAGAATTTTAAGATATGTACTATATTGAAGTTAAATAGCTAACTTACAGCATTTCTTTCTGCATGCTGATCTCTTTAAGTTTTTTTTCTAAGCAGAAAGGTCTTGTAAAGATGTCTGCCAAAACTGCAATACTGTTGGAGTGTGCAGTGTATGTCTCAGTTCTATACTGCATTTAAGACTTATTTCATGGACCTAACACTGTCTCTCTGTGTTGTGTTCCCAGCCCCCCTCCCCTTGCAAATCTACATAGTTGATATCATGCTTGAAGTACTGTTTCAACGTTTTTCTGATTCTTGTGATTTACACACTAAAACTTGCTAGTCCAGAGTTTGGAGCATTTGCTATTGGGGCGCTAGAAAGCCTACCCATTTGAAAACAGAAGAATGAAAACAATAGCAAATGAAGCTGGTGCTAGTGATCCATTTTCAGAGGTTATACGACAGACTAGGTTGGCAGGATCACTGATACTGGTGTGCTGCTCCTGGAGTGCATGCATATCCAATTCTGTAAAAAGCTGACTAAACAGGGTAAGGTAACATGGAAAACTTTTCTGATCATCCTCCCAGCTGCATGTTCTAGGGGACACTTTTAACTTGATCCCAAGTTAAGTACACAACTTGAAAAGCAATAGGTACCTCAGTGACTTCCAAAGGCCTCACATGTGTTATGAAGATGAACTGAATGAATTTAAGGTAAATATTTTAAAATATTGGTACTTAATATGCTACTATCTATATACTCATGTCAGTTTTTCTGGTTAAGTTAATCCAGCTTTTTTTATATAAAATCAAGGGATAATTTGTGAATTTACGTTAGTTTGCAGTCATATTTGTAGTTCAATTGGTACAGGTCCTTAGGGTGCCAGATTTTTTATCTATCTGTCTATCTGTCTATCTGTCTATCTATCTAAATATATTATGTATATTGAAATTATCAACAAACTTCTATTTTGGCTCATATTACCATAATAGAGGCCATAAAGGAACAAAAGCAGCGTATCATTGAGCAAAGTGCCAGTGGAGGCTGAATTAGCTTGTGTGGTTGCATTTGTCCTTGTTCCCACCAAAGAATACAGGTTCTTTGTCCTGCACAGAACTACCTCTGTGGGAGTCTGGAACTGAGTTAACTGGTATCACTAGTAGATTAGAAATAATAGTTTAGATCAGAAGCAAAACAGCCCATTCCTACTGAGCCTGAACATGTAATTTTATACATCACAAAGTTCAAATGACTTCAGTGAGTTTCTTACATATGATTTGCTGTTCAGTCGGTGTCTGCAACTCACATGAAAATACCCATGCTTTCTATTTTAATCCCATTCTTGAGCCCTGGATTTTGTCCTGATGAATTTACTGACCCATTGCTTAGGTATCCAAGCAGAGGAAGACCACAGCTTCAACCAGCAGTCTAAAATTTAATCCTGTCTGTGGTGGTCTCTTCTTTCTCACCTTTCTAGGAGACAGACTTCAATATCAGCTGAGGGAAAGCACTCTTAAATATCTCTACAGACAGAATAGGAATAGCAACAAACAGAGAGTTCATTCTAAGCATCCTAACTCAGCTTTCTGTTATGATGCATATCCTGTTACACAGGATAATGAAATGCTCCCGCCAATGGTCGCTCACCTATTGCAAAAGGACCTTCTGCAATTCTTCACAGCAACAGAGATAAAAAAGCAAAAAGACAAGTCAAAACTAAGGTCAATAAAGAGACCTAAGTATCACATATCTCACTGAGGATGTTCAATAATGTAGCCAAGGATCAAGGAAGAGCCCAGTCTGTTCCACAGCTCTGGGAAACCATTTGTGCTACTTAAAAATTAAATCTCAGGCACTGTTCTGGAAAAAACACTTCTCTTTATAAGCCTGAGTCTTTTCCAGTGATCAGTTCCAATTTCTTACAGTAGAAGACACCCATTTTTCCCCCTGTATACTGTTACTTTGAAGTTTCTTGAAATCCTGTATCATACTATAAAGTTGTGTATGCACATAGAAGTACATGCAAACGTGTAAGCTGATGGCATATTGAATCTTTATTTATAGTGCAACAATCAGCTGGAAGTAGCTGTAGAATTCACACCCTTTAGCAGAGGATGAAACATTTTTTTCAGGTCCTCTGACTCCCTTTGTCTGCTGCCATGTTTTTCTATGCTATAGTCATTTATCTGAGCATTTTTTATGACTATGTACATATACTTGTTTCCGTACTTGAGCTTTCTAAAACTGTATACAGCTGGGTTGGGGAAAAGGCAGAGAAACAACACAACGGATTCTATTTATGAAGTCCAAAGAAGAAGAGAATAGTGTTCTTAGAAACAGGGATAGGCAGCAGGGATAACCTTCCAAAATGAGGAAAAATTGGTTTGGGCCAATGGCTGTCAGTATCCCATATAAAAGGTTCTGAGTTGACGGAAAGCTGGAAAGCACAGACATCAGGTACCTGATAAGTGCTGCTTTCCCATGAGCTTCATTATCTGTGGCCCCATGTCACTTAATAAGCTTGTTTAACAGGTCCTTTTCGGGACTGCTGCATCTGTCAGTGCTGAATAATTGTAAGCTGCACTAAACGCTCCCATGAAAGAGATCTAACACTTTGGTAGCTGAAGCAGAGGTTTATTGTCAGCTGAAAAATGACCGGTGAAACTCTCACAGTTCCAGCCCCTCAGCGGATCTGTTCTGTGGAAGAAGTTCAAACTTACTTAATAGGTGTTATAAATAATTCTGACAAATCTTGAAGAATTTTCTCCGTTAGTACCTTCCACCTGGCTCAAGGCAATGGAAGAAGGATATTTAGATTCAGACAGGAAATAAATACAGCCTGATAATTCAGTCATGACAGCTGTTCCGTTCCTTGTAAACACAGCTCTTCATTCGTGCTAAGTAAGAAGAAAATAAATCTAATAAAATGTAGATGGAAATTACAAGATTTTAAAAATGTATGTATTCCAAAGATAAATTAAAAAAAATAAATTCTTGTGGAGAATACTTTTAGGTTGTTCTGAGTAAAATCAGAATATTTTATTCCAATTATGTCTTATTTTTTAATGCTTTAATGTTTTAGAAAATACACTTAATTTCAGGAGGATTTTTATCTGAGCAGTTTAAGTTCCATATGGGGCTTTTAGTTTGTTTCAGGCTGTATAATGCCCTTCTAGAAAACCTTTAACCCCTTGGGAACTTTTGACTTAGATGAGACTGTGTTTCAGTAATGTATGAAGTAGCTGTGTTGTATATAGCTGGCAAATGCTTTGAGCATTTGTCAACAAGACAAAATAAAAAACATAGGTTCATGAAGTGAAAGGAAATGTCATTAAGGGTAAGTGGCATTATAACAATATATGTTTGCATGAGAGCTCTGGAAACAGTGCAGGTATTTCAATGATATCATGGCAAACACAGTTCTTCTTGATAAAAAGTTTTTATATAGAAAAAAAAGTACACACTGTGATACATATAATGTTAGCTAAAAAGGAGGTCATTAAATCCAAACTTTGCTGTTGTAATGAACACCTTGGACTACACTGAATTCCCAGTGTACTACTCCAGTAATGCTCCAAATATTTCTGCAGTTTTGGGACTTAAATAGGGACAAACATCCTCAAACATCCAAAAAGGAAATAGTTTAAATTACAAGACAAAGACCTTTGTCATTTCATGCCACCAAATGTCTGTGTGAGCCTTGAAGTGCACCACAGAAATATTCGTGACAAGGAAGATAGTGAGATAATAGAACTAAACAACTTGTAAAAATGTGGACTGACTATTTAGGCTATAAATCATGCACATGTGTATCTTTGTTGTGTGGAGTCCAAGGAAGAAGATTCTAAGGAGCAAATACTTGACTGTATACTGGTGCTCAGAGAGCTCTGTGTTGTGGAGGTGTGAATGGAGCTTAGCAAGAGGCCAACAACTAAATGAAATTCTGCTGTTTCCAGGAGCTGCTGAGGTGAGGAACAGTCAGTATAGCCTGCTATTGGCCAGCTCTCAGTTTTGGTTATGTTTGCAAGCTGGAGAAGGCAGTTCCCCGGTATTTTCAAATTTTTCAATACTGCAACAGAGCCTCAGTCCATGGCAGCTACTCCATATTAGGCTAGGAATTGATATCTCAAAAAATAATAAGCTGGGATACTTATTTGATAACCCTGTGCTTTCTTCCACTCTCTTCTAGGCATCAATATATGTTTAGCAGCTTGTTCTTATTTTAAATGAGAGCAAAAGTCAGTAAAGGCTCCTCCTTTCATGTTTCTTTTAATTTTCATAAGCTGTATTTTATTATCAGTGTTGTAAGGCTCTAAGCTAGTGCTACATAAGTTGCTGCTGAGCATCTCACAGCAGGAATCTGTCACTTGATTTTGCAGGCCACATTCTATTCTCACCTGTAGCATACGAGATGTAGCGGGTTTTTTAATTCACATAGTTTCACTGACTGTAAGGCTCTGGTTATGGAAGAAATTGTTCCAGTGCAGACACTTATCTATTGAGATTAACCAGCAGAGATTATCACACTGCAAATCTCTTAGTTGGTGCAAGGATTGAGAAAGTTAAATTCTTTTACATCAAAGAGACGTAGATATTTTTTAAAGCTTTTAAAAAATATATTTTTAGTCTTTCTACTTGAACAGCAGGGCATTCAGTTAATGATGCAATTTGTTTTGAAGGATCTAGAAAATATTTCTCCTCAAAATTACCGTTTTTGGCAAAATCTATGAATATTAAAGAAAATATTCTGCCTAATGATACAAGGATAAAACAGGTGGAATGGGATGCCCTATTTGGTAGTAATTTGCCAGATGTAAAATCTGGTCTGTATGATTCCCCTCTGAGATGACTTAGTTGAGGAGAGATTTGAAGTGGCAATTATTTAAGCATGAAGTTAAATTATAATCTTGAATATTCAGTCAAGTTTGCTGTGAGTGTGTATTGCTGTCCTCCACAGCCAGCTCGCAGTTAAACGTACTTTGCCTGAAGTTGTCAGTAAGAAATGTACCATTTGAAGTAAATCATTCAGTTTATCCATTAGGGGCACCTACAATTGATGCTTTTTTAAAAGCTGCTATTGAGAAAAAGCTTATTGTGTTGAGATTATTACAGTGTATTTCACCCTTATAAAAGCTTAAAATAAGCCTTTGAAATCTTTAGTATTAAGCTAAAGGTTTGGGGTTTTTTTCTGAGGAAAGCTTACAACAGTATTAAAGTTATACAAAAAAATACACAAAAATCACTGAAAATCTATTAAATTCTGACTAAAACTCCTCAGTTCACTTAGCATATTTAATAAATGGAGGGCATGCCTTTTCTGTCTCAAAGTTACTGCTGTTATTTTAGTTCTGAATCATGCCCCGAGTTAGTCTCAGCCCTATTGAACTCCAAGAGTACTGCTTTAAAGCAGCCGAATAAAAAAAAAAACAGAAGAGAAAAGTAAAAGTAAATACATTGGCTCATAACTCTACTCCTGAAAAGTGATATTGTTTTTAGGCATGAGTATCCTGACCTAAAACTAAAGATGTTGTTGGTCTTTGGTATATACCTCTGTATTTCCAAATAGGCAGTACATGTCAACAAGTGAACATTTCCGGTAACAATGGTCCTTCCTACATTACTTGTCTTCTGTTGTAATACCTATATTTCATCCAGACTATTTTCCATTTATTTAATTGATTGGTAATTCTTCATATGAGGACAATTCTTCTAAGAATGTACTAATTTTATGGGTACAACATGTTGGTAGATTCATAATTTCCTTTAGAAAGACCTCTATGTACTAAAAATGCACCTCATTCATTTTTGAAATTTGCTTATCCTCAGTGGGAGTCAAGAGAGTCTTTTAGTGGATGTTAGTAGAAATTGTAATGGACTATAGAGGATGTAAATATTGATTAAATATGTTGATTTATGCTAATTCAGGAAGATAGTGAGATAATAGAACTAAACAACTTGTAAAAATGTGGACTGACTATTTAGGCTATAAATTCTTCTGCATTTAAACCTAGAAGAGGACTTTCCTCAATTCGCTCTTAAGGGCTTGATTAATTCACTAATCAGCAAAGAGCTAATACCTCCTTCTCAATCTCTCCTCTGGAAATCTTTTACCACCTCTGTTAGGCAGCATGACTGATCAGCACTGATGGATTTTTTTCCCCCATAGCTATTATCTAATTTTATTTTTTTAATTTTCTTTTCTTTTTCTCGGTAGTACATTTGATATATTCCTAAGGGGAAAGCAATATACTTCTGACTAGTCCATTACTATATTTAAAATTCTGATTGAATGAAAAGAGAGCAAGAAATTATCACCGCTTGAATTTTGAAAAATTATTCTTGGCAAAAACCACAGTACTGTGACAAGAAGATCAAGTTATTAGTTACTATGACTGCAATATTAATTGATTGCTAAGCTGAAATGCCATGGGCCATGTCTTACTTATTCCCACAACTGTCAATGGAAGTTCTACTCATGGAATGAATAGAACTAAATAACCCAGCCTCCCCCTCTCCTTCCCACGCGTATCTCTTCCTCATATTGCATCTACTTAACAGGCTAATGATATATGAGCAAAATAAATGTATGTAACCCTGAAATTCTGACTTCATGTTGAAAAAACGTACTTTCTGTGGCACATTTTGTTACAGGCTTTTTGTTTCGTTTCTTAGCATTTTTGGGTGTTCCTTAGCTTTATGGAAGAAAAATTGGTGTGTGTGCCTTGGTATATATTAGTATATATTTTTGCCTAAAAGACTCAGGATGAAAAAAACTCCAGGGCAATTTAAGTAGGAGGTAAGATAAGGGAAGGTTTTAATGAAGCCTCTCAGGCTCCAGGAATACAAACCATGTGCGCGCTCCCTGACTCAGGTGTTACAATTTTTGTAGTGATGTCTATCCAATCCGTGTTTGTCCACCCCCTGGCCTTTGCCCCATTCTGCCCCTCGGGAATTGAGACTGGGGGAGTTTTGGAACCCCCTCTTTCTCATCTTCATCTTCTTTGGAGCACATATAGTCCTTGGAGGCTTTCCAAAGTTCTGGGTTTCAAGGTTGCTTTGCCCTGGTGATATCTTGTTGTCCAGGCCAGGGTGCGGATGTTCTTAAACAGAATGAAGGCCTACCTTGAAAAAGAGACTAAATATGTGACTGGAATTTAGGGGGAATTGATATGGAATGGGGTATTAGGGTTGGGTATGTGTAACTACTGTGCTAAAGGGTGAGGAATATATTAAATACAGCTACTTCTAAAATCTACAAAAATTAAAAAATCAAAAACCTCCAAGGCGACATATATTTATTTAATAGAACTAGGATATTTGAGTTCATGCCTCCCAGTTAAACAGAGTTTATCTCAGTGAGTTTTACTTGAAGACTGATTTTGTGGAAAAACTATGTAGCTTTTAAATACCCACAATCTCTGATCTTCAGGGTGATTGATTTGGAGATGAGACTTTGGGTCTTGCAGTCACTCCATTCCAAATATTTTCTAAGCTAGAGATTCTAGCCTTGTGTTTGACAGCTATGGTCACTTGTCCACTAATTTAGAGCGACATTTTTGAACCTATGTAGGAGTTTACATATTGGAGAATGTCACAAAATTATATTGCAATTTACAAATTACATTTTGCTATTTACAATTATAAATTATATTTCAAAATCTTGCAAAAATCCTTGTAATATTTGATAGGAAGTTCAGTGGTTTAACTGTGTGTCTTTGTTTTGATCCTGTCTTCTGCTTTTCTTATTTTATTTCATCTCCATCCTTTTTTTTTTTTTTTTTAAAGGTATAGAATCATAAAATGTGTTGGGTTGGGTTGTAAGGAACCTTAAAGATAATCTGCTTCCAACCCTCCTCCCATTTGCAGGGGCACCTTCCATCAGACCAGGTTGCTCAGAGCTCCATCCAGACTGACCTTGGACACGTCTAGGGTGGGGCATCCACATCTTCTCTGAGTAACCTGTTCCACTGCTACACCATCCTTACAGTAAAGAATTTCTTCCTGACATCTAATCTGAATCTCTCCTCTTTTAGTTTAAAATGTTCCCTCTTGTTCTAGCACTATCTGACTGTGTAAGAAGATGCTCTCCCTCTTTTTTATAAGCCCCCTTTCAGTACTGAAAGGCTGCAGTAAGGTATCCCCAGGTTAAAGAAATGCTTTCACAATCAGTGAGTAAAAGGTGAACAATTAGATGTATTTCACAGTACTTATATATCTAGACCCATGGAAATATAATGGAAAGACTGTATTTTATAATCAAAGTAAAAATAGATGAATAAAAGTTGACAAAAGCTGGAAGCTGTGAAATTAGTTGAAATTGGATTCTAAGAATTTTTTATAATTGAGCATATTTTGTATGAAGCAATATATAGTCTAATTTATTTTCCTTCCTACATAAAATTTCCATCAAATTGGGGAATTTGATGGAACCATCAGTTTTTTCAGATGTGTAGACCCATATAGGAGCCCTGTCCCTGTAATTACAAAAGAATGGCAGTCATTAGTGAAATTGTTCAAAGGCCATTTCTAGCAATGCATATGCCATGAGTAATTTTCCCCAATATAATTCTTATTCTTCAAAAGGTCAGGAAAGTCTAGAAAATAGACAGTTGTGAGATGAATGACTAGCCCTTATTTACTCTCCTTGAATGTAGTTCCAGTTAGGCTTCTCAAAGAAACTAATTCTTTTTGAGAAGTTGTTAAGCTTATGTGTTGAGGGAGCTGCAAGATTTTGTACTTGCAACATAATTCTATATTGCAGTTGCTTTCCTACTATTGAAGTTGGAAGCAGAGACACTGAAACTCTCTCTCCCCCTTGGCATGTTGTTCAGTCATCTCTTGTCAGAGAGCAGTGGTCTCATGAAAATAACTGATTAAATAAACCCTTTTTACAAATACTGTTTTCGCAGATCTGTCTTCATGAAGTAAGTTCTGTTACTGTCATTTACAGACTGAATAATCCTCCTACTTTACAGGTGAATGGTTAAAATGATTAGATAAACTTCAGTGTGTCTTGCTGGCCCTAATTTGTACTGCAGTTGCTCATATCTGCAGAGCTCAGGACTTGGTCCCAAATTCAGGTCTGCATCAGGCTGTAGCAAACTGATGTAGAGCTCTGCTTTATGCTGCACAGGTGATGTGGAATATCCCTGCTGCATGCCGTGAGGCAGCCTAATGCCCATGGTCCTTTTATTGCTGGAATGTTTTCATCTAATTTGAGTAACAGTTGGAATAGTTACAAAAATATGTTTTAGGGATTATAAGGTTTATCCCTTACTGTACTAAAAATATATCAAATGTCAAATATTCCTCAGAAATATAAATGTACTGATTTCTGTAGGGATATATAATAATGGTGTTAGACTTGTATGGATTTCAGTGGACTATAGCATTGTTTTTAATGACAGGAATAAAGCCAATTTTTATCCTTTGGCCTATGCCCAATCTCAGCCTTCCTTCAGTTTTGCAAGATAATTTGCCCAAATTCTTTCCTGTACACAAGTCCTGCTCCTCCAATTTAAATTACTGATTTTTGGCCTGTGTCCCACTTTCAGAAAATTTCATAATTCTTGTCCATTCTGCTCTTCTTACACTCCATGTTAAAGAACTTTCCTAGACTGATAATTCTATGTCTCTGAAAAATAGGAAAGTGTCTGCTGTTCTTTCAGTAAACTGGGGGAGGATGAGGGGTGCATTTTATGGAATTTTTTTTTAGATCTAGTTTTAAAACCTTACAAAATAGCCTGCTAGCCAAATGAGCTCCTGAAACTGAGAACAGAGCAGATGAACAAAACTACACTACACTCATTGTTCACCAATAATTTATATGACTCTTCTGACATCATGCTTCCTACTAGGCATCTTCCTATAATCCCTCAGATAGTATTAGATTTATGTAGGGATTCCTTTGAACTGTACCGTATTCAGGCTTAAACATCTGTGTTGCTGCTTAATCCCTGTATGTGCCAGAGAAGACCTCAATTTGGCCAGGTTTTGAAAACCTGCAAGAGAAATAGAGAAAGTGAAAGGTGTGAAAGAGACATCAAACTAACATGAGGAGAGAGTGCACAAATAGGGAAAGGAGTTAACAGTTTTGCTAAGGGTAGAAAGAAAAGACAATGGCAGAGGTGTAAACATGAAAATGGATAGGAAAGTGATAACTTTCCTCTCCCAAATATCCATCCACAAATATGTTAGCTGAATTCCCACCAAATTTTTTTCCCAGTAATCCTGTTCACTCAGGAGAAGAGGCCCATGTTTTAACTTGACAAGTGGATTGTTTCATAAAAAAATCACACTCAACAATACTTTGTCCATCATTGCTTTATGTCCAATTCACACAAACTCAAGGAGTTTCAGAACGGCAGCACTGGAGAAATAGATTTATATAATCAAATAGTATCTGCAATTCAGTTGGTACCACTTACAACAAAACATTTTAGAAGAGTGGCATGCTTTGCATATGTTCAGGTCATCCTAACTCTGGGATTTCTTTCATAATTGTGTGAAAGAAAACTTGACAGCTGACTAAATAAGGGATTAGGTTCTTGGAAAATCTCAGCAGTCTGAGTGATATGGGCAAATAACAGCAAGAAAAAGGTTTATAGAAGTGTGGACTGGAAGTGTTGAGTCTGTTTTAAGAGAATAGTTAGTTACATGTTTCTTCTAAATAAACTGATGACCTTCAAGTCAGTTTTGTTTAAGTGAAGTTTCTTTTTAATACTTTTTCTATTTTGCAAGATCTATACCTAAGTTTTTCTAGCTTTTTGAACTGCTTAGAACTGTGAAAGCTGACTTGCAATCCAATCTTGTATAATATCTTTATTGCTATGATTTTGTTACCATGCTTTTAATAGGAATACAGATCTCCACAGAGAAGTTCTCTTTATTAAAGAAATTAATTCTCTTTAATACTTTTATTGCACTGCAATAAAATGACAAGCATGTATACAGGGTCTTCATTGACATGCATTCACCATAGCATTGCTATGTAATATCATTTACTTTGCAACTAAGTGTCAAAACAATTTTTGCACCATTTTGGGTGGACCACTGGTGTTCTTGGTTATAGCAGCAACCCCTCTTTCTATAGATGTTCCTGTAAGTCAATCTTTTAGATTTTATAGCTCATTGTTTACACTTCAATCCACCACAGCTTTGATAACTTTGTCGAAAAATCTTCTTTTGCCTTCAGTTGAATATCTTCCATTTTAATATCTTTTACCTTCTGGAACATGACCAGTGGGAGAGAGAAGAGATCTGCTGTGTGCAGCTTCCCTTTGGCCTCTACCAGAGAAGACATTTAGGAATGTGCTGAGCCAATTTACAGACAACCTCGGCTCCTCTGAAATCAAGTTTTGTTGGCTGTTCACCTCTCTGTACTCCTCTTTGCTTCGGTCTGACATCTTGTTGGTTACTTTGTATTAATCTTTTTGTAGGAAACTTTTGGACACTGAGGATGAACTTTCTGACATCCAGTCGGATTCGGTCCCGCTGGAAGTGCGGGACTGGTTAGCTTCTACATTCACAAGAGAAATGGGAATAGCGAAGAGGAGATCTGAAGAAAAGCCCAAATTCCGAAGCATTGTGCATGCTGTACAGGCTGGGATTTTTGTAGAAAGGTGAGAGTTTGGTTTTCTTATCGCAGCAAGTGCAGCATTTAACCACAGTGTCTGCCATTGAAGATCCTTTAAGAGATCGTATGAACCTGAACCAAATCTCTGAGCCAGGTATATGCTTGAGTTTCTGCAATCACTTTATATTTGTATATAGAAATCCAGGTGAAACCCCTAAATTTGTAAAATCTCCTGAAGGGTGGAAAATTCTGGGGATGAACTCAAAAGCTTTACAACTTCTGCAGTAAATTGTACCAAAGACTGCTCTAACATAAAAGAGGGGCTTTTCTCATAAGTTCATAAAAAGATTTGTGTAATCTTTGGGATCAGACCATTTAATAGCTTAGTGTTATTTCAAAAGCTCTGAAAAATGAATTAAAAGAAGATAAATTGTTCTGGTACTTTTTATAGGAGTGCTATGTCTTGATATTTTATTTATTTTCTTTAGGATGTATCGAAGAACTTCAAGCATGGTTGGTTTGGCATACCCATCAGAAGTGATAGTCACATTTAAGGTGAAATAAGTCTAATCATTGTGGAATTTGAATGTATTTGTACTTATGTTTAGTGACTTCTGGGGTGAAATGAAGTTATTTTTCTACTGAGCATACCCTAGCCATAGTTAGTACTACAGAACTTAACACACAGAACACAGAAATTAGTAGTTAAAAATTCAAAAACAGCATATGATTCTGTTTAATTGTGATTTCATTTAGACATTATTAGAACAATAGGATGAAATTTGTATAGACATTTTTATAGAAATGTGAGGTGTAGTTTTATCAGCTCCCAGTGGTATGGTAATCAGTGTCTCAGACAGGAGTATTTTTTTCCTTTTTAGGAAAGAAAAAGGAGATAGTATTGGGATAGAACTAACAAAAGAATCCAAAGCTTGTGGAAGAAGTACAGTATTTGCTCTGAATTTAAGGTATTGCTTCAGTTCACATAAAAGACAATCTTTTATGGAGAGCTGAGTTCCTATGTCTATGTGAGCAATTAAAAACTGGTATTTCTTGAGAATTGAGTACCTCAGCTTTTCCCCTAAAAGTCAAACACTGTTACATTATTCTCAAATTTCTTAATGGTTAATGACATCAGTGTTAATTACCTATTTAAAGGATGGTATTCACATTGCTCCATAAGGTTCTTTATACGATTTGTATGCAGAAGGTTAAATTTGAAAGATTAAGAGCTTTGACTCAAAGCATGCAAAGTTGCCTAGGTCATGTTACAAGTATTTTATTCATAACTGGCACAACTGTTTTCATCATTAATATTGAAATAGTCATTAATGTTTTAGCTACAGTAGGAGTTTGAAAGAATTGGACAATAAAAAACCCAACAAACTCTCCTCCTTCCCTCAAAAAAACCTCCAAAATATCTTTTCTAATAATCAACTGGAACCTATTTAAGCAGATGGAAATGTTATGGTTTTTGTTTTTTGTTTTTTGTTTTTTTTTCTTTTCCCCTCATCTGCAGGATGTTGATAAATGGTCTTTTGACGTATTTACCCTAAATGAAGCAAGTGGAGAGCACAGTCTGAAATTTATGATGTATGAGCTGTTTACCCGATATGACCTTTTGAGCCGTTTCAAGGTCAGGAACTAGCCACAAATAAAATAATGTATGCAAAAATATATATGTCAAATTTAAAATGCAAGGATGACAGCATAAATTGGACTTTTTTTTTATTGTACAATGCAATGCAAAGAATATGGCAAATCAAATATTGTAATATTCCAATTGTTCTACCAAATGAAACTTCTGCAAGCCAAAAAATGGAAACACCCATGTCATGTCATTTGTAAGCATTACATAAATAGATTATGTATACAGCCTATTTACTCAGCAGGACTGAATCAGTGACCCAGCTTCCTGGAACAAAGATTACTAAAAATGCAGAAAACTGTAGTTAGTCTTAAGTACTTTTTTCATGGTCTAGATCATAGTATGTTGCTCACTACTGTCAAGGGGCTTCAGATGAACCTTCCTCTCCTAACCATCTTGAAGGGATATATAAAGAGAAAACTGGTTTTCCATGGTGTTTGCAGGGGTTTACAATACCATATGGAGTACTTATAGCCAGTTTTGAAAGGCTGAGATAAAAATATGGATCAAAATGCCAAATTTATCGTTATAATAGAACCAAATGAAAGTTTTCTTATACTTTCAAAATCTCTCCACTGCAAAACTCCATGTTCCTTTTGAAAAGACTGCTTCACCCTGAAGTTGTTCTGAATCTTTTAATTGTAACAACAAGCTTCACATGCTTGAAGTCAGAACCACACCAGGGCTACCATTAACAACACAGACCCTAAGTACACAATGTTACCGGCAGAGTGGGTTTAAGCCCATTCTCAGTTCCATTGTTTACCTTACAGGGCTTTTAAATAAAGAAAAAATTCTTAAGGCAAATGTAATTTCATTATATGGGTGATATGTTTTAACCCTGGCCACCAAAAAAGCTCACTTCTCTCCCCAGTAGGATGGAAGAAGAGAATTGAAGGTGTAAAAGTGAGAATATTTGTGGGTTGTGATAAGTACAGTTTAATAACGATAATATGAGAATGATGTTCTCAATAATAATATAGAAAATTAATGAAAATAGCAAAGAGAGATATAAAACCCAAGAAGAAATGACGCAAATGAAAACAATTGCTCACCACAACTGACCGATGCCCAGCCAGTCCCCAAGCAACAGCCCCCCCGGCGGCCTCCCCCTGCTTTGTGCTGCTGACCCTGACACCACATCCTTGGGGTATCCCTTGGGTCAGCTGGACCTGCTGTCCTGGCTGTGTCCCTTCCCAGCTTCTTGTGCACCCCCAGCCTACTCACTGGTGCGGTGGGATGGGGAGCAGAAAAGGCCTTGACGCTGAATAACCTTTGCTCAGCTGTAACTGAAACATGTTATCAAGACCCTTTCCAGCACTAATCCAAAACATAGTCTGATAGTATCTACTATGAAGAAAATTAACTCTATCCCTGCCAAAACCAGCACAATGGGAAAATAAGTGGGACTAGATAGTACCTGTACTTCACATATTTCCTGGAGGAAGGAAAGTCATTTTATGAGATTAAAGGAAACCTTGCCTCAAGCAAGTAAAACTGGTGAAGAAAAGGAGATAATCCTATTTTTAGACTCCTATCTGTCATGCCTGTATTATATGAGCAATCTGTCCCAGTATAGACAGACAGACATGTCTTGAAAACCATTTGGTTGATAGCTCTGCAGTCTCTTGTGCATGGTGTATGTAGAGGGATATAACATCTACAAAAATTGGATGAAGACTCACTGATGCATGTATGATATTTGACCTTTACATTTTAATTTTTTCTTTAGTTGTTTGCTAGCTACATTCTATAGTATATTACTCGTGGTTTATTTATTGCATGATTGACTTTGCAGCTGTTGCAGGAAAAAAACAGTTATTTTAATGTTTTATTCTCCCTAGATCCCTGTTCCCAATCTTATTTCATTTGCTGAAGCTCTTGAAGTTGGTTACAGCAAATACAAAAATCCATATCACAATTTGGTCCATGCAGCTGACGTTACTCAAACTGTGCATTACATAATGATTCACACTGGTATCATGGTAAGAAATATTGTGAAGTTCAATTTACTTTTTTTTCTCAGACTCTGCTGTTTTGGATAAATGTGTGCATATGTCTTTTCTTAAGGAAAAATCTCCCTTGAAAATTGTGCAGATAGAGATTCCAAACTACCATTCAGGCTGTGAACTTTGTCATTTTAACAGTTTTTCTGAGCTGAAGCTCTCCCTATGTGGAGGGAAAAGGGAGGGAAAAAATCCTTCTTAAATCTTGTTTCTTTTTGTCGCCTGGACTTGGGTATTATATATCATATTAGAATAGATAGATTTGCAGGAGTGGGCAGGTGAGAAATTTTTACTTTCACATCACAGCATGGGAGGTGTGATCAGGCAAGGAAGCTTTAGTATCTGCTGAGGTCCTGGCTGTTGAAAGATGTACTGAATCAGTGCAGGCTTAGAATTATAGCAGCATAGAATGTTTTGGATTGGAAGGGACCTTAAAGACAATCTAGTTCCAACTGCCCTGCCATGGGCAGGGACACCCTCCACTCGACCAAGCTACTCAAATCCCCATCTGGCCCAGTCATGCACTCTGCAACTGCTTTTTCTTTTAGTTTACTGCCTTTTTTAGGAGTACTCTTGTATACTGTATATGCCTATAGTAGGCAGGATATTGCATTTGTCTTGCAATGTCACAGTATTTTTTATTATTTATTTGGGAACTGAAATGAGTCTGTGCAAGCATTTTTATTTCTAAACACTTATATTTAATACGAGCAGTGGGACTCTCCTCCCTATCAGCTTGCTTGGCAGAAGTAAATACTGACTGAAAGAGAAGGGGGATTGCTATCAATGGCCTTTTGATGATTTGTCTTCATTGTCAATACACTTGTTTACAAAAAAAAAAAAAAAAAAAAGAAGACAAACCCAAACCAACAAACAAAACTACTTGGAAGAGATAGTATCTGATTTCTGTTTGCAGAGCTATGAAACAATTCCGTAAGACTTTGGAAAGGAAAAATTTAGGACTGATTCTAGATGTTTGTGCTCATATATATACAAAATAAATGTCAGTAAGTCGCTTATGTTAAACCTTTTCTCGCTTAAAACTTTGCCTTTGGCTGTAGTGGGGGCAAGGAGAAGTCCCTAGGCATTGCAGGTTTTTATTCTACTGTTTGAAGGAAGTAATTTGCTTCTAAGTATTGGGTTTTTAAAGCTACATTTTAACTCCAATACTACTTCCTGAATTAAGCCCAGAGTATTCCCCAGCCAAGATTCCTATTCACATTGAGATGTTTTCTTGAAAAAAATGACTTTCATATCAGGCTGAAGCAGAGCCTAGACAGCTCTTGCCAAGATAAGTCCAAACCAAAGTTTTTGTATATAATATTGATCTATCAAAATAGTATTTTAATGAAAGAAAAATATTGAAGAGATTAAATCATGGTTCCTAACCTACCCTTGTCTTCTACTGTAAAGTTAACAGCAAAAGTTAAGTGATGTGAGACATGTCTTTGTTGCAGATATACACCTGGGTCAACAATTTAACAGGGAGGAAAATCCCTGTGTTTTGTTATATACTATAAACATCCCTTTGGCCCATTGTATCTGTGCCCCTCTGCCCTTCAAAAAACATGATAGCATTCAGATTTTCTTTGCAATACCAGAACAAGGTTCCAGCTTCCAAAGCTGTCCTAGCCAATATGGGATGCTTTGCCATTGATTAAACAACTTTGCAACACACTTTGTGTGTCTCTGAACACTGAATGAAGGAATCTGTTTCATATTTGAATATCTGCTATTTCACTGAGTGCACACAAGTATGAGAAAGACCTCACCAACACTAGTTTTGCCTTATTAGCATCTTAACCTTTTAACTGCACTTTGATGTGATTTGGACAACTATTTTCAAAAAAGTTTAGACTTTGCTGCTGTAAAACCTCATTAATGCTGCAAAACCACTACAAAATATTTCTATAAAATTAGGCCAGTTTTAATTCACATTTTGATTGCCAAATTATGATACTGAATTGCAATATTTCCCTGCCCATGGGAGAGGGGATTGGAACTTTCCAACCCTAACCATTCTATGACTCTACGATTCTATGATAAAACAGGACAACACTTAGTCAAGAGTGCCTTCAAACAGATGTGGCTTGCCAGGCAGAGGGAACATTTATGGAACTTGGCGTTTGAAAGAGGGCCTAGTGATTCTGCAGCTTGCAAAGTATTTCTGTCCCAAATACCTCTTGCAATTTGAGAATGCATCAGTATCATGAGAATTTTCTATTTAACTTTTTTTTTTTTCCCTGTTACCTGTTTTACTCTCCAGAACCCTACTCATTAACAATTTGAAATTTGCTTCTCAAGCTGATAATTTTCAGAGCATGTCCATTCTGCACCTCTTTTAACTCTGCTGTATTTCTGGCAAATACCTGGATTGGAGTCAATTTGATGCAATTCTAGATCAAATTCCAGTGGTGTTTGTTTTTTTTTTTTTTTGCAGGTTGATGTGTAATTTGAAGTTAATTGGCTTTTACTGTATCAGGAACTCATACTGACTCCAAAAACTTGCAAAGATTTGCTGTCTTCTTTGTTCATTTCCAAAAGACATACTGAAGCAAATGTTTCAAAAAGCTGGGTTTTAGAAAATCCATTTCACAATTCATGTTGTTGAGGTCATGTGTTTTGTATTTTTATAGGCAGCTGGAAAACAGCCATATTTCAGCAACTGCCAAAAAATTTGGCTGGTCAGAGTTTATGCTTCTCCACAAGCCCTTAGAAAGATTCCGGTGAAGAATAACACATATTCAGAGTCACAGTTAAAGAAATAAAATTATCATTATATTTTTCAAAAGTTACTGTCTCTCTTAAGAAACAAGATCCAGCCACCTCAGATCAATGTGCTAGAAAGTTAGATATCACAGATGGCACAGAGTTTATTAACCTTCCCAAGAGATTAAATCCCAGATGATATGACTGAAATGTATAACTCAAGGTTGCATTTATGAAGTTTTCATCTTTATAAAGATTTAAGAATCCAAGTCCCAGGGAATACATCTCGTAAAGAACTTTTGAGTCATCGATCATCTTCCCACCATCCCTTTTCTCCTCCCACGTACCTGTATTGCTCAAAGTAAAGAAGCTTACTGTCAATAAGTGAATTTTGAGACTACATTTCTTACTCTGTTTTTAATCCATTGTTGTAAAAAAATTAGTTTCAAACAGAGCTGAATTGAAATGTATCTATTTACTTATAAGCAATTTATAACACTGGAAAACAGCTCTCAATACAAGAGATATTTTACATTAGGCATTACACCTGCATGTCATAGTATCTTTTGAGAGGGAACAGGTTTCAGCTCTTCACAGTCTTGCAGACTTCCAGATACCTGTTTTTGCCTCTCCCTTTGAGAAAAACACTTGTTAACTGTCTCTCTAAGAGCTTTTTCCTACTTCCTTAGAAATGCTTCAGCTAAAGTACTCTGATTCTCTGATTTGAATACTGATCTCAGTTTTGACTGTACAGCTTGTGTCTGTATATGCTACTGTATGAAGTCTCTGTGTCGCCCATAGATATTGTTTGTAAGGAATGTTCTTCTACTTGTAAATGCATTGTGTAGCAACTATTTTGGTTGCTGGAAAAGCTGACCTTAAAAAGACATCTAAAAGAAAAAGTTTATGTTTAGTTACTAATAATTTCTGTGTTTCTATTCTATTTGGTATGTTGAAAATATTGTGAAAGCCAGGACTGGTCATGGCCTGGTTTCTTCTGACACACAATACTATGAAGGTCATCCTTTCCATTTTTAGAACTGCTTACAGTACATTCTCTTTACTGTGTTGTGACCTTTTAAAATCTGTACTGCTTCACCAACAGGCAGTACTTGTTCCTCAGCAGTCTTATTTTGTTGCTGAATGGCCTATTTTATTATTCTCAAATTACTTATGAATCTTGACGGTTCCCTTTCTTCTTCTTCGAAAGAAGTGCTACTATTGGCAACTTTTACTACATCTGGCAGCTAATATATCTCATATCCACTCATACACATGTATGTGCATATTCGGGTGCATAAACTTGAGATAATTCTTTGATCCTTTAGAATAGAAGCTTACTTTTATGCCAAAAACATCTGAAATATATTCTGGCATTTGACTTAATCAGTCCTGTGACTGTGGGGGTTAATTATGATATGATTTTTCTGCCCCCATTTTTAGATGGAGTAAATTTTATCCTCAAGGATGATTTAGCATTCAAGAAACAGAAATTGAAAGAAGATAATAGAGGTTATTTTACAGACTGAGTGATACAGAACAGCCTCAGTTAGCAAGTTATAAAAGGACACAAAACTCCAGGGTCTGCATTATTTTGTATACATGACCTGTATTACCTTTTCTTCTGTGTAACTGTATGCACCCTTTTTTTTAATCAGTACAAACTATGATAAAATTTAGAACAGAAAAGTCTCCCATGGGCCTAATTTTAGTACCATGTACACTGGCAAAGTATAGTTAATGCTGATGTTGTATGTTGAATTTTTATGAACTGTATATATAGTTTACTAAAAGATAAATTATAACCTTAACTTCATATCAAGCTTTTAGATTAATATGGCATAATTTGGCAAGTGTCATGTGTGGGATAACAGATTGGATGCTGATAGCAGTTGCAAAGTACACCATATAATTCTCTTGATAACTTCTTATATTTTCAGCTGCCAATATTTACTTTGCTAGTGACCAAATGGATGTTAACTTGGTCTCAGAGAAATCATAACAAGTACAAGGACTTATTTTACTGTATAATACTGAAGTGTTATGGATATATAGTTACCTGGAATAAGACAAGTGGAAAATTTATTTAAGTTAAAGGTAGTGCAAAATATTTTCAGTACTGTACGGTTTAATCTGAGTTAGGCTGTTACAGTAAATGTGACTAGGATTTGTTTTTCACTTACCAGCACTGGCTCACAGAACTGGAAATTTTAGCAATGATCTTTGCAGCTGCCGTCCATGATTATGAACATACTGGGACCACAAACAATTTTCATATTCAGACAAGGTAAGCAAAGTGATCTCTTAAGAGTCATATCTGGAGTTCACTGTTCATTGGTCTGAGCTGTTTCATATCTCTTACTAGTAAAGCCAGGAAGTAGCCAGGTCATGCCTGATTTTACGAATTGCTTCCTCGACCTCTGTACAGTTAATGGGACCATTCACATGGACAGACAGTGTGGAAAAGTAAGGAGATAGCTCCATAATGTTTGAAATCATTCTATTTTGGAGCTGATATGTAAGAGAAATTTCAAAAGTATTCAGAACATGGACTTGAAAACCCCTCACCCCTCTATTTGTTCACTTAAATTCTGATATTTCTGAGTCAAAAATTTCTTCTACTGTGTCCCCATAAAAATACTACCTCTCTTTCAGCATGTGCCTAGGCATACTTCAGGTGCTACATTTTGTTTCATTTTGTATATTAAACTTAGGAAGTCCTGGTGCAGAGGGAGAAACCTTCAATTACAGCTTTAGAAATACCTACCATGAGCCCTCTCCTAGCATGTTTTGACAGCATCTGCAGTAGGCATGAAAAAGAAATCTAGAGAGGAATCCAGTTTGAAAGTTAGGCTAGCTGTATTCTCATGTAGGTGCAGCATATCATTCTAGCTGCTGGTCCTGTACAACAGTATATATCTCTTCCCATTAAAATATTTTCAACTTACCGAAGGAAAATCCCTGACCAATATATTACTGAGTGATAAATGGTACACCTGATACTTAACCTAATTCAAAGCATCTTATTTTTCTCTTACACTAGGCTATACTTTGATTTTAGTATCCTCAGTTGAGGAGTTTGCTTTAGCTGGTCTTAAAAAAAAAATAAATTCAGCATCACACTGACATATTCTAATAAAACAGCTCAGTGCTAGAAAAATAAATACTTTGAGTGGAAGCATCCTCACACTCACCAATATGAATAAAGTGCCCAAAGGTAACATTTAAATTAAATCTGTAACATACTTGTGCTCCAAGATGTACCCTTCAGTAATGAACAAATTCTAGATTTGCAGCTGAAATAAGGACACTATTCTTTTCTCTCTCAGCACAATCTGGCTAAAAATAAACCAGTTTGTAGTTCCATGTTTATATTACTTTTCTGGTTTTGTCCTTAATATTTTCTTCTGCAGTATTGCAAGAGTGGAAAATTAATTAAGCTGTTAGCCTTTGAATTTTACTTGCAAACAGGTATTTGTTTTGTAATGTAGCTCATTCTTCTCTCTTAGTGTAAGTTGGCCCTGATGTGGCATCCCAGGGCTGTAATTCCAAGCTTCTGAGAAAAGTTGATGGAATTGCTGCCATAATCATAGCAAATCTTAGCACCTCTTAAACCTATCCATAAGTAGCTATGTCCATCAAAGTGTGCTTCTTAAACATATGTGATTGGCGTAATACAGATATTCCCACAATTTCAGTTGGATTATGGATGTAAACATATTGAGTTTTAGCAGGTTATGGTTCATTCCCTCCAAATAAAGTTTCCAATCCTATTTTAATTCTTTAGATACCTTAGTATCATATATGACAATATATAATATTGCTCAACAGAACAAGAGGTTCAATATAGCTTATTTATGTCAGAGGGAGCTGCACTGCTAAATCATCACACCTTTCTTCTAGTACAGACTTTTCAGTTGACCAAGTTGAAATATTCAGTAATAGTTTTATCAGAATGGAAGTGTAGCAAAGACCTGAGGTTGCTTAGCAGGTCAGGTCAGGTCTTGGGGAAATAAATTCCCCAAGAATTAATCATGTTTGAAACTAAGTATGATAAATCCACACTGCATTGAAATTTGTGAAAATTTCAATGTAATTTTGGAATTGTACGTTAGTCTTTAATTAAGAGGGAAAGGATACTGTCAAGTGTGCTATCATTATGATATTTGATACAATAGGAACAAATAAACATAGTTTGATATATATGTGTATATATATATACATATATAGTCAATCATTCTCATAGAGAATACATAGGCCTACCTTTCACAGTGCCATCATTAGGACACTATTACCAAATCTACCTTTTTTTTTTCAACACTAGGTCAGATGTTGCTATATTGTACAATGATCGTTCTGTTCTTGAAAATCATCATGTAAGTGCTGCTTATAGACTCATGCAAGAAGAAGAGATGAACATCCTGGGTAATTTAAACAAAGATGACTGGAGGTAAGACTTGCAGTGACATTCAAACATAATTCCAGTATTTATAAATAATAAAAACCACCAAGCCTTCCCCATGGAGTCTATTTTAAGAGTTCAAATTACAGGAAACGACATTGTCACTGAAAAGAGTAATGGATATTTAGAGCCTAGGGAAGGCTGCTGCAGTACTAAGAAATATTGTTTGGGAGACTCCAAACAAAATCAAATTTTCCAAGTGAGATTGTGCATTTATGAGACACAGTGCTGGACTGTGTGGACAGTGTCTCAGGTGAGATAGATCTTCAGGAAAACCACAATGCTGCTCTGGAGCTGGGTTACCTTTGTCTAACAGTGGGTTAAAACCACAGTGCAGAGTCGCACTACTGCCAGCTTGAGCACTATTGCCCCTGGGATTTCACCATAGTCACATCTTGGTTAAGCAGTAAAAAATTAATTATGTGGGGAGTCCAGAAATAATAAGGTAAAGGCTACAGAAAGCTCTTCTTTTTCTTCTTAATTTTAGTGTAGTTCCTGAAGAAAATTTGCCCAGCTGAAAGAGTAAGGATCATAATTGATATATCACAAATACTAAGACATGTAAGGCTAAAATGAACAAGTGTTAGACTAAGACTTTCCCATTATTCAAAAGGACATGTTATCTTTGTATATCATTGTTTGATACATATAACATTCAAAATATAAGTCTTCTCTGTGTTTCTGTAAACATAGCTATTATTCAGGGATCCTAAAAAAACCCTTTCAAACAGGTGGACTGTAAAGCCAGAGAGATGTTCTGCTTCCAGGAAGTCTTGTGTTGTGAATGATGCTACCATGAATAACAAAGCTATACTCTGCTTAATTTATATTTTCATGAAACCATACATTTTTGAGGGAATGTCAGATCAAATTTTGGTGTGTTGTATATTTACAGATGAAGGACTGTTTTACAGGGTAGATTTACATGATTTTACTTATCTATGTGATGAGAACACCCCTAAGTAGAGCATTTATTGAGTGTAAGTCTTCTGGCCCTTTTGGTTTTCAATTTATTCTTTTTCTGTACCTGTTTCTAAAACACAATATTAAAAGTATTTTTTATTTAATACAAAGTGAGAGAGGAAGCATGCAGGTTTTCATTCTTTTAAAAAAATTATTCTCAGAGGATACTCATTTGGATTTAGTTATCAGAAATTTTGTGCTATAAATTCAGTTCTGGAGAAATACCTCCAGAAGTAAATTGTAAACTTCAGCAATAACTGTCTATACACCTAGATTTTCATTGCCAACATGAGCCAGCCTTGTTCTTCTAAAACTATTTTGGGCCTGATAATTTTGGGGCTAATAGGTCTATGTGACCATATTTTTGCTTGTCCTAACTATTGAGTATGGAGAAAGTCATTGTGCTAGTAGACAGCCATCAGAGGCTGGTATTCTGTCTTTTAAAACCATCATTTTAGAGAGAAAATTATTTTCAAATCTTCAGACTTGTTGCCTTGAGTATTTTTTTTTGAAGTGGTGTTGTTTCATATTGTGTCCTACCAGACAGGGCACGACTCCTTCAGGTAGAAAGGAGCAGGTCTTCTTCAGTTGAACTTCAGTTCAAGATTGTGCCAAGGATGGCTTAGAAACACTTATGTGCATCCCTAGTCCTGACTTCTTTGTCACTGGAGGCCACTATAAATTATTATAGTTTGGGAATCCGTGAAGCAACATACACTGACTCCAGCTGACAGAAATCTGGCTGTCAGCTAGTAGAGTTTATCCCAGTCATTCCCATTTGTTATATCACTGAGAAAAAGAGTAATAGGTTGGAAACAAAATAGTTGCCAATGGAAAGAGGAACCTGCGGTTTCCGGGTGTGTGATGTTTATACATACTGCTCAGGTGGACTGCAAACAGAATAAAGGGGAAATATGATAGGCTCTCTCCACTTTGTGAGGCACACTCTTCTCTGCGTAGATTGTTTGGTCTGGGTTTCCCATAGTTGTTTTCCCAGTTCAGTTATGGACCATTTTGTCTAACTTTTGTTGCATTTCATTTCTCTGTGGTTTTTTAACCTGTGATAAACTACCACGTTCTTCTGGATGTTGCTTGATCGCACACTGGCTCTGTTTACACTTGCTTTTCTCCCACAGTGTTCTCCCACTGTACCCCAATTGTGTTTTTCTAGAGGATCTTATTTTAATTTTGCAAATTTTGTTTTTATAAAGTGGCCACACAGATCCTATTGTATGCAGACAGTTTGAAGTTGGTGAGATATGGCAACCAGAGAAACTAGAATTTATCATCTCTTTTTGGGCCTATTCAGTACAACTTAGAAGAGACCTATTAATTGACTAATAAGCTCAAGCAACTAAACCAGAACGCTCAGTTCTGTGTTTTGTCACTTGGCTAAGCAATTACAGTCTGTACTTTCAAGCAAATAGTAAATTCCAAAATGCCAGTCTGTGCCAACCTGCACAACCTGTTCACGTCTGAGACTTCAATTTAGAGCGGCAGTCATGGAAATTATAGTTTCCTGGTATTCATTTCTAATACCCAGAAATTCCTGTAACCCTGTCATGAGATGCAGTTGTTCATTGGTGCAGTGATGGATCTGTTAGCCACTTAACAGAAGCTCTTCAATTTTGTAATTACTACTGTAGTGAGCTTTTTGGATCTCTACTGAAATTCATGCTGTTAAACTAAGAGTTTTGAAGTTTGCACTGCATCAAGTTGGCAGTAAATTGAAATGATAATTTGTTCAACTTTTTAATGTACTTCCTGGCACTGATTAATTTCTCTTCTACTGTCATATCTATTTTCTTTGGTGCAGGGATTCAATTTTTAAAAAATTTAACACTGCTGACTGTTTAAATGGAGGTTCTGCAAATTATTTCAGCAAGATGAAGCAAAATGACAGAGAATGACTTTATAGTATTACATTTCTCTTCTGCATGTTAACTTTAAGAAGATAAATGTACTAATAAACTGACAACTTTAATTAAGTTTAAAACATAGGCTTTGGGTCTGAGCAGGGAAACACTGCCAGCAGTCTGAGGATGATGTCCTTCGTGGATAATGCATGTGACATTCATAGTAATTTCTCAGTCTTTTCTCAGCTCTGAAAATATGTCCTAATCATTGATATTGTCTTGTTTCTCTCACTTAGTGCCCCTAAAAAACTAAAGAGGGATACTTGTTTGTCTCCCTTTCTCCTTTGATTTACCAGACTTCTAGTGTCCTAGCACCACGTGCATTAATGTCAACAGTTATAGGTGGTGAGGCAGTATTAATGTCTCAAACCATTCCAGTCAGAAGGCATACAATGATACAAAAAAGACTAATAAAACAATATATATTATATGTAATGCACAAAGAATAGCATTTCTTTCACAAATTCCCTTGGGATTCTTCTGTGTGAGGATTCCTGTAACTTGAAGATGAACCTTCAGTTCATTCTTCAGTTCCCAACTTGCTTTTGCTCATCTTAGTCTGTTTCTGTATTTCTTTTATTAATTTCCAACTGACTGAATGTCTTCATCACAGACATTTGTCCAGGTAAAGCTGGTTTCTGTTTATAGGTTAACTACTTTTCCAAGAAATTCATGAGCCACTCCTAGTTTCTTCATTACAGCATTGTTCATGTAATTTTTTCACATAGTCTCGTATCTATGTCTTTTTACAGTATCCTATCCATAGGACTTATGACTATAGGAAGGTTAAGATAGCGTGACAGCACAGGACATGACAATTGCTTAAGTAAAGCAGAGATGGTATACTCAAAACCAGTAATCTTCGGATTTGGGGCCCAAAAAAACATTCTGTGCTATACATGAATACTATTACCACTTCCCTTCATAGCAAGACAACATCTGCATATCTTTTTGCCAAGATAGCGGGAGCAATGCTGACTATATTACCCTGATGCTTGTAGCTCTTGACTGCCTGATGATCATGGGGGGAGATTTCTGTCCATGAGTTACCTATAAGACCAGCTCAGGTCTCCTTCAATACGGAAGTTGAGACAGTCTTTTTTTCCCTGGGAAGCAATTTGGTAATGGTATCAGTCCAAGAGTAATCTCCTGTGCAGTGCTAGTAGACAAAGCATTTTTATCTCTAGTAGAATTTTATTTAATGTTTTCCAGTCAGGTCTCAATTTTCTATTTCTCTAATTATGATGGATGTGGGTGCAGGCAGGAAACAACTGCAGGTGGACAGTCTCTCCTTTGCTGTTAAGCAGCTTTTTAAGTGGCCTAAAATCTTCACAAGTGCGTGAGAGGGCAGTGCTACATTGTTTGATCCTTATTCAGGTGATGGAGGTAAGAATTAGAGTTTTTCCACTGCCATGACGATATGAGTAAACTGAAAACAGTGTTTTACTTCTCTGTGTGTCTTGTGTAGTAGGAATGAGGTGTTTTGTGAGTAGGTGTGAACTTATTTCTGATCACTGTTTAAAAGTTCAGACATTTAAAGTTCCTAGGAAAATCTCCCATAGAAAGGAAAAGTGATAATTATTTCAGTCTTACAAACAACAGGGTTTAATAATGCAAAGCCATCAGTTTTCATGTAGTGTTAGCAGGTTTTTGTTTGTTTTGATTTTTTTTGTTTAGTTTGGTTTTTATGGGGGTTTTTTGTTTTGTTTTGTGTTTTTTTTTTTTGGGGTTTGACTGTGTTTGAAAGGTACAGTTTCAAAGCAACGTGGAGGAGGAGCAGCTGGGTTGCAAAATTATTATGAGGTCAGATAAGGTAGGGCATTTTCTAAACACAAGTTGCTATGGCTGCATATTGTTGAATAGAAGCGAGAGGATTGAGTCTTTATCCAGTTACATCAAAGCAAATCAGGAATAAATACATAATGAGGAATATCTGCTTAAATATGTAATTAATTTGACTTGAAAGCAGTCTTGATAGTCTTTATAACAAAGTATTGTAACAACCCTAAAGAAAACTGCAAATTACCTCCTTAGAACATAGTCCTTTGAAAAAACTGCATGTTAAGTATATCAAAGATATGAATACAATATAAAAGGTCAGTGAAAATTACTAAAATGGGATTCTACTGTTGTAATTGATACTTGGACATCCTTAAGATTGGGGGTGTATTCATGAAGGTATATGCTACATAATCAAAGTTTTAATGTGGTGAATTGTTCCCCACATATGTACAAGCAATACTTGCACGTAAGTCCTTCTAGGCCATTAAAAAGTATGCAAATGCAGACCCAGTGGACTCCTGCATGGCCTATATATAATCCTTCTACATCAAGGAAACTGAATTTTTAAAGTCAGTAATTATTATTGACAAAATTAATTCAATTTAATTTAATATACAATCAGAATTAATACACTTTCTTACATTATTCATGATTCATAGTTTCCTGGTTTCATGGTCATTTAATAGAAAGCTGATGGACAAGCCAACTCTGACCATAATACCAAGATAGAGATAAATTATAAATCCTGAACTTGTTCTGAACCATTAAATAGGCATTAGAGTATTTTTGAGAGGGAAGGTAGTTTGTCGTAATGAACTTATAGTGATATAATATTGATAATGTTTCAGATATAATACCTCTTGCTCTTCTGAGTGTTTCCACAGCCTTCTTCCTAGGTTTAATGTGACACACGCTCTTCATTAATATGAGGGCAGTAATAAAAGACACAAATGTATCCTCTTGTGTGGTGGTAAGCCAGAGACCAAGTGGTTTTTTGAGTACTCTACTGCTGGACAAAATAAGGAAAGACTTATAATGGGTGAGAGAACTGCATGTAATATTAGTTTATGCACTAGCAAATAGGAGTTACAAAACAGTGTGACTCTGAAATAATGATTGAAGAGTACATTTTCTGAGGTACATTGCTTTCACAGAATCCCTTTAGGATACAATGTTCAAGTTGTTAATAATTTATTTAAATGCTTTTTAAAACGTAATAAACCCCATGATGTTGTTTTGAAAGTTATAAATTAACAAGTGCCGCTTAAACAAATGTACCATGTGTAGAATAAATGAATTTTAATCAGTCATTTTGCTTTTAATTATTCTTAGGGAGTTGCGTAGCTTGGTCATTGAGATGGTCTTGTCTACAGATATGTCAGGTCACTTTCAACAAATTAAAACGATGCGACATACTCTACAGCAGACACAGGGGTAGGTTATTTTCCATTCTCTTCATTATCTGTAGTCTTTCAATGAGCTCATATACAAGAAAAGAATTTAAATAGTTGCTTTTGTTTTGAGATAATTGGAGCATGTCCTTGAATTGACAGGGTAGACAAAGCCAAAGCCATGTCTTTGATTCTACATGCAGCAGACATAAGCCATCCAGCAAAATCCTGGGAACTGCACTACCGGTGGACCATGGCCCTGATGGAAGAATTTTTTCGACAGGTGCCATTTTTAAAATCCTTTAATAAATCTAGTTCAAGAAGCAATGGTTATGCAACTAAATATTTCCATAAGTCTGCCAGTGAGGTTGCTGTTGGTTGTGATTGACAAGCATAGTCAGTAGCATATATTCTTTACTTTCCATACATACCACTGACATTAATTCAACTTTTGTGTGTGTGAATAAGATGAAATGGTTATAGCTTTATATCTATTTCAGCTGATATCAGAATTCTGAGTGTTGTAGTGGGTTTTTTTTCTTTCAAGTATAATATAACTTGTCAAGCTGTTTGCATTCTGTAACAGAGATTTATATATGCTTTGTGTTAAAAAAAAAGCACCAGCAGGATAGGATAAGGGAAAATAGGAAGAATTCATGTTCAGAGAAGGCAAAAAGTTGTCACCATTTCACATTTCTTTTCCTTGCTAGTATTTTTTTTTCCTTCCTAGTATTTGACATCCATATGCCACATAGATGTGAAGGTGTTGCTTTAATAATAGCCTGGTCTAAAACCAGAGGTTAGACAGTACCATCCTGTTAACACTGTGGCCATACATCCTAAACCAAAAATGGAGACACACCTTTGTGAAAGTCTTCATTTCTGTGAGGTACTGGATTCAAAGGGAAAACCCAGTAGATGTTGGTGTCACTGCTGTCATTTTTTAACTCCCCTCAGCAGGTGAAAACAAACATATCTCCCTGTAACCAATATTTGTGACCACACACATTGTCAACATAACAGTTACTGAAGTATAATTGATAATCAAAATCCAGTTTAGGTATTATACAGTTTCTGTAGTTATGCACAGGTTTTAAAAATGGTTAATACGGATAAGGGAACAGTGCGTATCTTGCTCAGCTTGATTGTCTTAATTGTGCTATATGATGACATTTTCAAATCAGATAGGTCACACTGGAAAAAAGAATCAGAGAATAAAAAGACAGTGTGTTAAACCATGAGTTTATTAGGCCCATTTGCCCTATAAGGTTCTTGCTCAGTTCATGGAGATTCTTTACACAAGTTCTCAATAGGGAGCATCAGGGCATCCTTGACTCTGGGGAAGCAGACTGGAGAGCTGGTGCCTTAATCTAAATAATGAATGGACTGAGTTTTGTGGAAATAATGAGTAGAGTCATGAGTTTGTGTTTGCTTTTGTAAATGGAAATTGTGAGGATTTCGAACTTGAGAGCAAAAAGGAGGAGCAGATTACCCCAGAAAAAAAGATCATAAAATGACCAACTGTAAAAACATTTTAGACATAGAGAGACAGACTAGACAGAGCCCATGGGGCAGTGAGGCAATGTGTCCAGTCAAGTGGGGGTAGCATTAGCAGTAAACAGTACCACACTGATCATTGAATGCATAGGATCAGCTAATGTTTTAGTTAATCTTTTATCCATTCATTAGAAGTAACTGGTTCCCAAATAAGCTGCTAAAAGACTTGAGAAGGCATTTAACAATAGAACATGCAACCATGTATGTATGTCTGCAACTCAGCAGTAAAATATGAAAGTCTTCTAGGCTGCAGAGGAGCATACAAGAAACTGAATCACTCTTTATATGTACTGCTAAGAACAGTGTGTGAGGAGTAGGTCCAACACTTTTAAAGTGTCATGAAGCAACTGTACCTATATAAATGCACTGAGCAGTGCAGAAGCAGTAGGTGCACGTTCCTAGATGCACTGGCTTGTTGTGCAGCCTCTGGTCTGTTGATCTGAGCCTCTGTGACAGAAATCTCTGGAATTTCCAAATGTGTGTCAGTCAAGGTAAAGTAGTCCAAATGTATATAAAACCCACTGATTCCTTCTTTTCTTTAAAGCTAGTATTCAACTACTTCTACTGCCTTACAGGAAAAACAGCAGAGTCTGAAACAGCTGATACAAATCCAATGCTTTCATAGACAGCTTTTAAAACAGTGATCATCAGCAAAAAATTCACATTGATAAAAACTTTGTTAAATACAGCTAATGGTTAAAATATGTGCCATTGTTAACTTACAGGAAAAAAGCTGAACAACACTTCAAGTTTAAGCAACAACTACAGAAAGTGTGTTATAATGCCAAGGAAAATCTGAGTTACTTGTTTAAAATAGAAATACAGCCACCCATCTCAGACCCTTAAAAGTAAAGAAATATATAGTTCAAGTAAAAAAAAAATCATAACTCCTGTAGCATTCTTCTCTCAGTCTGATTAGATCCAAAAACACTAAAAGAGAGTTAAAAGTGAGTTCAGCACCTAGACAAAAAAATTTTTTTACTTTTTTGATCTGTATCTTAATTTTAAATCTCATTAAATTTTAACAATTAATTTAAGTATTAGTTCTGTGTTCATTATTACAATTTACAATAGGCTTGGACTTACATGACATTTAAGTATTAATTACTATTGTATTAATCGCAAAGTAAGTCATAATTGGGGTAAAGAGCTACTTGAAAACAAAAAAAATTCAAACTCATTCATTACTAGTGTGAAAATTTCTCTTTTTTAATACCTAGTGAAGGAAAGACCTACCCCAGTTTGTATTATACTACAATCTGGCTCCTGTATTTACATAGCCATGCTTCTAGCACTTCTCCTAGTAGCAAGGGTTCATGTGTTCTTCCATACCCTGATATCAAATTATTAACACTTGTGTGTAAAATTTAATAGCCTTAGTAATAAAACTCTCCACATTCACATGAAATGCAATCTGCAAGCTACATCTGTTCCTGTGGCTGAATTGGTTTTATTGGTAATATGGTTCTAAACCTTCCTCAAATATTGTTCAATGATACATGATAAAAAGACAAAGGAAGGTCGATACTGCCCCCTTCATCCATCAGTTTCTGATGAGATCTTTAGGAAAATGGCCTGTTCATATACTGCTCCCCACTGAATGATCATGAAACAACACTTTCCCTAACAAATGTAACATGTAAGTTAATTTTACTTGAAAGTCCAAGTTTTCCTATATCTATAATGGCAGTGTTTCTGGAGACCAGGTTTGTCCAGAAACACAAATTACAACCTCCTTTGGAAGATGTCTCTTCAGGGCTTTTTTTGTGCCACTAACCTTTTTTTATGAGCTTTTGTAAAACGGTTGATCTACTGTGCTGAAAATGGAGACACACCCTCCTGTTGACTGTTGCAACAAAAAATACTCTTCTAATGAGTTAAATGTTGAAATGTTTTCAGAACTAGGTTGTGCAGATCATCTTTGTAGTGAAACTGAACTTATACTTTTTTTATGGCTTCCGCAGCAGAGAGACATGCCTGGTACTAAGTTCAAGTCAGTTCATACCCTTGACCTGAGTAAATCCATTGAAGGAATTTTACATGTTGGATGAACCAGTGTAATAGGAGGAAACATTTAGCATTTGACATACTATTACAAACATGTTGAAGTATGTCCAGGTCCATTACACCTGAGATAGCAGAACTAACCTGTGAATATTGAAGGACTTCATATATGTTACATTTCACTGGCAGATGCCTTGGTATTGAGGAGAACTTGATTGCAGTAAGTTCCTTTATATGAAAATTGTCAAAAGTAAGTTAGAATTTAGATTACTACTTTTAATGAAAATTGGAAGATTTGTCTGTGACTTGTTTTTACTTAGGAATATAAGTTAACAAAGTAACTGAATAAATAATAAGAATATTCAAATTCCTTTGTCTCTCTGTCCTCCTATCAAATATATGCTTGTAATATTAAACACTGTTGTTTGCAGGGAGACAAGGAAGCTGCTTTAGGTCTTCAGTTTTCCCCACTCTGTGACCGCAAGTCCACTTTGGTTGCTCAATCCCAAATAGGTAATGACAAGTTGTGTTTTTCTTTTTCTTGTGTGTTAGGAGCATCTAAATTCACACGAACATTTCATATACTCTTTTATCTCTTTTTGAATTTTAATTGTTCAAAATTCCATTATATAGAAGGTATTTTTTGCACCTATCTCTTCACCAAATTCCTGTACTCTTACAGCAGAAATCTCCTGATCTCAAAAGAACGTGACGTAATTTCGTTATATGTGATGCCAGGGAGGGGTAAGAGAGGGATTAACCAAAGTACTGCACATGAGCTTAGCTTCTACTGTACACACTTTAGAGTGTGGGAGATCATGTCCTCAAACTGATTATCAGGAACTTGCAGGTCTGTCTCTACTATAATCTGAAAGCCTGGTACCAGTTTGTAGATGCATCTCAACTGAAAGGTAATTCATATATCAAATCTCTGGACTGCAATTATGCCTGTCAGTGTGTCAAGGTCAAACTACACAGGGTCAAGCCTCCCTGAATTGACAAGGACCACTGCATTCTGTCACTCAAGATGTCCTTCATTCCATTTCCCTGGGATTTTAAAGGCAACATGCTTGAGCATCATACCTACTGCAGGAGAGAAGCTGAATTCTAGGCTGAATCACTGTTGCTAACCTTTGTGCTGTATTGCATGGTTAGAGTATGAAGACATCTGGAAATCTGTTGCTAGCTCATGTTTTAACATATTTTTTTTCTATTAAGTGCTCAGGAGAGAATAATGCTTCATTCTCTCACTGTGTCATTTCGTATCGTGATGAGCACTTTAAAATGTAAAAGACATTGTTCAGAGCTGACATCTCAGAACTGTGGGATAAATGCTGTCTCCTAAGGATATTACTTGTTCTCTTCACTGATTTGACAGAACCCTCCTACACACTGTGAAATAACACTTTACCTCCACAGAATAATAAACAGCAATTTGAAATATTAACTCCTTGGCAAGAAGCTCCGAATGGTAAAAGAGACAGCGTGACTTCTAGTGCTCTGTCTCAACAGTAGCTTCCCTTCTATTCAATAATTAATATTCATTTCAAATGGTAGATGTGTTCTGCAGTGCATAAAATTTACAAGAAAAAAGAACAAAAAACTGTAATTATTAATATCTAGTTATATCTATACAGCTTTAGGTGGTTTTTGTTTCAGTTGTGCTTTTTTGTTCAAGATTATACTAGTGGTATCTAGTATATTGAATTGGGACTACAGTTAGAAAATCAGCCTGATAGCAAGTATTTATTTTTAGATTTGAGACTTGTGGAAATGTAAAATCTGATTTTCTCTCTTTTTCTTCTTTAGGTTTCATTGATTTCATTGTAGAACCAACATTTTCTCTTCTTACGGACTCAATGGAGAAAATTGTTATGCCTCTTATAGAGGAAGCATCAAAATCTGAAAGTCCTGCATTTGGGACCCCCAGGTATGAATACACTGCTTAGTTATTGAACTAACTAACATAAGGTCACTTAATAATGTCATTCTCAGAGTTATCTCAATTATTTTAACAGTTGGGAAGGTAACATAAATAGCTGTACGGTATTGCCACCCTGTGGTGCTACATTGTATTTGCAATGTGCTATTACTCCGTTGACTGAATGATTGTGCGCATAAACAGGCAGAACCACAATAGCGATCAGAATAAACACATATAAAATAAAAAATCGATTTTCTACTTTTTTAATATAATCTTTGCAGTAGATTATTGAAATTCCTGGGTCTCTTGTCTTAAACCATTTTCAGTATTATTTTAATTGACAGTACCAAAAGTCATTCTTGTGTTTGGGAGAGACAATCGGAAGTGGAGGTGATGATGAAAGTGGTTTCAGGTTTTTTCTGTTCTTTATTATGTGGCAAGTCACTTGCCCACTTCACCTCTCCATGTTAGTATTATTTCACTTATACACTTGGGACAGAACTGGTGGCACTTATATTCCACTTGAAAGAACTAAATAAGTGAGATGGGAAGGGGGGTGTTGCACATCAAGCTCATGATTTTTCATCATGGTAGACGTTGTATATAAAACAAACTAGCTATGACAGACAGCATAATCTGAGTGACTCTGTGCTGAAAGCGTTGTTGGATAGTCAGATACTGCCCTTACAAATACTTGCTCTGTTACCACATTTTTTTTTTCACTTAAAAACTGTAACTTGAGCTTTCACTGAGGTTATTAATATGATGAATCTGCTGGGCAATTTTTCATTCGCTGGGCATTAGTTAACTTTTAGTAACAAAATGGTGAACCTACCTCTTTATTTTGACTACTAGAAGTAAGTAGAAATTACTTGAAGTAGGTATCTATGACAGTGTTTTTAGTGTTTTGGGAAGCAGTGTTAAACAAAGGTATTATTGATAATAAATTTGCTTACATACTCACTTCTTCACAAATGAGGCATTAGCAGCTGCAAATGATTAGCAGCTCTGTGCTTCACTTTTGGTTGATGTTCATGACTGAGTCGTAGATCAACAAAGACTTATCATCCAGCAAAACTTCCTTGTGTGAAGTGGAGGTTAAAGGGACTTTTAATTAGTATGGAATCAAGAGCCACACTTACGAAGAGAATGGAGAGCCTATAGCATGATACAGAAAAGTTTGAGTCAGGACAGTTGCACAAACACTACTGAGTGGACACCATGAGTGGTGCAGTGGTGCCTGGAAAACGTTAGGATTATAGTCTATTCTTTCCATTCTATCCCATTCAACATCTCTGGAGCACATAGAAATTACAGTTAACTCTTCTTGGGAAGTTCTCACTGAAACTATTTCCTGCTTAATGGAAAACTATTTGTAAATGTTGGTAAGACATCTTGTGTCTTAGGCACTCTTTAGTGAAAACTATTATTTCAAGTTAGTTCCTAAGCAGCTTGATTCAGATTATCTGTTTGTGTATTATTAAAATTGCCTGACTGTTCATAATTTGGGTTTTTTTCCCTTGTGCAGTCAAAATAGTTTGGGAGTAGTAAGCAATGCTGAAGCACAAAGACGACCTGGTTTTAAAAGCACAGGTGATGGAGGGACTCACGCAGAAAATTCTCTAGCAACTGTAGACCTAAGGAGCTTTAAGGACAACTTGATGAAGATCATTCAAGCAAACAAAGAAAGATGGAAAGAATTAGCAGCAGAAGGTATGATATATTAAGGTGAAATGTTTTTATAGGTTACTCCCTAAGATCTCACCTACTTCCATTTTTTAATTTCATTTAACCTGTAAAAATACATAGTTGTCTTGTATTCATATATTTTATGTCTTAATGTTTGTTTAGATGGCCTTGTTTTGCTCTCTCAGGAGATGTAGGTGGTTAGAGTATGAGAGTAAATCCTATAGCCTGTACAATAAGGCTTTGTGCTGCTCAGCTTATCTTTAGAGATTTGGTTTATAAATGTGCATTCTTGCACATTTAATTGTAACTGATATTGACATCTGCTTTAAATGCCAAAATCAACAATTCAAAGTAGTGTGTGCCACCACATTTCTTTAGAAACGTGAAAGTTGTACTTTGCTATTAGAAATGCTATTTGTTCCCCAATGTATGGAACAAAATTCAATATTGCAGGCTTCTTTGGACTATGCTGTAGGCAATTATTTAAATGACCCAGTGGATCTAAAGATTTGAGCAATCACTGCATGTATTATGCCCAAACAAGGCAAAAAGGGACTCTTCATTTGCCAGTAGACAGTTAATAAAGCCAAACCTGCATCAAGCATCTTAGTTCATAAGCCATACCTGAAAATTTTCTGGAGTTACAGTTATCTAAGTGAAATGTTTTGTGATAATTGTTGAACAGAATTTATAGCTTTGATCCAGGTTAAGTGAATGACATTTGGGAATATGTTGTCCACAGTCTATGTTGTTTCTGAGTAAGTACCTGGAATATTTCAGCATAACATTTCACTGCTGAGACTGGTCTTGCTGTACATGACCTTATACTGACGGCTGGGAATGATATCCTGGAACCCCGTGCCAGCCTTGTTTTTCATCCCATCAGCCCAATCAACATGTTTTTTTCTCAGAGGTGCCAGACAAGACAGAAAAACAGTGCTGAACAGTGATAAAATCTGATTTAGTGCTAAATTGCAAATGAATATTCTCATTAGGAGAATATTAAGAACATGCTTCCATATATCTATTGTGACAAAGACTTGAGAGTTAGATAGAAGAAGCAGCTGAGGAGAAGACTTGACCAATATTGCCCCTTCTTCATGAGTAGCTTCATAAAACCAATTGTCTCCTTTGGTCTTGCCCAACTACTTGCCCAAATACTGACTGGTCAAAAGGAGAAAGCTGCTAATTTACAGTGATCGATAATAACAGCAGACCATCAGAGTGTCCAAGGCCACTTAGCTATAGCCTGCAGAAATCAGGGAGCCCTGAGCTAGTGACAAGCAAGGTCCTTCAATATGGAAGAATGGAGAACTTGTTATCTGGAAGTTTGCCATTTCCAGTTACACGTAACTAACCAGATTGATTCTGGTACATCAGCTTTTTGGTGTATTGTATTGTTTTGGAGGTGTACAGTGCTATCAATGAGCACTGTTGTTTCTCCTTCATTTCTAGTGCCTTGTGGTGCTCTATAAATTACTAATATATTTAGCCCAGTTTTACTGGGCTTTTGACAGCCATTGAAAACACAAGCTTCTCACAGCAAGAGACTTAAGAATTCTTCTGGGTAAGATTGTTTCTCTATGCAGTCAATATTAATGTGAGGCCAAGCAAAATCCTGAAACTCTGGGTGTGATTTCTACTGTGAAAAACAAGGATGTTAACGTTCAAGACTCCATGTACTTTGCTGAGATTGTGGTTGTCCTAAACTTCTTTCCTTCCATCAAATTGACTAATGAAGTATGTCTAAGTATTTCCTGAAAAGAATTATGGAATTACAGTAAAATGTACATTAGGAAAGCTAATGGGTAAATGAAAATAGCTGGTGTTGAGGTCAGAGCCTGATGAACAGTATTGTCTCTGTGTGATTGTGGCTGAACCTGGTCTTTTAAACCTCTGTATAAGGAAGAGATTAATAGAAATCTGCTCCCATAAAGAGATTACTTGCAGCAACATCTGCAGTTGACTGAAGCGCAACACAGAGACTTTCAGGGTGCCTGGTTAGACTCTAAGAGGAACCTTGCAAATAATGCAAATGCTTTTGAGTACACATTTATATTTTGTTAGTAAACAGATTGTAGGGGTTTTTTTCATAAAATCTGGGGGGGGAATATATATGTTTTGTGAAAGTTATTACATTTTTCATTCATTTGGAATGGAACATCTGGGTCTGTAGTCCATATGTGGGCCTTAAGGACTGCTGGAAAGGAGTTTTTCTGTAAGCGAATGCAGCCATCTATAGAGCATTATCTGAGGTTGCACACAAGTTCTTGTCACATAATGGGAGAGGGAATCTTCCCTAGCTCGTCCAGTATATCTGCTCTGAAGCTGTACCCTGCAAAGGCTGAAAATCCTTAATCAGACTGTGCAAAATGCACATCTAGCAAAGAATAAAAAATATGGCAATATATCACTTTGCCACTTGAAATTCTTTTCAGATTACAATCCAAGTTTGACTGAGCTTGTAAGTGAATAACCTGAGACCTTGAACTTCAGATAATTAGACTCATCCTTTCTGGATCTCATATTACCTTCTCTGACTCTACTGCTTGATGAAAAGTCTTTAGGTTGCTCTGGGCATATGTATGGAGTTGTGCTTTATTCATAGGTTAGTAGGAGCACATACCGAGAGAAGAGATGCCAGGGATAAGTCACTGCCAGAGTGAAAAGAGTATTGTTATTGCTGTCGTTGTTCCTAGCTAGATAATCTATGACAAATCACAAACTACTGAGCACACTGAGGAGGTCACATGTACTAGAATAGTGTGCTGTGATAGTAAGCAGGCTGGCTGTTAGTGTAGATCTTCAAACACACTTCCTGAACTGACTGCGACAAACAGAAGTTGTGCTGTTAGAAGAACCATCTGCATTCTTGTTGATGGGCTCTGCAAACACTAGATATTGTTCCCAGATTAGCTCAGAGGCTCAGGAAAAGTTGGCTCTATAAGATGTGGTACTACAGATGCATAAGGAATATAGAAAGGAAACTAGCAACAATCCATATAATTTCCTGAGGATGACCTGAACTCATTCCAGCTTCTCACGTTTTCGGGATAAGGCTACTCGTGTAGCACTGTTTGGGAGGTGATTCAACTGGAGCAAAGGCTTCTTTAGCAAGGGCTGGAGAAGATGATCTGACTCTTATGCCCAGACAGTCCAGAGCAGAAGACCAATCCCCACTGACAGTGTTGCTGACAGGGCAGCTTTCCAGGAGATGGTGGTGCTACGTCTCCCTGAAAAGACAGTTGCTGTTGAGTCTTGATTCAGAGTAAGCAGCTTGTGCAAGGAACAGCATGCTTTGTTTTTGGGAAGTCCTGTTTTAGTAAGGAAAGCATTTATCTACCTAGGCAGCTGTTTGAAAGCTTCCTTAACAGAAGGCTCAATAAATAAGATGGCTCCACTTTGCTAAAAGGGCCATGTCTTGTATAATTGATGCAGAGGAGCTCAGTTCTCTATAGCCTAAGGGTCTTCAACCTTTCACCACTGGAGAATTAGAGGAATGTTTCTCAGGCCTTTCAGGGAATGCTGTTAACAGGGAATTACCATAATGATCAAACATTTGGATTCTAATTTGAAAGCCTTGATGTTTAATTAATATTCCAAACCCCAATCACCAGATAATCTGTCTTTGTTCAACTCAGCACAGTGATAAAGATATTTTTCCATCTTGCACTTTTTTCAACACATACTGTTGATGGGTGCTGCTGTTTGCAATTATGGTAGTTGTAGCAAATAGACAGTAAATTTGCTCAGATGAATCTGAGAGGTTCTTTCATTAGAGAAGATGTTTGATAAGTAGATTTTAAGGTCTGAAAGTTATAGACCTACTGAGAAAGCTATAAGAAACGCAAAACTCGTGGGGAAAGATTTAACTATCATGTAAGATCCTTTATGGTGCAGTTCTTAGAACACAGAGAGATTGTAACACAGTTATTTAATATTTTAAAAATACAATGTTTATTCCCTATGCTTACAATTTTTGTTTCTTCATGCTTAGATTGTTCTATAAAAGTGTTCCAAAAGTTTACTAATAAAGCAAGCTCAGGTACTCTTAACAGATTGTAAGTGTATGGACTAGTAATCATGCTTGCCATCTCTTCAGTAGATATCATTGTAAATAAAGCTACAGGGATTAAATAAGTATAATTATTTTCACTTTACAGTGAACAGAAAGAGACACAGGCAGCTTAGGACACTCACTTGAGATCATATAATAACATGAGAGAATGCAGCATGCACACCAAGTGTTCAGCTGCCAGTCAAATGGGCCCATCATTGAAGTGTGCCATTCATCTTCAGGATAATATAACAACAGTGTTACTTGTTCTCATTTTATGCTTACGTAACTCTTTAGAAGAGTTAAGTATTACAGGACCTGACCAAAGGTTGCATTATTTGTGTGGAAAGTAATCAGTGACAAGCGTCCTCAACACCCTTTGGCAGTGCACTGGACTGCACGGCTTGAAAATGTGTGCCTGGGATGACCGGCCTCATCCAGGTGGGATGAGAAATATTGAGGTTGAACGAGTCTCTCACACTATCCTCTGCCTCATTTTGATAGCAAAAATATGAAAAAATGACAACTATTGCATCTTTGGAGTAGAGATCAGCTTTTTTTTCACCCATGGGCAGCAATTTTGAATAACAAATGTCTCCTCTGAAAGACCTCTGCATAGTACCTGCAGGCCCCCCTCGGGCACTTTCAGTCCTGCATACTTCCAGTCACAATAACCACGGGGTTCAGTTCCATTTTGTCTGAAAGATTTTCTCTGCAGACTCACTAATAAGAAGAGAGCAGCAGCTGCTGAAATGTGAAAATCCGAGAGTGATGATCTGATAGCATGTTAATGTGATTTAGCAGTCGCTAGGAAGGGTGGGCAGTGGGAGGATGTGTGTGACAGTCACAGAAACTGACTGACAGTTTGGCACATGAAATCTACCCTAATGGACTGTTTTAATCTGTTGGAGAAAAATCAATTCAGGAGGCTAAAGGAGTTCCATCTACTATCAGTGACAGTGATTTTAATTACAGCGCTAAAATGCTTAGGTCATAAGCAGTTTTTGAGCTAATTCAAAAACGTGTTAAGATCAGTGAGAAAAGGAGCATTGTTTGAGTATGTGGAATGAACAGGTTGAGCTAAGAGTAGGAAGAAACATTCAGGATTGACAATATCTGGTAAAGAATGATTACAGACTAAAGAATGATAACTGACCTAATAATGGAACCTGTTTTATATCTCCCTGGAGTACACAATGGAGAGCTGGCCCACCTCTGCACATGACAATCTACATCATTTAAAGCACCTTTTCCATCTAGTAGGCTCAGAGCAGAGCAGCATGTCCCTTCCATTCCCTGTACTGAAAGTTCAAGCATTCGAGCCCCTGTGCTTACAGCTAAACTGCAAAAGAGAAGTATAAAGCAGAGCTAGCAACCTTAGGAAACCATAAACTCACAAATTATTTTTAATCAAATCTTTTAGTGAAAAATTTTGATAACTAATTAAGTCTTTACTACTTTTTCTGTATGACATAATACTGTAACATTAAGTGCCACTGGATTACATGGTTTGCACTGGTTTTATATACTCCTATATCTGTGATGAAATTTGTGGGGGGAGTTGAAAGGAGAAGGAATCAGTGTAATAATAAAGCTGTAGGTTACTGCAATATTTTATTGAGTTTGAAAATGGCAGATTAGTTGGGAAAAATCACAGTTGTTTGGGAACTCTCGGACATGTCTTTAAACTTACTTGGAAATTCCAGAGGCAACAGGATAAGTCCTCTCATTTTCTGCAAAATTTTTATGCTCTGTGCTGGTGTCTTCTCCTTCTCTTTAAAATGGCTGATGTGCGAACATGTCTTTTAGAATGTTGCAGTTCCTTCCCATGTTGTCCTGGTTTTGCTTGTTTATCACTGCTTCCTGGAATTTTTTTTTACAGGAAAAAAGAAGGCAGACAAAACTAGAAATCAAAGTTTGGGGTAATATACACAGAGAGTCCGTAATATCCAGCAGCATTCTTCTTTTACAGAGTCCTCAAATAATTTAATTCTTAGTGAAGATGAACAGCTTTCCTCATTAATTCAGTAGTTTTCTAATTGTTGAAACTTCCATGTCATTATGTCTTTCTGTAAGGGTAAGTTATGGTAGCTTATTTTTAAACACAGCCAATGAAAATAGCAATGTGATTCAGCAGATACTTGTTTTACTGGAGTTTAGTGCTGCAGCAGTCACTGCTGGTTCGAGATGTCCTAATTACACATGGCTTTTGTTCTTCCTCTCCACTCTTGTTAAGTCAGTACATGCTCAAGTGATGCAGTTGCTGTAAATAGAAAAGTGATTTATAAACCCTGTACTGTGCAGGTGATAGTAGTTGAATGCTCTATTTCCTCACAGAAAGGTGAGGAAAAGAAAGATGATGGACAGAAGAGAAAGTTCAAAAATGTAGAAAAGCTTCCTCACCCCTTAGACCATGTCCTGAAAGTGTTGCTGCAGACACAGGCGGTAACAGAGCAGAGCTGGTGGCAAGCAGTGTTATAGCTGATAATGCAGACTCTCCAGAGCTTCTGCAGCAGCAGAGCACTCTCACTTTGGAGACCACAGAGCCCTACAGCACAGTGCTAGAATACCAGCATTTTTCAACTATTCTGAAGTTTGGCTGTTGCCTTACGAGTGCTGCCAGTTTTCCAAACAAAGCAATGCATAACAATTATTTTGCCAACAGCCCTGCCTAAACACAAGGGAAGAACCGCACCACTTCTATCATGTTTATGTGTCAAATGCCATTGTTCCTTCTCATAAAAGACTGTGATTTAAGGCTGGAGTTCAGAAATGGCACAGAAATACAGAAGAGAGGAATAAGATGGAGTCACCCCTAACAGATAAGTTAGGAGAAGCCATTTGTTTTAAAGATGAATTCACACAATTTTTTCTGAATTTGCTTGGATTCTTGTAAAGAAAACATTACCAAACAGTTGAATATATGTAAACAGGCCTGGCTTCTGGCACTTAGTTACTGAGTTAAAACAGAGAAAACAACAGTAATACATACCCTGAGTTCACTGCACTGAACAATACACTTCTGCCTGCCTTCATCTGAATGGATAGGATAATCCCTAAGCTGTTTAGTGCCTAACTGAACCCAGGTCCCCCTCCCCTTCCTCCCCCCAAAAAAAATTAAAAAAATAGAGGAATTTTTCTGAGGGCCAAGATGGATGGTTTTTTAATCCTATGTACCATATTCATATATTTACTCTTACTGAATATTGGCAATGTTGTAAATGCCAGGTTACCTTGTTCACTTAATATACCCCGTTTCCATTTCTGGCTGGCCATGACAACATGTGCCCATAGGGAAAGAGGAGCATGCTCTTCCCAGCAGCCCAGTACCTTGCCATTGCTCTTGGAGGGTCCTGGCCATTAGTAGCTGTCTGGAAGTAGATGCTACCATGATATTTATTACAATTCTTACTGTGCAGCAGTGGGGATCAAACATTATACCAGCTCCATTTCTCTTACACTACTATCAGTGCATATTTCTTAGTGGGTTTAGCCCAACCTCTTCTTTGTAAGAACTGCATTGAAATCTGTAGAAAAAAGTGTACCTGTCCAAGATTTAGAAGATTTGAAATCCAAAACAAGCAGGTCTCTAAAGTTGGGGAAAAATGGCTTAACAATTTAGAAATTGCTCAAATTTTAAAGTTCTTGATTTTTTAAAAAAATATGCTAGAAAGTATAACTGACAAAAGAAAGAAATTATTTAGCTATTCCGTGCTTCTGTGCATCAGATCAGGTTTGGAGGTGTTCCTTTCCATCCTGTTTCACAGAACTTTTCTCTGAATTCAGGGGGAACTTTTCTCTGGATTCAGAGAAGTGAGGTGGTGCCAAATACTGATGTGGTAAAAATAACCTTACAGTTTGGGCTATCTTTGAGTTGTCATGTGCAATCACTTCTGGTCTGGATTTGGACTGGTCACTCAAAATGAGAGTTTCTGGGAGTTGCCAGTTGAACTCAATAAGTATCCCAATGCTTGATTTCCTTTCTTAATACAGTGTGCACATCCAAGTTAGAAATTTTATGCAATATCATGCAGCTGCTTTGTGCAAGTGTTGTTCAAACTGCAATTGCTTTCATTTTTTAAATTGATGGTGTTTGGTATATTCTATAGGAGTATACAGATTTTAAAATCTAAATTTATGAAATACAGGTTATAATAGCAAGAGAAATATGCCCTCCATGAAGATGGTACATTTTTTTTTTGTTGGACTCTTCACCTGCCATCACAAGTTTTCCATTCTCTGGGTTTTTTTCATCTTCTAGTTACTCCTTGTACTATCTCTCTGTGCTGTTCTGTTCTGTTCTGTCTCCTTTTACTCTGGGCTATTTCATTTTTTTGTTCTCCAAATCTCTGCAATACAGCAAGGAGTAGAGCCTTCCACAAACATTATTTTTTTGGGTTGCTGCTGTCCCCTGAAGTGCAATTTCCCCCATTAGGCATAATGGTAGCAGTACTGGATAGCACGTGTAACCCCTATAGCTTGTTCCAGCTGAAACTCTGTATCAGCTGATGCTTTGGACTTTTCCAGGCTGACAGGCCCATTTCCTTCAGGGCTTCCCTTCAATTCTGATCAATGTGCTTCCTGACCAAGGTGCTCCCCTCCATGCCCTCTCTCTCTTGCAGAACTGATGAGCTCTACACTTCCTTGTCCTGTAGTGGTAAACACTCCTGCAGGGGGACATGCCTGCAGCATGGGGTCCTCCTGCTTCCATCCTTCAGGTTACCGTGTGTCTGATGATGCTCCTTGCTCTGTATTATGGCCAAAAAAAGAAGTACATCAAACCAGAAAGAGGACAGCTATGGTTCAGTTGCAGTAGTGCAAGCAGAAGCAGAATCTGAGCCGTATTAAACACAGCAGTGGGCATGCCCTCATGTTCACAGTGTTCCCATGTGCAGCTCTATCTGTCACTACTCTGAAATCAAAAAACTGTGGCATATCCTTCTTATCTAATTCACCTATTTTGTTCCCTCTTTGTAGAAGAACTTGTGAAAAATGTTGATGAACAGGAAAAAGACCAAAGCAGAAATTCCACAGATGCACAGTTACAGGAAGAGACAACAAGGATACAAAATGAGAGTAGTCAGGGAAGTGATGGTACAACCTGTCCTCCCAGATCCATCGTCCTACAAGTAGTCTCTTTCGACACTTCTCTGAGTGATGAATCCAACTCAGAAAAATGCACTAACTCTGATCCGAACCAGAAAGATCTCACCGATGCCCAGCAAGAAACACAGAACACAGACCCACTGAATGGTAATGCTTCATCACACAGCACCAGCCAGTCTAATGAAGCTGCCCAGGGCGAAGCTGCAGCAGTGTCTGGTATCTCCCTGTCAAACATCAACAGTAATGTAAAATATTGAAATAAGGTGTTGTACAAACCACCAGCATAAGACAGTTTCTTTGGGCATGTGTAAAAGTATGAGCGTCCTAAAACCATCAAGAAGCTGTTTGATATAAACAAATATCAACTTCTTGATATCAGCTGTTTAGTATCCACTGGAAAAGTTTTTACGTAATATACTTTAGTTGAACCAGAAGAATGATTTTGGAGTAATTTAAAAATGCATATTTGCAATTAAATAGCCCTTTACTACTGGAGAATAAGGTAAACTTTCAAAATAGAGCTATCCAAACATTCTCTCTTCGAATAGGTAATTATGTTATTAAAATATACTCCCCTTAGTTTAGGCACCTAATCTGATTGCTATGTTGTAAACCACATCCTTTGTACTAAATGTGAATCTTAGAGTTAAGGTAGATGGAATTTGCTAACTGTAGTAGTCATGAGACTGTGTCATTCTCTTAATCAGGAGGATCAGTCTCCTGACTGTAGCTGCAGGACAAGTGGAGCAGCCAGAAAATCCCTAAAATTGTCAGAATATATTTTTAGTGTGTAAGTATATTATCGTAAGATGACTATGTTTAGTATCTGGTAATTGCAATACAGTATCAAGAAAAAGATGCCCAAGCAATAGGAATAGATGTTATCAAAGGAAGAGAAAGACACTGTGCATTTTCATTTTATTTTCTGAGTTTGCTTATAGTTAGAATAAGCTTTGAGATATCAGGTTTATAAGACAAGACATATAAAGACACTTCTATTCCTGACTTTTCATTAAAATGCTAATCTCATTAATGCTTTTATGACAGTAAGCCTTGCAATATTGTGCCAGAAGTATGGCATTGTCTGAGCAGCAACACTGAAGTGCTTGTAAGGCTTAGCTTAGACATGAGTATATGACTTGGTATGTTTCTCATAAACGCTTTTTATGGAGAACACCCACTTATTCTAGAGTTCTGTATTCCAGGGCTCCATGCTTTTATTGTTGGCAGTTCTTTTCCATCAGAAATAACAGATGGTTAATTTAGGGTCCTATATCAAAATATTTACACTAAAATTATTTTCACAGCATTTGAAGCTGTCTAATAACTGACATTTTTATCTTTTGACAAGTATTTTTTACACTAGTTTTTGTATTAAAGTCCAAATTGAAATTAAAGTGCCTTAGGAAAGTTCTTCATCTCCTGGATGAGGAACACAGTCGGGAAAACTGCAGACTGCAGAAGGCAGTGGTGGTATAGCTGTCCTTGTGGGTCTTTAGATGGCTGACCAGCAAAAATGCTATTTGAGAGATCAGATACAACTCAGCATGCAATTAGTTCACTCTGTTACCTTGTCAATCTTTACATTCCACCTCTCCAATGAGAATAGAGATTTCTTATCTTAGAACATGCTAATTTCATTTGTTTTTTAATGCAGGGAATTTTCTAGAGAATGCCTTGTATTTTAAAACTTCAAACTGCAAAATTTATGAAAAGGATAAGAAGCAATTAAATTTTTAATAGTATATTTCCAAAGGTAACTATAATTTGGAATCTTTTTTTTTCTTGAAGATAGTGAAAAAGATTTATTAACATAAATTACACCAATCCAAGGATGTTCATTCACTAGAGATGGCAATATTCGAAAAGAGTTCAGATTAATAATGAAACAGAAATAAGAGTTTAATTTAACTATTTTGCAAAGAAAAATAGTATTGGTAAGGTCCTGAACTAAAAGCCAGGGCACATACACAGAGGACATTGCTCAGCAGTAAACAGGGACGTATAGCAGGAGACATAACTGCATCAGGATTAATCACATCGTAAGAGAAGTGTTCTTTGTTATTCTTTAGGCAACTGCAGAGGCTGAGTGATGAGCCAATGCTCCCTTACTGGGATCCCCCAACTTACATCTGCACATCTTGTAGGTTTGGCAGCACACATTGCTGCTGATTGCCACAGAAAGTTTTAGTATAGAAATGCAGGTTTCTTCACTGAAACTAATCATCTATGTCAAGTCCTTTACAAGCTGTGCTTGTAAAGCTTTCCTGCTGGTGAAAATGTGTAAAAAGTAGAGGCTACTGCTCATGCCATTGATTGAACACACGTCCAGCAGTTGTAAAATCCTTTTCTGAAGAGGTCTTCAAATTAGTTTGAAAACTGTTCATCTGATACAGTTTGTGAACAGATGTAATCATTCATTCTTGGTGTTATCATGAGAGATTATATTGGCAAAATGCTGTTGTCATGGTAAATTCAGAGAATTTGTGCATTCCAAAGTATTTGGATCGTGCGTTCTAGAACAGAGACTTTTCCCCTATTTAGACCTGTGAATCATTAAAATGTTTCCAGTAGAAATGTGCATCCCTGGTTAGACAGCCTAAGCCTACAGAAAGCAAGTTTGCATTTCTTTTAGTCTCATGAACCTTTCAGGTATCCCCTCATATATAATTCATAGTCCCTCAAGTCAGAAAACCACTAGATGAAACTGGATTTCTGACTTACATTATCACAAATTTTTAGTAGAATTACATAAAATTACGTAGAATCAGGGTATTGATTAGGTGTTGTTTTTAAAGGCACCTGATATTTGAAGGCATTTTTAGTTGTCATTTTATGCAAAACATCTGGTCACTGTGGCATGCTGAATTTGCTCTCATCTGTCTCCTCCAATGATTATTTGTGTTCCTTTTCCAGCATAGATAAATATCTAGGTAAATGGAGAGCCTGATGAATGTTTTGCCTTGTTTCTGTAGCATATTAATGTCATAATTCAATACTCTCTGACCTTTTCGATATTCCACCATGAAGTACATATTTAATATCAAATTTACCTATTTGAAGATAGTTCATGCTACATGGGATTTATGTTTTATCAGAGTGATGCAAAATATACTGAAAGAACACTACAAATATAGGTTACACAGCAAAACAGAGCAGCTGTAATGCATCACAATGCTGATGTGAGTTGCAGTACTGACACCGGCCTAAGCAGCCAGACTTTCTACAAATATAGGGTCTCTCATGGTGAGACCCAGGTCCTGGCTCTTTGAGAAAGTATTAAATTAATATTGGATTTCAGCAGCTGCAGAAACTGTGCCATCATGTAAGAGACAACAGAAAAGAAAGTCTATGCAGGCATTTAGTACTGGAAGAGTTGACAATATTCCATACCAAAGGGAAAAGTCAAGCTAAAACGTTTCAATTTCTCTTTCACAGTGGTAAAATGCTTTAATATCATTCTAAGTGGAGGGAAGCCATTAAACAGTCAGTGTGGTTGTCTAAATGTAGGTACTCAGTATTATTGAAGAGGTTTTGTTACTGCAGTGCATGTAGAAGCCTCATAGCCTCAAACAGCAGAGCAGCCTCTGTTTTCTCACTCGCCCCTCCTTTTTTCAGTATAAGCTACGTTTGGGATGGTCAGGGGTGAGTGTGTTGTGCATGATGCAGTAGCACTCAGGGCAGAAGGGACATATAGCATGGGTAGCATCCCCACTTTTCACTCTTGCTGGTGGCCAGTGGATCTAGACAGGTCAGACATTTTCAATGGAATGTCACTTCAAACAAGCAGAAGGCAGCATACATATGACCTTACATTTTTAATCTGTTTCACGAATTAGAGTTATTTGAGTATTCTAAGAGACACTGTACATCTATCAGAACATTATTGGCACTCTCCATGCTAGACTCTTCTACCTGTGTGCTTTCTGTACTGAGGATGGGGGAGTACAAGGCTAAAGTGATGTCCAGAGCACTTGCTGACTCCTGGGGTGGGGAAGTGAACACCTGTGGGTGCTGGGACTGGGAGAATGAGATAGGAAGGAAGAGGAAAAGAAACATGGTTATTCATGTCAAAATGTCATATTTTAGCTGTCATTACTCTGTCTTTTATAAAACACAGAAAATTCAGTTAAGTTTTTTGTGAGTAAGTGATTCAATTATAACAGAGATGGGGAACATGGGAAAATGATGTGTCTGCGTTCTTGGGCACTGTCAATGAATGTTTGGATATGTATAATTAGGGCATTCCCCATTTAAAAAAATTAAAAAGGGACTGTTTTACTTGCCTCATATCACATCTCTTTTAAGGTGTAGTCTCGTAGATTAGTAGTAATTAGTAACAGGAATAACTCTGCCCTGGATCTTGGTCAGTGCAAAGGGAGAACTGGAGGGTCACTGTAAGAAGCACTGCAGTTGTGACTGAATGTTGTTTTTCTCCACAAAACCTTTGTCCTTTCCATCATCCCATTTTCATTTAATTGAATGGTACAAGATTAAGTGAAACTATTATAAGGTGGGGCTTAAGAGATAATTTTCTTTTTCTCTTGAGTGATTTATTAATTAGAACATTAATTTTAAAAACTGCTTATGTTTAATTAAATGACTCCACATTTCAATGATTTATAAATGCTAATTGGCACACTTTTAACTTCTCACTTGTAGTGATAGCCACACTAATCCTTAATATCAAAATGCAAGGGAGATAATAAATCTGTGAGAAAACAGATTACCAGTAATTTCACTCTATATGACAGCAGAGGACTGCCCAGTCACATCAGGTGTGTGAAACATTCAACGTCATCAGCAGGCAGTAACTGAGAGCCTCTGGAGAGTAACCAGGTTAAATAGCAGTGGACAGATCCACACCAACAACATGCCAGTTTGATTTATGGGAATGCAGGTGGCATCAGCTCATCATCCGTGCCACGCAAATGCTTACTGACCATTCAGTGCCGTGGTGGCTCCGTGGGGCTCAGCTGAGGGTGGAACCCTTTGCAGCTGTGCAGAGCGGGCACAGATTGCTGTGCTGCCTTGATAAGTGAGCATTCCTTGGGCACAGTGCATGGCTCAACAGGACAACAGGATCCTGGTACTGAGGGAAGGCATCTGTGTTCATGCATGGGATAAGGATGGAGGGAAGGTTAGATTAAAAAAGCAAATATGTTTATAAAAAGGATGGGGTTTATAAGATAGCAGCCATAAGCAACCATTTAAAGGGCAGATTTTATCACACAAAAAACCTGATGAACTAAGAGGAAGAAAGCTATATATCTTAAAAGTTAATGTTAAGTTTTATGAAATTTAAATGTACAAAGATTTTGTTTTAAGGCCTCCTCAAACCGCTTCTATCCCACTCCGAAAACTACTCTACATTAAGTATAAAATTTAAATATTTAGATCAATAGATTTTACTTTCATACTTCTTCCCCCCCTTTTTTGTTTTTATGGATAATGATAATAAAGTTTTAGTAAATCCCTTCAAAAACAGCCACAGGCTGAAAGATCTGGTTCTAATTCATGTTAGTCTAATTTCGAGACTTTTAAAAGTCTTTGGAATATTGGTAGTCTGTATTTCACCTACACTAAATTTATGTAAAATAAGGGGGATGGTGTAGGATGCTGCTTGGGGGTATATGGCCCATCTGCTGGTGGCTGCATTACAGTGTGGACAGCACCAACTCTGCCACCATTCAAGGCAATGAAACAAGGGTAAAATCAGTAGCAATTCTTACTTGTTTACAGTGAAGCCATGGTAGATACATAGGTATTAATTTTCTTCTTTCCTCATTCTCGTTCTCTTGAGTTTCCTCTCTTCTCATTCTCTTTTCTAAACTCTCAGCCTCTTCAACTCGCCATCAGCTTTCAATTTCCCTTTCAGATCACGCATCACCTACTTTCTCTTTGGCTACTTGTACCTTTGTTTTCTGGCTTTCAAAAATATTCCCCTCTCTATTTTTATTTTTATAAATTTTATGCTTCTCCCAGTTCATCTTTTCAAGTTTTGAGACTTCTATGCTCTTCCTTTTTCACATTTTCGGTTCAATGTTCCTACTCTCTTGTGGGATCACTTGGATTAACTGGATAAAATTAAGAAATTACTATATGTAGTTAGTAAATAACACTGTAAGTTTGCTACACTGTCCCCATGCCTACCATCTCAGTGTGTAATTTCCTCAGCTGTGTTCATTCAAAGTTAATGAAGGAATAGTTTAAGCAACAGCTTAGTATTATGGTTGTTGGTTTGAAATTCATGTTGTATCACTTAGTTTGAAAGCTGCTTGTGTTGCTCTGTGTCATTCCTCCAATTTGATTGAATGAATTGAATTCTTAGAACTTGACACTGCATCTTTCATTATCTCAGCTTACTCTGATTTGAAAGTCTACATTAAAAGAGGATTTAAACAGCACTTCTCTACAGAGGGTGAATTTTGACTTTCAGTAAGGCAGAAGAAAAAAATAAACCAAAACCAAACCCACTTTATTAACACTCATGTTTTTTTCATGATGTGATCTATTGATTTCATTCTGTCTTTTGCCTCGTAGATAAGCCATGATTAGTTGATTCAGTCTGATGCTTACTGTGGTGAGAAAACAATTAAAGAAAGCAGTGGTTGAAACCTCATCTTAACCTTAAAAAAGTCTTAAACAACAAGATTCTGTCTGTCTACAGCTGTGCAGATTCTCTTGGTTAACTTCCTCACTCAGGTTTCCAGTCACATTTGTTTATCTTCCAGGTGAACCTAAACACTGTAAGAAGCCAGAAGATATGGTGAAAGCCACGGAGCAGAAAGAAGCACTGATACAAAACTAGATTTTCTATTTCTTAAAAGCTTCTGACATTTCAGGCAGGACAGGTAATTTGGTCATTTCTTTCTTATAATGGGGGGAGTTTTAGGCTTGTTTAGTGCTATTATTAACCTCTTTGCTCCATCTCAGTTGTGGTTTTATTAGAAAATTTTGAAATGGGGACACAATATACATCACTTTCTATGAGGTATAAAACCATTCAATATAAAAAAAGGGAAAAACTGTACTTTTACATCTCTCAATCCTTAATGTCAGACAGAATGATCGTGCAATAAACCACCCTATGAAATACTGAAATTGTAGTATCAATAAACCACCCTATGAAATACTGAAATTGTAGTATCAAAAATTTATTGTTTATGAATTTTCATTTAACCTCTCTTGCAGGAGAAAAGAAGCACTCTAGCTGTTCCTACCTCGTGCTCTCAGAGGCCGTTATCTGTCAACTTGTTCTTGGATCATCCTGTTTCTGTGGAAAGTGAATGGACAAAATGTTCAAAAGTGTAAAATGTAAAACTGAGCTGGTAACTCAAGGCACTTAACAACTTGCAAGATTTAGGTTGTATTTGTTGTTGCTATTTCCTCTTCTATTCTGCTTTCTTAAATTAGCCAAAATAATTTTTTCAGCCAAAGTTGGACCTTGCTTTGTTGCATCACTGGCATCAAACATTTCCAGTTAACCATGAGATATGTGAAAACACGACATTTATCATCTGCCTGGGATTGCTGTTACATGTCACTGCTGCTGGCATCCAGTGAAAATGGAAAGTCAAAATGAAATGTGTTTCTAAATACTTGTTCATGCAATCATACTGCATGCAACATAAAAGTCTTACTTGTTAGTTTCCTTAAAATATCTGGAAATAAATATATGTAGACTGTACAGAGAAGTTGCAGAGTTACACTGACCAGCCTGCATAGATGATGATTTTTCTCCACTGTGGTGGCTGCCATATGGACAGAAGTGGTGTTGAACAGAGAAGTATTTGAAATATCTGAGTATTTTGGAAGACACCAGCAATGTTGTCAGCCCTACCATGAAGCTGGTGCTTATTGTTTTATAGGGTAGAAGAGACAGCAACAGGAATACATGAAAATTGCTTCACTTCAGCAAAATAATGTGTTGCCTCTCAGACAGAATTGGAAGGTGACACTGAGGCCTTATATTATGATCTATCTCACATGCAAAGTCAACAACATGCATCCTGCAAAATCTTTGCCAGTGTTTGTTTCTTTCTGAGGGGTGGCAAAAACAGAGCACATGGGCAGTCACCTTTGCAAGAAGCCTCCGAAGGAGCCCAGAAAGAAACTCCATTTTCATCTCCACTTCCCATCTGCACATGACTCCTCCAGACTTGTCTGGGTGTCCTGTGTGGCTGCAGCCAACCTCATTTCCCTCTGCTGGAACCTGCCAGGAAACTTCCAGGCTCCCCTTCAAGTTGTAGGCTCTTGGGTGGCTCAGGTTGCTGCTCTCCCAGCTCTCATTTTTGGACCCTGTGGTTATTATCTCACTGACCAAAAAGTCTTTATAATCAGCCATGGTCTGCTCTGAAGAGGACTCATGGGGCAGTGGCACTCCTCTCTGTGCAGAGGGTGATTGAGATCTACGTGTCATTCATCTGCTGTTTCAGGGGTCTGAGTAGAGCTCAACAGGCATCAGGCTCAACTTCAAAAAGGGCACGCTTTGTCCCAATTGAAGAAGGAGTTGTAAAACCATCACCCTGGACTGAGGGACCCTTACATGTTCATACCTGTTGACTGTCTCTTTTCTGACAGCAGAGCAATCAAAACTGAACTGGGAACAGTGTAAACTCTGAGCCGTGGGATAAGAGCATGCCAAAAGGTGGGATTCCTGTCATTGAATATGTAAGCCATAAGCGTGCTATGCATAAGTAGTATGCATAGTCTTAACTTAAGAAATGTTTGTGCATATAGGATGTAAAAAATGCATTTAAATTGTTTTGTGTATCTGGTCCAGGGCTTGTATTTAGCATGGACAAATTTCTGTACAGTGAAGTTAATGAATGAAATGTTAACAAATGAAATTGTATCATATATGTTATAATGCAATCAATATTTTTTGCTAAGAGTTAAGAATTTATATATTCTCTGCTAGTGTTTGAGCAAATTATTAGTAGCCTGGACCACTCTGTGCACCTTTGCATCCTTTTTCGGAATGTTGGACTCTTTTTTTTTCCTTTGTAATAAAATGTAAACCATCTTATGTCTTCTTATTGTCCTTATGACAAGAGAAGGAACATAATGGTCATATCAGACATTTCTAATTGTAAGTTGCCATATGCCGTGGCAGTGGAAAATCTTTTTCATTAAGATTGGAGAACTTGGGACCTTATTTCAGATAAGATGAGCATCTACAGTTCCCATCAAATTTGAAAAGAACAAGAGACGACTGCCATCTTTAAAAACTAGGCCAGTTAGGTATTTGTTTGTTACCGACTGTTTTTCAACATTGTAATTTATGATTCACTGAGACTGAAAGTCTGGAACACTCTTTATATTGTATTTTCAATTCCAGACTTTTACCATAGTTGAACTTGACTTTTTTTCCTGTGTCTCTATCCCATTGTGATTTACTACTCTGCAAAAATTTTCACCTAGAAATACAAGCAAAAAATATAACAGATTCTGCAGAGAACTTGAAACATCCTGTGGGGGTCTCAGTGTCCTGTTGTCATAGCTGGCCCCAAGATCTCCCACTGCAGAAGCTAGAAGGAGCTCCTAATCTCACAGGAGCCAGACATTGCCTGCAGAATTCATTCATTAATTTGGAAGTGTGATTTTTGTATAAATAATCCTATTTGCTCATTTGTATTCAGTTTTAATCACTGTGGTAGATGTTACTGAAATACGAAAAGAGTGCTTAGTTTTTCGTTAATGCCAGCTGATTCTCTTTCTTTCTTCCTTCTTTCCTTTATTCTTAGCAAGTTTTTACCTGGCCATGACCCAAAGCTTGGTATGTTGTTTGGATGAGGAGAAATTTTCTTTGATGGAGAAGACTGATACAGCCAACATGTGTTACTTAAGGCTTTGACATGGGGTAAAATTTGTGTTTGGATGGCAGAAAGGTTTCTTGAGAGAGCCTCTCCCCGAGCAGTAGTTTATCTCTGAAACCTGTAAGGCTGCTTTACCAAAACACTGCATGGGGCCATAAGAAATGGTGTTTGTATATGCATCTCTCCCACAGCATTATGGGCACGTACCCTGCATTGAGCACACTGAGGAGCTGTAGCTATAGATGAGTCCTCAAGAGTTTTATTTTGCATTTTTATCTTGAGATGTCTGAGAGATATATTATGTAATATTGTTATAGGTTATGATCTAGCCAGTATTTTTTTAATTTAATTTTCAACACGGCAATCTACAACTGTGTGTTTTATTCTGCTATATATGTCCATATTTCCTATGATGATCTTCCCAAATAAATTTGATTTGAGGGCAAGGATTGTGAAGCTTCTGAGTGTTAGTTACAAATCTGCTTTCCTGAAGCATGTTTGCTCATTTGTGTAAAATTGTCTTTGAGAAGTGACAGAGCACATATGGTTGTTTCCAACCCTTTCACCCACTTGGGACTCCACACTTTTTCTGTAACTGTATCAGTTTGCCATACAAAATCACTTACATCCTCATAGCACACTTGAAAACAGTACCTTTAAGCGAGTCTTGAATTCTTAGCCTTTATGGCTAAAACAGCCCTCGCATGAAGAAAAACAACCAATAGTACATTTTTTACACAAAAAAAAATCTTACTGTGGGTTGAAGTTGAAGGAACCACTGAGACTGTTCTTGTTAGCAACAGGTTGTCAGGAAGAGTACGACTTTCAGTGGCACCTCCATGACCTGGTGTAAATTTTATAATCCAAGTTCAGTGTTGTGAGTATAAAATGCCCTTTTTTTCGGGAAGATTTTGTTACTAGGAGATAGAGTTTTTGCTTAGGAAGGCTTTCTACCTGAAAGGCAGCTCTCTCTCAAAGGCAGTTTCAATGCTTTCTGCCCACCCTTCGTACCAAGAGAAGTTCTCAGCCTCTCTGATATGTGAGAGGAGAGAGATAACATTTACAGAAATGCTACAGGGCTGCTGTGGCCAGGGGAGAGTCGGGGGGGGCCAACAATGATAAAGCCTGTGAGCGAATGGGAGGTTTGCCTTTTCCTCTGAGGCCTGGTACTGTCTTGCAGTGCCAAGAAGTTTGTAAGTTTTAATGTCTTTGCCTCCTAAATAAACCCTTTGAATCCCTTCCACTGCTTTGGCATTTCTGGGGAAGATACCTGCATATATTTTACCTTACAAGTGTAACTGGGATTAAACAGGGTCCCTTCCTACTCTGACTGGAAATAAATGGAAATAATCCCATCAATTCAAACATGTATCAAATCCTGACTAGGTACATGATGGGAATAAATCAAGACAACTACTTTATACCTCGTTCTTTGCAGTTCCTTTTTTCCAGCACATGCACAAAGGACTTTCTTCTATTGCAGAGATGTCAGAAGTCAAACAAGCCACTACTGTGACCCAAATGCTTTGAAATTAACAAATCAAAATCACTAGTAGTAAGTGTCTAAAATGGATATCTTTAACAGACTATAGAGTTATTATATGAGAAAGACGAAAATGTAAGTATGCCTGACATTCTTCAACAGCAGCTTAAAGAGATTTGCGTTTACAGTAGTTTAGCAAACACAGGTTTGTCTGAGAGGGGAGTGCATCCCTGTTAAATCATGTTTTGAAAAATCACATCCTTGAAAAATGGTATGGAAAAATTAGTGGAAATGGCATTTAATACTATGACTAAAAGAGAGTGTCCTCTGTCAAACGCTATGCAAATATTTAGGCTGCTTCCCTGGAATAATTTTCCTTTCCTGGTCATTTAAGTATTTAATGGGTCTCCAGAGACTCCTTTTCCATGTCCCAGGGCAAACATTCAGAAGTTTTATCAAACTGTGAATGTCTAAGTATTCCCTGGAGAATAAAGAAGCAAGTCATAACTATGGAGTTATAAATGGGAAAAATCTCTTATTAAAAAATGGGATTTTAACTGTTTGGGGCTTAACTTTGCTGCAAAATACTTCCTTTGTACTTGGGCAAGTCTTTTGCTTATAGCCTTTGTGGGGAGAATTGTTACAGAACTTTACATTAGATGAGCTTAGATAGATAATATCTTAACCAAATAAGATTTTCTGACACATTACATAGTATATGAACTTTAAAGCAAATGAGTTTTATGCATTTGCAACGTCCTGTATAGGTCATTATTACAAACCTGAAGTAATATAAAATTATACCTAAGTAAGATGGTCTAAATCAAAATGGTAGATACAATCTTGACTTTAAGATGGACCAGTTAAGCAGAATAGACGTTGTTTCATTTTTATTTGGGCTGTAGTTATAAAGCTGTCTCATCACCATATAGGACCTATAATCAACACTCCTGAACCTGCAAGAAGGACTTTGGAACTTGTATAATAATACCATGAACAAACATCAAGTAATACGAAAGTATTTGCTATTATTTATATAAAGCCTGATGTGATTATCTCAATCCAAATTCGGTGAGCCAAAGGGTCGAATTCACCTATGGTGCATTTCCATGAAATCCAGGAGAGATAGTGTCATTATAACTGAAATTATTTGGTCGTTGAATAGTATTTGGTTGTCTCTTGCTTTCTCTGTATTCAACTGGTTTACTGATTGTTTTCTGCAGTGGGGGGGACTCTGGGAGTCTAATATCTCTGCACAAAACACTACTCAACTTTAGGCCATCTTAAATTCATTCATTGAAATTATTCTTCCTGTTTTTTTGAAGCTGCTCATCTTTGAGAGAGAATTGTATTTTTCTTACCAGTCAGAAATGAACACTCACCTGTATCGCTTGGGGTACTTTAGTAGTTCACAGCCGAAATTAATGGCAGCATATTTGTGTCAAGCGTTTAATATGATGCACAATGCCTCTTTATTTTAGCATTCCCATCTAGGAAAGACCCCTATTTTGCTAAGCACAAGGTGGTTTGGGGTAGACAGAATTGTGACTGCAGCCAGAATAGTTCTGAAGGACATGTGTGTTTTCAAGTAAATAGTAGGTACAGGAGCATGGCTACAGAGTTGATATTTCCAGTAAAATTAGAGAATAAAAATGTCATGTGCAATTTAAATATTATTTATAATTGACCTTCATGTCTGTTTTTAATATTCAATCTGCTGAGTGTTTAAAAAAGCAATTAAAAGTCCCATATAATGTTAAAACCCTTGATAAATGTAATAAACAAATGACATATTCAAAAGAGAGAATCTATGTCCCATTAGGAGAGAAAAAGAAAGATGAGAGCAACATATGGCAGTATAATTAGCATGATTAGGGAAGCACATCAACAGAATTTATGCTGCAGGGAAAATGTAATAAGAAACCAACACACTTTCCTCACTGCCTTGAAAACTGCAAATATCACTCTCTGAAAAGGAGAAGATGCAGAAAGGCTCCCTGGCATTTAAAGCTGTAACTTGTGTTCTTCTGTCATTATTAAAGATGCACACAGCCATCTGCAAACCATTTATTTTTTGCAGGGTTCACATTGTCCCATTGCTTTGATTAATAAGGAGCAATATTACACCTCAGCTGCTTTTCAGAAAGATGCTATTTTGGAAACCTAATTAATACCCATTCCACAGTTAGCTTGAGGTGTTCGTTAGTGCCAGATACTGAGTTCTTATTTGTTTCTCATTATGTGGAGAGTATTGCTTCTCAATGACAACGTTTTTGTTTTGCATTTTGGAATAACCTTTCGACACTCCTGCTTACCACAGCCCTCCCTTCAGAAGAGCTAATAACACCTGTCATCATTATTTTCACATGCCTGTTAATGTCTGTTGAAGACATTGTGGGCTATTTACATAGATAGACTATCCTGATGCACAGCAAATATTCCTGCCATTTTCTGAACAGTTGGACCAAAGAGAGAAGCAAAATTAAGGAACTTGGCAATGCAATTAAAATCTCAGCTTACCACTAAGGGTCAGTATATACTAGGCAAATGAGTTATTACAAAATTGAAAGAGTATGTTTGTCTTGACAGTATTACAAAATAATTTTTCTGCCCTAAAAACCCAAGATTACTTAAGAAATAAAACAAAAAATCTGTAGCAGAATGTAGGCACTGAACTTGTATAAACTCCATCAGCCCACCTCGATGTAACTGGAGATTAGCAGCATCTTACCAAGTGGCCTGAGGTTTAGTAGAGGGTGCAAAATGTCTTGCTGGAGATTTGCTCAGAGTGCTGCTATCCTCACTGGAGGACAAAGGGGAGAATATACCAAAGCATAGGAAGCATTTAGCATCCACTTTGTTACCAAGTATAACGCTGTGCATGAAAAGGTTAGATGTAATTGCACGTCAGGAATCAACAGAACAACTGAGGCTCTTTCTGGAGCTCACCATTGCACTGAGCTGAAGAGAAAGAAAGAAAGAAAGAAAGAAAGAAAGAAAGAAAAGAAAGAACATCTGTGGGCCTAAGGAGCAACATGAATGCAATAGGATTGGGAGAAAGAGGGTCTTGAGGGACAGCATGTCCCTGGACAGCATGCCCCAGGGTTAGAGGAGAGACAATGCCTTATGTAGTACAGGAATAAGGTCCCTCATAAACCAAACATGTCTTAAGAGAAAAAATAGGAGGAGGGGAACCCTGCACTGAGTTGGGGACATTTCGTTGTATAGTGCTAGCTGCTAGGCTTAAACAAAAGCAGACCTGCAGAAGCCCTGTTAAGGTCCCTCCCCAGCTACCCACAGCACTGCAGCCTACCCAGCTCATCTCTGGAGAGAGCTGTGGCAGCCACCCAATACTTTGCCTTCTGGAATAAAATAAATGCTTTTTTTTTTTTTTAAGAGCAAAAGCCACCACTCGCCTGGTCCCCGGTGTCATATTCTGTTAGAGGAAATGCAGATGAACTGGAAGTCCCTTCCTTACTGATTGCCTGGATCCTGGGCACTGTGGGAGTCCCTGGCAACAGAACCTCTGCTTGCAACACCACCTTGGAGTAAGAACAGTAATGTTGGCTGTAACAGTTTTGGTTAAATAACACCAACAGTACAAGAACTAATGGTGATTTTTCAGTTTACATTACTGAGGAGAACTGATGACATTATAAGAAGAAACTGGGTAAGTCCTTGAAGACTTTAGCAGAATTCATAGCAATATTAAAAAAAAAATAAGGAAAGAAATTCAATAATTAAACTGATAGCAGGATAATAAAAACTTTCCTGTATACTAAACATTATATTTCCCCGAAGGAAGGTATGTTGTTGGCCAAAACCTGGGGTCTTTCTCAAGCAAAATTCCTTTGAGTTCAGTGGAAATTATGCTTCAGAAAGGAGTTTTAAATCTTGAATCTTAATATCTATTTAAGTATTATCTGGTTTTGCACGTGGAGAATAAACAACATATACCATCCTCAAAGTCAAATCATGTAATTTTTCCAGATAACTTATTAGCACAATCTCTCAGTAAATCTCTCAGGAGTGAAGAACCTGTCATGGAATAAAGAGTGTAGCATAAGAAATAAGGCTGTAAAACACAATAATGAAACACCTCTAAACCACTCTGCATTAGTGAGTTAAGGGATACCAGGAGCAGACTGAGATCAGTCTGAGGCAACAGCTTTCTTTCAATTCTGCAAGTAACATTTCCTGCAACAACTTGAAAGCAAGAACAGCAGCAAACATACCACAGGAGGGAAAAGTGGCAAATATAAGAACATGGACTGGGGAAGGGGAAAAGATACAAATCGGAGTTGCTCTTTAAGAAAGAACTGTGTTCATTACTTGCCTGGAAAGCCTTTTTCTGCTCTCTTTTTCCATCAGCCTGTTTGTGGGAAACAAACTAATACAACTCAGTAAAAATCTTGCTTCCACCAAACCTGTAGAACTCCCCAGAAGAAGCAGGTGTTGTGAGAGGAGACAGCTCAGATAGGGAACATATCATCACAGTTTTTCTTTAGGATGTTTTCATATTGGCATTTTCTTTGAGACACCTGGTGTTTACTAACTTTTTGTGTAGTTTCTCAATCCCCTGTTGATTTGTTTACACTAAAACAAAAAGCGACATTAATGGATTTTTGTGTTTGTTTTCGTCTGTGCTTGGCAACATAAACACATTGGACAATGACTGACCATGGACTCCCACAAAGAAATCTACATCGTGGAGTGCACCTATGAGGAGTTCACCATGCTGTGAGACAAAGAGAGCTTTCAGTTACATGCCAAAGCATATGGGAGGCTCTCTACCTAAGGCTGTTGTTCTTAAATGTCAGCAGCTGCACCAAAACCCAGCAAAGACCTGGTTTAGTAAACAGACTGCTTTTCCTGACCTTCCTCTCTGATATCCACACACCCAAACATTTCTGCCACGAGGCTCGCTGTCAATACACTGCAGTATTTCAGCTCTGCTTCATGACAAGCACTTTCCCTATAACTCCACTTTCTGTATGCCTCACACGTGGAAGATTAGACAAACAGAATTTCTGTTTTAAGCTACAAAAGGTGAATGTATAAAAAATATGAGCATCTTGACTTTGTTGTTCAGATGAGGTCCTACCAGCAAATGATGTCAGGGTGGATCCATAATAAAATCTCTGCAACAAGTCCTGCCCTTTGCCAGAAATGAGTTCCTATACTCAGATATGCATCTTGCATAAATTTGTGTAAATAAAGAGAGAAAGAAATGGGCTTTTAACATGATAAAACAAAGGTGGAATTATTAGACATGGGGAGATGATAAGATCTGGATTTAGGGATGTATCTAAATATTGGCATGGCTATCTGACACTCTTACTGGACTATGATGATTCATCCAGATCACAAATTCTGCAAAATAGAATTGTTGTCCTTGCATTGCTGCAGTTATAATTCTGGAAACACTCAGATCCAGTTCAAACTAAATCTGGTTGGGGTTTTTTCCCTATTATTTTTAAAGTGTAATCATACTCAGGTCCAACAGTCATCCTGAAACAGAGTGTTCAGTGATGAACTCTCCAAGCTCTTATCAGGTGTTTTGTGTGTTGCCTTTAAAATGCTGAGATTCCAAAGTGTTCAATACCTTTTCCTGGTATCAGCTGTTATAAATCATGTACATGTTTTCATCTGCCCATAGGTCCTAGAGAGTTCTCATCTGGAGCCTGTGGGTACTAATAACCAGCAAAAAGCCATTAGTATCCAAAGTGCTTTATTAGCTAGCAACACAGAGGGAGGGTGTGAGGTTAAACACCAATGACTGATTCACAACTTGGGAGTACTGTGGCCGTGAGCAAATATGGGAAGGGCCTGGTGCTGAACAAAAGCGAAGCCATGGCAAAGCTGGGACTGGAGCCCAGCTCTTCTTGCTGCCGTTACAGTCCTAACTTGGGGCCATTCAAACAGTTTCTGAAGGGTCATTTCCATCTTTTTGTTGTTTGTGACATAAAAAGCTCCCAGTCCTCTAAGTCCCATAGCTGCTTCTGTATAACTGAAGAGTCCTTCTTTTAGTCCTTCTTGCATACCCTTGCTGAGCTGGAGTCATGGATCCTGCTTGCAATGTTTCTACTGAAAATGGAACCAAAAAGGATAGATACAGAGATACAGATGGAGAGAAAAAAAATGGCTCTCAAATATAAAAGAACACTTGTTGACAGATTCTGTTCTCAGCAAGTCTTTGTGGAAGACCTCAAATTAAAAGTGAAATCACCGTGCAAGACATAGACAAAAGGCTCTGTGTTTTCATATAAGTCATCTCTTTTCTTTTTTTTTTCTGCTAGCTCAACCCTTTAAAAGAGACTTAAAGCAGGGGAAAGTTAAACTGAGGGTAAAACTTTGTATCAAAGGCAAACAGTTAATACAAAATGACAGTGAATTCGTTAAAAAATTTGCCATTGATAAAAAATGCAAATAATCTGTTAGGTGTCACTTTGACAAAACATGTTTTTCCTTCTCCATCTTATTTCATTTTATGCCATAGAGTTTGCACAGTCTGACAAATGAAAAGGTTGGTATGAACCATGACAGACTTCAACCATAAACCTAGGGCTCAGACACAAGTTAAATTTCTGCAGCTTGATATGCTGTCACTTACTGACTGAAATTGTGACAAATGCAGGCAGAGAAGGCTGTAACTCTACTTGCTGCAGGTGATGAAGGTGGATATCGGCATTTCCCACGGCTCAGCTGGTGCATGGAATCCTTCTTACAGCTCCCACATGCCTGTGTTACCTCTGACTCCCAAAGTGAAACCTTTTCTAATGCCTCCAGATAACAAATCATTTTGGCTGCTGTGACTAGGCAGCCTCGGACCAAAAGCAAGAAAAGCACTTTAAGTGTCCAGGGAACACAGAGAAGAGTGTCTTTGCATCCTTCTACAGACAAAGAGTCACCTCTGCTTACTTTGTTACTTTCTTTCTATCCACATTACTGCAAGTAACTCTACCAACATTGGTAAAAACTGCCCTTAACTGAAAGGATCATTTTATATGAATATTTCTCTGTGCGCTAGACAAACCCTCTGTACAATAGACAGTCTTGTCGAAATTAACATATTATTTATTTTGCACATTTGAAATCAGTTTTATTTACAACAAGCCTTAGAGTACAGCTCACACACAGTAGTTAAGCTCTGGCAGTACTGATGTCAGGTAGCTAACACATTTGCAGATTACGTTTCTAAGTCATAGAAAATGAAAGAAAAATGACTTTAAAATAACTGTTTTATCTTCAGGTATAGGGGTCACAGGACACATTTGCAGGTGTCTGTGAAGCCCATTTGAGGGCACTTCCCAGGGAGCCCCGGAGGCACATGGAGCAGGCGGTGGAGGGTCTGGCACACGCATGGCCCCACAGTTCAGTTACTCTCTGTGATGGGGCTCGGGACAGCTCTGCCCTGGTTAATGGCCCCACTCCTCTTCCCTTTCACCAACTCCCTCTTCTTCTTCTGGAAACACTGAATCACTCTGGCTCTTCAGGTGCTTAATCCCTGAAAATATAAAAGTCACAATTAAAGTTGTGGTTTTTGGTTTTTTTGTTGTTTTGTTTTGTTTTGTTTTGTCAAGGAAGAAAGAAAGAGAAAACCAAAATAATGGCAAGTTAAATGCCCATACTGACCCCCCTTTACACAAATTTCTTAGTTCAAATAATGCTATGGTGTATTTATAACAGAAATGTTCTCTTCCTTGAATATAGGTTCAAAACAGTATTTGCTTCTCTTTTTTCCTTTGAAACCTTTGATCAGATTAGTGTTGCCCACTTCAAACAAGTGAAAAGTTTTCAAGGCTCGGACTGTATGCATGGAAATTATTCTACCAGATTTCATCTGGAGCCTCTTTGTGAGACTGATCTGAGGAAGGTCATTGCTCGCATATGATGCCATGCATGATCCCAACTTCCCATGTGCATCAGAGGGGTTCTCCAGTGTGCCTTCCCACAGCCTGCCCACCACCTGCAGAGCTGTCCTGGTGCAAAGAGAGCATTGCACCTGACAGAGAGGACACTGCTGGCACCAAAGCCATGACAGGATTGGATCATTTCTTACACAGGGAATGTGTTTTTCTGACCTCCAAGTACCACGTGGGGCTGGGTGAAAGGGTTTGAGGAAAGTTATGAATTACCTACTGCTGACTGGTTTCAGCCAACAAGTGAAGTAAACTCTATGAAAATTAATCAAACTACAAAGTAATTTTCCATGTCTCATGTTCAGTACAAGCAAGCAGGTCTCAATGAATGGGCCAAATCCCATCTTCTCAGCTCTGCCTTGTGATAGAAAAATTCGAGCAGGAAAAGGAAGCAACATCAAGCTAAAACGATGACAGAGATGATAGACTGGAGATGAAGGGTTGTTAGTTTCAAAAGATTTAAAGAACAAATGCACAAGAATAACTTCTGAGCCCCTAGTTTTTGAAAAACAAAGTAGGAACGTAACTGTTAATCAAATACATGATTTCAACAAAACATAAGCCTGAATTAGTTTTTTTTGGTGTCATTACTGTTGTAACATAAAAAAAGTTTGGTTTCATTGAAGATCATACATTGTTCTTGTCACCATTTCTAATTGTCAGAAAAAAGGCTTCCCTTTTGTATCACTTCCTCTCTGTGACGAGGATAATTACATCCTAGCTGCTTTAGACAGCAACTGCTAGATAATCAAACACCCCACTGTGCACCCTATGAATTATAGCACTTGTAGGGGCAGTTTTCAAAACGGTGTGCACCCTTACGGGATACAGGGCAAGATCGAGATTACCTCTAATTATGGGTAAGAGGAATTGATGATGGTGTATGTCTGAGAGTCAGGGAGCCACTGCCATTTAACCTGAAGGTTCCTATGTTTCACTGTTTATGTCCACACCACTCCAAAGTATGGGATAGATTTTTTCCATTTCTATCACTTGAAAAAGACTTCAACATAAGTTATTCCAGTTCAACGAAGCTACAAGTAGCTGAATATGGTATCTTACAAGGGGTCATACAACAGCCAGCTCCACTTCTAACAGACTCTGGGTTCCTCTCACTTTTTTCTCCACACAAATGACAGTACATGGTTCCCTGGGAAACTGTTGTTCAGATGTAAAACAAGCAAATACATTAACACTCCCAAGCCAAAGTTCTTGTAAGTGTGCCCTGCAATAATCAAACCATTTCGAATTAAGCACTTTGGTGCTCAGCTACCACCGAGCTCTTAGCACCCTCTCTTTAGCAACACCCTTTAGTAAGGCAAACACTTTAAATATGATTTCACCTAACTATAGGTTAATGGACATTTGTTTCCAAATTATATTGTGTTTGCAAGGCAAATTTGTCTCCTGTTGTTTACTCTGCACTAACAGAGCCATTTCTTGCACAATTCACAGCACCCTTGTGTCACTACTCTTCAGTATTTCAGACAGGAATTGCTAGGATCCAGAGTGCATAATTTTCAAAGATGAGAAAGGGAAAGTTAGGGACAGAAAAGGCGGCATGTGATATACAGTTAGTATGATGAAGCTTCATGGAATGGTATTTTTTGTAGAAGTGAAGACTTTTGGTTATGTGGTTTAATTGCAATATTAAATACGGAAATTGTAGTAAATGGAGGGAAATTACACCAGTGAGCATTGCCCATTGACTTTCTCACAGCAAGTAGCTATCAATCTTATTTTATGATTTTTCCTAACCTCCATTCTGCATCCTGCCTTCAGCTCTGCCAGTTATTTAATGACAGTGTCACTTGGAAGTAAAGACTCACAGGGCTTCCTGCTCTGACCAATAAGTGCATGGCTCAATGTCTTTATATGTATGCCTCAAGATGTTCTGACAACATCAGGTTGTCAGAATGAACTGATCCTAAGTATGGCATTACGAAATAAGGTGCTCAACTACACAATGAAACAAGTTAGCGTGAATCAACAGGTAAAGAAATTCCTGTCAGTAACATATGAACATGCATGACAGAAAGTGCTGGTGGCTGTCCTGAAAAGACACATTTCATGCACAATGCATCAGACTTTTACAGTGCAAAAAATTGTTTGGGGAAATAAAAATACTTAGTTAAATTATAGCAATCATACTCTTGGATTAAAAGTGTATCTAGCCACATCACATTGCAGTCTGGTGGTCACTGATGAAGCACAATAATAAAGATGAGCATCAAATACAGATTTTAAGATTTTACTCGTAGCAAAAAAGCAAAACAAAGAAAATATTTGCTGGGGTATGTGGGGGATATTTAGAAGATATTGTTTGTATGTAAAAGCACATCCAAGTTAGAAATGTCAAGTTACTGGTTCCATGTAATTGCAAATAGAGAGGACTGCAAACGTTGATCCATGGAGTCACTTTGTCTCCTCGGTGTCCCTTATTCTAGGCAATGGGTAACTGAATTTGTGGGCACCCTCACTTTCCTGAAGTGCTGTGCCTGCGCTGTCCTCATGCTGCTTTGTTTCTCTCACTGGATGCCCTGCCCTGCTCTCCCTTGCTTGTGGATGGGGCTCACAGCGTCCCAGCCATCTCATGGGGCTATTCCCCACCTCCTCTGCACCTGGCCCAGTCACTGCTCCACAGTGTCACAGCCCGGCTGGGGCTCTGTTCTTCACCTGGGAAGTCTGACAGCAAAAAGCCCCTTCCAGACCAAACGCTGCCCCTTCTAACCACACCCTGGCAACCATTTCGTACACTCAGTGTGTTCAAACTCACCTTCATGCTACTTTAAAACAAAGCCTGTCTGAACATTTCTAAAGCCAACTGGAAAAGCATTGTTTTTCCTCAAAGGGCTTATATTTCAGAGCAGGTAATTTAATCCAATTAATGCTGATAAGTAAACCCATAATTCCAAGCCATGTTCAGCAGCCATGCACTAATATGATTTGAACTGGTAATTCTTTTTAGATGAAGTCACTGCCTCAAATCATATTTCTAGATTTCTAGATACTTACAAATTATGAGTGTAAATGGGACAACTTTCTGGCATTTTTGTAGTCACGTACTAACATCCATGCTGTTTCATCATCAGCTGTCTTTTTGCTTCTCTCCATCTAACCAAAGCACCAGATTAGAAGGCTAAGCAGTGTCACAGGATATGAAATAACCAAGTGTTCCTGAATTAAGTAAAAAGAACTAAAAAATACTCAAGTAATTAAAGCAGCTCTCCATCCTATTTAACACTTCTCCCTTCACCCCACTTCACTGCCCAAGGAAGAGTGTTGACATTTACTAAACTCAGGATTGAAGTCTGGTTGGCAGCTTGAATTCCCTGAAGTTTGAAGGGTATTTAGTTTTATGATTTGGAGCTGATCCTCTCTCTATCAAAAACACATTTCCAGATTTTCAGGAAGCAGAGAAAGGGAAAGCTGAGCCACATACAAAACAGGCTGATTTTCAGCATTTCAGGACTCGAATCACTTTGAAATTATCGTGCAAACAAACCTGGCCAAAGAGGATAACAGTCAAATAAAAATGTCTATTTTATGCCAATGCTAAATGGATTATGCTCTCATTCCTTCAGCAAAAATGAGAATATCAAAAGAAACATCATATATTCACACAACTAAACAAGAAAAAAGACAATGCTTTTTAGCAGTACATTTTGTTTTGCATTTATCAGTCAAATACATTTTGACTTCTCTGATATGTCTCATAATTTTTTCCCAACTGAAAAGAATTCTTGACTTAAAAAACCCCAACAAAACAAACAAACAAACCTCTAAAAAACTCACAAAAAAACCCAAACCAAACAAAACCAAAAAAAAAAAAGGATTGGGAAAAAAAAAACAGGAAAGAAAAAAAAAGAACAAAATCAAAACCCAAAGGAAACAAACAAACAAAACCAGAGTAAAACTCTAAAAGTAATGTCATAAAAATCAGCCTCCAGCACAGGTCTTTGGCTGAGTGCAGTGGAAGGCAGCTGTGAAGGTGACAGAGCCCAAAAGAGCTGATAGGTCTTCCAGGGCAGCCTCCTCCAGGCATAGGGATAGCCCATACTGATACAGGATAACAAATAGCTGTTTCAGATCATGGGCAACTTTGGAGCACCTAACAGCAGCCTGCCTGTACCAAGGAAAGTTACCTAGAAGAGAGATATGTCTGTTCATTAATTGGAAGAGAGTATATTCTGACTGGATATAAGGAAGAAATTATTTCAATAAGTGTACTTAAGCACTGGTGTGGTTTCCCAGTGAAAATGTGAGGTTTGTCTCCAAGGAGCTTTTCAGTACTGAACTAGACAAAGCCTTGAACAACCTGGTTAAATTTGGTGCTGATTGTGCTTTATGCTACAGGTTGAACTTTGGACTTTCCCAAGGTTTCTTGCAACCTAAATAACTATATGGTTTTATGAAATCAAAACTCTGTAAATTCATTTTACAGTTTATAATAGTGTCTTAACATTAACTGTGTGATTGAAGGCTACATTTTGACCCATCTGGAAGTGTAAAATGTCTCCTATCTCTGGAAAAGAGATGAAGTGTCTAATTGCACCTGTCAGAGTGTTTTCAGGAACAATGTTTCTCTTCACTCCTTAAAACCATGGGACAAGATTAAATCAGTATTTCTGTACTGATTTTGGAAAACATATAAACTCATAATTAGGTTATGTAGTCCATTTTGATCTATATATACATGTATAGGAGCAATACATTTTTCCCAAACACAAGGGATGAAAATAATGGCATTAAGGGGTTGCAGTGCTAGTGTATTTTCAAAATCAGTGAACACGGAGCACCTCTTGCATGTGACAGATACACCTGTGACACAAAATCTCACATGGAAGTCACACCCAAGTCATGACCCAGAGCATAGATATGTAACAGAAAACATGTAATTTCCTGAGATGGAGGCATAGGAGCTGGCTGTCCTCTGGAGTGAGTCCTGCTGCTGAAATGGCTCATCTTCCCTCTGGGATTTCAGGGGCAGATCAATGTCTCAGTCACTCGCTACCTGTGTGTGGTGCCTGAGGATGCCGACTACCACTGTAGTTAAAAAAATATGCTCATTGCCTGCAGATGTAACAGATTAAAGAAATATACTGTAGTAATAAAACCAAAGCCTATGCACTCTGCCTCTAAAGAAATCCCTTCTTGCTCAGCTAGGCATCTGCACAGTAGAAGCAACAGACTCTCAGCACTTCACAAGATGTTTTGCCAGATGCTTCCAGAAGCATCCAGTGTTCCATGCGAGGGAATATGCTCCCTTCTGCTGATCGTTGCCAGCAGGACAGCCCCAAGACTCTCCCTGAAATGGGTGCTGCAGTGCAGCTCAGACAGGCACAGCTCAGCCTCAGATTTGGGAGCACCACACTGTGAAAAGCATGAAATCCTTCCTGCTCTTGCCACCTGAGGACCATCAGAGCCCACAGGAAGAGCTGCCTGGCAGAAACCTCCTTTGACAGAAGATGAGGAGTTATTAAGCAGTTTTCCACTCTGTGACTTTCTTTAATTTAACGGAATACAGCATAATCAGCCTCCATTCTCAGCATTTTCTGTTTCATAAAAGTTTAGAAAAAGCAGGTTTAGTCATCTTCAAATGTTCATTGTCAGGTACATGCCGACTACACTGCCAAATTTACTTAAATGTAAGAAGTACATGTCTTGTCTTCCCTCTGCCCCATTTGGAGCAGGTAACAGAAACACAGTTGTCACCACTGGTCATGGAAAAACTCAAAACTTACCCCCTGCACACACACATCCTAGGCATTTTGACTTTCTTGATAAAAAAAATCAGTTGTTTGGCTGGAAAAAAATTAAATTCTACTATATAATTTTTGTTTTAAACAGCTGAAATACAGAAGGACATACATTCCATCCTAGAGCAGGACAGGAGACAAGTAAGAAAAATGCTGCAGTTTCCCAAAAACCTATTTTGAGCTTTCTCTTGTTTTCTCTTTGCATAAATGACCCGATATCTATCTCCTTCATCTGTACAATCAGTTCCTGAAACCTTTAATCCATTTTTACTTAATTAAGTCATTTAGATAAGCTCTCCTTGCGTACAAGTTATAATTCAGTGCTTAAGCTTTTGTTAGTAATGCTTAAAAACCATTAACCCTGTCCTCAACCCTACTTGCCTCCCCAGATGCTGTACAAGTCTTCTTCCTCCACTGTTCAGCTCACCAAAAATGATGCTCACTGCTTCCACCTTGTCACCTCTCCTCTCCCCCATCATCCACTTCCTTTGATCAAGTTACCCTTGGAGCCACTCTGAAAGCTTTCTGGCAAAAGTGTCTAGTGGTCTCTGTCTTCATCCTTTCCAATTTGTTGATGTCTTTGCCTCTAATACTTCTTTGCCCTCGTTCTTCTTCCACTGTTGTAATATTTTTCCCCTTGCCATTCTCTGAGAGTCATTCTTCCCTCTCTCCAGCCTCTGAGGACAGATGGCAGAGGCTGCAGGTTTTTTTCTACTCTTAAAAGTACTCCCAGTTTTCAACCATGTATTTCTCAAATACAAAAATACTAAACACCTGCATAAAGATTCTGACAGATAGAGTTTGTTACTTCTGTCCAAATTAAAACTCTAGACTACATTTTTGATGCAAACTTGTGGAAGTCTAAGATGTTATCTCAAAGTGGTCAAAATCAAGCTCTCAATTTTCAGTCCTGTCCAAAATGTTCATTTACTATCAACAACACCATCATTTTTTCATGAGATTAAGGCTTACAAATTTCTGATTTCCAATCTTCTCTAGGCCCCCATATCCAACTGTCATCTAAGTCTTGTGCATTTTTCTTTCTTAACATGTCCAACATGGTCTTTACCATTTATCCAGTCATTGAAACTCTCCTTATCCTGGGGTCTTCACTACTACCACATCTCCTTCTCTAAGCTTTATAAACATACCTTTGCTCCAAACACTCCTTTCCCCCTGGAGTTCCCTCCGTTGATTTATTCCAAGATATTTCAGACTAACAGTGGCAATTTATGCTTTCAAGGAAAATTAGGTTTCTTCACATATTATGAGCATCATCCACACTCAAATCAGGAAATTATACAGTTTGGCTGCTCAAATTGCTAGACTTTTAAATTAGTATTTTCTTTCTTTCTCCTGCAGTTCTGAAGAAGTACAACTACCAGCCTCCACGACCACTTCCAAATCCTCCTTAAATTCCTCAGTTGTGAAATTTCAGAAACAACCTAAGAACATTTTTGTTGCCAGAATGCTAAGACAGACTGCTGCATTCCTCCCTAACACTCTCTATTCGTTCCTGGGTTTGATTGCTGTACCCTAGCTGGGATTTCCCTGGTGCAACAATCAGCTCCTGTTAAATGTTTGAATAAGGCTTATGTGGCACAGACCTAACCCCTGATGTGGGTTCCTGGATGCTTCATTAACATCAATATGATATAAAAAGAATTGTGGCATACACTGATCAGTGGAGGATTACTGAGTATGAACTGAGCTGGACGATGGCTGATGTTTGTAAACAGAAGATGCATTTTACATACCTTTCCTTGTGTTTCTTCATTCCCGCCTAGAAGAATGGCTTCAGTCTGACAACCTGGCAGTTATTATTTCATCTGCTCATGCTCGAGTTCAATAATCACACCACATGACCTGTGGCAGGAGGCTAGTCCTGCTTCCAAGCAGACCTGGCAACAAGAGCAGCATCTCAGCCTCTCTAAAGGGAGCAGCCCTGGTGTGTCTCAAGACAGCCCTCTCTTGGGTGGTCTCTGAGCTACCAGCAGTTCAAAGCACCAAAGTTTTCTGTGACATGACAGGAATAAAACACACAGATCCAGACCTTGATAATTTCTATATATGTGAGTGAGTGAACAGAAAAAACATGAGGGAGAGAAGACCAAATAAAAGTAAATAGATGTGGAAAATTTTGCTTTACAGATGTTGGCAACTGTGAAAAGTCTGCTTGACATGGCCTTTGGAAGTTTTCCAAAATTTGGGTTGTTCTTTGCTGAGAAAAATTGAAAAATGCTGCACTGTGGAACTGTCTCAAAGGACTCTGAATGGTAATCATGTCTATCAGCTTTTGTTAACCAAACTATTATGGAGGAGTAAAACTAATCACTTGAAGTTTGATAACCAACGTTCAGGAGTCACCCTTTCTCCTGCGGGCAACAGGTCTGAACATAATCAGGTCATTTTTTATCAAACAGGGCTTGATCCCGCTCCTCCAGAAGTTAATGAGATTTTCTCTTACTGTTTTTAAAGGAAGAAAAGTTAGCTTTTGCAACTGATTATAAGTTCCAGTTATAAAGAAAAAAACGCAGTTACTGCTTTCTTACAATGAATGTATGTAAAATACTATGAATTACGGTTGTATGTGGCTTTAAAGTTTGAAATATGAGATAAACAAAGTGACACAGACAATAGGTGTGCTAGATATTCTCAAACTCCTGCTTAGATTATCCAAGAAAAAGCAAAGTCAGGCTGTCACTGTCATTTACAGCTAATAGAGTCTTCAAAGGCCAGCGGACATGGTGGATCTCCAATGTTTAGAATAAAAAGAATGTAGAGCACCAGTGTGGCAGTTTAAGCTATGCTGACATTTTAGCAATCTATAAATCAGAAAAAAAACCTGTGTGTGTTACATTATTTTATACCTAAGCTCAGGCTGAGAGGGAGAACAAAATTCTCCTGTGTGTTATGATTATGAGACCAAGATATGATTCAGCCTTACAATTTCGTCTACATTTTTTCTCTCTGATGTGCATGACTAAATTAAAACAAATGATCTGAAGCACTGGCAAATATGATAGGTTTATGTAGGTCACATACCTGATCTGAGCAGATCAGATCATCAGCACATTCAGCAGGTCACCATGGCCCCATAGATGTTTGTGAATGTTCATTTGGAAACCCAGCAACAAGGACTGACTAATTTTCTAAATGTCTGCTGGTTGCTACTAACTCTTCTCTTAGCTCCAGTCATACAAGACTCAGTTGTCATGGTGAGCCTTTTAAATGACAAATGTTGAGGCTCATGCTACTTTCTCTCAGTCAAAAGACTCACTGTTAAACTATCACAATGAAGACTGTATGAGAGCAGCAAAACTCATGTTGTACATGTCTGGCTACTTTCCATTTTGTTCTCTCAGACAGCACTTTCCACTCCATTTTTCCCTCTTGGAAGTGGCTTGAAGCAGCACTGGCTCCATAAGAGTAGCGTGAAGGAGCTTCTTGAGCACAGAAAGGCTTTTGTTGGTCCTCCACAGGCTGGCCAGAACATGCACCAGAGAGAGGGGTCAGCTTTGCTGTTGCTGAAGGGACTGCATCTCCCACTTACAGTAGCCAAAAGAGTAAACAGAGAGGCTTTTGTCGCCCCAGGCAACTTCTGCTAGTATGTAAACATCTTGTTCTGCTTCCTTCCTTCCTTCCCATGCTAGCCCTCAGACTGCAGAAATCAGCCAGTCTTCAGAGTTCAAATGAAGAGCAGAAGCTCCTGCAGTCAGGCAGGCAAGCGGGTGTTTCAGCCTATATCAATCTCAGCCCAACATTAATTACCCTTTGGAAAGCCAGAAAATATTTCTTAGCTGATTCTGTGGAGGATGGCTCTTTGTCAACTACCTCAACAACTTGATCAGAAAAACGTGCAGAGATGATTTCCACATGGGTAATGAATCTGGACAGTACTGCAAGGCTCCACTCCTGCATGGCTCTGGTCTGACTGGCAGCTGGAGGCTGAATCAGGAGTGGTTTACAGTTTTTTAGCTGATATGTTTTCATCCCAATTTTTCATAGCTCAGAGATAGGCTTAGAGCTGTTGATAAGTGTGCTTGAACTCAACCAGCACGGGCAGACCTTCAAAGGTGCTGTGCTTTGGCAGGTCCTGGGAAGCTTGTTAGATGGTCAGAATCTCCTCTGAGAAGGCAGCTGTCTGGAAGGCAAATTTTACTGGGCAATTTGTTTATTTGCTGGAATTGCTAAGCCCTCACTTTTAACAACAGCACCACTTTCAGTCAGGCAGCTGTGTGCCTAAGAGTAGGTCAAAATCACAAGACTGGCAGAATTGTTCCCTTATGTCAAAGGATTACTGTAATTCCATCAATAAAAGGCCACATTTTCAAACCTGAATCATAATAAGAGAAGCCAAAAGCTGTGTTACTGTCACAAAGTATGCGTTAGAACTCACTGGCCTTAAAAGTTTATGAGTAGCATTTTTTAAGTGTAGCTTCTTTAAGTTAAATCATCTTACATTTTCCTAGGCCACTTCTGTCATGATTCTCCACATGCTTCTACAGGATAGTTTATGTATCCAGTTGGAGACACTTTGTAGGCTGACTGTCTTAAAATAAGCCAGGAGGTTAAAAGAGGGAAAAGGTTTTACAGCTAAAAAATCACATCAGCAAAGACTTAGGAAAGCTGATGCCATATGAAATGATCCTCAATATTTAGCTACAGCAGGTAAGTTTGTTTAGAGGTAGGGAAAAGACAAATTTTAGTTATACAGACTGCTATGTACTAAATAAAACCACGTTATTTTTCTACCTGCTGTAAGTAAATATGGGAAAAGTTAAGAATAATTAGAAAAATCTGAACTTTCATGAGAAATCTTAACTTCTGCATTCTAAAATATATGCCATCATTCAACCTAAAATATGGATGAAGTGTAGAATTATGTTGAAGGCTGTGCTTTATGCCAGAGATTCAATTATATAAAAATAGTGGTCCTTTCCAAGCCTTGAAATCAGGGTGTGTTTCCTCTTGTTTCTAGGAACAAATGCTTTGTTCACAGCTACTATTCCTTTTGCAGAGGATTAAAAAAAAGAGTTCTGCTCCCAATATGTCAATATATTAAATGGTAATTTATGTGTGAGAGAGGGAATTGAGTGTCATAGCTGTTTCATTTTCTCTAATCTGTTCCTGACAATAGTGGCAACCAAGAACATTTTAGCTTTTTTTTTTTTTTTTTTTTTTTTTTTTAATTTATTTGTACTTCCCCATTTTTTAATGGGAAATCTCTGACCTGGTCTCCTGGCCATTTCTCTTACTACAGCACATTTATTCAAGACTTCATCTTTTTTGATACAAATCAGAAACGTATTCTTGTCCCAAACTCCGGTTGAGGCTGTGCAAACCAGTCTTCAAAGCAAATGTCTAAGCATTTTTAAGGGACTTGATTTCAGCAATTAATTCTTGGGGAAAATGCTTTATTAGAGAACCTGAACTGAAGGAGACTGAGCTTTTTGGATCTTAGCACCTAGACTGGGATGTGAGGTACTTATGGTTGCACTTGACAGAATAGTAGCACGACTTTTTCTTTGCGCCATATGTTTTATCTTCAAATGAAATGCCTTCCATTCAAATGGCAATTTTCATTAGGGTTAAAAAATACATTGCCTGGCAGAGCTCTGCCTATGGTAGGGGGAGATGAACCTGCTCAAAAACCTGCAATGAAGGCAGTGTGTGGTGCTGGCAGTGCCTCAGATGCTGAGAAGGGCTGCGACAGCTGGCCCAGAGTGAAGCAGGCCCACTGCACACTGCTGTTCTGGCAGCACACCCGCCAGAAGAGAAGGGAAAAACGAAAATGCTGCTTACCTGCAAAATTCTGAGCAGTAGGAACAAAACATAACATTTTTACTTGTGATTTACTTACAGTGATTTTCTCCCAAATCAAAAGAAATATATGATATAAGCTCCAATTAGTAAAGCAGGGAATGAAACCTTATACAGCAAAATAACCTCTCAATGTATGGCAGAACCATTGATAACAATAATACCTGCCTTTTTACTCTCCAGCCCAGCCTCTCCATAACTCTTTTTTTTCCTGAGAAAATAATTGTGTAGGTTCCATTTAAAAAAAACAATGACAAAACCAAATGTACATAACTAAAGGAAAATAGATCCATTCCCTCTGTGAAAAATGTGAAACACCCTAACTTTGTGTTTGGTTGGGTCTCTGGATGGCAAGAAATGGGTTTTTTAATGCCAGGGACATTTATAGATGTAGACTTCAATTGTGTTAATTGGACTCTGTACTGTTTGTACTGCTCAGCAAGCTTTTGCACTGCAATACCACTGCAGGTTGTGCCCCTTCGGGCAGGTAAAGTTTGCTTAGAAAGTTTCTCTGCAAAACTTAGCTAACTTGTGTAGGAAGTAATGTTTTTATGTCCTAAATATGTATGAAATTCTGGTAACTATAAAAGGTAAGCTTAAAAGTAATATATAAAGAATAGGGGCAATATTAAATACCACAGCAGTTTTGAGGAGATATGAGACAGTTAAGATCCTGTCCAGATTGGAGAGCTGTCACTGGATTATCACTCAAGGACCAACAGTTACATTTAGATCCAGTCACAGGTCAGATGTAGACAGAGTCTGGGATCAAATTTCACCAAGATTTTAATTATGGCCCCTTAGAATACGTTATTGGAAATGCTCATCTTTACTTACATGGGGCCAGTGCCACCACAATCTCATCAGTTTTGGCCACGCTGCCTGGAAAAGGTTTTTGCTCAATACAGAATTATTTTATAAGCATTGGAGAGGTTTCTTTTTGATTTTAAGTACAAAAATATGTGATTCTTCTCCTTGCTGTAATAATGACAAATACTGTAAAAATGTAACAAGGGCAAAGCTATCCTTGTTTTACCTCTGCTTCCCAGGTCTTTTTTTCCCTTGTTTTCTGCTAAATGCTGTGACAACATAAGAACTGTCCCCATGGGATGTTCAAGGGCAGCCTAGGCTTGTAGCTAAGCATAGATGTCTACCCACCTTTAAGTGTTTTAATGTCAAATGTACTTGCCAGTGATTCCTTATCTGGTCAGCAGAGAGACTTTCAGGGCCTGATTTTTCATTAGGTGATCTATAACAAACCCAGAGTAACTCCATGCTTGACTTGGTTTAAGCAGGATGCATTCATGCCAGAGCACTTATAAAAATGACAGTAGCAGACTTTGATACCTGAATATTTGCACTTCCTTGGAGCTATACAATTTTTGTTTATTCACAATTAGAAAAAACCCCTGAAATTTCACAATTCTCTTTATGAAAAAAATAAAAGGAAAAAACCCCACGGAAACAATTAATATTAGCAATACCAAACCATGCAGTTTTGCTTAGTTTGTTAAACGTAAATATCTAGACATGCTATAGGAAAATGAATTTGATTTTTTTTACACATTCGAAGCACAATTGAAATTAAGCTTTTTTCATTCAAAACCTTACTGAAAAAAATGCTTTACAAAACATTTTCATCTCCCCATGAGCCATTTCCAAGAAGCTGTGTTTCAGTTTTCTTTAGGCATTCTTATCTGACTTCAGCATTAGTTGACAGCACTATCCAGCTGCTTGCTTTTTCCTGGACAACTGCACTGTGGCTCTACTTTTTTATATTTTGGCTGAAATGGGGATTTTTTGTGGTCAAGAACCCTAAACAGTTGAGAAAAACTTACTGCCACATCCTTAGGGGAGAGAATACTTGATAGAGAAGGGGCCGCTCTAATACTGAGAAGCAGAAGCCTGAGTATGTGATGGGGTGAATGAAGTCCTGTGTGTAATGACTTAGAAGCTTTTGCTTTTTCATAGCTTCTTATATTTCATCTCCAGGCCTGGCATGGCATCCCCAGCATTCTTTTCAGTTTATATTCTGGATCCATATTTTCTATTTTTGTTATTCTTTTTGTGGCTATTATTTCTTTCTGTGGTCTGGGGCAGATACAGAGCAAAATTTGTTAATGGCTGGTTTCTTGCTGAATACACTGTGCAGCCTGATATTTTTAGAGTGAGGATGAAAAGCTTTGCAGCAAGTTTTCAAAAAGAAGACAGGAGCAAAATCTTCGCTGGTCACCCAGCATTCCAAGGCATTGTTTCTCTGCTATATTTCCATGTGCTGTGTGGCTCTCACTTTTAATTAATCCAATCTGTTTTGGTTTTGTCAGAAGTCTATAAGCTTCTCTATTAATTTGCTGATGAATCCCCTACTGAGTTTTAATTATAATCTTCATTGTGATCCTTCTTATGATGACAAAGACAGGATTTTTGCATCAGCATAACCTGACATCAGTAATATTGTAAACGTAAAGAAAGAGCTCTTCTTTTATTTCAAGTATTTTATAAACAGCTTCAAAATTACAAAAACATTGTGATGATTAAACAAGCGATTTATAGGTTGGTGTTTACATTAAATTATCCCCATTGCAGTTGCTTCATGGATGGCATATGAATAGCAGTCAAGTACTATTTTCTTCATGTTACAGGTACTGTAGCTGTAGTCCTTACATCCATGCAGGAATCTGTCAGAAAGAATGAGCCTCTTTAGTTTTCACCACCTCAGTGCCTGTGAGCTGCTGAGATCATCTCAAGCAGCTGGGATCCATTTCAGAACACTGAAGGTGGAAATGTCTTTAATCCTTCCCCTCTCCCTCTGCAGCAGGCATTTCATGCTAACCAAAGCAGAGTTTATGGTATGAGCTATGAATCAAGCCAGCTTAACTCCCCAGGAGTATTTCTGGAAGATCAGATGCAGTCTCCCTTCTGTTTTCCCTTGGTGCTGGAGAGGTTTTTGTCATTTTAAGAGCTAACTTATTAGAGGCCTACAGCCTACTCTAGTCTTAATTCTTGCTTCTGAGATATTTTCCTAAGACACAGTATCACCCAGACAAACTGACATGTAGAGAGCCCTCTTCCAGAAGCAGGGAATGTCCTTCCATAAAATATGTCACCCACTGGACTAAAGGGTGGAATTCAGATATAGGCAACTGTGGGATGATGTTTTTATTGTGTTGTCATATACTGTTTTGTGAAAGGTTTACAAGTAAAACTGCTATTGAGTCACAGAATTGCTGTGAGTGGAAGGTACTGCTAGGGATTGTCTAGTCAACACAGGGTGGGCTGGAGCAGGTTGCCTAGGACTGTATTCAGTCAGATTTTGAGTATCTCCAACGGTGGAGATTCCATAAGTTTTCTAGGCAACTTTTTCCACTGTTTTACCACTGTCACGATAAAAAGTCACATAAAAAAAAATAAAAGTGCCTATCATTACTGTTTCATAAAATATGACTGTATTTATATATAAAATTGCATCTCTGGCAGATAGATTTCCTAATTTTCTATACTGTTTCCAGTGTTCAACATAGGATTTTCCAAAGAATCCATACTCCCAGCTACCAAATGCATGCTGGCCCCTGAGAACCCAAGTCTTGTAGGCTACAGCTAAAAACACACTAAAGAGCTCTGTACATTGATCTCCTCTGGCTACCCTGAGCAACCATTAGCCCAGGTCCCCAGATTTGTCTGTGCCAATTAGCTCTCACCCACAAAGCTCCCAGTCTGGTGTAGGAACCAGCTAGTGATCATTTTCACTGGGTGCTTTGGATGACTCCCATGACTCAAAAAGGGTTTGAGGTGTGGATGTGGGCTGTATGGAGCCAGCTGGCCTCAAGAGAGAAGAAAACTCTTGGGCAAGTGCAGCTGTGAGATCTTACACTGACGAGCACTTCACAACTCAAGTGCTTACCTTGTTATTCTAAAAAATAAACTCTTAGGACAAGAAAAGCATGTCTAGTTCCTTTCTGTCATATAATAGGTTTGTAGGTTTTAGATATGCTCAGAAGCCTTGATTTTAACCTTTTGTCCAATTACAGCTCTTCAGACTGAGTAACCAATATACCCTGCATGATCTCATCATTTTGACCTATTCTGAGACTATGCAAATATTTTCATTTGCTGGAATCTTCTCAGATACACCAGCCTGCTCTGAAGGAGCAGGGTCAGCACATCTCCCAGTAGGTTTGTGCAGCTGCTCGTGGGGGCTGAGATTTGATGTCATAGCTGGAGAATAAACACCATGAGGTCCTGCAGTACACAGCAACTTTCAGAGACTTAGGTGGGGTCCTCAGCAACCTGAAACTGAGATGGAAGACCAGCCTGGACAACCAGGTGGCTTTGTCCACCAGCCAGGCAGGGTGCTGGTGGCACCAGGGTCATGGGGAGCTTGGCCCCATGGAGCTGGGCTGCCTCGTCAGCAAACCAGCAGCAAACAGCAGCAAAGCAGGAGCAAATGGGCAGGTGCTGTTTGCTCACTCGCTGGGGAACCTGTTGGAGAGCCCACCCAAATGCAGGCTGATGCCTTTAACCCTTAAGAGAGGGTTGGTGATCTGTTAAATCCCAATGCAGCTGTCAGCAGGAAGGGGAGGAAGCAAATATCCTGGTTAGTCCTAACCAGGGAATGAACTGTGATCGAACACACACCCTGGTCAGCGAGCAAGTGGGAAGGGGGATGGGAAAGCAGTGTCTCTTTTCCACACAACATCGGATCAGAAACACCTTGTTGGTGGAGAACAATTCTCCAAACTGTCCAATCACAGAGACTTCAACTGGAGATAGAGATAGAGAACAGCATCGTTTTGCTGCAAGGAACAATTTCCACAGAGGAAGGGTACAAATCCCTTGAGTCAAGGGAGACAAACCACAATGCAGCAATTTATGGTGTTTTGCACAGTCATATAGATAGATTTTCACACCCTTAAAACAAATGTGAAACAATTTAGTACGCAATGCTTATGCACAACCAGAGTGCTTCTCTGGTACACAAATTCAGTAAAATCGAAGTCCTAGCTTAGACAGTGTCTCTGATTTTTGGGAGAGGAGAAAAGAAAAGAGAACAGTGAAAGGTTTAGTTTGACATCTTTAGTAATATTTTAAATTTGAAATATTTTAATTTTAAAATATTCAGCTAACGGACAAAGGAAACCCCACCAAATTCTTATGTTTAACTATTTTGATTGCTTGTAAATTAGAAACCAATGTTAAGAAACCCATAATTCAATGTAAAATGCAGTCACCACAAACATTGCAAATAGATACAACTGATCTCACTTTGTAGTTGCTATGGGCAGCAAAACATTATGGCAAAATCTTTTGTGGCTCTTTATTGTGTGAGTGACTTGAGCTTGTAAGAAACCTACCTCTTCTGGTTTGCCTAAGGCATCAAAATACCCCAGAGCCAGCATCCAGTACAACCAGAATGTAATTACACCACAGAAACACACTATCTGGCACTCAGAACTGTCAGAGCCTGAAAACAATTATTGCTCTCAATTTTTCTGGAAAGCACAGCCAGAATATCAGTTTACTCAATTTCATTGTGGAAAATATAGACAAAGTATAAAAACAGTAGACTCTTCTCTAAAGGTTTAGACACATTCAGATCACAGTTACAGATTCTTGAAAAATGAGTTTTAACACTTCTTACTTTCCATCTCGCTAAAAGTTAGTTGGAAGGAAAGTCAGGCTCTAACCACTCACGGGATTTGGGGAACACCGCTGGTATATTTTGCGTCGAAATTACTCAGATTTAATGTAATTCCACTTATAACCGTTCTTGCCATCCAAGAGTGGAGCTGCACCGAGGAGTCACCAGGGGGAGCCTGCATGCCAAAAATGCCACTGACTTATTTTTAACAGCACCGTTTTCTTGTGGATTGCAAGGAGATCGAAAGCTGAATTTACACAATATCTCCTCATTGCTGAAAGAAAAAGAAGAGCCTGGTGCCTCCCTTTGCCCTTTGGAGGGAATGGCTGGCCCGTGGGTACTCATGCTGGGATGGATACCTGCAGCCACGTGCCCCACCGCCCAGCGCCACAGTCCCTCTGCAGCGTGTTCCTCTCCCGCCAGCTTTCCCTGCTCTCGCTTGAACTGGCCTCTTCTTCCTTGAGACTAACGTCTCGAACTGCACACAGTCCCAGCTAGGCTGGCTACATGCCTTCGGGTTTCCTATACATTACCAGCTGCTCTCCAGGGACAGGAGCAACCCTGGTGTGTCCTGTGTCCCTGTCACCTGGAGAGATGCCGTGGCAGGGAATAGCCCTGCACCGTTTCCAGGGTTTACCAGGCATGTATATGTACTTCTTGCTGTGTGCCAACATACACAGTAATGGTGTACCCTGAGCTGGAAGAATCACAGCAAGCATTTTAGGTGTGTGTTTTCCTTCTGAGCAGTCACTAAATCCCTCAATTTCTTTAATTGTATTGCTAAAAATACTTTGTGGATTTCTCAGAGCCTGCTGATCATCTCTTCTGGCTATAAAAGACCCATGAAATAACACTGGTTCACAGGCTGGGGGAGCACTGAAAAAACTGAAGTATCCTCTCTCTGTTTCAAGGAAAATTAGCAGCTACACCAGATGAGAGCTTTTAAACAACATTCTCCTGGCCTGTACAGCTCACAGGAAAATTAATCCCTTTTCAGATCCATATGCTAGCTGCAGTATTTCCTGTGTTTTTCTGGTCACAGTCACACACATAATTCATGAGAGTGTTCAGTCCTAGCTGCGAGTCTGAAAGGATGTGGTTGAAATCTTCAGTCTGCTCATGTTCTTGTCTCCATGCCAGAGCTCTGGTGGATGGTTTTGGGAACTCTGTGTTCTTGCTAAACTGGGCAATGTCGCATCCCAAGGGGTGAAGAAAGGGAGAAATTATGGAGGGGAGCAGAACCACATGGCTTTCTGTAGAAAATTTTTGTTTTTCAATAAATTCAGACTAATAGGCCTCCACTTCAAAAGGAAAAATAATCAAATACTTAAAAAAACCAGACAACATCCCCACCACAAGAAACCCAACACAGATGGTCTGTAAGAATCAGGAGCATGGTTTCTTATGGTTTCTCTTAGCCTAACCCCAGAAGTAAGAACTATGTTGTTCAGAGACAGAGACATCACAAAGCTAAGCTACTACTTGGACATTGACTTGGGTCAGAGTGATACCTGATGGTAGGAAGCAAAATAGCGGACAGTGACCTACTGTACCTGGAAGAGCAGCTTGTGGCCAGGAGCCACTCTCATGGAAATCATTGCATTTTTCAAACCTCACAGCCCTTATCCCAGGAGGAGTGAGTGCAAGTGGTAGAAGCTCTGCTGACAGGCTGTGAGCCTGTGCCTACTGACACATGCTCACAAGGACCAGCACAGCTGATGGAAACTTAGATGGAAGGTCGTGGGATGATTTTGCTGTGTCAGGCTAATGCCACTGCTCAATGCACGGTGGGGCCATTCATGTTACACAAATTCACTATTAACCTTGAGCTTTTCTGTACCTTGTCATTCTGTCTTTCGACAGCGTTGCCTTTAGGGGGTGGGGGATTTTTACAAGTGAAATCTGAACTACATGGAGAGGAGACATTAATAGATAAAGAGGAACTGTAGAAATATGCAGTTAGATACAAGTGTAGGGAAGGACTTTCTTTTAAGGGTAAATTAAATGAGACAGCAGCCCACATACTATGGAGGCTTTTTAGAAATATACTACTTGGAGAGGTACCTCTGTATTTATACACTGCATCTATCTCTATCTCCAGAAGACCCCAATATAAATTGAGCAAGCTCCCCCACTGTTTCCCCATCCGCAGACCCCCTGGCAATGCCGTAGGAGGAGTGTGCTCTCCCCAGAGAGCCTGATTTGTGGCACAGAGCCAAGGAGGAGTGAGGACCTGACAAATGCACTTGCCCCCACCGAATGCGTGATCCTGTATCTCCTGTCCAGGAGCCCAGGAGATGTCAAACTCTGAACAGGAGCAGCACCATGTAATCTAGGTCTTCATTTTGCCATCATGCTTGGGATCAAATTCCAGATTTATAATGCTTTAGATGAAACAAAGGGGCAATTATTATTTATTACAATAGGACTCACTGGAGTCAGTGGCTGCCATGTGGCTTGGTTGTTAATGTCCAGTGTAGAACATACAGTTAAAGCCAAGAAATAAAATTTAATGCCTTCTCAAATGACTGGCTTCATAAGGACCTTACATCTTCTTCTACAAAAATATTCTCTTTTCTTCAAAAGCTGTTTCAACTGGGAACACAACACTGCCAAAATCTTTTTAATTTCTACTTTACATTTTAAAATATGTACTATGTCTCCCACATTCTCTTTCTATAATATTTTATGTTGTTATCTCTTAAAAGGTTGCCTTTTTAATGTTGTCTGTTATGTTACTTCTTAGAAACAGTATGATGTTTACACTGCTCTACATTTAATACAACAATGTTTAATAACACAATTTTCAAGTCATAAGTGCTGTTTCACAGATATTTCTAAGATTAACTTGTATCGTAAAAATAAACCTGTACCCTTCAGAGGGGGCCAGTTCAACATTCTTTGCACAAAGATTAGAAGGAACTATCAGATATGTGGACTTCACAGTGAGCCAAACGAAGTCAGTGGAAATACTCCCCCAGACTTTGGTCTGTGTTGGACCACACGTGGTAATTCAGGGACTGACATTAGTGCTTGGCACAACCTTTTCTTTTTCACTCTAGGTAATAGTGGCAGATGACAAGTTATAACACAAACATCCCAGCTTTGCTGTAGAACAGATGTCAAGCTTAGTCTCTACTGAACACCTCGGTCTCTCTATAGGTACTGCAGTATTTATTGGAGCCAAGGCCAGCGCCGTTTTGAAGCAGGAGCCGCCAGCTGTGTGAAGAGAAATGTATTCAAAGTTGCCAACAGTAAGAAATTAAATACAGACTACGGCAGTGTCTGCCAATGTTTTGGGCAGTAGCATAATGGTGGCAGCCAACTGAACTTGAGATGGCAGCAATCTAATGCATCCCCATCACCAACTCAGTGATTCACTAATTAATTTAGGGCTTTTTTTTTTTTATTGCATCTACAGTCATCATCCTACTGTACAATCTGAGGAAGTAGAGAGGAGGGTAGAGTGGATAGGAAAGAGACCAGGCACTGGAAGGTAGCATCTTTGAAAAGATAGCCAGGGAATTTGTTCAAGGCCATCCTGCTTCAAGTGGTGTGGTTGCAGCGAGATGCATCTGACAAGGATGGGGGTAAGAACAGTATATAAATGAAGAGAACAACTAGTTTTGAAACCAAAGCTGCACCTTTCTTTTTTTGACTTGATTAGGAAAAAAGGAAAAGACACAATGATACAGGACTGTAGCATAAATCTTCTATTCCCACTGCTACAGAAGGTCCAGGTAGTCATGGATCTTCCACCCAGGAAACTAAATGCATTGATGGCACTTTGTCACACTACAACATATAAACAAACAAGAGTAGCATACACAAATAGTGTGTCAGAGCTTAGCCTTCTGTCACCCAAGAAATAACATATCGAGATAGATCTTCCCCCTAAAAGAAATGTATTGAAGAATGGGTGCCACCAGGCTAAAAAACAGATGTTCCAGGAACATGGCAGCTCTGCTAAGGGGTTGGAGGAAGACTTTGTCCCAGCCATGTGGATTGCTTCAGCTACCAGACAGTGCCTGCTTTTGTGGAGTAGCCCCAGCCACCTGCCCAGTTATCACAGACCTTTAGCCTACTGGAAAAGGAAGGAGGTTTAAACTACACATTCAGGATTGAAAGGAGAGTTGAAAACCATCTCCTGTTCTGGCCTCATGGCTCATGTGTAGAACATGGTCTTTGAAAAAGGATCGTCATTGGAGAGATTGGGAAAATATAATACTCTGAGACAAAGTGACTGACCCACACAAGAAAAGTTTGACTGAGCACCAGCTTGGCCTTGATGTTCAGAAAACTGTGTAAGACGTCTTATATTGTGGCTAACATTAATTTCCTAAAAATAAAGCCTATGTATGAAGCAGAAACAAAAAAAAAGACATAGTATTTTTCTTCCTAGTATAATATCATGCTTCATGTTCTTACACTGATGTCTTTAGTTAACACCAGAAGCTCTTCTGGTGTTTGCCATGTAAGAAGGTAGCCCATAAAATGATACAAGTTTCTGTAGTCACCGCTAAAGACTTAAACACTTCATTCCTCTGCCACTTGAAGTAAATCTAGCCCGAGATTTTTGTTCCACAATGATTCTCATGGGCTCCAAACTCAGTGCTTACTATACTAACAATAATCCTTCATGTCTCCAGACTCTACCCATGTTCGTTGTTAATCTTCAGTCACAAAGTAATAAGATGCATCACACAACATCAAGCTGGCCTAAGGGGTTACAAATTTGGATGAGGGCCACATACTGTACAAATTGCTTCTAAAAATGACATATTTCAGGAGGGACATCATGATTTTAATCATTTATTCTGCATGTTGTTTCCTTTGGAGAGAAGAACAAGCAGGCACTAAACAAGCCGAGCATCTGAAATTCATGGCAGAAGCTAGAAAGAACTCATTTAGTATCAACCATCATTGTAAATACTAGAATTATGCATGTATCAAATCCCTGGGTCTGAACACTTTGGGAACAGCCAGTGAGTTCTGGCTGCTTTAATGACTCAAACCAAAACGATGTCTTTGAATGTTCCTTAGATTTATAACAAATCAGATTTAATCCCATTTCAAATCTTGTAACTGGGGCCTAACTCAAGAAAAAGTCTTTGTTTCTATGCAAAGAAAAATACATTGAGGGGAATTTAAAACATGTATTTCCCAAAAGGCTGAGAGGGAAAACAGTCAAACATACATTTCACTTCTGTGGGGAAAGATTTTAATTATGATTTGATAGCTGTTCATCACAAAGGTGGCCCAGTGAACACAGACAGTGAAAAGAACTTTCTTTAAAGCCTCTTGAAATTAGTAGGACCTCGATCTGATCTAAACAGCCTCTTGCAGGGTGAACTAAGATGAGTGAAGGTTTCCTATTTCCCTGACCTCTAGCACATCCACACCAGTAGACTTGCTGTTAATGAAATCCTCAAACCTCTTGGGAACGTGCACTTCCTTCACAGGGGGAGACCTTGATAGTACTTAAATAGCCACCAGTATTAATAGCAATAGCTGGTAGATAATGTGGAGACTTGGGAACTCTAGGGAGTAATGCAGGTTTGGGAACAGCTCAAGCTGTCTTCCATTTGTCTTTGTAAACCTTTCTTCCTGTCACCGCTGTCTGCATTTCCTTCCAAGGATGAGCTGAGATACCAAACAAAACATGACTACCTAGGTCAAAGGAAACCTGCCTAGGCACAATGTATGTCTTGGGGTGGAAAGCTGCAGTTGCAGCTCTGAGACTCAAATGTGCTCTTAACTTTCAAGTGGTAATGAGACATCAAGGAAGCACCATTACCTAGGATAAGTGTAATCTGTTTCTGCCTTGGCAGTCTAAGCTGCCTTCATTTGGTTCCTCTCTACCTGTGAGGTTTATCATCCCACCATAGACTTCTCTGGCAATTGTGAGGGGAAAAGAGTGAGGTTCCAGCAAGACTTCCAGGGGCTACTCTAACCCACCGAGCAGAATAGTGAAGATATCTCTAAAGATGCTGTTTGTGCATGGATGGATATTTGTGCTAAAACAGTTGGGCATCTACTTTGGTACAGAAGAAAAGGACCAAAGGGTTCTTGATTTTGTCATACAGAACAAGAAGCAGATTAGTAAAGAGGAGAAAAAGGCCTTACACAATGAGAATTGACTGGGAAAGATTGCCCCAGGTAAAACTGGTGACTATTCAAATTGAGAAACATTTCTCTGATTGCTTTTATGGCATTTTTCATAGGGAGGTTCAAGCCAACCTCTGCACATGAAGACTGAGAGCTTAAAGCGTGAGAGAACTGAAAGTTCAGGCATAAAAGCCTGAGTAACAGAAGTAAAAAGTGACATAAACAAGGGAGATAGAATTGATGAATCCTCAGTTAAGAGTGCTGCTATACCTAGAAAAAACTGTCATGGTGTAAATCACAACATACAGAAAATATGATGGATTAGTTTGGTGCAGTCTTCAGATACTGACCTGTGCCAACATTGTGTGCTACACAAAACCATGGAATTAACAAACACTAGTGTGGCAGGTTAGAAGAAGGAATATCTATGAAAGCAAAATGGAAAACCTCTTTGACATCCATTAGGTTTGGTAATATAATACTAAGAAGCACACCATCCTGAGCTGTTATCTGGTTGGCTGGCTCAGTCCCTGTCCAGATTACCACTTAAATCAATAGCTCTCACATTGATTTTTCCAGCACACTGTATTCCAGTAAAAAGAACAATGCTCTGAGATGAGTCAGCTATTTATTCTTTCTGTAGGAACTCTGGTTCATTTTCATTTAGGAAAATAAAAGCAGGAGCCAAAGTACACACAGATATCTAGTAATAAGAACCTGCCTGTTGCACCATAACATGACACAGGCTCTGCAGACATGCAGGTTTGCTACAACTTGCTGCAGCAGCCACAGCCCGGCCTTGAGCTAGAGCAAGCTGCTGTAACAATGGGACTGAAATATTTGGGGATTATCCTAAACAGACCATAACACTGAATTTAAGTTTAGTAACTGCTATGGCAGAGGAGAAAAATATGCCCATATATATATATATCATATACGTATCTATACATATCTACATATCGTAGAATCACAGCATCATAGAATGGTTTGGGTTGTAAGGGACACTAAAGATCATCTTATTCCAACCCCCCTGCCATGGACAGGGATGCCACCCTCCAGATCAGGTTGCTTAAAGCCCCAGCTAACCTGGCCTTTGATAATTCCAGGGATAGGGCATTCACAACTTCTCTGGGCAATATGAACCCCTTCTCTGGGCAATTTAACTAAGAAGCTGATCTCCACATTTTTACCATGACAGGTAGAACCTCAGCAGTACTGTATTTCTATTTATTGCATATATTTTCATGTATTTGCATGTTCAACGCAACATGTACTATAGTTCTGGTATTGTAACTAGTCATCACTATTGTCTGATGTTGTTTCTGCTCTTTTCAACCATGTTTACAATTTCCCATTTTATATAGGTTACTATAACCACAACATGCAGGTTCATTTACTTTCTCTCTTCAGCTTAGCTGTCAGTTCAGAAACCAGCAACCTTTCTCTCACCCAGTTTTGTAACCGTTTAAAGAAACTTACAAAAACTGCAGCAAAAATATTTTCAGTTCAAAGAAGAAATTACAGTCTCAAGAGCTACCTGGGTATTTGGAGTCAGGCTGAAGCGCAACTCTGCCCACAGTTTCTCTTGACCCCTCTCTGCTGCAGGCATAGAGAAGATCTTGCCATGGCCCCTCATCTCTCCCACAGCTCTCCACACACAGCTGCTGTCTCGGTTTCCAGGCTTGGCAACTGCCTGCGAGCTTGGCCTGTTTCTGGGAACTTGAGTTAACAGTAGCTTAAAACTACTAAAATGCTGGAGAAGTTAATAAATGAAAATATTTGTCCCTCTTGTCCACTACCTTTATTATCTCCAGCTTTGACTGCAAGGTACCGGATTACAGTCTATCCCACTTTCCATTAATAACAGCCTCAGAGGCATTCTGTGCTCTGCTTTGTGCAGTTTACAAGATATTTCAGGTTAGCTGTGATCTATTTTGAATCACGTACTCTCCTACTTTTGTACTGTTCCGTGAGAATTAAGTTGATGTAGAAGTAAACTATGCCAGGCACTTCCCCGGGGTCTCAGCAGTGTTACAGGTAACTCTGCGTTGGCTGCAGTCCTTGAGTGAAGATACAAGGATCTATTTTACACAGCTCTTCATTTGCACAGTATTTAGTTTAGGTTTGCACAGGAAAATAATACAGCAGTGAGATCAATAGGTGTTATTTCTATCCATGCAGAGCATTTTCCTTTCACAAAAATTATTGTAATTGACTCTAATAATATTATTTCTAATATTTAGTACACAAACTTTAGCCCATTTTGGCAGACTGATAGTAAGTCTTTTGTGACAGCTGAGTGATGTTTTAACTGTGTCCAAGACAAGTACTAGAGTACTGAAGCTACATAATGAGATACATAGAACTGTATGATAGGCTGATATGGTAAATTACCTAATGACAGTGGCAGTATTTCACACAACAAATCAGATATCCCACCTTCTGTGCCAGGTAATAAATTGTGTTAAGTAGACAAAGGCAAATTTATACATTCATTATCTATCAAGAGACACTTGGCAGAATAACCTTTGGTCTGCAGTCTGAAAATAATTGTTCTCTGACAAGTGTCAGTCGGAAGTGTTAGTGAATCACTATAGATCTTGCTTTGCTGCAAGCACCAGCAAGTCAAACTCTGTTCAGTTACTTGAGAAGCAAGGCCTAAATATAGTTGCTCTGATCCCAGCTGATATTCCTGCTGCTTTTATATTTCTAAAAGCATGTTAGCCCTTGAAACATTTACCAAGATTTCTCGTTTTATCTTATCTTCCCAAGAAAGGCTTCACACTTCCTATGATCAGATACTTAGCCCACAGTTTTGGCTATTTGCCTTTTCACAGCTGCCTGGAAAGGGAGGCAGAAATTGGGAGAGCGGTTTAAAGAAGAAACAGAGAACTCTATGGGGCCAGCACTAATAGAATTCACATATTCAAGAAGCTCTCTTCAAAGTTTGGCATTGAATTATCTGTTAGAGCAAACTAATGAAAGTATCAAAACTTTTTTTTTTTTTAAACCAATAAATTCACCACTGCAGCAAGATTCTGTGCTGAGGATAAATAGATGGTCAGCATCAGGTAGATGGTCAATGCCAGACAGTGACTCCAAAGTGCGAAGGCAGCGGTGGCTGAGCATGACCCCCCCGCAGCTGTGCTGTGGGCAGAGCCATGGCTCACACCCCGGTGTTTCCTCTGCCAGAGAAGACACCGAGCCACAATGCAAGGGGCCAGGGCAGGACCTGCACAGTACCTTTGAGGGCAGGAGGGGTGAAGACGCTCTGCTTCCTCTGCTTGGGAGAGGCACTCTGGGACTGGGGAGGGACAAAAAACAGAGAGAGGCAGTAAGAGATGGGAAGAGGGAGAGCTTTCTGTTCATGGCAGCTCTGGGTCTTGCCCCACAGCTGCTTTCAGAGGGGCACATACCCATCTGAGGAGTTTCTAAGAAAAATATATTGTGTACAGCTGATGCCAGTTCCTGGACTTTCATGTACACAGAGAAAACTAAGATTAGATAGAAAAATATGTATTTAATGGACAATCTTTATGACTCCCAGGCAAGACAGACCCAATACTACTGAAAATTACCCTTCACCCTTAAAAAATATTGTTAAACATAAAATTTGGATAGTCTGTGCTTTTAACAGTCTGTGTAACTGATTCTCATAAGGCAAATAAATGTTTACATACATTAAAATAGTTGCAAGATTCACATTAATCAATATTCCAGTCAAATACAGCATAATCAGTGATTATATGTATAGGTAAGGTAGAACTGAAATTATTAATCTATACATTTTAACATAAATAAGTGGAAAATCTCTCTCCTCCACTTTTGCAATGTGTTCTATTGCACTTAAGAAAATCATTACAGCAGCCAATCATTTGGTCTTTAATTGAGACTGATTTGAGTGTTATATTTAGATACAGTTAAACTTTTTATGGCCCTGAAATTGCATCTATGCACAAAAGATAAAGTATTCCAAAGTAATGGTAGCAAAATTACACATAGAGTAATAGTATAATTATACCAATGTTTAGCTAGCAAAAACTGATGGGAATACAATCAGTGATAAAGCAGAGCAGCTTTTGCAAAATGAAAGCAGCAAAATTGGTGTTCATATTATACCAATATGAAATATGTTGATATACAAAGGGTAATAAAGCTACATAAGATCACACTGATAGCTAGCTTCGGAAGACATAAGCACCATAACACGCCTAACAGAAAGCTTAAGGAAAAGCTGTGTGTAGGCAAGCTTTTTTTTTTCTCATCTAATCAATTTCTATTTATATTTGTATTTATTTATATTTATTTATATTTATATTTGATCATAACAGTGTTGTCTTTTCCCAAATATTTTCTAAAAATGCCTATTATATAGACTGTGAATTTTAATCAGATCTATTTCTTCATGGAACATTTGAGACAGCTCTTAACAGAACCACTTTCATAAAAGTATGGTCAATCCTATTACCTTACCTTATCAGAATGGATGGAATGATAACATTTATAAATAAAATATTATCATCTTTGGAAAGGGAAAGTTATTTATACACGCTATGGGATGGGATAGGTTGTTGATCCTCACCCCAGGAAATCTTTACAAGTCTGTATTTGAGTCCAAATTTGAACCAATCAATACATCCTGCTGCTATTTAAAATGTTGCCTGCTGCTCTGGGCAATGGGTGAAGGAGAAGGAGATGAGAGAATTGCAGGAACTATGCAAGGGGAGATTAGAAAACAAGATCGGAGGAGCCCACTTTTAACTCGTGCAAACAACATTGCTGCACTGCCTGCTGTAGGCTTGGCAAATGATGGAGAGAGTAGGGAGGAGTTTGTAATGCTTTTGTAGACCAGCAGCAACCTGCAGATCCAAAGCAATGCTTGGATGAGTTTAGCTGGCAGGGGCACCTTGGGCCAGGGTTGTTATGCTTTGCCAGGGCATGGCAGCAAGGCAGAGGGGAGGCTTGCCTCTCCCAGTTCCAAGGCACAGGGAGAAGGAGAGCCAGCAGAACTGACACACAACAAAAACAAGGCTGTGTTACTGAGGATGGCATGGCAATGTAAACAAAAATATTAACCAGGATGAATCAGGATGAGTTTCAAAGGGGTTTTAACAATAGACCTATTTTAACAATAAATATGTTTAAAAAAAAATAAAATTCACTTACCTCTGCCTGTGAGATGCTTGTTCTCTTCTCATCTTTTTCTACAGAAAAAGATATGGAAAAAGAAAAGTTAGTACAGAAGTGTTTCTTGGTGCTAACACTTGCAACCCTACAGCACTGCTGTAAATAAGAAATTAACCTTCTGATTTACAGCTTTTCTTTCTCTTTTGTATGTCTCAGAAAACCAGAGGCTCTAATTAGCATTTAGACATAAGAACTTCATCTGAAGCACTTAACTCCTATTTTTTGTCTGTGAATAACAGCAAGCAATGGAGTGCCTTCAGCAGCAGGTCCTTTGTCCAGGCTGGCAGCAGGGCTCTGCGCTTGCAAGTGGGGCTGTCAGGATACAGGATTGCTTTGCCCAGGGACTGCACTTTCTTCTACAGTCACAAAAGGCTTGGTTGCCAAATGGCATGCAGCAAACTCACAAAGGGCTCTATGCACTCAAATCATAATAACCTCACTCAGGTTATTAATATAACAACACTGGCACTGAAGAGCACCTTGAAGTAATATGCAAAATTACAAAACAAAGCTTAACAAAGAGTAAAATTAGAAATTTCATGATGCTACTGGACTGAAATTTTTCCTGGAACTTCTTACTTTTATTGCCTTAGTTTTCTTTGGACTATATGCATGGCAGAATTGGCAAAACTAGAGATTTCTAATAAAATAAGCATCTCTGAGAATCTGTATGAACAACTAAGCAAAATTGTATGAAGCAGGGGAGGCTCAAGGTTCTTACTAACCACGGTATATAACCAGTCTTTGCATGAGCTAAATTCTTTTGCTACTGCTGTCCTGATACAGTTGATGGCCTGACAGTGTCTGTCTTCTGGCAACGATTTCACAAATACTTGATGAATTACGCATAGGATCTTTGATGCACTGTAGTTTGGAGCTCTAAAATAAAATTCCATTAAAAACAGAGACATCAATCTCTCACTATACCAACGTCCCTTCTAAAATTTTCCACTTGAAGATATCAGTGTTTAATTTTCACTGAGGTGTGGCAAATCTGTAAATGTAGGTACGAGGGAAGAATAAGGTCTAGGCTGTATCACTTTATGTGACTTCTCTAGATATTGGCTGCTTGTGGTGTGCTGTGTATGAGGGTACAAGCTAGTGCAGGCAGCTGGATCACATTTTCTGTTGGATTCTTTACCATTGTATCTGTGCATCTTGCAAACATTAATTGACTTACTGGATTTTTCAATGTATGTATTTCCCATTACCTCTTTCTGAAAGGCATTCAAATCACTCATGCTCAAGGTTAAAAAGTGTAGTTGAAAACAGTGCTGATTACTAAAGCATGATCCCACAGATACAGAATTAGACAGGACAATCAGGAGGCCAGTTTCCTGCCATTGACATTTGTGTGAACTTTGGTAAGGTCACTAAACTCCTCCTTGACTTCCTTACCTGTAAATAAGTATAGCAGTGCCTATTTCAGTATAGCAGTGTCTATTCAACTCCATAAAACACTTTGAGGTATGAAGTTAGGCTGGCCAAATGGGTGATTATTTATGTGCTTGTAATCTTTCTTATTGGTTGTACAGCAAACAGACACAGACTTCAATGAGTCAACACTGGACTTTTTTTTTTTTTTAGCTCAGGATCCTGGATTTACTTTGGAGGCTGAAATTTGAATAAATCCGGAACTTTCAGCAGAGAACAATGAAAAGTAAGTTACATCCTATTCCTTCCCAAAACTCCAAATTTGTCCAGATTAAAAATATATTTTGTAAACCCAAGCTGAGGCTTGCATAAGGAACAAAAACTGTAATCAGCAGCTTTGTCAGGTTTCAGGTTTTGATCCTGAGAATGTGCACAATTGTAACCCTCTGGGCTTGCACATTTAATGTTCTAAGTGATGTGACATAAAAACTACCAGAACTGGAAAATTTCCAGCCTTTCCTTTCACCCAGCAGCTCTTATATGACAGGCAACTTTGGAAAAAAGAACCGGTCCTATATGGAGTTAGAGAGATCATGCAGATCCATGGGGTGAATAGTGCCAGTGAAAAGCACCAGACAACATGGACATTTAAGAGTGACTTACAAAATCACATGAACCCCCCCATTTTTCAAATCAGTAAAGAGAGATCAGAAATGAGCCTAAAGGAATGAAAGATACAAAGGTGAGGCAGCAACCATGAAGTGTTTCAAGTAAGATGAAGAGAAATGCAGAGCTGGCTGGAGATGCAGTTTGGTCAGTGGTACATTTTGACATGTATTTATTTTTGAGGACAGAAAGAGCATGACATACTTATTTTTGACAGGCATTATAATGGTCAAGACCCAAAGGAGAGTATAGATTTTTAAGGAGAGGTGACAAGGAATGGGAACAAGGGAAGTCTAGATTCCTGAATGACATAGACTGAGGCAGAGAGAAGAAAATAGACAAAAACTCTTTGTGTAGAGGAGGAGGAAAAGATGGAAGGCAGGGGGGACATGTAAGGAAGATATACTAGCTGTGTGTAACTGAGGTAGCAATGAGAGAAGGAAGAGTGGGGTTGTAGCAGCAGTAAAAGGTGGAATTTAGTCATGACAGAGAGCAGAGCCGGAGTGCAGTGCAGGCTGGAGCTCAGTCAGGAGTTCTCTGCCTGGGGAAAGACTTAGAGCCATCTTGGTCTAACTGAAGGATTACATTAATAATTGTGTGAACATTCTTCCTTACACAAATAATGGTTTTCCAGTGTAACTTATAATGCTTCGAAGGCAGTCTAAATAAACTAATGAAAGCATGTCTCACTAAAAAAGTATCCTTGTGAGAGTCAATGGAAGTAGGAATTAATGTTCTCACTGGCATCAAGAGATAATGTAGACAACCTCTGTGACAACAGATTATATGAGAAAGGAATGTACAAGGTAAGAAAGAACATCATCAGTTACCTACCGCAAATCAGACATTTCCACCCACAGAAACCAAACAAGCCATGCATCTCCCACCCTCAAATTCATCAACAGTTATAAGCTGAATTTCTTTACTGAACTCTTAGAGCATAAATTACTCTTAAGAAGGGTCAGGAAACAATCAGAAAATAAATCACAAATAGCAGACTATGATACCACTTGATTCCAGGGACAGGATGAAATCCCTCGTTTGTCAGCATCCTCTAGTTCCCACCGACTACTATGCAGGCAGGATTCTGTTCACAAAAATCATAGTTATACAGAATGAGAAATTCACTTATCATATTTATAACTAGGCAATTATATCACAGAGAATGTGAATTCAAATGATCAGCTATTTCTCTTTTATATTAAACAAAACCCTAGTTCTCAGTAGATAACTTCTCCCTACAGGTTTGCTCTCTTTTGGGCCCAGAAGGGAAGAAGCTGTTTTAATGATGGTCCATTTTTCTCCCTCACAGAATGTAACATTGTTCACAGCTGTGTTGTATTCCAAATCTCAACCTATGTTCTCTTCCAGGTAAATTTAATCTCATCTGCTCTAATTACCTAACAGGGATCTAATTATTCAAGTAATTTCTAGACAATTTTTGAGTTTTTGTTTCAAAGAGGTGTAATAGAAATCATAGGAAGAGCTGAGAATGGATTTGTACATACCCAAGTACTGGAAAGTGGAGGTATACAAAAACAAGACTGCAGCTTTGTTTAGAGGGGCTTTTACACCTGTGCTGAGATAAAAGCAGACAAGGACTTTCCCTTATGCTGGGTGAATAATGTCTGAGCCTAGTCCGATCCTTACGTCATGCAGACTGGAGTAACACCTGGCAAAATAAACAGGGTTTCAGGCTTTAGTCAGTGTCCTCCGGAAAAAAAAAAGTCAATGAAAGGTTCAGTCTAAAGGACATTTCCTTCAGTCCAGATATGTACACAGAATTTCCGAAACAAAGCCTTGTTTTTTTAAGGAGAGACACTTCTGAAAGCCCATCTACCTGCACAGACCCCCTTTCAGCATTAGACCTGTAAGCTTTAGCCTTTACCCAAGGCAAAAATCTCACCCACTTGCAGGGAAACCTGCAAGATTTGGCCTAACTATATTGCTGAAATAGGTGGAAGAAACACCAGGGAATTTGTATCCCAAACTCTCCTGTTAGTAGGCCTCTTTTGAATCTTTATTAGCACATCCCTCTAGCCAAGCTGATATAATGAGCTGAGCTCCCCAAAGGTGCCATTATATGAAGTCAGAAAAGAACCAAGTGGAAGGAGGTTGGTTACAGACGGGATCACAGCTGCTGGGCAGTGCTGATCACTCTTCCCATGAATCCCCACTGTTGTGCAAAGGGAACGTCCATGCTGGGGAAAGCTTTGTGGTCATTTTAGAATAAGATCAAAATTCATCTGCCTTTCTTCTCCCACTGGATAATGTTAATGCACTTGGAGCAGCTATACAGGGCAAGAGGTGACCTGTCTTAAAAGACTTGGCCTCTGATATCACCCAGGGGCTCTGCAGTGGTCTCATCTCGCAAAGGCTTATCTCGTCCAACTAAGTACCCTGCTTGCTTTCCCCTTTTCTGTAGGGTATCAGTCAGGCACTGGAGAAATAGAACAGATCAGAGAGGCCAGCTTTTACACAAAAGCAACTCAGTAAGAGGCTGGTATAATTGTTGGAGAAAGCTTCTTGTAGAGAGTTTGGAATTTTCCTTGGGAAAACACAGTTGAGCAGTTTCAGATCAAAATCATAGGAGGCTGATAGATTTGGTTAATTTTTGTCATAGTATCTACATTTTCCTTATAACTAATAACCATAATAGTCTTTAATTACTCAGATAGTGGGAATAGCCCATGAGCTGCATGCCCATAACAGGTGTTAGTTAAAGAATGATTTAAACGAGAATGGTTTCAATCTGAAAGAAATGAGCCTGGTGAGAGACTTTCGGGGACACAATGTTTAGTCTGGAGTCACTTTATAATCCTGCCCTTGCCCCTGTATATACAGTGTCACTGGAGGCAGCAAAGTAGATGAACAGAAGCATGGATCCAGCCTTTCACTGCAAACTAGTGCAGGGCACCCCAGGCTAGTGACAAATCAGATACTGCTGCTGCTATGAAATAGTTTAGCCAGTTTCATTTGATTGCATTAGTTTTGATGAAATATCTGAAATATCATGTGTCCATGAGCAACATTTGCTGTCAGAAACTGTGAAAGAAATGAACCAATTGCTGACTTCTGATCAATGTGCTCAATGATGACATAGAGTTGGAAAAAAAAAAAAATTTCCTGCCTGTGGGCCAACTTATCCATGTCCTATAAAGAAGAGGAGGGTGGCTCTCTCTTCCTGCTGTGGGGGTTGGGGGATGCTTGTGTGCTTGGGTAGTTGGGGCAGAATTCTGTTCCCAGCCTTGCTCAGTGCTAACTGCGCAACAAGACAGACCACTTATTTTGAAAACTTACATTTAAATGGAATAGACTCATGAAATTTTAGGACTTAAGAAGAGAAATGTATAATTTTCAGAACAATCTTTCATTGCCTTGCCATTTAGTGGCAGGAAAATCTAAAATTTTCTGAAAATTTTGTTTCAGTCATTTCATGTTTCAATTTCTCCATCAGTAAAATAAGAATATTTTCTTATCCAATAGCTTGCCTCACTGGTGTTTGACCACCACCACTTGTATAAGCCACTGGTATTTGTAAAACAAGCTCATTGAAATCTGATTTAGAAATTGACTGACATATTGTCTTTTTTCTGCCATCACAACTTTTTCTTTCTTCTAGAGGACATAGCAAGATCAAAAATATTTAATGCTTTGCTTTTGCCAGAGTTCTAACTATACATTGCCACATCAGGTAGCATGTCATTGCTTTTTAATAAACCACTGAGGTAAGAAAAGGAAAAAAATTCAAAGCAGACAAACATAAAAAATGCTTATACATCTAATTTTTTGATTTTTGCTTGCTGTTTTTTATTTGCCAGTATCTATCAATGAAAACTTGTCTATGGGTTTAAATGTCATTACATTTAATTACAAAAAAATATCCTGGTAAGTACTTCTGGAGTGAGTATATGTTTCTAAAACCATTCACATTGCAAAAGCACCTCATTAAATTCCCGTATCCCAGTTGCTGTGGAAGCAAAGCTGGAAGGTCTGCTCCCCTCCTCAGTCAAGTGCTGACAAGAGAGAGCGTACATTGTGGCTCGGCTGCATCTCACACACTAATCAGCATCTAAATTACTGCCTGGCTCTTTAGGGAACACTAATAACAAGATTTGTATAGGAAATATTAATAAAAACATACGGGGGAGAGGCATTTGCATGCCTATCCTACCAGGTGTCTGCTGTTAAGGTGTGTAGCGTGGGAAAGGTCCCATGCTGTGCTGACAGCACCATCACCGAGGGACCTGTTGTCACTCTGTCTCACAGATCATAGTGCAGCTTTTTCCATCCAGCTCCTGACTGTAACCAGCCCTTCGTATTTCACTAAAATGCTACAGGCCAGATGAATCTGACACTTAGAATTTTCTTTCCACATAAATCAGTTATTTACATAACTCTGTATTTATTGCCTTCAGTATTCAAGTAGCCATTACTAGGACTGAGAAGAGTAGGGGCTGCAATCTCCTTTGTTAAACCAAAACCTTCCTAATGGTGCTCAAAGTCAGCCACCAAATGAAAAGAACAATCATCCTTTTACTCCCAATACAGAGAACAGCATCTGATCCAAACATTAGCTATATCTCTGATCATACAGAAAATATCCAAGGACCCACTTGAAAGTGCACAGCCATAAGAATAGGAAATAAAACCACCTTTCATAAATTACACAGATCAAAATTTCTTTAAAACATGCATTCTGGTACCATAATCTATTTTGGAAGAAACTGGAGACACTACAGACCTCAAATGTGAATCTAAATGTATTTGTTTATATCACATGAATCTCAGAAGGGAATTATAGTGCCTGGTTCAACCACCTTATTATTCCAGTTTCATACCAGACTCATGAAAATCAGTCTTAGTTTACTAGCATTAAACTAGAATATAAGAGTGATTAATCAGGTCTCAGGCCTTACAACACAACAGTCATGAATTATTACAAGCAGCACAGAAATCATCCTTCTCTTAAGCATTTTGCTTCCAATTTTTCATTCTCCCTTCCTAAAATACATACTAAATATTAATATAAAACAAATTCTAGATAAGTTCTATAAATCAAATATAGCTTGTCAAAATATACTTTGGAAGAGAATTAAAATTTAATTATTTTCCCCCTTCTTACTAATAAGGATTGAGTTGTACTGCTTGTTGTCTTGGAGTTGCACTTCTACCTGACTTTGTGGTGTTCCAGCTGCTGCCACTTCTGTAAGGCTTTTTCTGATATTGTCCTCATTTTGACTGACAGGACAGAAAACAGGCTTTGTGGAAAAACCTGTCATGAAAAAAATACTTCTGTGCAGAAGTTTCTCTTCCTGATAGCACAAGAGGCCCTGTTCTGCAATCCTGCTCCATAAGAGAGAAGGTCAGGTGAGCGAGGCATGGGGAACAGACCTTCCTGATGTGAAGCCTTAGATCTATGATATGGGGACCTGGCAGGTCTTCCCAGAGAAAGTAATCAACCCAAGGAGAAATATGCTTGAAATAATATTCTGTTTGGATAACTAATGTACAGATTGACTTTAATTCACAATATAAACAATGCTAGCCTTGAAGAGGCTTCTTCTAGTTGCTTTTTAAGCAGCACAAAATCCTCTTAAGGAAATGGAGACAGCTTCCAAAGAACAACTGTCTAAATAAGAGGAACCAGGAGGATGTAAGTAAAAATATGGGGTTTTTTAAATTTTGATCTCTCAGATGAGACATTTTCTGGACCAAACAAAAATCTTTTACTAAATTACCAGGAATGACTCTGAGCTAAACTTTTCATGTAATTTGCAGTTGACCAGTGTGGATTACTGGCATCAAAACAGTGAGGAATGTCCGGTAGGACCACAGGGTGTCACCGTGGGCAGAAGCTCTAGATCAGAGTTAGTCTCCACCTTGCTTCGAAGCTCCCTGAAATTTACTCATTCCCAGTTAACAGCAAAACACTACTTTCTGTTTCCAGCACAACAAAGTTAAGCTCAACCAGAAATCTAGGGTGTCTGCTATGCTCTGACCCTTGGCAAAGAGGAGTTCGTCAGTGCCTGGCTTGGCTGGCTGATAAGGGGAGCAAAGTGCTGTTTCAGGCAAAATGAGTCCTATGAGTTGAAAAAAAGAGAAAAAAAGCAAACTACTTTCTCATTTAATAAATTAGTTCTAGACTTAGTGCAACTGGGAAAGAACTTAAGCCATATATAAACTGGCTCTTAGTCAAAACTCTTGCTTGTTATCTAAAGTAAGTAATGACAGTCATATCAATACCCATTACATCATTGAAAGTCCAGGTTAATTAATTCAATTAAGTAAAAATAAATGAGACAAACTGAACAAAACTCCTGTGATTAGTGATTTGAAATTTAAAATCTTTAGTCTATTGGGAAGGTTGCTGGTAAATTCAGGTCTCAAAATGAACAAAGTAAGACTTGAAAGATACATGATGATCTACATACAACTTTTATGCATAGCTATTTAGGATGATTAAAATGTCCCATTTAGATTGAAATACATATAAGAAAAAAATCCCTTAATTCTTGCAGCAGATAGATGTAAACCAGGGTGACACTGATTTTCTGGCATGAGCCAGAAGGGAATCTGACAGCCATCATTTCTGGGTGCCCCAGGCAGTGCTGGAGGGTCAAACTGAACTAGAAGAAAACATAAGAATATTAGACTTTCACAGAGATATGGAACAAGACTAAGGACAAGGACTGCAAAGTAGATGTAAATCACTACGTGGTGTCTCAAAGTTTGTCCTGCTGTGCAGAACAAAAACTGACCTAATTGTTGGGTTACATTGACATAGGGTCTACTCTGACACAACAGCTGACGTCAATAAAGATTGCATCTTTGCTGTATGGACTAAGGGCAGTTTCTACACTCATAGCGTAATCTCACCAGGCCTGAAACCTGACAGTGAAAGACAAGATTCACATGAAGGAAATAGGAGAGCAGTGAAGATAAAGAAGGGTTTTGAGAGGTTAGAGGAAGGCCAGAGCTGTCAAGTGACTGCCAGCAAATACTCAGAGAAATAGGTTCAGAGCAGAAACATGAGTCTGAAATGAATGTGCCCGAGCAAAACATACTGCTAGACTGCTAAATGTTTGCTCACAATTGCTACCATTTTACCAAATGTTCCCAAAGCTCATACACAAAAAACTTCCCAAACAGCTTGGAATTACTTTGTTCATTGACTAAGTCGCAACAATGTACTAGTTTGTGAAAAGGCTTAATATGTTCATTAAATATTTTCAAATACAGAAGGAAGCCAGGTACCTTGAGAAGACAGCTACCCAAGGTTATGAATTCATCAGTAATATTGGATAGTATTAGTAATGTGCTACTTTACAGCTGCTTGCTTGCTTTAGGTTCAGTCTGTGTTCAAATGACATAGTGAAGAGGCTCAAGATCTAAACACAACTGAGGCAAAGATCATGAAGTAAAATCCATACTTACCAGGAATATAGTATGAGCCAATCCCTTGTTATACATTTAAACAATTTCCTAATAACTTCATGTGCAGGAATCAATTATGATGGAAAATTCTTTGTGTCAGTGTTACAGCTGCAATAGCTATCACTGTGAGCAGTTCCTTTCTCGGCTGCGATCTGTAGAAGTATTCTAAGCTCTAAAATGAAAAGCAGCAGCAGCCAAAACCAAAAAAGCCCACAAAAACCAACCCAAACCAGCCAAACATTTCTTAGCAGGCTATAGCTCATAAAGTTGTTAAAAAAATATCGTATCTGAACGGTTATATTTGTACATTCTGGAAAGTGACATTTGCCAGGGGAGAAGAAAACATACAAAACAATAAAATTCTTCCTTAGCCAGTGATTATTAGTGCTGCCTTAGCAGTTTCCTTCCTTTTGGAATAATACCTCAAGGATTTCAGTAAGAATGCATTGTAAAGCTAGTCCTGGCCAACTGCTCATGGCCTGCTTGTGGTTAGAATGCACATGCAGAAAGCTCCTCACATACATGTATCACCTTACACATGAATCAAGTAAGCTACTAATAATAGTTCTTGGGGTTTAGGACCCTTTTTACAAAAAGAAGATTCAAATACCAGTTTTGTAAATTCATTGTTTGGTTTTCCAAGCTTTCCAAAAGTCAGCAAAATGAGGTTTATTATCCCATTCTCATCTTCAGCACAACTAAGTGGGGTGGAACAGACCAGAGCAATCATTGTTAGCTCAGAATAAGTCAGCTGTAATTTCCAAAGGCCTTTTTCAGAATTTCTACTACCCTCACTACACACCAGAGACAGAGGGGACCCTGGGTTTTGTTTTATACATCTCCATTTGTACTGTCACAATCGGAAACACCTTGCTGGGATTCCTGTGGAATAAGCTGTTCCATACCCTCCTATGGGATATGCTGTACACATTAAAGCTGAAGTCACGCACCAGCACCAGCATTTTAAAGAGGCTTGAAAGCACACATCTAAACAATTACAGCCCTGCTGACTACTTACTGTATTTCAAAAACAGACAGTAAAAACCTAATATTAGTCAGGATGAAAAATCTTCTGGGTCGCAATTCTTTAAAGAGAAAATTCTTTTTTCTCCCCTATACTCCCAATCACTTTTTGGTTCATCACTACAATTCCACTTCAAACAGAAAAGGTTATGAAATAACCCTTAGTAATACAAACATGTTACTTTCAAAACAGCTGGTTTTTAGGTTAAATTGCTCCCTGATTCTGTAGCTGTCATGCAGATCCTAATATAAGAGCAAAAAGGTGGGGCAAGTGCTTCAGTTGATCCTAGAGATGCTACTGTTTGGTGGTGGTCAAAGAAAAAGCAGGACAGATTCATTCAAATCTTTGCTTCCTACTGCTGCCTGAGAACAGCAATGGCAGGGAACTTCAGAAAGACTTGAAGGAAATACCATCACCACACGCCATTGAGTGGTGGAGGCTCAGTGCAGAAATGTTTAGGCTATGGGATGTCTAGGTATCAGGGTAAGCTGTATTGTAGCTATATGGTAAAGCTCACTGCTTTATTGAACTTCCTATTTGTCTTTCTCAAGTTTATTTTCTGCCTGGTGTGACTTTCTCTGCTTATCTCATCAGAACGAAGGACAAGGCCTCAGGTGAAAAACACAACCTTTACAATGCACCTTCCTCTATTTAACACTGCTAACTCTGTTAGTGCAGTTTGGTTCCACAAAATGAATAATGCCAAGACATCGATTCTCTGGGGTACATCTGCATGCCAGGTATCCCAGGGAAAACATGAACAAAGAGTGAGCATGTCACTGTGCTCATTCTGCTGCTATGATAGATCCTCCAGTAAACCCACTGGAGAAAAATATTAGAAATTATTTTAGATACAGACACAGGAATAGCATTTTGAAGGGGAGAAGGAGAAAACAGAGCTCCTTTCAACAGACATGTAGCTTAATTCTACCCTAGAACTGCTTTGATTACTGAAAAAAGAGACTTGAGTGGTCCAACTGATCTTGTTTCTACCAGCTGATGACACAGGCAGCTCAGACTCACGGGAGAGCAAAGCTAAGCTCTACACCTCCCTGCACTCTTGCTGAGTTCCTGCACCCTTCTGTAGTTGGCAAAACCTTTCATGATTGATATGTTCAATTTGTTTAGAGTCTATGCTAGCTTTAGGTCCAGATTCATTAAATTCCCACTTTTGATGTATTTTGAAGTAAAGCTGTAACTTCAGTTAAGCCACATAAAGAGTTAAATTTTATCTCTAAAAGCTCAATAAATGGGCTACCTTGATTGATGCTTTAAGTGCAACCCCTTCCCAATATTCTGAACATAATGAGGTTACTGCTAAAAGCTGGATTCGTTCTCATCTGTCTGCATTATCTATTTATTTCACACACGTCACCATGGTAAATGAGTGCTGCATTAAGTACTAAATAGCAGAGGTCAGAAAAACCCTGTGTTGTACTTTTTCCCTCTTCAGCAAGGCTGAAACACTTATTAATGGATTTTAATTTATTACCTGATGTAAAATAAAAAAATATAACCCCCCCTAGTATTAGCACATTATTGAAGTATGATTTAAACATAATCTCAAAACAAACTAATTTGACATTCTTATTCAAAACATTTTGTCTTACAATGACTAAATGGACTTAATTTGAAATAGTAGTTGAAATTTTTTACCATTTTAAAAAAAATTAAAATCCCCGAAATAGAACGTTTACCACAGGCTAAACTGGACATATTTTCTCCAATTTTTTTTTTAAATGCCATCAACCTCCTAAATTGTATGCTCATATAATATATAATATATGAAATATAGCTAAGTATTTTGACTCTGGGAAGTAGTTATTACACCTAGGTATTTCATTTTTTAAATAGAAAACTCACCATCGATTCAGAATTCTCACCAAAACAAACCATATGAGGTGTATAAGCATTTGGCACAGTGCAAATCTGTGAAGAGCTCCTCTAGCAAAATATTAAGCCTTATGAATGCAATAAAGTCAGAATCTGTCCCACTGACTTCCTCACCAGGCTAGGCAGCCATGCATGTTGCTACTCCCTGTACATGGCGCAGCTCTGTCATGCTATATGCACGGAGGTGATAAGAAATGTAAACATTCCAAAAGCTTATCAGTCCTCACACTGAATGATCAAGCAGCTGGAGATCTGTAACATGAAGCCATGTATATTAAAAATTATCTGCAAATAATCTCCTGGGGTAGAAGACTTGGTACATCTGGTATAAGGAACAAGGAAAATAGATGAAGAGTACAAGGTTCAGCTCTAAAAATACCTCATTTGCTTTCAGATAGTTCCATGGACATTGACCCTTCCAACACAAAATCAACAGGAAGCAGGGAACAGGAGGAACAAATAAAGTATATGGTACTTAGAACAAAGTAAAGGGTACACATTAGGAGCTTAGCTGCACTGATAATAAAAATATATGTCAATTTTCGTCTCTTGGGTATTTAAGGCTGGAACAAGAAAAATGTATTAAATGCAATTCCACCCATACTAGCAGCAAGTAAACCTTTTAGGTTTTGGTTTCATGTCCTCTCAGCTGCACCACTTCTCTGATCTAGGCAGAAGTCTGAGTCCTGGTTGTCTATATCCAGCCTCTATTTCGATTCACCAGAGTTTACTCAGGCAGTGTTTGCACCCTGCACTGCCCTGTCTCACAGAGGGATGCTGGACTCCCGTGAACAGGAGGGACTCATGCTTGTTTTCACTAGCCAGCTAGTAGAAGCAACCAAGCTCATACAGGCTATATGTCATGTAAAATGTACCTGTGCAGTCGTCAATAAACACTGAAAATGAAGGAAGCATGGATAAAAATAAACATGAAAATTAAGTAAAATAAGCCAATTTTGACCCGAATACATAAAACATCTTTTTGTTTTGACTTTCTCTGAGTAGCTGTCAGACCCTTCTCCTCGTTAAAGCACTGCTTATTGACTAGAGACAGTCCAGACTCTGGTACTATATGAAATAGTCCGTTTCCTTTGTTTCACACTATGTTGTTAACAAAATGACCAAAATAATCCCAGGGAATGTTTCTATTTGTGAATGAATGTGTTTATGCCCTTGAAAATGGTGAAAACATAGCTGGCTGCTTTGGTGATAATCTTTAGTTTAAGCCAAGCAGTGCCCAGTGCATCCCAACCAAGTCAAGCCTTGTCCTCCAGCCTGCTCTTCTTACTGTACTGAAGGAAGCCTGACAGCTCTTTTGACAGGTGGTGACAGTGACATATAAAATCCTCACTCTGTCATGAAAATGGAGCATATTCATGAAATGGAGCATTTTCACGAGTGATGCTAAGGAAAACTTTTTTTAAAATTAATTATTTCTTTCTGGAACCTGTGAGCCATTTCTTCTGGGCTGCATTAAGAACAGCTCAAGCACAGGTTCCTGACTGTTTTCTTTTTCTTTTTTTTAAAGTCCTTGTACTTTTCTTTTTTTTCATGGAGTCTGTACTCCCACTGATACATGCAAGGAACTTTTGCTGTGGCTGTCCCAGACACTTCTGTGAGCCTGAACTGCAGAGTAAACTCAGAGTAACCCAAATGAAAGAGCATCTGAGCACAGTGTATATAGGTAAGAAAAAGGGATGTAGTTTGCCACTGAACATTTGTAGTCACACATCAGCCTGCAAACAGCAGGATATTTTCAAGCACAGACATTTTCATATCTGTTCTGGAATCCCTATGACCTGTCACCAAGTATTATGCAATGTTTGTTTTATATATTTCATTGTTTCATTATGTCAGATAGTCCTTTCCAGCACAGGCTGAAAGAACGCTGCCCTGACAAGTAGTGTCTGAACTCTGAACATCCTGGTGGCATTGGTAAGGTGCTCTGAGCTATACCAGTCTTCTGGTGTGAGGGGACACAAATGTTTTTCATTGCTTATTGCATACCTCTACAAACTCCTAGACTGATATAAAAAGAGACAGCATACTTAAATGGTATACTTATTTAGCATATAGAAAGACCAGCTATTTTGACAAAAAAAAAATACAGTTAATGACAGTTTTTATTAATGTACTGCTTTTCTGAATGCTTTATTACCACATTAGAAGCCTAAATTTGCAATTGAAAACAGCTGCTATTTGGCTCACTCACTTTCTAGTTCTTGAACCAAAGTAAGCAGTATGTCCTACCAGAATCTCAAGCTTTGGAAAAACATATCGGTTTTCATGAACTCTGAGACCAAGAGTTCTCTGCTGATTCAAGTTTCAGTGAGATTTTTCCCTGAGAAAATATAACCGAACTGCTTGACAATGCCCAGAAACAGCTGCCTCTTACATAGTTGGTCTTTTTTGACCACAGTTTATTTTTTCTTGGGAGAAAAAAAAACATGTGACCATTATATATAAAACAAACATATGTATTCACCTAGAAGCATTATCTAACTATATTACTCACAAACATTACTGTTGTGCAAAGCATATCACATTTATCCCCTCAAGGATGTGGTTCTGGCACAGTTTGCATCACCAGGAAAGCACATCTGTATGTGGTAATGAGATTTATTGTGCAGGGAAAGTCCAGGAGTGCCTAAAACCAATTTAGTATATAAACCTTAACTACTTGGGTTATCATGGAATTGACACAGGTGTAAGGACAGTTTTTCTTTCTACCACCCACCCGGCTGTGTTGTTTGCTACTGCACTAAATACTCAGGCTGCTCATGAAGCATCTCAGCAGATCTCTGGGGAAATGGCAGTAATCTGAAAGGCGTGAATCTCTTTCTGGATAATGGAAAATCAGCTAGGAACAAGAAAGCAAACCTGCTAATGCCAAAAGATAAGCTGCAAGCATGTTCCTTGTTTGAAGACAGGTACAGCTTGCTTTTCTTCAAGTTATGATTTCCAGTGTTCAGTAATCTCAGAGGTACTGAGTTGTTTTATATTGCTTTTGCACTGATAGTATACCATTTCTGCCTTGAAATGAGATTTGTAAAATGCAAAAAGGCAGCACTGGAGAAATGATATCAAAACATGTTACTACGTTTTTCTTATTTCCAAAAACTGAGTAACATTTACATTACAGGCAAGGAAGCCAAAAGAGGCAACAAAGTAGAAGTGAGAGATGGAAACAGCAAATATGTAGAAAATTTAGAAACACAGAAGTTTATCCTAATGTTTACCCATATTCTAATGCTTCAAGAAGACTGAACACTTTGACACAAGTTGAACAGTCTTTGCCAGCCAGACTGTTTGATCTTGTGTTGGCCCTGTGACAAAGCCAGTCTGTACAGGAACACTGGCATTGTTTTCTGATCAAAGTGAGCCCTAATGGTATTAAACCTGAGTTGTGGTCTGACATGCTTTCACTTCTCCACTTTGCCACCAGCTTTTTCTTGAACCATTGCAGTATGATATTCTGCTAGCTTAAAGCATGGTCAGACTTTTATTTCAGATAATAAGAATTGATTTTCATATATATCCTGCTATGTTTGGTAAGGAGACAGGAGGTTATGCATGTACAGAAAAGGTTGCTTTTAGGGTATGGTGATATTCAGTTTCTGTTGGCTCCAATGATATTGCAAGAGAAATATGAAGCAGGAGATCTTTAACAACTTTTGAATTAAATTCTCATGCAGCATAATAGTTAAATATGTCTTTAAAACTAAACGTGTTTATGTCCCTTTTATAAAAGGCAGACATGAAGCAACTCTGACTATAGCATAATATGAGTGGGTTACCCCAGTAACACATGCAGCATCCTGCACAGGATGAGATGCTGCTCATTTTTGTTGTTCCATCACCTTATACTTGTCTTTGCTTTCACAGATAGTAAAACAGTCTTATAATGTCAAATAAAAGTAAAACTGATTAGATATTATGAAATCAAACATCAGATGCTCAGAAAACATAGCTCCATTGATAGCAACTGAAGCACAATAGATTTAAGCAACTTCATAATTCGAATCTCAGTTTGCTAGTGCTAGCTTCTCTGCTCAGATGTGGCACAACCCATCAAAGAGCTCTTTACAGAGCACTTACCGAAAGAGTTAAGAGTTTATTTACTGCTGTCACAGAGTCACAGGATATACTGAGTTGGAAGGGACCCACAAGGACCATCGAGTCCAACTCTTAGTGCTGCACAGGACCATCCCTAAAGAGTCTGTTGCTTCACAAACACACTGTCTACTGCAATCACTGTTACTGCTGCAATTCAAATTTCTCTTTTGTTGACTTTGATTGTAATTATATTTTACACCAATCGGAGTGAACATCAGAAAATGCAACATTAAATGATGCTACAGGCTGGATATTAACTCCTGTAGTCACATATATCACCTGCCTTTAAATCATTTGGTGTAGTCTAACACTGTTTCTTTGGAAGCAAGGAAGTCAAGCAGACTCTTCTTATAATTTTTGAGTACATGTCATTAGTTTAAAATGATGTAGCCTTAGTAGATATTCCATCTTCACTTTATAGCACAACTGACCTGACCTAAGTCGGTGAAGACATATTCCTGTCAAAGCTGTAGCAGATATCAGGGATGGATGGGAAGACTCAGTAGAAAACAACTTTTAGATCTTTGTACAGAAGAATGCAAACTGAATTTATTATGAAATTCTGAAATGTCCAAACACATTTTACTGCCTTCTGGTTTCCAGATGGATCCACATCTAGATCAGAATACCACCAAAAATGCTGCTTTTTTTCCTGCTGCAATCAGAAGCAGCTGTAACAAAAAGCTATAGAAAAGTCTGATTCTTAGAAAATGCCTGTCTCTGTTTTTCAAAAAAAAGTTTAGATAATTAGAGTAAACTCTTCTGGGGTATCCAAACATTTAGAATTGCATTAGGACACACATTTCAAACTCTTGGAAGCATATCCTTCACTAGCTGTTTGCTCCTAATGAAGGAAGTAGAGTACTCCAGTGCGTAAAATCCAAGAGACAGGATTCTAGTTTAGCCCAGCTCTAATTAAAAAAGGTGAGTTTGACAGTATCACTGGAATTCTATGCTGCTCAGTTTTGCCACTGATCTAGGGAATGCTTCTAAAGCAATTTTTTTGAGTGTCAGGTTAGCAGCCTTACTATTATTATTCTTTTATTACCTGCAAACATGTGTAGTGATTAATTTACTATTTTTGGAGACAAATTGCATTTAGCATCTCACTGAATTCTATTCAAAATCCAATAACTGATCAGCATTTTGGGGTTAAATCAGCAAGGTGTCAAGAACTCCTAGGACTAGCTGACTTGGAAATTTGAACGTATACAATAATTTCAGAAGCTGTACAGTACCTTGCAAGATCGAGACCATAAGGATTTTTTTAGCATTTGCACTTCCATTGTAAATCTATTGTCTGCCTTTCCAACCTGGCTTTACAATCCTTGTATTCAGCAGGTTTACACAACCATCTCCACACAACCTATTCAAAACACTCGCCCATATCAAGCTCACCACATGGAAATACCCATGTAGGTGCTCATGCATGAACCGTGCAGTGAAGGACAGGAAAATGGAGCTGCTGTTAAAGTTTTATTTTTATCTGACTTTATATAAAATTTTAAAAATAGGGCAAGATTATAATATAACCAAAGAATAACATCATTAAGATTAGTTCCCAGTATCCTGAAAGAGTGGATAATATCTAAATTAATAAATATAAATAAGTGAAGATGAATACTAAGTTGGGCTTGTATGGAAGTTGACTGAGACTTACAGCAATCCTGACTCATAATAAAAATGATTTATTTAAAGATTTATTATGAACATTGCAGGAAAGGTGATAACAGACATGGACCACTTTGTTTAAAGTAAAATTTCCCGTAAATTAAAGAGTTCTTATTATCTGTTTGGTTTTGATTTGGTATTGTACCAAGTATCTGTTTATAAAAGGAAATGTGATGGTACAAAGTGTACAAGGTGAATTGCAAAAGAGATTAACAGTCAAGGTGAATTTGTTTTAAATAAAGTCCTAGCAACATAGACACTGTAGATCCCATTAGGGTAAGGAAAGTCAGTGTAAGGCAGATTTTTCATGCACCGTTACTGAGAGCTGAACTGCCTGAAATTCAGGCCAGAAAGCTACTCTCCAAACTGAGATTGGGGTTACATGGGTCACTCTCAGTGTCAGAAGATAACCTTAACAATATGACATGCTTGAACTTCCCTGATCTGTGTGCTGAACTGCAATGACCTCAACTCCAAGAGTCAGGCTCTCAGAATACTTCTATCTGTATGTTTCTGAGGAATTTCAGCTACTGGTGATGTTGATCAGACCTGAGGACCTGCGGTACAGTGAAACAAGTGGAGATCCTGAAAGACCTAAGACGGTTTTGTTTCACTGAGGTGCCAGGGCACACAGTAATGGTCTTAGAGACACATCAGTGAGAAAAAGCCTGAACCAGTTTTAAAAAGAGAATCAGGTGATTGAGAGATAAGACAGGAAAAAATGTTGCAGACCACTACAAAGGAAAAATTTGATATAAAGTAGGCACTGTGTTTCAAAGGGATTATATGGTAGGGATTTTTCCATTTTTGCGGAGCTTTTTTGCTTATAATACTGCCTAAATAGCTTATTAAAGAATTTTTCTGAAGTCACATTTATGTGACAAAGTATGTTGCAATCTCAAGTCATCCCATCGAAAGTTTTCTGGGGGGAGTCTTGGATGAATATAATGTATTTGCAGTTGAACAGGAATAATGAAAACACACATTATATGTTTCATCAGAAAACTAGAAAAGAACCTGTTTCATAGAAGCAATTCCCTTGGCTGAATTAGCCCTGGAACTACCCTGGCATCTCTAGAGATTGGACTTTGTAGGTCTCCAAATCCTCCGCCCAAGGAAAGAAAATGTTTGTGGATGGAAGTGCTGGATCTGGGTCATAGTAATTCTCTTTGTACATATAACAAAACATTTACATGGAGTATAAAATTGTGAAAATATTGACATTATCTGAAGGCCAGGAATTACACATGGGGTTTACTCCAAACAGTCCTAAGATCTTTATCTGATATTTAGTGCTGCGACATTAATGACGTATTTTTAAAATCATGTAGTTAATAAAACCAGTTTGCAGACAATCCTGTGCATACAAGTTCAGTGATCTAGAAGGTATGTTGGCACCTACCTGGAGGCACATGTTCATTCATGATGACGAGTGATGCTGGTGTAGGCCTTCTTTTCCTGATCTGTAACAGGTGTAAACCAAGGAGAGTCATTAGGGTCCATCGACTGCCCCGCACACAAAGCAAAGCAAAAAATCCATCTAGTGTTCTCCTGAGCATAGACCAGGCAAAGTTACAAAAGAAACTATTTAAAGAACAGCAGCACTTCACTGTCTTTCTGACAGTTTGTGTGGTCTGACAGTGATCCGGGTCATGCTCTTGCTTGTACGGGCAGAGCAAAGGCATGGGGAGAGCTTTCCAAAATACCTTTAGGATTTGTAATCATCTTGAGTTAAGTTTTTGGACATGTATTGCTGACAAATATCAGTCATATCTTAAAATATTGACATTTAGCTTTGTGTCAGGAAGATGATTGCAGTAGTTTGTGAGTTTGTATGTGCAAATCCCTAGTGCTGTCACAGTTCTCACAAGTAATAATTAGTAATATTTTGCAAGTGCACTTCTGAGTTGATATTACAGGTATGCCTTGCAATGAATTTATATTTCTAAAGTGTGACCAGAGGTGTTACTACTGTTCTTTAACTAAAAAAACTCCAGTATTTAAGACTTTCAAAAGAGTATTTCCGAAAAGCACTATACAGCAGATCTTTACATACCGATATATAATCCTGAATTGTATGAAATTTTTCGTATTCAGAGTTTATCTGGGTAACTACTTTTGTTCCATTAACAGTGGCTGAACTGCATGGTATTGGACTACCCTCCTATAATGCACACATTTGCACTGAAAGCTTTTTGTTGTTTCACTAAGGCCTCCAGGCTTGATATTCTATTGAATTTAAGAGAGGGACCAAGAGTATTTAAGATAGAAACCATTCTGACACGAAACCTCAATGTCAATGCATTTGTTCTTTTTTATTTGCTGATCCAACATCTGTATTTAGTTGGATTCAAATTTTGCTTTCAGAGGTGTAAGTGGAAAATTACATCAATCAGGGTTAATGGGTTTATTCCAGATTAACATAACTGTAGCTGACAGCAGAATTTACCATTTTAATTTCATCATACGGCCACAGTGAAACTGTATCACACTTGGAACTAAACTCACAACACACACACAAAAAAAAGGACTGCTCATAAATACCAGGCAGAATTTGGGCCACCGCATTTCAAAAGCCATGGGAATTCCAGGAAATCCTAATCCTATGGTTCTCATAGATTTCAGAAAAATACCAAAACACATTCTGCTTGAATTCATTGCAGAACTGTTCAATAAAGCATGGACATTTTGCATCTCAGAAGTACCTATGGGCAAAATGAAGACCTGCAGCAATTCTCTTCTGCACCCTTCTAATATTTCTGCATTCAGTGGTCACTCAAAACTCATTGTTTTCTGGCAAAGGTGTCTTCCTTTCAAGAGACATGACATCAGAATATTCAGGAAATCAGATACCTGTCCTAAAGGTATAAAGAATTTCATAGCTAATGGAATGGAACGGTCAAGGTTATAATATTCCCCTGGTATCATCTAAAACTAGACTTACCCAAATAGAAGCAAATGCTGAGAATGAGTTGCACTGAGAGAAATGTATTGGGTCACCTAATTAGGATTTATCCCGTTTTTCTCACAAGACTCCCTGTGACTCTTTTTATGCACATCTATGCACATCCGTACACAGTAATAGGTATCATTTTCTCCTTAGATGTCTGTATTGCTACACATATATACATTATGTGTGTGTTTTGGGAGTGAGTCAAAACCTAAAATAGCACATGCATCATTCCAGTGGACAAAAGTCAGGCATATTTCTATACGTGTATATTTTTCAAACATGTAAACCACTGTAAGAATGACAAAAAGAAGACTATATAAAAATGAGATATATGGGAAGTAACTGAAGTGATGGCTATAGTGTAAAACATAACTAGTATTTTCTCATGTAAAATAAATGGGAAATAAGATGTCTTCTACCCAATATTTCTGTTAGGTACCTATTATCAGCTTCATGTTTTGCTTTATGTACAAATAATATACTTGATTTGTTGAGAATGTGTATTCCTCTGAAGTGTATGTATTAGGGTACAAGCGCAGTTACAGAAAAGCACAATAAATATATACTGAATAAACCTACCCAAGTTATAGAAGCCATATTCTGGCTAGAGGACATATCCTTCTCCCTCTTTAGGTATACCTAGACATTGCTACAACCTCCAGAGCATTTAATCTACAGTTTCACTAATATAAGTTAGAAAACCATTTAGGCAACAAGTATTACCTGTTCTCACCCCACATCTTGCCCCCATTCCTACCCCCTTCCCTCAAAACAGTGAAAGAAACTCGTCTTCCTTACCTGCTCAGCTGCCTCGGGATCTATTTGACTCTGAAACAAGGGCACAGCAAACTGTATTTTTTTGGGACTGTTGGGCTCCATTGTGATGCTGCGGTGAGTCAGACGAGAGAAGAGCCTGGAGCTTGAGACTGGGTCTGCCCCTTTCCCCAGGCGCCCTCCCCACAGCCAGGCTGAGTGCTCTGCAGTAACAGCTGTAACTCCCGACTTAGCTCGGGAGTCTGCGTGAGTCGAGCAACTCCCTTATTCCACATCCACAGAGATGCCACTAGCTTGGCTATTTTCTTTTTTTTTTCCCCTCTCCCCTCTCTTCAGCAGTCCTTCAGATCCTCTCAGCAGAAAGCTGAAAGGAACAATAAGCTAATTGTGTACCAGCTCACTTCTACATATGCCAAGCATTCACTCAGAAGCTAATTGAAAATGCAATACTAGCATTGCATGGCCTGGAGCCCTGGGATTTGAAAAAGAGGATCTCTCCACCATATATTACTAACTGGCTGCTCAGAAGTGCAATGCAAGCTCCCTCTGAGTATTGCTGATGGGCTCTTAATTATTGATGAACACAAATCAGGAAGTTTTCAGATTTTGGGGGTGGAGGTAGCAGGAGGGGTGGATGCAATAATTCGATCTCTGTTACAGTATGCCAGAACTGCTCTCCTCTTCTCATGTATCAAACAGTTGCCTTTGATCTTTGAAATCCTTTTTAAATCTGATAGGTTTAGAATCTTCTAAATCTTATAGGAAGATTTTTTGATGATGATGCTACGCAGATGCCCACACCTTCATGAAGCTTCTCTGGTGTGCTAAGAAGGTTTGCACCTCAGGTTGGGTTTGCAGATTTAGACTGTGATTTCTTTTGGTGGGCTTCATTTTGCATGACTCCAGATACTGAGAACATCCACATTTAAGCCAGCTGTCTCAGTTCCCTCATGCTAAGCATATCAATGGGCATTTAATTCTATCCTACTTAAGCAGGATATAGTGTTTACTCGAGATTACACTTTTTCTCCATTAACTTTAGCAAAAGGAAAGATGATTCTAGTTACCTCACTTTTAGGTGGTTAAAATTCAGAGGCCAAATACTACTTCAGGGTACAAAATCTGTGCCTTCTTCCAAGACCAGAAAAATAATTTGGTCAATCATATCAATAGTACTCTCTTGTGAATATAATTATTTTCACTTGTCATTTTGTGTTAATTCAAAAGAAGTGTGTGAAATGATACACAGCAACCACTGGCTTAACCTACCCCTTTGTAAAAGTCAGAGGAATTTGCAAATGTGTTCTTTCCTCAAGCCACTGAGAGCACTAAGGATTTTCACAGCTCACCACAAGCTTATTCAGTCACTGAGTACTTTTCCACCTGTGCCAGCGAAGGAGGCAGGGAAAGAGCAAGAATCGTGGATAAGAATAATGCTCTGGCCATACACAGCAGAAAAAACCAGCCAGTCAGGGATGGAATACTTGCTTGGCTTTGATTTTTACAAATGAAAACTGTGACACATTACTGGAACACAGGGGCATTTCTGAGCAGAGGTAAGCACACTAGGAAGCTGCTTTATGAAGGACCTGATAAAGATCAGGAGGTGAGGATACACTAAAAATGAAGGATCCAGTTGGCTCAGGGATCAAAAATAATTCTCAGTGAGGGTTGAAATTTCCCTCTTCATTCAAATCAAAACTGCAGTGGTTTCCAGCTGACAGCAAGTAGCTAGCAACTTTCCTGTTTGATTTCTTGTGATAGTTTTAGTTGGCATTAACTTAGAATTGTAGAATCACAGAAGAGTCTTCTTGGTGGGGGCCTTCTGGAGATACCTGGTCCCTCCTGCTGCTAGAAGCAGAGCCCAAGATCAGGTTATTCTGGGCCCTCTCAGTCTGAATATTTTTGGTGCTAAGGTGAAATGCTCACTTTCATTTACCAAAACAAAGGAAAGAGATGCACAGAATACTGATGTTCAGTGTTTTGTATGATCATTTTTAAGCCTTCACTACTCCCACAAAGACAAAACATAATTTGCTTTGTAGACTTCCACAGACAATTAGAGCCAAAGTGCAATTGCAGCAGTTCTGCTGGCACAACTAAGGCTAAGACACTGATGTTAGAGAGGCAGATGCTGCTTTCACTAAGGACAATTAGAGAGTTGTTTTCAGGACAGTCTAATTATCCAGTTTCACAAGTCCTTCATGAGCAGACATGCTGTTATCTTCAGTGACAGCTTCAGACATACCAGGGATATATACACACATACATACCAGGGATATATACATACATACAGGGTTACAAGGGGGAGGGGGGGGGGGAAGGAAGGACATAAACAGGGATCTGAAGTTGTGGCTTTCCTCTCGAATTTTCATACTTAAAAGAAAATGATTTTTGTTTTCTCAGTCTCAGATAATGTGAGAAAAATGTTTTCCAGCTGCTTTGCTACTATATATATTAATAAATGACATATTTTAAATGTCAAGTTTCTCTATAAAAAAACCTGTTTGCCATAAAATATCTATTCTAGCTATCTCTGAAATTTCATGTATTAAATTGTGCAATTACAATTATAGTATATGTTACTGATTACAGGAGCTATAATTATTTCAAAGGCTTAAAGTTTCTTACTTTAATGATAAAATAGTTTGAAAAAAAACATTCAGAGAGCGAAAATTTACTAAAACATTAAATGCTCAAAGAATTATGGTGGTGCATTTCAGCTCTAGATTGCTGGACTTTGCTATCTAAAGGAATTATGTCTCAAATGCATTGCTATCAATGGTATATGAGGAAAAAGTTAAACAATCTTATGAAGAAACAAACCAACAAAACTACTTCCTGGCAGGTTTCAAAGGGAGCCAGAAAACAAGACAGAACAAGACACAAGGACAAATCCTTAATGGGGCTGCTATGTCTGGGAGAGAGGCCCACCAGCAATGTGATGTGGAGATATTTGCTTCCTGCACCTCCCCTCTCTGTGCCTATTTGGAGCTGGCTGCCCAACAATCTTCACATGCATTATAACAATAAAAGTATTTTTAAAATAGTATAAAAGGTACATTTCAGAGAGCACTCAGATACAGCATTACAGGATTACTACCTCGGCTCACTCTTACACCTAATTTGCAGCACTAGAAGTCTCCGGGCAAAGTGTGTTTGCATTTTCTATAGACTGCATCACAGTCTGGGAAAGAGCTGAAACACATTTAAGCACTGCCAAGTCCTTTTAGCTCATCTTCTGTTTTTAGTGCACTCCCCATAATGTTTCAAATGCCTTCATGATTCAGCTAAAACTATAATGGAATTAAAAATAATAATAACTGTGCAAGATCTTTCCTTCCTATGTCATTCACTAAGTTCTAGCATGAGGCACGGCCTTTTAATATATCCTACTGTAGTGATGAGCTATCAGAGCACTCACAGCATAGTTCCTGCTTGAGGTATTTCCTCTGTTGTCCTAGGAGAGGTTTATATCTTGTTTCCAGTCAAAGACAAGGCTGCTGAGATGGGAATTCAAGGGTGTCTGTCCTGCACTCTCCTTACACAATTTCTGTTGTGGCTGCGTTACCTCATCTTCTCTGGTGTGGTCAGGGATCTACTGCAGCATCACTCTCAAGAGGAGAGGAAACCTGGAGTTCATTGTAAAGCCAACATATTTAAGGATTTGGCTCCTAATTTCACCAGGGCAGATGCAGAGAAGCACTAAGTTACAGTACCCTGATCTACTAGGCTGCCTTTTCAGAGCAAGGATTCAGCTTGAAAGTGGCACTTCTTCCAGTGCATCTCTTAGGATACAGCTTTAATCCCCACTGTAGTCACTGATATGTGAGAGCCCTAACAAAGATATGTTGATTTGTGCATTCCTTGGGCACTTCAGCTTTCCTGGGCAGCTCCAGCAGCACTGGGGGAGAAATGCTGCAGAGCACATTGGTTTTCTGTTGCAGCCAAAAGGACCTCAGTGTGCCCCTTCCTTCTGCCTTTTTCTAATAAACTTTCTTCCCTGCCTTTGTCTGTACAGAAGCATCAGCTTTACAGCTCTTGGTGTTGGTCATGAGCAGAAGAGACGTACGTTGTCTTTGCTGTGCACACCATAACTCTTCATGGACCGGTTTTCCTGTTGGGGCTCTGCACTGTGCATTGTTCACAGGTGCTAAAATCAGATGCAAGACTTCCAAGAACAAAAAATAAGATATTCAAAATGACCCTAAAATTTTCTGTTCAAACCAGCTAAATACAGACATTGCAAACAAGGTGACTCCCACTGAGCTGCTGGAAACACAGTCTGCTATTTATGTACAGAAAATGCAAAGAATTTAAAATCTGCAAGGTTGGGAGAACACAGAGCAGATCACATCTGCCTCATGAGTACTAAGTGTTGCCACAGGCAAGACAAAAAGAATAACAGAAAGTCTTGTCAAGCAGTGACCAAGTCAGTGGGACATTCAGTGAGAACTGATGGCCTGATAATAGCCTAACTCAAATTTCCATCACCAGTTCTCATCCATAGAACATAAGGCTTGGACTTGTTAATGTACTAACTATATATGTGGATATGTAAAGCTTAGATAAGTAAAAAAATACAACTATTTTTATTTATACAATCTCTTTAGCTAAGATAATAATTTCTTAGCAGTAAGTTTTAATCAGAATCAGTTTAAAGTAACTTTATCCAAGCACATAAGAACTGATACTGTCTATTCCTGTCTTCCTCTGAAACTCACAGCTCTCCAGACTTTCAAGTAATGTACAAACATTTACTGTAAGGTCCTATCCACTACCATCAGTAGAATACACACCTCCAAAATATAGGAAATGAGTTGGATTAATGGAACATAATCTGATTAGACGGTCAAAAGATCCATGTGTAATATAGACTACAGTTCAATAGTGCAGAAACCAAAATTCTGGTACTGGTTTTAGGAAGGTATTTCAGCAGAAAGATATGCTAGAAATTGCTTCCTTACCAAGAATAGGGTATGTCTAATACATTTTTCAATAAACAGAAGTGCAGGCAGTGTATATAGGTTTTAGAATTAAATTATATTGTGTTATTTCCATATGAAATCTTTAATGCAAAAACTGACTACACAACTGAATTAAACAATTATATAAAATTAGTTGTTACTGTAATTTTTTTTTAAACAGAAGTTAAAATATAGAACACAGAGATGATGACAAACGAATGAACTTTCACAGTTTCAGCATCTGAGTTATAAAACTCCTGTGTGAACACACACCAGCAGTCTGAAAATGAAAAGTCATCAACTGGCTATAAAAGCTCAATATGCCAAATTCAGAACATGTTTTTAAAATTCTCATTTTTGATTTTGAGACTCTTCAGATGTGCCTTATTTCTAGCCTTCTCCTCTCCCTCTGAGGACATGCTAAACCTAAAGAAGTCACAGCAAACCTCAAGATCCTGCCTGCAGCATCTGAAAGGGAGGTACTGAGCCAGCTGGACGTGTATCCCTGGCACACCTGGAGGACAGTATCTGGGTTTTGGTGACCTGGAGAAGGTGGCTGAGGCACAGTTGTTTGTTATTTCCTATACAGGTATTGTGTGCATCAGGAAAGGATTGCTCCACAAGTAAGACAAGCCAGGAGCCAAGGGTTACCACAATTCACAGATTTCATAGGAAGCAGAACAGCTACTCACTCATTGAGGCAACTGTGGCTTTTCATTGTGCTGCTCTCTCATTGCTACCTTTTCATTACTTAACTGTTGTCCAGGCTTTCTCCTTTTATCCTGACAATGAAAGAAAAAAATGTTTCTGTGTATATTCACCCATCACTCAGCAAGCATCTATGCAGAATCACCTATACAAGCTATATCAAACTATCAAGTGATTTTCATTTTTTTAAATTGTCTTGTCTTCTATTTTTGCAACTTTTATAACAATATTGTGCATTTTTATTTTACATCATGAATATGAAGGATTACCATCACATCTAAAATCACATATGAAAAATCAAAGTAAATTTGCTTTATGTCAAATTACTGAGTTTCCTGAAAATCAAATCATGTATCATTTTTACATTATCATTTTAATTCAGAAGAAAGTGTTGCATTGGACTGAAACCATCTAATCAGCAATTATTCTTTTTTATGATGTCACCCAAGTTTCAGAATTCTAGGTTTGTTCCCTATTGAAAAAATCCTCCAAACCAAAATTTTTCCAGTAGTTTAGGTATGGTTTTGATTTATACTGCTAGTCATGACTTGAACTACTTCAGTTTCCAAATTGGGCTCTTGCTCCTTCTCCCTAACAGGATCTTCCTGTGGCCAGTCTCACTGAAACAGATTTACCTGTGGTATAACAGAATGAAAATGTTCTGACCTATGCTGTATTTCCAGTGTAAGCCATTTGCTCAGCAGTACACAAAATCCAAAGGCAGTACAAATGCTGCCCCTCAAGGCCAAGCAGAGTAGTACTTGTGAACATCGGTGACCGGACTGCATCAGCAAGGCTCTAAGTTGTCACCTTAAAAGAGATGGCAATCAGAGCAAACTGGTGCTGAGAAAATGCTCAGCTTGGAGCATCTTGGGCATCACTTGCCTTCTAAATAAAGGCCGTCAAGGGCTTGCACACCACAGTTTTAGAGAAAGAAGAAGATACAGGGCAGCTTTCCCTCTGTGAAGGTCATGGTCAGCAAAAGTACCTGAAAGAGCTTCAAGATCATATCAATTCTTTTGGCAGAGGCAGGGCCACTTCCAGTCCTCTCCAGACAGTGCTGCAGAAACTACCAGCAGCAGGAGCCTCTCCTGCTTCATACTCACCCCTGGCCCTGCAGCTGGCTCTGTGGTCATCCTCAGTCCTTTCCTTTCCAGGTCTCAGACACAGGGTGCTGTGGGTGAGTGGCAGCAGTACCTCACAGGCATTGCAGCACTAACCCAAATGGTGCGGGGGGCTGCTCCTGCCTTTCCAGCTATTGCCTCCGTCTGCTGAATGCTGAGATGCCTCCACGTTTCAGCAGAGGTGATGTCTGTAGCTTTTCACTGCAACAGTGGGGGCTAGAAACATGCTTACTCACCTCAAAACCAACAGAAACAAACAAACAAATAAAAATCCTCCAAGAACTAGGTCCACAAACCTCTGCCTGATTTGAGCTGTGCCACAGACACAGCTCTGCAGCAGGCTAAAGACCATTCTGTCTTGGTACTAACAGGGATGTAGCTGTAATCAACCCACAGAAAACGGCTAGCTCTCAGGATTTCAAAAATATGGCCCTTGGCTTTATATTAGAATCATAGAGTCACAGAATCAGCCAACTGGATGCAGCATCGTTCACCACCACTCTCCGGGCCCAGTCATCCAGCCAGTTTTTAACCCAGCAAAGAGTACACCTGTCCAAGCTGTGGGCTGCCGGCTTCTCCAGGAGAATGCTGTGGGAGACAGCATCAAAGGCTGACTACATCCACAGTCTTTCCCTCATCCATTCAGCAGGTCACCTGGTCCTAAAAAGAGATCATGTTGGTTAAGCAGAACCTACCTCTCCTAAATCCATGTGGGCTGGGTCTGATCCTCTGGTTGTCCCATATGTGATGTGACTGCACTCGAGATGATCTGTTCCATAACCTTCTCCACCACTGAGGTCAGGCTGACAGGCCCACAGTTCCCAGGATCCTCCTTCAGACCCCTCTTGTAGATGGGTGTCACACTGGCCAGTCTCCAGCTGTCTGGGACTTTTCTGCTTAACCAGAACTGATGATAAATGACGGAGAGTGGCGAGTGGCTTGGTAAACTCCTCTGCCAGCTCCCTCAGTACCCTCGGGTGAATCCCATCCAGTCCCATAAACTCGACTGCCTATGTGGCTCAACAAGTCACTAAGTACTTTCTCCTGGATTGCAGTGGGTTTATTTTGCTCCCTGTCCTTGTCTACCAGCTCAGGGGGCTGGTTCTCTGAGGATTACTGGTCTTTCTGTTAAAGACTGAGGGAAAGAAGCCATTAAGTACCTTAGCTTTTTCCTCATCCTTGGTGAAAATGTTTCCCACTGAGTCTAATAAAGGATGGAGATTTTCCATTACTCTCCTTTCGTTGTTAATACATTTATAAAAACTTTTAACTATCTTTCACAGCAATGGTCAGATTGAGTTCTAGCTGAGACTTTGCCTTCTAATTTTCTCTCCACATGACCTAATGACAGCCTTGTACTCTCCTTGAGTTGCCTGCTCCTTCTTCCAAAGGTTCTCTTTTTTCCCGAGTTCCAGCAAAAGTTCTCTGTTCAGCCAGATCTGTTTTCTTCCCTGCTGGCTTGTCTTTCTGCACATGAGGATGACCTGCTCCTGCACTTTTAAGATTTCTTTTTTAAAGAATGTTCAGCCTTCCTGGACCCCTTTGTTATTAAGGACTGTTTCCCAAGGGACTATCTGAACCAGTATCCTGGACAGGCCGAAGTCCATCCCCTGGAAGTCCAAGGTAGAGGTTTTGTTAAATCCCCCTCTGCCCCTCTTTACTTCACCAAGAATCAAAAACTATATCATTTTGTGGTTGCTGTGCCTAAGACAGCCTTCGACCACCACATCTCTCATCAGCCCTTCTCTGTTTGTAAACAGCAAGTCTAATGGGTCACACCCTCCCCCGGTAGGCTCACTTACCAGCTGTATCAGGAAGTTATCTTCCACACACTCCAGGAATCTCTTACATTGCCTCCTCTCCACTGTGTTGAGTTTCCAGCAGACATCCAGCAAGTTAAAGTCTCCCACAAGAACAAAGGCCACTAATCATGAAACATCAGCCGGCTGCTTATAGAATAATTCATCTGCCTCCTTATCCTGGTTGGGTGCTCTATAAGACTCCCACCAGGATGTCTGCCTTGTTAGCTTTCTCTGATTCGTACCTGTAGGCACTTAACCTTATCATCACTAAGCGTGAGCTCTCTACAGTCTAAACACTCCCTGATGAACAGAGCCACTCTGCTGCCCCTCCTTCCTTGCCTGTCCCTTCTGAAGAGCTTTTATCTGTCCACTTCAGCACTCCAGTCGTCACCATGTTTTCGTGATGGTGACTAAGTCACAGCTTTCCTGCTGCACAGTAGCTTCCAGCTCCTGTTGTCTGTTACCAACACTGTGTGCATTAGTGTAGAGGCATTTCAGCTGGGTTATCGATTTGACCCCCAACACTGGCATGCCAGCCCTAGGCTAATCTCTAGGGAGCCTGGTTTATCCCCCTCCCTTTTCAGACCTAGTTAAACCTCTCAAATCAGCCCTGCCAACTCATGGGCTAGAATCCTTTCTCTCCTTACAGGTGAACCCCATCTGTCTCCAGCAGGTCTGGTGCCATATAAGCCACCTCGCGATTATAAAAGCCATAATTCCACCAATGCCACCTATCTTTAAGCCACATGTTGATTAGGTGGGTTCTCCTGTTATTCCTACAGCCAACTAGCAATAACAAAGATCACTATCATAGTGAGTTTTAGAAAAACATCCAAAATATCTCTGGAATTACTGCCGGCTTTATTCACAGCAAATTTGACTGACCAATATTTATCAGCCACTAATAAAGGTGTTTTAATCTGCATAGAATTCACATCAAATTCCAGGCTGGCAGAAAAAAAGGACAAGATTAATTTGCAAGGAAGGTTCCAGGAGTTTGAATCATTAAACAAAAGAAAAACTCTCCTTGCTCAGAAAACCATTACAGTTGGATTGACATTACTAAAGGATAAGCCACCCAGGTTAGATGTGTGTCCAATAGTAATGATGGCTGTTCCTAAGGCACAAGCTGAATTGTCAGTAGAGGTTGATACCAGCTCATCTTAACCTCTATGACAGAAATGCACTAAAATTATTTTTTTTTAACAGAACTTTATAGATATTCCTATATCTACATAAATGTCACTCAGAAAATATTAGCTGGAAGTGTTTTTAGGAATGGCAAAAATCTGTTACCCAGATTATGGAAAAATAGATGCTTTTATATTTATTAGTTTTAGTACAGTTTTTAGAAATGTAATTTTGAAATGCCTTTATGTTAAATTATGCCCAAACCTCAGAAATCTGCCTGGATGAAAATTTGGCACTATTTTAAATTTCTCTGGATATGTTAAACATATCCAGCTGAGATATCTCAGCTTTGCACAGCTGAGATCAAATGCTCTTACTTGCTATGAGCTGAAGTGCCCCAGATACTCTGGGATGTTATCTATAAGTGACTTTTCTTGGCAGAGCAGCAGGAAGTCAGGCTGCCACCTCCATGGAGGATCATAGAATCAGCCAGGTTGGAAGGCTGAGATCTGAGATCATCAAGTCCAATCCTTGATCCACTACCACCGTGGTTACTAGACCATCTGTAAATTTGTTGATGGTGGACTCAACTCCCTCATCTAAATCATCGATAAAGATATTAAACAGAACCGGGCCCAACACTGATCCCTGGGGGACACCACCAGTGACCGGCCACCAACTGGATGCAGCCCCGTTCACCACCACTCTCTGGGCCCGGCCCTCCAGCCAGTTCCTAACCCAGCACAGAGTCCCCCTGTCCAAGCCATGGCCTGCCAGCTTTTTCAGGAGTATGCTGTGGGAGAAAGTGTCAAAGGATGCTGCTGGCAACCTCTGCTCGACTGCCACTAGGTCTTGAAATGCTTTCCTTCATCACTCCGTGAGTGCCACAGTTGCCACCTTTCTTGGAAAGCCGCTCTGAGTAGCACATGGGCACAGGACCTACGTTGGTGGTTGAGTGTGCTAATTATCTAGCTAGGGGACAAGGGGAGCACCTGCTGATGCAAGTATTTGAGCAGGTTTCGGGTTTGTGCATTAGCAAAGGAAGGTTGCAGGCACTTGGGTCTGGCTGGCTGATATCCTGCGGCATTCTGGAATGGAACTGTGTACTCATTCAAGCTGCCAGGTAAAGCAGGTATCTACTGCAGCTTACTGCCTCATATACAGATTGCCATGTGTAAGTGCTGTCAGGGTTTATATTTCAATTTTTAAGCATGCAGAATAAGGTATTCAGGAGAGTTCTAGCTCTACTCACAGGGACAAGCTCTGAGGAGAGGTCAAGACTAACCAAATTCTTGGAGCCACAACAGAGGGCAATGACTTTAAGAGTGTGGTTTTAACTGCTAACATTGCTCTCAAATTTATATCTCACATTTCCTATGCATGAAGGGTCCCTTGAACATCTGAAAGCTTTTGGAAACCCAAGTCCTGAGCTTTCCTGCTGTTCTCCAGTCTATGTACTGTTTGATCAAATCTATGTTACTTATTTTGCCTAAGAGTAAACCATGCACAATGAAAAACACTGACACAGATTATAGGCAAAATAAATATTTTATTGGTTTAATATACACCTTTTTTAAGAAATCAGCCCTTGTGTGTCTTCCTAACACAATTTAAAATTTTATAAACTTTTTCATATAATATTGTAATATTTGAAACTATTTTTGATTTAAGACCTTGACATAGTGTAAAGAGTTTTAGTGGATGGAAATGGCAAAGGAGTGAAGAGATTTCAAGCACAGCCAAAAAGGATATTACATATCCACTAAATGTCTATTTGACCACATAAAAACTCCAATGACTTCCAATTTGCTCCATTGGAACAAACGCATATTCACCAGGCTAACTGAAAATATAGTCAGTGAGGGATGGAGAAGGAAAAGAGATTTTTTCCATTTTCCCCATAATATAAGCAAGGTCATTCATCCATTCCAAGTTGCAAATCCTAATTGCTTTCAGAAGATCAGTACTTTTATTGCATTTTGGTTAATATGAAGCAAAAGAGAACTTCTCTTGGTATGACTGCAAGTAGTCAACACCAAAAAAAACAACACAGTGCTTAAGTAAGGCACTTTCCTATAGAGGGATGAGTAAACAGTAAGGAAGCAAACAAAATCAGTTAAAAGTTATCTTTTACACAGAGATAAGGCTTTCAGTGTCAGAACTTTAAGTAGTTTTAAGTAACCTCATGTCATTCTACCACTCTGCTAATAGTAACCGCCCCAAGAATTAACAGCAATTTTTATGACAGGATTGTTTCCTTCCTCTGAAGTGGCACTAAGTAACAGCAGTGGAAACCATTATTGGTTATTTCAAGCTCTTAAAGTGGATCAGTTATTGCACAATAAATACCTCATAGAGGTCAGTGTTTGGGGAGGAGGGTTGTAGGAGTTTTTTTCTATTTCTTTTTTTTTTTTTTTAAAAGCTAGGCTGAATGCGTACGTGTTATCTATAAATTGGTTATGTCTGGAAATCTTCAAGTTTCATGATGCATCATTAGACAAAGAAATTAGCTACATAAAAATTTACAACAGGGACATACAAATAAATAAAAAACCTTTCAGAGCGCCACAATTTTGTTGATGCTTTAAGGAAAGTAATGAACTAGTTAAAGTGTCTAAGTCTTTACAGATGAACTCAAGGAAAGGTACACACCACAGAACCAAACATCGAACACAGTAGCCTATCTCAGCAGCTTTAACACCTCCTGAAGCAAAAACAACTTGACACTTTCACCAGCGTGTGCTGCCCAAAGCAGAATCCCACAGCATTTCCGACTATATCCAACCTTACAGAAAAAAAAAGGCAAGATGAAGATCTAAATTAGATTTTTGGAAGTCCGCTTGTTATGTTTAAGTATGTATTTTTATAATATTAATATCTAAAGCAGGCGAACTACAGAAATCCTCTTGCATGATGCATTCATATTCGAAGTCATCACAGAGCATACTGAAACTAAAAATCAAGGACTACTATATAAAAGCTGACAGTAGAATGGGCCAACTATAAACCAGCTGATTTTCCAAAGCTATCCAGGATTATCAGTATTCTCTTTTATTTAATGAACTTCAATTTTGATCCCTTGTGTTTCAAGGGCAAAATGCAAACAAAGGAAGGTTTAAGTTAACAGTGATATTTTATACGATAAAAAAATAAAATCTGGTTCTTGCAGATGCCCAAAGATTACCTGTAGTACCAGTTTCATGGCTGTGTATCTTGTTTTGCAGTTGCAGATCTGCCTTGGGGTGATACAGCTGCTAACAATCCACTTACTATTTCTCGTCTTATTTCACCAACAATAGATTCCTTGATCTGAAAGGGATTAGCCGAAGTTTTAAGGTCAGTTAAGTTATATAACCAATGGATAAAACTAAATGATATTGCAGATGTGTTTGACACTATCAACATATGAAAGCATACGCCACCAAAAAGCCAACTTTCAAAAAATGCAAATGGAAAAACATTAGAAGAATGGAAAAACAACTAAGTAATTTTGAAGTTCTTGCCAATCATATAAATGAAAACCAAACTAGTTCTATTTTTCCATATGGTAAATATATTTATGTTTTACACTTAGGATAACTGGTTTTATGCCAAGAAAAAATACATTTCAACTATGCAAAGTTCTGAAAATAGCATTTCAGGATCAAAAGCACTCCAAATGCACTGCTTCTTGACAAGTTGTTATTCTCTTGAAAAGGAAGGCAGGACTGATCTACCTCACAAATGGAGTATAACATCAGCTGTTGTTTTCATGTAATTCAAAAGGAGATGAATCCTAATCACATACTTACAACAGGAAAGACAAACGGAGAACTTCAAGAGTTGCTTACATCATCAGTTGACCACTGGGATGTGATCTATGCAAGCAAAGGCTATTTTTCACGGGATTGTGACAAAGCATTTTTCCTTTAAGTTTTATATAAAACACACCTAAGAGTTTCTAGCAACTGACAGTGGCTGAGGCTAGAACAAAGGAAGAGCGGAGCGCTGATGGTTACAGTAAAGGAAACAAAGGAGAAAAGGAGGCAAAACATAGTTCTACAAGAGCATATTATGCTGGAAAAGAGCAGGGCATGACAAACAAAAATACTATGGGCTTCTTGCAAGTACAAGAAATCTGTGGTACCAACTATTTTTTTTGGATGGTCTTCAGGAGGGACAAATCAGATGCAGTTCCAAGGGCTGGGGAGAACAACGACTGTGAGAGGGTGCAGTGGGGTAAGAGCCAGAGCCTGGCCCAGAGTCACACACAGAAGCACTCATCAGCTCAGTTAAGCAACAGACTTTTCTTTTTCTTGTAAGTCTCCCCTTTTCCTGGTGCGTCAAAAGGATTAAGCAAACGTCAGAAGGGTGGCAGCAGCATTAGCAACAGGTTGTTTATCCCTTGTTCTCTTTGGCAGGCAGTTCAATTCCTAAACCATTAGTGGCAAAGTTCCTCATTTCATTACTACTTTGCATCAAGCAGAAATTCAGAGACTATAATATTACTGGGAAACAGGTTTGCAGTTGGGTTGTTTGCTGATGAACAGACAAAAGAGAAGTCAGTGTGTAATAGGACCTGTTTTACTGTCAGCTGAAAGTCCAGAGGATGTCTATGCTGATACATACACATAGATGTACAAAGTTTTAGAACCACTGTCAGCATAGTAAAGGCTTTGGTATTTAGAAATGCAGGCACAGGAAAACCTGCACAAGGCACCCCAACTGTCCAGCAGGCCACAGTCATAAGTGAGCCCCTGTGTTCTCTCCATTTTTCTTCTTCAGTATCACATGGGGTGGTTCTGTGAGTGTGCTACAAAACAGTCATTCTGTGCCCTTCTCTCAACAGATAGACAAAAATAAACCTCACTTTCCAAAGAAAACTGATAAAAGCTTCCCAAATTAGCAAATAAATGGTCTAGTATGACAGACAGTCTTGTGACAAGAGACTGGAAACAAAGCAGCTCCTGTTCTATTCTCAGCTCTTCCAACAACTTCTGGCTTGACCTTGGTGCCATTTGAGCCCTCTGCTTCTCACCTTCCTGTCTGGATGGTAACTAGGCCACCCTCCACTGCTTCTTTTCACTGCCACTGCTTCCTCCCCCCCTCTCCAGCCTCAGCAAGGTCATTCCTGTGTGATGAGCACAGCACTGATTCCTGCAGTGACTCAGTACCACGCGTGTGTCATGACCAACGGCCAATATTTGTCTTTTCCCTTAAAAATCATTTAGGGCAAGGTGCACATTCTATTTGCTCTGCAGAAGACACAGCCTGCTGCCAAGGCTTCCTCTGCATGAAAGACAGAAAAGCAGTCAATGAATCAGTTATTTTTAGCGGCTGAATGAAAAATGATCATTTGAAAGAGGAGAGAACCACTCATTTATGGTACATATACTACATTGGTACAACACTAATATTCAATATTGCAATGATGACATAGTACCACATTCATAGATAGTTTTACAACAGTAAACCAGTGATCTTTCTCCCAAGTAAAGAGTTACCATTACTGTAATATGTTCCTGCTTAATAAAGAACTGATTGTGAGTGAAATGTGCCACTGTGTCAATTCTGGAGATTGGTGTTCTTCATCTACTAATGACAAACGGGAACGAGGCTTTTCACAGTCCTCCTGCTTCTGATCTTGAGGTACATTTCCTATAATTAAAAGTATTATTTTCTACTCTATTTTCTTCCTGTGCCACTTCTTCGTGGCAGCAGCTAGTGAGTTTTTATGCTCAAGATAGTAAGATGAGGAAACCAACACTTGCACACAGGAAGTATGAACAACCGACATATATTTTTGATCAATGTTGAGCTAACACGGATTTGAATGGAAAATGGAAAGGAAGATTCTCTATCAGACCATCTCTCTCTCATAAAGACTCATTACAGCCTCTTAAAACAGATGTTGACAGGAAAATCATACATTTCTTTATAATGTAACTTCATTGTCATTTACAATAGAGAACCATTGGCAAAATCAAAACTTCCATTGCTCTTAAACAGAAAGCTTTTTAAACTTCCACATTTTTTAAACTGGAGAAGAGGACAATGAGAGGGCCTGGTGGCACTCCTAGTGACACTGTGACCTACAAGTAAAGCAATAAGTACTTCATGTGAGACTCCAGTGGAGGTTAAGCTGTATTTTCATCAAAACAAGAGAGCTACTATTTGGCATTTTATCATTTCATGTTGTTGGATGTTTTCCTGTAGGAGTTAGTCCATTAATGCTAGAAGTTAACAGCATGGGATTTTTTAATGCCAGCAAATAGTTACAGGTCAAAGCTCACACGCATTACAGCCCACCCAGGCATATCACACCCACTGCCTCACTTTTCTTTCCCCAACACAAGGTCATGCAGCTACAGAGAATGGGAGGAACAAGCAAGGGTTTAATATTTGTGAGTACATACATCAGGAATGCATCCTACCAGATTTCATTCTTTTGACAATGAAACTGGAATTCCTTTGCTAACAACAGGGCTACTTAAGCAAGGCATATTTCAATTTATGCTCTGTTTTAGCTCTTATGAAATACAAAAGGTTTTCCTGACCAATGTTTAAAAGCATGTTCTGGGTCTGCAAAATATACCAGGTGCTTTGAGCCACTGCATCTCCACTTTGACCTGCAAGACTTATCCTGAGAATCTTGAGTTGATATGAAACCACTGCCAATGAAGTTAAACTGAAGGACAATCTCTCTGTGTGCTCAAACATTTACGAAGTGACTCAAGTTCAGTTATTTGCTGACTACTCATCTTTGAATAGTAGCCTCTCAGTTCAGTGTGGATTCTTGCAGCATTACAATGTCCTCAGTGCCACACAACCCAAATAACAATCTCTGTGTAAAGAGTACGTAACTTTATTTGCCATCAATTAATGAAGCTAAAGAGGAACTTTCACACAGGCTAACCTTAGAGAAAATATTGACTGAAATAACTCCGTCCTTTGGCTCCAGCTCTCTTTATTGTCTCTGCTGGCTTTTGCAGGATATTGGAATTCCAGTTCTCCTTCCTATCTCAGTTTCTCCTTTAGCAACTCTCCACCGTGACACCCTTCCCTGATACACAGCCTGTATACATATACATACAAATGCCCCATTCTGGCTTCACCACAGAATCAGCAGCAAAGTGCAAGGTGTAATAAATATCTCACGTGAAAGTCCCTGAGCATTAGGCAAGGAATCTCTTCAAAAAGACTTAAAAAAAGAATGAACCAGAAAGAGAGAGAATTTGGGATGTCTGGGACTATTTTATGGTATCTCCAAAACAAGGCCTTTCTCAAGACTCCTTCCAACCCTAGCTACTTTAGAGAAGATGGTAGCAGGAGGATTATGGAGATCAAGACATCTGAATGTTTGCCACTGTCTCATTCTTCCCTTGACTTTCAAAGTAGAGATGAACATTGCAGCATCACAAAGTCCACTGTAAAGATCAGTGATGGCCAGGTGTTCAGATCCTAATACCAAGTACAGGTCTGGTGGTACCTCACTGTGAGCTGACTGCAGTACCCTTCCTTCCACAGGATAATGCCACTTTCCATAACTCATCCCACTGACTCTAATGGGGCTATTGATGGGATGAAGCACTCACTACTCAGCATGATAAGGCTACTTACTGAAAGCTGGTCTCCATTTCACCTCACTGCCAGTCTTCACCCTCTTAACCCCAGATGGTTAATACTTGTGGCTATGCATTATTGTTTGCACTCCCAGCTCTGGTTATTTATGGAGTTGATCAAAGGTAAACAAAGTAAATATCTTTGCATGCTTTGAGCTATTCAGAACACTCCTTGATAATGCTTTACTGCTTCACAATCTCACTGTAAAGTGCCTACACATAGCAAAGCCCACAGTTAGTCAGCCAAGAAAACATCTCTACTTTGCAGAGACAGACCCAGCAGACTCTTGTCATCAGATGATGAGTAAAAGGCTACCTTATGGTCTAGTACACTGCCTCTTTCTGCACTAAGAGAAGAGGGGTGAAGATGTGGAAAAAGATTCCCCTGGGACTACAGCTCTTGTTTTATCATGAGATGAGTGGCCTGCATCTCATGTTTTAAAGACAAAACTAAGGCAAAGTTGGTTCCAATTACAGCCTCAAGAAAGGCAGATCTGGAAGGTACCACGGTGTTACAGACTGGCCTGTTCTACATTTCTAGGTGCGACACCTTGCCTGTCTTTTAAGTGGTTTATGGCAGAGCCATGCAAAACCTTTAAGGGACAAGCTAAAGGCTAAGGGTCCAATGACCCTCGGCTAAAGGCTAAATTCCCATTTCTGTATTCACAGCAGAGTTCACTCCACTTTTTCACAGGCACTTCCTTTCAGAACAAGTAGTTTCTTTGGCTTCCTTTTCCCATTTATTTTACTTGCCAGAAAGCAGATCATGCCACTAACAAACAAAACACACAGTTTTAGTCCTGTTTTTTAACCTGGCCTACAGGAAAAATAACCAAGCACTCTCCACTTTCATTGACTGCCAATAAAAGTAGTCCAATAGGATTGGTCCAACATCAGTCTTAAAGTCTGAAATAACTTCTCATCTGCCTTCAGCTTGCTTTACTTATATTCTACAGTCCTTAGAGGTTGGGGTAGAGGGACTGGGAAAGTATGTTTACCATTTACTGCAGCGTTGTTTCAGAAACATTATTTCACCATTCGAATTAACTCCAACTTGGCATTTTAGCAAGAAAATATGACAGAAATTTTTTCTTGGCAATCTGAAATACTACTGCTCGCTTACTTAATCAAGTAGTTGAGATGACAAGTTCTTTGCCACCTGGACTTATAGTAGCAACTAGCTATTAATTTATGTGCTAATCACTATCACTGAATAAAACATCTGCTGCTTTGCACATGAATATAACTGTGACTTGAACACCCAGTGACAAATTCTGAGCCTTCAGACACAGTGCAGTAACAGTACAGAGGCGTGGCTTGAGAGGGAAGAGAATATGCCAATGGACAGGAGTTACAGCCAGCCTGTCTTTAGGTTTCAGTAAACACTGTTCAAACATCCTATATCTCAGCCCCTCCTTCCTCACCTCCCGTATGACTTGTTGCAGCTCCTCCTGCTCCACAGTTTTGTGGATTTCATCAACTGAAGGCATGAGAGGGACTTTTTCAAGTTGGTGCTCCACCTCTGGCTTGGGGTCTGCAAGCTCCTCAGAGCTTTCCACCTGCTGTCCAGTGCCTGCTCTCACTGGGGGAGTTGGTGTTAAGGCAACAGAGGCTCGGTACAACTTCTTGCTTTGACTCTTAGACTTTCCTGTTAGTTCAGAGGATCCAACACCAGCTTTTCTACCTGCGTGGCCAGAGCACACTGAAGAGGAATCCGAGTTTCCATGGGAGAATACGGACTCCGTACCCTCTGCTGGGAGAGTTTCTAGTCCAAGATCTCCCAGTCCCAAACCCAGTTCAGACTTCAGAAATGACTGCTCTCGAATAAGTTCAGAGACCTAGGGATTCATAAAAGAAACAGTTGTGAATAAGCATACAAAGAAAGTCACATACAAACACAACTATGTTTTCTTGCTATTTATTTAATCACTTACTCATTCCTTCCATGTAACAAATACAGCTATAAAATAAATACATGCTTTGCCTTTATGACTGTAACAAAGAGAATAATAAAAAGGAATGTGCTTTTTTGAAAGCCAACATAAATAAAAATTGTGGCAGTTCCCCAAGCCACTGACTTTTGCAATACTTATACATCTTGCCAGGGCCATTGACAGAGACACACGTAAGTGTTTTTGTTTGTTTGTTCTTTTCTTTCTGCAGTTTTTGAACTACTTGTTTTCAGTAGCATAAAATGCGCAGAAATCTAAAAGATAATTTTTCCCTAGAAAAATTCACCTTGTAGCCATTGTATCAACTAAATGCAAACAACATCTCACTTCTACATATTCCTCTTAAAAGCAAACAAGCCTTTACAGCTACTTACACCTATAGTTAAATTTGCTTAAGGAAAATTGCAGTTGTTCTCAACAAAGCTATTCCAGGGAGTAAAGTATTTCTCAAATTATGTGTCAAATTATTCTCCTGCAACCTTTTTTAAAGTAAACTGTGGTTCTTTTTCTCAGTAAAACATACAGTACACAACAATTACTTACTGGTTCAATGACATTCAATGGAGATGGACATGACAGATTATCAGCACTTCTGCTTCCATACATACCCTGAAAAATTAAGTCAAGTTAATGCACTGAGGATTTGTTTAGAGCTGTCAGAAGCTAATATATAAACATGCTGCATCTCAGACAATTTTCTGTAAAACCAGAAATCTGGAAACAGGAAGCAAAGCTGGTTGGAGAAAGTTTGTTTCAGTAATTTTTAAAGCTGGCCCTCTTCTATAAAAGGATTTACAAATAAAAAGATATTTATATGGTTCAAAGAATGCAAGTTTGGCTTGAGATCACAGTAATACCATATTTTCCTGTTCTTGGGTTTCAATTTTTTTCCTATGACAAAATAGTGAAGAGGAAGATGTGTCCTGTGCCTGTGCTATTTCTACAGAAGAGGATTGGCTGAGAAAGAGGAATGAAACCCAGGAAGAACATATGATACTTTTTGTCTGTGCTTCTTTTGTTTGGCTGACGACAGACTTGCAGAAAAAAGAGGAACAGTCTTCTGTTGAGTGAAAAATAGGAGAAAGTACATTGCCATGCCACCAATAAACATACACAAGCGTCTCTTTTATTCCCCCTTCTGCTTCTGGGCACTGTTTGTGGGAGCAAAGCTTCTCCCACTGCTTTACAGGGAGTCATATGTTCATCTCAAAGAGCTACAAAAGGCAATAGAAGAAAAAACTGAAGATGACAACTGGATTTTCCTGGGTTTTTTTGTGCCATAGATTGACAGAAGTAGAGAGAAAGAACACTTCATTTATTGGGAGAGAAATGTTGTGAATTTCTCATCTCTCTGTTCTCATTTCACAAGAAAATCAGTGTAGAGAAATGCCAGAAAGACTATCACCATCCCCCAGTTATTGTAGACATGAGCACTACCTACCAAAACTGAGAATTCAAGGCCATGACAAGGAAAAAGAAGAAACCACTGATGGAAGAGGTCTGCCTCTTAGACCTAAAACCTCAGAAAGTATGTGTTGATACTTATTATCACCAAGAAAGTCACACACCTTTTTCCCCAAGATGAAATGCAGACTGAAAATAAGAAAATATGACCCCTGATAATACACACAGCCTCATCAGATTCCCCAGATATCATCCCACTGTCAGAGTTTTAATAGTTATGAGTTATTATTTGTCCCTGCTCATTGCAGGAGGGTTGGGTTAGATGACCTTTAAAGGTCCTTCCCAGTCCAAACTATTCCATGACTCTATGATGAACATTACACTGTGAAAACACATAATGTTGTTGTAAAAATAATACTTACTATGTGTGTCTGAGGTCTGTAAGGTGAAGACATGTGCAGACTTCTCAGCTGGTCTTCCAAAGCAAGCAGGCGTTCTTCTAACTGCATCTCTAACTCCTGTAGCTCCATGCGGACAGACTTTCTCAGGCCCTGTAGCTGATCAGCTTCATATCTGCACCAAGACCATCACAAAAAGAACAAAGTATTCATTGCACTCAGCTGCACACTGCAAAGGGACAACTGAGCAGAACAGTCCCATGAGTAAAGGACTTCATACAGGAGAACTCAAAGTGGAACACAGAAAACTCATGGAAAATTTTCGTAGCGAAATTAGCTGAACGTCTAAATGGAACAGAAGTCTTTCTCCACTTATAGAAAATATATGTTTTCAAGGAGAAAACAAAACAACACAGTGTATCACAGAATATTCTCCAAAAATTTTAGCTTTAAATGTTTAAATATGTGCAAGCCAAAGAAATCAGCATTTATACATATATCTAATCAAACTCAATTTAAAACTGATAAGAACAACAACCACAGAGCAATTCAGTAATCACGGCTTACTTCTCCTGTGTTGTTACAGATTCCCTAGCAGTTGCAGCTACATTTTGGCCAGGAAGTCATTGTCTAAGGACAATCTAACTGATTTCAAACATGTTTACTTTTAAAATGATACGTCAAGAGCTGATTCAACTAAACTAAATATATAAAAGCAGTTTAAAAAATTATTCCACCTCATACTGCAACTTATGGTGAGCACAAACACATGAAGTTAGAATATGAATGCCATCTGTAGCCTGCTGAGTAGCCACTGAAAGTTGGAAAAGTATTTGACTGCTACAGTGTTCATTCTTATTTACACCTACAAAGATGGGTGGGGGGAGAGATCTAAGATAAAAATCTTTAAGACTTTTTCTGCCGCAATATCCTTTGTTCAAGTACCCTGTCATAAAAGTCCTTAAAATCTGCAGCTGTAGAATCACTTTGGAGAAAGGATGAAGGAAAAAAAAATCATCAATTAACAGAAACAGAGGTTAGAAGAAACAAAGAGTAAAAAACTCTAGAATGAAGAAATAGAGTAAACAAGGTTTGGCAAAAACTCAGCTTTAATATTGTTCAAATTGAAACTAATAGATTTCTTGCTCTGATTTCAGGGGCAGCGACATACTTCCTGATACATCAACATATTTTCTCTTTTTTTTTCTTTAAAGATCATTTTACCTTTCCTCTTCTGTCATGTGCTGATAAACTGTGGTCTGTTGACGCAACATAGTCAATTCCAAATCCATCATTTGGGTTCTGAATAAGTTTAGATTTCTCCTCACCACTTGTAGCTCCTGGAAAGTATTCTTGGGAGGGAGAGAGGGGGGAAATACAAAAATTAATTACATGGGAAAAATTAAAATAAGTTTGGATCCTGTAACAACATTTTCCCAGATGAGCCCTTTGAGTTAACAGCACCTCAGCAACTTCAGCATACGATGGAAGCTGCCTGTTGTGCATTCACAATTTCTCAAGAAAACAACATTTTCAGCTGCATCATACAAGCAAACACGTGAAGGGGTTTCTATGTCTTTAAATTAATTCCGTTTTAACATTATTTTCAGGATGAAGCCTTCTATTATCTCTTGAGAGAAAAGACAAGGAACTGCCCAAAGTTAGCACAATATGTGATACGTTTAGGATGTTTCTTCATATTCAGTTTTTACTCAGTACCACTACATAGGCTCACTTACTTCATAGAGAGGTAGAATAGATGATCTCTGAGTAGTGTAACCAGTGGGAGCTGAAAGATCCTGACCCCTCATCACTGGGTACTAGGGAAGAAACAAACGATTTGAAATGGGAGAGTCAGCCATCTCGTTTATGAACTCATCCTCTCAAATGTGCAGACACTTCAAAAGCAGCCACTGTTAAAACACACCCCTTCTGGCATTGAAATTTCTTCTATGTAAATACTGTGGCAGGAATAGGAAACATTAAAAAATGGCAGCACAACCTCTTAAGTAATGCATGTGCACCAAAGCTCTGCAATGCAAGTCTGCTGTGGTTGAAAAACCAAATTAATCCTGTCTGACACAGTGAGTAGAAACAAAAACTAAGTTTTTCTGCACAAAGTATTTTATGCCTGAAAACTCAGTAGTCTAAACTGTCTTAGCTAATGATAAAAAGAACAACTTCAAAACCAGAACTGAGCAAATTAAACTGTGTCCTATTTTGAAATCATGATTACAGTCATATTTGTTGTGGGATTTTCCTCAGTTCTTAGTTTGGGGGGTTTTTGTTCATTTTGGTTGTTAGTCTCACTCCACTGCCTACATCCAAAGAGCCCTGCTTGCTAATGATCTCTCACTAAAACAAGATTGTTGAAGAATTTCTATTTGCATGTTGCAACAACATATGGAGTAAACAGATAAAACTCAGGAGTTATTACATGTAGAGACAGGGCACAACAAAGAACAGTGGAAATAGCAAAAACATTTACCTTTTCAAACATGAAAAAGACAGCTTGTCCAATATAATTTTGAAAGAATTCAAAAGACTATTGATATGCCATGGAAAATTTGAAGCACGTCCATTCATCCACAGAAGTTGTGCTCAAACATGATCACATCAAGGGGGTGGGTTTGTTTTTCCTCAGCCAGCTTTCTCTTGTTCCCTGTTCTATCAGGAATTTATCTACTCCTCTTTACTCCTTCCTAAAATCATAATCATGTTTGAAACATCTCAACTTTTTATTTAGCCACCAAGTATGCTGTGTGCCAAATTTGATCTCTGCTGTAGGAAAAAACAAGGAATACATTTTCATACAAACCTCTGCAATGAGAAGGGTCGAGCCCCCAAAATGGAACTAGTCTAGACAAAATATGCTGGAGGAAGTGGTCTAGGAGATGTTACTGTCCCCTCTAGTGATTTTTTTTTTCTATTTTTAAACTCAACTATCTTTAGCATGATTTCTGGTTTAATACAGAGGTTTCTTCTTCAGTATGTTTAGTTACCATAGTATATGTCATAAAAGTACTGTAGCACACTGTAACCTTACACAAATCAAGGCTGCAATTGGTATACATGAGGAAATTCTACAAAGAAGGTTAAATTCTGGAAATACTTCCTCCCAGGCACACCATCCACTACCTTGAGCAATGGCTGACTTAAAATGCAGTTGGTCACAGCTTCCTGCTGCAGAGCTGGTCACAGTACCAAATTTGCTCTGAGAAACAGGGCCAGATGGTATAACCAAAGGAAGAGTGGACTCACCTCTAACTTCTAACAAATGGCAAAATTAACAAAATAACAGGTCCAGAAAAAGCCCACTACAGCCTACCATCTGCAATATGGTGCAGCCAGGCACGTGTCTGTTCTTGGGCTAAACCCACAGAAATCGTAGGTCTACAACTGAATAGTCTTCATGTATTCATAAAGAGAGACTGAACTGCCCTGCCCACAGAGCCTCCAGCAGGAGCTTGCAGGCTCCTAAACTGGATCACTACTTAAGAAAACAACGGTACCAGGATGGGAGAGAAGGGACAGCCGCAACTGGGAGGGGAGGAGCAGAAGGTGAGGCAGAAATTGGTAAAATACACGTGCTTACATTCTTCAGCATTTCTTTTCTGAGGAGATGGACAAAATTTCACATGCTCTGACAAAATCGATTCTTAATAAAAGACTGATAATATCAGGAACATGTTGACTAGCTCCAGTGTTGAAAGTGCAAAAAATTGGCACGAAACAGCACAGAAACAGATAGAGATCAATCAGTGACATGACAAGTGAAGCCATGCGACTTGCCAGGAAAAAATACATTTTTATTAGTTGGATAGGAAGTATGTCAAAGAGCAGAAGAAAAGTCAAAGGACTAACCAGACCACTCTATGATTCTATGAATATGTATTTTTAAATCTAAAGCAAATGACTCTCATCTTAAAATAATGGCTGATAAAGAGTACACTGTTCCTCCCTCCCACCCAAGGATATCTATAAAAGCTAAAAAATAAAAAAATATTTAAAAAAAATCCAAATCAATTTGAGTCAACTGCAATAAGAAAGCATTAAATGCAAAAATAATGGCGCACTGGAGAGATGACCATAGAATCACAGAATATCCTGCCTTGAAAAGGAGCCACAAGGGTCATTAAAGTCCAACTGCTGGCCCTGCACAGGAAAACCAAGAGTCACAACATGTGCCTAAGAGCATTGTCCAAACGCTTCTTGAGCTCTGCCAGGCTTGGTGCTGTGACCACTTCCCTGAAGAGCCTGTTTCAATGTCCAACCACTCTCTGGGTGAATAACCTTTTGCTAATATCTAACCTAAAACTCCCCACTTTAAACACTTTAAATTTGCCACTTTAAACAGAAGCTCCTAAAACAGCAGCAAAAAATAAGATGCCCTTTTCTCCAGGGGCAAAATTTGGCTTCCTCTTACCTGTGAGAGGTTCTGCAGAGAGTTTCTGATGTCATGTAGGACCCTGCGTAGCTGCATCTCCACAGTGGAGGGTGGGTTGACGGCAAGAGGTCGATGAGGAACTCCAGCATGCCTTGGAAAGAAGGGACAGTTGAAAGGGGAAAGCATGGCACTGAAGGAAGAGCCAGAGATGCTTGGGACACTGTGGGTGCTGAGCGTTCTCATGTGCTCGCACAGTGGTCTGTCCTGCCACTCGGTGGGGAGGGAGTGGAGGGAGCACGTTGATTGGGACATGTGTGTTGGTGTGTGCAGCGGGCAGCTGTGTACCCTGGTGGGACTGAGCTCCTCAGACAGCCTGTTGGGCCCAGTCTGGGGCACTTCTTTCTTGGAGGATGAAGGCGCAATAAACAGTGTGGATTTGCAGACCGGCTGGCTGGCGGCTCCCTCATCCTCGCTTTTGTCATTCTCAGATGCTGCTTTCTCATCATGTGTGTACTTGTAGGTGAAAGAAGGAGGACTGCACAGCGTCTCTTTTCCTGGAGTTAACTGGACATTTACAGAGGACACCACTTTCACTGGATTCAGCAGTGCAGTTGGGAGAGACTGAGAGCGCCTTAGAGGATAGCCTGATTCAGCAAACAAAAGTCTCTGCTTCCTCAGATGATCTTTTGACTTAAGCAGAGTGCATCTGGCCCTGGAATCAGAAGATGAGCTGATGATCCTCATCTCGGCTCTTTGCAAGGCAACTTGAACTCTGTCTACAGGTGATGTGGAGGAACCATCACCTTCCAAAGACTCCATTGACCTGAGGATATGGTGTGTGTGGTACTGAGGAAACTCAAACACACTGCCTTCCTCCAGCAGGTCCAATTCTTTTTCCTTGTTGGAAATGTCTTCCTCTTTAGAGCCGACCTCCCCTTGGACTGTCTCTGATATATGAGATGACTTGCTTTCTTGTCCTTGATTTTTTTCCGTTTTATAGTCAATAGTTTTTCTATCTTCACTCCTGTTACCAGAAGGTGCCCCTACCTTTCGTCTCTCTACTTGAGAGATAATATCCTCTTCATCATCATCATCATCATCCTCGTCCTCCTCTTCATCATCTTCTTCTTCCTCCTCCTCAAACTTATTGAAACACGGTAGTTCCTTGGCTATCGGTGTCTTCTGCTCCTCACTATGTGACGTCACAGTTGTCTCACTGTCACAGCTGTCAGCACTGCTTCCCATGCCCTGCAAAGACTCCTGAACCTAGGACACATAAGAGACAGCAAAGGAGTGAACATACTGGAGACTCAACTACTGCCTTCTCCAATTCCATATTCATTGGGCATTGGAGTGGGGAGCAGAAAGAGTAATGCAGTTAGTGTGCAAGAGACACAGTGAAGGAGAACAAAGAAACCATGATATCAGATACATTACAAGCACAGTCAAGTATGTCACCAAAAGATTTTTTTTCTTTTTTAAAGAGAAAACACTTCACACATTCTTTTGATTTGACAATAACTTCTATATTGCCAGAAGAATAGAAGTGGCAGTAGGGTAAAAGAGTAAAATGCTAGTATTTTAGGGAATGATGACTAATGGATAGCTGGGTGATGGCACATAGCATCTCCCATATACAAAGGTTCACAGTGCTGAAATGAAGGGTGGTATTAGGAAATGTATCCAGAGAAGTGAGGAGAACTGCAGACTGTAGTGAAACTACTGTTACAGGACAACACTAAGAATGGGAAAACCAGTCTGCCCTGTTTTTAAGTTACAGAATTGTCTAAGACTGATAATCTCACATTAGGATGCTAATCTCAACAGAAGACTGCATTTAGTACTATTAGCTCATCCTTCCTTCCTTTCTCCTGATACTTCTTCCCCTTTTCATTCTAAATCACAGTTTAAACCAGAACACGTGTAAGGGAGCCAATTTAACAGGTAACAAATGGCAGGAAAAGCATTTTTATGAGAAAGGAAAAAAGAGGTCTATGCATATTCTTGGCCTGACTGACGTCAAGTGGACAAGACATTTTCCTAAGATAACTATAAAGTACAGTCTTGAAAGTTTACCATAGTTGGCGCACAAACTAAAAATTCTCCCATCTCTGATTTTTACAGCTCTCGCTGCCGTTAGGATATTAATTATTAGTTCCTTACAAAGACATTACATATAGTGTATGCCAGGCTATATATAGTTCCTTCTCCAACCACCTAGAAGATTTCAGTCACGAAGGTCATCTTTGTAAGTACATATTTAACATTGCACTTAAGAGCACAGCCACAAAATATTGTGACTGTGCAGGTTCAGATACTTTTCAAATTAAAACTATTATAAGAATAAAAGATTATAATGTCTAGGTGAAATCATGTGGGCTATGTGTGTCTATATCTGGGTCTCTAATCCTCCATCGCATTGTTCAATTATGAGTAAGGCAAGTAAAACTTCATGAACTTGGATGGAGAATTCTCTAGTTTCTTTGGCAACATGAAACTCCCTCACAGAATATCCCACCTCAATATAAAAATCTCCCTCAGAAATTTTTATTTTTGAAGTCAGAGATGAAAGGCAATGTAGTTCAAATTTTGAGTTTTCTTCTGAGTTTCAGAGATAAGCTATGGCTGCTAGAGTCAATTATTTAACAGTAGATGGCACTAACTTACCATACTTTTAAGAAACAATATAGACTCCTCTGTATCCCCTTCATCTTTTCACAGGTTCTCTTCACTAGTTGCCAAGTTGTCATTACCCCATGCCTCATCATTCACCCATTTTCTGAATTCAACTCAGCACTTTGTGTCAATAAAGCAGTGAAGGTGGCAGAAGAGAGCCTAGCAACTCCATGGCACAAACCTTGTGCAGTCTCAATACACCTTTTCAAAACAGCATAATAGAAAGCAGAAAAATCTCTTCCCTTCACAGCCAACACAGATAAACTCCACCAGTATTCCAGTGAAGGGGCAACTTAGCTGCAACATGGTTTTAACGGACTCTTAATCAGGTTGCAACCAATATAAAGATCAGGAGTGACCAACTCTAATCTGACTCACCTTTCAACATGCCTGTCAACTTCAGTGCAGCCATGGTTTAGTAGAGAGCAGAACAACTCAGACTATAATGCCTTTGCAGAGACTCAGGCTTATAATTTCCTTTATTCACTTTTTTCTCTTGGAAAGCATAAGCTTATGTTTAAGGGACACACAAAGACTAGCACTGTCTTGGTTTTTATTTTGGTACTCAATTGAAAAACTACAAAATTGGAAAACACAGAATACCAGTACCAAAAGGGAAAAGCAACACTGATGGACGGGGAGGGTGAAAAATCTCTTCCTAATAACTGCCAAACAGTTTTTAAAATGCTTGGTGTGCCACATGGGAAAAAACATACAGCAAAAAAAAGTTCAGCAGATGCAAGCCACAGAAATGAAACTACTGAAGGTACCCAGAATCCCATCTCTCTATTCCTTCAAGCTTCGGTTTAGGTCCCAGACAGCTAACTGATGGCCTTGGGGCTAGGTGTGACTCAAGGCTTTTCTCTGTCTACTGGCAGGCCAACCACATCATGGCTATTACTGTGCAAATGTTTGAGGAGAAGCAAGAGAACAGCTCTCCAAAATATCAGGTACAACGCTGTGCAAACATGTGCATTGAGCAGACACCTAAACACCATGCTGGAACAAAAGCTTTCCCTAAGACATGCAGTCTCTGGTCACTATCACAGCAAGGTCTGGGACAGAGATCAAAGGAACTGGAAGGAGAAAAAGTGTGGAAGCTCAGATTGACTAAAAGTAGTCTACCTTCACAGTAAAGTTAGTATGAAACTGTTTTCACTTTCTATCAGTTGCTAACTTAAAAAAAAAAAGAAAAATACAGAGGTGGGGGAAGAGCAGGAAGGCAAAAATGATACAAAAATTGAAATGATCAGCAGAATAGCAATCATAACCTTAATCTCTACCCACTACAGTCATGAGAGAAATAGACTACAATGCTGGAGCCTCAGATAGTGAGAAAAGATACTCCAGAAACAGCAAAGAGGACATACTGAATTTAGAGCTTATTCTAGACCCAAGTATATCCAGATTAACCTATCAGAAAGGTTTTCAAATTTGAACACAGTTCTGTACAGGACTTGGCAGGTCCAGCTCTGAAAACTGTAATTTTATAGGACCTAGACTGATGGTCACAATAGCAAACATCAACATCCCTCCTGTCCTCCCAGGTCTCTTCTGTCCCACAATAATCATTCATATTTCAACCACATTAGGAGAACCTTACCTGAAGCTGATTAAATGGAGAACAATCTGTGGAGGAGTCCTCAGCAAAGCCACTGCTGTCGGAGTGCTGACTCGCTGTCCGTAACAGCTGGTCTGTTTAAAGCAAGCAAAACACAACTGTAATTACTTTACAAATCACAGCCTTTCAAGCCCAATCACATTCAGTATGTGCTTTCCTTTTACATCAAAGTAACATTAAGTGGATAACAATTCCTTTTCAAGTTCCACTTTGAACAATACAGAGAAACAACTTGTTTGCTTCAAGCAAAACCTCTCTCACGCAAAGCCCTACTTCTGAAACTTCAAGCAGCAGCGGAAGAGAAGCCACCTTTTACATTTTTCTTTCCTGTGCTGTGGAAAAAAAACACTCTGCGGATTGTCACAGCTGGAGTTCCCCTTCAACAAAACTGCATCACTGGTTAATTCACATGCAGCCAGTGGAGGAGTTGCTTTTGTGTTGGCAAGTACCGATTTGACACCCCTCCTAATCACAGGGATAAAGTAGATCCCTCTTCTCCTACCACCTTACACCACCCCATACACCCAAAGGAACAGCATCACATGAGCAGGGAGGGTGATGCAGGGGCCTCTGCCAACCGCTGGAGATGGTCCTCTGCTGGTTTAGCGAACAAATACAAAACAGCCCTTTACACATCAATGGGCAATCTGCCAAAGCACATTCCCAGCGCTCATTTTATACATGCAAGATAAAATTCTCCTGCTTGTTCCTTTCTACTTACATTAGGTAAGTGTTAAAATAGCCTAAAGAGGCTCTAAAATCCTCAGTGTTTCCCAGGAGTGACTTTCTCTGGTGCAAGTAGTGGACTCATAAAGCTGCTTTAAGGAGATGTCAGCAAGCTCTGCAGTACACTACTGCATGTATATTGTTCCCAACGGGAAACAGGAAGCACCCACCAAGCGTGAGTTTACCTTACAGCACCATAAACATTTTGCTCAGCCTGAGGGCAGCATAGGCGACAACCTTATCTCACCTCTAGGTCCCAGGAAAAGTGTACAAGCTTGGAGATAGGAAGCAACCACAGTGGCCTCTAGCCTTTAGACCCCTGCCACCTACTCCTCTTCACCCTTGGGCAAGAGCTTGCTGCTGTCTTCTCAGAGGCTTAATGCAGAATTTTGCTCCACATTCCTTCAACCACTTAAATACCATCATATAATTAATCCCAGTTCACAGCTCAATACATTGGAATGCATGATTAAAACTGTTTTGAAACTGTTGGATATTCTAAACTCATTTTATTTAGTATTAGTTTTGATGAACATTGCACTAATGCAGAAATAAGAGCCTTCACAGTTTGTGAATGCCAGGGGAGAGGCAAACTGCCTGCTCAGCTTCTGTATCAGTGATTTCACACAGCTTTTAGGGAGTGCCTTTCAAATTGTGCTGTTGTTCTGTTATCATGGTAGCCACAATATCCTGCGAGGACAAATAACTTTTCTACCTAAAGACAGACATCCCCACCCAACTTCCAGCAAAGACAATGGAAATTACTTCTCTGAGAACTGGACTAGACCTTATTAACTGCCCAATACAATTAATACGGCTGAAAGAGCATGACATGAACAGTTTGTCACTACAGCTGAGGCTGGTGGGAAGCTGTTACCTCCTTCAAGGAGAACAGTTACCTACTTTGGCCTCTTCTCTATCTCTTTTCCTATGTGGTGAATTTTAATTTAAGAGAAAAAAGCACTACTGGTGAAAGCCTTAGCCTCTCTTAGGGGAGAGATTCCAACTAGGTCAGACAAAGTAACTCACCAGTGCACATACTGGCATCTGTTTTAATGCACACGAAGTTTATTGCTGCTCAAGAGAAATACTGACCTGCTGCTCTATTTCCTCCTCAGTCAATATTTCCTTTTCAGCTATAAAAATGAAAATTATATCTATATGTTTCCTCAAATCAATGCTTGGTCTTCTCAGAGACACAGTAAAAAAGTTAAAATCAGTTTTTGGATAATTTTTTTATAGCATTTGTTATTTACGCACATGCTTTGACAGCCTTACACAGCACACACTGCCAGTCAACAGGTCAGCCTAAAGCTGAGGCATTCACAGCTGCCTCATTATCTTTATGCACGGCAAGAGACTGGCACAATACGAACAGATTCATACTACCTTGGTTCCACCTAAGGAGACATCCCCTTAATACAGTCATCCCTTGCTTTCTGTGTTACAGAGCTGCTAGGATTACTTTGAACATTTTAAAGCAAATCAGAGAAGACACGTTTTCTAACTATGAGCAGTCATCTTCTACCACACCTTACTCTTGTCTTTTACAAATTCTCAGAGTTCTCCATTATACCACTATGATGTAAATGCAGTCAAAACTTATAAAGAACAGGAATCTCTACTACTTCAGTAGCAAAATGACAAGGTTTGGTTCTGTAAAGACTGGAAATACCAGCTATTATGCTGGGATATACTGATACAAAACGGTATCCACCCTCCCTGTCAACTACTGAACCAGTAATACAATCTGCTCTATGGCACCTGAATATCTCTCAGATTCAAGCAAAGAAGGGGAAAATTGAAAACATTTTTTAAAAAGATACAGAGTTACATTCAGATCTTGATTAAAATGCCTCCTGGCAATGGAGCATCTTAAGAGACAGAGTTTTTAAAGAGATATGGCTCTCCCCTCTTCACCTCAAATGCAGAAAACTCAGCACCAAAGGCTGCACCCAATAGCTACTACACAGAGGAAAGCTTCTGAACTAGTGGGAGGAGGCCTGGGGCAGCATAATAAGGAAAGTGTGGGAGAAGGAACCAGCTAAGATGAACAAAACCAGAAGGAACAATCAAACTCTTATCCCAGTTAAACAGAGCACAAATGAAAATGCCCCTTAGATTGCTGTTTTAAGCTCCATAAAAAAATAAAATCAAAGTATATTTAGGTACTTCAGTGAAGAAGAAATGTGGGTATTCATAAATACATTAAATAAGCTGAGAAAGTTCTAAACAAAGAACAGATGATGAAGAAACAGATGATGAAGTCTGTGGTTTACAAAACATGAGAACACGGGTTCATCAGAGAATCCCTATCAAAGAGCTGAATAATTCATCTATTGTAACATAATAATCAGCTACCAATGGATTGTCAGTCTCACTCCTTCTGTGTCACTCAACTGCTCACACAGAAGAGGAGAAAAAATACATGGAAACTGTTCATCAAGCTTTAACATTTACATTTCTTGTGCCTGCACTATTGGGAAAGATCTAATGAACTTTGTATGTTCTGAGATAATTAATAAATTAAAATAACATTCCCAACTTTAGTCCCATTATGGGACTAAATATCACCTGTCCCTTTTTCACATATTGATCACACCCTGCAGCACAGCACTAACAAAATTAGCCCAGTAGGCAGCCCTGTTGCAAAAACTCTCAGTCCCTGGACTGAGACAGATCTAGCATCTGGACAGATAAGCACAGACTCCCACAAATACTAAATCTATTCCAGATGTTTTCTTCTTACTCCCCCATCTCCAATCTCCTGTGGAGCTGCACCCATAGAGAGATATAAATACAACATTATATTAAGGACAGGAAGTGCTGATGATGTGCTTTCTTCCCTTTCAAAAGCTAAATTTTCAAAATTAATCACTATCAATGTCAGATGCCTTAAAAAAACCCCGGGCCTGTGGCTACTCAAAATTTCACAGAGCCATTGACGTCAACAACCAGAGACTCACAAATTACAATGCCTCAAGAATACTTTGTCCTCTAGGCATTGTACCTATATTTGTCTTGTTTGTTGGGTATTTTTTGGAATGGAAGGTGCTGCTGCATAACTTTGTCAGGAAGAATTTTGTTTTCAAACTAACAAACCTTTCTACCAGATAACTTCTCAATAAGCTTTTTTTTATAGTGGACATTTAGCAGTTTGTACGTTTACAGTGCAAAGTACCTGAAGGTTTTCATTCTTCTCTACTGTGTTCCTAAAAAAAAAACCACATGTACAAAAATACGTCTGCATTTGAGGTCTGCAGCAACAAAACCAGAATGCCAGGTTTGGGCATAATGCATAAACTAGTATAGTCCAATATAATCTGGAAGACATAACCTGAAAACTACATAACACTAGTTACTACAATACAGAATTTCTTGTATACTTTATAAAGGCTTTAACATAAAAGACAGTACTATAGCAAAGTATTCATTTGCAAGTCACTGTGTAATATCTAAGCTTACCACTTATAGATAAAGCTAATCTGAAAATAAGAAACATGCTTTAATGAAGCAGCAACAGACTGTGTTGTTCAAGAATATCTTAAGTCTCCAGACTATTTCAGTAGGAAAGAGATTTTTTTTTTTTAATTTGAATACTTTACAACTTACTAAAGGCCTTCTTAAAATGCCTTACAAACTGTTGTAAATGTCAGAGGAAGCATCCACAGCCCTCTGTTTAAATGTAAAATGACACAGCAAGGTTTATAACAGTCTGTTATAAAGAACCAACGCTCGACCTGCTAATTGACACAGAAGTACCCTCACAAGGAAAAATAAAAAAGTACTGAAGTATTCCTTCAGGGGAAGCACTCAACTGGAACAAATTTTTTGTTTATAAGTGCTTATGCACAGTAGAGCCAATGCCACTGAAAAAGGTGGATTTGTATGAGGATCATAAACTGAAATCAACATTGCACCAGAAGACCTGTGCTTGAATTTCATGCTAATCCCACCTCATGAGATTGCTAATGAGAGTGGCATTTCACATTCAGACACAATGGCCAGCATTTTTAATAAGAGGCCATTAACTTTGGATGCCTTTAAACTTGGTGAACCTTCACTCTCTGAGAAAACAGGCCTCTATGTTGTCTCATGTTGGACAACTTGCAAAAAAAAAAAAAAAGGCTATAGTTTTTTAAATGTTTTGGATAAGTTCTCCATCAAATAGTCTTCCTCTTGGCAATTTTACTGAAATCTACACAGAACAAAGTCCCAAGATTTCCACATCTTCCAGGTGAAATAAAATGCTGGTCTCAGACTAACTTTCAGCAAATGTGCAGGCATCCATATTCTTAAGTCCCAGAAAACTCCAGGCAATGCTTGCATCATAATAAAATGTCACCATTAATGTATGCCAAGTGTATTCAGAAATGGGTGGGACATACTGCCTGGGAAACATGAGCCAGTATACTCTGCTTCTGTCTTACTGAAGTCCCATTGCTGGAACTGCTGGTACCTTTCAGCAGATAACACAGAACCATCTGACCCTTGCATGGTGGAAGAAGAAGGCAAAATAACTACTGGGAACAGAACACAAAACTAGCATTTCAGAAGATGAAAAAATTAAATTTTCTTCTCCCTGACTGCAGCTCCTGGTTCCTTAAGCTGCTCTTCTCCAAAAAGCTCTTCCTGCAACTGACAAGGCAAAACAAGAGACCTGCCCTGTAAAAAGTGCATCTCTCTTTTCATGTAATCACTTAAAGCGTGTAGTAATGAACTCCAAAATACAGCTAAGGGAACAGCTAGAGATGCAGTTTCTGGCAGTCCTTCTTAGGAGTTTATGTTTGTACTAGAGGAAGCCTAGTGAGTACAATGCTGGGTTGAGCAAAGCACTGATGAAATAGCAGCACAAGCTATCACCAATAACCAGGCATTAACCTCCAGCACTCAGTCCAGAGCATTCTCAACCACGTTAATGCAATTCAGCTGACAGCTCACAAGTGTCAGTTCATTTGTGAAAATACAAGTAAGATCATCTCTGTTTCTTAAGACAGGTTTTTCTGCCTCTCCTTATTGTCTAGAGATGCTAGTCATGTTTCAGCAAGAAACTGCATTGCAGCTAAGCATCTACTAAGTGCAACAAGTTCTATTTCTTCTTTTATTACATGTATTAGCTAGAGAACAGACTTCACTTGCTAACATGGGGCAAAGTAACAATCACGAAATGAACTTAAAGATCAACTTTTTCCCCCTCCCAAGCCATAAAACACATAAATGAGACTTTGAGATGAAAGCACAAAACATATAAATAAGAATTTGAGATGAAAGCACAACTAAGTGAGCCACAAGAGCCAGTGCACAGTGTTTCCCCTGTGAAGGACTAAAATTTCCACGTGGGCGTAGAGACACCAGTCTTCTGTGCAGCCGGCCTGCAGACAGAGCAGTAGTGCATAGGAAAAACCTACACGTATCATGCAATTTAGGTTTAAAACAACGTAATTTTAGTTTAAATGGGTATCTTAAATTACAGGATCGACTAGGGAAAAAAAAAAAATTCCACACAATCTGAATTAACATTTCAGGTCGTCTGAGCTATCATCACTTGTACAGCAGTGAGAACAGCCAGTGAGGTTATAGGGCTGTTGTCTTGTCTATAATTTGGTTGCCACTTTGTAGTAATGTTCTGTGATTTATCAAAAAACCAACCAACCAAAAAAAAAAAAAAAACAAACAACAAAAAATTCAGATCTTTTTTATTTATAAAGAGAAAAGAAACTTTAGAAGTTTAAAATATATGAATCAGCCTTTCAGAGGTGGAAGAACAATCAGCAGCTGGCTGTCTCCCAGCAGTTGAAGTCTACTCACCTTTCCTTGATTTGGTCACCGCTAGCTGGTGCGTAGCTGGAACGTGTGGTAGATCTCCCTCTGTACTCTGAATCTGTTGGGAAGAGGAGATGAACATTAGTCAGCCAACTGGAATATGTTCCGGCGCTTAAAATGCCCAAGCTATATACACTGCACATGAAGGACGTGGTTTTGTTGTTTGGTTTTTTCCTCCAGTCTAACAGCCTATACTGATTGAAGGAGTGAATCATACCTCCCCCTGAACCAACTTTCATCAGGTATTCAGCAATGCTCCTGCAGGAGAGCAGTGATCCTTGGGTAGCACCTCCCACCCACAGTGCAGGACTCCCCTCTGGTTACACTCAGCATGCAAAAAGACCTGGAAATCACATCCTGTGACAACACAGTCTTCAGTTCCTCTTTGACAAAACACTAAAATTACTGTGTGAAAACACCTTTGACCACCTTTACACTACTATCTTTTTCCATTCAGAACTCTTGGGCACTCACTTGAATATAAAGAACAAGCAAAATACATTTAGAAAAATGTGTCACAAGATCAGCACACAAGGACTGTCATCTGCCACCCTACCATTTCCCACAAGCCACCAATCCTCCCGCAGAAGGACCCAGACCTTGCCAGAACCTACTCCAGACTTCACCATGCCACTACTCATGCAAGTACTTCTTGCGCCTTCCAATAGAAAAAAGGAAGGTAATGTATTCAGAGCCATGGAGATTTCAACCAGGAAACTTAAAACTACACAAAAATGAATCCTATTACTTAATAACTTTGTGAAACACAGCCTTATTAAGAAAGCAGTTCTCAGGCAACCATTTAAACAAGGAAAAAAATATGCCTAAAATCTCAACAGGGAGGCCTTTGTTTTGTTCAAAACATATGTTTTCTCTTTTGCGTGATCCAGAAAAAAATCATAATGGATCACATGCAAGTCTCCATGCACAATCCACTAACGCAACTATCCTCAACCCTTCCCTCTAATGGGCTGCCCACCTAATTTCAAAATTGCCAAGCAATGAATTTATTTCCATTTTTTATCAATTTGAAGATGTAAAATTATGATACTGATGTTTATAGGCCAAAATTAGTACTTGCTAAAGAAGTCATATTTACATTGATATCATGTGTAGAACAGCCACGGGGTGCATTTTCTCAGTTACAAGGGTTTTGAGAAGTACTTGGCCTGAACTTTTCACCATTAATAAGTGAAGAGCATTAATCTTGCATGATAAACCTAAAGGTTTCTGTTCCTTTAGGAAATGAAGACTGTACCAAAGGGGGAAATCCTTATTTTGTCCAAGTACAGGGCAGCATAGAAGGGGCTCACCATTTAAGTTTAGGAAAAATTTAATTCTTTTTTAAACACGGAACAGCAAGTTTCACAGACACTTTGTTCAAACTGGCCTTCCAGGAAGGGTGTCTTGATTCTGATGGCTAAATCTGCAGCCTTCCAACAGCTAAGCCTCTACTCATTTAAATACTGTCCTTGGCTGGGAGACAGCATTCCAGCTGCGTCCGCAGCACGGTGCAGCTCCTCAAGCACGCAGGAGCTCCTTCCCCCTCCCTTCAGCCAATATTCATGCTGGTAAACGACCTTCAGGACTGTAATTGGCCACCTCAGGAGTGGGTGTTTGGGGGAAATCCTGCCCTGACTCACTCCCACACCAGTTATCTTCACAGCCACAGACTTCCGAAGGGCACTCAAACCTCCAAGGCATTCGTAAGCATGGAAAGAGCTTCCTTGATATATCTGTCATCTTTCTAATGCATATGAATGCACTCCAAACCAAGCTGGGAAAACAGGGGGAGGAGTTATTGTTACTGTTTCTAATACAGTTTATTGTTCATTATACCCTGCTTAGAGACGCACAAAAATAAAATCATGCTGCCAGGAATTGTTCTAAATTTTCTTCAACAAAATTCAATTCCTCCCTCCCAGGGATCTGTAGGCAGTTGATACGTATATGCTGTATCGCATAGACAAAAAATTCACCGCAATCCCATCCCACATCACATGTCATCTTGCCAAAACAGCTGTGTTTATGCCCTGGTATCACTGCACAAAGTGTGTCAACCAAAACTTCACAAATACATCACACTTGTGTAGAATTCAGCAAGTCTTTACAGTCCAACTTACACTGAAGGAAAATTCCACTCCTCCTTTTAATATATACATACACATATATACAAAATATAAACTTTGCCCTAGAGTATCAAAAAATGGATGTCTCCTGTGGGATATGCAGCAAAATGCATTGCTACTCAGTCCCCTCCGATTGTGCCAATGCAAACATTGGTGTAACTACACAACAAACTGGATCAAGAAAATTATCTGGCTGAAGCCAGGAAAAAATAAATCAAAATACACTGGTTCCTTTTCCCCCTCTCAACTGGACCAATCCTTTGTTCTGGTTCAATAGATGGCCACACAACATGTGGGTGAGGACACAGTGGTATAAACAAGCGGCAGGAACCACAAGAGCTGGATTACCTTCTCTGCTTCATGAGCGCCTTCAGCTACAACACTAGTTGATCTAGAAGAGCTTGAAATGACAATGACACTACAGGATCTACTAAATCATCATGTCATCATTCCCCGTAAAACTCTGGGGATTTTCTATTCACTTGCTTTCTTCCCTCATTTCACCAATGACATCACAATCCTTCATTTTAAATAGCTATTTCACATAGACAAAAATATTAACTGCTGAACTTTTAACAAGAGTCACATTGAAATTTGTCCACCAAAACATCTGCTAATTTAAGAACTGTAATGCAATTCTCACAATTCAAGCTGCAAGCCTGTTAAAAATTTGCATTCTTAAATTTGTAGACCACATGTTTACTAGGCTAATAAACAAAGCTCTTACACGAACCTGGAAATGAAACTGCCTTTTGGACAATTATCAATTAAAAAATGGATATATGCATTTATGAAGATATTAAAAGGCAGCTATCACAGAATTTGTAACTAAGCCAACCCCAAAGTCATGTCAAACAGTGACTTTCAATGTGCTAATTTCCAGGGAACAAATCAACTTATAGTAGATTGTTATCAAAACCAAAAGTTGCACAAGATGAGCACCTCACCCTGCATGATAGCCCCTTTTCTGTTTCATGCAGCAACAGTCTTGCTTTATTCACAAATTTATCCTTAATCAATATCAATTAATAAACTGAATTTACTTTTAGGCAACAAAAGTAATGATTTCTAGCTGGAAATTTAAGTAAAGTAAAAATTTAAACCCAAAGGTTTTAATATATACACAGTCTAACCTAAATCTATTTACACATGAAAACTTCCTAAGAGTTATGCCAGTGACTGCAATTACCTGAGCTTCATTAAAAAAAAAAAAAAAAGAATGACAACTGTCTTGTTGACCCTCAGGAACAACAACAGCAGCAGCAGCAGCAAGTTACCTCATGAAGAGGATCAATTAGAGCAACAACTGTTGAGAAAGTGCAACAACTCAAAGAATTTAAAGTATTCCTGGAGAAAACACTGTCAACTACATAGGAGGGAACATTCTCTGCTGGCAGATAGCAAGGTATGTAAACTGTATGCACAAACAAAGTCATGTATCTTCACTCACCTCTTCCATCTCAAAGGAGTCCTTCTGCTGCAGCATTAGATTCATTATGGATGGGTTTGCGAGTGGAGCGCAGGGGTCTCTACCCGGCGGTGCCACGGACAGCCTTTGTGTCAGGACGCTGCTGTCAGATGTGCTAGAACTGCTGCTGAGGCCTGGAGAGTCCAAAAGACCAGATTCTTCGCATGGTCTGTCCTGGGCATTTGCCAACATGCTACTTTGCACGTCCTCTGGAGGCACAGTCCCCTCTCGTGTATCATCAGTCACAGCAGGAAGGTGTGTAGGTTTATGTGTGTTCCCAGCCTTTTTCTGACTACTAGCCATCTCCTCCTTTACAGTAGCCAAAAAAGAGGGAGAATCTTTCTTTTTTGAATATTTTGGTAATTTAGATTCATTTTTAACATCATTTTCCTCGCTCCCTACTTCAGCTGGACTCTTCCCTTTTTCAACAGGTGAAGGACTTGAGCAGCTGCTACCATCGGCTTGCTGTGTGCCACACAGATTGAGTTTTGACAAAGTCTTCATTAACCGACTAGCTGTATTGCTGCGATTTAAAGGGGGAGGGCTGGATGCCTCTTTGCTGGAAGACACTGAATTCAAACTACCAATTTTCTGCAAAGGAGTCCCAGAGACTTGAGAATACAAAGAGGAAAAAGCATTGGCCACAGTAGTAAGCACTTCAATCTGACGAAACCGACCTGTACAAGAATGAAACATAAGGCAGAGATTACAAGGACGTTTGCTGTCATCACATCCAAGACCTGTTGATCTGTCTCTACATGATGCTTTGAATTCTCAAAGACAGCTCTTCATAACTGAGGAGGGAATTTTGATCACAACCTCTGCCCACCCCCCCAAACCTCCTACTTATATCAAAGGCCCCAAAGGCTGACTTAACACTGCCTAGTCCTGTAACACGAAAGTGATACCATACTATGAAAAAAAAAGAAAAACCATTTCAAGAATCTTTACTAAATGCAAAAGAACACCATGGAAAGCTGTTACAAAGTCAAAAAATGGCACATGTATGTGAGTGCAAGTTACTTTACAAAAGGTTAGGAAGAAAGTGTTACTTGCGTTGCTCTCTCCATCTACAACTACAAGAGCACATTTCAGCTATGCCCTCATTTCAGCAACACTCATTACTGACTTAACAAAGCTCCTGTCCAAGTCAATAGAAATACTGTCCCAGATTTCAACAATGACAGAAATAGGTCACTGCCACCCAGAAACTGAAGAACACAAGAAACAGAGGGATATTGCTATTTGTTCCAGTGCTCTAAAGCTACAACAGAATACAAGTTTAGGAGTAAGAGATGGAAATGATACAAACCAGAGGCAGCATATTTTACAGGATGCCTTTCATTTCCCTCCCGCACTATAAACCCCTTCCACTCACGCCAAGGAGAACAACCCTGATAGTCACCTCTTGCCATATTTAAGACCAAGCAGAGTTTTATTATGAAATCTGAATGGAATTTGCCCTTTAGGCTGTAAGGGAGTTTTGCCAGAATATTAGACACACACCTTCTTTTGGAGTTGTTTACATAGTTAATAAACTCATAAATAAGCTGTGCTTCAAAAACATACTTACTTGTTAAAGCAAAACTTGGATTTTCCACTTCCATCCGCTGTATTTGGGCATTCAAAAACACTTTGATATCTATCCCTCTGGCAAATGATGTTGAATTAAAAAATCTCGCTGGAATTTTTGAAGCAATATCTGGTTCATCTCTTCCAAACCCAAGGTTATAGAGCACTTCTTCAGGATCTTCCTCATACAGCTCCAGTAATTCAGAAACACTAGACAAATGAAAGATGGTTACCATCTACCTCTCTCCTTTCAAGATCCAGTCCCTTCTGTCCAACTGCTAATTCACCCCAGAAGCCAGATTGTTTTATTGAACTTTCAACTCCTACATCTTAGACTACTTTGGGAAATAATTGTGAAGATCTCTGCATCCGAAGTTTTGGCTCCCATCACCAGAGCCACCGGCCCAGACACATCACAGATCAAATCCTGTAATTTATATCTGTAGAGCTCAGATTTCAAAATGCCATTAAAATTTCAGGCATTTCTAATGTTTAGGTCCATTTGTTATCATTTACTGCTAACTACAACTGAAAACAAATAGAAGTTTTTCAAGCAACCAAATGCAAATTGCCTTCTCCCTGCTAAATGCAACTATGCACATAAAACAAGCCAAACCCATTTAACTGAGGAACAGACCTTCAAAACATAATACTCTTTTACCTTGAAACAGTTGCACTGCTTTTTCCAGACCCGGTAGAGTTCATACTTCTCCCCTTCTGGTGGAACTGCAGCCTCCTGTCCTTTGCCAGTACACCATTGCTGTCAACACAAAGAGAGAAGACCCCTGTGATAAACCTCTTTCGTTCGGGAACTCGATTCTCTGTCTCGCTGGAGAGCTAATCCTCCAGCACTGCTGAATTTCTCTTTTCCTCTTCAGTGTTATCTGGTTTATATTAGCCATGTCATTTACTGAAATACAGTAACAAAAGCAAACCCTGGGACGCCTCAGTAAAAATGTACATAGACGGTAAGAACTTGAAGGCAAATGCAAGCTGAGAAAACAAATCCCCGATCTGCCCTTGCTGCCCCACCCTCCCTGATCCCACCCTCCTCCAGTAAGGAAGCCCGGCCTTGGGTGAACAGTCCTTGCCCTGCCATTCCTGACTTCCCTGCGGTGCTACCTCCTCCAGGACCACCTCTCCACGGCAAGGCCACTCTCCCTGCCATGGATACCCAGCTCCCCCTCACCCTAGCTGCCACCCACTAGCAGCACAAGACTGCAAACTGCCCTGGACCTGGCTGGGGAAGCTGAAGAGGCTCCAGAGTGGAGGAAATTAATCAAGATGAGTGCCAACCCAGATTGCGGGCCAGTTTCTTTCCCATTCCCAAACTATTTCTTCCCAGCATCTGAAGAAGCTGTCTGAGCATTAGGTGGTACCCTGTGCTCAAACATACTTTTATTGCCAATCTCTCTGGGGGACAAACTTTTCCAGGGTGAATTTTACCATATAAAGCCTAACATACACACACTCCCACCAGAACAGCTACTGAAAAACCAAAGAAGGTAGAGGATTCACCTAAAAGTGTATTTACAAAGCCCAGTTCCAGAGGATTAGAGACACTGCTGCCACAGCAGCTGTGCAGTCTTTGCTGAAGTTTCAGTGAGGTTCTAGTTTCAGCACACTTTATTTAGACACTCCAACTATAAAGCAGGAGTCTCTCCTCTCTCAAAGTCTTTTTTTTTTTCCCCACTCCCAAAGGATATCTGCTGTGACAAGCAAAACTAATCTTCCCTTGAAATTTCTGAAATGGTGACTGATCAGTGAGGCAAAGAAGGCTAATCATGATACGTTACTAATATTTGTCATTTCTCTTGTTTTCCTCCTGCAACTCCAAAATCTTTGTCAGGTCTCCTGGAAGAATAAAAATCTGCATTTTTTTTCTGCATCTCCTAATGACTGTTTCTATGTTATCTAGATCTTCTCCTTGCCTCTTATGTAAACAGAGATGAGCAGAAGAGCTTTACCTCTGTGGTAGCCCCCATGAGTTCCACTGCCCATCCTCCCTCCTGCCCTCCAGTATAAACATTCCTCTGAAGTAAACAAACACACAAAAAGATGTTTACCATGTTTCCATTTGAGTATCACTCCGTAGATGATTAGCTGTAGAGAAAGAAGAAGAAGTTACGTCCAGAACCCTTCATAATTACACTTCCACAATCAGTACAAAGAAGCAGACAGTGAGCACATTTACCAATACTCCTGCATAAACCAGATTTTAATTTCTCCATATAAATGTGATTGTCAAGGGCTGATATAAAGATAATCTGGTTTATTCAAGCTCTGTTTAAAATAAAATCTCTCATGGACACACGTTTACATACTGTCATTAATCATATAAACCTGAAATTTAAATTGCGATAAGCTAGTAGTTGTTATATAAACCATTTATTGCTTTGCAACTGAAGACGCGATTACCAGCTGCAGGGCTGTTCCTGGGTGGGAAGGGGAGGAGGACAGGCAGGCAGGCACACGAAGATTGCTCCAGTAAAGAAACTAAAGAACACAAGAAAGGCAGCTGGCCCCATGGCCAGGTGATGAGACTTTACTTGTTCACCTTTTCATCAGTAAAGTGGGGCAGGGCCATGGCTGCCTGAGCTGTGCAATACATGGACAAGAGCTCAGTGAAGCCTGTGGTGCTGATGGGGCCAGAGGACATGCTTGGACTTGAGAGGGCTCTGGAGGGAGGCTGGCTGTCAGGTACCAAGCCACCTGGTCACCAGCCTCTGACAGGGAAGTCAGCACTTTCTGCAGCCAGATCGGCCAAGCACCACATGGGAACATCTCAGGCAGCATTATTCTTTCAGAACTGAACCCCACGCTTAAATTATGGGTTCCCCGAAGAGGCAACTGAGCATTAACAAACTTGCCCCAAGAGACCGGCAAGAAGCACACGTATGTTATAGCAGCCCTCAGAATCAGCTGTGAAAAGAGCAAAGGGATGTCACATGCACTGCCAGGAAAACCCTACATCTCAATTCACTGTGCCAGCAGGGTAAAGTCAGCAGCTGAGAGTAAAACACCGTAACCTCCCAACTTCTCTCTTGGTTTCAGAGGCATCACAAAGAAACTGAAATGTATATAAAATACAGATCCCACATTTGTTTGGGGTCTTTTTAATATTCTTGCCCATATATGAGGGTAAGCCTATCTATAAGAATTATCCAGTGTCTAATTTGAACCATAGGTTCAAATAGCTCAGCAGTGGCCTGGGGTCCCTGCCCAATGCCCTCTGTACCATTCACACAGGGCTCTGGCTTGTATCTGGATTCAGGCAGTCACAGCTGCACAAGGGCAGGCCATTCATACCAGCCTCAAAGGGGCTGTCTGTCTGGCAGGGCACACAGCACTGCTCCAAGCAGCTCTGTTCTCCTCTTGTTCTTGGATGGGAAGCAAAGCCCAGCAGAAACACCCGCATCCTTACCCAGAAAAATCAACCATCAATTCTAGTACTGGGACCTTTTCATCTGAAAAAGAGGGAAATTACCTTCTGCTAAGTCATGCTAAAGACTCACAAAAACCCAGAAATCCTTAGAAATTATAAGAATAAAAATTAAAAAGAAAGAAGTTTCATGGTGTTCTAAAATGTATTGACTCTTGTGTTCTTGGGTCATATGCTCAGACCTTGGATTATCATTACAAAGAAACTTTTCCTATGAAATCTTTGTACTACAGGCAATCTAACAAGTGGAAAAGACTGTCAGTAAGAAAATTTAATCCTATTCAATCTATTGCAGCAAGGGACTCATTTACTGCTTTTCCACCATTATCAGATCAAGGTCATTACCAGCTAAACTTTTTTCCTTAAAAGTCTTAAATCTTTACAAATTAAAGATATTTCCTTCCTCCAGGCCTTGTCCCACTACTTTGACACCGTGGGCAAGACTAATGTGGAAAAAAAGGGCTTTCTACCATACAAGTTCTGACACTTTGCAAAAGCTGTAATTCAAAAAAGATTAAAAGCTAAAGCAGGAGAGTAGTTTTGTCTTTTTTTTTTTTTTGACACTGAAAACAGACAATGTCTTATATCCCCTGTCCTGCAGTTAACTTTTGCTATTTTACTTCAAGATGCTGCTGTTAAAACAGAATCCACAGTGTTTTTGTTAGTTTGCTTATGGACACCTCTAACTCATGACCAAGAGAAAGGCCAGAAGTCTTTTTTACAAAGACGTAAACCAGGAACGGCCACATCTCCTTCCCCTTAAAAAAGGGAAGAGAAAAGAAAAGGCAAGCAGCTAGCAAAGGCAAGTGTATATAGTGGCTAATACAAAATACTTACTCAGCTTTGGTGCTTTTCATTTTTAAAAGCACTTAGCCCTTAATGGGTTTGCCTCTTGGCTGACAGAATTTCATTCCTCCTTTCAAAAGCCCGCACATGCCACTCCCGAGGGATTCAGTGGAAGTGGGGCATGCACGGCTGCCAAGAGTAACCCACAGACAAGAAGAGCAAGTAGGAGAAATCATTTTCTCACAGCCTTGGTGAGTGCTTCAGGCTATGCTGTCACTGTGGGTATTAAAATGAGAAGGCAGAAGCAAATTCAGGGCTGCCTCTGACCTTTGTGTCAGAGACCCAGAATGTTTAACACTAGCAACAGTCTAAATAACTTCAAAAAGCAAATCTTCCTGCATTTTTCTGTGTGCTTCATCCTGATTTTCTAGCCAATGCTGTCATTCAAAATAAAAATCAGATGACTGAACATAATTTTTTTTGCTAGAAAAAGAGTCATAATCCTGCCACACCCACCTTCAGCTCCCAGGGATAAGTCATCTTCAAAACTTCCTCCATTTCTCACCAGCATGCCTGAAAACATACAGTTAGCAGTTCAACAACTAAAATGCTCCAGTGTTTTCCTTCCAGCAGCTTATCTAAAGATATTACCAAGATACTTAATTTGATACAGGATATAACTGGACTATATTTACAATCCCTGCATTAGTCATGCAGTAAAAATGCATTAAGAAGTGAGAAGTTATATTTCAGAACACAGAAAAAATTACTTTGAAGGAGAACAACTACAAGAGTGTTTTAGTTTTGTGCTCCTGAGTCAATGTGCAAGCAAATTAACTTCAAGCAGGAACCTGGAGGTACCACTCAACACATCTGTGCCTTCCGCTGCTCGGTTATCTATCCTCCAGACATCTTACCAGGCGGATCCAGAGTCTGAGTCCAGTTTAGACATTCCCCTCTCACCTCCCTGTACTGGATTAAGAGTTGAAGTGAAGACTCCAGGCACAGCAAGTAATTCCTCTGCACCCTGTCACCACCTTCACATTCCCACTGTACTTTGAACTTTAGTATTCAGACCTGCTCAGTAAAACTTTCAGGTGTGGCAACCAGAGTTATTAGAGGCAGAGACTGCCTAATGATTGCAAGCTTGGAGACAAAATTACCTCCCTGCACATTTTGGGGTTTTTTTTTAGAGCTTACTTATATCTCCAGAAAGTCTTATTCAGATTCTTTTCCCCCTTCTCCAATTTCTTGGGCACAATTGCTCCAGTGTGAGAATAATTCTGCAACATGGACCACGCTGTGGTTTGTACTCCTACTAAACAGCCAAAGTCTCAGATGAATGTCCATGAAAGCACAGTTTCCAGCAAAAGAAGTTTCAGTAGATAAAGCCCTTCCTTACCCTTCAACAGAGGATTGCTTTGCTCATCCAGGGAGGCTCCCAGAGGCGTTCTGAAACCACAGAAGAGATTAATACTATTTAAAAAACTTGCTGCTTCATGTCCTTCCTTACAGCATGTAACAAGCTTGTGATAGCAGCAGTTGTCCCTCCCTCCGCCCCCAGAAAGCACAAACATCTGAGGACTGGCAATAACTTCCTACACGATCCTCAGCCCACTACACAAATACACCTTGTAGAGAAACACACCAAAACTTAATAACTGCAAAGCTCAAACACCTTCAGGGGCAACAGCCCCCTGTTGAGGAAAATCATGGGCTTCTCAGCAAAACACCAAGAAAAAATGAGCACGGGTTTTTGAATGGACTAATTCAATCTCATTGATGCAGTAAAAACTGGTGCCATTTTTCTACACATTTAAAACTTCGTGGAGAGAGAGGTGGAAAGCTGTATTTAGGTGATCAGGAAGAATCAAGATAAAAATCTTGACAGCTATGTTAGCTGTCACTTGCAGTTCTGATACTTTACACTGACTCTTATTTGGATGATGCCTCCTATTGCTAGTTCCCTGAAGGGTAAGAGATTTGCAGAACCTCATGGTGCTCAAAAGGAGCAGCAGAAACCACAAAAATGACAGGTCCAATTCCTCTCTGGGTTCATGCTACACTTGTTGACATTAGCTAGATGTTTCCACATTTTGTCTCTGAGATATATTTAACCAAAGACTTGTCACTACTAAGTACAGCAGCATTAACTTTCAAGGCTCAAAACAAAATCAGAAATATATTACTCATAAAGAAGGGGACAGCAGACGATTTATGTGCCTATATTATGTATGTTTCATTTGGATTTTTAATTACACAAACACATAAACCTGCCCAAAGACCTAAAAGTAAACAGTGTTCTGATACAGTATTTATTTTGGTGCCATGGCCAAATTAAGCAAGGAAAATTTGCATCTGCTTTCTAACAGACCTTACATTTCACAACCTTATTTTTTTTTCCCTTCTGACAAGAACTCACTCTTTCCACATGTGGCCTGCTGATATGGAGCAAGTTCACTTCGATGTGCCTTTTGCATAGCAAAGCAAAGCCCCACCACAGTGGGACACTAAGGCAACCAGCCAGAGCATCCAGGTGCATAACTGTGTTTCAGGTGACAGGACAGACTCTGCCAAGGCTCAGATCTCCTGTGTTTCTGCATGTCTGTCCAGTCAGAGTCTAAGAAACATAGGGTATATTGTCTAAACCTGTCACGCTACAATGAGCCTTATGCTCTTGAGGTAATAACTATGCTGGTTGTTTACTCCTCAGCTTTGATGGGTGCGCTTCCAACCTTCTTCCTCTCCTTCCCTGGTGGCTATTCCCAAGCCTCTTTTTGATGTAGAAACTTGCTGGTATTGACTTTGACAGCCCAGGTCAGTGCTACATGCACTGGCAGGCAGAAAACCATAAAAGCAACTACCAAAGCTGGCATTTCCCTTTAGAAATTAAGTCCATTACCTCTAAAGCACGTTAGTAGCTACCAGAAAAGCACTCCTGTCCAACACCCCTTGTTGTCCTGCCTCCACTGTTGCACACTATTGCCGTATACCCCCTGCGCTCGAAAAACTTGCATTTAAGAACTAGACACAACATCAGTTTAAACAAGGAACAAGTACCACACAAAAATCCTTTTGGACAACAGCGTGGACAGTTCTGCCTTTCTAGTCCAGGCTGGTTTTCACCAGCAAGGGCCATGGCTCTGCCTCAGAGTAGCCCTGTGCACTTGGGAACATTAGGGCTGGGGGACCCTTCCACTTACTGTGCCCTCAGGACGGGCCTCCCTGCTGAAGGCACATCAGAGCAGGTCCCCAGCACATCCCAGCAGCCTTGACACAGTGGCCACGCAGGAACAGAGGAGGGAGGCCAACAGCAACAAGCAGGTAGCAAAGAGCAAGTAAGTGGGTATGTGCCTGAATCAAAGGAGCCTCAGGTTTCTATTTGCTTTCGCTCATTTATTATTGTATTTTAATATAAATAGCAATAACTTCTCTCAATATTGGCCTACAGAAGAAGTGAATGAACTCTTGATGCCCACGCTGCCATGGGAGACAGGTACTGAGCAGGTAAGATGACAATACACAGCCTTGGGGTTTCCTCTCAGCCCATAGGTTGGTTTGCTCAGCTACCAGTTGTGGTCGGGTGGTCTTCCAGAACAGGACACGGATTTTGCACTGTGCTGTGAAAGTGTTTAAACTTCAGCTTTTAAAGCCTTAATTGGGTAGAAGCCATGTTTATTTTAAACTTGAAGCAAAAAAAAAAATCTCTTCTTTGTGAAGCATTTCAAGAACTCACTTCCTGCATATCTACAGGAGATGGCTCCTAAATACCTCCCACATCCCCTGTATTACTGGCAGAGTTTAAATATATTCAATCAAAATAATACACGTCATAATAAGAGTTGACAAAAATTTTTTCCTTTCTATCTGTATAACACAAACACTTGTGTTTCAGCTATTATAAGCTTTCTTATTACTGCAAACAGCCTTTTCAAAGTATCAGGGAAAGAGCAAAGGAGGCCTTTCTCAAAGGCACAGGATTCCCAAAACATGAATGAACCAGAGACTTTGGGTAACATCTGGCATTTCTTAAGCCTCCATAATTCTTATCACCATATGATAAATACTTGCTTTTTCTTTTGAGTTTTGCTTTTAGCTGTTTATTTACAAAACAAAACACCAAAACCAACAACAACAATTAAAAAAGAAAAAGAGAAAAAGAAAAAAACAAAACAACAAAATGTGTCTACCAAGGTAAATAACATGGAATATTAGGAACCCTTCTCTCCTCCAAAGCAGATGTGAAACAGAGATGCCAAGTAATAAGAGCCCTAAACCACTAACATGAATATCAAAGGACAGCCAGTAATTCTTCTTATCCATATTAGAACACTATTGAAGCTTTTAGAAGCAAAGAAAGGAATAAATCTTATAAGCAGATCTATTCATGCAGTGGGTTGATATTAAGTTTTTTGGTACTACTGCCAACTCAAAGCAGAAAATGAGATTTTAAAAGTGCCAATTTTCTTCTGATTTCATAAACACAGAAACTCAGACAAAATGGGAAGGACTGCTTTTAGAAAATATGTAAGAGAGAAAATACTTTATTTTAGTGATTGAATCTTCACTTGAAGTAATGGCTATATGGTAGCTTGTTATAGAGCTAACTTGTAAGAATGAGGTTGTGTGATGAACCAGAAATAGAAGCTCTGTCTGTGTATGACCACACTTGGTAGCAATCAAAGCTCCAAGCAAATAAACAAATAAACAAATAAAAATGTTTGAGTTAAACAAATAGGAACTTTCAGGAATGAAAACAATTGTAAATGTCACTGGTTTTTTAAAATAAAACAGTAGAGTATCTACAGGGCTATTCTGTCATCTGTTAATGCTGTCCTCTTTGCCTATGTACACTGCTATCAAGAGACAATCAGTTAAAGGTTTCTATACATACAGTTACTTATAACGCTGCAAATTGAATTATCACTTGACTACACATGCTAGCTACTGCTTGCATGTATATTAGACACAAAAAAATAAACTATTCTGCAGTTTCAAAACACAAGGGATGTGCACCACTTCAGGCAGCTGGCATTGCACTTACCAGACATGAATTATACATGCTGGCATCCTGCATGTTAGAGTCAGAGGCTAACTTCTGACTGAATAGCTTGGTTTAAGAAATATTTTTTAAAAATGAAGATTTTATCTTTCTAGGGTGAACACAAGATTCTTCTGAAAGGATTTACAACAGTAAATAGTTATACTTTAAAAGACTTCTGTGGAAGGGCCACAACAGGTTTCACAAACATGTGTCACCTAAATTTGCATTTCTATATTAGCAGAAGACTAAACTTCTGCTTAATTTCCTTCTGTGTAAAATATGCAAATAGAGTGTAAAATAAGATACCCATATTTTAGGAATCAACTGCCAGAGATGCAAACACATTCCGCGGAAGTGTGTGGTGCCAGTTTTAACAATAGATAGTTACCAAAGTACAGGAAAAAAACCGCAAACTTTGTGTTATTACTCAAGATTTTGACCATCTATTCGATGTTTATGTTGTCAGTTTGCAGCTTTGTGATATTCCTTAAAGTCTGTATGGAAACAGTAAGGACCACAGGACCAGGGAAGGTTCTAGACAGAAATCCTGCAGATACAGACAACAGTAGAACTGCAGTATTATGAAGAATTTCTCCGTCAGGGGCCTCTTCTCCCTCCACTCCTCCATTTTTTGCCCTCCTCACGCAAAAAATACTTCTAATAAAACACTGATTTCATAATAGTAATTTTTAAGGATATATTTTGGAAGACCAACAGAACACCAGATTTGAGGTACAGTCAGAAAAATCTTCTCCCATTCTAGTATTTTGGAGGAACGGTCTGCCAGGTCTTAACATTATATTTTAAGGATACAGTATGATATCAAGCCTGTAGCTCCCAATACCCCCTCCAAGACACAGCCTGTAAAGATCTGAAGAAAACTATACCGAGGACCCTGTAGCTATAAAGTAACCCACACTTCAGTTACAGAGTAAGCTCAGTCAGCTGCTTATTGGATCAAAAGATCACAAAGGCAGAGCTAATCTCGGTGGTAAATTTTCATCTTAACATAGCTGCTCTCAAAAGGAGAAGGAAACTAGAAATAACAAGTAGGAGAGATCTTGAAATGTCATCGTTAGCTTCTGGAAAGCTAATTGCTAGCTTCTCCCCATCAACTCCGGCTCCAAGGGCTGTTAGGACTGAATGGAGAAAAAGACGGGACAAAACCAGCTGCTACATTTATGCTTTTATGTGACTGAGGATGAAGAAAAAGTAATGTCGTCAGTCTGTTCCAAACACCAAAGATTATTTTGTAACAGTAACAGGAACACAGACAACATATACCGTGCCTCAAGTTAATGATAGAGGACATTAAGAAACTCAGATAAATCAAGTTAGTCTAAACCGTGCCATCACTCCTGGAGGCCTAGACGCACAAAAACCACTGGCGGGGAAGCAACCGTTTCTTTGAATCTGCACCAAAAACCAGCCAAGGGAACACCGGAAGCTTTAAACTGGAGCCCCTCGAAGAGAAACAGTGTAGCTTCCAAAATAATGCTGCTTTCCTTACCCTCAGCTGAGTTCCTCCCTCGGTGGCTGAAAGCCTTCAGGCTCATTAATGAGATACCAAGGGGAGAGCAGCTGCTGAAAGCCAGCTCCTCTCCGGCCCTACGGACACACGCCGCTGCTCCGCTCGCAGCCTCGGCTGGAGGCAACGCAGGGCGCTCGCAGCGCAGCGCGTTTCGTGCCACGCTCGGCTCCGCGGCGCTGCCCACGCGAACCCGCGGGGACCCGCCGGCGGGGGCGGCGGGAGCACCCACCTGCAGTCCTTCAGCCATATCGCGATCTTCTCGTTGGGAACGCTGTGACAGCCTTAGGGACAGAGCAGGAGAGAGAAGCCGACAGTCAGTACCAGCGAGGCCACCCCGCGGGTATCCCCGTGGCCCGCGAGCTGCCGCCCCCAGCACCGACCTGCTCCTGCGGCCAGCGGCAGCTCTCCGCCGGCGAGATCCTCCTCCTCCTCTTCCTCCTCTTCTTCCTCCTCTTCCTCCTCCTCGCCGCGGGCCAGCGCCGCTGCCGAGAAATCCTCCGCTTCCGATGCCTGCCAGGAGTCGCGGCTCTTGGCCCAGGCCTTCCTCTTCTGTGTCGCCCCTTGCCACTCCTCCGCCGCCGGGGGCTGCTCCATCGAGGCGGCGGCGCCGGCGGGGGGCTCTCACGCCGGGAGGCGAGTGCCGGGGAGAGCCAGCCTGCTGAGCGAGGGAAGATGTGTCTTCCGTTTGTCCGTCCGTCCGTCCGTGCGGGGGCCACCGGAGGGCGCGGGGCCGCCGTCCGCGCAGCCCCCGGGAGCGCCCCCGCCCCGCCCCGAGCCCGCACCCCGGCCCGCCCCCAGACCCGCTCTCCGCCGCCCCCGGCTGCCCCCGGCTGCCCCCGGACGGGGGCTCCCGGCCCCGCCGGCACCCGGGAGGCAGCGGGCGGGCAGGGGCTCCGCCGGCGCGGCTGCCCGCGGGTACTCACTCACATGTCGCGCCGCGGGGAGGCGGCGGCCGAGGCTGCGCCCGCCCGGGCTGCGGGCGGCGGCGGCGGCTCTGACTTCCTCATACCGCTGCGGGGACAAAACTCGGCGGCCACGTGACGGCAGCGGGGCCGGCGGCAGCGCGGGGCCTCCCGCCGGGGCCGGGCCGCCGCGGGGCAAGGGTATGGGCAGGGATGCCGGGCAGGGATGCGGGGGTCGGACCGGCTGGCACTGGGACAGCGCGGCCCCGCGGGCCTGGCCGGGCTCGGAGGTGCCGACTATGGCCTGGGCCCGCAAGGGATTTTTCCAAACGAAAAGAGACGCAGAGCGGCGAAGAGAAACTTTGCGAGGTTTTCTCCAAGGCGAACAGGAGTGCCGAGGAGAGAGGAGGCACAAGGAGAGGAACAGCTTGGCTTAGCACACACAGCCTTCTGTCTCGGTTGCAAGGGTGTGAAATCAGATCAGCCTCTGCTCGGACATAGGCAGGGATCTGCAGGGACACCAGCAGCACCAAACATGTCCTGCTAAAATCTTAGGTGCATTTGAAACTTTTCTAGTCTCCTTCAGGATTACTCAAACCGCCAGAATCAACTGAAAATCCAGCAAAAGGCAAACAAGTCTCCATGTCTGGGAAGGAGGTACCAGACAAAAGGCTGCTTTCACTGTCAGGGATGTAGAGCCGTTTCTCAACCACTGTCTCCTGTTTGAAGTGCCAGCTAAGGTCCCTGCAGCAAGAGCCCTGTGCCAGGCGCCCTGCCCACAGCATGGCTGAGTCAGTCACTGCGGGCATAATGGGCCAGCTGGTGCCACCCTGGGCAGCAGGACCCCACTGCCCTCCTGCATGGGGTCAGACTGTCACATCCCAGCCACTGCTGAATGAACCCTGAACACCCAGCAAGCTCACCTACAGCCGTGGGCATGGGAAAAATAAGCTTTTGTAAAAGGTCTATTACAGCATCTTCAGGAAAAGATGCTGAATTAGTAAGCACAAACAGCAAAAAGGACCTGAGTCCTCTGGAGGTTTTAAACCAGCGTTGACAGGCAGGCACATGAGATACCTCCTGTTTAAAGGCAAATCTGCCTTTGGAAGAACCAGGTTAGCAGTACCCAGTAAATATCCTTTCATATTCTACCTTTATAGTTAAAACCTTTCAAGGCATTTCTCTGAAATTTTCTCCTATAAAATGAAAAATTGACTTGATAAGAAAAAAAACATTTCTTTTTCATAACCCCTCCAGAGTCAGAAGATCAACACAGGTTCTGTGCCCTTCAGCACAGCACACTGGGACTTGGACTTCAGCTGAAGTTCCTCACAGGTGTATTTATAGTACTGGAATCTTAAAATCTAATTTTTCTGCTTTGTTGGCAAGAGCCTAGCACAGCATTACTTTGACATAATGGCCAATATTTCCATTTTATGAGTATGCATAAATAGATATATCTATTTAAGTTGGCTCTTTGAGGCTGAGGTGTCTGGATGAGAGCTGTGAGGGAGGCAGGGAGAGCCCAGAGAAGTTCAACCCCTGCCATGCTTTTGCTACCTCGGAGGGAGCACAATTGCTTCTGGGAAGTTACAGTTTCACTAGCACAGCTAAGCTGCAAGCTAAAAGCAGCTACTGTCTGGGCGTACCAATACATCCTTAAGGAGTTCTTAATCCACAAATTACTGACATTATTGTCTATAATTGCTTGTCTGTTGTGACAACACTTACTCAGAGAATGTCTGAAATGTAAACAGCAGCCAATAGCTTTTTGCAATGAAGTCCTGCCAGTACAGCACTAGGCTCTTACTTAGTAGGATAATATCTGGCTTATTATTTCTTCTAATATTTGTAACCAAAAAGTGAGTTTGTTCTGTAATGAAAGTTTCTCTTGCTTCAGAATGTAATTTGCTAGTTGTACTTCAAAGAAATAACTGATTGGGAAAAAAGTCATGTCAAGTCTTCTGTCACTTAAATCAGGCCAACTTCTTTTTTCCCAAATTATTTTGAAAACATTCAAATAACAAATTGTATAGGCAGTAATTAGATAAGGGATAAATTGTGCTTTATATTATAAATCCCTACAGGAAGACTTATAGCCACAGGACCATTAGCAGTACTACCAAGCATCACAGTAAAAAACACACAGACATTTTAAGAATAATAATAATAACTCTCACATTTGTCATCTGGGTGTTGGCCCTGAACATATGAATGTGTGTATAAATACTCACAGAGAAATACAATTTAGCCCAACAAATGTCACTAAGTCACTGTCTTTTGTTCTTAAAAGAGCAAAAACCTTTGAAGAGGACTTAATTCAATTTTTGCCTGCAAAGGATTCTTTCAGATGCAGCATTGTCTAAAAAAATACATTCCTACATAACTCAAAGATATAAATGAGGTGCTTCCACCAGTTCCCATGGGAACTTGTTCCAATATCTGAGTCCATTGTCAGTAGCATTTTCCTGCTACAGTAGGGCTGGTCTTCCCCATGCTTTTGAGCACATAATTTCCCTAATAGATCTGTACAGTCCTTCAGTGCTCAGGAAGGATTACAGAATTTATCTGCGTTCCTCCATACAGTATAGAAGGATAAGCATAACTCTGGAAACCAAAGAAATATTTACAGGCTGCATAGCTGGGCTCTTGGTAGCATGGTCACAGCCTGCGCTTCCCCCTCTGCTGCCTCCCCAGGAACTACAGACAACCATTGCTCCCAGGATGGGAGCAAATGGGATCAAGAGGTGCTGGTAAGGTCTGGAATGACCTGATTTGGAAGCTGTTTCTTCCATTTTCCGGCCCACCCCATCAGGATGACCACCTGGAGGTGGACAACGTCCTGCCAGTCAGCCACCAAAGCCCCACTGGGCAGATCTCACCACAGAGGAGAGACCATGCAAGTGGGTAACACACACAGAAGCTACTAGACAGAGTAACTAGGAATAGGTTTATAGTTCAAAATAAAAATAAAAAAACCACCACCAAGAACAAAAAACACAACCAGAAAACCCAAGCAAAACTCTCTGTGCCTAGTGTCTTCCTTTCACAGAAGAAATGGGAGTAATTTCACAGGTTGTAACATTTACAAAAGTAGTGCAATATGACAAAAACCTTCTGTTGGACTTTCACATGGCAGCAGAACTGGTTCTTGACAAGGGGAGAAACTCCATGCTGCTGCCTAATGTAGGTTTGATTCTGGGACTTGCAGCTCCAAGTCAGCAATGTTTCATGACCACAATTGGATTTCCATGTTACTGGCAGACAGAAGGGAGGAAGAGCTAACAAATAGTTCACCTTCGCAAGCATTGTAACAAAAAAATATTCCTACATAGTAACAAAACTATGATAAATACTGTGCAGTTATTTGCTTTGGCAGGGTCTGTGTTTAAGAGCTGGAGAATGCATGAAGAAACACACAACCCAGTGTCATGCACATCTTTAAAGTTTCCACAGCTCCATCTTAGTGAAAGCACTTTGTTAAATTAAGCAATTTCTTTCTAAGTCAAGATTATTTAAAAAGAAAAAAGAAAAAGTCTACTGAGGCCTCTGTTATGCTATAAAGAGTAAGACAATCTGGCCAGACGTGGGTAGTATCCATTCCACGTTAAGAGAAAGGGCCCACCACTGCCTTTTGTGATATTCTATTCAAATGATTCAGATGGCCCAATACAGGCATGGGCAGTTTGGCCTCCTGGCTTTTCCATTACACATCCTGAATCTGCAAATGAAAGCAAAAGGCTGGAAGTTGTTCTTTGCAGAGCTCCTCCAAGGTCCTGGTAGTTGGGAAGGTGCTGCTGCCTTTCTTCGAGTTGCTTTAGCAACTTCTCAGCTTTTCCATTCTAGTGATGGTAGGAGACTGACCAGCCCCTCTTTCTCCTATAGAGCATCTGTAGTCTGCTGCAGAAAGTGCCTCTTTTTCTCTCCTTTTTTGTTTGGCTCATAAGCCATTATCTGTTGTTTTAGGTCTTTTGAGAATCTTGTCTCTCTCACTGTGCTGATATCAATCGTGCCCGTAACATCTGCCATTTCAGACCTCTGGGATTTTCTTAACGTACTTAGAAATGGAAACTCCACTTATTTCATATCATCATGTCTTGCCAGAACCAAATTGAGTAACTGGAATACTGTGTTGCTAAGGCAGAACAGAGTGTCCCTGGTATCCTATATATAAGGCATAAGATGATAAATAATGAAAATTATGCCATGAAAAAATGATATTATATATTCTTTATTTTTCCTAAATTTTCATTTTCAAAATTACATATTTAAAGTGAAATGCTGAAAGATGAAGATAATTACATCTGGAGTCTCATTCAAATATCTTTTTCTGTAAAGAAAAAAAATCATATACTTGACTTGGAACCATCACTGTTACCAGACAGATGTTCTTTCTCAAATACGTGGAGTAGAAAGGATGGAAAGCAACCTGGTAGTTTTACTCTAATAAATTAAAGTGTTAGGACAGTGTCTATGGCTTTGCCAGTCATTTTGTTTAAAACATGAGTGATATGCATGGTGTTTCTATAAGGTAAGAAACAAATGCATTAAAACTAATGCAAAACTGCATCTCTCCAGGCTTTTTTCAAATGTTGTCTGGTTTATTAAGCGACTTGTACTTCTGGTACCTCTTGCAGCAGTAGGAAGGAGGAAAAAAGCCACTTCCGTCAGGGCGTTTACAAGAGCTATAGCATAGCAAGAGGAAGTTTCTAAAGGAAGAGCCGGATATCTGTACTGAAGTGGATTACAGCTGCACCACTGAATCAGATGGAGAGCACTGAGGCCAAATGTACAGAAATGTATGAAAACAAACAGCATGGAGAAGAGGGAAGAGTAAAAGTGGCTTTAAATCTTTCAAGATGTAAATGCACTTCGTGTCAGCAAATTATGTCAGTGGGTAGTTGTAATTTTTGATGTTCATATTTTTACCAAGAGAGCAGGCTAAGGAAATAAATCCACAGATGCAGGAAATTAAGGCTGTGGTTCATTTTAATTTTTAAGCCACTCCTGTGCATTTTCTCATTCAATACTGTTTTTCTTTAAATTTAGATACTGTGTTCGTTCCCTTTCTGAGCACCGCCCTTACAAGACTATTACATTGTGACCATGTCTGTTTATACATCTGTGTCCTATACTGTAGGATTCTGTTCTCTACTTTTACAGTTGAATAACTTTCAAGATGGTATTTCATTTACAAATATTGTTTCTGCTCATATGTTTTAAATCTTGTGTGTTCTATGGCTGATAGAACTATACATGAAAAATAAAGGAGAGAGATATTTACCTGCACTTAAAAGATCTTTCTTTATCTTATCTTTCACATTCAAAAGCACTCAGCTAATATTTTGCCCTATTTAGTCCTGTTTCTGCTGTCATTGAGATCCTTGATGAAACTGTGTATTTAGAATAATTAAGCTTTCTAACATGCATTGAGGTAGGGAGTAGCCATTACATTGTCCACACTCACAGTGATCTGCACGAAGACAAAACAGGAAGGTCTGACCAACATACTGTACGTTTCCTTCAAAATCCTCTTAGAAAATTAATTGAAAGAATTTTTTTTTTTTGCAATGAATCAGTGAAATAAAGTTCCATCAGCTCTAGAATGAAGACAGTTTCCTATGGATTTAGGTTGGGTACTTGTGCTTCCCCTAAGTCTTCAATCCTTAGAGCATTTGTAATGTGTCTCTCTTCTGCATATTGCCTGTTGTCCAATAATGAGCAACTTCATGGTACAGCCTTTGCAACTCAGACCTCCAACTATCTATTTCATGAAACATAATGAATACTTAGCATCATTGAATGCTCTTCCCTCTCTAGACTTGGGCTGAAATTGGTCAGTGAGATCAGAAATTACGACCAGAGGAGGAGAAGAAAATAATCTGTATAACAACCGGTTTTGTAGAAAATGAGATTTAAAAAAACCCAAACACACAAAGTCGACACAAAAGCTGTGCATAAGTGAGCCCAGAGGACATGTTCCTTGCTTGTCCTCTGAAACTGAACAGCTCAGGGCACATGAGTAGTTACTTGTAAAAATATGCTTTCAGATATTTACCCAATGTGCTAATTCATTTCAGGAGTTGACTCAGCTTTGAAATTAATGCATTTCCTTTCTCTGGGAAGTACAAGAAGTTCCAAAGCGATAAGAGTATTGCCTTGAGGCATTGATCAAGTTATCCTATAGCTGTGACAAGTGGTGGGACAAAAGCATCAGGAGAAAATTCTAAACAGAAACCAATAAGAGTTCCCAAGCAAAACCACAGCTAAGGTGGGCTAGACAGTCCTGAGAAAATCACATTATTTGCTATAAATCTCACTCAGTGCTGAGACATTAGTTCAAACAATTCAGCTCTGAAAGGCGTTTCTATCCACTTCATCCTTGGCAGTGGGAGCATGGGAGGGAGGTAGGTTGGTGGGAGGAAGGGGATTCAGGTGTTGCAGCTCCTTTGAGCAAAGACTTGGCCAAAAATAGACTGTCAATTAAAAACTACTGTAGAAGGAAACAAAAGAAATTTTTTACTGTATTTAAAAAGCCAGTTTATAATCCCATTAAAATGAAGCTGCAATAAAAGGAAGAAAATAGTAATTTTCTCTTGCAGTATGCATAATGTAACTACTCTGAATTTAAGAGTAGTCAGAGAATTGTGTAAAGGTCAGATTTTCTGTGTGAAGCTTCATAAAGACAAAAAGGCATGTTTGACTTCGCAAGCTCATCCACACCAATGAATAAATTCTAAAGAAAGATTTATTTACACAATTCAATAACTTCTTGATGAGTCACTATGGTATTTCAACTCTTTTCCATAGATATTTAATGGTCAGATGGTATCATGCTAAAGAGGATTTTCCAGTCTAACAACTCCATCTTGTTGTATGTATTTTTAAATGCTTTTAAATGGATACTCCACTGTTTGAAGTACAGGATATTTCTCTAGCTGACTGGTCAGAAGCTGGTCTGATCCAGTAGCAACCAACAGCCATTCCTGGCCTGCAGTTCTTTGGTGACTTACATGAATTCATTTGATGTGCTCAACAGAAGTAGCTCCCACTGGGCAGAAGGCCAAGTGGCAAAAGCGTCACATTTCTTACCAATCAGGTACGTCAGTGCTGTCTGCAGTTATGGCTGGCCAACCCTTTGTGCACAAAAATCCCATTAACTTTAAAATTAGTTCCTTAAAGAGCATAGAAAGTGCTGGTAGTGGTAAATGTGACACCAAAAATAAACGGGAGCAGAATTTGTCCTTCCCAGAGAAATTATTCTGTTACAAGGAAGTTCAAGCCTTCTAGTGTTAAATTATCAGAGGACTTTATCTGTTCAGCCCCCTTTAGATGCAAAAGTATGCCTTTGAGAGCATTAATTAATTCAAACTCACATAGTTCCAACCCCTGAACTCTGCCATCAATTGCCACATCCATTTACTAGATTAAAATATTAACTGGAATTCCAAGTGCAGTGTCCAAAAATATAAATTCATCTCTTTAAAATTAGCTGTCAGCCAGAGGAAAACTTTCCTTCCTTGCTGTGCACTTGGAAGAGTCAATGACTGCATGTTCCCTACAAAGCTGATTAAGCCCACAGAGGTCTCACTGCACTGTTTTCCACTTCCCTGCAGTTATGTAGCACTCTGGTACCTGTGCCTCTCTCCAAGTGCAGTCATTTAATATGGGAATGGTTCAATTATTACAGGTAGAAAATTAGGAGCAGTAGATATCGAAGGGTTAGAAAAAAAAAGTCCCACTAAAGAGAAGGACTCTGCCTTTTGTGTACATAAGTTAGGAGTTAGTTTGATTAGGGGAGATACTACAGAACACAGCTAAAGGATAACATGACTTTTTTTTACCAAGATTCTATCCCTACTGCTAGAGCAGGATGCACTGGACTGTGATGGTATATTTGACGCATGTCCTTTTCAACAGACTTCTAACCTCACTCTAGGAAGGAATGGATCAGTGCATCTTGGATTGGGGCTTCCTGACAGCAACAAGAATTTGGTTTTAAAACACTTCTCATATATGAGTTAGGCTCCACTAGCATTGGAAAACATTAAATATAGGAAAAAATTCATTAGTGATGTTTAAGGACTATTTTGACCCTTCCATGAATGGAGGCAGCTGTTTTGTGCTTAGAAACGTGCCATTTGTGATCCTCCCTTCCTCTGTACCATACTCTGGTAGATGTAGGGATCAGAGGTGTTGTACATTAATCTCTAAAACGTATTGAGTGTCACTGCTGTCATGCAGTGTTTTCATCTGTGCCTGTCCTGACACACACACACACCTTTTCAGAGCTTTTCACTCATGCAAAGCTGGAGGAGGACTGTGTGTCCTCCTGTCTTCCCACAGAAGATGTGCTCTTCACTCCTCAAAACGCGCTAGGACACAGCAAAGTGCCGCATGTGCAACAAGTGTAGGTCTGGGTGTCCCCGGAAGGGAGCATAGGAGACTACACTAGAGTCTTCCTCCCCACAAGTGAGAGGAAGTAACTCTGAAGCTTCCATGAAAGGCTAAAGTTTTCAAAGGATAGGAGCTGCTCCCAAAGTGGTCAGAGGAAGGTAAGAAAGGCTGATGAGGGAGAACTCCTTCCTCTACCTTCCATCCTCCGAAGGAAGTTCCCCAACACCATCCAGGTGATTTGGCAATGCCATGGTGCTAAGTAACATTGTGATAACATTTTTTTGTGGCAATACTGAGAAACATTCGAATGGCATCACCAAAATATACCTAAAGTGATCAAAGATGCAGAGAAATGCCAGAGCAGCCTGACATTTGAAGCTGTATAAGTATCCTTTCAGGGGATAATGTACAAAGATCTGGACATTTTTCCCCTCGGTTGTTCAAGAAAGCATGTTAACAGTGCATAGTCACAGCTGAACATACGTGTTAAAGCTGAGGTCTCCAAAACAGTATCTTGGGATCTCATGGATATAGAAACTGTAGTTTCTCAAGGTGGATTTGATCAGAGTGACAGGCTTACCATGTAGAATAACTCATCATTTTAATCACCATTACTGAGCATCTCAAAATCTACTCCTCACAGAAAGCAATGGCATCTCTAACAAAAATGCTCCAGCACCTCAGTCTTACCAGCAGCTTTATCACCCATCTGTTCTGATGCCTTTTTCTTTTAGTGGCTGTGTGCCCTCATGCACACAGGAGAACATCACATTCACACAGAAAGACTTATCTGGGAAATGCAGAGGTCATTAATCGCATGAAGCCAGCAGAGCCCCACAGGAAACATGCCTCCTTGCTGAAATGTGGTCTTGCTTTTGTGCAGACAAATAAAAAAAAGACTGTCAAAGCATTTTCTGATATGGAGTTCTTTGTTTTAAAGATTACATGTGAAGGAGTAAGTATGCTGGCACTGGTAAGCACACCATGAGCTAGGAGCTTTTTATTTGCTAGTTATTGTTTGTATTTTAAATGCTAAAGTGAAATGACGCAAGTGCCCTTTTTCTTGTCATATTGTTTGCTTTAGCTTTCATTGGATACAATCCAATGGTACCTTTACGTAGGCTCCTGTATAATTAAGATAATGTGCACATTCTCTGAAAGGAAATAATTAAGAGCCTCTCATGGAGAATGCACTGATTTTCATGTCCTTGCTTTTTAAGTGGGTATAGCTCACACTCCATTGATTAACTTCTTGGTAGTCCAGGTATACTTCAAAAATTAATCCCATGTTAAGCTTCCAAAGCAGCTTTCAGCTGAAAACATTCAAGCTACTTTGTAGGCTATAATTCACTCATTACAAACACGAATGTCTTGTTATTCCTAATTATAAGATGTTCCTTTCTCATTAAAAAAAAACAAACAAACAAAGCAACAATCTTTTTTTCCTCAGAAACACCCCAGAGTTTTCAGATTTTACAGGTTTTTGTTTGTTTTTTAAAGTAAGAGAAAACCAAAAAAGCAGCTTTATAAACTCTCAGAGTAATTGTCAGGTGCCTTGGTTATAGATGTTAAATCAAGAAATCCAGAGAAACAGGGACGATTCTTGGGGAAGAAACTTGGGGATTTAGCAACTGAACGAAGATGATAAAGGAATGTACAGTTTTGCTGTATATTTGCAATTGCAAACAAGAAGCATAAACTTTTCCATTGCCTATAAATAACAACCTCCTCTTGCTAAAAACTCTCTACAGCCTCTGCATGTGTTGACAATAGGTGAGGTGTGTCCTGATAGCGAACTATCAGTGCTGTGAACCTTCAGGTTGCTGTGCAGTGTAACACCCACTCCTCCCCAACCCAGCAAGCTCACCTGCAAGTGCCCCGTGGGTGCCTCTGCATTCAGACAGCCCTATCTCCAATACACCTCTCCATGGAGGACATTCCTCCTCTAGATCTAATGGGGGAGTCAAGAAAACACTGTAAAACTAAACCAAATCCATGGTACGAGAGGGGGAAAATCTCTGCTACTGCTGTGCTCGCCTCCCTTTATTGTGAGTTCAAGATGAGGATTGATTTTTTTCATCTTTAAAACCTATCCAAAAATTTAGTAGACTTCAGGGGAGATTTGACATCTAAAACTGGTTACTTAAGTAAAACCAGATAAAAGTACAACATGTAGTTACCACAGGCATATTTGTAGATGATCAGTGTGCAACAATAAAAATTGGTTATTAAATAGGTATTTGGTAAATTCTAAAATTTGCAACTGAAGACTAAAGAGTAAGTGTATTAAACCAGGAACTGCTTGACTCAACATGCTTCAGCTAAAATTGTATCAAAGTAATTACAAAACCTGATTAAACAAGGCTTCATTCCCACATGCAACTCCACCTTACTGCCTTGGCAAAGTCTTAAGCTGGTAACACCCTTTTACTGGTTTTCACAAAGCACATTTGCAATTAATAAAAGCAGAGCAGAGGAGTTCATGTTTATTCCCAACAAACTGATGGTGTCCAGGGAATTGATGCTTTCTGACAAAGAGTGATGTGATGGTTCAAAAAACCTACTTTGCATCAGTTTGTATTTTCTGACTTCAAAGTCAGCAGAGTTAGTCCAGCACTGAGGATCTGTGCCAGCCACTGCTTTAGATTCCAAACCACCCTCCTCACCCACTTCTGCCAGATGAGAGTTGATTTACTTACAAAAAAGCTCCTAGTGCTCTCAGTAGTAAAGACTGATAAAGCATTCTCACTTCAGAAGGCCATCAGAAGAGGAAATCAATTGCTCTAAATACAGATTACTATTTTTTGCAACATGCAAACTGCAGCCACTTACAATTCTTTTGTGCATTAATGTGTATCTTAATATATCAGTTCTTGAAAGCCAATGCTGTGATAGAACTTATGCTGTGAATCTGTCAGCTGAGCTTACTGCTTGCTGGAAAATTAGATACTGAGATTTCAACAGGGCTTCCAGCTAAGCTCCTATGCACCTAAGTAAACCGTAAAACGTTTCAGAAACTATGACTAAGAAAACTGAAATAAAGTAGGTAAAAGCTCCATCCAGACAAGCTTCATCTGTACCATCAAGGACATCCAAACAATCTAATTTCAATTGTATTTCAACCTCTCACCCAGTTTTGGAGAACAGAGAACATTTCTTCCACCCCCATCCTTTGCAAACTTTCCGTGCTTCTTCTATTTAAATGAAAAAAAGAAGAATGTACAACATTTTGTCAGACCAGTCACAATGTTCCAGCCTCAGGAATTTGTTGTCATATAAGGTTACCTCAGTTGTAGTGCAGTACCCAAGTATTTTTTACCCTTTGCTAACACATAGGAAATGGATTAGAGAAGGAAGTGAAAGACAGCATGTCCCTCTGCTAAACATCATAAAAATAGTATACTGCCAAATAATCCTTGCAAAAATATATTAAACAGCTAGATTATTGACTCTTCTACTCTTCCTTGACTGCACCAGTTTTGTGGATGAGTGGGATTTTAAGTAGTTTAGCCTTTCCAAACAGTTTGCTCTGGAGAGAGCATTCTGCACTCACCCACACATTCTGAGGGCTGCGTGGACTGTCCTCACCAGTTTCCAAGGGACATTATGCATCCTGTTGCTCTAGAAGGATTTGGGGAAGGAATTCTTGTCCTTGGGCACAGGAAAACTTTGCTCTTAAAACTAGCAGGGACAAAAAGACATCTCAGAGTTTTGGGCACACTCCTCACAGGATGATAAGGCAGCTTCGTAGAAAAACCAATTAAATTGTTCAGATTAGCCCATTACCTAAAGCTTACAAAAAACTCCACTGTGGAGTTGGGGTGTTTTTAAGAAATGGATATATATGTACTATCTCCCAACAACAGATAGAAAACTTTATTACAAGTCCAAACATCATAAAAACAGTGATCTGCTACAGAAGCAGCAGTGCTGGTCCTGACTAGAAGTGGCAAGCTGCTGTTCCTGAGCAACACCCTGCTGGGGGTAGTTTTAGCTGATGTAAAATGTGCCAGATAACTTGATTTCTGTTATTGCTTTTCTCTAATATGAAAACTAAAGCAATTCAAAATCAAATTAAGTCCTTTCTTCCAGATCTGCTAAATAAATGTAATGAGTTGAATTCCTGCAGATAGGTTTGCTCCCCAGAGAGAACAGCATGTGTGCTTGCTTCTTCTGAATGTTAAGTTATTTGATGAGCACTACTAAACCTGTTAGTTATACAGATTCACAATGTATTTTCCCATAAAGCATTAATCCAAGATAAAAGAGGAAATTAAGCAAGATCCCTGTAAGAATGTGCAGCAATCACCCACAGAAACAGACACTGCCTATGGTCAGAAATCTGGTAAATCTACCAGGCTTTACATAAATCTCACAAATCAGTGTCTCTCACCTAGATTTGCACACATTACACTGTGGCTGAGGCAGATGTGCAGGCACTGGCAGTAGCTCTGGTCCCAGGTATCAGCACAGCTGGTCTTCTGACTACAAACACTCAAGGCTTTGAAGAGAGAAAGCAAGTGTTTTCATATATCTGAAAAATTGTGCCAGAATTCAAAATTCAGCCATTTCTTTCCTTCTATCACAAGCCCAAACACTGTCATTGACCAGCATTATTTGAGAAAACCATTAACTTTGTTTTCTCTGATTAGCTATTTCCATTATTAAATTGTCATCTTCAGTAATAAATTGCTAAAGCTGTGAATTCAGATGGACACTCATTAGCAAAGGTGTTTAACTTAGCTCCTTATTCTCTCATGTTTGTAAAAAAAGTGAAAATACAGAAATAAAACCTTTTAATCCAAAAGTATTGCCCATTTAAGGCATTATGAGACAGTTCTAGTCACACAGTTTACCATATTGAGTAGAAATTAACTGATTAGCATCTCCCTAGAAACTTTGGAGAATTAAGATACATAATCTTCTGACATAACAGTTTTCTTCCCAGGTGGAAGATGCTCTGTGATTCACAGACTGGCAACACAGCTGCTTTTTGTCCTGTTCTGTGACCTGTCTGGGATATAAAGTAGCTGTTAGAGCAACAGGAACAGCTGCACTACGTCTGAATGCTCCCACCATGAACTCCAAAGCTATCTGACAGTTATGTAGTAGAAAAAGCACAGAACATAAAAATGTTTGGCACAGAGCAAGTCAATCAGCCAGAGAGCAGGTTGGATGCCATTCCTTACAATTGTGAAATCATCTGCAAGCAGATATTCCAGCATCTCCAATTGCTCCTGCAACAGCTCTTTGGAATTTTTAAACTAAACTTGTTTTATTTGACATTTGGAGGCCAAAGGCAAACAGTTGATATTGCAGGGTCTTTGTGAAAATTAGCTGGTGGTCAAATCCAGGAGTCACTAAATTGCAGCTCTGTCATGAGCAAACCTCTACAGCTCTACCTGCCCCTATGAGGAGAAGCGGAAGAGCTGCCCTGCCAAGTGGGAGAATTGCAATCATTTTCTTTCATATTTTATATAACGCAGTCCAAACCTTTTCCTTTGGTTTGGTGATAGGACACCGAAGACCCATCCTCATATACTGAGGGAGAACACTGGAATATTCTCTATTTTATGCATGACTTTGCCTAGCAGAACCTTTTATGGGGGGGAAAAAAACAACAAACAAACCTGAAGTACATTAGTTTTTAAGGCTCAGATTTCTGAGTATTTACAGTTAATTCCTTTGTTTGTAATGGTGATGGTTCCTTTATGAGCCCAATGTAGGGGGGGCACCACCCAGCAGTTGTGAGATCACAGCATCCTGCCAGGCAAGCAGAAAAAAACCTCATGTTTTATAACTGAAGAAGTGGTAAAATATCCCAAGAGCATGAAACCAGATTTTTGGGCTTAATCTCCCTTTCATGGCTACTCTTACACCTTCAACCTCTAAAAGTCCCTCCAATGCAGAGAAATCCCAAAATATCGCCTGCTGAGTGCGGCAGCGGCTGGGCACAAGGACAGCATGCTCTGTGGCTGCCCAAACCAAGATAAAATCTTCATTTAAATGTGCACTACTACTCTGGAAACAGGGTCTTAAGGCTGCCAGTGCTAGTAGTGCTCCATCAATCACTGATATCACTGTGGGCTTATTCGATAAAAATATATCTTAAAGAACAAACCAACCCTTCTCCCCTTTGATTGTTTACCCAGATGAAATATTACTCACTACAATATTAAGTATGCTGTGGTAATGAGGACAGGATCACATACACACGAAAAGATGATATGGTATTAAAAGAAACCCTAGGCCTTTCTTGCATCCTGAAGGAAAGAGGGATAGAAGAGGATTTTAATTATTAACTTGGATTAGCTATCACAGTACCTGAGAAACTGCCATACGGAACATATTCCAGTATAGTTCATACTCTTAATGGCCTCGAGCCTTCCAAGAAAAAAATTCTGTGTTACATAAACTGATATCAAAGTGGCCTTGCTTTTCCTTTCCCTAGAGCTACAAATATATGAGCTATGCAAGAGCCATTAATGTGCAGTTAATGTGTCCAGTAAAATTTGTAGTGAAACATACTGTGGTTACTTGCAATAAGCATTTGGATGGAATAAAATTATATTAGTGAGAGACTTGAAGAAACTCCCACTATGTTACCCTTCCACTTTAATTTCTTCTCAACAAAGTTCCTTGCTATGATTACGGCTGTGCTTCAGACCAGAGTGTGAAGGATGTAAGGCATGAAGAACTATGTGCTATTAATTATCAGCCCTTTAATTATACAACTCAAGCATCCCTAAAAAAAATCAACTAGTAATATCCATGAAAAGATATCATAGACACCTCCTTTATATTTTGCACAGATAGAAGAAATAAGAATCAGAACCAATGAAAGCAGCATGAACACCAGTGGCATTACCTTACAGTCTCTTTGAGCCTGTATCAAGTTTCCATCACTATTTTTCAGATTTGCATTTTGTACCGGAGACACAATTTTTGGTGCTTGTAGACATACTTTCCTTCTGCAGAGATGTTACAAGTAATGGTACATATTTATATGAGAGCACCAGGATTAAAATAACAGAAACTGATTGGCTGTTTCTCCAAAAGCAGTGTGTATAGGCAAACCCAGGCAGGGTTTCCAGAAATGCTTGTGAAAGCTTGAAGATCAGTGTCCTTTGATTCTGAGAGACAGGTTTGAGGAGAAGAAAGAGAAATGAGAGCACAAGTGAAATGATTTTTCAGGCTGTGGCCTGGCTTTAGGAGATCTACTTTCAAATCTTCTTCCATATTACTCAGTAAAACAAGCAAGGACCTATCACAGGCACAGAAAGAGCAGGTATACAGTCACCCATGCAATTTTGGTTAGTAGAAGTACATGGTGGATAAAATGGATCCAAACTCCAGCTGCTGTGCTCTGAGCTAGTGAATGTGCAGAGAGCCATAGGGAACAGTGTGGCTCTGTGCCTTTCAGTCAGTTATAGTGCTAACAAATGCAAGAGCTCATTGTTTCTTCGACCTCTTTTTGCTTACAAAAGGACAACATTCCTCGCTATTTTTCTCTGCAAAGCAAGTAAGGGCATTTCAGAAAAGAGCAGCTGAAATGGGTGTTGCAGAATATGCAAATGTCATGATAAGATTGACTCTAAGAAAAGCATGTTGTATACCAAATGCATCCTGTATGAGGCCAATATTATCCTTTGAATGATGGGGTACTGTAATTCATAGATAGGCTGAGTGTTCCACGTTTCTTTCTGGATAATCACAATCTGAGGGAAAGTTAGGATGTAAAATAGTAGTAATCCTCAAAGGTTCACACACATATATATGAGCACAGTAAGACACAATTGCAAACAAATCCCAAATGGAATAGCACCAGCCTGGCTTTTATCATTTTCAGAGAGCTCTTACCTCTCCATAAACCAGGTGCTTCTCAGGGCTCTCCACCCCCTCTTCCTAAGAAAGCATCTGAATCAGTTCCACCTACACTGGAAGGAGTGAAAATAAGGGGAATCAGATGTTATCTTGGAGTTTGAATAAATACAAACATAATTTCTGTCAGATTTGGCTTTTCTGTTACTTGGGTATTTTAAACAGCTGTTTATTTGAACACAGTTGTGCAAGTTTTTTTACAGCTTGTAAATTTAGACTTGAGACTACAGGGCATGCGGTTCCCTTCAGACATAACTAGCTTAAAATAACAAAGCCCAAAAATTCCTTCTTAAGAAGCTCAAGGCCATTTGTTTAAAGTCTGAAAAGGGTCAGGATCCTGTAATTCCAGGCATTGTTATGAAATGGGTGAAAAGTTTCCTTTATATTACCTGGCTGGGTGCACTCTGCAGCTGTATCCCACTGCAGAACCACTAAAAAAATCAGCTTGTCGTGTGTATGGTGGTTGCAGAGAAGACTCTTGCTATGAACATATTACAGCTACATGTAGCACACCTTAGAGGAGGGGTGACTGAAGGAAAGGTAGTAACTGAAACATGTTGGCTTTAAAAAAAGAAAAAAGACAAACCAACCACCAAACAAGTGAGCAGCAGGATATCTTTCACAGTTTCATAGCCTGGTGCTGTCACAGTTTATGGATGTGTCAAAACTGGAAAAAAATAAAATTTGACTCATCTTTAGCACAGTAAGGAGAAAAACACCACAGACATGATAGTGACAAAACAAAACTTTTCTGAGAAGATCAAAACGTAGTCCCTGAAGGGTTTTGCTGTAGTTGAAGTTTGAGAACAGCTATATACATGGTGTATATCAGTCAGCAATGGACTAGAAGGGCCAACTGCCAAGAGACACAGAAAGAAAACAACAGAAACAGAAGAGATACATTCAGGAATAGGAGATGCAAGTTTTTTGTTGTAACAAAGAGTAACTTCATACTATGTAGCTGGTAGAACAATGTCAGTCTTTGAGATGCTTTGATTTAGTAAACAGTTCTTTGCTAGGCAAGCTACATTTTTGGGTACTGAAGGCAAGTGTGGGCAGGCACTAAGAGAAAGAGGGACAGGGATGTGTTAAGTGCTGCTCCCTTGCCTGGGAGAATAACCTCAGCTTGAAGATAGCGAGTGGCAGAGTAAAGAACAAGTACTTTGGAGAAGTCACATAAGCAAAGCACCAAAAGGCATTTGTTTCAACTTACTGTTTCCCTTTAATGGCTGTAGGCTGAATGTATGATTTCCATTCAGTCTCTCATGCTATTTTTACCCCCATGTATGGACATGACATCTCTCCTCTTCAACTCAGGCCTTTGGAGTTTTTCCCAGCACTGTGAAGGAACAGAGAATATTACACTTTTTATATTTAGCTACTGTAGTTTCAAGTTAAACATGTCTGATTTTCAATAATGGATACTTTGAACCCACAGCAGGCTGCTTACAAATTACTTTGGTTAAATGGAAAACTAGCAAACACTATTACTACTACAAAGGGCATATTTGTCTCTCCCTGTTATGACTAACAGATTGTCAGAGGAACAGAAAACATGAGAATTTAATGCTGTAGTTTACACAGAATATTTAAAATATTTGCTTTTTGAAGAGTGAACCTGTGGTTTGACAATGCAAAGAAGGGAATTTCAGTTGAGTTGTAGCTTCTAATTGAAAGAAGAGACACAGCTTATAGACAGCTCCAATTACAATGAAGTATTGATAAAGAGGAGGTGTAATATTATTTGCAGGCACAAACTCATCACTCAGGAATGCCAAGTTGCAATGTTTATCTACAAAACACCAAGAATGCTCTTCCATTGTATAGCCAGTAACTACATTATCTTGCAAATCACATCTCCAGGGCCTACTGTATTACTGCCTTAACCCATCTCACAATTTATTTGAGCATTATGTTAAAACCCGTTATATACTGCTGAGGCTTGTAGGATGCCTGCTCCATTTGATGGTATAGGTGGTGTTCAGTCACAGGAATGGAATTTGCAAGCCTGAACTGAATGCTTACATCCTCTGTGCACTGAAAGGCTTCAATGCCTGTGGTTACCATGCACAACGCCCACATGTAAAAATGCCTGAAAAGCTTCTCCGGATTTTAACACCATCTAAAATACCAAATCATAGACCAAATCTGCTTTGGAGTGAAATGCCTACATCATTCTTCAGGGAAGAACAAGTTTGCCCCGATACCACAATAGCAACACAGGGCACAAGACAGGGACTCTTGAGTCTGCTTTGTACAGATACTGGGATGGCCCTCTGCTTTCCCAGCATCCAGACAAAATGTAGAAGCAGCTTCTTCCTGAGCAACCAGAAACAAAACCTTTATGTGCCCCCAGAAGAAATGTCTCTTATGGTGAGACCACAGTGCCAGGCTCTCCTGGCACTGTGCATATCTTCTTGGTACCCCACGGCTTCATGGTCTTCACAGAGAAGGGTGAAGGGGTCCCTTTAGCAGAAGAGCTGCAGAGTTCCAAGGTTTCCTGTCTGGAGAAAACATGACCTGCAGTTCCTTTTGTCTGCAAATGTGCTGAGCTCATTTCTCACATCCCACTTTATCTCCAGGTTTTTCAATAATGATACTTCCCTCTGCAACCTTCTGTACTTTTCAATGACAGTGGGTATGAAAGTTCTGTGCTTTTTGCTGACCTTCTTTTAATCACCGAATCTTACTCATGCTCACATGACATTTCACAAATCAGCCTCACAGGCAGGCTCTGCAAGAGGGATCCCAGGTGACAAAGTGGCTTATTTATAAATGCAGGGGCTCTGACTAGGCTGAGTGCAACTCTCAGAGCCTACATAGCTTGTCTGGCAAGAACACAGGTACCCATGGATGTCCAGGTGTTTAAGTGCCAGAGCTCTTGCGATCTGATCTTAGATGCAGGTGAATAGGTTCTCCCTTAATTTGCACTTTAGTTCTCTAGATCCCTTTTAGAATCTGGTGTGACATTCTGTAACACAAACTGTCATACTAATTCTCCAGATCGTTCAGGATAAAGTTTGCTGAAAGTCAAGTCATCTTGTTCTAAGGGTAATTGTTACAGATGACTGTACATCACAAAAAGACAGATACTGTTCAGTCGGGAATCCTAGCCTCTCCAAAAGGCATGAAGGGACATGGAGAGGTAGAGGTTGGCATGTTTTCCACTAGGCCAAGCAAAAGAGATTGCTAAAACAGATTGTAAACCTTTTCAAACTAAATGCTTCCAATGGAAACTTCTTTTGCCATCAATGCTGAAAAATCCAGGTAGCAGCAGAACCCAGAGACATGCCACAAGCCAGCAGGCAAAGTAAGCCTCTCCTGCTCTCCAGGTAGGCAGCCCCAGGGACACAAGCACCCACAGGGGATGATGGCTCCCTCTGAAGCTGTGGCTGTATGGTCTGTGCCCCTGTACTGAGTGAGAGCAGCCCAGTGACAGCCCCCACTCCAGGGCATTGGGCATCTCGATGAGGATGAGGCAGGTCTGAGCTGAATAAGAGGAGAGGGAAGAAGGTTTCTTGCTCAGTACACAAAAGCAGACTTCTCATTCCTTAGTACCAGCTGACACCAAGACTGTTGGAGGAGCAGAAGTTCCACATTAAGCTGAGAAATGAGCACCTTAAGGAAGTTTGTTCCACTGTTCATCCTTGAGGCCATAGTAAAGACTCACAGAGCAGAAGTACCTTAAGCAGCAAGCTGATAGACTGAAAGTGGGAAGGTGAGAAGACTGAGATGGAAACAAGCAGTTGGGAATAAAAGGAGGCATAAATGACTGACAAAAGTGATGACTCTGATTTAGGAGACACAAATACCTCAGTTACAAAGTGGAAAATAAAAAGCACACCACATTAGAAAAGGTTAATCAAACATCCATCATTCATTCAATTAAACATTCTTAACTCAAAGCTAATCATAATTCTTAGCTTGTTAGTCTTACGAGTTAAAAATTCCAGATTTCCCTGCCCACATTCTTTTGTTAGAAATAGGTCAACAACAATACAGCAGGATCACTGGCATCAGGGAGAAAAATCACAAAGTGTAACCACAGCACTCAGACAACATGAGCAGATAATTATTCACAGTACCTGGCAGCCAGCTTGGAATGGGTTTATTATTAGTCTATTAAGCCTTTCTTTTTTAACAGCAATCTTCACTTAAACATGTATCTTCCCTTCTTGTCGTCATGAAAACCTAATTCCCTTTCCTGAAGGTATAAAGTCGTTGACAGAACAAAAGGTATTCTCTTTTAATGTTCAACATGTTTGAACATCAGCTGTTGCCTAATGGTACTCTCCATCCATTTGTGGAGCTGAGCTTGTTCCAGTGCTGTCAGGGGTAACTTAGTTACCAGAACATCGACTTCCTAAACCTTTCAGGAGAACAGGAGGATGCTGAGGCTGTAAGCACAACACTGCATTCTCAAAGAAAACTGTCTGTTTCTTGGCAACTGGATAAACAGTCTCTCTCAATTAACATAGTCTAGTCCACATCTGTTGTTAAAACATTAGCAGAAATATTTGAGCCCTTTCAGATTGTTGATAATGAAATTACACAGACAAGATATTAGATTGTTCATTTGGAAGCTGGTTTAATTAATAGCCTGCACATTTTATTTGTACCCTTTCTAAAGTCCATGATTCATGTTTCATTTCCTCTCTCTTCTGTAGCATCTCTTGCTGTGGAGTTATGAAAAAGAAAGAAGAAAAACACTTATTTTTTTTCCCAATTAATTCAAGGCAGAGTATTAGAACATCTGTTGAAATATACCTACTTGCTTAAGTGTTCAATAAAAGTCACATGCAGCAAAAGAATTAGGAAGGCCACTTGACAGTCTTGTGTTCAAGGCTCGTTCTGGCCAGAGCATTGTTTTGCCTTCAGTGCCTATAGTTTTATATATATATATAGTTTTTGTTTTTCACAGAGAGGGAGTATTACTCTGTTCCTTGTGCTTTTTCCCCCTTGTGAAATGCTAACATTTGCTGTTAGATTCCTGCCTTAGAGCTCACAGGCAACTCTCTCCATTTTATGGTTTAAATCTCAAAGGTGGTGGGAGTTTTGCCTTTCAGGCAAAGTTCAAAAGTTGGTAAATGTCCCTGATGAACTTGTAAACACATTTCTCCAACTAAAAGGAACTGTCAGAGATTTCTAGAAACAAGAGGGATGCACTGTCCTCAGTCTACTTGATGGCTTTTTTCTACTCTAAAGCTTCTTTTCCTGCTGCAATTTTCATACGCTAATTCCATTTTTAAATTCTTACTACACAGGGCAGTCACTTTGTTTGAGACAAAGTAAATATAATTCACAATAAAGTCAGAAAACTGTTTGAAGTAAATAGCATTAAAAAAAATCATACCTTGGGCCCAGGAGCTCCAAATTTCCACTAGAAAAGAAACCTTCACCCAGAGTCTATTCTTGGCTCCTCACAGAGCACCACAGACACTATTATTGACCTGGCCTATCCATGAACCTCCTGATATTTTTAGTATGCCATCAAGTAAAAAAGTATTTCCTACCTTAAGAATAACTATTACTTCCTACGCTGCCTCTTTTTGGAGTGAAAGCTACAGAAAACTTTTATTACAAATGATAGCTTTTTCCAGGACTGCATTTGATGAAGCCACTTTCTTTTCCTATTGATCAATATTACATACTTATATTTTGTTGAATGACAAACAAAAGCCTAGGGGAAATTAAACACTGAAATCTGCAGACACTCTGGAGCAATATTTGTTTAACAGCTGCCGAACTCTGGAAGTAACAGCAAAGAGTATTATGTAAGAAAATCCTGTAACCCAAACAGATAATATTCTGGTTAACATCACATTGAGGCTCTACTTGCTTAAAGCATCAGTTATTATAAGAAAACAATATTCAGCTGAGGATCCACAGTGCGGAACTATTTGTTCAGTCCAGAAACGTAACAACCCAGAAATGTTCAATCAATCAAATTCAGGTAAATATAATTGCCATTTCTTTAAAAGGAAACAAATATATAATACAACAGATTACTTGGTCTTGCTTCATCTTTGGAAAAAATATTACTGGAGTGATAGATTGTACATTAGACTGTTGCAGCCTTCAGAGTTAAAATTGAATCCATAAAAATAAATCTGGAGCCATCCAAGGCTGTAAAAGCAGACCTGGACAAAGAGTTGACAGAAACAAATGAACTAATTGGACTTATGTTTCTTAGCAGAATGTACCAGATTTCATGCCATGATTGTTTTATGATAGTAAATGGAAAACAAACTGTTATTGTTTAATCTTGGTAAATAAAAGATATTTTTATGAGCATTGATCCAGAAGAAAGCTGACAGTTTGCCAAATAGGTATGTTTTTCCAGTGCTACCAGACATTTTTAACTGAAATCTGAAGCTGGCCAGCAGATTAACATAGCATTAAGTGATCTCATAAATTGCATATTTGTTTGGCTGTTACCAGAGATACTTTAAAAGTAACAATGAAAAATTATTATTTCAAGAGAGGCCATACAACTTTTATCAAATTAGTAATACTACTTATTCATTCCAGAGAGATGAGATTTTAAATAATTATCCAAATAATTCATTTAAGTCAGTGGTTATTAAGTTCTGCACAAATTTCTTCAGAGGACTTCTAGAGACCATCTTGTAGGCAATCGATTAGGAAGTGGTACACCTGGTAAAAGTATGTAATTTTCTGAATAAAAGAGTGTAATGTTCATTTGCAACAGTTAAAAGTTCCTATAAAAAAAGTTGGGATAGCTCCCTCATCTAGTTTTATAGAGTTTCACTTAAGTACAACCAACTGGAAAGTTTGAATTCAAGAGATTCAATCATAAATGTGCAACCTATGAAGAGAACTCCTTGTCTTCTGCTCAAACAGACCACAAAATAGTACTAGTGAGGAAAACAGAGCTTATTCAATTGAACCAAGAGTCACTTTTCCATCAGCTTTGTCAGAGCTATTGCATATGACAATAACACCTTTTTATCTCATCCATTAGTTTATTTTACTGGGATTAAACACAGTTCTATGCTGCTGTAAAAAAAAAAAAGAAAGAAAAAATCAAAGATATTTTTCTGGTACGTTTTTCTTTCCAGCAGAAACTTAGTTAAGGAGATCTGTTTATTTAAGAATTCCCTGACTGTCAATATTCATCTCACTCCAACTCCTTGACACTTTCTGGCCATAGGAAAAAAGATAGCTTTTCCCCTTTGTGCTGTTCTCAGTGGACATCTTCCCTCAGGATGAGTTCTACCTCTCCCACATCACGTCATCCGCATGTAGCCACAGATACGTGCTGTGTAGCCAGACATGGGGCCAAACACAAGGTTTTGGCTTTGCCAGTGTCGGATCACAGGCACAAGTGAACATCCAGCCCAGGGGAGAGCAAGATGGGATAGCAAGGGAGAAAGAAGAGCATTTGGCAGTTTCTCCTCCTGTTATACCAGAGCACTTTTGTAGAAGCACCAATGCTCCACTCCAGACAAGATTTTTTTTTTTTTTTTCCATTTAGCAACAGCTAAGTTGCCTTTTAACTACAGACATCAGTGCATAGGATGAGGACAGGAATATAGAGCTGACCATTCATGGAAGGTAAGGCCAGTGAAAAAGATGATAAAATACATACAGTGCCGGCTGCCAGTATTGAGGTTGAGCAAGAAGTAAAAAACCCTCTAAAGAGAAGGACAAAGAATGTCTGTTTTAATGACCTTAAAGGTCCCTTAGGTTGTCTCTGCATCACAGCACAGGAAATAAGGTCAGGACTGGGACTGCTAATTTCCCATTTGCTTTTAAGCTTCAAGGATATGACATTAATTCTGATGCTCAAAACACCAAAGCAGCAAGAAACATGAGCAAACACTAGAGGAGAGACAGGCAAAACAACTAACCATAAGCATCTTCCCCCTCCTTTTTTTTTTTAACCTGTTAGTACAGGTGGTTTTTTAACACATCCTCTGCCTCTGACACATTAGGTATTTCCATCCTTTCAGTTCCGTTAATGTCTCAATAATGGAATTTGCCCAGCCATTGCTTAACTGTACTGCACCATCTTTTTTAATTTTTAGCTTCTACCATGTTCCCCTTTCAAAGGCTGTTCTTCCCATAGTACCAAATAGGGTCACCTGGAGGAATCCCTGTCTATCCAGAAGCTCAGCAGCACAGGATCCAGTTTTCTGCAACCTTTTAGGGAGCATTCACAAATTACATAGGAAGTCAAAATGTCCTGATGCTGTGGCTCTGGCACAATTCCTCTCTCCCCAGACAGCACTGCCATCTTTGAAATGGATATCCACAGATCTAGTATTTTCAGATCTTTATTTCTCTGAGAGCCACAGTGCTCTCTGCTCACTCACCACAGCTGAGGACCAGCTACCACAAGTGGGCTACAGCATGTGGGATCCACTACTGTACCCCTGGCAGGCTGCTCAGTTTGGAAGAGCTCTTGCTCTCTGCTTACCTCCGTGGTTTTCCTCCTTTGTGATTCACTGCTTAGACACAGCTGCAAAGGGCATTAGTGGGAGAGATCCAGATGAAGAACTTAGCTTTGTTTTTGTGACACTGGAGTTTCCAGTTAAGTTTATTTAGGGTAATAACACAGCCTCTAATGAAGGTAATGCCTCAGTCACTGCCATATCAGTGCTACAGATGCAGTGAAAAGCTAATACACTCAGTGTGTTATGAAAGGCAATTTGAATTTCTGATGTATTTTTGCACAACCACATTGTGCAAAATGCTTTTACACACAGACACCTCCAGAGAGAGGGCTAATTTTACACTGTCTTTGTTATTTGTGCGGGTGGCCTGCCACGATTCTTGGAATAAGTGGTGCAAACTGGCTCACAATTGCATTTCATGTGGGTCCTGGTTTCTGACGCACATTATCCTAACTGTCCACACTTGGAAGCAGAGCAGAAAAACCTGTTCCCTGCCTACAGAGAGGTCTGGTTAATTTGCTCCAGAGCATATCATGGGTGTAAACCAATACATATGCAGTGGAAATAATTCAAAGGGACTTGAATCCCTGCATGAGAGGGACATGCCAAAGAATTAAAGAAGTTAACCCCATTTTCTTTAGATTCTTCTGGTTAATGTAACAGCTTAGAGACAGCAGCTTCACGGGTAGTGTAATAGGAACAACTTGGTCTAACACCTGATTAAAATAAACTTTTTAACTCTGGATAATTTCTCAATGAAGCCAGATTGCCCTTTTGAACAGCGAAAATCTTGCTAAGCTCATACTGTGATAAAAGAAACAGTAGCTCTGTGAGAAGATAGCTATAGGTACAGTTTGTATGGCTGTTTGTAACATTCTCCAACTTAGTCAAATTGCCTTAGTGAGTTTTGTGTGCTGTTATCCTACATCTCAATTAAATTTCTCACACATGAACCATATTAAGCTCCAATCTATGCTAGTAGAGATCCCACCTATTTACAGAGGATGAATTTCCCCCCTTTTTATAGCTTATCCCCAAATCTTCGTTCATGAAGCCCAGCCGTGATGATGATCGCTTACCACACTGCACATGGCAAAGTCCATACACAGTTGCCCATGTTACCAATGCAAATTCACCACACACCTCCCCCCTCTAGCCCATGCTGTGCAGCATTCCCATCCCTCCTAAGTATTTCTAGCAGCATGTCAATCTAACTTCAGGTACTGAAGTGTTTGCTTTTCGTATGTTTGTCTGTTTCTTCTACTTCTTAAGATACAAAAATGAAGCACTTAAAAGTTCTTAAATAAACATAAACTCCCATGTTATTACAGGTCATTCTCCACTACAGGCAAAACCCAATGTTCCCTGGAATCATAGAATGGTTTGGGTTGGAAGGGACCCTTAAAGTTCCTTTAGTGCAACCCTCCTGTAATGAGCGGGGCCATCTTCAACTAAGTCAGATTGCTCAGAATCCCATCCAGCCTGACCTTGAATGTTTCCAGGGTTTGGGGCATCTCCCATTTCTCTGGTCAGCCTGTGCCCTTGTTTCACCACTCTCATTGTAAAAATGCCTTCCTCATGTCTAGTCTAATTCTACCCTCTTTCAATTTAAAACCATTACCCGTAGTCCTATCTCAATTTGGATCATAATTAAGGAGAGAAGAGAAATAATTTGTTTGTCTCACACTGTATGCCTAAGACCTCAAGGTCACATCACATAGCAGTTCAAACTAGTTGTGCCAGCACAGCAGTGGCCCTGCTGTTTCAGGCTCCTCTCCCAGAAACAGCACACGCGGCAGCTCCTTTTGCAACAGCTCTCAGCTAATGCAGCATTTCTATACAACATTAGTTTTTACTCTTGCATGCCCAAAAATTTCAGTAGCAACACAAGATGAATGCAGAACAGTAGTTAGTGCTTTAACATTTCAAACTAAAGGAGAGAGATTACCTCCCCTTTTAAGGGGAATGAATACGTGTTCTGAGAGACTTGTGCTGAGCAGGGGAGTCAAGGAGGGGAGGGCACCCATTCAGCCCTTGCCCATCCTCCTGCACTGGCAGGGAAGAGTAGAGCTGAGGGTTTCAGTGTTACTTGGTTACTTGCATTGAAAGGAGCTGGGTTTTGCTCAATAACCATTGAGTACATTCCGCAGATGCCTTTCTTCTGTGCTTTGTGATTCAGGGTTGGAAGTCACTGCTGAAAGCACAGGAAGTTAAAAATCACCTTCTTCAACCTCCTGTCACCTCAGGGTACTTTTGTGATAAACTGACCCAGGCTTGAAGAATGAAGCACCTCTTATAGCCCCAATCACAAAACAATTTACAAAATAATGAATGACTGACCTTGCCATACTCTCAGCTGGCACTGTTAAGTCAGTAAGTAACCATACCCATTACCATTATGAGTCCAGCTGTCAAAGGGGCCAAGAGCTCCTCTGGTGCCCACTGAAACCAGAGCTTAAAAAAACAGCATGGTACATCTTATTCACTGAAATTAAACGAAGGTTTTCCATGATTAAGAATGACATTTTCAATGCTCACCTCCCTACTTAGAAGAACATTAATTAAAGGTCCGAGGGGAATTTAAAATTGAAATCTGGGCAGCCAGGACACACCTTTGTCCTGTGCCAATACAGTGTGAAAATTCAGATGATTAAGGTATTTCATGGTAAGTGTAATCCACATGGAAGTCATTGTAAAATATTTACCCTATATTAAATGTTTAACCATACCAGAAATGAAAAATAGCTAAAGTGTGTACTAGAATTTCTTCTCTTTCAGAATTTTCTGTTTAGGGTCAGTACCACAGACTGTGGGGCAACATTCTGGTCACTGCTTGTGATTCAATCCCTTCTCCAGGTATAACAGGTTGAGTTCAACCAGCACCTTGGTAACACCCAAAGTCACAGGAAAAAGCCACCCCCCAGGGCTTACTGAAAGTCAGGTCTTGTCTGTACAGCTACAAACTGCAAATGTACGTGACAGAAGCCTCTGACAGAGGAAGGCAGCCCTAAGTGCCACTGTGAAGAGCCAGCTATCAAAGAACCAGGCACCAACCTTCATGTCAGAGGAGGGACCACAGGGCAAGACTGAGTTCCACAAGAAGCCAATGCTGATTCCAGCCAGAAAGCAGAAGGCAGGATTCCTCCTTGAGTCAGATGTCATCCTCCCGGAGCTTTCCAAGGTGAGGTAACTATTTCATTTTATGGTTTGCAACATATATTTTTTTTCCCTCAATTTTTCCTTCCAACTGCATATTTTTATAGAACTTCCTTTACTTATTTAAATACCAGCTTTAATTAGCTAAGGGAAAAATTGCCTCTGATTTTCTTGTACCTACTTAGAAAACTGAATCTATAAAGGAACAAGAACCCGGAAAACTTTATTTTTGCATTCATTTAAAGGTATTCAGTTCAAAATTGGAGTTAAAAGAGTGAGGGTTTTTTCCAAGCAAGTTTTTAACCAGAAAGCTACAATAAATTATGAGAGAACTGCTAAAGGTCAGCATGCTATAACCAAATTCCAACCTGTTAAATTACTGCTATACTACTCTTCCAAGAAAATCTGTATTCAACATCTGTTTTATTTACAGGAGACCATTAGGAACAGGCAGGCCAAGTCATAGTCTCATTCTGCACTTACCTCAGGTTTTGAAAGGATAAATCTGTCCCTCTCTAGATGCAGGACAAGATTAAAACCTGGTCTTGTTGGACTTGTTCGCTACTGTGATGTTTTCAAGTTGCTTTGGAGTCAGACATTACTCAAAAATCAGTATTAATGAGGAAAACAGGAAGGCAAACTGGAGACAAGCCAGCTCTGCTTCTCATCATTTACACTTGCTGCTGTTCAGACTAATTTTTTATCAAGTCAGAGCAGATTTCTCTTTATGACATAGCTGATGAAAAACTTCCTGAAAAAAAATGAGTGGCTGATAGTCAAATTAGGAATCAGTATGGATCTCAACATCCTGCTACTTCTGGAGAGGTCAGCACTCTAAAAAAATCCAAACTCGCACACATGCACATCTCAAAGAGCTCTGCAATTACTTAAAATTATGGAAAGCAACTGTTTCTCCCTAGTGTATGCTAAAAACAAGCATTTCCCAACACTGTCAATTTGTTTTTGCAAGACCAACACATGAAATATGGAGGCATCCGGATATTTCAAGGAAAGTATGGTTATGGATACAAATGCAACAGCAAAACCAAGTCCTGCTTTGCAGAAGGACTGGCCTCTCTGTGCACTGCCTGAAACAACCAGACCAGAAGCATTGCTCTCCCACCACTGCTGTTGCTTCCACCCTCCTCCCATCCCTTCTTTCCCTCCATTTTAGTTCCTCTTCCTAATTCTGACACAAACACAAGGCAAAGACTTAAACAGACACTTCTGGATGTGGAGAAAATTTTGAACATGTTCAGCCTCTATGGAGGTTGTCATTATGCAAATATTTGATGACACAAGCAGAGAAGTGTTTTCATAAGTAGAAACCCTAGGGTTACAGGGAAAAAAAAAAGAGCATGGGTATGCCTGGAACTACAAAGTGTTCACAAGTCTGGGGCAGTGCCCTACCTGTGGCTTACTGTACCTCCAGGAGCTTTCCCATTGCAGACCCAAGGAAGTAGCACCCATCACAGGAGCCCAGTCACAGGGGTGTGGGGACGTTGACTCAAATATATTCACTGTCTGTCAAGTTACACAAAGCAATAAAGATAAAAACTGAGGAGAAACATCCAAAGAGATTATCATGACCATCCGAGGTGCAACATTGCTTTTTAATTTAGCAGTTTTCAAAGGGTCACATTGCTTGTTTCCCTTATTCTTTCCACATAAACTGTGTTGCTACAGCACAATTTCAAAATGAGAGCTATACCTGGGATTAGTATAGGGAGAAGTTTAGCTTACCACGGGATCTTTTTTATTGCTACTACTGCCTTTGAATTTTTTGTGACCTTTAAAAAGATTTCTATTCCTCATTTGACCCACATACAGGATATTTACTTACCCCCTTAAATGGCTATAGAATTTGTACCTAAGAATGTTTTTGTAATAAATTTTTAACTGTGCAGAATTATTGACATTTTGAACCCACATCATGTATCCCGAAGCATTTTCAGGAAAAAAAACGGTAAAGAAGAATTGAGATGGAATAAATAAGGGGGAACAGATGGGCTGTGAAAAAATTGGTAGGGCTTCATTTGACAGATGATGGAGAGGACACAGAGCAGAACTCAGGAAAGAGCAGGAAGGAGGAGGGAAGAAAGGTTTTATGATATGGTGCTGCATAGACCAGTGATGAAATGGGTTACCCACAACTGCACACGTGCACCAGAATGGGCTTGGTTTATTTTTCAGCGACAAGGATTATCCAAAATTAGGAGAGCAGAGACTCTGCTACTCTGTTGTAGCACAACTACAACTGCCCTATTTCATTAAGTAGCTGCTGAATTAGAGATTGTTCTATCCAAGGGTGACCTCACTGCACACACTACACTGGATGTAAAGCAGCCTTCCCAAGGGCCTCAACATTTCCTCTTAAATTTGCATTGTTTTGTATGATTCTTTGCTTTGTTTCTCTCTACAATGGAAAAGAGAGTTAAACCACCCCCTCCTTCATAAAACTAACATTTTTAATAAGGTAAATGCAAAAAAAAAAAAAAAGACATTACATATAAGTACCACTATGATTTCCCCACTATAGCTGGTTTTTATCCAAACGGTGAGGTTGTTTGAAGTAACTCATCTCAAACAGAGCACTAAGGCAAACTAAATACATTAGCTTTAGATTTAAAAGGGTGTGTACAATACAGAGTGGCACAGCAGTATACAGAAACAAGGACTTTCAGAAGCAAACAAGCGGGAGGGCCTCAGGGACAGGACAGTCACACCTCACGTTCTCTGGCAGGTCCCGTATTGAAATCCTGAGTCAGCATTAAGGGTTTTTGACATTGCACTGACCATATAAACTGCTCCTGATAGGAGTATTGATGTTTTTAGGTAGTTTGCTAACACAAGTCTTTGTGGTATCAATAACAAGCTTTGATGAGCAGAAAGCTTGACCCATCCTTCACCCCCTTTAAGGCAGAGCTGGAGCAGGTTGCGAAGAAGAGGATGCAGAAGCACACTGTTAGTTAGACCTGTTGTTTGAAGAAAGGTAAGCATAATACCACTGAAAGGACCTCATTTCTTTCATGTTACGGTAGAGAAGTTCAAATTCATGACCTTTGAAGAGAGATCCATCTGGAGACTTGTTATTTTCACACAGATGAAACAATTACAAGGAATAACCTTTTCCTTTATCCCTCAAGGAAGTTTCAAGCTTAGTTAGCAACATCAGTTATTTCTATGGCAACAGACAGATATAAACACAGGATTATAACCTTCAACAAAGGATCAAGAAAAGGAAGAAATTGGACTTGAAGAGACAAGTGTCTGGAAGAGCTGTAAAAAAAGGTAGAAAGTTACTAATTTTCATAAAAGGCATATTTCTTCTTGCTTCCAACTGGACTCCTGTGAATATTATATCTTTTTGGTAAAAATTTTAATTCAAAGAGGGAGAGACACAGGACTGTACATTGGTTTTTGCTGCAAGCATGATGGAGTCAAATAGTTGGGGTTGGTGATGGCAGAGCATGATTGTCCCAAACATGAAGTGCCTTGCCAGGGAGGCCTTACAGCTCATAAAATTAGCTTTATGCTAGAAAGTGCATACTTTTATTCTGCAAATTCTACTATAGAGATAGAATCTCAAACACATACAGACAAGTAAATTTAGAATTCTCACATACACTTATGCACACTAAATGGGAATGAGTGGGCAATTCTAGTGTTGTCAAACCAAAACTGATGCTTGAGGGAAAGCACAGATGATAGCTTTTAAAAGTTACCTTGCTGTGAGCCAACTCACCATTTCCTTTCACCTGTGAAGCCATTTGCACCACTCCCGGACTGTGATCACTACTAACACAAATGCAGCAAATCCTTTGCTTCTTATAAATGCATAAATAACTGCACAAGGCATCACACAGTACTGAACTGAGTTCTGTATAAAAAGCAGGTATTTCCTCTCCTATTTTTCCCGTACATTTTCACCAGCAGAGTCAGCAAGACCTCTTGGCAGGCGGAGCCAAGGGAGCAACTGCCCTAAAGGGTGCCCAAGGGCCCATTTCCATCGCAGCCTGGCTGGGGCTGTTTCAGAGCTGACCACCACCAGCAGAATCTGTGGGGCAGCCTGGGCCAAACACACAGGTCCAGGGATCATTTGCTACACAGACAAATTAATTTTGAGCTGGTTTGGGTGTGCCTGCACAAGCCGCAGTTACTTCTTTGGATTGCCCTACAGCAGACATTTCATAGGAACATCTGTCTCCTTGGGTCCTAGCCAAAGGAAGAAAGGTGTTTTGGTTATTTTGGCTTTGGTGTTTTGGTTTCTTTTTAAACACCACCCTCACTTATCCCAGACACATACTTCTATGTGAGACAGAAAGAAAGGGAAAGCCCAACCTGCACAGAGACTAGCAATGGATCTGAGGCACAGCCCAATTAGCAAAAGGATCTGGGAAGAGACAGGTGAATGGGAAGCGCCCAGCAAGCAGCACACAAGCCAGGCCATAAAGAAGGCTTTGAGAGCTCATAGCTAATCCAGGGTATGCCAAGAGGGTGAGGGTGATTCATCCTGAGCTATAAGTAATGAGGTCAGAAAGCCCCTTCATTTGTAGAGGAAGGAGGGAGGAGATGTCCAGCCCACTAAAGAGAGATACAGAAACATCTAATGGAGGCAGAGGGTTGACCAGCCACTGCACAGTTTGTCAGGAAGCCAATAACAATGATAGCAATGAAATAATTGGATAATGTTGCCTAACACTAGAAATGAAAGGAAAAACCATTAAGCATCTTCTAAAGCTTAAAGTAACTATTTATTCTCAAAGCCAGGGAGGATCAAAAAAAAGCACATAGTGCAGACAGGCTTAAAGGCAGGAAGTTCTCTGTATCCTTCATCACCTTAGCCAAGAGAGATGCTGTGCCTCATTATTCACTGGTAATATCCCAGGCCCCGGAGCACCTTTTTGCTTTTAAAAAGCCCCAGTGAAAGTTCTCATTTTCCTATTCAGGCACAGTAGCCTTTTAGAATTCAGGTGCAAAAGCCCTGCACAGTCTCACCCACAAATCAGCTCTGGGCTGCCAGGAAGATGCAGTGACAGCAAGTAGAACCAGGCAGGGCAGACTGACAGAGCCCAGAGTCATCATTAACTTAGCAACAACAATTCTTTGTGTGCCTAGAGTTACTCTCATCACCTCTAAAACTTTAAAAAGTAGTCTATTTTTTGCACGTAAATAATTCACCAAGGGACTGATTTACTGTACAACTGTCAGTGAATATACAGTGTTCACACGCTTTCCCTACCAAAACAAATCCAGTTGCCACTAAGGAAGGACATAAGAAAGGATGACTGTTTTCAAATTGCTTTCCAAAGAAGTGGAAGCTGTCATAATATTTAACCTTTCCTCTACTCTCCCACCGACATACACCCCTCCCCACCCCACCTCACCACTGCTTCCCACACCCCAGATATGAAAGCAGATAAGGAGGTCCCTGGCTTGCTGCTTCCTGATGGTGAGTCATGGCTCTGAGTCAGCCTTTGTGTTCCAGGGAACCTGGAAGACTTTGATACCTGCTGTTGATTTTGGCAAAACCACCTCTTCTTGCTTTGAGGGTGAAGCGATTTACACACATCATTTTTGGTCTGAAAATAGCTGCTGAGATGCAAACAGCAAAAAAATGGCCAAATATTTTCTTGTCCTTGCACTGCAGTAGAACCTCCCTGTTCTGGGGCACAGCTGCACTAAAGCGAGCCACAAAATACTGGCTTAAACCCTGAGGATTTGAGGAGGATGTACTCACAGGTCCTATTTTATGCACAGAAGGTACCATTATTCATGACTTCGGATACAACCACCTCTAGAGCAATTGGTCACCTTTCAGTGATGACAGAGAAGTGTTGTCAGCTGCTGGGTCACTGTCTACTTCCCATGGTCAGGTTAGCTGAAGTCAAATAGTACCAAATCCAGTCCTGACATTAGTGAGCCAAGCTCCCTCCTCTGTTTTCCCTGATGCATTCCTTCTAGCAGAGTCAGGCCACTCTTTAGCAGCTCACAGTAAGGAGCTTTGCACCAGGACATTCAGACAGGAGAAGTGTCTTTTCATAAGCAAGAATTTGCCCCATCTCAGTTGAGACACGCCAGTAATGAGGAAAACTGGCAAATACACCTCTCAAGAATCCCTGTGTATCTCTGCCTAGCCCTTCTCTGTCTCCACAGATGAGCACTTTGTAGTTATATAGAAAAAAAAAAATCCCCTCATTCTTGGCAGAGAACAGCTGCCATACTTTTATTAACATGTTTGAACATTACATCAGCTGCTCATCTCAAACATTCATCTGCATCATCCACTTCTGTGCCTACTTTTGTATCTGTTTTATAAAACCTTTAATTAAATTAATTACACTTTAACATATACACATTTTAATTTCCTTTTGCAATCGTATTTCAGACATCTTTTGATCTCTTGTTGTGATTCCAAACTACATTCCTTCCCTTCATGTCTGTTTGGTAAACACCTTTGCTTAGGCCAGATTCATTAGCATTTTAATTATTTTCTCACTCCAGGACTTCTCTGCTATCCCTTCTTCCCACAGTATGGCAAATTAGGCCATTTCTAGATTAAAACCTAAATTCACTAAAAAGTTTTAAAGCATAAAGAAAACAGAAAAAAGTTATCTGTAAAAAGTACAATTAGTTGCTACACTTCCTTTCAGAGTGTAGCTATTGTTAAAGAAATTATTTCAAGGAAATTAGATTTAATTTCTTTAATAAGGATTTTGCATGTTAAAGCAAAGAAACTTGAAACATGCCAAAGCACATGAAGCAATTAAAGTATCAGTTGTAACTGTAATTTAAGTTTGCTTGAATGAGTGTTGAGAAAGGGAAATCCTGATGTGCTAAAACTTAGCAAAGGTTTTAACCTTAATTTCTAATTTGACTTTGAGAGTGGAAAACAGCTTCAGTACTCTTCCCTTCACATTTCTGTTAAGCAGTTTCTTTAAAAAAAACTACCAAAACAAATTGCACTACAGAGCATTTTTAGCTACTTTTTCAATTCTACATATGTTTATTATTTAAAAATTTGGCTACTTTTTTAAAATGGCTACAGACTTTAAAAACCAAAGTGAAGTGTTTCAGCTACCCAGAGATTTCCTTTCCTCCCCCATGTCTAGTCGGCCAATCCAAGTGAAAAACAAGCAAACAACCATCTCTGCACATAAAGAACAATTTACCATGCGTCAGATCCTAAAAATTCAGGTACATGTTTCTTAGTATGCTTTAGTCAAGAAAAATTTAACTTCCTTCTTTCATTCATGTTTAGACCTCACTGATTTGTGACTGTGGCATATTGAGAACACGCACACAGTCAGCTATGTGGGTCAGCTATTAAATTATTATCCTTTTCTTATATCACTACATACAAACATTTCTTATATCACTACATACAAACATTGCTAAGCAATACTTTAGAAAAGAAGTCAACTAACACCAATCTTAATCCCATAAAAAAACCCCAATCACAAGCATACTTAGTCAGTCTCATTCAATAATTTAGCACTCAATGCTTATTCAGGGCAAAACCTTATGTTGGAGCATTCAGATAAAAGGACATTTGCAATACTTTTAGCTTTCATTTTCATTGACAAAGGGACGTGTTTCACCGTGGGGAGAAAAAAAAAAAAGGTGTTAAACTTCTAGCTCTTCTATGAGAGTGGAAAGTCCTTAGTTTTCACATCAGGTAAATTCAAGGCTACAGAAGGGATAAGTGTGGCAGTATAAAAGTTTCCAATGCTTTTACTTATCTTTGGATTTAATTAAGTCTATATGCAACATTCTTCTCATGGAAGGTAGAAGCAACAGCAGTTCATACCTTTAGGTGGTTAGAAATGGCTCCATTAAAACACTTTACTGCCTTTGCAGACAAATTCACTTAGAAAGTAAGTTGCTATTTTAGCTGAATCCACTTCCAAAGCAAAGATAGGCCACTTATATTTACATTGATCAAAATTAGCTTTTGATAGTCATCATATAAGCAACATTAAAACACATGCATTGCACAACTGGCTTTCCCAGGCAGAAAGTTATCTTGCTAACTTGTTTCTTATTTAGGAGGACAATTTTCCTAAATTTAGCACGAAGTCCTCTTATATGCCTTCAAAATGCACCTGCTTTCCTTACTGCCAGTATTGTGTGAGCGCTGTGAACACTGCACTGCCTTGTACCCTCTCGTGACATCAGCAGGTATCTCAGACTGGTCTATCTGAACCCCTTGAGGATAAACAAACAGACCAGGATCTGCTATTACAGGTCTGGGGCTGCAATCACTCCCAAACATGATTGCAAGCAGAAATCCTGTTCTTCTGCAGTGCTTTTCCAATTTGTGTCTAAAATACTTCAATAAATCCCCATAGGAAACTGATGCAGGGCAGCAAACAGCACATAAGGCAATCCCTTGAGGTCCTCATAGCCATTCATAGACTGAAATAGGATGTAAAAGCACCATAGGAGCTACCAGAAGAAATACGATGCTCCTTCCCACAACTAACAAGATCTTTCCTGTTTGGCCTACTACATCCAATCCTGCTTTCCTAATCCTCTATGCAAGTTACAAAAGCCTTCTCAAGACCCAGCGTATCTGATTTCACACAAGCACTTATAAATGTAGGGCACTGATACTGGGTATCTGTCCTACTTCAGGTTAGTTTCGACTAACTTCAAAAAGCTTATCTGGAGCCTAACCTTCCATTATACAAACAGGACAAAAACAAACAGGACAAAAAGTGTGTCAAGAGACTTCCCCAGTGCCAATGCACAACATTTAATATCATTGCATACTACAGATTTGTAATAGGCACCCATAAAGTTCTCACATCTTTTGCATCAAAACATCAGAAAGCCTCTTTTGTGGCTGGAGTCCATAAGCTATGGATGTCATTAAAGCATAGAAATTATCATCAATAGGATCTGGCATGGATTCTTAATTTTCTGTGGGAAGTCCTAACAAAAAGCATTCTTCTGCTTGATATGCAAGTTTCATATCTTAAAAAAAAACCCCTAAATCTGAGCAGAAATAAGACCTACACCCTCCACATTCGTTCCTAATTTTCCCTCCGTTATTTGTTGTGTTCTATTGTTCACAAACAATAGAGATGCTTAGAAATATATTTTTATGCAAACTCTTTGTGATAAAAATAACTCCTTTCACAATTCACATTGAAGGGCAGCAGGATTCTTGCTTCTCCTTCCAAACAAACACGCATGTATTTGAGCAGGTCTTGCTGTCCCTCTGTTTTCCTCCCACTAGACGTTGATACAGAGAGAGAGAACAGTGCTGAAGGAACGAGCTTACTGATTTGTATGCACACACAGCAAAAATGAAAAGTAGGTTGTTTGATGTTGAGGGTGAATTGAATTGATCCAGGCATTCCTTTCCAACACTATTATTTATGACAAGCAGTACATATTATTGACCAGTGAACATACAATCATAACATAATTAGCTTTCACTTAAACAATTACCTCCTTGTCATTTCCGATCCAAGTTCAGGAAGTGGCACAGACTCAGGAGGGCAAAGGGTTGCAGTTGACAGGCACAGCTCACTGCTAGAAGCACATTAACTCTCTGCAGGTACATTTTCAGATGCAGCAAGCAGTCAAATGCAGCCCACAGCAGTACCCAGAGGAAGACTACATTTCTACATTCATTAACATTTGTGAAGTTACTCATTAAATCCTGACTGAGTCCAGTGGTGTGAACCAGTCTCATGCTTCAGCAGGCAGATGATCCATCAGCTCCTGTTTGCTGGAATCATAACACCTCACTGAAAGCAAGCTACAGGTTTTATGTACAATAAAGAAGCTCCTTCTTCACCTTTTCTCCAACTTTGCCTTGGAGGAAGAGCCATCATCCAGACTCCTCTCATGAAAATACAGTACAGCCTAGGACTTCTGTGCAACTACATCCACTGACTGGCACAGTGGAGGCCAGTTCAGTTCCAGGACTAATAAATCCTACTAAGTCTCCTATTAACAGTTTCACTGGTGTCTTCTGAGTATGCATCTCAGGGAAATATTTCATCAGAAAGCTACTCTGCCTTGATATAGCTAGCGGGGAGAAGCCACAGCCTTAATTGGTATAACCATATCCATCACATCTCAATTTATTCAGCCTAGATAGGATTATACTAGCTTTGTGAAACCTCTTTTGAACAGAGAACAGATTAAAATTGTTCTGAGAAAATAATTTCTTGGGACTGACCCAAGAGAATCCTTAGTAACATCTGGTAAATAAAAGAACCATCCTAGGCCATGGCATACAGGTATTGTGTCATGAGGCTGAGAGTACTGGGAACCAATGAGTTTGGCACAAAAGAGATTTTATACCTTAACCACGAATGAGAGAACAGAAAAAAGTCTTTGCAGGTCCTTGTTCAGCAGTGAGAGCACTCACTTACCACATGGGGAAATCCAGAGTCCAAAAAAATTCATTCAGATTCAGAAGGGACAATACACTGCAAAAAGATACCCTCAGTACTCCCCCATGGATACTTTGATCCATCAACCAGGCACCCAGGTTCCTGGGCAGATTGCACACAAAGGTGTCTAATCCCACATGAATCAGGTCACCACGATCTTGCCAATTCTTTTCATTTTTTGAAACAGCAACAAAAAAAGTCCTCCCAGACCTTTTCTAAATCCCTGTTCCCTGTCTATAATCACTTATTCAGAAGAGTACACTAGTGACAGCTCTTTGGAAACTCAGCAGCTGAAATTGTGATTGAATTGAAGAATTACAGTTTCTAACTTCCCCCTTTTCTACTGTAGAGCCAAACTCCTCATTGTTTTAATTTAGAGGAAATATTAGTACCAACTGTGTTTTGCCTCTTATCTTTGCTCAACAAAAAAGTTATTTAATGTTTCAGGAAATGAGTTAAAGTGAAAACAACCATCTTTTTCACAGCACTAAATGCTTAAAAGAGATTCTGATTTGCCCATTCTAGCAGCTTATTCAGGACAGACAGCACAGGCAGTAAAAAGCAAAAAAATCCCTGAGCTGTAATACTAAAAGACCAGGCTAGGGTTAAAAATTATTTTCATGTCTGAAATTCCTACAGCTCCATAAAACTGCCAAAGCAGGTGCCACTTAAGATAGTAGCAATTTTTGTGCTGGTGCTGGTCTACTAGCATCTCTGTGGAGATGTTCACAAATTCATCTTTTAGGAACAGAAGTATTGTTTCACAGACATATTAACTATGATGTTAAGAAAACAAGTAATCTAAAAAGAATAGTGATATACAGGACACAAATAGATCCTACCGCAGGGAAGATCTCTGGGTGTTTCAGGATGTATGACTAAGAGGCAAGATAGAAGAAAAGGCAGCAAAGGGAACACAATGAGAGCGTTCCATGCCATTGTTTTTGAAATTAATGTTTATCAGTTTTCCATGAATCACTAACCACACTTTAAATAACAGTGCCTGTATTCTTCTGGAGACTAAAAATATATCGTTTATTTGACTGTTCCGGAGAAAGCTGTGAAAAGGATGACTTCTCTTCTTAATATATAGCAATGATGAAGAGTTGTCACAGGACTGCAACAACACATTTTTCTTTTTCAAGATGCATATGACAAAACAGTGCTACACACAGTCACATCCCTTTCTGATGGATGAGAGCCTTATCAGTCTGTTTGATAATAACACTCCTGAAGTTTTTTTGACTAGACTTTTTTTCTTCTAATTACTCCAGCCTACAATACATCACTGGTTACATTGGTTTGTGTTTTATAACACTTGGTTACCTCCCAAGCTCAAGATGATCACCAGATGAGTATTATTGGAAGTTTAAATCTGCATAAATCCATTTCAGTTAGTGGAGCTATAAACCCTTTTTATTTGCTGGTTTTTAGCATATATCAGTTGTCTTATACTTGGAGCTACACTCAGATTTTTCCTCAAGCGAGAAAAGTAAGTAAGAGTGTCAAGCAACTTGGGCACTATCATGCAGCAGGACCAAGCAAGGGATCAACCCTTTCCTACACACTTTCTCACAGGGAGGAAGAATGTGGAGAGTCAAACCACTGAGCAGCACAAACACACAGAGGAGCTGCTGGAGAGCAGACTTCTGTCTCAATCACCAGGACCACTCACTTACTTCCAGACTTCAAAGAAAATATGAAAAAATTAAACTTCGATCTTCGCTAAGATGCCTTTCCCTTGCAGTGTGATGAACCTGAAATCCACACATCAACCTCATTTGATTCAAAATTGTCCAAGAACTAATTTGGACTGACATTTCTTTATCAAACATTTAAGCAGAAAACAAATTATTCTGTGCACAAAAGACCACAGTTAAGGAACCTGTGCATTCCAGTCCTGATAATAGGAAAAATTAAGAGCAGGAAAAACAGTTATGAGGCTACATTTCTGGTGCTATCCAGGGTCTGCTGATACATTTGTCTATTTTCTAAGCACTATGAAGTGACCCTTAAAATGTTTCCCTAGTCCAACTAGCATATCATAGAGCAAATCAATAATACCACTACACTACAATTGTTTGATTGAGGCCAGATCTTCAAAAACCTGGAGGATACTTTGAACAGTGATGAAAGAATGCTGTACTGCTCTGTCCTCAATGTGCTTTGTAGGAGACAGGCACTGGAATCTAGGTGGAAATGAATAAGCAATTACAAGAAAACCCTACTGAATTGTACATGTTTTTCTTCCATGGATCAATACAACTTCCAAGAAATCAAAGGTTTTGAAGAAAAAGCAACATACTGTATGCATACCTCTGACAAGGGTCAGGTGATAGTTGTATAATACATATACCTAAAAGGCTCAAAGGAAAAAAAAGCTTCAAAAAAAATATTTGTACATTTCCTTTTATATTACTTAATGGGAAAAATAGATGATTAAATATTTTAGAGTTATGTTCTGTACCAGACTCTATCTGTTTAGATTTATATTAAGTCTGAAGCTTTTTGAAGAGTGAATGTATTTGTAATAAGAATGGTAACTTGACAGTTCAACTACTTTTTGTAGGCAGTCTGTGTTGATTAAGGTGGACTTCCCTAGCACAGACCAAATGCCAACACTATCAGGCTGCAGCTGTCACAGTTCTAAGAAGACAAAGCACATGGATATCTTTCCTTCCCGCTGTGACTGTTGGAAAGTTGTGGGGTTTCTGCATTAGTCAGCACAAGTGGAACTTGTTTTTCTCATTAATTGCACCAGCAGGGTATATAATAAACAGCTGCTTCAGAGGAAAGAGGAGTGAGAAGGGATAGCACAAAAGAAGAGTCCAGTGTAATGAATAACGTGCTTCTGTTTTAGCCTGTTCATTCTCTTGCTGGCATCTGTGAACAGAAATAACAGTCTTAGTGTGCATACAGTCATTGACAGTCTGGTGGGCTCCAATATTTGCAAGGCACATTATTTAGCTCCAAATGTGTGTTTCTGTTGCAGAACTCTGCATTCTCGGTGTAAAATCTGAGGCTATTACTCAAGCACAGTCTTTGAGGGGGAGTTTCCAAGCTTAAGACAAGGACACACATTCTGTCCAGAGTGCTGCTTGAGTAGGGGTGTGCAGTCATGGTCACTAAAGAGAAACATCCAAATATGGACCCAAAGAAAAGGGAAACATCTTTCAGAGTAACCTGATTTATCAAGAATATAGTTTTCCCATTTCAGAAAAGAGAAAATTTAGTGCCCGAAACAGCTTAGAGATTAAATGAACTGAAATGCCCTCCTACCTTTGTTATTTTCTTCTCCTTCCTTCAGCTGTCCTACTACAAGAGAAAGCTGCTGGAAATAGCAGGTTCTGCATATATACATATACACTTTTATGAACAGTGACTAAAAAAACAGGCTGGTCACCCTACATCCAAGGAATATTTCCTTTCTTTGAAATGAAAACTTTTAAGAGAAATCTGAATAGGAAATAAACACATAACTTTCTCCTGGGAACAACATAGACCACTTACACTTAAGAGCCAACGACCAAATGAATGTTGTTGATTGAATTACAATGAAGGCTTCAAAGAGAGGTCTCCAAATTGATTCAAGAGTATTATACATCTAATACAATCCAAGTATGCTTTAGCTGTTTCAAAAACCACAGCATAAGTATACAATTCAAGAACTAAAGTGCAAGCTTCATACCTATAAAGGGGATTAACTTAGGAAACCAAATTGTGAAACTGTTTTCTACCTTACGTTTTCTTTTGAAAGCATTGGAGAGGTTTAACTTTTCTTCTGGGGAAGGTCATGTTCAGTGCAAAAGCAGAAAACCATCAGAGCTGAAGAGCAGCACTCTACAGCATCACCTAAGAAGGGAGCAGTGGTCCCAGGCTGTGCTTAAATAGGGCATCAAGCAGGGCGTGTGGGGTTGCAGGTGGGGCTGATCAAGGTTGGTAAGGGGGAGCAAGGGCTCTGACAGATACAGACTGTTTGACCTTAGAAAATTGCACTTCCAGGCTTCATCTTCCAGTTTTTCAAGGCATTTTCCTTGCTAATGTAGATGAGGGATGCTGCTTTCTGTACCATGGCAATAAAAGCCACTAGAGGAAAACTTTCAAACAGAATAGAATGTTTTAGAACCGTGAATCTCAGTACTTGTCAGTGAAATTCGTAGTCTGAAATATATCCCTTAGATACATCCATAAATCTCATCCAGAGTGGAAAAGATTTCTAGAAAGGGGAATGAGAGGAAGGATCCTTAAGGTTATTCTTTTTCCCAGCGAAATCCCTCTATCCTCTCTTGAGAACCCCCAAATCCTATGTCAGGTAAATGGCTTGAAGCAAGCTGAGTGCATACCAATGGGCACACATCAGTATGGCAGCCAGAAAGAATGACAATGAAACAGTAGAAGGATCAGGAGGGAGTAATTTAAAGCATGGAGGAAGAAACCTTGTCCCACTGGAAGTGTTTGTACACTTTAGAACAACCTTGTGCTCTGCTTGCTCTTGGCTTTCATCCTGCAGTCAGGACATCGTGGCCACCAGCTTTTCTCCTCAGTGTGACCAGTATAGTCCTGGGCTACCTCGTACAATGTGTGGCATTTCATGGCCATAATGTCCTTTGTACTGCTAAAATAAGCTATATTGTCTCCTTTTAAAACCATCCCTCTGTCACTGTGCTATTAAAATAACATCAATGTCCCTTCAGTCTATGGGTCAGTGGTTAAATCTGCTGTCAATTACCAACCAAAATGTGAATGAAACAAAGAACAAATTGTCTAACTTCATCAGTATTGTTTTTCTCTTCTTCCCCCAGATAATAATACCTTAAAATAGAATGCCTTATTAACCACAGACCTGAAGGTTAATAAGTACATCAACAAAACAAATGTAGTAAATTAAAACAATGCATTAACATTCATTAGTATTTCACTGTTGATTCCCAAACATGCTGCTATTGCTATTGTGCTATTATCAGGCAATAATTGTTATGTCAAAAGATAGGACCCATATGGTTCAACGAGTTCCTCTGGGAGCTTCTGCTGTATGAAAGTCAATCAAAAATATGATTCTGTAAGGAAAGATGCAGACACGGGTGAGCTCCTGACGGTATATGCAACCCATGTGAGATGCTCAAGTGACTGTTTTAAATAAAAGTTTTTAAATCTAGGGAAAAAAAGGTGAAAATAAGAAAACCAGCAGTAAAATCAGTAGGTTTGCTCACAGTATATAAAGCTGAAATGCCAGTCTTTGCCAGACTGAATCCTGTTATCCCAGCAATAGAAAATACCCTCTTAACACTTCAAACTTCAATCTAACAAATTCAAACATTGTATATTTTTCCTACCCATAATAACTTAGGATGCTGATCCAGGTGAGCTAAACCAGGCTGTTTTGAACAGCATTTAACCTTTGAAATACTCACAATCTTTAGGTCAGACCTGAATAAATAGACAGTGGCTAATGTAATGTACTGAATATCCTAGCTGAAGTTGTCTACCATCCAACATTAAATCCTGTCTTACAAGTCAGGTCCTCGTGGTAGACATTTAATCCACATAATTAACTTCTAACATGTCATAACATACAAGATGAACAAATCTCTTAGCTGCCTCTACTCCTTCAGCTGCCCTCACCCTCACTTCTCTCCTGACCATCCTGCCAGCAGGATGTGCGAGCGCCTTGAGTTTCAGTGCCATCTGATATCCACCTGGAATCAGCATGCTCCAGAAGTGGTTTTGGGGATTGTTCCCTGCACAGCATTGCAAGCACCTGGCTCTGGGCAGCCCCATCTGCACAGTGGTCATTTGCCTCATGCTCTCTGCAGCCTCACTGTCTTCTTCTTCCCCATAGCTTTGCCTCCCCATCTTTTCTTTTACATCTTTTCCCTCCACCCAGGAGCAGAGCCAAGTTGTGGCAAGCTTGCTCTGACTTTCTCTGCCTCCAGCAGCACCACAGCCTGTGCAGATTCCAGCAGCCACCCCACTGTTACCTCTGGCTGACTTGTGCCTCTACAGAGGGCTTGTTTGTATTGCTGTTGGTGATTTGTAGGGTATGGTGGGCCATAGAAATGAACAGAAATCATAACTGCACGGTCTTGAAACAGCATTCATATTAAATCACAATGTTTCTACTTTTACATATCCTTCACAAATTCATTTTGAATTACTGTGTGCACCTTGGTTCACTGTTTGAAGAGCATGAGCTGTTTTGCCCAGCTCTGTTTCACTGTTCTATCTGGCAGTTTGTATTTACCAGGCACACATGGGCTGGGAAGAGTTGCGTAAGCTGGTTTCTATGGCAGGTTTCTATTCACCATCTGTTTGACTGAAAAAATATCTTTTTCAGTTAGCACACTGGGTCTGGTGTTTGCATCTTTTGTTTCCTTCCAGATGTAATCTCAGAAACACAGGAGGGGCTGTGAGGCTTTGGAGGGGAGGAAAGGCCTTTTGAAATGGCCCTTTTACCCAGCTCAAAAACACATTGTCCCCGCTTGGACACTGCAGGAAACTTAACGTCCTGAAAAGCCACTTTCCCTGTACCCAGCTACTTTCCATGGCACTGCTTTATCACGAAGGAGATAAAACTGTAAGCCTCTTTCTATATATACCTTCACCCTGTTTCTAGGCTAGTTTCCTAAGGAAACTGGGATCGGTGCTCACCATCACCTTGTTCCCCTCCTTCCGGAGCTACTCTTGAGCCTCTGACTTATTTCTGCTCCATTTAGAAGAGAAGGCAGAAAATTAAGTTCCCTCACATTTCACAGGAAAGGGGAGAGGCTTATTAATGACCTCAACAAGAGATGTGGTGGAGTGAGAGCCCACCCCTTGCTCCACTCAGAGGCCATTCTGGAGAGGGATGATATGAATTCCCTGATCATGGAAAATTGTTTTAAATGGAGCTTGCAGCTCAGCAGACACAAATGAATACAAGCAAGTCCATAGGAAAGTGCTCACGGAACTACCCTTTTTCCAGCAAGTCCCTCCGGCTAAGAAGATCAAGCAGAAGCAGGGGTTGGGCAAGAAAAGTCTCTCTAGAAGGGCCAGGATGGGAATCAGAAACAGTGGCACAAGTGATGTGTGGCGAGAGGAGTATTTTTGGATGACAGAAGACCACAGTCCTGCATGAGGCAATGGAAAGGGCAGACAGACTAAGATCACAGGTGAACAGCCACAGGAGCTGAAGTCAGACACAAAGCATATAAGTCCCCAAAGCAGTCCTGGACCTGGGATTCATTTAACACCCATTGCCACAGATATCGCCATTCAAGGGGGATCAGCAAAAGCAAGGGCTGCCTATTCACTCCAATGAGAGCTGCTGAGAGCAGCCTCCTGATCATCGAGCTGCCTGAAACAGGGTGTGCTCATTACCACAGCCCCTCTGTGCTGGCAGCACTGGGTGTTACCCACACACCACCTCTTCCTTCCATTCAGCATAGGGGAGGCAATGCCATGCACTGGTGCCTGGCTGCCTGCCACTGTCTCAGGGGATCTGGCAGCTTCATCAGCCCGGCTCCTGGAGGAGAAAGCTAGACTGTGCCCCAGGTGTGTTTTCTGGGAGAGAATGGGACAGCTGTGGTGAGGAGAAGTGTATGGGCCAGCACCAGTTGCAATTCCCCCATGGTGGCCCAGGTGTTGGCCCACCTGGAAGGTGACCCCAAGGTGGTGCACAAAGTGTTTCTGAGACTCAAGTAATCCCCTATATAGAATAGCCTGGGTGCCTCTACGCCCTAAGGACACTTAGTGTATTTTCTTCTCATATGCTGTTCCCTCAGCCATGGCTCACTATTGTCTCATTTTGCTTTGGGAAATATCATATGCTTCAAGCACAGCACTGATAAAAGGCCAAACCATTTATTTTTAAGATGTAATAAACTAAATTTTTAGGGAAGAAAAACCAACAAGCTAGCATCTATTCTCACAGTGTGCAGTTTTAAAGCAGAGCAGGCATGCACCTCCTGCAGGAGAGGAGGCTGTTTCCAGGCTCCCTTCTCCCTGGAGAGCAACCTTTCACAAAGGCACTGTAGTGGGTGGTGGGCAGCCAGTACAAGCGGAGGGATGGGATTAGGCACCCTTACATCAGAGCAGCAGGTCTGCACCAGCCCGATCACCAGGCTGCTTAACTGGAGAGAAGGGTTCACACCCAAAAAGGTTTACTTTGAGGGTTATAGCTTGTTTACAAGGTTCAGCCAGAGCACAAAGCACAAAGAAAATATTTGGCCACAGTCCCTTTGTGCACTTCAGCAGCCTGGAAATGAGATCTAAAGCTAAAATAATCAAAACTTCTTTCAAATGAAAGTTTTCTGTTGAAAACTCCTGATTGCTCATCAGCAGCACTCAAACTATGCTCTGTGACTCCCAGGATGCCACTCACTGAAACTGTAGTGTCAGCTCCCTCAGGAAGTCAGGTTTTATGTTATAGGTATACAGATAAGGCAACAGAAGAAGGTTTTTAAAAAAGGTGAAATGGGAAATATAATGGTACTGCAGTTAATAGAATATCCACTGCAGAGATTCCCATCTGGCTTGGCACACTCTGGAGGAGGCCAGCATCGTAATCTGAGCCATACATGCTTCAGTCAACTGCTTTATTTCCAGCCCTGGTTAGGTGCATTGTATTCTGTATGAAGCAATAAGAGTGAAGTCTTGAGGACCAGAACATTTAAACACCAAATTTATATGTATTTATGTGGAATAATTTATTAAAATCACTGATATGCACTGAGGTTGTTGAGCACCATTTGTATGAATCAGGGGGCTAGGCCAGATATTAACTTTAAGAAAAAAATAAACCAAAAAAACCACCACCAGCAACACGAATAAAAGACCTTATATTCCACAGCTATTCCTTTAGCTGGAGTAAGAGGCTAGACCTTCAATCACAGCGAGGGTCAGTGTGGGAACGCCTGGCAGCTGCTCCTGCTGCAGTCAGCAGCTGCCAGAGCTGCTCTGGCAACAGAAGATGCTTCTTATATGTCCATCTAGGCACAGTACCTCTTACAGCATTGTTTTACATCTTTCATGGGAAGCCTGGAATGGAGTGGAATTGTAAATGCTGTGCTTGGGCAGGGGATCACAACCTAGAGAGATGTAGGTGCAAGTTTTGGGCCACAGTGCCCAGGCATGCAGGAGCTCTGGAAAAGAGGGCTTGGATATAGCTGTTCTTCCTGGGAGGATCATGCCACTATATATATTGTCTGCCAGCCAGCAAAACTTCCTCGAGGAGTGTTCATTTTGGCTCTAAATGGGATTATCCAATTCCCATTGTCTCCTATATACAGTCTATATATTAGATCATCTGTCCTGGAAGAAGATTTAGTTCTTCACTGTTGGTTTCTGCTTTGTGAGCTATCTAGTACTAACATCAGTTTTCTTGTAATTCTGAAGAAAGGCTTGCACCATAATAATGCTGAAACTATTTGTATCTACAATATTTCAGTTAGGTTCAGTCTGAGGTCCTTCTCAGACTTTCTTGTTCACCTTTATTTAAATCTTGAGTGCATATATTTTATATTCAGTAATTACTAAATGGCAGTTTAAGGCAAGTTTTTCTTCATTTAGGATGAATCATACCTTTTGACGTAGAGGTCTCATTCAAAGTAGATTGAATGATTTTGGTTTTGCTATCTAAAATTTTTGTTTTCTAATAAAATTCAATTCTTAATATAGTTTTCACCTTCTCAAGTTTAAAAGCACGCAATCTTTACTTTTCCCCAAATATTTGTAATAATTAATTCAGTGACATAAGTAGTAATGTGTACAAAACAAGATAAACGCACAATCTGTCTGCACCCAAACCCAGGTGGAGGTGCAAGCTCTCTCCAGAGTGACAGCACCAGGAAAATGCAGAAGCACTTTGGCCATCTCAGGGCTCTTGCTGAGCAAGATCCTGGCAACATCCGCTTTTATTGTCTGCTGAGTTGCTTGATTTGGGATAAGATAGGCATGCACAGGGTATGTGGTGTACAAAGAACTATTGCTTGCTTTTCTTCATGAGATTTGTGGCTTCGGTTTCCTTTGCAAAGTTCAGCTTGCACCCATCTCTAGGAGATGAAAACCATCTTGAGAACACAGAGTGTCTATGTCAAATCTTCTGACAAGACTAAATGAGACACTCCTGAAAACAAGAAAGAAATGCCTATGTACCTGTGCTTAAGAGGTATATATATCTCTGTGAATAAAAGTAGAAAATACATTAACAAAAAAAAAAAATAAAGCGCTTCTTCCTGAGAAAAGTATTGCAATTAATTCTGGAAACACGTTCTTAGAGAATAGGGGTCGAATCCTCCTCGAGTTTTCCCATAAGGGAAAGTAAGGGAAAGTAAGGGAGTTTCAGCAGGAGTAACAGGATATACAAGTGCATCTGTAAATATGCATCTGTAAACTAATGACTTACAGCTTACTAGGTACATTGTGGACTGAAATAAAAGAGCTCAAGCAATGTTTGATGTTGGCTTTAAAGCTGATTTAAAATAAAACAGGACACAATTCTGAAAAAGAGTTTAGCAAAACCATTTCAATATGTCAGAAAGACTAGGTTTTACTCTGTCACTTCCCAGAAGAGGCAGCGTTGCTCTATAATTTCCAGGGGAAAATCACATGTAATATAATCCTTTGGTAAAAAGGACAGACCTCAGGGTGCAAAGGAAAACAAACTTCATTCCTCAGGCAAAGGTTAAAAAAAAATTCTTCTCTTAGAAACCATATCCAATCTTTAAATATTAACAGAAAGAGGGAATTACAGGTGCAATAAAAATAAATCAAGAAAACAAACAAAGAAACAAAGATTTTTCTTCTGGGAAAAAAAATTCTTCTGTTCAAATAATGAAGGGAACTTTCAGCCCTTTATTTTTTCTTTTTTGTTGTTTTTTGTTTTTTAAAAGCTTGAGTAAGTGGTATATGTTCTAATTTCTCCCCTTCACAATTTGGCAATTGGTATCTCTTTTTTTCCTGCTGACACATAATTCCCTCCATCTGCCCCAACTCCAAAGTCCACACATATAAAATCAGCCTCTGTGAAGCAGCAGAATGTGACAAGCAGCTCACTTTTATCTATGAAATATGAAGCTTGTGTGTTAAAAAGCATTAAAACATGTGTCCAAAACCGAAATTGATCTTACCATATGTTTTGAGGCTTTCACCACACAGTACCACCAAGTAAGAACATATTTTCCTGCCTAAGGAGACAATTTTTCCACATCAGCTTAGTCACTCTGTTGTTCCTCCTCAGCAGGAGCACATTTATTGTACTTCTTAACCTTAACACATGCTTATATGTGTATGTTCACTGCATTTTGTTTTTTGGAGCCTGTAACATGACCACTTCTCAGGAAGCCTGTAATAGCAGTGATGCTCTAGGTCATGCATATCATATGTGAACCACCATTTCTTTGAGTCTTTAATGCTAATTAACCAACCAAATAATAAATTAGATTTAAAGCGAAATCTTTAGGGAGGAAAGAACAGATTCAATTTAATTACAACAACATATCTTGATTATTTTCAATATTAATACTAAGATTCTGCACTTAAACAAGTAATCCTTGTCCTAATAATTAAGATCACTTGTCCCTACAGGTTATTTCTTGCCTGAAACAGAGGCTAGTGCCATGTGAAGGTGGAGGGCTGAGCCAGTGGGAGTGGGAGCAGACACAGCTTCTCATCACAGCGCTGCCCACCTCCCACACAGGAATGCACCTCCTTCCCAACAGCAAAACCTTGCTGGGTGATGATCATGCCAGGATCACCTGCAATGTCTTCCTTAATGCCATGAACATCTGTAGGGACTCTTGGGGGGGGAAAGCCCAAGTGTGAGCATGACAAGCTTCTGGGATGTCAGGAGGAAAACCCGGAGAGTCTCAGAGCAAAAAAATGAAGCAGGGCATCCATGCAGCTCTTCTTGCTTCCTACAGTTCCTCTGGCACCTGTAAACTTACAGATGAGCCCCACAGAAATGCTGGAACAAACCAAAATCTCTGTTCCACTGTCCACACAGCTATTTCTGGCCTCTCAGATTGAAACGCCCAAACACTACATGCCTCGCCTGTCTTTACTTAGGCAAGGATCCATGTGGGAGAGGTGCATGTAAAACATATAAAAGCATTTGAGCTATTCCCATAAAACCTACACTAATATTCAAGAAAAGGTTGGGCAGACCTCCAGCTATCCTTGTTCCTGCACAAAGACAATGGGCTCCATGATCTTTCAAGATCCTTTTAGGAGCTTCCCCTTTTTGTTGACATTTATAATTACTGGACCTTGCCTGGTTTTGCACTGTTTCACTAGAACGATGCTTATGCATTTTGAAAGGAAACTTCACCATAAAGGCAGTTGTGTTGCTGATGTTGTTATTCCAGTTTTTATTATTAGGATGAAGGACCACTGCCTCCCTAAGATCTTGCTTTATGGTGAACTTGCCACCGGCTGCCGCATGAGAGGAGCTCCGAAGAGAAGATACAAGGACTCCCTGAAACAACATCTCAGCCTTGGCCATATTGATCAACATAACTCTGGCCTCCAATCAGGGGGTCTGGAGACACACCATCTATAATGCTGCTGATGCCTTTGAGAACAGCTGCAGGATCACTCTCGAGGAGAAAAGACAATGCAGAAAGAATCGTGCCTTGCAGAATATACCACCAAAGGAGTGCTTTTGCTGTGCCTTTTGCAACCGGACGTGCCTATCTCGTATTGGCCTTTTTAGCCACCAGCGTGCTTGTAACAAATGTGGATAGAGCCCTCCCCAAATCTTTGTTCATGAAGCCTAGCCATGAAAAAAAATTATTAACTTTAGAACTGCTGAAAGGTGGGTCATAGTGCCTCAGGAATGTGAATAATATTTTTATCTCAGAGGCTTCGACGGCCCAAGTAGTATCTGCAAATGAAGGATAGGAGCAAACCAGTCACAGTAGAGAAACAGCAGCAGAAAAATATGAACCTGTTACCTGCAGCACCACCAAGTGTCAGCATTGAAAACACCACATATCGGGAAAATGTCCGATTTCTGCAGGAACTGCAAGAGCAAACATTTTAAAAAAAAACAGCCAACAAATTTGTTGGCATCTAAATAAAAACGGTTTAATTTTAAAATTTTTTTAATATCTGTGTCAATGCTGAAACCTGTAAGCCTTCTTCCAAGTGTCCAGATACATTATGTTGTGTCAAGGTAATACTAGTATTTTCAGAAAAAAAATATATTTCAAATTAATAAGGAAATAATTCAAATAGGAATTTATATTTAAAACTTCTCAACATTTTGAATGGGTTCATATTCATTACCTACATATGCATAAGCACACAACTCAGCCGCTGTCTTAGGCTGCGATGTGCGCAGGAGTCACTGCTTTCAGCATGGTTGAGGATTTGCTTCACATAACAGAGATGGGCATAGCACACAGCAACCACCAACGGATCCTACTTCAGAGAAAACCTTTCTATTTTCTGTGTTATGTTATTGTAGGCATGTCAGAGCCTTCTAAATAGAGCTCCTTTCTTGTATGAGAAAACTCAATGGCACCTGCATCTCGAGAATCACATCCTCTGGCCACGTGCTGACATGCTGGAATGTTCCTGCAGGGCTCTGGATCAGAGGAGACAGCATGGCCAGCGGCTCCGATGGAGCTAGGTACGTGCTTCTGCCTTGTCAGCAACTGTCAGGAACTTCATATCTATGACACCAACACCTTTATTTTTCAGGGTATAGTAAGCAAAAAATATGATTGATGGCTTTTTTGGTTTCCAAGTGATATGAGATTCTCAGTCTGTTACTGTTAGCATTTATCTAAGGTGCCTTTATATGCCACCCAAACGAACCAAAGAAGTATCCTTCTACTCCTTCGAGCTGGCTTTTCTGATTGATCTTTAGCAGGAATTGAGAGACAAGGCACTTCCAGGTAAAACAAAGAAACTCTCATAACCCCTCTATTTCCATGGCTCATTTTGACAGTAAAACACCATCTATTTTTCTGTGATTTTCATTTCCTAATTTGTCTTGCCTGGCTACAGCCACACTCTGCTGTTCCTGCCAGTGCCAGCACTGTGCACTCCCCTGCAGAGCACCTCTTCCTTGGCAGAGCTAGGAGAAGGGGGAGTGCCATGTTACCATGGCTTCCCAGTCCGTGCTGGACTGGGGATGCTCTGGCTGCCACAGGATCACATCCTTGTCCTTCTGATTAACTATGTCACCTTAGGAAATGGGATTTAGGCTCCCAAGTCACTTGTGCAAGTCTGAAAACGTTATCGTAGCAGAGCTCATGGCCATGGAAAGGAGAGCACTGAGGACAAAGCCCCATCTCAGAATGCTGTGGCCAGGCAAGATAAGCTGGAAACCACCATACTCAGCACTTTCCTTGGAGTGTGCACCTAATGGATGTCCACAGAAGCCCAGAAATCACCAGCTGATCTTTGTGTGCTTTCTGGATGTGGATTCCCCTTCCCATTTTTCTGAGGCAGGTTCAGGTATGGATGCGTCACCCAGCTTCCTGGCTGCATGGGGCTGGGGGAAGAATCCTCTCTCCTTTTATTTCTGATATTCTTGATCATAATCACCCTGACTATGATTTGCTTAAAATACAACCACATACATGTTCCCTGCTTCAATAAATCCCAGTTTTCCTGGTGATTTGCAGAAATTATCATGCCATGGCAAACGTCTATAATCACACCACTTGTTCTACTGGAAGCCCTCAGTGAAAAACAGGCAGTGAGTAACACTCGCTACCGAGTGCTATGTCATAACAAGCCATTCGATGGCCAATAGCTACTAGATGATCATGTAGACCAAGCACCACCTGCTGCCAAAAAAATGAAGCTCTTTAAATCCAAGCTAACTGCAACAGGCTTCATCTAATAACCTGCTGAAAGTCTGAAATAACCTGCAAATCTTAACCTGCTTCTGCAGGTTTTCAAACCTTAACACTAGCCCTTACCAAACCCCAGAAATTCATTAAGTATAAGGGATTCACACCTATCAATACTAGCCCAGTGTGGACATTGAAATGCATGGCACTGCTTTCTACTCTGTAACCAAACTTGAGCCCTTAAATAGATAAGATAAACTGTTGTTTAATCTAGACCAAAATTAAGCATATCACATTAGCTTCTCCTCTCTTCAGCGTGGTATTTACTTGACCTGAACTACCCTGTTGCACAGGTACTTTGAATAAAATCGCTAAATGTCTCCAGATCTACTTTCCCCTTACCTCAGGCAGTCTTACCTTACATATAGCTGGTAAGATGCCTCCAAAATATCTTTTCCAAACCCTCAACTGAGTGGTAACTGTCAGCCTACAAGAGCCTAAACATCTATGGCTGCTCCAAGTTTAACAAGGCATTCACATATGTCTGTACCAATCCCATGGCGTTGTAAATGCAGTAGAAAACCTGCTTCTGCAACACTTCCTTCCCCAGATCCTAAACTTAACCTTAACCTCAACACCTCCTTTTGATTTATGAAACCTCAAATTTTACAAATAAAGTGGCTCTCAGGGTCAGTTTCCTGCTTAACTCTGAGAAAGTTGCTAAACGCAGGAGGAAAAGAAGCATCTGTCCCAAATCTGACTTTCCCAATGCTCTCCGTGCTCAAATTTCCAGGTTGAAAACCGTCCCAAATCCAGTTATTCGGATTTTCTGTAATGTTCTCCAGCCGCGACACAGGGAGCTGGCTGCCAGGGAAGGCTGAGATACCCGAAGGCAGAGGGGAACGACGTTTCCCCCTGGGGCGGCGGGTTCCCCCCTGCCCAGGAGATGGAGCTGCGCGCCCGCCCATCCCCAGCTCCGCGCCCGCCGGCCAGGATCGCTCCCGGGGGGCGGCAGCAACAGCCAGGAGCTCGGGTCTGAACACACCGCAATTATCTAAATCCTAATCTGACTGCTTTATGTCGGTTTACGACTTTATAGTAATTAGCTGCGGTGCGCGAAGAGCTACGGGCTGATAGCTATAGATCAGCAACCTGTCCCTGTCCCTGCCACTTCAGCCAGTGGCAGCGCTGAGCTCCGACCAGAAGTAAAGCAGAGGATGAATAATACAGAAAATACCATTTTCAGTTTATAATTACTTGAAAAAGAAGGGGAAATTTAGCAAGGAAAATGGAAACATACAGTTTGCATGTGATGATAACAAAGACACAAACTGATATTCAAATGTGAGGAAAATAGCCCAAATTCATCCAAAAGTATATTGAGATTGATTATTTTCAAGAGGGTCACTATATGAAATACAAGATGCTGAAGTCACTTACCAAGCTAAACATTCAGGAGCAACACCATAACTAAAACTACACAAACCCAACACTAAAACCACATGCAAAAATGATCTTTAAAAAATCTCTTGAAAACGAAAGCGAAATTAAAAATGTATAAAGGTGTTTCAATGAGGCATACATAAATTAACATCTTTTAAATAAAACCAGAAGAAAACTAGAAGATATCTTCCTGGAGTGTAGTGAAACCCCGAACAACAATAGGTTGCATATAAAAAATGAGTAACAGATGGACCAACTGGAGGATTTTGCTTAATGTAATTAACATTAGCACTTACTGGTAACGGTTAATGGTCCTATACCATCACACCTCCCAAAACAAAGCCTGATCAGGGACGCATCAAAAGACATGAAGTGAACCCTGAGGCATAAGTGCCATTTAGATCATGTTGAAGACATTTTCATCAATCTTCATGAGAAGCTACAGCTATTGTAGAGAAAGATATGAACCAGTTTCCATCTTGTAATCTCTACGTTTTCTTAAGTAACTAGCCTTTTATACCAAAATATTGTGTATGGTTAATTTCTTCTCATATGTCTGTGATACTGAGTCTGAAGGACTTACACCCGTTCAGCTGTCACTCAGTAGTAGGAATATGTCTGAAATCACTGTTTTGCATTTTAAGTTGGGAATGTGTTTTTACTGAAATTCTTCAATAAGCCAAAGAAATCTTTAGTTTTTACCAGATAAGTCTTTAAAAGGTGAAAATGTTCATGTCACTAGAAAATCCTTTGTACTTTTTACTAAAATTTAAAAACTGTGTTTCCACATGAAGTCACAGAGTTGCCTTTTTTCAGTCAGAATTACAGCTCTATTCAAAATGACTTGATTGTCCAGTCAGAAAATAGCAAGTATAAATAATAATTACATGAGCAAAACCCTTTTTGCTCTCAAGGTCTTGTATTTGAAAGCTCATCAGTGTTGTAGTTTGATAAAAGGACTTACTTGAGAAAACAGCAACATGCTTGACTAGGCAAACTTGGATGGCATTCACAAGGTCCAACGTTTGTTTGACTTTTAGCCTCTTCTTCATCATACTTGAGAACAAAATGAAAAAAAAAAAAAGGCTTAAATCCTTCCTAAAATCAAATACTACCCAGGAGAGGTACCTTTTGAATTATTTTGTATTCACAAACTCTGAGTCGGTTTTGAATCTGAGTTTTCTTCTTTCTAGGGTCTCTCTGTAAGACAGATTCTTCAGTACCATCTTCTGGTAGGCATGATCGTCAGGAAGACTATAGCTCTGAAGCTTATGTAGGGTTGAGATGAAATGTCAACATAAATATTTATTTCTGGCAACTTACAAAATGGAACAACACGATCTAGTGGCAGATATTTTTTTTTCTGCATATGACTTGTATCATTTGTACTATGCCTTGTTATCCTTCAGTACACACACACGTATATATATGAATTTACTTCTATACAAAAAAAAGTATAGAAGTATATTGTAACAAATGCGGACAGAGCCTTTCCCAAATCTTTGTTTGCGAAGCCTGGCCATGATGACTTCTATACAAATAAATGGACCTTAGAGAACATTGCTACTTCATGTCTTCTCTGTGAGAAAAAGCAGACAATTTTTGCAAAGGAGAAGGTCATTATCATCACTTTATTGCTGACTTTACAGAAACCCATCTGTGCCATCTTCGATTATATATGTGCTGAGCTGAATAGAGGATGGAGGTGGAGAGAAAGAGAATCTTGTGCTCAGACATTATTGCAATTTCCGAGCAGAACTGAGCTTCCACAGACAAAATCCTGCTCCTGTGCATCCTGTCCTGGATGACAAGCAGAGGAGACTATCAAGGAGGCACCAATGTCTGCTGTGAGCTTCCAGGGCCACTGCAGGTTGTGGGGCACATTTTAATTGTGCAAGGAAACTGGCAGCTGGTATGAGTTGAAGACATTCTTCATTTTCTCTAATTTATTTCAAAAGTTGATTGGGAATGCAGGAGGCAAATGAGCACAGAAATGGCTTTAAGTTACTTTGTTTCATTGCCTCCCTCACTCCTCCCACTCATCTGCACAGCACTGCCCTCAATTCCCATCCATCTCTCCACCAAGGCAGTAAAACACCCAACTGAACTTCTGTGCAGGTGCTCCATTTCTTTTCTACTGCCTGTATGAAGCAAAATAATTGATCAAATTTTTTTTGCTTCATTTTATATTCTAATCTTTATATTTCATGAAAGGCTTATTTTCAGTCTCTTGTAAACTATCTCACGTAATGGTCAAGAATATTATCTCTAATTTGCATCATGCAAAGAAATGAAGATATGTTCTCTTGCGGTTAACTAGAAACAAAATAAAACAAAATAAAACAAAACCTTGCTTAAGTTCATTGTCTTTAACATAAGGTTTACTTAAAAATTCCAGGTATTTAAAAAAGTGGTTTTCTTCTGTTTGTAGAAAGGATTCATAGAAAATACTGCATTTTGTGATCAAATAAATGCTACTATTAAGGTTGTCAGAAGCAAGCTTCTGATGATTGATGCATGAAGTCCTGTTTCACTACCAGCAGATTCTGAATGCCATCTTCTCTGAGTCTAATATAGACTCTTGTGTGTTTCTTTCCAAATATCATTGTGGATCCTTTTACAGAACCCCCTCCAACCAGATCTTAAAAAACATCAGTATCTTACCGGATATTTTTTTCCCATGGAGCATGCTAGTTTTGTTTCTGACTAAAACAATTATATTGGCCAGATAAATGAAAGTTGCCATCTCTTCAAGCTGAAAATGTACCTCTAAGCAGGCCTATGTGTCTATTTTTCAGACAGAACAAGCACAGGTGACACACGTGAGTGAATTTGGAGTGAGAAGGAAATGTTGCAGATGGGCAGTGCAGTGGGCTTAAGCCATCCAGGGAGACTTCAGCCTCACTGAAGACATTTTCTGTGTTGTTCAGTGGTATCAGGGATCCAAACTAGGATAGGTAGGACTTCCCATCTATGATTTCTACAAAGTTAAAAATGAGGAGAAGCCTGCTAAGGATGTTTTCAGCAGGTCCATCCTGGATGGTTCAGCAAGGAGGTGAAAAAGTTGCAGTTCCATCAGTCATGATGTGTCAATGGAGAGCCACATTGCAGCAAAAAAGCAAGGGTCTCCTCCCACTCCCTTTTCCCCTCTCTCCCTGTCTTTATTTTGCTCCTGGCTGCACGTTTCTGCCCCTTACCCTGCATGTGTGAAGGTGTTTGTCAGGTCTTCTCTGAGCCAATACAACCAGTTCAGTGACAAGGAATTTTCTAAACTGAGTCTCCCAGACACCAGATCTGGTTCAGAGGATGGAACAGATTATACAGACAAGAGCAAAGGGAAGAGAGAAATAGAAAACTAGGCAGAGGGAGTGAACCCTCCCACCCTGAACAGCAGCAAGCTGTTACATTTCTCTAACTGCACATGGTGAGACAATGCCCTGCTTCTAGCTCCATAGTCTTGTGACCTAGATGATGTGCAAGTAATCACGCCAGTTTTACTGAGCCCTCAAGTGCTTGACCTACCAGTGTAGTATGAGTCTACATTGTCACACTGGGGCTCATTTTCTCAGAACAAAGTCCTTAATCAAAGGGTGAAAATACGACAGTGCTGCCAACTGGCGGCCAGACTGACTCTGCACCACTGCTGCTTCCAGTTCACAGCTCTTGCACACATTTGTTCACATCAGCTATGGAATGAGCTGCCCCAAAATTTCAACAGAAAATTTGAAATCGAGGTGATCCGAGAAACTTATAACTACTTGTGTAACTATAGTAGAAGAAAGGGACTATAAATTACCCTTGAGACATCAACTGAAATTGCCAAGGGTTTGTAATTATGTCTCTATTTTATCCTTTTCAATAATAAATTAATATAGAAATACAAATGTATAAGAGGTAGACACTCTTGCTATTGTGAACCTTGACCCTGTAGTTAAAAAAGAAAAAAAAAAAAAGAAAAACTGAACAACCAGCTGACAGTTCCTTTTGAATTCTGGACAATTATAATCTTTAATTTTGGAAAGCGTATGTATTCATTCAATAAATACATTCATGTATTTATTGATAGTTTTACAGAGCATCAGTCTACCTAGAGATGACATGGATACAAAAGAACTAAAAATGATAGTTTGAAATGGATCTTTAAAAAATACAGCTTAACATAATACTCCATCTTTCTGTTTCCACCAACACTTACAGTCAATTTTAAGAGATGCTAGGTCTCATTCTCCATTGCCCTGTCATTGGTTTTAAAACTTTCTGTGTTGCCAAAAAGATTCTGCCAAATACCACAGCATGAAGTGCCAGGATGAATATACAGAAATGCAAGAATTGTAGATTTCTTCTCCATGGCTTCATATTCCATATTATCAAATACAGCTCTTCAAGCCACCTGAAGAGTGATCAGGTGAGAATTCTCCACTCCCACTGGGAGGATAGGTTTAACACCTCCTTTCAACAATGACTACACTCTGCAAAGCAGGGGAGAGGAGGGTTATTTATGTGTTCTTGTACAAGTGAACATAAACAAGTGGATGTTCTAGCAAACTGACAATGGACTACTAACAAAGGGCCAGATGCTCTTATCCTCTTATGAGGGTGAAGAGGAACAAAATGAGTAAATATTTACATTATTATGGTGGCATGTAACTGGAGCTCAGTAGTAGAGAAAACAGTGATTTACAAGCATGTTCCTCCTCTCTTGGGAATCTGCATAAACCAAGCAAAGGTTCAGCACTGAGAAAAAAAATTCTGACAGAAGGACTAAACCAGATGAGAGAGCTACAGGCTTTCAAGACATACTTAGGGCTTGGACAACGTCTAGCAAAGAGCAGTGTTTTCCTGGCAAGGGTCATGATAAATCAATATGAGAGGTCTACCCTGGGCATGTGAGAGAAGTGTGTGTGCATCATGGCACATTCAGCCCCAGTACCTCATAATTCTCTCTAGCTTTGTGCTAAAGCTCAGCATTCAGGATGTCCACCTGCAAGATTACTCCAGCCAAAACATTCTCAGCTATTTCATCACTGCCTGCTCATGCCCTAACTCTACTAATGCTAGCCTTTCCCCAAAGGGCACCTGGCAGGCTACAGTGTGTAGATCATTCCTCGTCTACTGCTTTTTTCCAGCTTGTCCCACCTTCTCCCACAATTACTGAGTGCTACGGACATCAGTTCTACGCTGAGCACCTCAACAAGGCTTGCAAACCTCAAGAGCTTGGACCTTGCATCTTCTCTACTGAAAAATCACAGAAAGTTAATTTTGCACGAGAGCTTACGATAAAATATTTTGGGTTTCAGACATATTTTTTTGTTCTAATGAACACTTGCTTTTGAGAGTCCTCGGAACGTGATTGCAAGCTTTTTATATCTATGTTGTGCCTGGTCTCAGTCCTATGGCCTTGATATGTCCATAACTCATTTAGATGAATGTTAAGATTGCCCCAATTTGATGGAGGGCAATCAAATCACACTCTGCAGGAACTGATATAAGAACAAAGATATCATCTGCTTTGTGCATCTTTGCATTGAAAGAGAGCAAACAAAGTGTGTTATCTGATGCCCATTCTGTCCTTTGTGGATTAGAGGTTGAGACACCTCCTTGAGACACAGGGAAAGAGCACTGTGTGTCAGTAGAGTGTTGGGATAAGCACACTCATAGTTGGGATAGTTAATATCCCAGGAGCATCTCTGAAAAGCAGTCCCATGTGACAACACACACTCTTGGGCATTTGACACAATATTGTGAACTACCAGCGGCAATGATGCAGGTAAACTGGGAGTGATGACAGGAATGGTAGAGGAAGGCAATCACCTAAAATGTGGTGATGTGTATTATTAAGAATATCCCCATATACACTTAAAATGCTTAGCAAGAGTTTCAGCTGACTGGTTCTGTTCTACAGCTGTAGAGGTTATGCTGTACTGTGATGGGAAAATGATTCTCCATCACGCCCAGCTCACTGTGGAGCACTTAAAGCACAGACCCAGGTGTGAACTCACTCCAAGAGGTAAAAACAAAGCCGCATTATGTAATAAGATTTAATGATTATTTGAATCTGTTTTTCCATTCCTGTGGATCATTGATTTAACCTTTCTTGTTTTGTTCTAGGGATATTGCTAAAACGAGTAACCATGTTCTCAAATTAATCAGGATCATTTTTTCTATAACCCTGTTAAGAGCATTTTGACTTTACTTTCTCTCTTCAATAAAGGAACACTAACGGAAGCAGTAAATTTTCTAGGAACTGCAAAATGTTGGCAAAATGTTCAGATTGGATGGCCACAGAGAACAAACGCATAAGCTGTTCTGTGCATAGCCTGGGGTTCAATCTTTTTTTTTTCTAAGAGGAAAACAAAAGCAGATCTTTTAAAGCCACCACTAAGGAGATTTCTATTTAGAGAATATGCAATAACTCATATTGAGACAAGATTTTAATCTCAGCAAAGCTTTGGATAATCTCCTGGCACCTGTGTTTGCTGCTCTTCCACCCCATTGCACTGCTTAGACTGAGGCCAAAGGCTAGATCCTGAAAGTGTGTTTGTAGCAATGGTCCTGCTTATGTGAGGGAGAGTCTTAGCACAAGACAGGCAAAGGTTTTGTCAGGATCTGCCCTTGGAAGTGCCACCTATGAGGAAATGACACCAATGTCATCATCTTTTACATTCCTTTGGAGCCTATTATTCTCTTTTACAAGTACTGTGCTAGTTGACATTATTTGTTGTGGCAGAAATCATACCCATGCATTATGCTACCTTGCTTGAGGAAACGGTGCAAGTATAGGCAACTCTGTCTTTGGGAAACCAGGAGAAAAGTAATATCTAGAATGATTTTGGAAAGACTTGGGAAAGGTTTATCAGATGTAGATCTCAGCTACTGGAGGCTCTACATCAGCCTGTGTGTGCTCTGGAGAGATTTTTATTGTGATTTCACAATATAAGCAAGCGGGGATGTTTTTGGTACTATACCTTTGGTACTAGTACCTTTGGTACTATACCATCTTAGTCTGTATTTGACTAAGATATGAACTCCAGTTAGCAAGTGTCATGTTTGTAGGAATTCAGCGTCTGCAGCTCAAGGAAAAAGAAAGAAATGTACAAAAAAAAAAAAAAGGGGTTGTGTGTGATAATTTGAGCATGCAGTGAACACTGTTGTAAAAGGAGATAATGTGGCTGGGCATGGGAAAGAAAAGAAAGAAGTCTACATTGATATATCTTACATCGATATATGTATCTTTCATCTCCTTAAAAATGAGCATTATTCATTTTAAAGGGTTAAAAACAACATCAGATTTCTTTCCTTCTTTGATTCTGTGATTCATGTGTCCCATTTTAAAGTCTACACCCTGTGAAGAGGAGTGCTTTATCAAGGAAAGAGGCTTGCCAGGGACAGAAGGTAATTTCCCGTAGCAGGTGCGTACAGCAGGTGGTACACAGTGTACCTGCAACGAAAAGGTAGATTTAGGCTAAGATTTTATTTAATATGAAAAACTTATTGCATCCTGAGCCACTACTGGGGATGTGCCAAAAATCGTGTCTGCAGCATGATTTATTACGTGAAAATACCACCGAACTAATCAGTGGAGTTACTAATTAATACAAATCTGCATTTTTGCATAAGCAATTAGTGCAAAGAGAGTGCAATGAAAGAGGAAGTTTGACTCATTTAATCTCAGTGTCTATTCAAGCGGAAAGACCCACTAGGGCAAGGCACTAGGATCTACATTTGGAATTTTTTTTCCTTTTGATTAGTTAAAGGAACTAAAAGGTCAAATTATCAATATTTAATTCAAATGGAAATGCATTTGTTCAAGAGGAAAGAAAACACTTTATTTAAACAAGGTAGGACTCTGGGGGTAAATGCCTGGATCAAAAATAATTAGATTTTGCCGTTATAACAGCATCTAAATCCCTTCTGATAAGAATCCTTTTTCCTAATAACAGAGGTGGTTTGACACCGATAGCAAAGACTGCTGACGCTGTTTAAACTGTAGCTCAGGCGGTAGCAGGCCTACCAATACAATTTAGACATTTGCTTTAATGGTACGTACTTCTCTGATTTGGTTTTTTTTAATCAATTTGAATTATATTTTAAATCTATTGTGATTTCATAATTGTGCGCACTTGACTAAAAGAGTAATTTTAAAGGCTGATAATTAAACGTTGGTGGTGATGTATTTTCCATTAACTAAATAGAAGTTTACATTTATAGAATTAAAACAACAGCATTTACCTAACCGGGAAGGCTCAATAAAATTAATACACTGAGTTTTAAGGGGGGAAAGAGCAGAAAAGGCACCTTAATCAGTCGTACCAATTTCGAGCCCAGCCGCACATTGTATCCTAGAGAGACGCTACGAAGTGCGATGCAAACGCACCCGGCACCGAACCGGTACCGGAGCGGCACTTCAAAGCTTTGTTTTCCCGGCGATTCCTGAGCCACGGCAGCTGGAGCAGGCTGGTCACAGCTCGGAGTGATCCTGGCAATGGGGCTGCCCTCTCCTCTCGTCCTACCCTCTCACCGCAGCGTTTGGAAATGGGCGAGCGGGGGAAAACCGCAGGCAAACCCAAGCCGGTCCTTCCTGAGCCCGAAGCCCGCGTCGAGGCGCCTCCGGCCCCACAGTGCGATGCGGTGGTGTGGGACAGAGGGACAGGGACGGCAGGCAGGGACGTTTTCCCTTCTCTTTTTTTTATTCAGGATAACCTTCGGAGTTTGTGTGGGTGCCTCTCTGGAGAAGAGGCAGCGGGAAACATGATAGCGAAAGGAGAGAGCCCGAACAGCCCAGACTACACGGGCAGTAAATCACTCGCTCAATTATAAGCGCGGCTTCCTCTCTCCAATAGCTCTAAGCTATTTGGGGAGGCATCCTTTCCCCGCACTCTCGCAGGTGCAATATGAATCAATTATCTTAATTAAGATAATGCCGCAAACCCAAGAGATTTCATCGTGAGTGGATTTCGCGCCCCGGACAACTGTAGGGCGTTTCCACCTCGCGCTGCTTTCCCCGCAAAAAAACCTCCCTCCCGCCCGGCCGGGACGGGGCTCAGCCCCGGCGGCGTCCCGCGGAGGGGCCGCGCTCGCTGCCACCTCCCGCCACACCGGCCCCCAGCCGGCCCCGGGATCTCCTCCTGCCGGGGCCGGGAGGCAGCAGCTGAAGCAGGAGCGGGGGCGGCCGGGCCGGCCCGAGCTTTGTTGGGACGCGTGCGGTTCGCGTGCCGCGCCGCGGGAGGAGGGGGAAGGGGGGGAAGGAGAGGGGAGTGAGACAGAGAGGGAGGAAAGAAAGGAAAAAAAAGAGAAGAAAAGGAAAGAAAAAGGAAAGGAAAGAAAAAAAAAAAAGAAAGGGAAAAGAAAAAAGAAATGCAAAAGGAAAAATTTAAAAAAAAAAAAAAGGAAAGAAAGCGGAAAAGAAAATCAAAGGATTCGGGAGGAAGAATAAGCAGAAGCCGAATTAGAGGCCAGATGGAGAAGGAGGAGTCTGTAGGTCAGGGAGAAAAAAAAAAAAAAAGACACGCTTGGAGCGATAAAATCAAGCGGTTGGGGGAAGAGGAGAGACAGGGAAGGTGGGAAACCGGAGCCATTGAGCCAGGCAAGGGACGGCCCGAGCAGAGAAGGCAGAGCTTGGGAGATCGGTAAGAAAAGCTTGCCGAAGCGGCGGAGCGACAGAGAGCCCCGGCGCATCCGGAGCGCAGCGCCCGTCCTGTGCCCCGACGGGCCGCACAACAGTGCCAAGTTCCTCTCGGCCTGGCTCCTCCACGGCCACGCGTGTCACCGGGCCGATACGAGCCCCCCGCTCCGGGCTCGGCGGATTTAAACCCCTCTATCCGACTGCCTGCCTCTTTATCTGTCTCTCTACTCATCTGTCTATCGACAACGTGTTGATTTTATTTTGCTCCCAGGGAAAATGACTCCGTTGGTCATACTCAGAAGCACACGAGCATCCCAAAGCTCTCACCGCTCCCCGAGATCCAGCTTTCTTCCAGTGCCCTCCTCCCGGTACTTTTGCCTAGTGTTTCCCCAGCGCCCCACAATCCCGGGAGTATTCCCAGTCAGTACCATTTAAAGACGGGTGACATTTTCCAGCAGCCGAGACAGGGATGGACAAGATCCATCCCTCTCCCGCGCCCTCCAAACCTGTTTGTACCTCACCGCTTCCAAAACGCGTCCCCACCCCAGCCGCTCCTCGTTAACGGGGTCGCGTTCTCGAGGGACCAGCCAGCCCGGCGGGAGGCCCGGGCCAGCCGCCCCGGGCACAGGCATCCTCTCGGATCCTGACACCGGGACCCCTCTATGGTCAGAGAAGGCTCGCCACGGGCAGGGGCTGCCCTTCGGTGGGACGGCTCTTTCCTCCCCGCCGTGCCTCAGGGAAGGGCCGCAGCCGCCGGTAACCCGAGGGCACCCTGCTCCAGCCCCGCTCTCCCGAGCCGGCAATACACTCCACTCTGCTGGCCCTCATTTCCCACGGAGAACCGGCCAGCTTGGAAATAACAAAACGCGGCCGGTTGCCCTCTGTATTTGATTACTTCCTCGGAGTCCCCTCCTGCCGCCCCGCCAGCCCTGGGCTATGTAGGTCACCAACAGGAGAAAAACATTTTAAAAATAACCCGACTTGGAAAAATATCTTCCGAAACCTTCCCCTCGGGGTGGAATTATTTGTTTCTCATTTAAAGCCTCAAGAGGCGAAAATTATTTTATTTTTATTGATTAGATATCCAGATAACGCGCGCCGGTACCACAGCTATCGTGCGAGGGGGCTATCTCCCCCCTTAAAGTGCATCTCTAAGATTTGTTCAGCGTTTGCAAACTCCACCGAGGCGTTTAAAGACTTTAAAGCCATCACTCTTGGCGTCTTTCTTCCAAACTTCCCGTTAACCGGTGCATTCCCATCGAAAAGCCGGGGAAAGCAAACCGGAGCTTGGTCCACGGGTGGGCACAGCAGTCACGGGACGTCCGTTTTCCCCATTACCGGAGAAATCCGGGGACGGGGGTTAACCGGGGGTCTGTGGCGGCGAGGGAGCGGCAACGACTGGGACGGGGAGTCTCAGAGGCGCCCGTTAGGAGATGCTGAGGGCGGGCGGCGGGGACCCAGAACAATAGGAACAATGCGGCTCCGCGGGCCGGCGGCCCCTGGGTGGCGGGTGCGGTGCGGTGCGGAGCGGTGCGGTGCCACCCCGGTATCGCCGGCGGGTCCCGCGCGGTGACAGATGGCGCGGCCCGGCAGGTCACCGGGGGCGTGGCGGCTCCGCGGGCGGGCGCGGGCCCGCATACAAATCAGGGGCGTCACGTGGGGGGGGCGCCGCCGCCGCCGCCGCCTGACGTGGGCGGCCATATGGCGCGTGCCACCGGGCGGGGCGGGGCGCGGGGCGGGGCGGCGGCGGCCGCCGCGGTACCCGGGTCCCGGTGCCGGCCCCCCGCCGCGCATCCTCGGCCCCGCTATATAACGGGGGGAGCCCGGCGCTGCGCAACCTCGGGGAAAAAAAACCAGCACACACACGCGCGGCGCCCTCGCACGGAGAGCTGTGCCGGGGTTATGAGACCGTCACCGCGAAGGAGAGGCTGAGCAACGGAGGTAACGGGAACCCGGGTTTTCGCCCCCCGCGGGAAAGGGGTTGGCGGCGACTGCCGGGGTGGGAGAGGGCCCTGCGAGGTCGAGGCGGACGGGATCTGCCTCTGCCGGAACGGCTTCGGTTTTTTATTGTCGCTTGCGATTGTTGCTGCCGGTGTGTGCGGGCACACCTGTATCCATCCATACACGCACACATGCATAAGTGTATACATATATATGGGTAAATGTGTATGTGCGCCCGTACACACATATAAATATATATGTGTGCGTGCATTTATACAGAGGCATATTACATGTGTTAATGTGCTTCCACCTATGCTGCCTCCGAACTTCCAGCTCCCTTTCCTCCTCCGAGCGCGGTCGCCACGGTCCCACCGCAGGTTTGCGCCTCGGCGGGCGGGCGGCATTGTTTCTTCGCGGTGTGCCCGATGCTACCGGTGAATGGTCGCAATCCCACACGAAATGTCCCCGTGGAAAGGCGGGGACGATACCCGTCTGCAACGGAGGGGACGACGGAGACGGGAAACTGGGGCCACTCTCGCACCTGTTACCACGGGCGGGGGCCGCGGGAACCCAGCGACAGTTCTGTGGCAGAAGGCGGGACCGGGGAGCAGGTGCTCGGCGCCCGCTGGGGCGGCACAAGCCCCGCGCAAGGAGGCGGCAAGGGGGAGCCGCGGAGAGCGGCGGGGACAAGCGTCACGGGTGGCCATCCGTCCCTGCGGGTGTGTGTGCGTGTGTCCGCCTTTCCCCCTGCCCTATTCCGTTAGAGTGTTTGACTTTTTTTCCAAAACAAACCAAACCAACCCAGTCTACACTTGGTCCACTCGCGTCGTCCCGCCCCAGCTGCCTCCCTCGCGCATAATCTGTTTATATTCCCCGCTAATATCGGCGAGTTACATAATAGCATTTGAACATATGTGAACTTAATTATAAGACAGGACCGCGGAGACAATTAAAAGTTTGCCCTGGCACGGTGGGGAATCTAAACTTCCCTCCGGAGGGGGCGAGGGGAGCGGGGCAGTGGGTGCGGGAGGATTCTCCCCGCGGGTGACCGGTCGGGGCCACGAGCGCTGCTCTGGGTGCTGACACGTCTCCTTTCTGTCTCCTCCGCGATGCAGCGGCTCACCATGACCAAGTCGTACAGCGAGAGCGGGCTGATGGGCGAGCCCCAGCCGCAGGGCCCCCCGAGCTGGACGGACGAGTGCCTCAGCTCCCAGGACGAGGAGCACGAGGTGGACAAGAAGGAGGAGGACCTGGAGGGTCTACACGCCGAGGCTGAGGAGGACTCGCTGCGGAACGGTGAGGAGGAGGACGAGGAGGACGACTTGGATGAAGAGGAGGAGGAGGAAGAGGAGGAGGAAGACGACGACCAGAAGCCCAAGAGGCGGGGCCCCAAGAAGAAGAAGATGACCAAGGCACGCATGGAGCGATTCAAGCTGCGGCGCATGAAGGCCAATGCCCGGGAGCGCAACCGCATGCACGGGCTGAACGCGGCCCTGGACAACCTGCGCAAGGTGGTGCCCTGCTACTCCAAGACGCAGAAGCTCTCCAAGATCGAGACCCTGCGCCTGGCCAAGAACTACATCTGGGCACTCTCTGAGATCCTGCGCTCGGGCAAGAGCCCGGACCTGGTCTCCTTCGTGCAGACCCTCTGCAAGGGCCTGTCGCAGCCCACCACCAACCTGGTGGCCGGCTGCCTGCAACTCAACCCGCGGACTTTCCTCCCCGAGCAGAGCCAGGAGGTGCCGCCGCACGTGGCGGCGGCGGCGGCGGCGGGCGCGCCCTTCCCGGCGCATCCCTACCCGTACCAGTCCCCGGGCCTGCCCAGCCCTCCCTACGGCACCATGGACAGCTCCCACCTCTTCCACCTCAAGCCTCCGCACGCCTACGGCGCCGCGCTGGAGCCCTTCTTCGAGAGCGGCCTGGCGGAGGGCGCCAGCCCCGCCTTCGACGGGCCGCTCAGCCCGCCCCTCAGCGTGAACGGCAACTTCTCCTTCAAGCACGAGCCGGCCGCCGACTTCGACAAGAGCTACGCCTTCTCCATGCACTACCCCGCCGCCGCCGCCGCGCTGGCCGCCGCGCCCGCCCACGCCGCCATCTTCCCGCCCGCCGCCTCCCGCTGCGAGATCCCGGTGGACGGGCTGGCGCCCTACGAGGGCCACCCGCACCACGAGCGCGTCCTCAGCGCCCAGCTCAACGCCATCTTCCACGACTGAGCCTCCCCGCGCCGAGCGAGGGCAGGGGGAGCGCCGAGCCCTGCCGCCCGACACCGCCTTGTTTACAGGGGGCAGCTCGGCGGGTCCCGCCGCCGCCTCCGGGGCCGCCGCGTTCCCCCCCCCGCTCACCCGCTGTCTTTGCTTCCGCTCCTCCGAGCGACGCTGTAAATTGGGGTAGGGGCATTGGGATCGCGTCAATTACCTGATCGGAATAACAAAATCACAAGCAATAATTAGGATCTATGCAATTTTTAAACTAGCGATGGGCCAATTACAAAATATATATGAAATCTATATTTTTCAACCAACGTTTTACTACTTGTTACCTTTCCCATGCTGAATTATTTTGTTGTGATTTTGTACAGAATTTTTAATGACTTTTTATAACGTGAATTTCCTATTTTAAACCATGCAGCTTCATCAATTTTTATACATATTGGAAAGGTAGAATTATATCTAATTTATACAAAATGATTTAACTAATTTAAACCAGCAGAAAAGTGCTTAGAGAAGTTATGTTGCCTTAGCACTTCTTTCCTTTTCAAATAGATGAAGAAGAAAAAAAATGCACAATCCGGGCAATTTCTTTCCCATGCAAGTCTCTTCTTTTTTTCTTTCTTTATTTCTTTTTCCTTTTCCCCATACAATAAGAACCAGATCCCCTAGGTCTTAAGAAGATATAAGAACGATAGACTTATTTTCTATCAGAACATATCAATTCAACACATTACTTGCACAAACTTGTATATAAAGATTATAAGCAAATGCCAACACCCTTTTTAAATCGAAAGCTGCTTGACTATCACATACAATTTGCACTGTTTCTTTTTAGTCTTTGAACCCCTTGGCATTCCGTGGTTTTGGTTTTTTTTTCTTTTTATTTTTTTTTTTCTGTTGGTTTTTTTTTTTAAGATAACTTGAAGATGTTAATGTTTCCAGGCGATATAAATGCATGATTTTATACATGTTCACACAATCCGTGGTTGTCATATGCTCATTTTATAAATCGGAACCGAAATCTAATCAGGTTGTTAAAGTCGGGCTATATACCTATTGTAGTCGATTAGTACGGTAGCTTGAAACAAATTCAAACCATTTAATCCGTAATTAGAACAATAGCTATTGCATGTACAATGCAGTCCAGAATAAGTGCTGTTTGAAATGTAACGCTGGTTCAACTGGAATCAATCTGTACTGTAATTTTGTTTGTAATCCTGTATATTATGGTGTAATGCACACTGGGATTTTAGAAAAACATCCATCCTTTGGAAACAACATAGTATTGAACATTTGGTCGAATGTTGCATTTCTCCTTAAATGTGATTTATTTTTTTTCTTAGTGTAAGTAATTCCTATGGGATTATTGTTTTATTCGGATAGCTCATGAAAGGTGCAACATTTATTATTTGTAGAATAAAATTGGACTAAAAAAAAGGACACGGATTCTTTACTTACCTTGAGGAGTACCAGGGGAAGGGGGTGGGGGGTGTTGGTTTGTTTACAGCGAACCCTGCTATTTGCAATGCTGATTTGTTGAATTAGGGAAACGGAGGCAGAGACGCGGTTCGCCAGAGAGCTGGAGCTGCGGCTGCCGGCGCGGGATGCGCCGAGCGCCCCGCACCCGCCCGGGCGGCCCCCGGCCAGCTCAGCCCGGCCACTGCCGCCTTCGGGGCTCCCCTCTCGGGCTCCCAACCCTCCCCGAACCGCGGGAGCTCCCGCGCCTGGCCAGGACCGGCACACCGGGAACGCGGCTGCGGCCCCGGCTGGGCTCGGCGGCAGCAGGTGCGCCTTCCCCTGCAAGGCAGACCTGGACCCAGCGCCATCGATTCACCGTCCCCTCCTCTTCCCAAAGGGAAACGTTTCTTTAATCTTCACTGATTATTCCGAGGCTTAAGAAACCCGGAGACACAGTCTGCGGGAGAGCAATTCCCTTAATGATCAGGAACAATTATCAACAGGTCTTTGCCTCCGACCATCAGATTTAAGACGTTACCTGAAATACTTTATATGAAGCCTGCCACAAAGCGGAGGTATTTCACAAATATTTCATTTAAATCCAGCAGAAAGTGAACAGGCATCCTGACGCGAACATCCTCGTCCCCTATGGACGAAGGATTATTTTTTTCCCCCGGAGAAATCAAGCTATTGATGTCTATTTCGAAGGTGTTTATAGCTACGGAAATCCAACGTGTAAGCATGGCGAACCTACCCTAGTGGTGCAACACACCCCTCCGCCAGGCTTCCCTGCTAAAAGCACACTAAAAACTGATTGCGACGCCGAGTGATGCATTTTGCAGCATCTCCCTGCATTTCGCCTGAGCCTGCAGCTCTAAAACTGTTGCTGAATCTGAAAAGAAAGCAAAAAGCAACTTTTCAAGCACCCGATTAACCTTTCTCGGTTAGTGGCAACAGAGCTAAATGTACCCTAGATAACCCGAGGGGGAGTAAATGAATGTCAATTTTTCAGATAAAATTGAAAAAGCTGACCCAGGCCTGCTCGCCTTTTGGTTATGCACCTTCTTCTTAAACATAAGGATTCTTCTAGTCAGTCAAGGGGCAACTCGCATGCCACCATCTTTTATTCAAAGGCAGGCACAGATGTTCCTTCTGCAGGGGAGGTTTTAATTTATGAAAATGATATTGTTTATGCATGAATGCACTCTGCATAACACACAGTACTTCCATCTGATGAGAGAAATACCACAGAACCAGTGCCAATGTCAGGAACATATTCTGCAAATTTAGTCGCTTAAATGTTTAATGAATATTTGGAAGGCATTTCCAAACCACAAGAAACCTTTTCAATTACCTTTTCTTTTTCCACTGTTAATAACAAAATTCAACTCCTCTAGCCAATGCAACTTAGTTAAAAGATCTACCTAGGCTATCTGAATGTTTGCTACTGTGATACTTTAGAAAAAGCAATATTTTAATGTTATGAACAACGTAATGAGGAAAATTAATTAGGCATTTTGGTAACTAGAGGCTCCATTTTACAAATCACTTGTGAGTCTTGTTATTTCAATTAGTTTTGGGTGCTTTTTTTCTCCCACTGCCCCTATAAAATATTGGAGATCTTTCCCCCTCCCCCGCTTTGCTAATGCTTGTGATGTCTCCATGATATTTCTTTCATACTATTAACATCAAGCCAAATCTTGAAATTTCTGCTCATAACTCCCACGGGAAGGTCTATCAAGGTCTCTTTTAATGGAAAGAATTACTCACACTGTTCCTCTCCTATAAACATATCACTAATTAACTAAGGCTATAGTGGGATTATCTGACTTCCGCATGCAGAGAAAACTCTGGGGTTGAGTTGTACACACACACACACACACACACACACAGGATTATCTGACACAGGCCTGAAACTGTATTTTTGTTGTGACCAATGGCCCTTTCCTTCTTTACGACCTACCTCCTACAACAGAAATTGCTCTGCCACCAGTGCGTGCTTGAGGAGACCTCAGTGAAATCTCTGCAGGTACAGTACATAAGTAAGTCACGACTTGCAGGTTTTCCCTTGGTGTTCTGAAGCAACAGAAGAGGGTCTGGAGTTTGTGGACCCCTCATTACCTGTGATACAGCTGAGGCCCCAGCTATGGCAGAGGAAGCTCAAATGGTGGAATCCCAGGTTACATCCACAAGATCTCAGAGACTGAAGTCTCAGGTTTCACATAGCCCAAATGAGAAATGTGCCTGAAAAACATCAAACTTTGGTTCACTGACTTCAGAAGTGAAGGGAAGTAGATTCAAGGAAAACAAAGATTCCCAAATTCAATAGAAGAAAACAGTTGCTTTCTCCAGAAGATACTGTTCTAGAATTTTAATAAACTGATAGTAGAAAGCAACATGCAATTCCAGAGCTAATAGGGATTAGTGGAAATAATTCTAAACTAAGTTTTGAGAGCAGGTGAAACAAATCTTTTCTATCTCCTGTAACAGTAACAATTCTTGCAATTATTTCAATATTGTAACTGATCAATCCACCATGATCTTAACAATTGCTTTTGACATATCAAAAATGAGTCTCTTTTAAAATAGAATACAATACTTCTGTTCAAAGAACCATTTTGTCAAATAGTTTTAGAAATTGCAAAGTTAATTTCCATTCTTTTTTTTTTTATATTTAAAGTATACAAAGAGAAAAACAATCAAACAAAACCGATTCATTCCTATTGAGGAAGAACTCATAGAAATGAAACTTGGAATTCTGCCTGGTTCTGTAGCAGGGAAAATATGTAGACATTTGTCTTTGTTTTTATTAACCAGGATGGGATGTATGGTAATTTCAGAAATTTCAAGTGGTCTACACTCTTTCCTTAACTGAAAATCCCATGATCCAAAAGTCCTGAAAAATAAATAAATAAACATAAATAAATGTTGAAGCATCGAGTTGAAGATCTACAAATAGACTGTTATTTAAATATGTACATAAGTGTTTTTTTAAATAATTCATATATGTATTTAACAAACTGTCAGAAGCTATGCAATACAAAATTAAAACTGACAATGCTCTCAAAGCATTCTCTTAAGTATTTAGGTTGCCTACAGGGTATGTAAAACATAGAATATCAGCCCTAGTTTTCAGTTTCCTAGCTTGTAGCAGTTTGCAGTATAGAGTTAACTGCATTTTGAAATAGAAGCAACTAAGATTTACACATTTACACTCATTTTGGTGACAGAGCAATAGAAAAAAGATTCGGAGAAAAAAAAATTATTGCCTTAAAGAGATAGCATATCGACCTTAATGCAAACAAAAGACAATGTCCTCTGATCAAGACATTCTTATTTTATATTCTTCCCATTACCACATTTTTCTCCGATTAAGATCAATATCCGTTCAAGGGGTCTCAGGAATTACTTCAATTTCAGACTGCATTCCTGCAGCTTCTTATGCCTGCATAATAATTTCACTTGTTATTCTTGCAAATATTTGTCCATTTCCTTACCTGCTTTTATTTCTCTTATTTTTAATGCTTTCCCTCTTTTGAGAATAGAGAAAGATGTACAGTAATAGTAATTCTCTCTTCTACAGACCATTGATGCCATTTTCCTTCAGAATAATTTATGACTTGGCTTACTGTCCAAAAAGTTTGGTGTTCTGCTTAATGTCTTTTTTTTCAGTCACAGTAAACCAATACAACAGAGCTGAATTAATATTGATAGTTACAAAAGATTCTTTTTTAAAGTAGAGATGCAAGAAAGGAGCATAGTTAGGAGAGCCAATATCTGGGAATGAACAGCTGAAGAAGAACTGACTATATACTAAACCTTCATTGTATAAACACACACTGTAGCCAGAAAAACATACAAGCCAAGGGTATGCTGCCAACTTAAAAATTCAGCTTTCTCCAGAAGCAAATCTCCATTAGCTACTGAAAACAAGCCAGCTACCAGAAATGTTCAGCTGAAACCTCCAGAATGGGCATAAGGTATTTTCCCCACAGCATCCCTTCATCTCTTCTTGTCTAAATTCCTGTTTCTTAACTTCGATATCACATTGTCCATGAACCAAAACCTGGCCTTCCCATTTCCTGACTATTTATCTCATTTCACTTTTATATACATTTTTCTTGAGGTGGGAGGAGCTATTTTCCAATAGCATGCCTTACCTTCTTGCTCTCCTTCAGTAAACACTAACTGTACTTCCCTCACTTGCTACTTCTGCCACAGGTTGTCCTACCTCTTTCTTCATTTCACAAGTTTCTTCTGGAAAACAGTTTTGAGACTCTTACTACTTAGCATTTAGTAAGAGATGATTTCCAGAGAGAAACACTGTTAGTTAAGGAAGAGGTTAGCTCCTCTACTTGTTTCCTACTGCCTCTTGTCTGGGAACAGAGGATGCTTTCCTCTTCTAGGTCATCTGTCTGTGCTCAAGGTCATGACATGGAGCAAAATCTCCTCTGGGTCTAGACTGATGACAAGCTCCCAGAAATCACAAGGGAGATCTCCCCTCCCTCATGCAAGAACTGTGTTTTAGAAGAGGCTCTTATGCTTGGTGTCTGCCCTCATGATATTGCAGCCATGTTTGTGCCAGGCCATAGCCAGGTCCTGACCCACAAACTTGATATCCTTGCTTGACCTTGGACCTGCCTTGAAAATATAGGCTTCCCTGGTGACTGCTGGGCTAGCACTGACACTGGATACTGTTACCAGACCTGATCTTATAACTCTGCTTTTCGGCTTGATGTTGGGCCTACTTTGTTACAAGGGGTTTGTCTAGCTAGCTAGACTCTAGGTTGACTCTACATAAGTAAACAGTTCTGTTTACCTTGGTCAGGTATACGGGGATCCTACCTGGTTTGTAATCATTCTCAGCTCCACTTTCTTCATAAAGCAGCCTGCTCCTACTGTTCCTTAGAACTCCCCCACTTGACCTTCTAGCTGCTAAGGCTCTGAGACCACTATTGAGCCTTAAAAACCCTGAGCAACTCCACCAGCATCCCCCTCACTGACCTCACCCAAGGGCCTGGAGCTCACCCTGGTGATACAACATTTACAGATGCTGTGGGATGCTGATTTTCAACTTGGCTGCAACCCTGATCTGGCTATGAATCCTGCTAATCCAAACCTGCCTCATCATTGTGGACTTGGCTGATGATCTGTATTCTTGACGGATTCCAGCACCCTCCCTAGATTTCCTTGCTCAGGTACTACCAGATTGGTCCTGGCCAAGAAAGGTCCCTGCCTTGCAAGCCCTGACATCTTCCTTGGCTCCCTGGTTGTTAGGGAGCAGCTGGCCCTTGCTGTACTTGACAGTGGCTTTGCTTCCTTTTCTGGTGTGTCCCCTTCCCCCTGCCTCCCGCCCTATGGGTTTTTTTGTTTGTTTGTTTGTTTGTTTGTTTTTTGTTCTGACTTTGCTTGAGATATTTGTCCAAAACAAAGTAACCAAACAAAAATGTTAAGACAATTTCTAGGGCAGCTTGAAACCTCTCTAGTAACTATCTGAAGAGCTGCAAAATTTAATTTGAAGGGTTATTATAAAAATGTCATTCAACTTACTCTTTATTAAGAGTAGGGTTTCTTTATTTTCTCATATCTATTGGTATTGAATCATAGAACGGCCTGGGTTGGAAGTGACCTGGAAGACCATTTGGTTCCAACCCACCTGCTATGGACAAGGACATATTTCACTAGACCAGGTTGCTCAGAGCTCCATCCAATTTGGCCCTTAACACTTCCAGGATGGGGCATCCACAACTTGACTGGGCAGCCTGTTCCAGTGCCTCTCCATCCTCACAGCAAAAATCTTTTTCCTCATACCTATTCTGAACCTATGCTTTTTCAGTTTGAAACCATTCCCCCTTGTCCTGCTCTTGTAAAAAGTCTCTCTCCATCTTTCTTGTAGGCTCCTTTTAGGTACTGGAAACAAAATCCATATGAGACAGCAGGAAAGTTGAACACACTTTTGCTACTTTGTCTGACTTGCAATGTCTTCTATATCACCCCATTTCTTCATGTAGCATATTGTATTTGTAAAAGTCCCTTGATCATTCTGCTGTCACAGGTACCAATATGCTCCACTTACAAATTTGTCTGTGATCAAAGATGTAGAAGTAATCAAGGCTGTTACATGTAGGTTCAGTGCTCTATACTACTTGAATGCCTACAATACAAATCCTGCTGTTTTGCATCCTTTTTTTCTTTCTCTAGTATGAAAACATTACATGAGATACTACATGAGATCATCAATACACACAACCCTTCTTACAAAAAAGCACAAGGAAGTTCTGTGTGTGAGTTCCAGACACAGTCTAGAAAAAATGGATAAAATTATGTTTCTGGACTTTTCCATTCTTTTCCAAATTCAATGTGCAAATCCAAAAGCTGTGATAATTAAAAAAATAAATCTGTTAAAGTAGGCTTGCTTAGAATTTTTTTCCCCTGGGAAAAAATGTCTGTCTCAGATTTACAAAGAATTGTGGGGATTGAGAATTTGTGAACAGTAGCAAACCAGAGTGAACAGACTTGTATGTTCTTCCTATGGTTTTTATTACTATATACAGTTCTCTAACTATTTTATGTTTTTAACTAATACATTTTAGTATCTTAACAGTTACTGACTGAATACACCTTTCAATTAATGTCAACAAATGGGTGTTAGAAGTTTTAATTACATCAGTTGAAGGATATTACAAGTCTCTGAGGAACTGCGATAGTCTTCAACTGACAGTACTGAAAATATTATCATTTTATGGTTCTAAGCCAGTTATCAGTTTATCCTTTCCTGTACCTTATGAGAAATTATCTGGTGATAATATATGGTGTAGCCTCATAAACAATCTCAGAAAAAAACCCAAACAAATGACTGCAGGGGATTATAAAGGGCATACAGCCTCAAAAGTGATTTGACTGTATCTAGTTCCATGGTGTGCTTTATATTCTAGTTAATGATTTAGCTTTCCTTTTGAATGACATCACTGTAAACACATTTAAGATCACTGATATCAAATAACAGACACAAGTTTAATTGGTTCATCTACTGTTGTAGCAGAATGCTAGTTTGTTAAGCCAAGCTTGTTTGTTTGGCTCACAGTTTTTCCTGCCTTGTCACGCAGTTATCTTTAAGCATCAAAAAAAAATAAAGGAAAATTTGCACAAAAATTCCACAGCTTATACACCATTTCACTCATTTATATATTATCTGATTATTCTGGAGTTGAAATATTTATATCCCAACAAAGAAGATCTAAGGGACAAAAAATATTGAGACAAAGTCAAAATAGAACTATTGATGCTAACAGCTTTAAGAAAGGAGAAACTTTGTGGTTATGTTGTAATTCAGAAAAGCAAATCAGTGTGGGCTGTATTTCCATGAAAGTTATATTGGTGGCTTGATGCAAATTGAAAAGCACTTAGAGGTTGCATATTTAACAATATTTGGAACTTACTTATTTCCATCTGTTACTTTCCCATGTTTAAAGTGTCAGAAAGTTTACCATGAGACTTTTGAAATGTCTCTTAAACCTGTCTTCTCAGCTACATAATTAGTAGCTTTGTACTGGTTTTTATGGAACTATGAAAGAAGGCAGCTTAATAGTCTTGAGATCATGTATCATCTCATGAACTCTTGGCTGCTTTGACTGCAATAAGATTTCCTTACCTGTAACACCATTTCTCTTCTAGAGCGAAAAACATCACAGGAAGAGCCTTGGATATTCTGACATGTAGTTTGAACTGTAACTTGATTGAACTATAACTTGTATCTCTCAGCAAAAGGCAGTATTTTCAATATATTGCTTTGTTTCTCAGAGGCATATTTACATTTGTCTTGTTACAAATACTAAAGATAAAAATACTGAAGCTCTCGTTTAAAAATACCCTTTTTATGCATTAATGAGCCACCATAACATTATAAAACTTTATATATATACAAGTTTAGCCCTTACACGCTCAGGATCACCTTATAAATTGAGAGTTGATGCTGCGGCTCTAAGATGATTGTCATCAGTGAATCTTACAGGACCTGTGAGTAAAGCTGTCATACCTCCAGTCAGTAAAGTCTATCACTTATAGAGCGGGAGCAAAGTGGTCTCCCTTCTCTGCATTTAAGCTTTCAGGGTGAGGGATGACTATGCAACCCTTCTGGGTACACTCTCTGCATTGGTCCACTTGATACAGGAGCTGTTGTACAAGTTGGTATCAGACTCTGAGTTACTGTGTTCCTCAGTCCTTGGGAATGAAGGGCATAATTGTGATACCTCCACCCAGGTTTACGGCAATACTCTGTTTTGCAGCACGAATGCCAGCGTGGTATTTACATTAAGCCTATGTCATAGTCACAACCCGTGAAAGATTTTAGCCTTTTTAGTATGAAAGGGCTATTAGAACTTCACGCCGTAGTTTTCTGAACCTAAATAACAGTAATAATGATAACAGAACAGTGGAAGACGTGGGACCCTGACAAGGGAAAGTAATTTCTGTAGCTGGAGCGTTCCTGCGTTGCTCTCCTGGGGGAAGTAACTGAAGAGAACAGAGCGCTGGGATGACAGGGTGCCTTCAGCCGCTCCCGCTGTTGCCGCGCGGGGCACCGCACCTGGCGCGGGGTCCGGGCCGTGCGCGGGGCGGAAGCGGCGGTGCCGCCCTGCGCCGGGAGGGGCTCAGCGCGGCCCCGGCGGTCGGACCGCTCTGTCCCGCCGCTGCCGCCGAGGGCACTGCCGGGCCCGCGGCCGCCGGCCCGGGACGGGCGCCCTCCCGCAGGCCCCCGGGCGGCCGCGGCCCCGCCCGCGGGGCGGGGCGGGCGCTGCCTTGGCAGCCGCCGGGACGCGGCGGGGCAGGTGCGGCCGTGCCGCCGCCATGCCGGGAGCCGCGGGCCCGCTCCCCCGGACCCAGCGCCCGGAGCAGCGCGCCCGGGCGGTGCCCCAGGAGCGGCGGCGGAGGGTGGCCCCGCTGGCCGCGGCCCCGCCGGCCCCGGCGGGGGATGAGCCGCTCCTCAGGGGCATCTTCGAGATCGACAAGAGGAGCTGCGACGTGGTGCTGAACGCCCGGCGGCTCCGCTGGAGCCCCATCCTGCCCGAGAGCCCCACAGGTGGGACGGGGCGGGGCAGGGGGTGTCCGCCCCGGGGCCGGAGCGCGGGGCCGGGCTCAGCTCAGGCCGTGCTGCGGGGAGCGGGCGGCGGGACGGCCCGGGGAGAGCGGGGGCTCTCCGGGCAGGACGGGGCAGAGTCACCTTAGAACAGGATTACAGTAAAGTGGTTAAAGGCGGCGGTGTCAGGCGCGTCTCTTCCTTTCAAGGTTACTCTGGTGATTAAAAGGAAAAAAGGAATTGCGCGTAATGCAATGAGCGTCTTGTACCTGAACCACCTCTTTCTGGCAAGAACTTTTCCTTCTTGGTGGGTCATACTTGGTGGGTCAGGCATAGCAGTAAGAGGATTTGATTTTATTTCTGCTGCATCAACTTTTCCCTGCTTACTCTCTCAGGCAGGTACATAAATTAGAGCACATGGGTATTGTTTTGTGTGATCCACCTGCGTTTTGTGATGAGGCTTCTGTGGCAGGTCGTCGTTGCTCTACACAGCAACACACTGAGAAAGTGCCGGTAAAGGATTTGATCAAGTGAAACAAATTATGCATAAAAGTTTTAGAAGGAAAGGAATGCTTCTTGAACTTATCCCTATAGTCATGTTTCTTCTAGACACTGTGAAAACATAAATTTACTTTAAAACTGCATACACACTCTTAAAGGTGCTTATTTACTTCAGTGACCTCTCAGTGCTTACGTGAAGGAGAAATTAAACTTGTATTCAGGAATGCAGTTTCCAGGCAGCGTATTTGTCTTCTGGTATGCTGTGGTTAACTTGTCCATGCTTAAAAGACCAGGTTAATGTTAATAGTATTTTGGACAGAACTTAAAACTTCATATAGATAAGATCCAACAGCCATAAAGTCAGCATAGAGAGAAACAAATTTTCTTTCACTTACTAGTTTTTCTATGTTATGATGATCTTTTTCTTTTCAAGAGAGTCTGTATGCTGCAGAGGCTTGGGAGGCATGTGGAAGCATTTTTGGTACAGCTGCTGCAAAGAAATACTGAGATGCTCATGGCTGAAGTCATTACGCTTCATTTCATGTAACTGTGCCGGATACCAGAGCTACTGAAACCAAACAAATATGGTGCCATGCACTGCTATTGAGTCCTCTCCTCCGAGTAGCGTAACCATGTTAATGTAGTGCTGTGTTCAGACTTACATACCTGCTTTTTGGCAGGACCACTGGGTTCTGGTGACCCCTGCACTGGTGTGCGCATACAGTCCTTCCTCGTGTGGAGCCAGTCTGGGTACTTTAGGAATGCTGTGGGCTCTCTTCCTTCCCTTTTGGGATTAGCTACAGGTCTCTGTGTATATGATCTGTAGTATGATTTATTATTATTTATTACTTAGTTCTATGTGTAGAGCTCTAATGTGATTGCCACTTTATGTTCTGGTTCCTTGAATGTAGGTTGAATTGCCATATATCAGGAACCAGGGCTCGTGATTGTCTTTTAATTGTCACCAGTGAAGGATTTTAAGGTACAGACAAGAAGAATAAATGTTTGTATATATTGCTTCACGCTTCCAGAATGGGGAGTATATTCTGCAATTTGGGATTTTGTGTGTGTGTGTTTGTTGGTTTGGTTTTGTTTGGTTGACTTGGTTTGTGGTTTTTTTTTTCCTAGGGAAAATTCACTCCCTAAATTGCTACTTTGTGTAACAGTTTTTCATCCTTAGATTACTCATACAGACATTGGAAGCTTTTCTTAGTTCCTGAAAGGTAATGAAGTATTCAGTGCTTAAAGTCAGAGATATAGCAGATAGCAGAACTTCAGGAGTCTTACAGAGAGCAGCATTGACAAATTGCTGTCAATGGTATCAGAATTTGGGCTTTTACTGCATGTGTATTAAATATATGCTGTTACTTCTCTCTCTGACAATTGGGTTTTGTACTACCTAGCATTGAGCTGCTGAATATTTTGATTTTTGAGAGGCTCTTGATGTCCTACTTCTTTACTAGCTTTAGTGGAAAAGACAGTGGTGTCTTCCAAATGGCAGGTTTTTTCCTGAAGACTGTGGTAGATCAGTTTTTACTGTAGGATTTCCAAATTCTTAAATGTCAAATGCTGATATTGAAGATAAAGGGTTTTTCAGTTTCTCTGTTGCCATAAGTGCCACAGTTATGTCATCTGCTTCTGTTCCAGGATCTTTTGGAGACGGAAATAATTTTAAAAGGAAAATTATTAGGCTGTTTCTAAGGCCCTTCCATCCTTCCGTTCGCTTTGTGATGGGAGCACAATGGTCTACCCAAGGAGCATTCTGAAGAATACTTGTGACTCCTTCCTTTGAGCCAGCATGGCTCTGTGTGTGCCTGCCTGTGATTGAAGATGAGCTGAGTAGGAACTGGAAATTTCACCGTGTGGGGCTTGTTGCTCTCAGAGGGACGAATTCAACAGAAGTCTTGTCTGTTTTTCCTTCCATCTTGGATATGGTTGGTCAGGGTGGTTTTACCTCTGCAGTTGCAGCAGTCAAATATGGATTTTGGAGCTTGAATGTTTTTTTTTCTGCCTCATTCTTGGATCCCAGTAGCAATTACCCTGGGGTATTGTAAGTGTGGGATCTGTACTGGTGCTGGGACAAGCCATCTGCGTTATGGTCTCATTCATAAGTACAGCAGTGCAGCGTTCGGGGATGGTTAATGGCTGTCTGGACAAGTATTTCCATTGGGATTTGGCTTATGCATACTTTCTCCAAACCAAAAGCTTCATAATGTAGTTTGATTAGGCTCTAAGAGGTCAAGTCAGGTCTTCGTGCTTTGCCAGTGATGCTAAATGTCTCCTGCTTGGACCTGTATGTAGTAATTCTCCCTATTTTAGGAAAAGATCTTTCTTCTATGACAATCGCTCCGGTCTGTCAAAATCAAAGAACTGGTAGTTGCTTTCTTCCCTTTTTCCCAACCTCCCATCCCCAATAGTTCCCCACATATATTCCTGTCTTACTGCAGTTGTCATTTGTCACCCACAGTTCTACAGTTCCAGTTCTGTGTTCTTACATGTTTGTATGTTTGTGCAGCCTTGGATCCTTCGGCTTCTAAATAGAACCGAAAGCTCCAGCTCAAAGTTCCCAAGCAGGCAACACCTGCTGTGCCTGGACCCCATCATGTCCCACTGATAAACGCATAGTTCTGCCCCATTACACTGTTTCTATGGGGTTTTAGGCAGTGTGATTGTCAGGAGGACTTCATTCTTTACTCCATTTTGATTTCTGCAGCTTCTATCTCCTAGAGGTTTTTGGCTACCCCTGTTTGCTGATGATTTTTAATGGCTTCCTTTGTTGTTCGTTCTACAGCAAAGTCTTCTCCCCTCTCAAGCATGACTCATTATGAATTTTGTGTGTTCTTTATTATAACAAAGCTTTGGGCAGAAGTAAGGCCTGAGCAGGCAACTGGGTGTGGAGCCTGGGGGGAGTGAGTGAATGTGTCAAGTGGGAATTTGGACAGTGTAAGGCATGGCTCAGCTGCTCCCTCTGAAATGCTGCAGCTACAGCCTGGGTGTGCAGCTCAGCTGAGCCTTTTTGTCTCACCAGAGCCAGATACCCTCTGGCCCAGAGCTGGCTGCTTGCTTTTAACAGTGTGGGGGGTGCTGCAAGGGGAAGTAGAGCTCACAGTCAGTAGTTACTAGTTTTTTCTCTAGCTTCTTTCTGTGTGGCATTTCTATGCTATATTAATGGAAATTAAGAAGAAGGCAAAACTTCTGTCCTATTAATAATCCAGCCCTGAACTGTAGTTTCTTGTTTTCAATGCTGCTTTAAAATTATAGCAGAGAAAGCTATCCTAAGTACAGATTTGAATATTATATGTGATTTTTAAGAGTTCCCAGAAATTCAGAAGAATGACTGAAGGATAGGAAAAAATATTTTTATTTAGGAACAAATACCCAGGATTTTGTGAGTGTGTGGGTAAAGTTTAAAAACTAATGAAATGTAGGGGATTAGCAGCAGTGAATGTGGGAATCATTTGTATTTTAGAACAGTTTCAATACAAATAGTGTCAAATCCTCTTTATGCGTTTGGCCTGTTTTTTGCTGTTGATTGGGAAGTTTAATCCTGATATTTTTTTAAAGCCTTCAGTGTGTTTTTAAAGATTACCACAGAGTTTCCTGATTAACAGTAATTGCAGTTTTCCAGCAGATTTCTGTCAGATAGGAAGTGTAACAAGATTGGCACTTGTTCAGTGATTTACCAGTATGTGAAGTCTGGAGGCTTTTGATCATTATGAAAAACTTTATAAGTGTAATTTCTTGTGTGTGTATGTAATAGACTGAAGGGTATATGAAGTTATTCTCTGATTGACAGCTTGCAGCCTGGTCTGACTATTTGGATAATAATAGTAATAATTTAGATAAAACTTGCTTTTTAAATAAAAGTAATTGAACATACTTTCTAAGTTAATTGACCAATAAGAAAAATAAAATCTCTGGAGCAATTCAGAGGTTAATGTAATATTGAATATATATTTCATAATGAATTAAAAAAGAACATGAATATATATTTTCATAATGAAGTAAAATCAATGTATTGTTTAAGTATAGTATTCTTATCTGTAGTAAACTACAGCTCTTGCTGATGTTCATCTAAAGTATAGATTTATAAATATTCTATGTAAGTGCAGCAATAAGGAAAAAAATCACTGATATATTTCAACAGTGAAAGAGTCAGCAATAAAGGACTTAAAATTAATTCCGAGGGCAGAGTGGCCTGTTGCCAAGGCTATTTAGGAACAGATGTGGCTGAAATAGATACCAATAGTCTGTTTGGGATCTCTAAAGTAAGACATCTGTCAGTCTATCGGTCAGTCAGGAATAATGGAAATGGAAACAGGCTGTTGCAAAACGTACTGAAGTTCCACGTTGACCAAATTCAAAGCTTTTGATTTTACTTTTGACATGTAGAGAACATAATTTCTCTAAGTGGCTTATCTATTGTCAAAACAGGAAAACTATTTTTAAGGAAGAGACATAGAAATAAATAATAGGAATTGTAATTGAGAGGGAGATGTCCAGGTATCACATTATATGGCTTTAAGATGTAAATTTAAGGAAGATAACACGCAATTGTAAACAATTCTGTGGTGTCTGAACTTATCAGGCACTCAAATCTTCTTCCAGGAAGTCCATAAAATTAATGTCTTTTAGATAAATGCTGCATGAAAGTGCAAAATAGTTTTTTATTTTATGACTTATTGTGGAAAATGAAAAATATTTATGGAAATGGGGTATACTAATCAAAGGACTGTTAAAATTTGTTCTTTATTTCAGGAGACTTTTAAACATAATGTCTTTACTCTCTGTGTGTCTTATCCTTTATCAGAAGAGTGGGTCATGGCTATGTGTTTGTGGAACACCTTATATTTTTTCATGCTTTCTGTCAAGAAATGCTGTGTGGGGGGTGAGCTGGTGTATTGAGGAAGTTGTAAGGTTTTTGGTGCAGTGCCATATGGATGTGGGAGGGATTTGTGGGTACTGTGGAGAGGGATATGAGTGAACGGAGGTGCAGATAGGAGGACATGCAGGGTGATGATGTAGTGTGAGGTGTGTGTGACACAGGATAGAGAAATCACTGGATAGTCAGAAGAGACATAGTAAGATGATGAGGTAAAGAGAAAGAGGATGCAAATTCATTTAAAGAAAAATTATCAAAGTTCCATAATTTTCTTGTTCATAGAATAATTGACAACTCTTACTATGCTTTCTGTGCAAAGGTGTGCAAGAGTCAGTTGATGGCCTTGCTTTTATAGCATGATGGAGAAAATCCAAGAGTGTGTATTAAAAAAAAAAGTTGATATGCTAACCAGTCTTTGATGTCCATACTAGTGATATTTTCGTGCCCACAATAGTGCTGTAGGACTAAAAGTCCCTTTCTCAGTGGAAATTTATGTTCTTTTTAGATCATTAAAAAGATTATGTAGTCAAATCTCTTATCTAAGCATAAATCTCATATCTCGCTTTCTTAATTGTGCTGTTCTTTGGCCCTTGAGAAACACTAATTTTTTTAACCCTTCTTTCAAATGCTGTTGTATTCTTTGCCTGGTTTTCATTTTACCATATCATCCCTGAATTTGTATCCCTCTATTATGCACCTTTACATCTTTTCTCTTGCATCAAATATTGCCAAGTTATTTTGATTTTTAAGTGCAGTTTACTGGAAAATGCATCATTTTTCTTAGGCATAATTCCTCAAATACTTTCCTTTTTTTGGTAATGTCTACAGGAAACTAATACAAAATCTGATGATTTGCTTGGTGTCTCGAAGTCTGAGCCTGCTTTCTTTGACTATGGCTGCTTGTCTCTTTGGACTGTGTGTAGGATGTGATTCTGTAGCACTTTGTGTGGGTTAGTTGTGGGATCATGATGGCTAATGGGGTCTTCTACTATGGAAAATCCATATAAACTTGCTTCTATGGTTGTAACTGTTCATGCTAATAAATGTCTTGCAAAAGAATATCATATTCCAATTTATATTTTCTTATTTTGTTGTCTTGACAAAAGACATGCTAAATTAAAGCAATTCTATCTTTATTTTACAATTGCAAAGTAAAAATAAAATTAAAGCAGGAAGGTCTGTCATCTGCTCTTGTTGGAGTCAATATAAACAAAACTTACATAAACAATTTTCCTTTCCTTGTAAATATCTTGTTAACTCTGTGTTACAAAAGCAGCAGGTAAATAATAGATGCTGTTGCAATTATGCAAAACACAAACAAATAAATATGGGATAGAAGAAATCCCTTTTTGTTTGCTGTTTCATTTAGGTATATCCAACTATATTATGCACTGCCTTTAGAAAAAAGTGTTTACTGCATGTAATTGTATTGAATGTACATGCAGTACTCTAAAAATATTTTTATCCTTCTAGAAAAAGCTTAAATGGCTGAAAATCTGAGAACATAACCTGAAGAACTGAGTAGTCTTTGTACCTTAACATTAGTGAGTTGCGGAACTAATGTTTTCAAGGAAATCAGTGGTCCTGGTTTTTATGACTTATGTTGTAACAGTATGTGCAGACAAAAAACCATAATGTGTTGAGTATCTGATACATGTATTACCATACTGCCATAAGGAACTGCTATTATGTTAGACACCAACTGATTTCGTGATAGTGTTGGATTTCTCTCACATATGCTTATGTTTTTGTACAGATGATCCTTTAGGAACATCTGTTAGTTTTGTGGTGGTATCTGCTGTTTCCTTTCAAAATTTGACCTTTTTGGCATTTAGTGACTGTGGCTGCTATGGAACCGTGTTTTACTAGGATCCTTTTCTAAAATGATTCCTGTGTCCTAGACACTAACTGTCAATGTTTTGAGTTAATAGTGTTTCACCATTTTCTGATGTACTACAGCGTTAAGTCCAACTCTGAAGTTGTTAAATTAACCATTTAAAATACCATTTAAGGGTAACTTTTTTTTAGCTGCTGACTTGAAATAGGTGAGTAGAACATTCTTCTGCCAACTGTTTAGTGGTTTCAAAAATATTTGTGTTTGCAGACTAAGGGGGTGGATGGTATTTTTCAAACTATTTCACTAGGGTTTTGTAACTCTTATCTTGCCATTTAGGAACCCTTCCCCCATTAGTTGAAGAGCAGGTAACCCTTTGAACAGTGAAACCAAGCGTTAAAAAAAATTGAAATTTTAGGCCTGGTTTTTTGTGTGAGCCTTGATATCTGGTAGCCTACCTCTAGGGGATTTGATGAAAGACAATTCTATTTACGTTTAAGATCTGGTGTTACTTCCTCCTTCCCCAACTTCTTACTTAGTTGTTGCTGTAGGAATATATTAGATCACTGACAAAAAATTGTTTAATAACTTGGTTTAACTCTATTCTCTAATCCAGCGTGTGGCTATTTCTTTCCTGTGTGTTGCAAGTTTAAGCAAATGGTTGGTTCATTAACAGAATTCAGTGCTGAACTCTGAATTTCCTGGCTTTTGCCTATTTAAGCACTGTCAGATGGTGGGTAGTTAGATGCTTTTCAGTACAGAATAGGTGCTGTAGTTGTCGGCTTATTTGAACTGTGACAATATATCTCTTCTGTCAGTCCATACACTCAAGTGAATATAGGAAAGTATGCTTTGTGAGGCTCCGAAAATGCAAAGCAACAGATGTTATGTACTGCACCATTATATGTATCCTGGAAACAGATCTTTACACAGTGCAGACAGTCTTGGAAAAACAAAATTTGACATATGAATGATCAAGTTAAGGGCAACAGCAATAAATACTTATGACTAAATATAATGCTGTTTTGCAGGTACTGTTCTGAGTTTGAGTAATTAAATGCTCACTGTTATATTACCTCTTCCCATTTGATAGAAGTTTAAAAATGACTGTGTATTTATATTTTTCTGTGTTGTTTTAGTACAGTAGAGCAGAAACAGAATAGGTATTCTCACTTAAAAATAACATTGTACGAAAATGGCTTTGGGAAAAAAAAACCTATGTAATCCTAACAAGTGAAAATTTTTATAAATAAACGACTAATAGTGAATAGAAAAAAATTCAAGATAACTTGCTGGCTTTCCATGTGAAAAATAGCACATCTTTGTCTACCTGATCTGTTGACTGTTCTGAAGATGATTCAAAATGAGATTGCTCCTGTCCAACTCCTCTCTCTGCTATACTGTTTGTTGCATGGCCTTTTGGAGACTTGTCAAACAGCTCTGTCAAGAAAGGTACTGAAAGATTTCACACTTGGATGGTTTTGGGTTTCCCAAAGGCTGCTCTGTCACATCTACATAATTTAACTTAGAGTGAGGTGATTAGCTGGGATCAAAATTATCATAGTGCCAGTGAATAATACACTAACAGTTAGGTGGCTGTAGATGGTGGTAACTCATATCAACGTCAAACTTTGAACAGGTTTGTGGTTTTATTCAGTAAATTCTGCAGTTGACACATTCCAGGATAAACTTAAGTGTATTGTTATTTTATCATGTTTGGGAGAAGATAGATGTATATATGTGTCTATTTTTAACTTTCTATTATTTTATTAAAGGAAAAAGAATGCTTCTGAGTATTTCATGTGAAGTGTAGTATTTGTTGGTAATATACTGTAATATACTCACTAAACAAGGCTAGTAGTAGAGTTGGTTTGGAAAACAATTCTTAGCAGAAAAAAAAGAGTACCTGATAAATGGTTGTTTCTTTTTTTAACTATAGTACAAATAAAAATTAAATAAGAAAGCTTTTTTTATTTTGCACTTACATTTTTTGAGGAGTTAATTATTTAAAATATGATGGAAACAAGCAGGTGGTGTTTTTGAAATGTTGTCCCTAGGTCTCACTTGTTTTATGGAAATCATTTGGGGAAGGTACACACAAATTCAGTACTGAACTCACAATGTTATTTTATGTATATGTATGTTTGCCTTGCTAATGAAAAAACCCCAGTATCTGCTTTGAGCAAGTTTAACAGTTTAGCAATATTAGTTTTATGCAGGAGCAGAGTAATAAAATAAGGTTACAGTAGAAAAAACCTGTTCTTAAGTATGTTTCTCTTTGTTTTATGTATCTAATGTTTGGGGTTTTTTTTGTCTAATTCATGGAGTGAAGGCTGCCTGAAGAGTTCACAGTGCCTTTGGTGTATTAACAATGTGGTCTGGACGGAGTAAGGAAGAGAAAAAAATGGCATTGAATAAACATAGTAAAGTGGAAATGCCAGATTTGTTTGGAGACTGTTAAAATAGGAGTGGAAAATCATTTTTAATTTGTCAGTTCTGTCCTACAGCACAACTTCAGAGACATATGTTAGTTTTACAGATTTGACTGGGCAATGGGACAGTCAGTCAAAGAACTGGAATAATTAAGCATAGTATTGATCTCTTATTTGAATGCCATCAGCTTGGAATAGAGATCAGGAGCTGTAGCTTTACCATTCCTAATGTGTATGATCATAGGTTTATCATGTGGAAAATGTCATCTGTCACTGAAATAGTTGTTAAGACTATTATGTTAAGGATAATTAGAAAATAAATAGAGACTAAAACAGATGTTTTTATGCTCTATAAACCAGCAGTTATTTAACCACGTCTTGAATACTCTGCAATTCTGCTGTTCTCAGTAACGTGGGACTGGAGAAGGTTCAGGGGGTGACAATGATTAAAGGTACCAAATGGCTCCTGGCTGAGAGTGACGGACTAGGCTGGCACTTTTTAATCTAAAAGGAAGGTAGTTGAGATGGGGCCTGGACAAAGTAGATGGCTTTCTATTTACCAACATAAGAAATATGGTGTATTTAATAGAACCACACTCAAACCAAAATGATAGGTAAGAGAACTGCAAAACTTACTGTCAAAGGATATTGTTAATGCTAGAAGATTTTGTGGGTTCAGCTGGAGACAGAAGGCCTCATTTGAGTGCTGTCAAATTTGTAGAAACCACAGTTAGTTCAGGGTTTCCCGAATGAAAACAGGTGGGGAATGGAAAAGTACTAGTGGAAAACAGAATAAATGCTTCCTTTATTTCTTCTTTTCTCTTAGCATCTGCTTATGGCTATGGTTTGATACAAGATACTGGGACAGATGGACGTTTGCCCTGTCCTGGTTTTGCTGGTCTTACATACCAGAAACCGGTTAAATTATATTTAAATGATATTTTGAGTAAAAATACACACATCACCAGTCTGTAATTCCACCTGTGTTTGCAATACTAAGTGAGATTTCCTCATAGAATTTGAACTTCATTTTGCCTAGCCTGCCATTTGCAAGGTACTTATTTTTGTTGGTGGAACAATACAGTTTAAAGAATGTATGTCCTTTGCCTCACAAAATGTCAAGACATTAATTTTATTAAATGTTGTTAAGAATTGCAATACAGTAGCAGATTGTACAGAACCCCCAAATTTCTTAGCCATAATTTCCTTGAAAATATTATTCATATGAATGTTTATAATTACTGTAGTTTTGGGTTGGTTTTTTATTTTTGTTGTGGAGAAGGGAAGTTAAATTCTAAAGACGTAGTTAAACTTATACAGGATAAGAGTCTGAAAACACTGCAAACCATTTAGTTTGATCAACCTCAAAATGAGGGAAAAATGCAGCTTCAATTTGCTTAGCTGGTATTTTTCCATAAATAACTTTGAGAGGATTTCTGATGTTCACAGAAGATAACACTCAGTGTAAAACATCCATTTCCATTTGTTATGTCAACAGCTTAAAGATGTGTGCCAAGGTATCGATACTAATTATATCTTGAACACAAGTGGTGATAATTTTCTTGCCCTGATTCACTTAAGGCTAAGTCAAAGATTATTGCATGATTTGTAATGTGCAGCTGAATATGCGTAGAAACTAATATTTGTTAAATTTACTTTTAAATGAGCGAAGTAGGTTTAATATTGTGATAGACAAAAATTTACGTAGAATAGTAACAATAACACACATACTGTGCAAATGCATATTGGAGAGTTTAAGATACATCTCTCTTCATTGCTGTATGAGTGCTTTGAATATGAATTGCTCTCTGAACCTGCAACGATATGCAGGATCTCTATGCTGTGAGTAAAATTCTTAGGATCTGCAGGTAAGATATTTACTTCAACCTCACAGTGGTTGCCCCTGTGTTTATGTGTCCATTTGATGTAAATGCTAGTATTTAAAAGTTTGGGGGAGTAAAAATTTATATGTATTATGGGAGATTTGAAGTGCATCTTTGTCATCTGACATGTGTTTATCCAACAGTGAATTTCATCAGGAACTGGTTGGTTGGGGGTTTTTGTTTTTTTTTTTTTTTTTTTTTTTTTTTTTTTGGTGGTGGTGGTGGGTTTTTTTGTGTAATATATGTTTATCAGTCTTTCTGTTTGATTTGAGTACTAGGATTAGGAATAGATATGTAAATGTGGCGTGTAGGTGCAGTTGCCATATTGGAGTTGAGAGAAGTTGATGGGGGATGTCAAAGAACTTGCTTAGAATAGGTAGGAAACTGCTTGTTTGAAATTACTGGTGCATGCCAGGATGCGAAACACAAGTTGTGGAACATTTTGGGGGGGGGAGGTTGTTGGTGGTTTTTTTTTTTTAAAAGTGACTCTGTTTTAAAGAAGTTGATATGCCTGTCAGAAAATAAGTAGGTTTCTGTATATAACTTAGTATACTAATGTAGTTTGATGTAAAAGTGAAAACTATTTCTATGCTGATGGTTAATTATAAATTTCATGGTCCTTAATGTTGACATTTTATTCATAAAGCATTTTATGAATTCTGCATGTTCTCTAAAATGCATTAACTTATTCTACTTTATGCACTGGTTATTTCACAAATCAAAATGGAGATCTCAATTTTTGAGAATCTCATGAAAATTTCAAATGTTTTAAATGAGTCATTACCAATTATTCATATAATTTCTGTACAGTATAACAACATAAAATATTTTAAAAACTCAAATTAATGACTTCACCTGATAATTTTGAGTGTATTTTGATTTTCAAAATGGCACTATATATGATTTTCTTATAGACTAATCAGTTATTCTCTAGGATTTTTTTTTCTGCAAACATTCTGTAGACCTGTTGATACAGTTTATCAGTGTCTGATGGACATGGATTGAAAGTTAAATTAGCTCGAAGGTATTTATTACTTACAGTTTTAGGTTGACGTAAGTGCGTTGCAGTGTGTATTTAACAGTTCTGCTGCTAAATGAAGTAAGTGTATCCTTAGCTTGCTGCACAGATACATGGGCACAGGTGGACATCTTGGTAGTGTGCACCATGCAGTGAAACACATGGCACTACACAACATGGGGCAAAGAGCACGCAGTTTGAATTAGAAATCATTTTATGGATACCTTGTAAATTTGTGCTTGTTCATATAGGGGTTGTAATTTCTAAAAAGGGTGCACATGTTTTATATTGAACATTTGTGATACAGACAGCACTCTAATGTAGTTGTCTGTACTTTGTGGAAAGAGGCAGTATTGTATGAGCTTGTTTATGTCAATATTTTAATAATTTATCTTTATAACTGCTTTTGTCTATATTTATAGTAACATTGGCACCCTGTGTACAGAAGATACAATCAGTGCTGAAAGGAAACTTGCATCCATCTGGAAGCAATAAACTTTTCTAAAAGACTGCACAGTGTTACTTAATCCTGTGATTTCTTACTGTGAGTGAAATTAAGGTTTGGTTCAATTGTGTCACATCATATTGGTATCAAATCTTTTGTGAAAGGTTTGTCATCGTGTTAAGCTGCAAACAAAATTTTAAAATTGATGAAAGTCTGAGAATGTAATTTCCTCAGTCACGGGTTTATGCATCACTGCAAATGGAGTCAATTCTATATAATAAAAATAATTGTAATACCAGAAAGCTTCTGGAGTGTTGTATTTTATAAGCTTCCTCTTTATATGAAAGGCTAATTTGTACACTGCACAATTGACTAAGAGCACCTTGAATTTGGCATTGTGTTCTAAGTAATTTTTGGGTTGTACATATATTGTGTAATATAAATTATAGTTTTAATATGACAAAATATTTTACAAAGTTAGAGAAATAAAACATTTTCCCTAAGAAGGGGAAAAATATATTATAAAGACAATCTAACAAAATTTTGGGATTTTTTTGTTGCTTTTCCTTTATTTGTTACAGTTGGGGGGTACACAAACAAAATAGTATTCATTCATCCCCGCAGGCAAAGTGGTGTAGCCTACATTCCTTCTGTTCCTATGTGGCAACTGAGCCAAAGAGTGTTGGGGTGAGAAAAGGGTTTTATGCTTGTCAGAGGATTCTGGTGGTGCTATTGCCATCTCTTGCCCTTGGGCTAGTGTAGAAGGTGCAGATATAAACATACAAAAGATTCCTGAGTTTTCTTAATAAAACTGAAAAAAAAATAGATCAAAGATCAATGAGGATAAAGCCAAACATACAGAAGTTCATGGGTGAGCTTATCTAGCAGCTGACAGCTATGCTTCAATACCTAAAAGCATAACTTGCCAGTATACATGAATTACCAATATGTTATGGAAGGAAATTTTCCTCTGTTTAGGACGGGCTATTTGTTCTTTTTTTTGTGAAGAAAATGTTTCTTGAAAATCTTTTCCAGAAAAGACCAAAATTCAGATATTTGAGGCATGTTGAGTTCCCTGAAAGTGAGACACTGATATTTAGCAGTGTGGGTGGTTTGTAAATCTGTATTTGAGGCTGAAGCAGAAGTACAAGTCCAAGTAAAAGTAATTATTAACTTGTATTTATTCAAACTCAGTAATGTCTTGTGGCCATAAGAGGTTATTTGTTTCTCCACTTCTTCTTACTTTCCAAAATGACAGAAGTAATTGCCATGATTATACCATAAATGAGTAGGTACAAAAGTGTGTGTATGTGTGAGAAGTTTCCGAGGGAATGTAGAATTAAGCTCATGTTTCCTCTTTGTGGTTTCTTTAGTATCTCTCAGCTCTGCTAGCCCACGTATTAAATCATGTAAGCCATTAGATCCCTGTCTTCTGTTTTTTAAATGAATTCTGTTTTATGATGGTTGTGTGGCTGGTAAGATGAGTAATTTAATCTGATGCTTATGTTTGTAGAGGTTTTACAAAATGATGAAAATCAGCGATGCTTTTCACCCCATTGTTACTCCAAAATTTCTTACATAACTTCTTTCACTTCTTAAATGAAAAGCCATGAAGTTTCAGGCACTAAATAAAAGGTTTGCTACTACTTTTCAAACTATATTGTGAAATTAAGCAGTATGTGGGCTGTATTCTTAACATAAAATGTAGAACTTTCTATAAAAAAAATATTTTCAGTGACCCCTTTGTTGCTGTGGTGTTAATGAGAAAAGATAAGTATTAAAAAGCAAAGTCTTTGCTTCATGAATCCTCTTGAATGCTTCAGATTCAAAATCTCTTGTTGTCTGCCCTGCTTCCTTTCAGCTAACCGTGTTGTTCTAGCATTACTGCCAGTAGATCTTCTTGTTAAGGGGCTTATTTTTAAATTCATCATTTTGCTCCAACAAAAACAACCTTTGAACTGTACTAAACTCTGCCCTTTCATATGGGATTAATGTATCTGTTCCCATGTTTGCTCTGCCAGTAGCCAATGTCATCTTTCATTTTGGTTCAGCCAGAACGAGGCACTTCGGTGGTGGTCGTTCTTTTTCAGAGGTTTGCCTATTACCATTTTTTAAAATTTGATTAAGCTTCACTACAGCTTTAAGTCATTGAGTATGGTCGAACTCAAGACTTCAAGGACTATACTAATTGTTCCCTAATGCTGGTCTTGCTGCAGTTGCTATGATATGATGCTGGCACAGGGCATGTATCTGCAACGGCCCACCTGGTTTGATGAGGATGTTCAGAAGTGTGAGGATTAGTTTTTAAAAGATATGGTGGAGAACAGGGATTGGAATCAGCTGGTCAAGGGGTGTTGGGGTGATAGAACCATTTGAAAAGTGGGGGAGACAAGAGGGGAAGATGAAAGGTAGGAGGTTGAAGTTTTAGATGGGTTTACCCATGCTGTGAGTATACTAAAATTGTCAAGAAACAGCCCGAGCAAGAATGAAAAAACTTTTCACTTTTTATAGAATGTAATGAAACTCACATAGCACCACGAAAGCCAGTTTTATATTGTTGTATTTACCACATTGCGTCTTTTTAAAAATTATTTGAAAGAATTACTAAACAGAGAAATAAAATAATTTCTGTTATATAATGTAAGATTTTATCTCAGGATTGAGATTTGAATTGGAAAATTGCTAGGTTTATTGGGTTTCTTTTGACTAGTATGGTGTTGAAAAATTGAAACCTGAAATACAAATCTGTTGAAGAATTTTATTTTTTTTGGATGTTAATTCTTCTTCATCATAATACTATTTTTAGAGCTATCTACCTGCGATAGTAGTTTCAAATAAGATGACTTCTTTAAGCTGGAATAGTGAATAATGCCTTTTAGTATGATGCCTTAAGCCCCTAATGGTTTTTATTTTTCTAGTACTTGTAAGTTTTATAAGTAGTGGAAGTAGACTCTAAAAGCAGCATCCCTTTCCCTCTAGCACCCTTGTTTACACATTCCTTAACCCTCTTACCCCATTCTATGCTCCCTATATCACCCCTACCCCCGAATACAGCGGAAATGTTTAGTCTTTTGTCAAGGCAAGGCCTAGATTGTTGGCAGAACATCATATCAGGGCCTAAACCACAGAACACGGTCAAAAACTGGGTGGCTATGTACCCTTTGTGCTCTGATGAAGATGGGATGAACAGAGGGTCCCCAAAAGCCCCCAGACCCATTTTCAGGGGATGGACCCGGGGCGGACCAGAGTAAAGGCCACAGGGTGGACACATCTGAGATTGGATGGATGGTATTATAAAATGTAACGTCTCAGGCACGGCCTGCACGCGTCCTGTAACATCTTTGCCTTGGCATAATAAACCTTTTCTTATCTCACCCCTAATTAACTGCTCCAGGAGATTTTTTCAACACCTAACTCCCACGGCAACAAGCGATGTATTAAAATAGCATGTAACTTCTTGTCCAGTGAAACTAACTGAAGGTGTCATTATAGGTTTGTAAAGTGGAGTTTTATCCTGAGACTTATATTTTTTTGGTTTTTATTTGTAAGATGTTACTAGAGCTCTAAAGAATTAAGTGATGCCGTTGTGCATCTTTCCCAGTTCTTGCTGACTCTTGTTGATTTATATGATCTTTGAGGAGTTAACCGTTGGAAGTGAAAATGCACAGCAGATTGGCTCAAACCATGTTGACTTGAAATGATGAAAGGAGATGGTCCCAGTCCTTCCTTCTTCCCTGCTGTGAATTTTCTTATCACTTTGTAGCATCTCCAGTTTTGTAGGACTTGTGATTATACTAAACAACTTGTCGGAAGACTAAGCCAGGGGAAAAAGAAAAGTGAATGATCTATGTTACTTTAGGGAGTTGATTTGACTCAGCTTGGTTGTGCCCAGTGCTAGACATAAGGAAAAGGGCTGGATTGCACAGTTATGGCAGGTGAGTTGAGGGTAGGTGTCTGTATTGCGAGAGGGATTAGCAGCAAAGTATTGCATTGGCTTGGCAAAATACATCGCTTCACCCTCAGATTCTCTAGAGAAGGAGAATGAAAATTGGTTGTATTCCTGTCAGATGTTTTTAAGCTCAGTTTTCTGCCCTGAAGCAATACAGCTGTTGCTGCAAGTGAATAGCTGCCATTAAAAGATGAAGTTAGTAGTTACACCCTGCTTTTACTCTCCAGCTCTGGAGAAGCTGAGATGCATCTCTTCAGTCCTTTGCAGTACTTTCTGAACTCCTTCCTGTTCCAAAGGAGGTCATTACACACAGTCCGAGAAATGTGTTTTTAGGCCACGTGTTTTTGTGTTATGTTTCTCTTACAACACCATTTAAAAGGACTAAAGTAATGTAATGGTAATCTTCAAATAAAAAACAACCCGTCCCCAACCTGGCCCCTGCGGTACCACCTCAGCTTACTGTTTGATACTTTTGGCAAGCAGAAATTGCAATTTTGCTTTCTTTGCTTCAAAAAAGAGTAAGAAGCATAACATCAATTTTCGTCAGAGGTGTTGCATGACCTGTCTTTTTGAAATAAAAAAAAAAAACACCTTGAAAATTCAGGTGTTTTGAAACTAGCTCTTCTGTCTCATATTTAGAGTGTTGAATAGCCTGACAAGCTTTACAGTGATTCTTTGCTCTTCTGGCAAGAATGATCATACCTACTTCTTTATATTTCTCATTGCCAGCCCTTCTTAATTAATAAGAAGCGAAAACTGTGGAGGTTTTATGAATCAGTTACATACTGCTTACTGTACTTTGCTAATTTACAGTAAGGGAAAACCAAGCTTAATTATTGATGGGTTAATAGTTGCTGGTTTATATGCATTAGACATTATCATATTAATTTTAAATATTCCTAAACCTAAATTTATAGATGTATTTTCAAAACTAATTTAATTTTTGATTATATTTATTTTGGGTTTATATTAACACAGTTGTATTTTATTATATGTCCCGAATCATTGTTTTGAAGTGTTCATACAGTGTAGGATGGTCTGTAATCAATTCTGTAATAAGACACTTCTGTAATAAGTACTGATCACTGTGTTTTCTTGGGTATAGTCTTAATGATTTTCTAAAATCTCTCATTATTTCTGTTATGTTACACTGTGCTCAGCTAGAGCAATCAACTGTCACAGAAATAAACTTTGAGAGTGTAATGGAACAGGGAGCCTAAACTGTGTAAAAGATTTATCTATTAAATGTAGTTAAGGGGGCTGGGTGTCTTGCCAAAGGTCATGGGAAGCATTTGTGACCAAGGGAGTATAACCCATTTTGCTTCTTGTCCAGTTCTTCTGCTTAACTTATACGGTCCCATTTCATGTGTATTTTCTGCAATTTTCCATGTATTCCAGATATTTGTTATGGAAATAAAGTCCTTAAGTACCACTTCTAGATGTTGGGACTCTGTGGGAGAAAAACAGCCCAAAAAGTGTTTTGTTATAGAAGTCTTGGTGTTTATATTTTAATAACACATAGTCTTTAAAACTGTTTAATTTTTCAGTAGTACTCCTGTAAACATGAGGTAATCTATTTGTTTAATGTCTAGTTTAACACTGTATGAACTAATTAAAATTTGGCTCGCTATTTACAATTAAACTATATTTGAATGTATTAGTTCCTCTTCTTTTCATTTAGCTTGGTAGACATAATTTTTTATTTAATAAGAGGTTGGACTACCATAATTAGGAAAAATGTGAGATAGTCTCATTGCTTGAAATTAGTGAGAGGATAAATAGGGGCATAAAACTTCCTAGAAATTCATATATCCAGGCTTTTCTTTTTTTTTATGCTGTATTTGGAAAAAAAAAGTGGACATGTGCAGAAACTGTGAGTACAATTAGCGTCAAGCAGATAAATCCACCTCTAATCCTGTTTACGCTCTACATCAGACAGATGTGCAGAGATTGATTTAGACAAGCCCTTGGCTTATAGTAATTTTTTTTTAAGTGCCGTATATTCTGGTTTTGTTAGATCTTTTAAATGTTAAGTGCTGTTAGTTTTTCTCTTTCCTAACGCCTGTAACCTACTTTATACAGGTTCCCTCTCTGCTTTCATGATGACAGGGCAGCCTGGTAGAAGAGATTATCTTTATTCCCTGTAATTAAATTGACTTTTTTTCAGAAGATACAACAATGGGAAGTGGGTACTGAATTAAATAAATAGCATGATATCTAATAGATGTATACTTAAATCTCTTGCAAGAACAGATGGTACCCAATATCTTTCTAAGTAATGTGAGAGGACAGTTAATGTCCTGAAACTGCTAGCAATAACCAATATCACGCTAACAAACCAATAGGGTTTTCAAAGTTTAAAAAAAGTATGTAATCCAGTACACACTTTATTCTGAAAGTAAACTTTGTTGTTATCACACAGTAGAAGTACTTTATCAGTATAGCTCTATAAGGTATAAATTCTTTATCTGAATTTTTAAATAAAATTTTACTGTATTTGCAATGATCTTATTTTCAGTAAGCATAGAATATGAAAATTTTAGAATATGCCTGGGATTTTATGCAGATTTCTTAGCAACTTTAATAACAATTGGCTGTCCTGATCCTACCAGCTAGTTCAACATTTCCTCTACAGATTAAAACCTAAGGGTGATGGTTTTGTATGATTCAGTATTCCTACAGTTAATATGTTACTCTGAGCTGCATCTGGAAATGTATTCCAGTAAAACAACCAGGTTTTGTAAGTGTAGTGCTACCTAGTAAGAATGTGTTATTTTAAATTTCAAAAGGTTTAACCTGCATGTGAGCAACACAAAAATTTGATAAATACACAGTAAGAGGAAGATGTAAAAACAAGTAAGTAACTGGCTGAAATAGTGTCATGAAAAGAAAAGACAAGGCAGACCTTATCTAGCTTATGACTAAATATCATTTTATGAAAGCTAGTGGGGAATAAAAAAGTATTTTAACAGGCGTTCAATTTATTTGACTTGTGCAGGACAAATAGGCTAATGTTTGTAATTTATCTGTGATGCCCATCCATAACATTGGCATACTAGATTTTGTGATATTCTCTGCAAAACTAATAGTTTAATCCAAAATATTATTTATTTAAAAATATTATTTATTTCATAGAATCATAGAATCAGCTGGGTTGGAAAGGACCTCTGAGATCATCAAGTCCAACCCTTGATCTGCTACCGCTGTGGTTACTAGACCATGGCACTAAGTGCCACAATATTTAAAAGTATTTAACAAGCAAAGTACTTTAGAATATTTGTATTGGTCTGGGGAAATAAATGCTGCAGCTCAGTTACTGCTGCAGAATGGTTGTGGTTGTATTTCATCTGTCTTTGTTTACTCATTTTCCTAAAACATTGAGTTTCTATATGCTAGAATTTTCAGTATACTGTATGTCTGACAGTGAGACTTTCTAGAAAAAAAAATAAGCAGACCCCCTCGAAAATGCTGGTTTAAAAATTAAAACAAGTGTTTAATAAAGATAATAAACTATGCAGTCCCAGGTAAGTGATTTGGGGTATCACCAGTCAATCTTTCCTTTAAGACCTACCAAGACTCTTTACCCCTAAAGAAGAGCAATACAAAGTTTGAAAAAAGTGAAGATCTTGGGTTTGGTAATGTTAGTACCAAATTTACTTGTGCAATGTCTACTTTGAGACTATGGAAAATCATAATTCAAATGGAATCACACAATATTCCCCCACTCAGTTCCTTGATTCCATTCAATGTATCCTATAGAAAATACTTCTACAGCAATCATTACAGTACTTTAAGATATCTGTTTTTTTTTTTTTTTTTAATTGTTAGGTGAGTTTCCTCCTGTTTATTTGCTGTGTACTTCTGAAAATTTGCACTACAATTTCCTGTGTATTATCTCAGTGCACACGAACATTTACTTGTCACAGTATTCCTGCTAAGAATGAAATGATTTCAGAGCAATTTTATACCTTAGTAGCTGATTTATGGAGAAATTATGATGTTAAAATATAACAAGGTGGGAAAAATACGTGGGAAGTATAATAAGGGCATAGTTCCATTTGTAGTAGGTTATTTGGTATGGAACAGGAAAAAATGATTTGGTTGAGAATTATGAGGAGAGGTAATACTGATTTGAGCTTTATCTGTGTTAGCATGGCTGAGGTGCAGTCCTCCAGGATTTAGGGATAGAAGGGTAATCACTGCATAGTCTAGTTCAAGAAATGATGTTGAGAAATGCCAGCATAAAACTGTTACAAGAATTGACGCAGTCTTCTTTTTTTCCTGCCCAGAAGACCTATGACTTGCTGAAACCCTCAGCTTCATATGGTGTAATGAAGTAGGTGGTGCTGTCCATCTTTCCCAGGATGGCGGTTAAAATACACTTTTCCTGGCACTTGAGTACAGCATGTAGCAACTATGCATCAAACAGAATCTGTTATGGCTTTTGCTGTTGAGAAACCAGTTGACAGAACTATTGCTAGATTTGGGAAAGGTTTCTGGTTTCTAGCATTTCTTGCCTTGGGCTGCCAAGGGACCTTTGTTGGATAGTGTATCAGATCTGCTGTTATTACAGAGAAAGTGAGGAAACTTTTCTTTCTGTGTCCAGAGTACCTGGCACCTACAGGAACAGCGACATTTTTCCTTCAGTTTGTGTATTTGACTTTGTTTTTTTGAGGAATCAGGTGTTTTGCAGCACAAGAGAGCAGAAAAAGGAGAAGCCTGTACCATAGTGGTTCAGTTGATACCTCTCCAAAAGGCATTTGGAAGTGAAGTGATAGTGTCTGCAGCCATAGTGTCCATGTATGTAACAGCCATAAGATAATAAAACCTTCACTTAGCCTAACACAAATCTCCCCTAGGGGTGAGGATCTTGAACTGTCACAAGAACTTTTTTGAAACTGTTTTTCTTGTCTTCTAAGGTAAATTCATAACTCAAAAATGAAATTCTGGTTTATTTCTCTATTTTTGCTTAGCTATTTTCTGATACATTTCTAGTGTAAACCCCAAATGCAATGGTTGTTTCAAATGAAATAATACAGTGAGCGTATAGTCAGCTTGAATCATAGCACAATTTCTGATCTACGATTGAGAAGTATACAACATCCATGATTGCTATGATTTAGGAGAATACAATAAAGATTTTGCTTCTTGAATGCAAATACAAAAAAATTCATTTGCTGTTCTTAGAGTGTGCAATGTTATTAATTTTTTTGAATATCAGAAAACTGATTAAATAATCTCTTTGATATTGTGTTATTTGTATAGCTGGATACATAACAGAACGCTGGTAAAATATAAGACCTGTGACTGAGACAAATGCTGTGCAACAAGTTTCAATACAAGCACAAACATGCAACAAATGAAGCTAGAGATGAAGCCATAACAGTATCTTTTTTATATGTGTACTCCTAATCATATTGCTAATGCTTTTCTTTTTTCCCCCTTACAGATGATTCCAGTATGGTTTTACAGGCTCAAGAGGAGATTATTGAAATGAAAGATGTATTTTCGGTAAAACTGAAACGACGTCGTTTTGCAGGCCAGACAAAAGGTGGCACTTTGTTGGGTATCACAGTTTTTAAATGCTTGAATAAAGAAGAGAATAAACTAACAGACTGTGCTATCCATTTAAATAACTTAAGTGAAGATCATTGCCAGTCATGGTTTAGACATCTGAAGGAAATTTTGAGCGGTAAGCATTTGATTGGTGTTGATGTTATTTCTATTGGTAATACATGAGGCTGAGTGAAGCTTAGAAACATTTTGCTTGTGGAAATTAAGACATGCAGATATGAATGTTATTTCTGGCAAATGTTTAGTACTGAAATTTTGCATGGTGAAGTGTGAAATTTAAGGAAGTGACAATAATTGACTATCTGTGAAAATGAAACAAATAGATGCTATTTTTTGGAAGTGTTTTAAAAGATACTGTAAATAAGTAGTTTATTCTGACTGAAGAGTCTTTTGGGAAATCTCTTTCTGAAAGAAATAAAATATTTTGTTGATATTTTCACTTGAAATTGCATCACTACTACAGTAGTTGCAGTTCTGAGAACTCTTCAGGAATGTTTTGGTGACTGTTTAGGACCTCCCACTTGAGACATGCAGATTCTTTAAGAGACTAATGGGAGAGACTTTCCTCATCTCCATAAATTCACAGGTGGCAGTGCTCTTAAGGTTCTGTAGGACTTCTGTATAATTTGATATAAAGTGTATTGACACTAATGATGAGAGGCAATTCTTTACTTTAAAAATATCTTTCAGTGTTTGCCTAGGCTAGTGCCCATTTCAGGATGCTTTGTTTTACCCATTATAGTTTTATATTTTTATGGAAGTGGTATCCAATTTAAGAAAAACTATTCACTGTTTAGGGAAAAGAGCCCCACAAGAAATACAAGCCTTTTACTCTAGTTTATATTGGAAAAACACATAATATAGCACACTTTTGATTTAAAACCCCAAAACAACACTTCCGTCGCCACACCAAACTCTGATTTAGTTCCAAAACATGCCTCTGTTTACAGATTATAGCAAATGAGTTTGTTTAGAACAGAAATAAAACAGTCCGTCTTGTAATAGACTATTAAAACTCCAGGTGAATTGTTAAGACTGGGGCAGATTACAGAATTCAAATCTTGTACATCTGTAGTGTTTGTAACAACACTTTCAATAACAATTTCTAGTGTACTTCTAGTGAAATGACTTTTAAGTGTCAAAGCAGATATTAGAGATACAACATGAGTTATTAACAGCACATTCTTACACTGTTTGTCTACAGTATACTTCGGATTTTTCAAATGAAGATGTTATTAAAAAGTCTTCCTTTTTGAAAGACTTTATCGTGAAATATCTAAATCTGCAGAAGTGCCAAGATTCCTGCAGATCTCCAGCTACCCATAAAGGCAAGGACATTTGCATAAGGAGCAAATGTCTGTTTTGTTCCCAGATTACCCTCCATCTATCAGGAGCAGTGATACCATATGTTCACAGAAAAAAAAACCTGCAGTATCTCTGCTCAGGTTGCCTTGACCTCAAGGTGAAGTCTCTGTTTTATAGCTTTGTAATTGGAAGCCACGTGAACCTGAAAAAAGTATTCTGTGTAATGTTGCTGTTTCAAGTTCTTCCTTCAGCTTGTCTTTCTCCAGAAGCTCAAACCTTGTGCTGATTTTTTTTGATGTCTGATCAGTATATTTTTTTCTACTTGCCTTCTACCTCAGGAATAATGAAACTCGGAGGGGAAAAAATAATCAGACAACCATGCCCCCAAATATCATTGACTAATGTGTATATTATTCTAAGTTCTGTAATTTTCATACTGTTATGTTCTGGCTAGATAGTCAGACTGCCTTCCTATTAGTAAAATCACCAAAAAAGCATCAATATTTATGCACTCAGTGTGGCAGAGGCCCATTATCAGTAATTCAAGCAGTGATGGTATAGTTATGGTATAATTCAGAAAAAAAGTCTTCTGAATTAAAATGTACCAAACATCGGTATGAAGTTCCCAGTAGGATTTAGGTCTGGACTAAAAGTATACAATGAAGTTGAGATCTGTTGATTTCACAGTAATTGAAATCTCAAAAGGCACTTTGATATCTCTGTGTGAAACAGTGATGAATTTTCATAGTTTTTGCTGCAGCTTTTTTTTTTCCTTTCGTAATAGTGTTGGAGACATCTTTGTTAATGAACTCAGTGTCTCCTTTTGGTTTTATCCTTCTAAAATAGTTAAAATTTCAGTGTACTGCCCTGCCCCCTTTCCCCAATCTATCTGATCCCAAAGTAATTTTTCATTAACTGCTGCATTATTTACTTGGAGGTTTTTTTTTTATTGTTTCTGGGCTGTAGCAAATGAAAAGGAGGTGATTTACCAAAGTAGAACATATATATATTTGGGTATGTCTGTCAACAATACTTAGACGTTCTGAAAAATGACTGTACATGTGACTGACAGGTGTGTTTCCTCTGAAGATAAATGCAATTTCTATTTGTTTACCTTACTCTTTGGCAGGATTTTTTTATATTTTTATGCATATACATTAATTAAGGAACAACAATAGGAAGTTTATCAGTGATGATGTGAGCTAGAGTTTTATCTGGAGGTTTCTGATCTTCCAATGAAGATTTCATTTTTTTTCTGAAATTTCATGTGCACAATTTCTCTTTTACTGTGTGATATGTCTGACATGAATGTTTCATACATGTTTTTTAATCTGTTCTTTCTTACTCTCTTCATAGCAAGTGTCCTCTGATTTGACTTTGTGTTCAGAGTACTTCAATTTAAAGTTTGACTAGGCTATAATTTTTTATGAAGCCTGTCATCATAGAAGTAAGCACACAAAGACATATAATTGTTTAGAATTTAGTTAAAGTGACTCCTATTATGGGAGTCTATGGGACTCCTATTATTTTTTGTATGTGTGTGACAGGGTAACAAAATATATGTACCACCATCTTCCCACTTTTAAATAAATTTTATTTTCTGCCTAATGTTGCCGCTGTTCAAATGCATGCCAGCTGGATATGAAGGGCCTGCTCAGTGATATGGTGGTCCTGGAAACTGATCTTCTGTACACCATGTGTTTGTTAAACTGATGTAAGGTAACCATCTTAATATGTAAGGTGCCATCTTAATGCACCTGTGGAACATTGGTTCTGGACTGGCTCCTGGAAGGCCCCAAAGAGCAGCCTAGAAAGATTGTAATGTGCTGTTGCTCTCCTGTCAGTCCTGTTACACATCTGACTCTCAGTGATTTCCATTTATACGTCACATCTTTTTGTACAGGACTTACAGGCAGGTACAGTGGGGACATACTGTGTCAGTAGAATTCACTGTTTAATCTAAAATCCTCAGTGCATGCAAACACGCAGTATTTTTTAAAGGGTTAAGGCAGGCTCAGAAATGAGAGAAAATGCTCAATTGTCAATGCTCATCCATTTTTTGGGATTTTTTTTAACAAAATAGCACTTATTTTCATTAACAATTGTTTTTGAAAATGTTGTACTTAAAAATCTGTAAACTAACAGAAGACAGTAAATGTGGTTAAGAATAAATGATAAAGCAGCAAAGAAAGCATGAAGTGCTTTTTTATTTTTATCTACCATTCTGTAGTATCATACTGGGATTTGATATGAATGCCTGAAACTTCATGCATGAAGTTTTAATTAAACCATTAATGTTAAACATTAACTTTGGTTAGTTAATATTAACAGTGGTATCTCCATAGTTACATTAACAAATTCGTCTCATGTTATTAGTTTTTCTCATGTATAATATTCTTAATGTTGTATAAAGTGTTTATAAATGTAGGCAGTAATGACATGATTCCAGGCTCTTAACTTTTGTAACATAAACCCATTTTCATAAAGCTAAGGACTGAAAGCAGCACAGATGTATGTCTGAGCGCAGCGTCTCTGCTGCCCTATGAGCCTTTGTTTTCAGAACACCCTGATTGACCCACCACCCTTCATGGTTCACTGATTCACTTGATAGATCAAGTTTAAACTAGTGCATATTAGCACATTTGTTAGTACTAGAGGAACAGTTGGCCTTCCTGCTTTAGGCTGCTGGTTCATTTCAAACAGAGCAGCCACAGAAAACAATAACAGAATACCAGTTAGGAGAACACCAAAAGGCTGGCAGACTGGATTCAGTTGCACGCTGTAGTCAATGACATTGATTCATTCACAGAGATGTTGTTTAAAGACAATTAAAAGATTATTATTTAAAAATACTTTTAAAGAAGTTTCACAGTAATATTGCCTGAAAGTTTAATCTTTGACTGATACTGGATATTTTTCATAAAACTCGGTTGTTTGGTGTGTTATAACCTGTTCAGTGCATGCTGGGAAAGATAAAGTAATTATTTTTGTCACGATCATCCTTTCATGTCAGTTGGCAATTATTTGGCACAAACAAAACCACATCAGTAGTGTACCAGCTCTGCTCAAAAGCCTTATTTATGATACCTGTGTCTGCAAATGAAATATTTTACCTCTCCAAAAAAGTAAATTGATATTCAAGTAGTCATAAAGAGAATATTCCAATACTTTTACCTTGTGAATTCATTTGGTTCTTAAAAATCTCACTAGGATTTATGTGTCAACTCTGATCTACTTTTCAGCAATAGCCTAATATACATCATCGTAAATGCAGTTTCTGATTTAGAATCATTTAATAAACCAATTTTTGTTTTAAAAAATGAAGTTCAACTGTTTCCTTAAAAATATAGAATTTTTTTTCACCAGTTGAAAAACCTGTATTCTTTTCCATACTTAGGATTTCTTTTAAACTTGTTAGCCAGGGCTTAAATTTGTACACCTGAAACTCAAAAACATGGAAGTGAGATAGTGATGTTTGCTTTTTTCCCTTCAGTTTTCTCCTAATGACTGTTTAGCAGTGTTGCTACTTGCACTGTCTGGGTGACAATTTATGACATTTCATCACCTTTCTCTAATTCTATAAACTACACTTTCCTATTCCCTCTGCTTTGTGTCTTATATTACAACAAAGTTTTTGGTTTTTTTTTTAAGTTTAAAGGTATACTTAGAAATCAATGACTCTGAAGCCAGTTTTTAGAGTTTTGTGGCTCTGGGTTTGGTGGCGGTTGAGCATTTAGGACCAGCTGTCCCAGGTAGGAGTTCCGGTAAAGAAGATAAAAAGCATGACAGCACATTTATGAATGTGGCTAAATCTTTACTCTTTTAAATCAGGAGTCCTTATTATTGTAGTTTTCAATTTGATTTCTACTGATGCTTTAGGCAAATTATCAAATCACAGAAATTATTTTTTTGGTCTTAATATTTTTATAGCTTTTAAAAGACTGTAATAATACCAGATAGTGTATTTCAATTACGACATTATTATAATATCTTTATGATGATCATTTATATGTATTAATAGTCCTTGGAAACTTTTCTGTAGTCTTCCTTGTTTGTGTTGTAATTCCTGTGATTAGAAATTGCACTGAAGTACATAGCTGCAGTGCTTGCTTCTGTTTCTAGAGAATCAGGAATAATTTCAATTGGAATGGACCTCTGGAGATAATCCATTCTAGCTTCCTGCTCAGGGCAGGTGAGCTTCTAAAAGAGATCAGGTTGCTAAGAGCCATGTCCAGGTAAGTTTTAAAAATCTCTAAGGATGGACAATGTCATCCATGGTGTAACTGCCCTCATTGTGAAGAGTGTTGTTCTTTTTTTCACATTGGAATGTTCCTTGTGCAACTTGTGTCCATTGCCTTTTTGTCCTTGCACCTACAAGGGGCCTGGCTTGGTGCTCTTTGTACTCCTGCAGTAGATACTTAAGGCAAGCATTTAGATAGTTTCTGCTCTTAAGGCTGTACAAGTCAGCTGCCACCGACTCTTGTCTGTGGCCTGTTCCCTCCTTGTAGTCACAATTCTCCGTTGGACCTTCTCCGCTTCATCAGTCTTGTGCTGGGGGCCCTGAAAGTGAATGCAGTTTTTGAACTTCAGGCTCAAAAGATGTCAAAAACAAGGGCATAGTGGTATCCTTTGGACTGCTGGTTGTCCTCTTTTTACTGCAACCCAGTAAGCACTTCAACTTCACTGCATCAAGAGCACACTTACTCATGCTCAGCTCCTTGTCCACCAGGAGCTGCCGATTCTCTCTGAAGAGGTGCTGAGTGGTCAGTCTGTCCCCAATCCCCCCAACTCATAGGGTTTTGCCAGGCCAGGTGCTGACCTGTGTGTTTGTCTTTATTGAACATCTTCAGGCTTTGTCAGACCTTTCTTGTAGTTAATCAAGGTCCTGGTGAACAGCCGCCCTGCCCTCCAACACATCCGCAGTCCTCACCAAGTTACTTTTCTTTCCGTTTTCTTTTTTCTCCTTTTTGAAGGAGATACTTTTTAAGGCTTGTGCTAAAGACATGCAGGATTCCTCAGGCATTAAGGATTCCTCAGGATTAGTTTGCTGTGCAATGACTTGACACTGTGTGTAACATTTTGACATAAATATAGTTATAAAATTTTTTTGAGTATGCATTTGGGTTTATAGCAGCAAATTGATCCAGTAATTTCTTTCAGTATCTTTAAGAAATCATCTATATTTATGAACACAAACTGGATAAAGTACTAGTTTTCATTTCCAGATTATTTGACGTGTTTAAATAAAAAAAAAAATAACCTATGGGACTTTTTATAGTTGTTATATTTTGGTCTTAAGGAAAATATTTCCTCTTTACTGATGAAATAGTATTTAGCTATAATTTTTTGAGGAATTATTCCTGTTCAATTGTTGAGGGAAAGTAAGTGGAATGAGCTTCAGAAAGTCCCAGCTGATACTCTGAAGGTACACATGGCTGTAAAAATTGAAGTGATACTCTTCATGGGCCAGGAAAATGTGCTTTCACACTTGGCTCCTCTTGGAGATGTGGCCTACTACTTGTTTTGTTCTTGAATGTTGAAAGCTGTACACTTGCCAGATATTCTAACTTTTATTTGGCTAAGAAAGTGATAGTCTCACCTGATACTAAAATAAGAACTAGAATTGTTTAAATCATATATGTTAAATAATTAACAAAACAACAGCAGTATTGCATGCTACTCCTTGCTTTTTGTAGCAAAGCAGCCTCACTGAACCATGGCAATTTTAGGAATTCTAGAGAAGAGAACTTGAAAAGTAATGTTATTTGTTTAGTATGAGTTATTTATTATTCAACAAAATGCTGTATTTCAAAGAATAAAATTACTTCATGGGATCAATGTGCAAGACAAGGTACAGCTTGTATAGCATTATTTCTCAGTGTTGTTTCCTTGGAGTTCATTACTTTGAAGATCGAAATGTTTAAAAAATAAAATGAACAATAATTCTCGGATTTCTGAATGATATTGCCAAGTTTTATATTTTATTTCTATTTCTTTGGACCTCCTTCAAGGTGAGGGAATTTTGTTTGCGCTGTTTGGTTTGCACTTTCAGAAAACCAAAAGTATTGTGTTGTAGTATCAGTTTTACTGGGTGTTTTTTTTCATGTACCTGCCAGGAGGGTGTCATATTATATTCCATCAAGGATATGTTTTGGTGTTTGTGTTTCTTTTCTTTTTTGTTGCTCAAGCTTAGAACTTCACATTCCTTCTATTCCTGTATCAGTATTTAGCTAGGTTATGACATAGACTTTTTTTCTGGTTCCTACAACTGTTTATTAGCTGTACACACAAAAGTAATCAGTACTGTAATTTAGAGATAAATAATGCATATCCAAGAAGTAATTGAAACATTTTTTAGACTATAATTTACTTATCCTGTTGAAGTATTTTAATGATTCTAATATCAGAAATTCGTTTAAGCTGTAAAAATAGTTGGGCTGTATGTAATCTTAAATATTTTGTGTTTTTCTTTTAAGGCTTTCAAAACAGACCAAAATCCTTAAAAGTGTTTGTTAATCCAAGCAGCCACAAAAAAGAAGCCACTCATGTTTATTATGAACAAGTTGCACCTCTTTTTAAGCTTGCTGACATAAAAACTGATGTCACTGGTAAGTTGCTTCAAAAGCATAATTAATCCTATGTGAAACTAGTACTTAAGCATACAAGACAATTTAAATTTACTGCTAATCCTTATTGGCTTTGCCTGCAAGTAATGCATTCAGAACTCTAGTCAATAATGTTTTTGTAGTTCTGTTATTAATTGAATATTTTTCACCTGTAGCAATCAATACTAAGTACTACATAACTGGTATTTTTTTAAAGTAAGCATTCTATATAAACAAACAAGCATTTAATGTCTGACAGTCTTATATATCCTTGCTAAGAGTTGTTCCTGCATTCTGATAAACTCGTGACCTTACCTATTCTTTTTGGAGAACGTCTATTGGCCTGACATATAAGAGGGGCTAATCTGAAGGACACAGTATTTCTGGGTTCTGACTCAGTTTCAGGGAAGCCTAAGTGATTAAGTTCTGTGATGACAAGGGCAGTTCTCACGAGGCACATGGGCGTGACTTGGTGTCTGGGTAATGAAAAGGTACCACTGTAACGTTGTAGTGATGCTGCCTTCTGCTCAACAATGGGTTCCTGATAGCAGGTGTGGATTTAAGGCCCCAATTTGTGCCAGAGTTCTGTTTTATGTCTGAAATTACCCTTTGGCTGTTTCGTTTGATTGACTTTTTTATAAGAAACCGAATAGGGAAATAAGGAGTTTTCTTAAGCCAGTAAAATGTTAGTGATCTGATCATTACTTTTGCTCCCTTCTGTGAACAGACCAAAACTTATGCGGCATCAAATTTCGTCCCTCAAACGACCTAAATTTACAGAGAATTTCCCATTCACAATTTTTAATCCATAGTATTACATTTGCCTTTAATGCACTGCTATTTTTTGATTATGCATTTCATATTCATGTGAAATACAAATTCTGGTGCAAGACATTTTAACACCAAAAAGTTTTTTTCCTATGTTTGTTGTAATTGACTTGAAAAAAAGAATTAGTTCCAGCTTAAATTAATTATAAGACAGAGGGCTTATTCTGAAGTTGTTACTTAAACTTCTTTTGAAATGATGACTAGTTCTGGTTGCAGGCTAGAAATTATTCTGAGAAAATCTAGTTTAGGTATGAGGATATAATAATGCAATAAATGTTTTTACGTGGGATTTATCTTGCTAATTTTATTACCTATATCTTTGTATTTTTTAATTATTTAACCCACAATTTAAAGTCACTTGAATATTAAAGGTACATTAAAATAAATGTGAAAAAGATTGTCTGTATTAGAATTCTGTAGGGATAATTTCTTAACATCCCTTAATTGAGAAGGGAATGCCAGCAGCTTTATATAAGTTTTGATTCTCACAGGCATATTTTTCACCTGCAAGGCATGGATGGTAGTGTGAACAGATTAATAATAATGCTGTTGTCTTAGAAATTGAATTTAGCCTTGTTTAGTCACAATACTTAAAAAAAGTTTTAATGTAAGCTATGAATATAATTTGTAGCGGGTTTAAAAACATTTTTCCTAATTGAAGAGAAACAGTTTAAAGTTTATTTTTTTAATTATTTCTATTTTAAAATTTGAAAGGAAAATTCTGAGTTTAGCTAGAAAAATGCTTAATAGCTTATCCTTTAAATAAGGTTTTTTTGGCAATGATGAAATACAATTGTGCTTATTAGCTGCCTAACACTCCTCCTACAGGCAAAATGAGAAAACTGCATTACAGTTTTCAATGCTAACAGGGAACTAAATATTTAAGAAAATAGGGAGCTATATATTTAATAAAAAGACGGTGGTGGGTGCTGACTGAAAGCCCTGTCCACTGGTACTCTCTTATAATAAAATTGAGTGCTTTATTTCAAGTAAATTGAGGAGGTTTTTTTCCTCCCATAATTGTTTTGGATTATGTGAAGTTGGAGTGTGTATCTTGCAGTTCCTGCTTTTTTTGGACTATAGCCAATATTTAGATAACTGGTGGTGTACAATGGTGTATTAGATACTGAAATTGTGAAGGCTTTTGTACAATTTTTACACTGAAGATATTTTACATTCAGACTTTTCCACATACACACATTTAAAGCTTAAAATTCATTGTACACAAAAACCTTACAGCAAATTTGAACCTGTGCATACACAGTGCAAGGCTTGAAGGTTACTGAAATAAACCTCAAACCATCAAAGGCTGACAGTGGAGTGCTGAAAGACAGAGCTCTCCTCATGCAATCTTGTACATTGGTAGCTGGCTGTGGCTTCCTCAGTGATCAGGCTTGCCAGACCTTCATTGTAACTTCTCTTGGAATAAACTTATGTATTTACAAGTCTGGAGTGGAAGTATTCTCTCCTACTCAAGGACATAAAGTGATCAAAAGGCATGTATGTAAATAAGTGAGTTCTGAAGTAATATTTACTTTTTCAAATTATCTTCAACTTTGGTAGGTTTTTTTGTTTGTGTGTTTTTACCAAATTACTTTATGCACTACAGCTGTATTAATTTCAGTAAAAGTAACCAAAGGTCTTACAGAGTGGATTGTGTTTTGTTGGTTTTTGGGTTATTTTGGTTACATGCAACAAACAAATCTCTGAAGTGCTTAGTGCATTAGAAAGTGGGAATTAACAAATTTAAACTGAAACAGTACTTTTAACTGTAGCTAAGGCTAAGCAATAGTTAAAATCTGGCCTTTATGCATTCTTTTAAGAATTTGGCAATGTTTTGTGCTACAGCAGGGATATGGCTGCTATGGTAAGAACAGTGACTCTTCCAAAAATTCAGTTCAACAAGAGCTCACTCCCCTGTTGAGATACCTGCAAGTATTGACAAATAGTGATAATTTGAGCCAATATTTTAGAAATACATTAGTATCTTGTAAAATTTTACACATAATAAACAAATAAATAAATAAATAAAGGAAGCCCTGACAGAATCATAGCTTGTCTCATTTGTCATCCTAGTTTTCACTCTTTTGCTTCTGTTTATGCACAATTAGAAGCTGACATTTAGGCAAAAGTAAGCCTGCCCATTTTTAGGGCAGAATCACAAAGGGAAAAAGAGTGTTTGGGGATTGGATAAATAGCATTGGTTTAAACTTACTGTGCAGTAAATAACAACAGATGAACTGGTGTTGACACTGGATGAAAAAAGTTATCACTAGCAGTTCTAATCCTATTGACTTCAGTCTGTGACATGAGTGCTAACATTTTTAGGTGTCATAGGGAGGTATTCCGTGTTTTGAAGTGTTGAACTAATTGCATATTGCTTTTTCTATATGTAGAGGCAGAACCCTTAGTTCTTGCTTGCTATGTGAGATAGGGTGTTAAAATGTTTTGGAGTATGTGTGACTGTTCAAATGAGGTACACCATTGGTGTCCTTCCTTCAGAATGCTGTTACTTGAACCTTAAGAACAAAATGTCCTTGAAAAAGAAAAACTTTCTCAATTATGCATTAGAATTGGTTGAAAAATCATTAAATAATATAAAATATTAAATAAATTACCAAATATGTAATCTGGATCCTTCTCAAATGACAAAAGAAGCTTTTTCCTCTTATCAGAATATATTGTGTAGGGTTTTTTGTTTGTTTGGGGTTTTTTCCCCTAAATTGGAACAGGGCCAAATATTCAAACATTTAGCTTCTTTTACAGCTATCAGAATGATTTATACATGCCCTTCTGGAGATTGTCAAGCCTGCAGAAAACTTTTTAGACATGGTCTTTTTATGTCTTTTTATGTTGGATTTTTTTAAGTTTATTTTCTACTTGAATGATTTTCTATATGTTCTCACAAAGTTTTTTCTGGAAACCTCATTTTTTCATTGCCTTTTTGTCATGATGTTTTGAAATAGATGCTGTGTACTTCTGTCATTTGCTCATCAAATTTTAAATTTCTTGGAATTTCTCAATCTTAAGCCTTGTAATAGTCTTTGTGCTTAATTTCCAAACTTAAGCAACTAGATGCAAAGAGGATGGAGTTGCTATCAATCTGGCTAACATTAGTCATTTTTACTGCCTTTATTGATTTCTCTGTAGACATGAGCCCTCTTTATTTTCATGTCCTTGTTCTTTGAGTGAATTAATTTTGTAATACTAGGCATAACTTACTTACATTAGGAAAGCACTGAGCATGTTTTCTGTTACAAAATAAATCTTATTTACTATTCGATTTTAATTAGACTGTACTCATAACTTTCTAAATGTCATCATGTTCATTTAAAAAGGCATGTAACCTGGTAACCAACTGTATGCTCTCATAGGAAGAATTTATTTTGCAGCTAAGCAATGGTAAGATATTTGAAGCTTTCTGCATTTTTGCATGATGAGCAGTTTTTTGGTCACTTTTTACACAGTCTACAGGTATTGATAAAATATCGTTCCTATTGCTAATGCAAAACTGAATATGGTAGCTTAAATATTGTGCTTTGATCTTCCAAGAGGCCCTACATGAAAGTAATTGCTGTCTATAATTCCCGAGTTATTATAGTGATAGGTATTTCTGCAGCAAAATGATAATTCTTTGCCTTTGATATAATCAAAATAACTCTAGTTTTTAATTACAAATTTTCAAAACAACAAACACTAGAACTTTGCTAATACTGATTGGGGGATTTTGAAGTTATATGCAATATGTGTGTATATATGTATGTGTGTGTGTGTCTGTATACATAATGGTTTAATGTGAAGTGTAAAAATTTTATCACTTTTGATTTTGTTTTGCTTTTTATTTCTTAGGAAAAAAGATATATACACTCACTATATATACAAGCATATTTGTGTGTATGTATACATAAGGAGAGAGAGGGGTATTTTCAGCTCTTGTAAGCAGCATTTGAATAGTCTGTAGAAATACTGTTAGAACAGGTACAGATACGGAATGATTGTTTTAGACACCAAGACTAATAATTTTAACAGTGTTTAGAAACAGTGGAGAAAAGCCTTGAACTATGCAAGCACTAGGGACAGACAAGCATGAAAGATTAATGTAATTTTGCATATAATGATGCACATTCTTACACAAAAAATCCATCTGCAAGTGTCATGTCAGTCAGCAAAAATCTTTGATGGGTGGCTGCAGCTGGGCTGTCTCTTCTGGCAAAGCTGCCCTAGAAAATGCTAAATGTAGTTATGATGCTTTGTGCCATCTGTAGTATGCCAGTTTATCCTGTCTTCACTGGCATTTACAGTGCTATATAGAGTATCAGCAAACACAGAGACATCAATGTAGAGTGACAGATTCATTTCCTCCAGAGGCTATGAACTCTGGTGTATACTTGTGCCACCTTCCTCTGTGTGTTATATTCTGTTGTCACTGGTATTTGGCTTGATTTCATACTTCTGTGTTTAACTCCTCATATTTTTGATTTAGCAATTTGCATATCCTAACACAAAGGCAATTAAATTTGATTGATCCTGAAATAATTCAGTCTTTACTGAGGATATGCTTATTTTCCTGAAGTTTACCATGTCAATGCTAAAACTTGCGTTTTGGTGCGACAAACATCTTAAATTATCAGAATTTAAATTCACTAAATAGCCATGTGTTTGATGGCAGTTGAGTTTTAATGTCTCTCCTTTTAGCTGGTGTAAAATAAAACTTCATGTACTTTTTAAAACATTATTTTTTAAAATCATTAATCTGTATCGAATTACTCTGTGTTCCTTATGTTATAAGGGCAAAATAATTGAAAACGCTTTAAAATTATCTAATCTGCTGTTAATTGATGTTTTTCCACAGTAACTGAATATGAAGGACATGCTCTCTCAGTACTTAAAGAATGTGAACTCCAGGCATTTGATGGGTAAGTTGGTTAGTGACTGTGAATGTTAGTAAACTTCGTCACGTTACTTTTTTATTTGTATTCAATCAAAACTATGCTAGTAGACATTTCATGAGTTACTCTGTTTCTCATATCTATGAAACCTGAGAAAATGAGTTCTCATTAAATGCTTTGGTTTTTAATAATTACTGACAACAGATATGTATTTTAGATTCATAAATAATGGTAAATAAGCATAAACCTTTCTGAAATATGCTTCATGAAATTTTCAGTCTCTGTATTTGCAAGAATATGAAAACAAAGAAGAAAAAACCTGGATTGTATGTTCTTTACAAACATCTCCTATACTGAGCCATATTTAAATTGTTTCATCTTTGATCTTTGGGTAGTCACTGGAGTACCTCCCCTGTAAGGGCAAACAGGAGCAGAAGAAGCTGGAAGAATATAACCCTTAAGTCAATATGATGCTAGGATTTCTGAGGTGAAAAGACCCCTGTCCTTTCTAGAAAAACACATCTGTATCTCCTTTTAGGCACTGTGTGCGGTGGTAAGAGGTAAGGTAGTTTTTGTGCTCTTTCTGCACATAGACCTTACGTGTTCTGCCCAGACTCAGAAGCAACTGGAGGCAAGTTAGGTGTGGGCTGAAGGCTGTGCCTGTGTGCATTAATCTGCTACCCTAACTCAGCTTGTGTTTGCCAAGTGTTGCTTATTTTAGGTGGACAGAAAGCTAATTCAAGTGAAAATATAGAAAGGGCAAGACAGTTGTTTTTTTTCATCATTACAGTAGGTAATGAATAAAATGAAGTTTACCGTGTCAATGCTAAAACTTGCATTTTGGTGCAACAAACATCTTAAATTATCAGAATTTAAATTCACTAAATAGCCATGTGTTTGATGGCAGTTGAGTTTTAATGTCTCTCCTTTTAGCTGGTGTAAAATAAAACTTCATGTACTTTTTAAAACATTACTTTTTAAAATCATTAAATTTTAAAATTTCGGAGCTTGATTTTTTTTTTCTTTAAGAGTTATGGTTCCTTACGTGTTAAACAGCATATGAAGTAAATTGAAGCTTACTATTTGCAGTAGTAAATTGAAAGTTCATATCTCAATAAGCAACACTCCTATTTGTTAGTTTTTTGTCAAAGTTGTTTGTACGCATAATTTCTTTTCTCTAATTTCTCCAGTTACCTCATTTTTTGCAGAGGCTGGTGGCATGTCATACGTCTTACATATTCTACCTTTTTTGCTATCCACTTTTTTTTAAGGACACTGGAAATTTTGGCACTTTGTCAACATGACAGTGTGGGGTTTTTACCCCTGTCTTGTGGCTGAATCTTGATGACAGAGAGAGTGCATTTGTGGTGCTGCTATCTCAGCTGCGTTTTCCTGTTTGTACAGTGACAGAAATAGACAATGTACATGCATATATTTCTTCCCTGATCTGGAACCTAAGGTATTCAGGATATTAAGAGTAGCCTGGGTTAAGTCAGAACTTAGGAAATAAGTTGATTGAGAAAGTTGTGTCTGATGGTTAGATAGATGTTTCTTCCTGTAAGAAGCCTTCTTTGTGGTCTAAGTGAAATCTGTTTGCTCGAGATTTTCTACTCCTTATGCATAGCAGATTCTCACTGATTAGCTTTGGGATCCCAGGTCCCTGATGGTATCTCTGTTTCCAGCCAAAAAGGTAACTTTCAATACTAAAATAATAAAATCAAAATCATCAGCATTTTTGTTATTCCTTGAACTCTGTATCTACAACAAACACAGCTTTCCAAAATCAGAACAAAATATGTCTGGTTTTTGAAGTTTTAATAGCCAGAGAACAATCAGGTAAGTCCTTCCAGGTGTACAGTTTGTCAGACTTCAAAAATTAACTGTTTTTGCTGCTGTGGGAGAAACTTTGAAGACTAGGAATAAACAAAAAAGGAGTCAAAAGACAGGTAATGACTCTAGATTATGAGGAGGAAGAAAATGTGCTTCAAACTTTTGCTATATATTCTATTTTTTATTTTTAAGTTAATGTGGGCAGTGTTTAGCTAGACAGAGGAAAATTAGAAATTAAAAACCACCTTGGAAATAATAATAGGAACTGAAGAAGAATGTAAGGGAGCTGCATAATTGAATTTAGCATTTTATAACATAATGAGTATTTTCTTGTAAAGACCTTACTAGTTTTATCTGGTTGAATTATTGGATGTAGTTGTACAACTGCATTCATATAGATATACAAAAAATTATATTTTAAGGGAGTTCCTCCTAAAGTGACTCTGACATTTATATTACAAATGCTTGAAATGTATTATTACTATTTTTACCATTAAAATGTTTAATAATTTGGAGAATCACTGTAATAGCTATTTAAATAAACAAAAACAAGAAAAAAAAAAGGTTTTGCTGTAACAGAGCTTTTACAGACAAATGCATTCCTCTCTATAGCCACAGCAGGTGGGAGTTTAATTATGTGCTCCAGAAGCAGTGATTAAGTACCTTCATGCAAAGGATTGCTGGCACTAGGATTTTATACCTTACTAAATCCCTTAACTGCCTACACAGTGTGTGAAAATAGCTGTTTTCAAGTATTTTTTATTTTATTTTTATTTTATTGTAATATTTGGTGAGTTGTTATTATAAGGGCAATTAAAAGGCATTGGAATGATAGTGTGGGTCAGCACTGAAAAATGTAAAGAGCTTTTTCACTGAGGCACTTAACCTTGTGTTTGGTTCTTCCATCTGACCAGTTTACGAGCATAATGTGTGAAATGGTAAAATAATTGTTAAATATATTTACTCCTACTCAGACTGAAAGCAGAAATAAGGATGCATATCTCATGAGGTAATATTCACTGATCTGACAATGAAGCCCGAGCTTGTTCTGAAAGAATGATTTTAGCTATTTGAAATATCATTATGTATATGGTGTGTAGTAGCTGCCTTCCACTTGTTTGCTCAGCTATGAAAGAGTTTATTTTGAACTGTATATTTTTTGTTTCGTAACAGGGTAGTTTGTGTTGGTGGAGATGGATCTGTCAGTGAAGTTGCTCATGGTCTACTACTTAGAGCCCAGATAGATGCTGGAAAAGACACAGATTATGTATCAAACCCTGTTAGAGCACCAGTTCCTCTTGGGGTAATACCAGCAGGTGAGAATAAAAGGTACTGTTACATTTTGTTAGTCATCTGTTTTAAGTCCCTCTGGTATGTTTTACAGTTTTGGCTACTGAAGGCAGTTCTTGATGCTAAAGCTTCAGTTACTTAAGGGAATAAATGTCCTAAATTAGTGATTTAGATTGATTACAAATGACTAGATTTTAAATTGTAATGATAATTTATAGTAATGGCACAGATGAGCTCTTTGCCTGAAGGAAGAAGCTGAGGAAGAATAAAATAATTTTCAGCTGATTCACGCAAAGATCAAGTTTTGCCCTTATTTCCTGAGAGAAATGATACCACATGAAAACTTTGTTTTCTAGATTTTCCTTTCTTGGATCTCTCCTTTTTTTTTGGCAGGGTTGTCTCTTGGATTCATGCTTAGGGTCTATTTTAAAATGGTGTCCCACAAAAACATTTTGTGGATTATATTAAAAAAAAATAATGTACTAAAAAACCTGCTTTTTCTTTTCTTTACTCTTACAGACCTGAAAATCTCTACCTCTCTCTTGAAAAATCCTTTTGCTCCTTTGATAACTTTTACTTACATCTTGTGGTGTGATTTTGGTTGGTTGGTTGCTTTTGGGGGGGTTGTGCATCCCTTCTCCTCACAGTTTTTGTATTTGCCCTTATTGGAGTATAACTTGGCCCAGGCAGGAAGGTTTTAGGTGGAAGTGTGTCGTGGTTTAACCCCTGCCAGCAGCCAAGCCCCACACAGCCACTCGCTCACTTGCCCACCAGCAGTATCAGGGAGAGAATTGGAAAACTCATGGATTGAGGAAAAGACAGTTTAGTAGGTAAAACAAAAGCTGTGCATATAAGCAAAGCAACCCAAGGAATTAATTCACTGCTTCCCATGGGCAGGCAGGTGTTCAGGATCTCCAGGAGAGCAGGGCCCCATCACTCATAACAGTGACTTGGGAAGACAAACGCCATCATTTCAAATGTCCCACACTTCCTGCTTATTCCCTCCACTTTATATATTGAGCATGATGTCATTTGGTCTGGAATATCCCTTTGGCTGGTTTGAGTCACCTGGTCTCTCTGTGTCTTCTCCCAGCCTCCCGTGCACCCCCAACTTCCTTGCCAGTGTGGAAAACAGAAAGGCCTTGGCTCTTGCAGCAATAAAAAACCCCATCACTATATTTTCAACCCTGTGTTCAGCACAAATCCAAAACACAGTCTCATAGTAGCCACTGGGAAGAAAATTAACTCTACCCCAGCCAAAACCAGCACAAATCAGTACAGTCAGAGTTGATTCTGGCCTGGAATGTGAATCGCTTCCCTTGAAAAGAGAAGGGGCATTTTTGCATGGACACTACTCTCTGATGTGGATGTTTGACGTGACTGCCCGATGTAGTTTCTCAGATGTTTCTAATTAATAAGGAAAAAATTCCTGCAGTCAGTTGAACAGGAAATTGCTATTATGTTTTCTACAAAAAAAATGGAGCAAGTCACTTTGAACTGAGTAAGCAAGATTTTAAATGCTTTGACTTGGCTTGCAGTTACAAAAGCAGCATGAAGACAGGGACTAGTTGCTTGTAAAAGTGTGACATTACATTAGCTTTGTTCCGAGTTAAAAAACCCTTGGAAATGTATTTGTAAAAGAGGTAGCAATCTCAAAGACATGAAGCTAATGAATTTGAGTACAGCAGTTGGGCAATCACTTCAGTGATGTGAATCACTGTTCAGTTACTGTGAATGTCTTGATGGTGATGAGAATCTCTCCAGCACTTGACTCCATGTTGTGCTTAGGTCGCTGTGTCTCATCATTAGTGCTTATTCCCTTCAGTTTAAGACAAATATGTCATGATCAAAAAGGACCTGTAAACCCAAAAGGATGCTGTACAGCTTGTTGCAAAAGGATGAGAAGAATTTCTAAAATTATGTTGTGAGAAACTCCTTAATAAGTTCTTAAAAATAATCTATTGTTTATTTTATTTCCATATTGCTGATAATCCACAAGGTAGTCAGTTAGGAAACAGGTAAGTGTGGTACTTCTTCTCATGAAGATGGAACTCAACGGTCAATTAATTTTTTTTTTTCCCCACCAGAAATCCATTTTACAGAAATAATAGGATTCCCCAGCTGAGTAGAAATAGCAACTGTATTACAGGATAGCGTTATGTGAGTGGCTTAAAAATCTGGTTTTAGCCTCTGTTATAAGTAGTTGAGACAGCATTTTGAACTTTCAGTCAACTTGATGGGAAGGAGATGCTCTTGAAGCAGTTTACCTCCTGAAGAGAAAGGTTCAGAGGGGAGTGTGTTCTTACTAAAATACTCTACTGAGCTGCCTTATTCTGGTCCAAATCAAATAGATGAGATGTGGGGAAGCCTGCAGTTGTACTGTTGGCCATTAGCAAGACTGTTTGTTGCTATGGGAACTACTGCTAAGAAACTGTACAGAGGGGGAAATGGAGAAAGGGAGGGGGGAGCTGGAAGGACATTAAAAAAGCTATCCAGTTGTTACAGAACAAGAGACAATCTACATCTGATGGCTGTGAACCTTTTGGACTGAAATGGTTCATTTAAATAAATTCATGATTTCCAATTAATTCAGAAAATAAAATATTACTGAGGGAATGTTAATTTCTGTGATATTTCAGGCAAAGAACCAAAATGTTGGTGCAGTTTTCAACGGAATTTTAGCTATGCTTGACTAGGAAGTCATTACATCACATTTATCTGTTTGGATGGGGGAGACATTAACAGCCTTATGAATATTCATGTCGTCTGGTTAATTAAGTTAATTGTACTGCAGAAGTGCTTGCACTTCCAAGGACAATTTTTTTCTCTACAATTTCTGTTTGGTACCTTCATCAGTCATGCTTTACATGACCTGCAGATACTTTGTCCCTACTGTGATGCTTATTGCACATCTCGTAGGGAGGAGGTTGTAGGAAGTTGTTTGTAATGTCAGGAAAATGGGTTGATATTTTGAACAGAGTTGTAGTTTTTGAGTAATAAAATCTTCTTTGTTTCTGTTCAAAAAAATACAGGTGACAGAAATGCTTGAATTTTATGGATGAAACCTTTTTATAGTAAATTGAGTAGTTAGAGTGAGAACTGAAAATGTGACTGCTACTAGTGTGTGAGGGGTGCAAGCCATACAAGGGCATCAAAGTTAGTCTCTGTAGTAATATGATAATGTTCAGGGGAACCATCTCGTTATTGGTAAATAATAGCTTGAGCTTACACAGGGAAGAAAAAGTTTACATGGGAGGAGGAATAATAGCATTAATACCATTATTATTGAATCACCACCTAAATCAGAAAAGCTTGTAGTATTATTTTTGTTTTCACTTTGTTTATAGGCTGCATGTTTTTGTTTTGCTTGTTTGTTTTGGGTTATTTTGTCTGCCATCCTGCTTGTATAGGACCTAGTTAATGAGACACATTATTCAGTCATTATTTGGATCAAAAATGCTGTTAGGAATGTACTAAGAGGGGTTTTTAGAGAGTGTGACAAAACTGTGCTTGTTCTAGATTTTCAATTCGTAGAAGACTGAATGTGGTATTTGTTTTTTAGCACAGATAGAACTTGTTTTATCTTCCTAGGAGTCCTGAAAGGGTGGGATTTTTCTTTGTTTACTTCTGCAAATGTTGATGAGCTCCACAGATTTAAGAGAAGGATGAAATTACTTGTGCCTATCCTGTTTAGTAGAAATGAGATTTAACTCTCATTAAAGTCAGTATGAAGATTGGTACTGACTTCAGCTGTGGTCATTTGGTATCTTGCTGCCATCTGTATTGATAAATTACTCTTAAATGAGGAACTGGACTTTTAAGACGTACCAAGCCTGATCTTCAGAAGTATATTCTGCCTTGTGCTCTCTTATTAACTTGATCTTCAGGGACAAAGAAGATTTTTTTTTTCAGAATAACAACTTCCCTGTTTCAAGGTACAGGAAATAAACATGATTAACCTGACTTGTGATGATCTGCTGCTTGTGTGTGTGATTTCCTTTGTTTTGGAGAGATACCCATAACACCTGATAAGAGTTGTAAAATTTTGATTAAAGGAAATACTTGAGTATTTTTGAGTTATATCTTTAGCTAGCTTCATGGCAGAGCAGAATAGGTTGGATCTAGAAGTTAAATCTCTGAAGTCATTCAAACATGAAATGGTGTTGTGCATGTACTTGTAATATTTTGTGGAGAATTGCTTTTTAGGTCAAATGTAGGGGGTTTTGTAGCTTTTAGATATCTATTACCTCACTGAGGATGTATCTCACTTCCTTTATTTAGTAGGAACCCTGAGAGCCTTACTCAGAGCTTCTCTCTCTGATGTTATGGCCACTTTCCATGAAATTCTGTATTATCTTCAGAGACTAAGATGCTTTGGGGACTTAACAGGCGATCTGTGAGATACTGAGGTTTCCAGTTATTTTATATTTTTTTATTGAGAGAAATTATTGAAAAAAAAATCAAAGGATATATTCCTGAATAAGAATGACATGATACCTTCAGAGCTTTGTAATTATGTACATCAGTCTTAGCAAATTTAGGGGTTTTTTTTCTGTCAGTAGTGTGACACCAAAGATAGCAGAGTTTTGGGATAAACAAAATTTTTCAATCTGGTACATGATACTTTCAAAGTGTATATTTAAGTATTGAGTACCTCTTGTTTGGAATGTGATAGTCTTTCCTTTTCCTCTCCTCTCTCTCCTACTTTTGAAAAACAACTTTAAATGCTTCCATAAAACTTTAGGCAAATTTAGCATCCAGAATTGTCTGTTGCTTCTGTAGCATACTAAAGAATTCAAGCAACCAGAAAATAATTTGAAAACGTATGTGAGATCATTTCTTTATGGGAATGTTAGGTTCTAAATTCTTCTATTATAATTTTTGTTCTTTTAATTAAACTGTCATTGAATTATTCATCCCTTAATCAATGATATGAAGAAATCAATATTCTGCTTGGTGGCAGGCCCTGGTTCTTTGTTTTTCTGGAGGCTCTGCTGCTTGGCTAAGAAATGCAAGAGATGACAAAAATCAACTTTAAATTCTGTTAAAACTATACCCATTTAGGAAAGACATAACTGTTCCTTCTTCAGGATTTAAAAAATAAATTGATGTTTAAAAGTCAGTTGATACACGGTATTTTATGTCCTAGACATTAAAGCAGAAGGGCAAAATTTACATATATATCTGTTTCTTACACAGGTAAAGTGCCTTGACAGGCACCATACAGGCAATTTTTGTAAAGCTTTTTTCAACCCCCTTGGTTTTTATGGCACATATGAATGAATTTGCAGAGAAGATTTTATAGACCTCTGGAAGTTTTAAAGGTTTTAATTTAATACTATTAAGGATTTCTGCTGCTAACAAGACTACGTAATTTATGGGGAGGCTTTTTTTTTTTTTTTTTTTTTTTTTTTTTTGGAAAATGCAGTAACTAAAAATGCTCTCTGTTTTTTTCTTGTTATTCTGTGTCTCATATTTTTACAGCAGTTTGTGTTCACTTTTACAGGTACTACTAATATTTTGGCCCATACGCTCTATGGTATTAAGCATGTGGTAACTGCAGCATTGCACATCATAATGGGTAAATATTTTTACATACATTGTCAGATTTTAAATAATAAAGCAGCATCTAGCAGTTTGCCCTAATCAGTTGTTCAGTAAAGGCATAGCATTATGCTCTGTTGCTATAAACTATATTGTAGGGCTTTTAAACCCAAATGATTCTATCCTGATTTATAGTGGACTGGAAAGGTTATCGTTCCTTGTGTATAGTTCAGTAGCAAAGGCTGTGGACCTCATCTTCTGGTGACTAAAGTCTGCCATGGAATAATGTCTAATTTTGGTGTTTGTACCCTATTGCTGATGTTCTTTTAATGCAAAAAGTAACCTTTTCCAGACTTGATTGTGTGAATAGTGTTACTCTGTGTGTGTTATTATGCAATGATTGGTTGGATTATTTTAATTTAATGTACCTGCTGAAGACAATATGAAAACAGAGAAAACACTTGAGGAAGTGATTACGATTGGACTTTTCAGGAAAGTATTGTCATATTTCTGAGAAAGTAGCATTCATCTTTTTAGCTCCAGGTACAGTTCTTTTAAATACTAACAGCTTTATAAGAAAGCTTTATTAGTAGAAAAAACTGTCTCACTTGCCATTGGTCTGCACAATAAATAGGGTTTTGAATGTGGAAATGCTAAAAGGAAAAACTAAGTTGCTAGTGCAAACCTTATTTTTGGGTCTTAGGAAGTAGCAAATACTTAGGCAATGCTAATATTGCTTGCACAACAATTTTTCTTTAGGACTTTTTTTTTTAATGAAAAAATAGAATAATGGGGCATGTCCATCTTGAGTATCTGTTTTCTAGCCCTTGCAGTCAGCAGTGGAAGAGCCTGTGCTCTATTTCTTAAATAGTCATATACAAGTCTTTACAGCCAAAATCTAAAACTGTCTTTTTTATAAAATCAGAAACACTCAATCTAATGGAAACTTCCGAAGTTCTATTACAGAAAAAATGTACATACCCTATCTTGAAGAGAATTAGATGTTTATATTCTATAACTGTAAACATGAATACATTTGAAACCTGTGTTTGAGCGCCCATATTTCCTCCAGTAGGATGTTCAATCATTATAGATATTTGGTGAAATGGTTGCAAATATTTATGCAAATATTAGCAATATTACATTTTCTTTAATACTAATTATTAAAAATATTAATAGAATTAAGAGTCAGACCCTTTGCAGCCTTATGAATAGCTGAATTTTCACTATAACTAGCATTTTTAAGCACCTGAAATGACTACTTTTATAGAGTCTTAATTATATCTCGATTGATTCTGGTTTCCATTAGTAAACTTGATTTCCTAAAGAAAGAAGAGTCTTGAGATTTTTTTTCTCCCAGCTAAATTATGTGACAAAGAAATATTAAGTTGTATTTCTTGTGCAACACAGATGCTATTTTTAATTTCTGTTCTTTACCTTTGAAATTTTAGGACATATTCAGGCAGTAGATGTCTGTACCTTCAGTACTCCAAGCAAGCTGTTAAGGTTTGGGTTCTCAGCTATGTTTGGTTTTGGTGCGAGAACTCTGGCTTTGGCTGAAAAACACCGTTGGATGCCCTCCAGTCAGCGGAAGGATTTTGCTTTTATCAAAACACTGGCAGATCTCAGGTATGTCATAAGATGTTATATTTTTCTAGTATTTCTCATTTTCTTGAGGAAAATGCAATAATTAATGGGATAAAAATACAGGCAGCAGTAGTTTAGCTATCTTAATTGCAGACAGGTTTAAGTCAGATGTGATGTATATCCCTATTACTTGTTAAAGAGGAGATAAATTCTGTACATTCAACATTGTCTTAAAATCATCTTAACTTTTTTCAAAGTCTGTCTAGCAGTCAGAGTATTGGTTTACATGGTAGTAAATATTTAATATTTAATATATTACATGATATTAAATATTTTCTAGGCCAGAGGAATGTGAATTATCATTTCTACCTCTACAAATTCCACAGGAAGACTCTCATGAGAATGGCAGGTGAGTAAAACTGAGTCAAACAATTCCAAAGCTACAAAAATGTCTTTGGAGATAAAATTGTACAGTTTCTTAATTTTGTTCAAATTTAATCAACAGGCAAAAAGAATCTTAAAGAAATATATTTATTTTGACAACTGCAAACTTGTACACATTGTAAAGTGTTCCCTGTAGACTACGGAAGATTTGTTACAAGGCAGTCTTCCACTCGGTAGTATTGATTTGTTCTGTTTCATTAATATGTTACTTTTTTCTAAAGTATGTATTGTTTAAATGTGCAAAAATTATTTTAATTATTTTACCTACGTTTCCATCCTTTTAGAAAGAAGAAAGAGAAAATAAAAAAAGGTGAGTTTTTACTTTTATGACTATTTAAAAACCAACTGTGGCTGATTAACTGGAGTAATATAGAATTACTCTGTTATATTTAGGTAGCAAGGATCAATGGCAGAAAATTCAGGGTCACTTCCTGAATGTGAGCATTATGGCAATCCCTTGTCTGTGTTCAATGGCACCAAGAGGCTTGGCACCTAATACGAGGTCAGTATGGGTTTAGAGAATTAGTCATGTCTATAAATTCTGACATCTTACCTTAAGACCTTGGCTTTTCCGAGAATATGAGCCTATGTTTAGGTAGTCTAGTCCCTCTGGAATGGGGGAGGGAGCATAGACTGCAGCAGACTCGATAATCCCAGGAATTGTAATCAGTTTTTGGATCAGGCAAATAAGGTCAAGCAGTCTAACTAGAATAATGAGTGGATAATTGCTGTGATTGAATTAGTTGGCAAGTCTGACTTAAAGAAGTAGTCATCGAGCAATCATCTGTCATAGGATTTGGCTATATGTGGAAACTTCATTCTTGGATTCTATTTTATTTTTTCAAATAGAAAGGTGCCCCTCATCTGCTTTACAGCCAGCAAAAATGAAATATGAGTCTTTTCCCCATGCTATTCACTTGTGGGGGTTTTTTTGTTTGTTTTTTTTTTGTTGTTGTTAGGTTGTTTGTTCGTTTGTTTTGTGGTTGTTTTTGTTTTGGTTTTTTGTTTTCCCTCTGAACTTGAGAAATATAGCTTCTACATGCAGGGTGTTTTGGGAAAGAAACGAGTATGTAACCTGGTTGTTGACATTGACTCGTTTACACTTTAGCTCATTGTTGAGGGTATGCTTTGTGGTGGCCCAAACAGTTATTAGCTGATAAATATATGTACTTGATGTATCCAATTGGTGATTAAGCAGAACAGCAAGTACAAGCTTTGTAGTTGCTCTTGTGCGTGTGTGCAGGCATGTATGTTTATCAAAAGAACTCCAGCACTCAGGAAAGTTTATGGAATGAGTCTGTTTTGTTTCATTTGATTATCATTAGGTGAAAATAGAGAAGGATCGATGAGGTGTTTTTCTTCAAAACTACTGGTTCAACCAGCAGATTTTGACTTCTTGGAAACAATATAGAAACAAATATTTATGATGAAACTCTTACTGAGAAGTTTTCTTTGCTACTGGGATCATGCTTCTCCAGATAGTGCCATGATGCTGTCGCCTCTTAGGAACTTTATTCTCCATTTAGTGCATTTGTATACCAGTCAGCAGAAAAATTCTGACAAGAATTGAAGAAATTATTTTCTTCTAGCTTTGCTTTCTCTTTCCATGTGTTCTGGCCCCTGTTTCTCAATGATGAAATTTTGTGACTACTCCATGCAATTATTGCAGGTTTGAATGAGCTTGTTTCTCTACCAGTGTAGCTTCTTGGTGGATCTCCCTGTCTTTTCATATAAGGACATCCATTGTCCTTTCATCTCTTTTTAAAAATAATCTTAGGAGTGAAGTCAGCTAGTAGGGTAGGAAGGGTAGACTTTTCAAACAAGTGCTTCACTTGTCACAGTGAATAGCATATTGACTGTATGTCTTTTCAATATGAGAAACATCAGTGTTGCACTAATTGTTAGAGACTCCAGACCCACTACAGAAGGAACTCAGCTAGGTTTCTTCTCTCTCTCCTATTACCCCAAGAAGTTTCTGCCATGTGAAGACATTTGAAGTGGAATGAAAGCTTTGGCTGCTGCCTGTAACTCTAGTTACGCTGGTCTAAATTTGCAGAAACACGTCAAGATACATTTAACTGTGTGCACTGTGTGAGCTGTGTGGGACGTGTGTTTCTCACAGCATCAGTGTTGCACTTCACTGCAGATTGGGCTTTCAAGAGAATTAATGGGAATTCTTAGTCATTTTTGAAGATGAAAGGCCACAGAGCTGAATGCGTTGCCCAGTAGCCTGCTCTCTGTTTTATTGAAACAAATATGATAGGGAGGCAATTTTTTAAATGTCACCATCACTGTTTTCTCAATCAGCAAAGTAATCCTATGCCAGGTGATTTGTTTAATGTTTCTATAAAAATTACTCTCCTAGGCAGTGCTCTATTGTAGTCTGAGAACACTCCTGATGCAGTTGTTCAGTAACCAAAGAACTATCAATGAGGAGAGATCTGTGGTGGTTGGCTGGAAGTTTTTTTTTTTTTTACATGCTCGTAAGATATTTTCCAACCATGGATAAATGTTGGATAAATAAGTATATGTATTCATATATATTCATAAGATATGCAATACTTCATTTCTGTATGGAACATAGTCTTATCAGTCATTGTCATGTTCATCAGATACTCTTGTTGAACATTGATTTGTCTCTATAACTCAAATGGGATGTAGGTACAATTGAATTGAGATTTTAGTTGTTAGGTTCTGTCTCAAAATACACATGAAGGAATCTACAAATTGATACTGGCTCATTGTCTGACCCAAAATCTCAAAGATGCTAAAATACCCATGGTGACTGCATGCCTAGAACCACTGAGCATCTGCACCGTAGGGTCTTGTCTTGTTTAATCTCTAGTGTGTGACTGTTTTATCTAGTACAAAATTCACTAACTTTTATGTGCTTTGTGAAATATGTAAATAGAACTGTACTAAGAACTACTAAGAGAGTTTGCATAGTGGCACAGTTGAAGATCAAAATCTTTGTGAGGGCAGTGTGAATGTTTAGTGGAGGGGGTGAATGAACCCATCTGCACTGTGGGGTATATGATGGGGGTGTGCTTGCAGGCACTGTGGGATTGTTTTCTTGGTAAAGCTTTGCCTCGCAGCACTCTTGGTAATTGTTATGTTTCAATGGAGAGAAAAGTAAAAACATAAATTTGTGATCCCCAGTGTTTAAAAACCATCTGTTAAGTAGAAAAGAAAGGTTTTCTTAGATTATATTATTGTGTTCAACAAATTATGGATATTGATAAGGGAGTAGAATTTTATTATTACACTGTATGATACAAATATCTGATAAATAACCCCAATGTGTAGTTTAGATTGATCTATGACTGGGGCTTGGCAAAGAGATGTTAAAAAAAAAATTGACACTATTCTATTAATTTACTCTTGTTGGCTTTCTTTTATTTTCTTTTTAATCTAGACTGTTGAAGAGCCTGTCAAACTTCCAAATTAATGAATATTCTTTTGGGAACTAAATTGGTCTTCTTTTCAGGTTGAATAATGGAAGCATGGCTCTTATTGTTGTACAAAATACTTCTCGAACAGAGTTTATAAAGCATCTGAAAAGATACACCAGTGTAAAAAATCAGGTACTGTTAATTTCTTTCTGGTGATTATAAAAAGAACAGTTAATCACAAAAGTAGACAGGCTGCAAGAGTTAATGTTAGCATCCTCATAAGGAGACTTAGCTTCCTGTCAGAATACATTAGCCCCCTTTTTATCTGATGTTTTTTTTCTTTTTTTTTAAATCACTAGACTAATACAGATTAGCCTATTTCAGTCCATCTGTTGTGGTTTAAATTGTATTTGTGTTGTACCATAGTTTCATGGGTGTAAAGCCCTTCCACCACAATAAGGAAATCCATGCTGTGTCAGAATTTTGTGTAGTACAGAGATCAAGAACGCAGACTAGGGGGGCATCATGCAGCTCTGTCAGAAATTGGTAAAGTTCATAATTTTAGCAGATCACTGCATGATGTGCTGGTAGCAGTGGATTATGAGCATTGATTTTTAGCAGGTATGCATTCCATCTAGTTATGAATGTTTGCAGAACTGCATTTCAGAATTGTGGTCATTATTCTGTCTTTGAAGAGAAGAATGAAGCATCCAAACACAGATTTTATTGCTGTCCTAAAGACCCACTGCATAGCCTAAGCACACTGGTACTCATTCAAATATTCCAGGATTATGTGAAATTACTTTAACAGGAAGGTTGGTGTTTGAATTCATCAACAGTCAGAGAGTTTGGGGGAGAGGTGGATAAGAATTCCACGTGACAGCACTAACAGCTGAGTATAGGAAATATTTTAAGCTTTTCAGTTATGCTTTTGGAGGAAGGCCTTGCTTTTCTCTCTGCCTTTGTGTTTAGAAATCAGACAAAGAGATGTGGGCCCTACTTCACATTTAAGATGACCATTTACTAGAGTTCTAACTAGCCTGGTTTCAGACAAGATTACTGGTGAAGATGAACAGAGCACTGGAAAAAATCTGCTTGGACTTAAACACTTCCTGAAAGTATTTGGCATGTGCAAAATGTACCACCTCACCTGTAGATTAATTGATTGAGCCCAATATGGGAATGCAAATGGAACAGTACTGGTTTTTTATGAAGCAATACTTAGGATAAAAAAACCCAAGTTAATATATAAATGCTAGCTGGAATATATAATGGCTCATGTGGTCAAAGCTCAAGTTAAATGTTCCCATTTACTTAAGATAAAAAAAAAAAAGGCTAGCTTTCCAGCTTTTTAATTTCAAGTAATCCAGTTTGTTGCTAAGATACCACCTCTATCTTTCATCCTCATTTAATATATATCTGTGTTTGGTTTAGTTCAATTTTCCCTTTGTTGAGACCTACACAGTTCAAGAAGTAAAAGTACAACCAAGGCTTAAAAGTGGACAGGATGCCAAAGAAAATACAGATCTGAATGCTGCTTCTGCAGAAGGAAATTACCCCTGGAATATAGATGGAGATTTAATGAAAGAAGCATCAGAAGTTCATGTTCGGTAAGGTTAAATATTGCATTTAGGGACCATATACCTCTAACAGATTATTTAAATGTCTTGCTTCTGTATATAATACAAATAACATGAAAATTAGGTGCTCTTAGAATAGTTCTGTTGTGGTTAGAAAGCACCACGTGTAAGGTTAAGAAAAACATGTAGTTCTTCAATTGTGGGAAACTTAATGCTGCTTGAGAATAGTTTCCATATCTAGTATCTAAGAAAGAGATTACAAATACATGGCGAAAAAGGAGAATTATCAGCAAAATTAAATGGGCAGTAGCTCATTTTTCTGCAATGCACACAGGATTAGTTGAAGGCACAGAGCTTGGAGTAGCAGTCTGGTATGTAAAATAAAAGGTAGATCTTGTTATAGGATATATGGTTCTAAAGATGACCCTATAGGAATTGTCAGAATGTAATTCACCCTGATTTATTTCCATATAGCAGCTCATACATATTTGTTCTTCCCCTCAACCTCTAAAAGCAGCACACCCATTGCAAGAGTTGATGAAGTTTGATTAAGTTTGACTTCCTTGCTTCACAGGGTCCATCCTCAACTTATTGATCTCTATGGAGTGAACACTGATGACCTGGAGAGTTCCCAAGCAACGTGCAACTGCATATAGAAGGGATGCACTGCAAGTTCTGTAATAAGGAATCCTTTTCTCACCTCTATGCAAAGTTTTCCAAGGTGCTGGACTTGCACTCACTGATGTCAGTTGTTGTAGCAGAAGCTTAACTGGATTGTTTGTAGTATTTCTGGTTTTAAATTCCTATCAAGTTATATATTTTTACCAGGTTGTATTTCACCGTGTAGAAGCTGCTAGGCTTAACAAGAAAAAAATGAAAATTGATTATATTGGTCTCTTACAAATTTGAGGTTCAAGAAGTGTCCACCAGAGTAGGAGAAAATATCTTTTTTTCTTTAAAGTTATTCTAGATTTTTTAGTATGAGATACTTTTAAGTCTGCTGCTGCTATCCATGTTGTCAGATGACTCAGTTCAACTAGAGCTGGCAAATGTAGGTATGGTACCCCCTCATGCTGAAGAATGGTGGCAAAATATAGATTTATGTATTTATTTTTTTAATCCAGTACTTCTATTTCCAGTTATGATTTTTAATGTTGCCTTAATATATTTGCTTTCAAAATGTTTCTAGGCAAATAATATAAAAGACTATGCTGATATCCTTTACAACTTTTCTTTGTTCAAGTGTATTTTAAAAACTGCTCTTTTTACAAAATAAGTATTTTCTCTACCCTAGAACTGAAATGTTATTCAGCATAGTTTTCTGTGTTGCTGAGAATAAAATTATGATAAATAACTTATGAGTTGACTTAAATGCTTCTAATTTCCTTATAGGGCCTAAACATAATTTTTATGAGTGTTTTTTTCGTAACTTATTTAATACTTAATACAATTATTTGAGATGACAGCAAATTAAGACTATATGCTTTCTGGGAACTGGCTTTCTCTGAGATGATGAAAAGTAGCAGACCAACATGTTTTTCCATCTGCAGGACCATGGGGATAACAAATGTTTTCCTGGTCAGTCATCTATGAATCGTTCAGAAGGCAGCTGACAATTAATGGTATGAAAGCTGCACAGTCATGGCTAGAAGGAGTTGGTTTAAGTTCTTTCCTCAGTAAGCAGTCGAGTGTAATGTGAAATCCAGTCCTTTAAAGTTGTTGCTAAATCACGGGCTTAAGCTTTTACAAGAGAGCTATACAACTATATGACTTTAAATACTACTTGTGAAAAAGTCTTACCTGTGCTAAATACACAAGACAAAGAAGTCTTGACTTGACAAAGAAGTCACTTAAAGTACTACAGATGATGAATTAGCTCTTAAGAACAAGCTGTTACCTGTTGTCTAAGTCACAGTGAACAGTCTCCAGTTAAAATTGATGCTGTATCCCATCAAATATTTTTAGCATGCTGACAATTCAAGCTAATCTTCCTAAAGTTGTCTAAAAGGCAATTCTAGCAAAAGTTAGTAGAATTAACTGTAATTAAATAAGTGAAAATTAACAAAATAATTTAACTGGCAGAAGAAACAGCATTCGTGCATTTAACTTTTTTGGGTTCTTTTTAATAAAATGAAATCAAGTGATACTTTATAATCTTCCCACCATCAGGACATTGTACATTCATTTTTTGTCAACTTCGTTTATAAAAGCTCCAAAATTTTGCTTCATATCCTAAGAACAGGCAGCCAATGTGTACATGTTAACAATCAAATTTGAATAGGAAGTGTACAGTTTCCAAGGCAACATTATCTCACATACTGACTTAAGTAAACTGTTTCAAAGAGAAATAAAAAGCTTTGGTTTCACTTCTTTGCATTGTTTGTATGCAAAAGAACATTAATGCTTCTTCCAGTATTTGAGGTATATTTTTCACAGTAATGTCAAACTAATTTCCATTCAAAGGTTTTTTGGTTAAAGTGCAAAAATTCACTAAAGCCATATGGAAGATAAGCATTTTGTATACATTTTCAGACTTGCAAGAATATATTTCATTCTTGACATACTTTATTTTGACTTTTAAAAAAAATATATGCACATTCATTTGTCCTTGCACTGTAGAAGGTTTTAGAGGAAAACATACCTTGGAGTGATCCACATCTTTGGCATCAAATGCAGTGAAAGGAAATTAGAAAATGGTCCCCACTACCTTTAGAATCTGTGGACAACATGGCTTTTATGGCACCAAGCACTCTATTAGCAGAAGCACTTGCTGAAGGCACTCTGTGTAGCTTTTGATTGTCAGGCTAATTCCTTTATGATGGTGCAGCTTCAAAGTGTATGTACAGATGACAGACAGTTCTCCTTACAGTTCAGAGAGACATCAAAGGCCGGGCCAGAAAGGCCAGGCTGCACATTGCTGTTGGAATAACTGATCGAAGGAGTTGTACATTCTCCAGTTGTACTGGGGAGCAAAGTAACGTTTTCTTCCCTGGATTGTACTATTTCACCAAAGCTAGGTGGCAGTGTGAACTTAGCTAGCTGAAGAAACTTCCTGCAGTAGCAGAGCAGTGGTTTGATCCATGATTCTGTTCAGACATTTGCCTTCCCACTGCATGGCTGCTGAGGGTGCCTGTTTAGAGAGTATTTATCTGACAGCTTCACAAGAACCCAAGCTAGCTCTCCAATTGACTTCCTTATTAAGTACTTTCAGGTTAAGGTTGGTACATCTAAAGATAAAATTTGGCCCATTAAGGTTGGCAGTTGGTGTCTCTTGGGTATGCATGTCTCTGTTTTGTCAGGTGAAGTCTGTCTTTTTTTTTTTTTCAGGTTCTGGAAGAATGCCAGCACTAAATACTACTAGGATAAGTACTATAGAAAAATCTTTAAATAAATAAAAATAAATACTTGCTTTAAAAAACCCCCACATAGAAATAATTAATTGGAAAAGTCCAGAACATCATGGCAGCACTATCTGAGGAAAGGATGAAACAAATAGTTCTGTCATGTTTGCAAGTACCATGTTAAAGATGGCAACAAATTATGATTTACAATACTTTTCTCTACAGCTGCATATCCAGGCTACCCCACATAATTCCCTGCTCTGAATCCACCTTCCTGGTTCTGGCTTGCCTGGGTGTCTAAGTCTCTTCAATGATGTGGTTGTGCCTGTGAAGCCAAAGCTTATGAGGTTACCTTCAGAAGCCCGAGAGAGCTTCTGACATCCCTTTTCTACATCCATGTGCTCTACTTACAGTCCTTCTATCGGTTTAAGCTAATTTACCCTTGCTAAACTGCCAATACATGATGAGAGAGGATTTCTTTTTCAATGTCTAATCCAAATATTATTGAAACTTCAAAACTACTAGAATAACTCATGCTAATATGTTTGAAATCTGACTTTCCAGGATTGGCCAAAAATTATTACTTTCTCAAAATAGTTCTTTCCAATAAGTAATTTTTCTTCTCTTTAGTGTTCTTCTGTCTGTTTGAAACCACATGTATATATATAGCATTTCAAATACTACTGTGAGACTTCAGAACCAACTGTTTTTCCACTTTCATTTTAGAACAACAGTACTGTAAGGTATAGTCCTCCATACAGTTCAAGGAAATAAAAGTGTGTTTGTAAGAGCAAGTGCGCTCAAGGCCTAGTTTTCTTGTTGCTGATGTTTCTTCTGTGAATTAACCTGCATCTTAATTTCTTCATTTTAAAATCAAATGTTTATTTGCCATCTTAGTCATCTTTGTTCCCAGTTGTAAAACTCCAGCTGCCTCTTCTGTTCGTGTCTTGAGGGACTGGTTTGTATTGCCTTTTGAAAAAGCCGATCTGAAATACATAATTTTGGAATCTGTCAGCAACTCTTGGTTATCAAATCTAAATCATCATAAAAGATGAATGAAAATAAAAATACATATGTATGGCATTTATATATTATGCTATTTGCCATTGCTCTGTCATACAAAGTAATCAAGTGTTATTCATCAATCAAAAAAGTAGGTTTGCTTTTTCTTTTTTTACTTTTTGGGAGGCTAATGCTCTTCTGCAAGAAGTAAGGACATAGGGGCTTGTGAATTGTAACAGTCCACTGAATCCAATATATTTAAAAATGTGAAACAGTAATAAAACTTTCCTGTTAAATTTAATTTCTACACTTCCATGAAAAAATGATGAAGAAAATCTCCACATCGGTAAAGAAGTGAACAATCTCTTAACGGCTTGTCAGAGAAGCTGCATCTCTCATAGTTTTCTCTTTTACTTATGCACAGAATTTTTTTAGTATTTATATTGCAGTTTGAAATCTTGAACATTTTATTCTGGTATGAAACTGTTGTAGATTATTAGTCATCACATGTCAAGTGACAGTAAATGTGAAGCACCATCCCAAAAAAATGATTCATTAAATTACACAAATAATTTGCAAACATGAGATGTCATATAAGACACTGTAAAAGGATTTGTGGTGTTGAATAACAGAAAATGTAGAATATGCAGAAGATAAAATGGAGAAGTACTTTTGAAAAAACACAAGTTACAGGAGGAATTATCTTTCTTTAGAAAGGACAGATCATAATAAAATGTTATTTATCCTTTAACCTGCATTAACAGATCCAAAAATCCTCCAACAGTGTGAATTCCTGACTTGAGAACAACTAAGAAATACTGAAAACCTACCTTCCATAATATAAATGAAAGAAGCAAAAACAAGGTAACACCAATTATTAAGCCTATGGCAATAATTAGCACAGTAACATGGTATTTTGGCTTTAGGTGGTGCATTCCTTCCAAATAGACCTGAAAAACAGAAAATAAGTTTAGTGCTAACTGATTATTTTTATTTTTTCGCCCCTAAACGATACTAAAACAAACTAGGAAAAATAGTTACATTCTCAAGTAATTAATAGTATAGTCATTGCCTGTGTATGGATATGCAAATAATTCCACAATTTTAATTGCTGTTGGTTTTTCTACTTTAACAAGTTTATCACAAATTCATTAAGAGAATCCTTACATATGCGACTTGCTTGTCCTTATGTAGTTCAATAACTTTTGCATTTTTTTCTGGCCAGGCTGTTGCTCTTACTTCAAACTTCAATGCTGAGGCATCATCCTGATTAAAAAAAATAATTCTATCTTTTAAAAAATAACTTCAACACGTTGATTCCTGCCCATCAGAAACAGTAACACAGCTGCTCACAGAAACAGAATCTCATAAAAACACACAATGGTGCCTTTTTCTGATCACAAAAGAAATTAGACCAGAAGCTGGAATGAAGCCAGGTTGGATTTTACTTGAGTCCACATCCACACTGCTTTTCTTAGAAAAGTACAATTATGAGTTGAAATTAAATCCCAATCCCACATAACCCAGCCAGAATAGGCAAAGCAATACATACCATAAATAAAGTGATAAACTAAAATACATATTTTTCAGTGGTTTTCATTTTTCATACATCACCTTGAGCCTTAGCATTGAAAACATAATAGGTTAAAACCCCAAAGCTTTATATTTAATCATACTGTTTGCAAAAATAGATTAATAACTAGAAATTGTATGATGAGAATACTGCAAATATGTCCTGAAATATTCCCATCAACTATGAAAAATTTATGTGTTACCATTTCTAAAAGTGAAGGAGTAGCCTCTAGATGCAACTGAACAGTCGCTTCTTTTCCACTTTCCATGTTGCCAAGATTGCAATGTATTTGTAAGCAAAGGCTGTCATTTTTCATGCAGTACTGTAGAAGGGAGGGAAAGGTTAAAACTAAAGTTATCAACTTTACAATCTTAGTATTAAAGACACTCAGGAACTGAGTAAAATAAAAAGATCTATGTTTGTTCTTGAAAACTGAGGGTGTAACTCCAGGTTGTCATCCATCACTGTCAGTCCATAGGTGCTAAAGGTACAGTAATAAGGGACCAACCCAATTGTTATAAAAAACATATTTTTCTAAAAAATTCAAGTTTTTGTAGTCTGAAAAAGAACGATTTTCATAATTTGTTTATATGTTTGGTTGGTAAGGATCAACAAACAAAGTTGATCCTTACACCTGTACACTGACAACTGGCACCGCTTCACTCAGCTTTGGAGAAGACAAAATGTACATCATTATATTCTTTATCCAGTAGTACAATGCTGAACTACTGATCTGATATTCTAGTGCAGGCTGTCTCTGAATCCCTGAACTGGTACACCTTGTAATGTGCTCACTTAAAAGTCCCAAACTAGCGTTTAAAAAATGTTCAGCTTTTTTTTTTTTTTTAAGATGAAAGATTAAAAAACACTGTACTTTATCAAACACAAGTTGCAGGACACAGATTTCTGTGAGAACAAATCCTCAGCAGGGCAACACTAAAATAACAGTTCTGATTTGGACAGCGCAGTCAAGTATCTGATCTCCAGCAGGGTCCTTGAGCAGGTACAGAGGGATGAGCTGGAACAGGCCAGGCACATACGACATTCTTCACAACCTCCCAAATATTTTTAATGAGAACTTCCCAGCCAAAAATGATTTCCATATATTTTGTAATTCTTATGGACTTTCAGTCCCATTAACTTGCAGTGTCTTTCTTGGAATTCACTTATTTTTAGCATCCATAATACCCTTACGGAAGAACTTCAACCATGAGTACTACTTTTTGGGTTTTCTTACCTAGCTCCTACTAGTTACATTTGATGGCACTTTTTTGGTGTGGAAAAGACAGTATTTGATCTGCATACTTCATGTAATTAAGATAAAGCCTGATTCTGCCTCATGCATCATTTTCTATTTGTTATTGAATATCCTCTGCTACCCTGTTTGCCTGCTCCTTCAGTTACACACTCCTTTGGCAGTTCTTTTTAGGTGACTGTCATCCACTGACTTCAGCAATGTGTCATTAATCAACTTTCTCATTTCAGTTCTCACCTCTTTCACTAAAGTCACTTATGACTACACTGAACTTACTACAGGTCCCACCACAAATCCTTGGAAGACTGCTCTGTTGACCCCATTATATAAGATGTACTGTTGTCTTAAGACTTATTCATACAGTCATTTATTTCCCACTGATGCTAAAAGACAGACCTTACCATTTGTCTCTTAGTAGGCTTTGAAAAGAAAGTGACGACATCCTTTAATATATTTTCATTTTTTTCTGCTGCAGTACAGTTTCTGGAATATTTATTATAGTAGCACTCTCCAACTGTTGTCTGGAAATAAATATAACATCATTACTTTTAGAATTTAAATATCAGATCATAATCAGAATACAGATTTCTGAAAGGTTCAAAAGAAATATAAATTTTATTTTCAGAATTCTGAAACATATGGGGCTGAAGATAATCCTGTTCTTGTTCATTCTGCTTCACCACAGCTAGCAAATCAAACTCATACCTAGTTGGCTATGCTCTGCTTCTCTTTTTTATAGAATTCATATAGCTAATAATATATGTTGAACCTGTGCTTACCTTGATATTCAATGTGTTGAATAATTTGAAGTCCCTGGGTGGAAAAGCATTTGGTATCATTATCTCTAAGTTAGTGTTTGGAGACATGCTTGGTCCTGCACTGATAACCTTGTGGGGAAAAGTGTTATACAGTTAAAGCTTCAATGGCAGCTACTCAAGTAACAAATATATATATATAAATACAAAAAGAACTTCACAGAATGGGGTAGCACCTGTGCTGTTATGCTGTCATGAAAGTGGGTTCTGCTGGGAGTTCTAACATTTAGTTTCATTCATTCTGAAGGCTTACTGAACCCTTCACTCCTCTGAAGCCAATGAGTAAGTAGTGCTAATCTGTGATGACTACCCTGAGGTCATACAGCCTGTTCCAGGAGAATATGGAAAAGGAACTAGGAGAGATTTATGTCTAAATTCCTGCTTTTAATCCACTGGAGACAAATTTGATACCTACAGATCCTCTTATAAGAAGCTCCTAGTTCCTTTTTCTTACTGTAAGATAATTCCTTTTTAAGTGTTTCTTAACAGAAAAAGTGGCAAGTCAAAACTGCTCTACCACTTTCAGTCCTGCTTGTGCTAAGAATTTTTGTTCTGATCATTCAGTGGAAGATTTTCCAGGCCAAAAAAAAGTGTTCTAAGAGGGATTAACAGCAACTTCCCACCTCCAATGCACAAGTTACTTACTGTGCTCTTGTACTCTTAAGAAGTTCCTTTACTGACTGCAGAGACTGTCACTAGATACACTAAGCATTAACCTTCAAAACAAGGATGACAGGATTTACAAAGGAAAATTCTTACATGGAAAGTGAAGTTGATATTCTCCTTCATACATGTAACTGGTGAATCTTTCTCTTCTGTTCCATAAACAAACACAGCTGGTGACACAAACCTACAACGGTTTAGAAGTTGTTAATTAACGGAATTGCTGTATATCCTTAGCATAACCTCCTGTTCCATGCTACCTCCAGTAAGATTGGTTCAAAGAAAATACCCAAGTTTGCATTTGAGTAAAGCTAGGAACACAGAGTAGAAATCCTCTACCTTTGGAGTAAGAATTATCTGCATTTTTACTCTTCCCTCTTAAAAAGGCAGATGAATCAGAAAAATTCATAAATCCCAAAATCCCAACACTATGCTCCATGAATGCCCCACAACAAACCAGAATATGGTCCACGTTAAGCAAGGAAGCTGAGGATCTGCTATGCTCTTATTAAATACCTCTTTATATAAAAAAAACCAAACTCTGTTTTTAAAAAATATTAGTCTGTTAAGAGACAAGTTTGAAGCACCATAGATACCAAGGGGGTCTCATCTCAGAATTGTGGAAACAAAATCTTAGAAGTATATGGGTCAGACCCCAGGATAGCTGTGCCATGTCATTCCTAGGATTTTTCAGCTACATCACCTTCTGCTTAAAAACTTTGTGAGTTTAGAACAGTAACAAGACAACAGTTCTACAGATGTGCAGGTATGCCGACAGCTGACTTACCCATGGGTATTTAACTCAATCTCATATTTTAGAGGTACAGCTAAAGTTAGTGAGTTATCCAGCAACATGTTCCCATCTTCATTTTTACTATAAAAATACAATGACAAAAAATCTGTATTGAAGGCATCATCATATGCTATGCATTATTTCTGTAAACTAATACTAAACAGACATTGCAGCTTATAAAACCCAAAATATTTTATTGCTAACAACATGTCAGACACAAAAATCCCCACATTTTAGACAGGCAGAAAGCTGCTCATTATTTAAATATCTATTACCTGGTTTTTTGGATAATTTCTCTTGCTCTACAGATATGCAACCACTGTACTTTATTGCAATTGTGCTAAGTCTTTCCAATGTTCCCTAGTCTGTTTTCCAAAGCTAATTTCATTGAGCAATTTTTATTAGACTTTACCAGGTAGCATTAATGATGATGTTGAGGTCCTCCTCTGCTCTGGTAAAGGAGCTTGCATCCAAGAGGAAACTATAATCCAGCTGTAGAACAAACAAAATTTTGCTTATATATCATAAGACAGTTTAAATAAAAGTATTTTATTAAACTAATTTATAATTTCCTGCTCTAAAAAAATTCAGAACTAAGAAACACTTGATTTTTGTGTCTTCTACTCTCTTTCTATTGATCTAACATATTTGTCTGTAGTCTTAGTCAGCTCACTTGTCTAGAACCCAAGCACAATCAGTTGATACATAATACATTGTTGTCCCTTAATGAATTATTCCAGCAACGGTTTAAGCAAATAATTTTAAAAGTAACAGGAGAGATACAGATACCAACATGATAAAAGATGTTAGTTGAGAATGAAGAAGAGATTCTGAAAAACAAGGGGTTTTTTTTTCCTCCATCATAAATCCTCATAACATATTTAGGGTGTTTCTAAAGCTAGGAATTTCACACATTGCTTACCTTTGATTTTTGATCTACATATAAATAACCAACACTGCACTCAAGTTTTACTGCATGAATTTCTTTATCTAACACATCACAATGTATCTGTTTTTCTTCCTAAAATAAAGGACAAATGATTAGTCATTAAAAAAAAAACAATTTTTTTCCCAGACATTTAAAATTACATGCACACACTGAAATTGGGTGCTTTATATTTTCCTGAACTACGCATTTGTTATTTCACTGATGCAAATATACAGGACATTCATATAATTCACAACCACTTTAACATAATATTTTATATGGATTACTGTATCTGGTTATTTGTCTGCTGCTTGCTTATAGTGAAGCGAAGGCTCATGTTAAAAGCCAACCTCAGAAAGGTGGATCAGGGGGATTCTACAAAGACAACAGTTATTTTTAAAAGGCAGAAAGAGTACAGTTTGTTTTGTGACCTTGTATTTGTGAAGAGGACAGATTCAATGAGATCTTTGTGATCAGTGAAAACACGATCATCAGACAAAAAGAAGCCATAACATCCTGAAATACATTTATAAACATATTTTTTATTATTCAAGTTGTTATTGAAATTATTTAAGTTACTGAATTAATTAAATTGCACTTGCTTTAGGTAGCTACAAGTCTGAGAACTTAAAAACTGGTGTTTCGTCAGCTTTTTTTGGCAGGAGGGGGATATGTGTTATGTGGGTTGTCAGTATCTAAAAAAGCTCAACAATCCATAAACATAATTTGAAAAATGCCTAACTGAGAAAGAAAAATACCAAAGGATTACTCTTTGAGGGATTTTTTTTCTTACCAATTCTAAAACTCGAATGAAATAAAGACCTTTAGGGATCTGAATGTTGAGGATAGTTTCATATGCATCATCTCCAACATTAAGCAGAGAAACATTCAACAATAAAGTCTTCATGCTTCCAACAACAAGATATGTTTTCTTATCATGAGGCCTGAAAAAATAATTATCATAATATAAATGAAAAGTAATTCTATATACAGCTTGTTTGCAAAAATTTTCCTTTGCTGCCCTTTTAATTACTTTCAGCTGGTTCTGACAAAGCTCTGTTGGAGATGTAAAGAAAGGTTTTACTCTCCTGTAACTGAAGGTACAACACCAGTTATAAGATGGTCAACTCCAGTACTGTACCTTTTAAAGTGGTTAATGCGAGAGCAGGAAAATTGTTATCAGCCCAGTTGTGCCTATGGCCTTTACAAGATCAGTCCTTCCCTTTACAGACCAGAATAGCAATGTACCACTGCTACAGTATTTTCAGACATTATTTCATAATTCACTCTTTGCACTCAAGATATAGGATTCAGTTAATATGAAACTCATCACAAAGAGGGCAAGTGAACATGCCTAGCTTATGATCTATGTGATGTTCTATAATCATGTTACAAGTACAGACATCCTATGGGGGGCCAAAAGTAAACTTCAGCTTGACATTAAAGTTTAATTAAGACCTGTAGAAAGGCTGCCTAGAAATAGACATTTATCAGATATTCTGGCTTGAAACCAAAGCATTAGTCACTGAACACCTTTGGGAAAGAAGCTGGCACTGAGAAAAGCAACAGAAGGCAAAAGCACTGCATAATCAGATAGGTTCCAAGACAAAAGCGAATTGAAGAAAAACACAATGTTAACATTTCGGTAGCTTGTCAAGTTTAGGTTAAATTTTAACATTGTTTTACTAGTTATATGCCTACCATTCAGTCCTCTTATATGTGTTAAAGCCAAGCTCATTAACAATATGCTGTCACAAAGATGCCTCCCAGCTTAACACACAAGTACACAAAAGCACCAGGTGCACATCTGGGACTACAACAAAGCTGAACTAGAGCTTTTCCCTGGTAATCATATTTCATTCTTCATTAAAAAATGCATGATGCAGACTAGAAATTTACAGACCAGGCCAAAATCTAAGCAATTTAAACAAAACATGATAGTGTATACATGAAGACTCATAACTCAGTAAGTAAAGCATTACATTGCCACCCCTATTTGATTTCATTCTTTTAAAACCAGAAAGAAGTGTTTGCTCTGCTCTTCAACGATAACGAATGCATTCTGTCTAGACAAAATAAATTAATGCTTCACAGCTAACTAGTTTTTAATCGAGATTCTAGGGGCACAAGGTAATTTAAGGTGATACTTCACACTTTATCAAGATATTTAGACTATTTATTTACACTGCAAATCTGCTACTAGTACCTAATGTCAAGCAGGTTTGTTGTAATCTGTTTTCCTTTCTTTGAGTTTTGAAGTACTTACGAAACTGCATTGCTAATTTCATGAACGAAAATGCTGCACAATCTTTCTTTCTGAAAAGTTTATGAGCATTCAAATAAAATAACCATCCAGCTTAAGAAAATTAAAGGGCTTATGACTCATGCTACGAGCCATGTGTTAAAGTAGGCAGAAAGATACTTATCTTACTCTGAAATCTATGAATATGAAAAAGCTCGTGCTCAGGATCACACAGGTGTGATTAATCAGCATTATATGATTGTCATCATCTCTCAGTGTCATTTTAGGTTGTTCAACCTAGTATTTCGATTCAAGTAGAATCAACTTTAAAAGTGATAAATCACACAAGAAACAAACACCTAATTAGCTGAGATTCACAACAGGTACAATTTCTCTTTTTGCACACCAAAACCCCACATTTCTTACTTTGAAATACAATAGTCAGTAAAGAAAAACGTTTTGATGATAAAATATAACTTAAAATATGGCTCTTTTTCCTCATTTATTTAAGAATATTACATCTTCAGTTTTATACTCATTGAGACTTTGTACAGTGCAAATACGTCTTCAGAAGATCAGCAGAAATAACCAATAGTTTGTCAATTTAACAGTAGTTATGATCTCTGCATATTGAGTGCGCTTTGTGCAGTGTATCTTAGTCCAGTTATCTATGTTTTTGGGAAGAAGATGTATGTTGAGCTGTAAAATCTTCTAAATATGTAGTAACAGTTCTTCAATTACATAGATTTCTGGTACATTTCCTGGAAGATTTATGATTTAAAAATATTCTTCAACTAAACACAGCTCTAATCCTTGTATTTTCTCAGGGAGTCCACAGTCTACTTTTGCAAATTCATGTTATTTATATATAAAAGACTAAGGAATAATTTAGATAAAATCTGACTGAATCATTCTCAAAACAATGAAAGCTACATTATACTTACTTTGGAAAAACAACTTTTCCAGAAACTCTTAAGTCAGCAGAGCAATTTTCTTGGGAGCAATGTCGTGCAAAAATAAACTGTAAAAGCCAAATTAAAAAAAAAAAAAGGCACTTCAGCGTATTATTCAGTAAGAGTATTTAACAGAAAGAAACCTATCATCTAGTAACTAAGTATTTGGAAGTGTCTGATAGCTCTTACTCCTAAAAAGCAATTCCATGAGTCTATGATTTACCATTCTGTGCATCCAGAGTAACAGTGGAGAGAGAGGCTTTCCAGACTCAGTGTCTCACAGTAAAACCAGTGGGTGTACGTTCAGACAAATTTTTAAAAGTAGTACATAAAGAGAGCAGAGTGTTTTAAAAGATCCAGAACTGATCTCTCTGCAGTCTCTCCTTCAACATAAGATTTTCTTTACACAACCTTTACTTATCATATTGTCAGAAAGGTTTGATGAGAGTAGCGACACCATAAGTTGCATGTGTCTGTGCCTTGGTTGTCAGTGTGCTGCTATAGAGCATGTTTATGTCACTATATTCAACAACACCCTCTTTATTCTCTATAATTCTGAGGTTACTAAAATAAAATTTTGAATGAAGATGAAAAGGTAAAGCATGCCATATGAAAGAAGTTTTCACATATCTCAAAAGTTCTGATGGTCAACTGTATCTTAATTACATGAAGGTTACTATTTGTGAAAAGTCATAATGTGTTTATGACCATTTGGTAGTTGAAAATTCAGTGCATTCTGGTTTTTGCTAAAGTCAAAGTCTACTAACACAGTAAGTTTCTTTTGGAGGGGAAAAAGTTAATTTCATATTTATGAAAGGATACAGAATATACTCTTTTGTTCTCCCCTCAGACTGTGTCTGAAAACTTGCAATACCTTCAAAGAACTAATATTTCAGCAACATTGTCAAAAGACTTCAAGATTAATAGCAACATGATATTGTGTATTTAACACAGAATTAATTTGAAAGAACTGTTTTATAGTGGAAAGTGACTCATACAGCATAGCTGTAAAAGAATACATATTTCAAAGAGTGAATTTCATACATGTGTGATCTGAGGTATATAGTATTATATATTCAGGCAACTTCTCAGCACATACCTTTTATTTATTTTTAAATCATAATACAGATTGTATACAAGTTCTGTAACCATCTTTTAGCAAAAAATTAGGCATTTTTTTAGCATTGTAATTTATTAATTAAGATCAAGGTACTAGGTGTGGGCCTGGAAAATGCATTCCTGGAAAATGCATGCCATGGATCTGTGAAGCATTTTTAACTGAAGACTAAACCACAAATATTTACTTACTACATAGAAAAAAAAGAGAAGTCATACACTAACCTTGCTTTTTATAATATCTTTTTCCTTCCTCCGTTGAAGAACAGGTTGAAGTGGTGAAAATTCTTGAGCATTTCTTTTCTGTAGAATATGATGCCCCAGACGATAACTCGCTTCAACATATACAGGAGTCAAGATATCCCTTACATCTTTCTATGAAAATTGGAAACCTAATAAGTTAATCATATAAGACAAGACATGTATGCTTATGTTTTAAAGTTATAAGGTTGCCTAGAACTAACTAAAACAGCAACACTTTTTTTTCACATGTAAAATAATTCCATATGGCTCATATACTTTTCCAGACATCTCTGTTGCTGAAGGAGGTAATCAGAAACACAGAAAAGCATAATCTGTTCAATGACAGCATCAGGCATTTCAGAATGGAAGATTCTTCTGTTATGAGAAATCTTATTGAATAGTGAACCTACTTCTGTCAATAAAACTGCCTTACACACCTATGAAATGCTGTACTGCCCAAGCAGAAAAATAGGGAAGAGTTGGCTAAAATGGAGAAAGCAAAGCAGTGGGATAATGCCAGACAAAACCAGTGGGTATTTCTGTATGAAATCAAAAGGAGTTCTCCAACGGTACCATTGAATCAGGGCTTGACTGAATTTTATTTTTATACCTCTTTATTTCTCATTCTGTGTTAAAAAAGATCAAACACCTCAATAAATGACTGTTTTGTAAATGAAGCCTTGACTGCATAGGAATGTTGCAGATCAGAGTCCAAACTACCTACTTGTGAAAACTGAACAGCTTGAAGCACCAAGTACTAGCAATAGCAAACCTGATTAAATTATTCCCTAAGTGTAGGGGATAGATAGACACTGATTGTCCCTCCACATGGGCACTACTTTAATTCTTATCTGCAAGCTTGTGTTAGCAAAACTGCACATTATCTAATTCATAATAATTTTCCACAAGGTCTTCTCTGCATCTGCTTTATATTACTTCCATTATACTAATTAGCTATTAATTAGCCTTTACTCAAAATACATAAAATTTGTATTGTCTCTTGCAAGGACTGTACTTGACAGACATTCACACTTACTTAACTTTAGGAGCTTCAGTGGGTGGAAGGAGATGCTTATAATGCTATTAATTAAGAACTAAGAAGAAAATTGAATTCTATGGAGGAAAAAGTACTAATGATAGACTATAGGAAGTGATGAGCCAAATCAATTCCTTCCTCCTACACAAATGCCTGTGACGCTGGTACAGCAATCTGTACAAGGTTGGCTGTCAATCAGATCTCTCTTAGTTTACAAAACTCTTGTAAGTAAGTGGCAATTTTCCATTGCTCCTGTAAGAAACATTCACTTAGGTGCAACTACCAGTTGAGATGCATCTGGGCAATTTTCCAGTAGACAACATAACCTTTCCTTTCTACCCAGAAGCTTTATCGTAAAGAATTGGCTTCTAATGGTGTCATAAACAAAAAGTAAGTGAAAGGAAGAAAGAAGAAAAATACATGGAAGGATTTTTCCCTGCAGGTTTTTTTGTAGCTGTAGAAAATTAAGTCTATTTTCCAGCCTCTGTGCAGGATCAACTGCATCAGTCACCCTGAGAGATGTTTGTTTCAAAAGGTCACAGAATTGCTACCTTGAGGATTTTAAAGAAAAGGCTAAGCAAACTAGTCTATTATTTTATTACCCTTGTTTCCTCTTACATCTAAATAATCCCTGTCCTTAGTATTTCTTTAAAGAATTCTTTCCCCCCTTAGATAAGGTCTTAGAGGAAATAAGTCTATTTTTTTCTACGTTTAATGAAATGTGGTTCCTTTTCGCTCATTGGTTTTTATTGTTTGTTGTGGTTTAGGACTTCCAAGTTCTTCCCATTTATCCTCAAAATTTTGTTGGAATACACAAACTTCTAAGATGTTTGACAGAATTAATGACTTTTACTCTTCCTTCTCCATTGAATGGCCTTAAAAATATTACATCCTTGTCCTGATTTCAGGGTTTTTTCCACTTTCAAGACAAGTCCCTCATTCATCTTTCAGAGGGATACATCAAGCATGAATATGACAGTTCAATCCCTCCAGGGCAACAGTGACTTTGGGACTACTTTGCAGTTAAGATCTTACTGACTAGATTCTTAATAACTTATTTCTAAGTCACTATCATACTCGGTTTGAAAGGATGGTTGCTGTTGGATCGAACTCTACTTCTGAAACCAAGAGCCAGCTTCCTGCTGCTCAGCAGCTGGTGCCATCTCTGTTGCTGGTGTGAGTACAGGCCTCCCTGGCCAGCTGACACCCTGCGGGTCTCCAACAGCCTCCTGCTGAATGCCCAGTGCTCTGGCAGCACTTCTGCCTCAGTGGCTTCTCTTCTGAAGCACTTCTACCAGCAGATTTCTTCTACAACAGAGTTGCCTCTACATCTTCACAGACGGAGAACTGTAACCGTGTTCACTACAAAACTCATGCAGGAGAAAGACGTATCTGTGCAGGCTTCACATTTGTAAGCAGAGGAGTAGAGAGATCATTTTTTCAGCACAGTGCACATTCTCCATATTGTTCAGATCTAAATTCATTAATGAAACTCTCACGAGTGCTCTTCCTGCCCTTTTCCATCTTTAGCTTATATGAATATTCCCCTTGGTGAGTGCTGCATCCCTTGGAGGGGAAAAAAAAAAAATATCAAACAACCCCAAGCAAGTGCTCTTCTTCACACCCAGCTAGCCTTCGGCTCCTTGCAACAAATTCACAAAACAGACCACACTATAAACCTTGAACTATAGACTGTTTTCTAGCAATTGCCTTCATTTCACTTCCTATGGATCAGGGATGGGCTCTTTTCTTATTAGCTAAGTCTACCTTAACTTCTCACAGTAAAAATGGGAGCATGTGTTCTTTGAAATAGTTACAAATGACAAAACATAATAAAAATCACAAGTTTTAAGATTTTGCACTAAGGAGTTCATTGGAAAGTTCCATCAGAAACATTCAAAACATGCATGTTATACTGTATCTTCTTGGTTGCTCCAAAACGGCCTCACTCTATGATCTGTCATTCATAAAAAATGGTGAAAAATGTCAAGACTGCTCATGTCCTATTTCATCACTGTGATTATCATTATTCTGCACTTTCTCGCCAACATAAGAGATGGCAGACTCTCTGACTTCTCTACAGAAAGCTGAGAAAGTATCAGAATTAGTATATAATAAACGTGGAAGTTATGAACACAAATATTTTACTTTCAAAATGATGTGATGCAATTGTAAACGAAATAGGTTTCTTTGCAGCAGGTATGCTTTTCAAAGGAGACCAAAGGATTTACAGGACAACACACACTGAAAATTACATTACCCTCATAAATGCTGGATGATCTTTGCAGGCAGTATTCTTGCTATAAATCTTTACTTTTCCTGAGATTGTATCAGATGTTCCGTTGGAAGAAAAATAGAACCTTGCTTGTGTATCCTCTTTTCTGGTCACATCAACACTCAGATTATAAAGCAATACTGCAAAATAAAACCCAGGGAAAATAAAGGTTGTAAAATCTTTAGGTGTTCTGATTTTCATGAATTTATGATAGAAATTACATCTTCTGACTCACTTCCTCAAGTATGTTCTGTAACATCCATTTTAAAATGCTCTGCTTAAAAATGCTCTGACATAAATCCATACCTAATGAAAGCTTCTCATACTCTGAAAATTGATTGCTTCATGACTGTTCCCTGATACATGCTTTTACATCAGGGATAGTTTTATCAGGTTATATTTATAGTTTTCTACCAGAATCTATTTAAAGAAAACCCACTTCAGTTACTTGACAAATTACAACAAACTGGTAGGTAAACAAACACTGACAAATATTGTTGAACTTCACAGGTTTTTCTATGTAAGTTAGCACGAATTGCTATGATAGCAAGTTGCAGAGCACTGCTGATCTTTTACTTAATCTTTGCCAAAAGTTGAGCTAGATTACCTACAATTTCTACTACTTTTTTTATGAAGTTGAAGAGTCTCATGTCCAAGTCCAGCAAGCATGATCCAGTCTGACTGCTCATCTTTCAAAATGAATATGAATATCAAAAGATCTGGACTTGTAACTCTACAGTTCATCATTGCAATATGTTCTCTGTAACGTGTTCCTAAAGGATATTTTATGTTCTCACATAGAAGAGTTAAACAATTTAATTTTATATACCATGTATTTGCAGGGCTGTTTGCAGTTTACAAATAGCACACGACAAGTAGGTTAAAAGCACCCAGGCAATAGTCAAATTTAGACTGTAAATTATCTTAAATAAATTCACCATGAATATTCTTCTGATAGATATTGCTTCAAGCAATACTGTTTTTTGTCAAAAGCAAAACAGGCATTATATAAAAGATAATACAAGATATATTTTTCAGTAATTTTGGTGGGACTCCCTCTCTTTCATATCATGTTCCACGATGGTATGATCAGGTGCTTGAGCTATTTTAGGAAGGAACTGTCTTCTCTCTATTGCTAAGTGGAAGTCTGCATCCCACAGCAGTCCCATATGGTTTGGTCCATGCCTGGGAGGACTGCTTTTAGAGGACATCTCAACTTTTCATTTTATTCTGAACTCAGATTAATGGTCTACTAAATACCAGTAGCATTATTCTGGAAATAGGTGCATTTATATTGAATACATATACTGTTTTTTTTTTTCCCAGTAGCTTACCAACATAACCAGGTACCTCTCGTCCTCTATAGGTAAAGCATATCTTCAAATTCATACAGGTGGCAGGCTGGTCATTTTCCATGCAGTTTAAATTAGTTCGATTTATTGAATTAGGATGTTTTAAAGAAGCTTCAACAATTATCACTGGTTTTGTTCTAAGAAGAGAAAAGAGTAAATGCTCACAAATAATGTTCAGAAATAGCTTACACAATCTGTGCAAAATGAACCATTTTTGACAATCTATTTTTATATTTTACCATCATCATTTTTAAGCTATTTGCATTTTTTAGATAGCTTCAAATAGTTCTATGTGCATTACTTGTTGCCTCAAGAAGTTTCAGAATTATATTTTCATTTTCTTCAAGGTGTTTACTTAAATGTTTGATTTGTAGACCATTCTAGAGCCTAATGACTGAAGTTCAAGACATCAATAAGAATATAATGAGATTAAATTATACTACTGAGTTTTACTAAACTACACTAAAAAACAGAGTTAAGTTGTATGGTCTTCAAAGGCACTGAAACACAGTGATCTCACCTCAGCACCACAGCAGAATCGGAGAAAAATGCACCAACTGCTACATCTGTACAAAAAAAAAAAACAAACGTATCAATAAGCATAATTTGTCAACAAGAATTACTTCTCAGGTACAAGCATTTTATAGCATTTTCACCTTTTGGTCAGCATTAAAACACCATTTGCCCTTTATTTATAAGAAGGGATATGCTGATATTCAAAGGTCCAGACAATGATTCCTGAAATACTTGTCCACTGTCCATTAACACTGCATGCTCATTTACTGGACTTCCAGATATTGATAATGTTATGATTTGATTTCTATTCCATGTTTAAGTGGCAGATACTGAAGGACAATTCAGCTAAATAGGAGGCACTTGCCTTCTTTCTAATCCAGATATTCAATATTGCTAAACACACACACACACACACATATATAGTTATATATGTATAAAAAATGAATTGCTTATATATATTATATGCATGAAATTATACATAGAGAGAAAGAGAAAAATTATTTAATTTATTCCAAGCTAACTGAAACCTATTAATGCGACGAGGAAAGAAATACACACGGTATATATACACACCTATCAAATGAGGTAGTAAAAATGAATTGTCAGATGACTCTAAACGATACAAGGGGCTGAGGATGACTTGCAAATCAGTAAACAACAGGTGACCTGAGAGCAGACTACTTGTAAACTATCTTTTAGCCCAGCAGTACAAATTAACCTGGGTAACATTTCTGTGGGCAGAGCCAGAGCACACACCATGCAGTTCATGGTAACTTTGCGCTTTTACATCCGCAGGGGCAGGATAGACATACTTGACCTGACGTGACACTGATCTGCAAAATGTTAAAATATTTAAAATATAATAAATATATAAAGCAATTAATGTATACTTGGAAACAGCTAACTTGTTTTACACCAAATTAACACTACCATGTTGTGCCCACAACAACTCCACAAGGGTCTTATTCAATACCATGAGCCCTAAGAGGGGTTAACGTGTTGTTCACACAGAGTCAAGGAGCTCATCATTCCTGGCAAAATCCAGACTATGTGAAGGCCAGTAATATACTTAGGTTGGCACACTAATCTGCTGAAGAAACATGCTTCCAGCGCCCAAACCAGCTCATTGTGACATTAGCAGATGAGATAGCTGCTTTAAAAATAAAAATTATGTTTTTCTTACTCTTGTGCACTATGATCTTACTATTGCATTGTTCTCAGTCCTCAAATAATAGTTAGATGACCGTGAAAATTGACTGCTTGGCCTCAGTTTTACCTCTTCTTTTTTCTTTCCAAAACACAAGATGTGACATGCTGTCTTAACAGATCTTGCTTCTGTTAAAAGTATCAAGTAGCACAGTAGTGTTGTTCCCTATGAATCTCTACTCTTTTAAAAATGAAAAATAAAGAACATTGTTTAATTTACCTTGATATCCATTGTTATCTGCATCAATGCCACTTGCTATGGATTGTCCAAACATGCTTAAAGAATTACTGACTTGATGTCCTTGTATTCTCTGAGGAGGAAAAGGTAAAAGATAAAATTATTCTTGGAAAGCTAATCTCTGAGCTACAATGTTATCCCAGCTCCTGAAGGCAATTATGTGCTTCCTCAATTCCTGCAAATGTTAAGTCCCATAAACCCTGTCTAAAGCCCCAAACCCAATTTATTTCTCTCTTAGAGTACAGGTTATATTATGACTGGAAATCACAGATTACATAAAAATTTTCTGAAGTCTTTTACAGTACTTCAGGTCGTCATAGTGTTAAATGAAGGGAAAACCCTCTCAGATTTAAACTTACTTTTTTTCTGGATTGATTATTTTTCACTGAAAAAGCATACCTGTGAAAACGATGGTGTTATTCCATCTTCCCTGCCATTGTAAATATAAATAGCCCCTTTTAGATTATCTTCATGTGGAGCCCCAATTGCCACATCTGTGGAAAAACAATTTAGCAATGATCAGCTGAGTAGGAAATATGAACAAGGAATGGTTAAAGGAATGCAAGTCATGATGCATGCAATGCCAGACCAAATTTACTTGACTGAATTCAAAAATAGTGCGGAACATAGATACGAAGAAAACAAAAACAATACAGAGCAGCTCAGTAGTCTGACTCTACCTGAATTGCTATTTTTCTGGAAAACAAGGGTCAAATACAGCTATTTTGTTCAAGACAAAGTCTTGTAAGTTTCTAGCAATACTTATTTTGACCCTTAAAAAGTGTAAAGGCTACCATGAAAATAGCTGAAATTATAATTTAAAATTAAAAAAAAAAAAAAGAAAAAAAGCCTTGTATTCATGGAACTGTGATGATTTTCCTGCTCGTCCTACATGGATTATATCACTAAAACACAAGAAGTACTTTTATTATGCTGCATGAAATGAACCATTCATTTTTTTATGAAATGTCCATAACAGTAGATAACAGGCTTGGAAAGGCATTTAGGGAGAAAGTGAAGGTAGTTGGTTTGTTTTATGCTTGGATGATTTAATCCCAGAGGGGTGTGGCAATTCACAACAAACTGAATGAACCTACCCACCCACCAATCCACCTCAACAGCCCTTACGAAACACTCCCATGGTTCAAAGAGCCTGAGAGGTTGTTGACCAAACAGTGGAGGGAGGGGCAGATGAATTACACCATCTTGAAAGTCACTATTAATAACTGTGAACTTGCATTTACAAATAAGCAAAACTGAACTATCTGCAAATCAGAAATACTGTATACTGCACCAAACCAAAATCACAAGAAAAGCAAAGCTCTGACTATTTGGTTTTATTGAACACTTCTTTGACTGAATCCATACTGTGGTGACTACACCACACAAAATATGTTATGTCTCTCTACTGGTGTGATGAAACTAGTAGAGTCAACTTGTGCCTATTAAAATAACATACACGTTCTTGAGGAGGTCAGATTCTACAGCAACACACATCCCTGTGTCTTCACAGGGCTGATACTGATGGTTTAGATCATTAAGAAGTTCACTCTGCTGTTCTTTTTTATTACTTACTACAGAAAATTGGTTTCTAGCATCCAATTTCCCTATATATTTTGCTTCCAGCTTTTTTTCTTACAAAATTTCTTTTCCTACTGCCACTCTCAACATTATGTCCACTTTTTATTTTCAGTGTTTTTGCTCCCTTCAAAACCTAATCGACTTGTTTGCTCCGCCTCCCCTGCAGTTTTAGGATGCCCATTTTACATTATATTCTGTGTCACATATCTACTTTGCTATGCTGCTATTAATTTGATTTTACTTCTCTGTTCTCCAGCCCTATATAGGGACTCAGTTTTCTTTTGCAGAATGCAAATGTTTCGGGACAAAACCTGAAACTTGTGTATAAGACTATGATTTCAGTACTGGGGCATGGCTATTGATGTCGTTCCCTTTGTTTTCAGTTCTCTGGGAGCACATACTAGGCAATTCATGAGTCACCTGAGGTCCTAACTGGGAAGTAGTTCCACAATAGTCTCCCAGCTTGAAGGTTGTTTTCAATATCTCCATATATTTAGTACTTCTTATTGGTGACACAGAAGCAGATCTAGACTCAATGTGTAATTTTTATTTATGATGTTACAAAATTGCCAAATTGTTCCCTAACCTTTGTCTCAGATATCTAAAACAGGATTAGTTTTGAGGTCCAGCACCAAAAATTACAGACTGTTATCACTTTATACTCATGCTCTTCATTAAAGAGACAGAACCTAATTCTTGACTGTGAAGCAGCTATATTTCAAGTCAGAAAAAAAAGGTCAAGCCCCGAACTTAAATTATTTTGAGACTTCCAAAATCCTCCTGTCTATCATGACAGTCCACTGATTTAAGAGAATGAAACCCAGGGGGTTTTCTTTGTATTCTTACCTTCAAAACCATCATTATCTATGTCTCCTAGGTTGGCTATGGACTCTCCAAACCTCGCTGCATATGAGTCACTCCCGCTGAGCTCTATGTTCAGTTCAACCATCTTTGCTTCCTGAAGGAAAACAGAGTCAATGGCACATTACAGAGCATCTTCCAGGTGACCTGGAACATTACTCAAAATGTTAAAACTGCCTTGGTTCCCAATGTATCATCCTACCAAACTCCTTGGTGTAGAAGCAAGCATTATCAAAGATATTTCACAGTATTTAGTGTAAGAATAATAAAGAATAAGTTGCTCTTTAAGAAAGAGAACACCAATGTGTTCCCACAGCAAACACCTGTTAACAGGTGCTGTTAACAGCAGCAAGCTTATATCAAAATATAAAGCCTTACTGCTCTGAGAAAACTGCACGCGCTAAAAAGGTAGTAAACAGTAGCTGCTTCAGAGCCATTGTATGTGCCTTAGTGAGTTTTAGGTATCCTGTAGTGACTTAGTTCTCTGTAAGAAAAAGTTAAGAAAAGGTTAATAGCAAGCATAAGAGAATAAATACGTATTAGTGTGAAAAGGAAGGGAAATAAGACATGAAGATAAAATTTGGAAAGCCAGACAAATTCAAAAGCACACAAAAATAGTGATTACACTGTCACTTCTGAACTCTTAGAAAGACTAAAAAGAAGCTAATTCTAATGCACAATCTGTCCAGTTACTTTATGTGCAAAACGGAGGACTACCACTCTCTTTCCTGACTGGTACCAGAAACTGCACGCAAATTTTTCATTCCTTGTTTGTTTCTAAAGTACTTAAAAAGTTGCCCTTCACATGCTAGTTCAGTGGAAGCACAGTAATGGAGGAGAGCTTGCAAAGGGGCTGCAGGGACAGCCTGTCACCCCCTGAAGCTTCTGGGAAACAAACCCAGCCTGTCTTCAGTTCTAACACTACTGTAAGTAACCGCGTTACAGCTGACACCGCTGGCCTTTGCGGGTAGGCTACACACTCCTGCTGGGGTTGTCATCACAGTTCTACAGTTGTTTTTCCTGTATCTTGAAATATTGTATGATAATAGAGAGGAAATCTCTTCTTAGACTGTTATATTAAAATGGCTGTGTTGCCATGTGTTTCTAAGACAAAATACTTACAGAACCTGAATTAATATAGACATAAACTCTTCCTTCTTCTCTGACGGTACTTTGCATTGGAGCACCAACTAGCAAGTCTGAGAGGCCATCTGAATTCAGGTCCACAGCACAAACTGCAGCTCCAAAGTAAGAACCAAGCTGTGTGCAAGCAAGAAATCATTACTATTTTTGAATTTTGATGAAGACGTGCTAGAAGTTATAAGGTGCAGAAAAGTAGTAGGAAATATTTACCTTTTTACCTCTTAGTTCAAATAGAATGTTTAGTTGCCTCTCAATGCTAAAAATGTAGGCCTAAAATGAAAAGAAAATACAAGAGAGTTCGGCAAACTATAATCTGAAATATCTCCCTCTGCTTTCTCTACAGTACGTGCTAGAGAATCAGCAAAGCAACACACAATATCACAAGCTACAGCTATTTACTATTTCCTATCTGTACCTTTCTTTAACACCATAGTTCACATCATTGTTATCTAGACTGTTTACCCTAATTCCTTCTTTAACTTTTCTCCCAGTGAGAATGCATACCTATTGGATACTTGTCTTTAATATATTAATCCAAGTTGGAAAATCATGTGTGGTTTTGTGGGGCTATATTCTTCAAACCAATAGTATAGACAATCCCTTACTTTACCAGTCTGCTCCTGTTGGGGGGCCCCTCCAATTACTTCTGTACTGTCTGGTGTCAGAAAATGTCCAGCTCCAACAGCATATCCTGTAAATTAAAAATACGCTATTCAGTACTGGAAATGCTATGTAGAGAAAAAAAAGTGGGAGCATGCCACATAAAAGCTGTCAACACCACAGATTATTGTGAGTCTGACATTCAGACCTCATGTAAATTAGCAACGAAAACAGAAAAGAAAGTTTTTGAAACAAAAGCAAAAGGTTAATACAAACATTAAGTTTCAGCAAGCAGAAACAAGTGCCAGAAACACTTATTTTTTCCCCAGGAACTCAATTATCTGCCATACTTTAAAAGCCAGTAAATTGCAAACACCTTCTGTTAATGCATATTCTGCAATTGTTCAGTGAGTCCATATTGTAATACAAATAAAAATGATCAAAAGTCCATTCACTGCATTGTGGAAACACTTGATTCAATTGTTACTCTGACTATCGTAACTGCACTGCAGCAAAATTAAATGTAGTGCTGCTCATACGCATGTGCACGTACACACACACAGAGCACTGCAGACATACACATGAAAATGTCAGGAATAAAGTGGAGCAAAAGCCTGATTACATATTAAGAAAACATTACATCAGCTTTTGTAAATGAATCTACGTAACAAAGCATCACTGTATGTGTAGACAGATCCTAAACAGGACCATATTTTGGTGCAGACATCCAGACACGGAATTGCAAAAGGAAGGCTAACGCCTCAACCTGTAGCTGCCCAAGTTATCCTTACTCTTTCCAGAATACATTACAGATAAGTTGAAAGTGGTAAGACAATTAACATATTCTGCTACTCTTGCATTTACTGAATGACTGCTGATTTTCACAGCATGCAGAGAGACTAGAAAAATCATCTTGGATCAGATAAGAACAAGCCTTGAATCTTCATCTGTGAAGATAACTGTATAGAATTCAAGTTCTCCTTAAGACATCTTTTTCTTTTCATATTTTAAGCTAAAAGAGGTGAACAAAGCAATTTATCATTTAAAGGTCAACATCTAGTTTTTATTTATTTAACAAAAAATTAAGCTTAAGTGGATGAACCTTAATTTACCTCCTCTGACATTTATTTTCGAGTTATTTTGGTTCTGCTGAAGTGTAAACATTGGTAATTCTTAAGAACTTTAAAAAATAAAGCACCAAAGAGACAAAAAAATTACAGTATTTACATAGTCCTCACTTTTATTTAATGGTATTAAAATGTCTGGTGGGGGGCAGGCAAAAATCACATAATTGACCATTTAAAAGCACAGATAAATGAAATTTTATTTACAACTCCAAAATTCTCTCCTCTTTTCAGAAAACTGACAAACTTAGTAATGGTAATGTCATTTGCCATTCTCAGATTCCTAAAAGAAACTGTCTTTTACTTTGTGATTTCTTTAAGACAGTTTGTTAAGTGCCTAAGGTTACTCTTTCACCAAGTTCAGCTGACTTATAAGACTGACTGACTTACAGAATTCCTTTTAAAGACATCAGTTATTAATCTCCAAGATACTCTGAAGTAGTCAAGGAAATACTACCAAGAGTTATGTATTACCAGCTTCTCTTTCTAACTTCCTTCTTTTTTCACTTGTCTGGTACATAAACAACTTATGGAAAATGTTATGATGCTTTTGCACTTCCTGCAGTCTCTAGTTTCTTAATTATTATTATTTTTTGATAGTTTAATGAAAACATATAAATAAAGATGCCAAGCTTCTCAGTCCTTGCCAAAAGAAGGATAGAATAAGTGGATAATTATGTCTAGTCATGCGCTTGAATTACATTTTCATCATAATATACTTCCACCACTTGATAGGGATATTTTTATTCACTATTTAAGGGAGAAGTAAACTCAGACTTAAAAAAAAAATAATTTGGTAACAGAATTAGCCCTGAAGAGGTTTTTGCCTTCAATAATTACAAAGATGGAACGGAACAAAACCTGAGGGAGACGAAGGAATGTACCTTTATGTTCTTTAAACCACATTATGTATTATTATGAGGGAACAAAGCAGAGGTTGAAGTAGCATGAAACAATGCAGAATTTAAGGTTTATCACAGCTGCCACTCTAGACACACACAGATGAGCTAATGGCCCGTTTCTTCACTTTCATGTAGAAAGGCCAAGTTTAAAAGGCACAGGGCTCTGCTGAGCTAACATGTACCAGGTCACTAGAGAAGTATTAGTGAAACAAACTCCAGCTGATTTCAGATCCTGGATAGCTAAGGAAACTAGGAGAGACCATAGATGTGCACAAAGGCCTTCGCTACACTCTCCCCAGCACAGTCCTTATACAAGCCTATACCCATTTGCCTGTATCTGGCTTCTGGCTATCAATGATTTGACTCATTCATTACAGAAATTCTCATTCTTATACTTGTAGGAGCAGAAATCTGGAATGAGCTTTTTTTCCCCTATCAGGTGCAGTGTTTTTTTTGCTGTTACTGGAAAGCTGAAGCAAGCGTTCTCTGAAGTTTTTTGTTTGTCCTATGAAAAGTTAGAAATGCTACTGGTTGACCCTGGCGATCTGCGTGTCTGATTACCTTTGACCACCCAGCATCTCTTTCGTTTGACTTTTCTGCAGAGTCCATCTGCAGCCTTTGCAAGGCTCAGTACTGAATTGTTAACACTGAAGTGTTAGTTAGCCATTTTGTATTTCATAATAGCTATTTCATAACATATGCCTACTTCCTATTGTCAAAGGAGTAGAATTAGAAACAGGAAAAGTTTATCCATGAGAACCGGATCCATGAATGGGAAAGTGCAATGGTCACAAGCAAAAATACCATTGCTCAGGAGTTTAGGAAGGACAGACGAGCTTTTCTTAGTGTGTAGTGAGAAGACTGAAGCTGCTGATGGTTTTTGGCATAAACCTTTCCAAATGGTAGCACTAAATTCAGCTAATTACTTGGATATAGGTACATGATTAGGTACCTCGTGGCCTTCTTTGTAGGCATTCATAGATAAGGTTTGCCTTCCCACATATCCAGACCAAGATAGAGTTGGAACAAAAAAGAAAAAAAATCACAAATGCAGGTAAGTTTGTCTCTAAAGATCATAGAATACTTCCCCTTATTGACAATGCAATTAAGGCTTGCTTGCAGCTTTCATTGTAACAAACTTGCCATATTTGTGTATATGTGAAATCATTGTCTTTTTCCATGAAAGTCCATGGCAGCATTTCAGACGTAAGAGTTAAGAGCAAACCATTGCTAAGCAGAAGCATATCTCTACCTTCTAAATCAAGAAATGATTAAAATTCAGTGGAGAGATGATAATAACAGAAATCCAATGTTTGAGAAGTTTCCTTGTGAAAAAGGACAGAGAGGAAGTCTTATAATAAAATAATATTTAACAAAATTAGAACATTTTTAGAACTGTCACTTCTGGGATTAATAATAAAAGTACTGAAAATCACTGTGCACTCACTTCAAGACCACCTCTTTAGCTCATATTTTTGTAAAGCATAACATATTTTAAGTACCTAGATAACTGCCAAATTTCACTTGGTTATTTGAATCTGTATAAGCATGGATTGTATTCGCAGTTGTATTGTATACAAAAACAGAACCAGTCCAATAAAAGGATCCAGGGGCTCCCATTATAATTAAGTCCTAAAAGAAAAGTAAAACAAAGCTATGTTATTGACATTTAAATATTCAGGAATATAAGCAAAACAAATCAAATGCTTTTCTTTTGATCTCCTTTGAATTCTACAAAATGCTACTGGAGATGCATCTGGCTCAGTGCTGGGGTTCACCACTAGATTACAGACAATATTTTCCAGAGTTTCTAAAAATACGGTTATTAAAAGCTTTGAGCTGTGACAACAAAACAGAGCAACAAACAGGATATTCTCTTCTCAAAAGAGTTTTTTCAAAATTATAATCTTAGGGTGGAATGGAGATTAAATAATATAGAATATGACTCTGTAAAGCAAGAATGTAAGCATTGAGTGTTACTATTACATCAAACAGATTAAAGAGAATAATAAAACTTCATGCTCTGCTATACTCATGCTCTTTTTCCAGATGAAAAGTAACTATGGATTTAGTACAATATAAAAGTATTCTTGGGAATAAAAAGTAAAGGTCTTATTTGCAAATCTTAACAATGTTCAATTTAAAAGAAATTAGAAACGTGATTTTTCCCTCCCACAGTAAAAGACAGTGTTGATGTTTGCATTTACATGTACACTTTAATATATGTATACATACAAATAAATATATAAATAGAGAGAAGTTTGGTATCTTTAGCACACACCTCAATATAAAAACTAGAAATTCCAGCCTGGCATGACCCATAGTTTTCTCCAAACTTTCGTGCAAAATCTGTGAATGGGCAAGAAATATTAAAAAGGATGAGAAGCATGTAGTTTCAGACCTTTTTACCAGGTCTTCAACAGACGTTGAGACAACTTAGAAAACAAAAACCTCCCCCGCTCCCTCCTGCAAAAAAAAAAAAAGAAGTTGGTTTTCAGTTGTGTAAGAAAACTAAAACCACTAGTTTCCACTATAGCCTTTAGCTGCAATACAGTATTGTAACAAACTCAAAGCACTATGGAGCACTTGATCACACCTGCCTTTGAAATATTGTGACTTTAAAGACTATACCTTTCTTTTAAAATTGAATGAAACAGCACTAATAGTTTGAGCACCACATCTGGATAAACTTAACTCTTCCACTCCGTAATACAGGTGTAATCTGACTGACAGGCTTATGTATCTTCATAGGAGTTGCCCTGATGCTCCTCTAGTGATATGAAGGGCTTGTGTTATGGCTGTCTTAGACATATTGATATCTATCATCCTTAGCAGTTCTGTTTACATCCAACACTGTTTTCCTGCAATTCTTTGCTAACTGCCTTCCATCAGGGTTCCCTTCATCTCCTTTATCCAAAGATAAAAGCATGATTTCACCAATGCTTGTAAGTCTCCAAAGCCAGCAGTGGGACATTTGATGGCATTACTCTGTCTGCACAGAAAGCCCAGACTGTCAGCTGATCCTTGCATTGGCAAGGCACAGGGTCATGAGATCGTTCTCCTGGATGAGAGGTAGAGATAGGGAAGGCATGGATGGAGTCACTTGATATCTTCAGGTCTTGACTCTTACTCTGGCCCTGAAATCTTCAGAGGAAGGACCACTGAAGGTCTCATGCCACAGCAGCATCCTCGCCAGAAGGCAAGTAAGGAGCAGGGACATGCACTGTGAGGAAGCACCACAGCATCTTTGTATCAAAGGCTAAGGAGCAGATGGCAACAATCACTTGCAGATATTTCTGCTGCTCTGCTGTGTGACTCTCCTGAGCAGAGAACACAAATGACAAGAGTAAAGGAAGGGAGGATGACCTCTACTGGCCTGTTTTTGAGAAGGGCATGCCCTTCAGTGATCCAGTCCAGGGAGCCAGTATTTCGAAGCCCTGCTTCAACTAATTTTTTGCCTGTTGAAAGCAGTTTTTCTTGAAGTGATAAACATCTTGCTAATAAATTTGCATCATAAGTTGGGCTCGTATCATCAGAACTCAATCTTCAAACGTTTGCTGCAGAATGCCTGCTCAGAGCAACACATGCTCTTCACAAACTCCACATCATCCAATTATACATCTCACCCTTCCCCATGAAAGGATCCAAGCATTCTGCTTACCGATATAGCAGGGGTATATTCTTCTGCTCAGTTCAGTTCGAAAGTCAGAAGAGATGGCAAAACAAATACCGTGTGGGAGCTTGTGTTCATTTTTCATGTAAAATATATTTTTCCATCTATGTCCACAAGCCTATGGATATAAAACAAACATGACATTTGACACGGAAGCATAAGGAAGGTGAATGCAGTCTGACAAACAGACACGCAGATGCAGTGGTTAATACGTACAACGATAGATCCATTTTCTTTTGGCTGCCTTGACAAGCTGACACCCAGCCACTCATTATCACGCTCTTCCAAACAAGTCTTCCCACAGGGCTCTCCTCTGGGGTCGCCTAGGATACAAAGACCAATGCTCTGAGCAGAGGGACAAGGTGAAGAGCCACGTGGTAAGTATGAGAACTCCATGGAGACATTGCAATAATTTGGATTTGGTGGATGTGATCTTTTGTCTCTGTCTTACATAGGTTATGTAGACTTTTTACTTTCTTCTTGAACAAAGGTACAATTGCACATAGCCAAAGGGATCATACTGGTTCTGAACAAGATAGGTTGGCAGTGAGGATTATTATGAAGATAGAAAGTGACATTACATTCAATTTTGGTAAAGGGCTGGTTTGTAAGTATTCTTCAGCCTAAAAATTCATAAGCAACACACGTAATACCCATGAATGCTACCTAAAATCTAGCCTAAAGCAAGCATCTATCCAACTATGTTTCTATTGGAAGCAGACCTTAAAACAATCTCTACTGCTAATGGCTGTCAAATGTCATGTCATGGCCAGTCTTTGTGAACGAAGATTTGGGAAAGGTCATTACCCTTCGAGCCTGCACAGTGGATTTTTTAGGTGAGATACAGTGTGTGCTGAACTGAGCCCACCCTTTAATCCTGAGGTTCATCTGCCCGGGCCGAGCAAGCTTGGACAGTGGCAGCGAGGTCCTCAGGACGTAGGTTTGTTTAGAGTGACCTTCTCTTAGAGGGATGGCCTTACAGGGCTGACGAGCTCCATCTGCCCGGGGAAGTCCCCTGACCGGGAATCGAACCTGGGCCGCAGCGGTGAGAGTGCCACATCCTAACCACTAGACCACCAGGGGTCCCCTGGCTGTCAAATAAAGGGTGTATAACTGCAATGTCTATTGGGGATGTCAGATCACTACATATGTATGTCCTGTGTACTCCTTGCACTGTTGCAATTACTTAGCACCAGCTCTTTGTGTTTGTTCTTAAGGAGAGTAGTTTTTTAAAATGTTAGAGAACACACTGAAATTTCTTCTAACTCCACCTTCTCCTCCTTCCCTCCCCAAAAGGCTACAGTATTGCCAAGTTAGCAAATATTTGTTTTCTTCTGGAAAGCAGTAGTGATACCCATGATAAAGAGAAGCTACACATTTATTCTAAGTTATACAAAGCTTTTCATTTGTAAGATGTTTGCATAAATAAGCATTAATCAAATTATTGAATTGGTATTTTCCATGCATCAACATGACAGTTTATGAAAAAACCTTCCTCTAAAATAAGGAAACACATTATGTCATTTGAATAAGCTCTTTTGTATAATTTTTAAGACTTTCCCAGATTCAATTCAGTTACTAGTGAACTCAAAACTTTTGAGGTTTAAGGGGTTTACCCAGAAGAGGGCTACCAATGCTGCTGGGTACATTGTTTTTGTGGAAAAAAAAACCCAAAACCTTTAAATCACCCTCCCTTTCCACAAAAAACCAACCAACCAACCAACAAAAAAAAAAAAAAACAACAAAAACCCAAACAAAACAACTGTGCTCACAGTAGAGCTGAAATTTATTACTGTCCAATGCATTAGAGAGTTTCTATGAATACACTCCTAATTTAGTGGACTTGTTCACTTTACAGGACATAAACCTGGACAATATTGATTAAGTATGGAAACAGAATAAAGGGATACACCTAATCTATTCAGCAAGGAGAAAGATGAGAGACTGTGGGCTTTGCTACATATATTCTCATATATGCAGCAACTGACTTAGATGATTTTATACTTAGGATGTCATGGACTTTTTGATAGAAAATATCAGGTTAATGGAATCGAGATAATTCTTCATCAAACATTTGTAGGAGTAAGACCTAGCAACCATCCTTATCTCAGAGCTTGTTCCCTACTGTTTTATGACAGGCTTAGCCATTGACATTTTTCTGAAGAAAGTGCGGAGCCTTGCTTTCTCCTACTCCCATACTACCCCTCCACTTTTTCTAAACATCACGCTTTCTCCCTGCTTGGATAGGGACACCAGTAATGCAGTCCAGAACACCTCACGATACTGCAGAAAGGATGACGTACCCTGCATACAACTGTACTCTACCTTCTTCCAAAAACAACACTCTTCACAGGGTCAAGAGGCACCCGACCCTCTCCTTCATCTCTTCTTTACTACTTCCTCTAGCATGTGCCTTGCCCTAAGACATCAAGGAAATAGTATGCAAAATCCAAGTAAACAGGAAACGACCTTAGTACTCAAAATAACATCAAATTCAATTGTCTTTGGGCTAAGAGATTTTATATTACCATAATTTAATAATTCCTCTAGGTCACCTAGGGAATTAACATGTGGAGTCCTTCCAAGACAAGCACAAATTAAAATCCACTTTTAAAATCTACTAAAAAGAAGTTGATTTTTCTGCAAATTCTCTATTACTGACGATTAAGTGATAAACTCCCAAATTATCCTTCTTGGCTAACGTCAGTGAACTTCCATGTACTGAATACCACTTTTCAAAACAAGTTTGGAATTTAGTTTTGGAATTTTATTTTGGAGCTATGTCATGTAAAACTTCTCACTTCCTAAGGGAGACATTTCCATAGTTTGCATGAATTATAGAGCATGTTAATCTGATTGAAACCTCCTCGGAAAACAAAACTCCATTACACTCTCATGTGTAATGTCCCATCCTCCTTTAAATCACAAAAGGCACTTCTGTAAATCCCTTCTAGCAATGCGTTCCATCCTCTTATGACAATGACTTTCCTGGGACTTACTTCATATGTGCATTTGCAGGAGATGGAAGAAGTAGAGAAGACCAGGGTAATAAATTTAAACCTCAAGAGGCTTTCTGAGACTTTTTATCATTAAATCAAATAGAACCAGACAAGGATGACTGAGAGATGAGGAAGTTTGGCTTGTCTCAGTACTTCAGTCCTGTGCCTGTTTGAGAGGTTTGTAACGAGAAAAATCACCACCATTCATGCTCATTGGATTGTATTCCCCCTTTCCCTGGCTCCCAGTGTAAGTTGATTCAGGATCACTTTGGCCTTCTGCTGACCTGCTGCCTTATGTCTCCTTTCTTTCTCTGACTGGCAAGTATTCAACCACCTTGAAAATTACAGGCCTTTGTGGGAGAGAGAAGTGTGAGCTTGACATCCCAGACACCATGATGAGTCCCTGCTCAGGGTATGACATTATAAAAACTTTATCAAATGAAAAAAATCAGTATTCTGCACAAGCAACAGAGCAGTACTGCATAAGCTCAAGAGGACATAGCAGCTTGGTTGCCTCAGGGAAAAGGAACATGTGCTGTCATAAAGTCACTGAGAAATAAGTAATTGCCCAGCCTATGTACATCACACAGCTGGATGATACACTTCTGCTATAATCCCCACTGAATGCATCCACAGAAACACTACAATTACATATAAATAAGGTCACAACTTAAAAAGTCGCTTCTAGCTTTGGCCTCAAGGACTATAATACAGATGTTTGCAATGTCATCTGAGAAACCAGTTTTATATAACTTGCTCCAATGTTTTCCATGTCCAACAGCTTCCCATGATCCTTTTTATCCTCCAATAACTCCTCTGGTCCAATTGCTAACTGATGAAAACTGTGAAGTCTACTGCAAAGACAGTAAGCCTTCTGATATCCTGCTCTGAGATGTCAGGGCCTCATCAGTCTCTCTTTCACTTGCCCAGGGAAATTCTCTCTCTTTTCATAGATCTGATAGGTCTTATTCCTCTTACATCTCTCAAATGACTTTTACCCAAAACATTTTTAAGTGACACCAGTTTCTATACCTCTGCATCAGACTTAGGTCCAGAAGGTCCCATGTTCCTTGGAACAGTATGGCTCTTTGAAAGGAGATCACTGGCAGGGTATGAGCAATGCAAGTGAGATAAAAAAAGCCAAGCTATCAAAAGCTAAACTTACTGAAATCAATAGTGAACAAACACAGGTCAGCCCTTTGGGGAAAACCATTAACTGTTTGCTTTTCCTTTGTAATGATTCAGCTGGGGGAGCTAGAGGGCAATTTGTTCATAGGTTAATTACAGCAGAGCCTTAAAGGAAGGGTGCAAGACTGAAACCGCAGGCAGAGCTTTCTGGCCTTATGTTAAACTGCATGCACTGAATTTACTGTATACATTTGTAGTTAAAACTATTTTTTTTAGACTGGGTGGCAAATTGCATAAATTGTTTTCTATATATTTTAGCCAGCAACTTACACTGTTACAAATCTGAGAGCAATGTTGTTGAAAAGTTTCTGTAATGTTTTGTAAGTCCAAAATGCAATAGGTCAAAACGTCTAAGGAATTTTGTGTGAATTCCTCTGCATTAATCCGTGACTACCCCAAACTAATATGGGCAAGGACTCAAAATTCAAGACTAAAAGATAGACAGTAAGTGCTCCAAGTAATAAACTGAACTTGAAGCACTGTATTTTGTACTTGTGCCTAGGGTTTGATTACAAGTCTCTGCATCTAACATAAGCCATTATTTAAAAATACTACGAAAGCAAATAAATCTGCAGAATAGAACACTTGACACCCTAGCCAGAAGTACTAGAATTGGAAAAGAACCTCTCAAAACTCCTCAATTTATCAGTCAGAGAGAGATTTAAAAGTGCCAATGAGGGGCTGGAAAGACAAAGACTTGCTAGTTATCTCATGGCAGTATATTTCATGGCTCCTTTTGGCTCTTAAACCAGGCCAGGCCCCTGCAACACCTTGAACAACATGAAAATTCTCTGAAGTATGTCTGGATGAGTTATCTCAGATACTGTGATGACTGCAGCATAAGTCTATTCCCAGCAACTCTTTTGCTACTAAGAAAGCAGATAGAAACATGTGACATAAAAAAATACAACAGCAGTTTTGTGTGATCGGAGGCTTTGTAATTTTGCATGTATCCTACATTAATTAGTTATGCCAGTTTCAAGGCACTTTAGTAATATGTAGCAACAAAGTAGTTTAACACATTTATGTCTCTAAGTAATTCACATCTATTCATTACAGAGGCCCAACATTTGGAAAGCCACTTCTATTGCCTGTTGTCACCTCTACCTTTCTATGACTTATAATTAGAAACTTACTATCTCAAAGATCCTTTTCCTAGAAAGAAATGTGAATTCAAATATTTAAGAGAGAGAAGCAGTTCTCAATGCGCCCGTCCAGCAATGTCCTCACATATTTTTCAAAGAAAATTACCCTGTTTTACAAGATCAAAACCCAAACTTGGCACTAGCAAGAATCCAAGCAGAAAAACTGAGGAGGTCACTGACTTAAAGACTCAGCATTGATAAAACCATTATATCCAAAACTTGTTGACAGTCTGAATGAGTCAGACAAGAGATAATTAAGTTCAGCTTTGTAATTGTAAGTTCCCTTCTGTATTTCTGTGACTGCTCAGCAGGATGGCAGAGGCTTAACCACCCTCAAATACTATCCCACTTCATTTACATCCCATGCACCACAGCTGCCTTTGGCTTCTTCATTGACCTCACTGACCTGTTTTACAATACAGCGCTTCTTTTCAGTATCTATTTATCCTCAGAAATACTATAGATGAAACTTGGCAATGTAAAGATGTCATCTAGTACTAATTGAAACCTACAATTTGGAAAAATCTGGTGTGGTACCACCAGTTTTTAAAGAAGTGCAGGATAGAACAGTAAACTACATTGTGTAACCTGCAGCCTCTAAAGTTGGAAATAGAGGCCATGTTAAATTGGAACCACATAAACATTTTCATACATCTGTTGCATCATTTCATTTAGAATCCCCTAAGCTATTGAGGAAAAACCCATCAAATTACTTCTTTAGAGCTTTTGTTTCTCCACTGGCTAAATGAGTAAGTCGAGAAGTACAGCAGATGTATGTAGTTTTGAAAGAACCTGAAACTTTCAATCCTTCCTTTCCTTCCCCCACACTGTGAAGGACTATTTTTACCTCCAATCCAGGAGTAGGGGTTTATTGCCTCCTAGTACATGCTATTTCACCACTTTAGTTGACCTCTTTGCCTTTCTGCAAGCCTCCTCTTACAAACAAGCAGTTGGAGAAAAAAAGTTCTTTGTTATATATAACTTTTCAATTGATCTAATATTGGAATGAAATTACTCAGAAAAACCCCCACAACTATTTGGGCTGGTGGAAGCTTTATTTCTGTTCTTCCTAGTAACAACTGCTTGTCTTTTCTTCATGTGATTACAAGAAAAGCACCACTGACGTATCTTAGGTTTTTGTAGCTCCGTTACAAAAAATAACTTCTATTCGTAGTAAAATAAAATAGGTAGAACCTATCAGTTCTAAGCTTTATGCACAGACATGTAGAGAAATAACTTTTAACATTTTCGTCACGGAATGCTGCGTTCTGCCCTGAAGGCCCATCAGGTCATGGCGCGCAATTTGAAAGCTCCTTCTCACACTTCTTATCCTTATTGGGCGGCGCAGTCATAGCTCTAACGGATCCAATGGTCTCAGTCACAGCAGGACAGGAAGTTCAGGAAACTTTCTATGCATAGCAGAAGGATAGAATGAATAGCACTGTATGCAAGGGTGACAGGAAGAGAGCCTAAAGTAACTCACACGTGTTCATGTTAACCCATTGCAAAGTCTTCTCCTTTTTAACAAGTATCAAACACTTGGAAGTTGGATAAGTGCATCCAGTTACATCTCCAAACTATGGAGGCTGCCGAGGTGGAGAGGAGTTAGGTTAAATGCAGTAGCTAGAAAAACTGATTTGGTAAATATTAGCTTTGTTCCCCTGAAACTCAACAAATCTGCAAGCAGGGAGAACCCATCTGGCAAGACAAGTGTGGTTCAGGGTTACTTTAGGGTGACTTCTGTGAAGGGAAGGCTTTGAAGAAGAAAAGATGGTTCAGGTACATACTTCTACTCCTCCATTCCTGAGCTAATTGCATCCGGCCCCTGCTCTAGGTCTCTCGAGCAGTACGGGACTCGGACCGAGCCTCTCACGGCACTTTTGACCCGCGCGCTCAAAGGTGCGAAACATGGCTGTGGGAATGGGCGCTGTCACACCCAACTTCTCCCAAGCGAGTTCTCGTGCATGTTTTCTGTCTTGATGCCGCCGTTACTGCCCTTTGGCAATAGCGCTTTAGCGAGCGGTAAACCCCAGTTTAACCCGGGGAGGACCCGGCACAACCCGTCCGCAAGGCAGCGACGGAGGAGCCGCGGTGCGCGCAGGGCGGCGGGCACCGATCCTCCCCGTCCCGTCCCGTCCCATCCCGCCGGCAGCGGGACCAGCCCTGCTGCCCGCCCCGCGCCGGCCAGGGGCTCCCCGCCCACGACTCACCCAACTGGAGCTGCTCGCACTGCCCGTGGGGGTTCCCGCCGATCCGGCACCGAAAAATGGCCCCGGGGTTGACCACCGAGGTGTTGGCGGGCCAGGTGGCCCGGGGCGCGCCCGCCACCAGCCTGCGGGGCAGAGACGGCAGCGTTAGGAGCCGCGGCCGCGAAAAAGCGCGACGGGCCTCCGCGGGGGCGGCCCGGCCGGGGACTCACCATCGCTCCTCGCCGTGGCGGTGCAGGAGAACCGAGTAGCCGAAGAGGGTCCCGTTGCCCCCGCGGAAGAGCAGCGCGTGCCGGGTGTCCAAGTTGTAGGGCCGCGCCGTCGGCAGGCACTGCCACAGCAGGAGCAGCGGGGCGGCCCAGCCCGCAGCCCCCGGCGCCCTCCCGCAGCTCCGCATGGCTCCGGCCGGCTAGCGGCACACGGGCGCCCGGCGCCGGCTCCCTCTTCTCTCCGCTCCTCGCTCGGCGAGAGGGCAGCGCCGCGCCCCGCCCTGCCTTGCCCTGCCCTGCCCTCCCCTGCCCTGCCCTGGGACGCCCCGCGCTGCCTGCGGTGCCTCTGCTGCCGCGGTGGCCGGGGCGGCCTCCCCGCTGCTCGGGGTGGGGGTGTCCCCTCCGGATGGGGGAGTCGCACGGCCGCGCCGCCGCCTCCTCCCGCGCTGCCGCAGCCCCTCTCCCTCCCCAGGCGGCGGGGGTCGGGTTTCTCCCCGCCCCGTCTGCGCCCACGGTGGGCGCAGCGGAAGGGGCACGGCTCCTGGGACCCCGCGTCCTCGGGCAGAGCACGGCCCCGTGGGACGCTGCCATCCCGACCCCGGCGGGGCAGAGAGGGGGGCGGCTCCTCTCGCCTCACCTCGGCACACCGGCCCGTGTGCCAGGCCGGCGGAGGGGAAGGGAGAGCCGAAAGCTTGTCCTGAAATCTCCCTCCGCACGCCGGCCAGGCAGCTCCCCCCAACAGGACCGTTTTCTGGGAACGGAACTGTGGAGAGGATTGAGTTTTCCTATCAGATTTAGGAAAAAAATTCCAATACCCCTGTACTCTAAGACTTCCCCCACTGTCGCCGTGCTGAGGGGGTCTTTCTTGCCCTCCCCCGGTGGGGGGTATTTCCTGAAACTAGTGCCACAGCAGCAGAGTACAGTCAGCCTTGCTTACCCATATTGCACAAGACTGCTCACTGCTGATGGCTCCTTCCTTCTGGATGGGATGAAATTGCTTCTTTTGTGTTTTAGAGTAACTTTTTCACGTTCCTGTTCAGCTCTTCAGTTGCTGACAAAGTTACCAGCCATGTCTTAAGACAGCATGGGAACAAAGGAAAATGAGCACTGTGGAAGAGATCTGGTATTTAGCAGGCCTTGGAAGGGCTCCCTTGGTCTTAGTGAGGAGCTTTACTGTGCATGTTTTCATCAGATCAGTCACTGACTCTTGATTTAGCTCACACTGAAGTGTGTGCATCCTGATATTGAGTCTGTTACTTCTACGTACAAACCTTGCCTCATTGAAATCCTTTGAATACCAGGGCTTCCCTGTTGCTATAATTCCTATATATGGATAACCTATCCATACGTATAATGGTATTTTGAACCTAAGGAACAAGAATGGAAGTACTTCTTCAAAATGAAAGTTTAGTTACAAAGAGTTCTTATTGTATCTGGAATATAATCCAGTATGATTGCAACTATTGAATATTATACACAGTAGAAATTAACTGGGAGATGGCAGACTACCATCCTCTAATGGAAATTCAGAACATGTCATTTTGAGATGCTTGGAATTAAACCCCTCCCCCCTTTCATTTCCATTCAGTTGGTAGAAGTGTGGAAAGTTCAACACTTCTGCAAAATGCTGAGCAACTACCAGAGCCATTGCAGCCAATGCACTGAACCAATGCAGGAGTGAGACATCTTGTCGTCCTAAGTGCATGCAGATGTGTAGCTCCTGGAACGAAGATCAGCACACTGCAAGATCTGATAGTCAGTCAGTCAGCAGTGTCAGCAGTCTTTTTCCAAGTCCTCATCTCTAGAGCCATCAGAAGGCTTCCCTGGATGACACTGATGTGGAGCAATGACTGTTTCATGTAAAGGAGTCAAACAGCTTCTCAGCTGCTATTCATCTTCCTTCCAACTACTGACATCAAAGCAGTTAAAACAATCAACAGCAGCTGTGAATCTGCATTTCTACCACTGAAGTTTTCACCCTCATTTTCAAAGCAGCAAAACAAGCATGATTCAAAACTGAAATGCTAAATTGTGGTTTAGTTGGTGAGAAATTGTAACGTGGTTGCACCACCACCCCAACAATTTAACCAGTTCTGAGTGACTTACAGGCTTTTCTGCAAGAGATTGTTACAGTTCCTGGATTTGTTTCTTAATTAATAACAAAAATGGACAAAAAGCTCTATGCCTTGAATGACAGACAAGGGAACAGTTTTCCAGACTCCTTTTCCCTTGCAAGTTTATGTCTTAAACAGCTCTGCTCTTTCTGCTCTTTCTCAAGACCAGTCTTAAATCTATCGCTTTACAAAAAGCTGATGCAGGAACCATGCAACGGAGTTTGAGGGATCTCTTTGCGGCTGTGTTTCTAAGCATTTGGGTGAACCCTAACCCTAAACCTCAATTAGATGACTTGTTTCTCACACTTGGCGTTATAGCTTATCAATGAGTATGGTATAGGTGAGGGGTAAATGTGTGCAAGCTGCTTATGGCACTCAGAGAAATTACAGCTTCTTGAGATCCGTACTACTGGGAGAGTTTAGGAAAAGAAAGACGCTGCTGAAAGTTGTAGGGACTTTGTAGAACCTCCAGTCTAGTGGCTCCTGGACTGCTCAAGAGGGTGTTGAGATGGTGGCAGGGTTCCTAGCTGACAGGAAAAAGTAGATTATGGGATTCAGTTATTAACATGTAGATAGCTGATTGTCAGCTATGATACAAAGTTGAGAATTGTTTTGTACCCCACCTGTCAGGATGAAACAGTTCTGTTGTCTCCTAGACTTTGCTAGAGTGAATGTGATCATGATCCACCGGGCATCAATAAAATAATTGGAAGATGAATCTATTGGAGAGTGAGAAATCTATATTTTGAGAAATATCTGGGGTTTTTAGTACCTCAGATGCACATGCAGGTGGAGGACCAGTCAGAGAGCAAAATCAATGCAAACTGACAATATGGAGTAATAGAGACAAAACTTGGGTTTTATTAGGAATTAGGAGAACTTGCAGAAAAGGTGGAACCAACACTGGCAGCCAGGTACCTATATTTACAAATTATATATATATATATATATAAAGTTACCCTGAAATAATAAAAAGAAATTCTTCCCAAAACATCTTGCCACTATACAATCAGAACAGCACATCTCCCACAGTTGTCTGTGAATTAATAGCACTAGAAGCAAAATATCACAGTGACTTGCTCTGGTGATTGTCATTGGTTCACCATCTAAGGCAATTTCAGAGGAGCCATTGGAATTAAGCATATTGGTCCACAGTTTGGCAGCACTTTTATAGCCCATGTGTACACTTCGTCTGAGTGCCCTCATCTCTGACTGCTCATTCTTGAATCATACTGCTGCCTCTGTTACCCTCATCCTGTTCAGTACCAGAGCGGTGAACCAGATCAGAGAAGTGATCTGGGTTAAAAATAATCCAGCAAAAAACCCCAAACCTAGGTCAGATTTGCAGCTTGTATGTGTGGCTGGCCAGTTGTATTGGTTGTATTAGCAGGGTGGTTTAAACCAATACTGAAGCTTCAGGAGCTTTCTCAGGCAACAGCCTTAACTGTCTAGAAGTAGCAAGAATCTGCAAAATTAAAACCTACACATCTACCTTAAAGTGGAGCAGAAATCCATTTCCCCAGCATTGCTCTCAAGGATCACTGGAGCTCAAGGACCTTTGTCCAAATACTCTTCTGCCTCGGTCCTAAGGGGTCCAACTTAAAAAAAACTATATTAGAGTAAAATGGAATTACTGGTCCATAAATGTCAACATACAACATCATGTGAATAAGGTAACCATACCTTGGTTACCTATGAAAGATCATATATGGTCCTTCAAGATTTAATATTTCAAATGCAATTATGAGGTGGTAACTATTACTGAGATTTTGATTTGTTAGTTTTTGCATTTGGGAGGAGTATGAGAGAAAGTTGCTGGGAAAACATAACAAACAAAAAATTTGCTTTCCCCATGGCTGTTCGGTTTGGGAAAAGCAATGGTTTGGGTCTTTAATCACTCTGTCAACATTGTTTACCTCTAATACATACCCTTGCTGGTGAGAAGAAGGGAAAGAAAATCACTGTAGGAAGAACATAGCGATTCCGAAAGTCTGTCATTAGCTTTCTTCTGTGGAATCTATACAACTCCCATTTTGATTCCCTATTTTGGAAGGCATTTGTATTAAATTAGGTCCTGTGTGTGGGCTGGTGTTGAGTAACTGATCACATGACTGCTTTTGCTCTGTTGCAAACACATGAAAGCACATGATCCTAAAAATCTTCATGGATATGCCCGCTTTCAGCTGTGTCTGTCCTTGGTCTCCTGTGTGTCATGTAAGCCCACTGCTGCTTATGAAAGACTGCCTCCAAATCTACTCTCAATTAGAAATAAAAACAATCAGTGGATGTGTTCCTGTTCCTAATTAGAAAGAGTTGAAAGTTTTATTTTGAAATTGTCTAAATACTTAAATACAGGTATTTTAAATTTCAAATTTCTAAACCTTTGTGATTTACCAAAACATGGGAAATCTAGGGTTTTGGTCAGACCGTAACTATGTCTTGTTTTTCCTGTAAGCTTCCCTCCGGACACCCCGCAACAATGGCAGTGGGCCATTAAGTCTATTATTCATATGCTGTCATCTGAGAAATTGTAGAAGGCAAATACACTTTTACACTTACCCCTAAGGTTCTCTTCAAGAAACTTCATCTTCTTTCTGCTGTATGAGCTTGCACGAAGAGGATATATTGTCCACTGACAAGTATGATTAAGCACAGATGTCTGAGGCACCAAAAAGCAGCAAATGTGAGCGAGGGTCCTAATTTTATCGTTTTACATATGTTCTCTTCAGAAATCTGAATTTCATTTAGGATTAGTTAAAGAGGAACAAGCTTCTAGTTTAATCAGCACATATCGTTACGGTCATGTGATGTCTTCTTAGGAAATATTTTCAAGAAGTTTTTTCCTCCCGTGAACACTTGTGCTGCTGAAGTAAAGACAGACTTCCCAAAGGAGCTTTCCAATATTTAAACATACAATACGGTCATACAGACAATGGCTATGGCAACCTGCCTAAGAAATGCAAACAATAGATCATTATAGTTAACAACTGCTTAACTAAGAACTGCATTTTGATTTACAGATTGGTAAGACCGGAAATTAATCATGATATATGCATGTGTGATTAATGCATTGCATAATTTTTTTCTTCCTTAGAATCAAAATGCAACTTAGAATCAGAAAATCCATAGAATCAGATGCAACTAAATAACTACTTTAGACTGAAGTTGGGCAATAACTCCTCCTTTCCCATCTCAAGGGAATTGCTGATCATTTGAAACTTTCCCATCTGAAATTCAAACGAAGAGTGTTTTCATGTGCTGTCTCTGTGTCTTCCATTGCAGAAATCTGGATCAGCACAACTGTATATTCTTTTCATTATTTTCACCTTTTAAAATAAATATTTTAGTTTGACATAGGTACTTTGACATGAAAAGCAAATATGTACACTTAGAGAATTTCAACATTAAAAAATTATCTAGTTTTCCTTGTTTTTCCAAAATTAATAATTTCTTTAAATCAACTCTTTCTCATAATTCATTTTCATTTCAACATATTCATCTCTCCACAGAAAAAAAATCCCCGATCATCTCTTGATATTGTGAGTTTCTAGTTGTTTTCATATTTCTATTCTTCCGTAGGTTCCACATGCCTGCTGATGAGATTGGGTGCAATGGGAATTGGAACAGAATCTGTAACAATTTTGCCTAGATTTATTTCTTAGCTGCAAAGCAAGTTGAAGTTAAACATTGGTCTGTTGCATCCTCTAGACAAGATAAACCAGAGGACAAGGCAAAAGCAAAAGCTTTGGTTATTTAACCAAGGTAGACCAAAGCAGATATTAGTTTTGCTGACAAGAAGGATCAGTTCTGTACTCAAGTATGAATTTATAAAGAACTTACTATCACTAGACCAAAATCACTTACAATATTTTACACACATATGATAGTTTCAATTTGTATCAGCCTTTGAGTATGTGCGTATGTCAGTATAATGGCACTGTTATGTTATAGAGGAGTGCCTTAATAGTTGTTATTTTCCAAAGATGTCCATACAATGCTACTTAAATGACTGAATACTGTGAGAGGATATCACTGTCTGTCATTTATTTTTACTTTTTTTATAATAATTTTTGACAAAAAATATGCATGGTAAATGATTGGTGCAAGTTGGACAATTGATAGTTTAGAAACTGTGGGTCAGATGATGCTGAGACTGAAAGCATTTGGCTCCACAGGAAAAGTAAACACTATGAAAACAGCCACCAAATTATGAAGATTTTGGTCACATGGGGACCATGTTCTTTCAGCAGTGATGAGAGCTAGGTTTCAGATAGGAAAAACTCACAAGATCCCCTTATTTCTTGAAAAAAAGTCGAACAACAAAACCCAAACTGAAACAGTGTTGGAAGAGAACTGTTGAAAGGAAACATCTGGAGGAAATGCCAGTCCAATTTCAATCTTGTCTTCAGGATACCATAACATACATTCTCCAGGATGTGATACTGTGCTTCATCAGACAACATCACAATGAGATCATACCTCTGAATATGGACTCCAGGCCACCTTTATGAAGCATGGTAGTCATTATGTCTAATTCTGCTTCCTGAGGGAGAATATTAGAAATATTTTTTATCAACTGGTAATTTCTCTGATGCTAGCATGAAATCCTAGATATGCACAAAATGATTACTTCACAAACTCCTAATCTATGTGAGGATGGAAGCAGGCATCTCATACCTGGAGCCAGCCCTGAGATGTCAAGACAGTTGCAGAGAAGTCTAAGACAAGGCACAGCTAAACCCAGGACAAAAATATGATAAGAAGTAATTAACCTAGAAGACAGTGAAAATTGATTGATTTTGTATAGCTGTATGCACAATGTCAGACTTCTGGAATTTTTTAGATGAGATGAAAATAAAAGATTTTTCTACATTGTTAGGTATCTAATGTATGCGTATTAATATTGTTCTAGCACTCCTTCCATGAAAGGTCCCAGTATGATTCCCAAAACCATCCATTCCTGATAATGTGTCTTCTTGGATTTATTAACCTCTTTAAAAGTTAAGGAAAGCAAAAATTGTCTGGCAAGCTCTCTGAGCTCTAGTTGTTAAAATGTTGGCTTAAAATGTCCTTGGTACTGGAATTACCTTCATAAGTAGTTATTTGCTAGCTGTTTATCTGTGATTTCATAGTAATCAGGTCCAATAAAAGTTTAGACCCTCACATTTTAAACATTACAAATTTTGTTGGCTTGCAGAAACAAGACCAAATCTGTAGCATTGTCATGTAATTTGAAATTTTAAAACTTCTTGTTTGTGTGCATGTGTGTGCAGCTTACTATGAGAGTAATGATAAAAGAAGGCTTAACCAAGGTCAAGAACATGCAGAAGAGTCAAGCTACTTCTTCATAACTAAATAGTAAGAAACCACATTTTTGATTTTTACAGACTTTAAAGTGATGTGAAATTTCTTATATGATGTATAAGCAAAGGCTCCAGCTCTTGGTTATATTGGTTATACAAATATCTCTCTGAGGTTTATAGCTATTACAAGCTCAGTATTATACCTTGTGGTCTCACCACTGATAACTCTTCCCTACCATGTCTTCCCCCTGAGAATCCTTCCTGGGTAGGAAGAGGGTTGCAGAATTTAAAAACGGTTGAGGATCTTGTCCTATATATGTGAATTTGTATCAGTTTTAGATAAAGTGAGTGAAGAATCTACAGCACATTATTTAATGCATAATTATTAGAGGTATGAAAATACATCATAATTTCAAGAACAAAAGATTTTATTGTTTTAAGCAAAGTACAGTTATGTCTTTATGGTCATGATTTTAGAGCAAGGGAAAAGATTGCTAATAAAAAATCCACATTTATATTTAAACATCATTATAAATCATGTAATAGCACTTAAAATTTGATATGGAAACCGATATGGGTATCAACCTACCATGTAGGAAAAGAATAAAAATAACTCATCCATCTTCTTTCTTGTGACATATCTGAACCACATTTTTCTCTTTATTCTCACAGTCAAGATTATTTAACGTACACAAACTGACCATAAATGAGCATATAGTTTGCACCACAGACATGCCTGTGGGGTAATAAAACATAATATCTGTTTTGAGAAATGAGTGTTACTTATCTAAAAAAAAAGAAAAGTAAAGAAAATCTGCTTACTGAGATCACAGAAGGCAGTTCAGAGAAAAGTAAACCAGAATTTAAGTGTCATCACAGATGGGTAAAAATAAAATGTTGAATATGTATTTTGTATAGCTAAGACAAAATTGTATGTTTCACAGAGAAACAAATTCAGATCTAGAGCTAACATATGCTGAACATCTTTAGCAATGGGCCATGTCCCTCTAACCCTCAGTAGCCCTAAAAGCTGTTTGGCATTTCACTTAATAAAGCAGATGTTTGCCCATATTCACTATTTAAGATTAGACTCAGTTTAAAATTCGAGCTCTTTTAATAGCTAATGGAGGTTTTCCATTGTTTTCAACTAGGCCACAATCTGTGTATTTATCTAGGACTGTGTGAAAACTGAAACATGAGGGGGAATCAGATAAATGTGTTTTGCAGTGTGACTTTTTTTTTTTTTAGGTTTTCTGGCTAACGAAAATTAAATTAAAACCTTAACAAAATTATGGGATGAAAATTTAATGAAAAGTCCCACAAAAATTCAGGTATATTTATTTAAAATATGATTACAGAAATACTTGGCAAAATGTATAAAAAATAGATTGCCTAGTTAAATGAGTTTTCCCAAGATCTATTTTCAAATGATACACTGTGTTATAATGTCTTTACTACATAGTATCAATGTCATCGGCCTTCTGTTTTGAGAAAAGATGTTACATTTTTTCTTCTGAAGTAGAAGGAAGTGTAATATTTTACATCTCCTTCTGAATGAACTTTGTTTCTGCTATAAAGATGTTGTTACTGAGGAACAAGTCACTAAACATCCCCCCTCATGTCCCGGTGTTTCATGTATTGACAGTAAATCTTTCAAAGTCAAGATTAAAGGTCTTTACAAACATAAACTTTATGAAAATATGGAGTTAAGAAGGTAGTCATCAGTAAAAAAAAAAAAAAAAAGAGTGAAAGCATGAATTTTCTTGTAGTAATTTTGTATGTTCCAGACAATTTTGACCCTTTTGTCACTTAGTCATTTTCAAAGTTATTGCTTATCTGAACCAGTAAACAAGGCTTACATAAGCAAACCTGACAATCAACCAAATTTTTATGTATTGGAAAGCTTGAGATGGGTGTATCTCTTCATGAATACAGTAATAGCCTTCTGAACCCAACTGGATCATGTGTAAAGATACCTGCATTGCTTCTCTATCTTTCTTGTTTAGATTCATTCTTTTATTTACCTCTAGTTTTCAAAACCAGAAATGTCTGCTTTTTCGAAATTAAAAATCCGAACCTAGACTTGTGTCATCTCTCTTTTCATAAGGTTTTTGAATACTCAGGTTGGGTTGGCTGCTTCTTCATCTCTCATGGTTTAGCTCTTGTTATTAGATGTAGTTTGTGAAGAGTGTAAAATCAAATAACTCTAGTTTTGTGTGTTTCCAGGGGGCCTAGTGTTTTGAAATTAAGGAAGTCACATGTGCCAGTCCAGTAGTACAAATTCTGCTCCAAAACAGATACTTGGGTCCAGTGTTCATGGTCACTCAGTTTGATATGCCCCTAAAAAGTTAGATATTTTTTAAAGAATTGCTCTTTTCCATAGAAAGGGAAATCCGGTGCTTCTGAAATCATTAGGAGACTGCAGTGACTGTTGAACTTCAGCCTTATTCTTCAGAGAAGAGTAGAACAATCCCAAAAAGTTAATGGTAGTAGGGGCCTGGTTTCCACTAGGGAAAAGAACTGTAGCTTTTCAAATGTCTTCATGTTTAAAGGAACAAGCTGACTGATGGAAATTTCAGTGCAAATATTAGTGTTCCCTGAAGTTTGTTTTGTTGTAATTTTTTTTTTTATTAATCATTGTTCGCGTCTGCTAACTGTTTAGTATAAGCAGTAGGTAATTATTCACAAGGGATTTTGCTTTTCCTTCATTTGCATATTAATTTATACAAAAGATAAAGCAAAAAGAAGTATTGGCAATAAACTTTCAGAGAAAAAAAGTAATCTGGAAACAAAAATATTTCACTTACAACATGAATTATCTGGGGTCTGTTACTGTAATGAGTCACAGAATCACAGAATCATAGTGTATCAGCTTGGAAGGGACCTCAAGAATCATCTGGTCCAACCTTTCTTGGCAAAAGCATAGACAAGATGGCTAAGCACCTTGTGCAGCTGAATCTTAAAAGTGTCCAATGTTGGGGAATCCATCAATTCCCTGGCAAGATTATTTTGATGGCTGATTGTTCTCATTCTGAAAATTTTTTCTCTTGTGTCTAATTGGAATGTGCTCAGGAATAAATTGTAGCCGTTACCATTTGTCTTTTCTGTATGAGTCCTTCTGAAAGGGGAGTCTCCATCTTCTTTGTAGCCACTTTAAATACTGGCACATGGTGATAAGTTCTCACCTAAGCCTTCTTTTTCCAAGGCTGAACAAACACAGCCCTTTCAGCAGTTCCTCATATGGTGGGCTTCCCAGTCATTGGATCATCTCTGCAGCCCTTCTCTGGACCCTCTCCAGGCAGTCCACTTTTTTTTCTTGTATCTTGGGAACCAAAATTAACCACAGTATTCCAAGTGTGGCCTGGAAGCAGCACAGGAATCATTACCTTCCAGGTGAATGATAATGCTGGGATAATGACTTCTTTATCACTGCTTCTGATGCCCTTGTTGATACAGCCCAGCTGGCTTTCCCTGCAGCAATAGCAGCACTGTTCACTCATTCTGAGCTGCTGGTCCACCAGGACTCCCAGGTCCCTTTCACAGAGCTTCTCTCCAGATAGGTAGATCCCAGCTTGTGCTGTGCTCCTGAATTGTGTTTTCACAGGTGCAAGACCTTACACTTGTCCTTGTTGAACTTTGTAAAGTTCTTGTTAGCCCACTCTTCCCACTTATTCAGGTCTTCCTGCAGGGTGGCTCTCCCTTTCAAAACGTCTACTTCCCTATTCAGTTTGGTACCATCAGCAAATTTCATCAAGGTACACTTGATCCCATCATCAAGATAATTTATGAAGATATTAAAGAGCAATGTGCTAAATATCAATCCCTGGGGGCCCCAACTTTAAATACAGGATGATGTAGAATGTATATACAGATGTCGCTATAGATACAGATGTATACACACACATGAAAGAGAAAATAACTATCCCTTAAAAGGGTTTAAACTGGTGCCTATGCATCTTTTAAAATTACATTTTAAACATGGCAAACTGTATTTCAACAAGAGTTGTTGTCGCTGTGAAGGGAGAAGGCAGCAAGCACTGTGATACTTAGTGGGGAAAGGCCTGTTTAAGTCTGGGGTGATATCTGAAACACAGAATCATAAGCACAAAGGAAGTGTCACGCATAGTTCTGGTATTTGGATAAAAACTACAGCTCTGGATCTAATCAGTTAAGCACAAGGTCTGACTTAATAGATGCGTGTGTATGAGTAACTGTTTGCCATCTTAGGCTATAACAACCAGCAGAGCCTATAATGAACCACGACTTGTAGAAATACACCATAGTAAATCATGCAGATCATATATTAGAAACTTTAAGATGCAGCAATACAGTTTGTTAGGCATATTGCAGGCTTTTATTCCATGTCTCAAAGCTAAATAGTATATGCCCGAGGGATGATTGGGGATGAGACGTCAGTGGAGTTAGACTGATTTACACCTGCTGAGAATCTGATATAGTGAATTATTTCCAATTACTCCTTGAGCAGTAACTATGTATTTTTATCTTTCTAAAATATTTTCCTCCAATTGCCTCTGTTGAGCTAAGCTTGCTGACATTAAATATTTGAGAGCAATTTTGCCACAGGTAGGACCAGTTTCAGTGACAGCTGAAGTTTTCCCATAAACTTGTGTGGATTATGCAATTTAAGTGGACAGAATTCAATCTCAGCTGCCTGTCATGTTGATCATAATCACAGCTACTTTTTAGAGAGTATTTTTGAAGTCTTTGCACATATGATCTCTGCAGCTCAGAGTGTTTGCATACCATGCAGCATCTGGCTCAGTTTTTAGAGAATCTTAACAGATGCAGTCAGGAACAATGTACAACTCCCTGAAGTCTAAAAATAATTGTATTTCAGTAATCTCTTATACTATAATCACTATCCCAAACATGCATGTAGCCACTGAATCTTTTCTTTAACAAAGAAGAATTAGAGATAGAGAATACTGAAGAAAATACTTACTTAAGATACTTACTTAAAGAAATATATGGAAATCTTTGCGTCAAGGTAGTTTTAACTTAAATTGTATTATGAAGACTTTGAATATCAAATCAACCCTTCATATAAAAGATGTAAATGGCATATTTACTTAAACTATTACTAGTATAAGGCCTGCACAATTTTATGTTAAGGAACTTAAAAAAATTGCTTCTATTTTCTTCATATCGAAAAGAAAGAAAACTATGTTTCATTTATGTCTGGAATATAGATACACCATTGTATCAGAGGAGAAGGAAGTGTTGGGCTCATACTTCTAGTTCTTCCACAGAAGTATCATTGACTGAAGTGAACGTTTTGCCTGAATAGAAAGTCAGAGAGAGAAGGATAAAATGCCTAATGAAACAGACTGATCACAGTAATTTTAAAATAATTAAAATGTCCCACAGCTGTAAGGAACTCCAAGTACAAATCATGTGTACCCTTTCAGATCCATGCAGTAGATCTGAAGTTAAAACCCATCCTCAAGGTGATTGCCGAAAAGAAGAAATAATTAGGTGCTGAAAAGAAAAAAATAAATAGGCACTGAAAAATCTTCAGCCATTCGTCAGTAAAAACACGTTTTGAGATCTTATTTTGTTGTAGAGAGAATCGTAAAGCTAACATTTGTCTAGGTTTTCTCTTTCTTCTGTCCAAGTTTTCATTGGCAGGAATAGAGGAGTATGGGTGTCTTTTGGGATTCCCAGGGTTCCAGCAGGACTCTTGGTTACAGCCTTTCGAACCAGTAACCACTAGTATAGTAACCACTACTGAGATACACTCATTGGACTAGTAACCACTAAATATAGTTTTTTATTCAGGACGTGTACTGAGATGGAAAATGAGCAAATAAAGAACAACATTAGGTGTGACTCTTCAAGTTAATACAAAGGCTGACAGTTTCAAGCCAAGCATGAAACAGGTGTCTAAAGTGGTGTGCCATTGAGGAAGGATATAGTAATTCCAGCATACACATATAGGTAATTAAAGTGAGACCAGGCTCTGTGGACAGCGTATATGACAGCATTAAGCACGTCTCTCCTATTGCTTCAGACTTGTATGTCAAGGAAAAAGGAAATGAAAATTTTTTTAGGCAGCTTACTCAAACCAGAATGAGCTTTGAAATCTGAGGTCTCCATATATTACCAGGAAAGATGTCTCTAGTTAGTCAGATTTCCCTTGCAACACACAATAAAAAGTTCTAAAAATAAAATAATAAAAACCCCACCCCCAAACTCAGGAATTAGATCTCTGTCTAATGACTTAGAGATTCTAAAGGTAAATGATTTTCAGGTATGCTCACTTTTATGAAACACAGATCAACTAATTAACAGCTAAATAACATGTGACTTGAGTGATCTATCACATATAATTATGTGCAAATAACAACCTTACATTTGAGATAATCCATAGGCAGTAATTTATTTGGACAAGTGTCAGTGAACAGTGATGAATAACAAGCAAATTGTGTAAGATCATTATTGGTTTGTGGTTCAGCTCTAACAGGAAAAATGACATTTGGTGTATCCAAATGCTAAAAGGCTTCTTGGGAAAAGATGACAAGGTTTCAATTCTCATTTTCAGCAATTGATTTCTGTATTGCAAATAAGGCATAGATAGCAAGTTAAGAACATGCTCCTTATAACATGAGCAACTCTAGCTGTGCATACAATAAAACTTTCTTTGGTGACAGCATGAATCCAAAAGTGCCAGATGTATATTTTTATATTTACTTTTCTTGTCCATTTCACGTAGTTCTAGTTTTCATCTCCTAAAGGCTTTGTTTTTATGAGTGAGGTACTCTGGAGAACACTCCGAATTATCTGACATCCTTTAAGTAGTGTCTTTCTGAAATTTCAGAAATTTAGAACTAAAATCATAGAATATGAGAGGTGTACGGTAACATAAATTCTTTGTTAAAATTGTTTAATTATTATGGGTACTGAATACAACATTTAGCCAATAACTAGTAATTTTTTTTTGTCTTTTTTTCCGTATTACACACACCTGCCCTTTCATCTTTTGAACTGCAGTTCAGCTCTTCTTCAGACATCCTTGGCTTATAGGTTAATTGCATGACAAATCTTTGCTTAATCATTTTTATAATTTTGTGTTAGAGAAATAGCAGATGGTAGGGATATTTATCCGGTCCTTTTGTGGACCCTGTTCCAGGATGACCTGCCAAGATTGAGGGTGCTCTGATATCCATGCAGAATCAGGTTTTCTTCATATAGGCGCAGCTTTCAACGCTAGAAGTGTCAACTGCAACCCCAGAGAAATGGTATTTCTCTTATCTTCTTGTGAAAGAGAGGTGTTACACACTGTTGCATCTCAGTTATCAGGATAGAATATGAAGGCGATTTACTGATTTTTATACGCTACTGTAAATTTTGTGCAGATAAATTTTTAAGCTGAATGAATTTGGGAAAATTCCTCTGAAAGAAAAAGGCCCACTTCTGCTACTTAGTGTTTTTTTTGTCAAACCGTTTATCTGTACTAAAACTGTCCTCAGTTTCGGGATCTACTTTCAATGCAGATTAGGAAGTTCTTGATGTGAAAGTACAGCATAAAATAAAAAAAAAATAAGCAGGTTTCCACTTTATTATTTTCTATGATGTATATTTTTCACTTCGCTGCAAATTTATGTTTTTCCCTACTCACTGAAATACGTTGCAATTCTCTCATTCTCACAGCATATAGCATAAAACAGCAACACCAAGAAGGCAAGGCATTTTGGATTTTTTTGTCAACCACAACAATAAGTAACATGAATACGAGAAATACAAAAGGACATAGTATCTTAATTCTGTATCTAAGCTTAGTCTCTTAGCTTTCGTGCTATCAAACTACAGAAGCAGGGGAGAAAGGAAAATGAACTTGTGTCTTCTTTTTGTACAGTACAATAATTTTTTCATCTGTTGTCATGCAGAGTATATTTGAAGCAACAGAAACAAAGCTAGACACTTACTGAATTAAGTTTGATTTCTAAACTTCAGCAAAACCAGATCCATCTGGAGGACATAATGCCCAAATATTCTTGCTTCTTTTAGTCTTCCTGAAAGTGATTAAAGCAAGAGAAATTTTGCTGTGGGGCATGTGGAAAAATAAAGCTTGCTCACTGCTAGGATTTTAGATTCTGGAGCTAATTTCATCTTCACTGGAGTTTCTGTAAAATGAATTTGGCAATACTTTAACCATCTCACAGGGGAATGAGGGGACAAATACATTCTCAGCAGCTAAAAGGAACTATTCCTACTTGGATAAATCTTTCTGGCCTGCTCGAAACAGTGGCTTGACTTCCTCTAGCTCCTCATGCTCAAATAAGCATAGCTTATGTTTCCAGTGACGTGGCAGAACAAAGGCTTCTATCTTGCAAACACTTCTTTCATGATGAGAGAACACTAAATGCTATATAAGGCACTAAGGAAGGTACAGGCAGAACAGCAGTTCAGCCTGGACAAAGCAGGGGAAATTGTGAAGCACCCAAACTCAAAACTCATATTTGAGTATAGCATTACTTATGCAACAGAATTTGCTGTTTTCAGAGAATACAACATATTTTCCCCTCTTCTTTAGAAAGATTTAATTAAAAAAAATGAAGAGAATTCAATTTCCAGCTTTGGTGACATTTTCTTAGAGAAAAGAGTAGAAGAGAAGGAATGTCCTTTTTTGGATTAGTTTTACTGATGCTTCTCATTTCCTATTAGCATTTTTTTGTTCCTACTGTCTTCTGACTTACCTTAAACTATGCCCTGAGAGAATCTAAATTGTGCTGCCCTACAGTGTGCATAGCTGAGTGCTTCTTGAAAAGATCGACGAAAAGTCATTCCGCTTTTCCACAAGGCCTGGGGATTTGGAAGACTGAGCATTTTTATTCCTATACACCTTGGGAGTGGGATAAAATTTTGTGAAGGAGCCTGGATGTAACAGAGAGACTTTAATTATATGAAACAACAATACATCTGAATGGTTTGTTACAGAATAAATACTTTCTCTAGATTTTAGTTTTCATTTTATATTCTCAGGAACATAAACTCAAAAGAGCCTAGGAGCTGAAAAATGTACAAAATCCAGCTGCGTATCTTATTTTAGTTGACCTACTAAAATCACAAGAATATTTTAATTATAAAATCTATTTCATGTGAGCAGATAAATTCAAGATACTTCTTTCCTCTTTATTTTTTCCCACATATACTTGTTTATAGTCTTAGTTTCACGCAGCTGCAGAGCTCTTTCACAATCCAACAGCCACGCTTTGCACAAGACCTTTCCATAGAGATTCTGGTAACCAGAAGCTTGATGTAAACAAAGTCCAAACAGGAAAGAGCTTTGCAAGGGGCTCCATTTACATACATGGTTGCATCCTGACAGGTAAAGGAAGACTTCTGGAAAGGGTTAGGGCATTTCAGAAAAACCATTATGTTTATTACTAATATTACTTCATTTCATATGACTTGAAAAATTCTGTTTTGCTATATTCCCACATATAACAGCAATTAGTTTCCAGTTAAATGTATACAGTGGGATTTTCTAACTTTGTTTCAACACATCTATAGCTCTTGTGAACCTTTTGGAGATGCAGCCTAGTATACCTTCAGTACTTTTGAAAATCTTGTGTAGTTAATTTAATATACTCTTGTCTATGTTTCTACTTACTAGCAAAACTTTTTTATAGCATGCAAACATAACATTTTGAAAAGTTTTACCAAGCATATCTGAAGGATTATTCTCTTATAAAAGAAAATGTAATCAATACTCTTTTTACTGGTCTTGGATAAGACCAGTAACATTACATAAAAATACTTAATATAAAAATACTGAGAATTTTTCTTAATCAGTACCAAATTCATTTCTTGCTGACTATGGGAAAAAGAAGGCTTTAAATCCTTTAGATACTACTGAGCAGAGGAAGTGCTTATAAATTAAAGTTATATATGAAGTCAATGAAGAACAGAGAGACAATTATATGTAAGTGGTAAAGTCAACTGATTTCTGAAGGACACAATGAAATGTGTGGGAGAATGGGGCAGAGGAAGAAGTTCAGTATTTCTGGTATATAATATTTTTTCTGGTGTGTTCAGAGGTTGTGTCAGAATTGTTGTTAGATAAAACTATGGTTGCTATCAACAGAAATTAAGATGAAGTTACATGGTCTGAAGAAACAGGAACAGTTTTCTAACACAATTGTCTGGGCATGTCACATACACCCGAGTTAGAAATGGAACTAGGTGGAAGTAGTTCGAGATAAAGGCTTCAGCACCAGTACCTCTAAAATATATGGAGACATCAGCTTTCATGAATATATGGAATAAATCTAAAACTGTGCAAGCCATTTTGGTTTTGAATTGCAATAAAAGAACACAACTCCTTTATCCAAGAGATGTTCTCAGTTGCCTACACTGGTCCATTTCCTCTCTGAAGACAAGATATTATATAAACAATAGTTTGAGGTATGTGCATTATTACATTGGTTGGGATTATCTACATGATAACTTTCTACCCTATATGAAAAATATCCAGGTGACATCTGCTGTAAGTATGACTCCAGTACTGAATAGGAAACAGATACAGACAAAAATACCCCAGAAAATGTTGAGGCTGATACAGTATTTCCTCCATTATTGCTAGCAATTTTTTCTTACCTTAAGTACAATACAGTAGAATAAGGTGGAAAAAGGAATGAAGGACACACAGGAATGTATTTCATCTGCAGATGAATTTTTATCTAGGCAGTAATGCTTGACTTACTCAGAAGAAAACCTTTAATAAAATGTTTAGTTTCTTGCTTGCTATAACAATTGTTTTATTATGTTAATGAACAGTTTTGCAATAACGAAACACTAATGAGAATGACCAGCATGAACATTTTTGTGAAGTTACTTGTTAAGTATTTATAAAAACATAAAACTACATAGCTACTGTATTAAATTAAATTACCACCATTTATGATAAATAGAGCATATATTATGTAGTAATGTGATTTTAAGTTATTTAAACAACTCACATAAATGATAGAGGCAAGACCCTGGAGTTTTTCCCATTGAATTTGAAAGAGACGTGACTGTTGTTGAAAAAAACTTAATTTAGTAAATCAGTATCTGTGACATACATGTTGAAAAGAATGTGTCACATGGAAAAGCTATAGAAAATCTATCTCAGTCACAAGCAGAAATTCCTGTATCTGTGCAGAAATTTTCTGTCCGAATCCTTTTCTGTTGAGAAATGCAGTTTTAGTTCACTCAGACTGATTGAAATTTTTAATGTTCATTATTCTTTTCACTGGGGAAATAAAAAGGAAAGATGAGGTTCCTTGGATTTGTGAATGCTTGCCCAATCACCCAGCAGAGCCACTGGGAGCCAGAACTGCCTCAAAGACCTTGGCCCTGGGAGAGGCCCGTCCCCCTGTGCCCTGGGGACTTCGGTCACTGCAGAGTTGCTGCCTTTCAGAGTGGGAGGGCTGGACACCACAGAGCTGGGTGACCTGCTGAGACAAAGGCCCACTTGATGAGGTCACCTCATCCTGAGATCCTTGCTCCACAGATTCCTGCCAGTCCCTTTTAATCACCGTGCCAGCGAGCCAAATGATTTAATAAGACCTTTGATGGCTTTTCCTGACCATCCAACTTAGAAATCAATAAATTATGGAAAAATAATTCAACAGGGACACACCTCCTCAGGTCCAACCCCATGCAGAATTCTGAGCCAGAGGTTGGAGTACTATGTGTGGAAGTTTGGATGGATGTGGATGTGTTGCATGTTGGAACAAGCGTTGTGCTCTCTTGAGTTGTGGGGCAAGGCCGTGGCTGTTGTTTGTCTACAGGGACTCTGTGGGTGTCATAGAACAGAAGTCTTAGAACAGAAATCACGATGTACCTTCTATAGACATTTTGTTTAGCAGACAAATTGGAGATTTTGTGCCACTGAGTGATGTGGTTCTGTTCCTCCTGCTGCTGCTTTCTTACTGCCCCATGACAGATTGAAATAAGCTGACATTAGTAAATTCAACTGAATGAACCTTCAAATGTCTTATTTTCATGTTCAAAGTTTCAGAGAGTTCAACTGCATAATATATTTATTCAGTATTAACAAGAGTATCTGTTAAAAAGAGAATTAAATAATTGATTAGTATTAAAATATTAAGAAAATGTAAAACTTGGGCAACCCAGGAAAGAAATCAAAATGCTGACATTATGATTGCTTTTGTTCTGAGCCAGAATTTTGCAACTCTGCTACCAATTTCTAATCTTTGGGGTTTTTTCCTATAATATATGAGCAGAAACAGATGTTTTCCACTACCAACATCTGATCTATGTGTAAAGAATTAAGAACATTATATAATGTCAAAACAATGAGTGATATTTAACCATGCAGACTCCTGTTAACCCCAAACAGAATTACAGTGGTAAGCATCTGCATATTGTCCTCAAATGCTACGGTAACCTATTATGACACTCGAGTCTCCATAAATGATATAAAAGTACTTAAAGAAACAATAAAGCTAATTTAGATAATTCCAAACAAAGGCAAGTTTTAGTTTCCAGCAGTGTTAGAACCATGAAATAGTTTTGATTTGCATGATTCAATAACAATTTCAGGTATCAATGACACGTTTTAAACTTAACCTTGAGTCCTCTTCTTAACTTCTGTAGCATGTTCAGGTTCTTTCAGTCATGCAGGCCTGCCCCAGGGTGAGCTTAAATGGCCACTTCTGTTTAAGAGGATCACTGTCTGATATACTATTCTTGTTGTTTCTAGTCTGTTTCCCTTCTTGACTTGGATCAAAGAAATTGGAAAGTCACGAAGTCAACATTTTACTTCAAGTTTCCTTACCTACGCTGACTGGAATGCCCAAGGGGAAAAGGCATTTAGCATTGATAGCTATGTTATTGCTGTCTCAGTACTGATCTTCTTGGCCATCAAGTTAGAATAAATTGTGACATGGACAGAGCCTGTGTAAATCAGCCTCAGGGTTATGACAGAGCAGAGCCATGCTACAGCCCTTATCCCTGCACAATGAGGTTTTAAGTTAAGTTCCCCTGGATCTAGCATCCTAAATAAATATCAGATCTGATGCTCTTACTTACAAACATAAAGTGACAATGGTTTGTTTTATATGGCCTTTGTGAAAGCTCATTTTTGCGCATCCAAGTATTTGCCCCAAGTTCCCTGTAGTTTATGTAGTCAATATCATTACCAACAAGAGAAAATTCCCTAGAGCAGCCAAGTTGCTTGAATTGAAAAGAATGCTGGAAATTACTTTTCTAACCCGGCATTTTCCCAAGTCATCACCATAAATCTGCCAAATACATTCCAGACTAGTATTTTATGACAGAGTATTCCCCTTGTTATACCCAATGGGAAAGACTGTAATCGTGTCTTCTTTGCATTAACCAAAGGAGCATACTGAAGAATGTTAATTTAGAAAAGATGAACAGATACAACATTTCATATTAATTTTCAGTTTTAAGAGTACTCATGTAACAAAACAATCATGAAGAGCTGGATACATCAGTGAGGCCAGTCTTGTTAGCAGATGCAACACTGTTAATAAGTGATTTGTTATCAAAAGTTGCATGTCAGTCAATGAACTAAGTTAATTTTTAGTACACATTAATTAAAAAAAAAATTTCTACTGTAAATGTTATAGCCTGCTGCTTTTGAAGAATCTTAACTATTTCATTTGTTGGAAGAACAGAAATCATAAAATCTGGAACTCCTGTAACTTTCAGGAAAATGTGTGGCAAAGAAGGAAGATTCTGTGAAAGTGTCTCCAAAGTCACCTGGATTGTGCTCTCAGGTGACACCCTGAGCAGTTATGCCAGAGACCCGAAGGGCAGGCACACTGCTAGCCCAGCCGTGTAAATCACAGTGTGCCTAAGCTGGAAATGTTGGATCCATGTTTGCAGGGACAGGCTGTGCTCATGCCTTCAATAGTCTTGTGTTCTGCTGAAACTCTTAACTTAAAAAAGAATGGGCTTTATTCTACTGTTTGGAGCAATGTCAGAGGAGTGAGATGAGTAGAACAACTATAAATAAATAGGCAAGGATTAGAAAATACATTACTGTGACCTTTGCTTTCAAAAGTGAAATTAAACGATCCAGGCATACTGAAAGTTGAAGTAGGGCTTTGTTGTGTGCCCTATGACGAAGTTCAGAGTCCACTGATCTCTCGAGAATACGAGATGCTTCTGTCTAAGGATGATCCTGGATTCCCTACCTGCCCTCACTACTCACCAGGCAGGGCTGGGTATATAATCTCTGAAGAAGGAGAAGAAAAGCCATGGGCCAGATAATGTACATGTGTTTGATACCTGATTTGCTATAAAGAAAATGATGCTACTTGCTTTTTCAGGACTTGTGGAAAAGCCATCAACGAGGCACCACTCTGTGAGGAGATGTGAACAAATTCCTGTCACTGGAGAATATTATTTAAGAAAAGCAACATGAAGAACAGAGTGAAGTGATTTTATTTCATAAAGCTCTTGTCTAATAATTGCCTAGATATTGCCACTGGTGACAAGAAGCAGATTTAACTACTCTTAGCTGATCCATAAGGGCATGTGGCTGCCTATTCTTGTCTCCCTAGGGCTGACCCCCCAAGCCCTCTGGGGCTAGTGCCCTGCTTCTTCAATATGTCACAGAAGGGACATTAGACTAATGGTTTTCATTGTTTTTCCTGGAAGAGAGGCAAGTTATGTTATGAGGGTAAGCTTTCCCTTGTCAAGGAAAAATAGTGCAAAATCTCCTTCAGGGTAAAGCTTTGATCATTATTCTTCCTCTTTTGGAGTTATTTTGATGCCTTTGGTGTCCTTGCAGAGGACAGACGAGGCTATAATAGTCAGTTATAAACTCCTTTGCATTGAGTAAATGTATTTTTTCCTATATGCTAAAAAAATTAATGACATCACCTCTTAATCATAGTTAATTGCCCACCCTATTATAGTTCAGCTGTTCTTGGACATTAAAGAAAAATCTGTCAGACATACTCTACTATTTTTATGGTGTCAACATTCTTTGCTACAGTTAATTTCCCTATGAAGTTAGCTTCAGTTGTTTTGAATTCATTTAGAAGGAATGGCTTTTCTCAGTCATCTACCCACCCACAGATGCATGCAAAAACTAGAAAAGCTTAGTATATGATGTAATAGGAGATTGTGAACAGCAGGCTACATTCCTCCTTGTGATGCAAGGGAACAATAGTTGGGGGTCTATACTAACTGGGTTATTAGTAAGTACCTTCCCAATTGAGATTCCAATTTGTGTGTGTAAATATGGTTTACAAACTATCAGCAACTCTTTTTTGCTCTTTTCTGAGTTAGTTTTAGTGATAACCTCAGTTATGATTTTTAATTTTCTCATTTACAAATCTGCATAAGTGAGGTTGTCATGGTCAACTCAGTTTCCATAAGACAGTTTTAAATACAATAATTTATCACAGCAATGCCTATCACTGCGCCATCGCTGTCCCCAGCTCCACACTCTTTCAAATGTACTGTTTCAGACAGCTCTCTGACACTTCACAGGTGATGTAACCCTAATATGTGTACTTAAAGGTGTCATAAGCTTAACTCTAAACTCAAGAGAAACTGAGCCTAAACCCATGAATTGGCCTGTAGCTAAGCAGAGCCACACATAAATACCTAAGCAATGTGTTAAGTTAGAGATCTCTTGTTTATCCATTTCATGCTTTCTTTAACATTTAATGCTCCAATTAATTTTTCTCCATATTAATCCACATGTCCTTTTTGATTCCCTTGGATTATTTTTCTGGATTTATTCTTTCTTGAATTTTTTTTTTAATCCGTGAAGTATGAGATATTTTTTCATCCATGAAGAGTAAGATCTCCACAGAATTATAACTGTCATAGTTATTTCATCCCCATAAGACTAGAGGAAAAAAAAAAATTGCCATTAGACACCTCTAATGGTTGTAGCATTATTTTTCTACCATATATTTATTTGCTAGATTATAGCAAATAGATATTATGTAGCAATTCTAATAACAATTTTCAGCTTGTATTAAAATTTGTTGAACACCTTTAGCAGTACACAGAACATTATGACTAGCATATGCTATCCCATAATATTTCTTTTTGCACTCTGCCCATGGAAAAATTTGCATACTGTAAACATTCATTTATTAAATGTTAGTGAATGTTAGATGTGCGATGACATATTTCTTTCTAGCTCAGGGCCAAAGGCTAGTGCCCTATTTGCAAGATATTATTTATTTCACCTAGTGAGTTCCTAAGCCATGATCCATTTAAGCCAAATTGATATTATTTTAAAATGTTTTTCCATATCTATTAAAAATAAAGGATACAAAGGAAACTTTCAATTTTTGGAAGTGTGCAAGTGTTGATGCAATAGAATTCATGCCCTTAGAATAATTTTTCCATAGGTCATATATGTACAATTTAAGCAATTACAGGAACAATATTTACCATGAATTCAAAAGTTCTTAAATTTTTTATTCTGTATTAATAGTGCAAGGATATGTCTTTTTCTAAGTCTTACATTGCATATACAATGCACACCAGAGGCTTAAAGACATAAGATTAATATGAAAGGGTGTACTTCTTAAATGTAGCAGCAACTTTCATAGCTTCATGTCCTTTATTTGGTATTTTTGTATTACCAGAAGGAACTTGAGCAAATTCTAGTGCACGTTCAACCAGTCTTGCTTAATTCTACCTATAACATGTACAAAAATATAAGTGTAATCAAGAGATCGACCATGACATTTTTCAGCTTTAGGAAACTGATTTTTCAGAATATCTTTTTTTATTTAAAAATGAGATGACAAATTCATGTCACAAGTTTCTGGTCAGGAATTTGATCTTACAAAGCATTTCATGATAAAACAAAGGAGGCAAAAATCAAGTGGCATGAACTTACACAGGCTGCAGTTACTGAGGGAAGGATTTGTGGGAGAATGAAAGGTACCGCATAGGAAACATCCCTGCTGATCAGATAGAAAGGCTTACCATATTACTCTAGTGTGTAATAAATGAAAACCCCACACATTGGACAAAACAAAGGTAAGCAGAAGGAAAATGTGTCCTAGGAGAGCGTGAGTGAGCCCAGACCCAGAGGCTATTCTAGATCTGTTAGCACAACTGCCTTTAGACCTCACCATGCAGCCAGATGTTGCTGTTAGAGCCTTCCCAAGCTTGGCATCTGGGTCCTGGCATGCCCCAGGAGTGGCCTGGGGTGCTACCCCCCTCACAAGGGTAGGTGCACAAACATAAAGGCTGGGTGAACTGCTTCTTTTCTCAGCTGAAAAATCTAATTTACTTCAGACTGCAGATCCTGTAGACCACAAATGTGAAATATTTGAGTAAAAGTGCCACAGATTAAATATTTCTCACTAAATACAACATTGTGTACATCTATTAAATATGATTTCCCTTTGTTCTATTGATAGAAGCTTTTTTTTTTTCTCCCCAGGACTTCAGGCTCTGAGTAGTAAGTTTTTTTCTTTATTTCTAGTAATTTGTAGTGGCATTCGTGAGGTTTAAAAATTATGTAAGTTTTCAAGTTGAATCTTATGAGGCTCTCGTAGCCTTTGCATGTGAGATATTTATCACTGTATGCACTACTCGGTCCTAGACAGATAGGATTTCACCCACACAATAGGGATACTGAGCAGTAACTGTAAGCCAAATCTTCAGCTGGCACAAGCTGCACTATGCTTAATCAACTTCAGTGTGAAGCTATGCCAGTTTGTACCAGCTGGGCATCTAGCCCTTTGTCTGCCCCCACATAAAAACTGTGTTTATCTGCTTTTATTGGAGCTTTACATTTTCCATGCGACCATAAGTAACATTTTAATTTTAGAGCCAAAACAGACTTTTTATTTCATTTTCCATTTCTGCTCCACCTCCATCCATCTTGAGAATTAAGTGCACAAAGGGGAGGGTAACTAAACTGCTTAGGAACATCTGGGATGCATAGAGTCTCTGTTTCAATCTCCAGAGAGAGTAACCCATTTGCACAGCATGTCTGATGAACATAGAGCTATTACCGGAATCAGTGGCTACTTCACAGATTTAATGGGATATCCAAATCTTGCTGTGCTCACTTCCCTTTAACTTCAGCCCACCTTCAGTAGCTACTATCTGAGCCCAAAAAGGTCAGTGATGGACAGATGCTATATGAGGAAAACGGGCTTGATCTCTGTGGCAAGGTCCCGAAATAGCTGTGTGCTTGCAGCTTTCTGCATGTCCCTACTTTGTTCTGGGTGAGACTGCTACAAAGTCAAGTCTGCTTGTGCGAACCTGAATACATGAGCAATCATGTATCCACCACTGCTATTGATTCCAACTTCACTGTCTAAGTGCTCACCACATGAGTAAGGCTTGAACATAATAGGCTTCTGATAGTGTTCCAAGTTTGGGGGGATATATGAAGGTTAATTGAAGCTACAGACTTGGCAACTTGCCTCAGATGGCTGTGTGCCATGGTGTTTGGGGATTTTAGCTGTTATATGTATAAGTAATTGCTCTTTACCAAATGCTTTAGGGAGAAGAAAAATCACCAAATCTAACAATTTAGTGTATAAAATTCTCTATGCAAAAAGCTAGAGCAAACCCAAACCTTCAATATATGTAAGGTATGCCTTGGCACTGGGACTGTTATCTAGCACTAAATACCATGTTCCTGCTTCTGAAAACATTTATCAGCAAATCATTGACTGAGTAGATTTAATCTTGCTGCACAACAAAGGTATTTATGAGAAGAGCCAGGCTCATGTTGCATACCTGGAGACCTGGCACAAAAAAAGGCAGCAGACAGGCTGAGTCTTTTTAAGCCATTACTTTTCCCATCTGCCTGTCCTTCCCCAGCACTGAGGGTGACCGGCCCCACACCACCTTAGCAGAACAAAATGTGTGCTTGTGCACCAGCCATTCTAGGGGAGCGTTTGATATCCAAAGACTAAGCAGATCAGAGACACTGAGTTAGGCGCTAACGAGTCAAGCTAAAATGGTGAATTATGAATTGTGAACTGTGAACTGAAGGAGCTGGGAAATGTTAATTTCTTCCACCTCTGCTATGCAGGCCATAACCTCCAGCAAAGGAATCAGATGGACAGTCAGAAAAACAGTGTTTAAGTGACTGATACTAAATCCAACAGAGTACATTTGTTAGGACCCTTAATGAATACTGCCAAAGAGGGAAAGTTTATGTTCATATGGTAGGCTTTAGACCTAAGTAACTAAGGCAGTAGACCTTCTCTAGCCACTGCCTTGAAGCAGAGGGGCAGAATGGATTTTTTGACTAGGTTATTGTTGCTCGTGATTAAGCAGTTAAAATACTTTCAGTCAAAACCTGATCATCTGATAATATATATCAAGAATATGTTGAATGAAAGTATTCTTGTTACTGCAGTTGGAGATAAAAAAGGATCTGGTTTTGGACATAAAAAAGGGAGTTTTTGAGTTGAAACTTCAGAGTAAATACTAATTCAACATATTTCCAGGATTTAGGAATACCCTTTGGACTCTGGCATCAGTAGAATGCTATAAAATCAACTTCTGTCTCTTTCTGAGGATGGCAGCATTAGCTCAGCTGTGCCAGTCTGACTGCAGCAGTCAGCAGAAGTTGTGTATGCAGCCACAGAACTGCAACAGAGCCTGATCATCATCCTGATGAAATTACACTGATCTAATTTGCACGCTGTGAAGACATTTGGCACTGGCTGGATCTGAGCCGTGACATCTTCATTGGAACTAAAAGTACACTAAGAAGTGACATTACATTTCATACTCTTTTGTGCCAGACTGGGGCATTTCTTCCTCTTTAAAGGCATTATTTCAAGAACATTTAATTTGGCTTTGATATGTCTGCCATTTTGCTATGCAGGAATGTACTGAGCCAGAAAAGCTCAGCTGTAATAAAGTTTGGCACCATCAGCCCACCATATACCTGCACCATCCTGTGCAATTTAATTGGCATTCAGTGGGTTGATAAATGGATTGGCTTAATGAGACAATATACGTGACATATGCAGGACTCTCCTGAGGAATAAGATTCATTTTTGCACTTCACACATCAACATGCTACAGATACCAACGCAGTCACCTCCAGCAGCTGTGCTATAACCAATGACATGCCTTCCACTGTGTTGACCAATATCTCTGCTATCTCTCAAACTAGCTTTACATAATGTTCCATTTAAGTGTTTTCCTTTCTTAATTTTTTTCATTATCTTTCTGATTGCAAAAATAAAGCAAGATACTGTAACTGCCTTTTAAAGTTTCTCTACGGTATAATATTGACTTTTTTTTTCTGGTATAAATCAACAGCCTATCTTCATAGCTTTCTGAGCATTTGCCTCCATGTTTAGAAGAAAGTTTTAGTTCTAGTTTGAGTATAGTATAAATAAAAATATAAAAATACTCAGCAAATATCAATGTTATGTAGTTTTAAATGACTGTGAGTAAGCATGACCCATTCTCCTCAAAGGCTAATTTGCAAGGATGAATTAAATTTGTATTGGAGCCATCTATGGATCAAGTGTGGAGATGAGGATCCAATTTTGCCTTAGTGAAGAATGGAAAAAAGAATATCTGTAACATCAAGGATTTGGTTCAGTGTTTAAAAAACAGTAGTTTTATGGTAGATCTTGGAATTCTGCCTCTCACATGCGACTATGAATGTAATCAATGTTCTTTGATATTTTTTGCAGTCCTGTCTGTTGGGGTTATAGACCATTTAAGCAATCCAGAGAGCTAATCTGTCTTGCATGGACAAGAGAGATAGGCATCCAGCTTTCTGGTATTTTACAAAGACTTGGAAAACAGAGACAGAAAACATTAGCCCACTTACACAAGACACACAACAGACAGTTTCTTAGCTTAAAAGCATGCATATCTTCCCCTTATTCTAGAAAAAAGTTCAATATAATCAAATCCTCAGTCATCATTACCATCAGGATAACAAAGATAAAATGCAAATAGTTTTATTGGTCTTTCTGCTCTGGCAATTCTGAAGGCCAGATTGAGATGTTTTAAGTGAACAGGTTGTTTATCAAAATATAGAAAGAGCTGGAAAAATTTGTCAGAATCATGTTGGCAATTCTCTGTATTCATGAGGAAAACTGAGAGCCAGAGCACTCTTCGCCTGTCTTGCCCCTGAGAAACTGGGTAAGGATTTTCAAAGGAACCTTATGGAACGAGGAGCCAAACTCCTGCTGAACGTACATGCATATTAATATGTTAAATTCCTTATTTTGGTTGGAAACAAAGGCTAGTCCACATACCCAAGAATGTATAGAATACTGTACGGGAACTGTATGGAATACACACTATGGGAATGGCCCCTGCTTCAACTTGGAAAAGAAAATTTGGCAGAGGCAAAGAGGTGAGCGAGGCTGCAGCTGCTGCTGCTGAGCTGTGCTCTGGGCCGTCACAGTACCTGCCGCTGGCTTCTTGTCCATGAGGTGGAAGAAACCCACGTGTCACTGCCTCGGATTTCAACTGGGTGCCAGTTTGATGCTTGCAATTCTGCTCTAAGGAAAGCCTCATACATGCAAATAAGCCCAAGGAAACTAAAAAATGAAACGGTGTGTGACAGTTTCTAATTACTGCGTAAAAACAACATATGGAAACTTCATTGTCCATTTCATCCCTCAACATGTACTATCAAGTTAGATTTCTTTTGCTCAATCATTCTCTCTAGAGCATTTGGAGCTATTTCACTTGCATTATATGAAGAAAAACAGCACTTGATATGAGCAGTGTGATGGTTTTACTTTTTCTGTCCAGGCTCATTAATCTCATGGAGGGTTTAAAAACCCCAGGAACCTTACTGGGTTGGCAGAAATTGTGGTTTTCCAAAAAAGGAATAATTTCAAAATATTTTTTTCAGAAATATTCCATTCATTGTAATGAATCATATTTGAAAGTGTATAAACATTGAGAAACAGGAGAATAACTTAGTATTTAAACATAGCCATGGTGAATGTTAACAAGTAGAGAAGTAGAGAACATCACTTATTGATTTGTGTTGACAGAGTGAATTACTGTAGATCAGTGAAGGAATCTTAAGTAAGACTTTTTGTTATGTACAATTGAGTAGGAGGATGTATTCTTCCAAGCTTTTAAGTGTTTCCTCCAGGATTTCTAAGTGAAATATTTGTAATGGAAGCATAAGAGAAAATTTAAAAGATATGGTTGGGTCAAAGAAACAAAGCATACTCTGAAGTTCCATTTACTATGAGCAAAAGTCTTGCAGCCTTCCCTATCAAGCCCTGTGGCCACAGAAGCAGAGTCAGTTAATGAATCAGAAAAAAGCTGGTTACCAGATGTCCTTACTTATTAACACACACATCGCATTCTGTAATGGCATTCACTAAACAATCTGTGTGGAGCAGACTCTGCTCTGTTTAAAGTCCTTTTTTCAAAAAAAGACACTTCTAACTTTTCTTCCTCTGTGATTGATTTCAGGATAGCTGTTGTTTAAGATGCTGCCAGGCATTTTGTCTAATTGAAATTTCTCCAACTTTCTGAAGGTTCCTGAGGTACCTAGCAAAAAACAAAACTGTTTTTAGCATTATTCTTTTACCCTTTCTTCTAAAATGATAATGAAATAAGATAAAATAAATTAAAAAAATATTAACTTAAAAGCAAAGCAGGAGAGAAACCAATTCTCTTTGATTGGTTTCCACTGCTGCTAATTTTAATGCCACCCATTGTTCAGCTCTGCAGTCTAATTTTATGTTAATATCCTGAAAGTTGTCAAATCTTGGCAAAACCTATGCATAAATTACACAGAAAGTAGCTCACAGGAGGGGGAAAGTAATGACTGTCATGGTTAGCCAAACCCATTAATAGTCTGACAAGCAATAACCCAAGAGCTCTGGTCAACTGCTGCAGACATCTGTGAAACTTTTGCAATTAATTTTTTTTGGAGGAGGTATCAGCTGTGAAATAGCATATAAGTGACTGATTATTATCAGCTCTGCTGGTGAGAGCAGAACTGATCAACTCCAAGCATTCATCCTTCTACTACAGACTTACCGTTTTATGAATATAAAAGTTTTATTTTCCTAAATTTTTTGAGGCATGCTAATCTCCAGAAAGGGAAAAGGAGGGGTAGTTATACATGAGTAGCAGTTTACTTATACATAATCTTTCACATCAGCAGTTTCTAAAGAACTTTTCATAGGTCATTAGCGTTATCTCTGTCTATAAAGTGGAGAAACTGAGGCAGAGTTAACGTCTGTGTGTTCATGCACGTGACAGAAGATGAGAGAAGCTGAGAAATAAACAGACAGATTTCCCTGAAGTCAGATATTAAGCCACAGATACCTCTGCCATGTCAGGCAGTGCTCTATGGTGACCTATTTAAAAGCTGGAAAGATCACACTGTGCTGAAGACAATGACCTATTTGGTCAATTTTTTTATCAAATACATTCCCCTGAATTCTTGTTTTTAGACTGAAGGGTCAGCTGAGATCTGTTCTATGATTCTTCATGAATTCAAAATTTTAGTGGCACTAAGTCTTTGGGGGAAAGTGCTTTATAATTGGGTTGACCTGGTAGAGGTCTGTTGCATAAAAGTGCAGGCCTGCTAAAATTTAAAATGCATATATTTTAGTTTCTGCATTAATACCTAACATGACTGACATGCTCCCAAGTAGTGCCTGGATCTGAAAAGAAGAGTGAATTTGCCCTGTTGCATTATTGTGCCTGTTTTTTCTCCTTCTGTTTATACAGTTTAAATCCTGACAAGCATTTGTCACCAGTAAACTGTATTTTTGTCTTTAGCAGGATACCATTTCTGGAAGCTTTGAGTGAATTAAATGCTATGTACTCCCTTAAAAGCTTTTTCTTGTGTAATAAAATTCTATTTTCCTCTAAGTAGATGGTCTGAAATATTGTCTCTGAATTTCTCATTGTCACTACAGTACAAAATAATCCAGTAGATGCTAAAACCAAAAGCAAAACCTCTAGAAGTCCTCAGGCATCATGACTTATACAGAATGCTGTACCCCTAAAGAAAATAATTGCTCTCACCAGTATTAATGAACAGATAATTAACATGATAAATACATAGGGTATATAAAAGCGCAGCAATATCCTAGTTTTGACTATGATACAGACCTTGTGTGCTACTGCAACACAGCCATTACATTCCAGATCTTTCATTCTCATACTTTGCTTTTTTCATTCTCTATCTTGAATTGTGCTAAAGTTTAGTGGACAAAACAGAATAAGCAGACATTTTAGGATGTATTCTGAAAAAAATCCAAATGTTATTCAAAGAATAGGATTTTTTAAACCAAACTTACCTTGGAAAACACAAGAAAAAGGGACATGCTAAATGTAGCACATAAACTGATGCCCACAGTCTGGAAAACAAGTTTGCTACTGCCTTGGGACACATAATTTTTAGAAATAATGGACCATTTGGCAGTTCTGCACATGTCACCAAGCATGCTTGGAAACACCATGGGCTTTGCTTTATTAATATACATGATTTGAAATAAATTCCCTCTGAAATGCTAGAGAAATCCTCAAAACAACTAATTCATGTGACCTTTCTTTGTTTAAGACAGCCTTAACGCTCAGGCTGTGCTGTACTCTTGAAAAAGATAGATATTAACCAGTCTACTGTTTTTCATCCCCAAACTCTGGCGGAAAGCAGTTCTTTGGGATACATTGCAGTGCATAGATGGGAAACTAGAAGTGGGGATTTACTTGGGGTGTTGCATCATTCCAGTTAGAAGAAAGATAAAAGGAAAACAAATCTTTGATCTTGATTCTGTAGCCACTTCAAACTGAGTTTAGCAGACCTTCCCACCTCAGTGAGGCTGTTTCTAAGAGGATAGCACACACTGCCTTTTTTAGAAGGGTCCTTGAAAAGAATCTGAACAGCAGCAGTGGCAGTGGAGAGTTCAGACGCTTTCCACAGTGCTGCAGTCAATGCAGTCCTGGGAGTCCTAAAGGTGAATGCAGTCAGTACAGGCAAAAGAATTACTTCGATGCCAGAAAACTCTGCTTTCTAATTCCAGCCATATCCATGGTGCAGTAAAGCGGATGAGAGGCCATACCCCTTCTCACACATAATTTCTAGGAGCTTTAGCCCTGTGGAGTCCTGTCATTCCATGAGTACAATCTCTGCAATTGTGCTCGACCCTGCACAGAGACTGAATGCCTGAAGGTGCCCTTCTGCCCTTGTGTATCGCTGCAGACATGGACACAATTTAGCTTTTAGTTCCCCGACTGAGCTGATCCATGTAATTCAAAAGCATCTTTTCTCTTGGCCATGGGTTATTTGGAGGAGAAGGATTTGAAGAGCCCCCTTTTTTGCCCTTTGGTATGTAAAATTCAATAGAATGTTTAGATTGGACAAGGACCTGCTCAGAATTAATGCACTTTTTTGAGAAATTTATTAATAAGTTAAACCTATGCATTTTTTTTTCAGTTAATTTGTATGTAACTACAAAGCAAGAAAATGAAGAAATGAGATAAAAATAAACTAGTACGGACAAGGTCAGAAGGAATATCAGGTTTTCCTAGCATTAAGAAGATGAGAGAAGGGGATATTATATTTTAAAAATTTGGTTATTTAAATTAGATAGTTATTGTTTTCCCACTTTCCACATTTCTTCCCTTTCATGAAGAGAAAGTCAAAATTTTGACTTTCTTTTTTGATTCATACTGATTATTTCTACATCAGTAAATTAAACTTTCTTATGACTGTTCTTTGGCATATGGTCCAGACTGGCCCATATCCATGCCATGAAACTGTCTCACTGTCCAAGGGGTGTTTGTGTTCATGCTACCTATGGGGAAAAGTCCCTGTGAATTGTTTGGAACTGCTGTAGCCGGGAAAAGCCAGGAGTGTGTCAGGGACTCTTCTAACAATTTAACAGTGTAGACAATCAAATTCCAGTGCCTGGAAGCATTTCCCTGGCTCTTTTAAATCTACCAGTCTAGACACAGCTACTGTGGTCAAAATCTGCTTCCCCTATTCACATAAATAGCTCCGGTGAAGTCAGCTGTGAGATTGGCTGTAAAACAAGAATTCTGTTTTGCAAATGATTTCGAGCATTTGGCCATCATTCTACATTGGGGAAAAAGAAAACAACCCACAACCTTGAGCTTTCAAATTTTTAAAATTAAACAACATAACTGAGAACTATCCAAATAACCAAGTGGCCAATATGTTCATCTAGGATGTAGGGGCTCATGTTGAAATCTCTATCTTCTCTAAGTGAGAAAGCCCTGTCTTATTCCTGATGAGTTTGGGAATCCAACATATCAGGAATTCAGTACATCATGAATCCTGGCTCTCCAAATTATTTTCTTTCTTAAGCTTACCCTGAAGCTGAGGAAATTCCAATATTGAAATATTTTTACTATGGAAAAAGTGTTTTGTTAAAGATATCCTGGTAATTTACAGGATGTGATTCCAGAAGTTCAGAAAAGAGAAACAAACAAACAAACAAAACCAAAAAAACCAACCAACCAACCAAAAAATGCACAAAACAATCCCCACTGCCAATCAGCTCAACTTAGTGGTAGCTAAGACACTTGCCTAGGTAACGTCTCATTCCAGAGCTCACAGGAGTTCAGGTGGGTCAGGAATTTTCTCAAACAAAAGTTTTGTCTTTTGTAACTAAATTAACTTGTATATGAATTTTGTGAAGTAAAAATATGCAACAATATACGAACAGTATTATTTTAGAAAAATACTGTGGAGAATTTAATATTCTTGTCAAGTATAAAATGTTGAGCCCTTGTTTTGAAAATATTTTCATTTGACTTTCATCTCATAGAATGAAATTAGAAAATAAGTCTACTATATATATTTATATGAAAAATCTAAACTAAGCAAAACATTTTGTGTCTTGGGTTTGAATATGTTATTTTGATTCTTGCTTGAAAAATCAGTATTTTTAGTTTACACCTTTTATCCCCAAATGAAAAATACAATCTATCCCATCTTTAATAAAGTCCTTTTTAACTGTAGTATAGAGTTTGTGTATAAAGCTAATTTTCTGGAAAAATAATGAGTGAAAGGATATCTGTTATAATTCTCTGGAAGATGTTTTTAATTTAATTCAGCTCTTGCTGGACATGCATTTTCATTATGGTTTTCCATGTGTAATTTCAGATTCATATTTATTTACTTGTTTTCTATATCATCTCTCTATAGAAAGAAGAAAGAGATATGCCACAACCATAATATTTTGAAAAAAAAGACAATATTTAATTGAAGAAATACCTCTAAATAGAATATTATTTGCTTCAAATTAGTTTAAACAGTACATCCTGGACACAACTTACCACGCATTGACACTAATTGGAGACACTTTGACACAGAGGCTGTTGGACTCACACAAAAGCCTCATAGATACAAACCACATACAATTCATCCATAGTCACATATTAAATTCTGTTTGATCAATGACATTAGCCTTATCTTTTTGGATCTTTAGGGATTTTACAGTATTAACTGTAAGCTAATGCACATCCCCCTGCACCTTGCACCAAACTGTTGCTGATCACACTGCTAAAGCAGTCAGAATATGACCTGTACAGCCCTACTGGTACTGAGGTATGTGCTGTGGCTGCATTCAGCAAAGACTTGCAGAGGGGCTGTGCATGACAGCTCACCCTCCATAGGCATGGGACTCCTCACCCCAGGGTAAAAGAAGGCAGTATGTCTACTAAATTTACTGATTAGTTGAAGGACTTACAGCATGTGATGGAGGAAAAACAAGGTGAATCCCTTGAGCAGAGTGGACAGAAAAGGGACTGCTGTGTTTCAAGCTATTCAGTTGTCTGATTCATAGAGAAGAGGGAAAGGGGATCTTGCTCATTGGCATGATTGTGTGATACTCGTTCCCCAGATAAAGAGCTGGCTGATGGGCACCCACAAATCCCCCCCTTAATGTACAGGTCAACTGATTCTCCAGAGCCCTTCTAGACTCAGGCATTTTATCGACACCTGCATCCAAAGAGAGAGGATGATGGCTGGATATGAAAGACTTGGAGAACAACAACTCTCCAAGGGCTCCCCACAGCAACCCTCGGCACTAGAGAGGGTCGGGATGTTACAGGAGCCACACAGAGGCTGCCTCTTTGCAGACAGCTGGGGACAGAGCCAAAAACAAATCTAAAAGGAGAAATATCAGCAGCTTTTTCTGCTTCCTTTCCTTATGCATATGATTTTAAACTCATGTCCTTATTCTATACAATGATCCTGCTGTATTTCACATCATTCTATGCAAAGTTATGAATGACTCAGAGAAAAATACCCACTGAACCCTATGATGTTTGTCACTGGCAGCAGTGTAGACTAAATTCACGAGTTCTGACTTTCGTAACTCTAATGATCTCAGTTAACAAAATACATTAAACAAACTGGTAATCCATTTACATTCTAGTACAGGACTTTCAGAATAAAAATGCAGGTTGGATTGAAAAAATGTCAATCATCTTTGGAGAAGGCTTAAAGGCTTATGTTTTCTTTATTATTTTGTATAAAAATACTGAGAAATCCAAATAATACTGTGAAATGGAAATACTTTGGAAGGAAGTATCCATCATTAAAAACAAACCAGAAAAGCTGAAATATCAAGGTTACCTACATTACAGCTAGAATGAATGCACAGTGTCTTAACACAACAGCACCCTAACCTTTTGATTTTCTTATTTCACAAATGAAGATGTATTATAACTTCTGGAACTAGTATATTGATTGATTCATAATCACCATCTGTAGGAATAACTGTATAAGTATCAGAACTATTTTTACATTTTCAAAATACAGCTGTGAGGTGTATTTTAATATTTAAAATATTTGAGATCAGGTGCTCTCAAGTACCCAGCCTCGGTCTACTACAATTTAGCAATGTTTGATTGAACTTACACCATGACAATTGAAAACAGAATTAGATTATCTTACTAGACAATTATACTTTTTCCTGAAACTTATGAATGACAAGCAAATCTAACTAGGGTCTATTTCAGGCTTTATTACTAAACAGTAGCTGCCTTACTTGTTTTTAATCTTTCATTACAATTCTCATTTATTTCTTATACATATCTCTTTATTAATTATTGTTTAATTCATCAGATCAAAATGAATAATTTTTATCCTCAAGGTCACTAAAGGCATATTCAAATTTGGTGTTTGTGTTTTGGGTTCAACTGTAGGTTTTGGAATGTCTGAGAAGGATTATGTCTCTACAAGCTTGTTTATCAATAATTTTCAGACTGATATGTTTTTAATTATTAAAATTTAAAAGGGCCATGATTCAATACATATTTTATGATATATGTGTTTCCAAGTAAAATATTATGATTTGGGGATGTGGATCTCAAAAACTTCAATCTGAAGTTAATCTTCGTAAATCAGGCTAGAATGGATTAAAATGCAAGAAAGGAAAAACCTTACTACAGGTTAATGAAATGGACTGAATCTAATCCAAAAGAAACTAAGTGATTATAAATTGAAGATTACTGCAGAATAAGTCCTCTGTAATCCTTCTATAGTTGACATTGGATGTGTGACTTTCTAAAGGCAGGTCTATTAGAGTTTAATTCCTTCGGTGATTTTTTTTTATTATTTTCTAGAGCGTTGAATTGTCTTATATAACTAGTTCACTGCAGTTTTTATAGGATTTAAAAAATCCTTTTCCACTTTGGGTATAACTCATATAGAGAAAACTGTATCTTGATTATTTTTAAGAAGAGGATTGAATGTTTTTTTATTTTTTTATTTTTAAAAGTAAGAAATTTCTTTTCTGACATCTCTCCCCACATTTCTTACCTAAGCAAGTTAAAAGCATAAGTTATTAGAATAGAATCTTTTACGTGTCTGGTTTTGATTCCAAAAACTCCCACCAGGTTGGGTGGGTTGGATGGGGTGCTGTTGGCCACATTTGCAGCAGGACACACCACTGGTACATGCTCAGGTTGCTTCCTTTCAGGTCCCAGAGCCTCTTCCACAGACTTACTCTCAAGCCTGCTGAATTGCAGTAAATCTGATTTTTCACTCATAGGAATTTCAGGGAAAGTAAATAATGGATTTATTAATGGTATTCTCATTGAATGTTATTGGATGAAGAGAAGCTTTTAATAATTCAAGAAAAATTGGCATTCATTAAAGAAGAAGATAAAGAGTAACAGTGGTTTTGTACGACACTAGACCAGCAGTGCCATATCTCATTCTTAACAGATCAGTACAATTCGACTGATTGTATTGAAGCTAAAGTCAGAGTGGTTAACAGCCAAAAATATCTTTCAACTATAATCGTGTATTTTAAAAAATCATATAAATTAATGTAAATTGTTGCACTAACAGAAAAGTTAGCAACATAAATATTAGACAAAAATTTTTACTTTTGGTAATAATGCACACACAAACAATGGAGAATTTAGAAAATTTCAACTGAGAAGAAACTTTAATGAATTAATGAATTCTCATTCTAGTTAAGACATAGAATCACAACAAAGCACATGTGACTAAGACTGAGATACTGATTTTGTCCTTATTTCTTTGACTGTCTGTAATATTCCAGGCAAGATCCTTAACTATTTTATTGTCTAGCTTCTCCAACTAATAGTTAAGATTATGGTACTTCATTATTTTTGCAAGCTGCTTTGTGATAGATCATATGTGTACATATAAAGTGTGTCACATTTGTCTTTATTACTTTTAATGTCTGTTGCAGTATATGGTATTTTTAGTAAAGAGGTGGTTTTCTTATGAAGGTTAGATTTTAATCCACATAGAGCATTGCCTATGATCTGGACAGCATCAATTTCAACATAACATTGTTGGCACCATGTGTTAGTAGAAACGCAATTTGACCTGCACCAGCATACGTCAGCCTAAATATTTGTTTTCTCAACCATTTGGAGAATTTGCAGAATGTTTCCTTCTGGATGTCCAGAAACTTTATGCCCCATGCTCCAGAAATTCTGTAGCTATTTTGAAAATGCAGGGAGGAAAAAAGAAGACACTGTTATAAAGGTAAGTTAAACTGCTCCTTTCTTTCATCTAAGTGAAGATTTTATAAACAAGGAATGCAGAATGGATTTATAAATAAGGATTTATAAACAAGGAATACATATTATAATAAAAAGTAATCCAGAGTCCACTAATATCCATGACACTCATAAGAGGAAACATTTCCTTGCTTAATCCAGTGAAATTTCTAAAACTGATGGCTCTTTCCAGACTGCTTAATGTAGACCAGTCCTTCACAGCAATCAAACAGGCTTCGTATCATCAGAATAAATATTTCTTCCTGGTCTTAAGGTGTTGGGATTAGTCTGAAGGGCAGTCAGTAGGAATTTAATCCCCCCAGTATTCTCTAAGTGGACTCTCAATGCAAAGACATAACTAACTTCCTGTACATCGGTAAGCTCATTGACACAATAAAGCAACAACACATTAAGCACTTTAAATCTCCAGGGCAACAGACATGGTGATGGATGGCTCATACACAACTAGTTAGCCCCTGAGTAATCAAGGGAAATAAACTTTAAAGTGACAGTGGCTATATTCTACATTAGAAACTCTCACACCTGCACTTGACTTAATGACACTTAAGTTCAAGACATAATGATTTCTCGAAAGTAGTCTGTATCACCCCGGAGTCTCAGTGTGTCACCCCTGATAACTGTCCCCAGTACATTGCATTGGTTAGTTATGGCCAGAAACCACACCACACCCAGTGCTTGAAGAAGAATGTTCTGCAGCAACATTAGCTTTGTTGTGTTTTATAGATCCCTCTTCCTCAGCAGCAGTACTGCTGCGGCATCCATGGTCATCTTAAGGCACAGAACAAAATTTTTTCGTCTGCATGACCAAATGTGAATGGGTATTACTGTACTACTTAGTTATCATGTGTCCTCCATTACATCTTTCAATATTTAAAAAATGTCCCTGACATGATGTTCCTTCATTTGATATAATTTATTGCAATTTCTTGTGTATTTTGTGTGCTTTTACTCTGTTTTACAAAGTATAAGAACAAATCTCCTTGCCTCAAGTTTATACCAACATAACCCAAAAGAAGGCTTGTCCTATTTTATTGGTAATCCCTGTTATTTCTTTAGAAGCCCGAATCCCAAAGCTGCTGCATTGGAAGGGCAGAAAAGATGATTCCGTCTGATCACATCATATACCTGATCTCTATTTAACCTACTACTTTATCCCAAGAACTGTAGGTTTGAAGAATTCTTTGAAATGGGTCAATCCATTTTGCACACTTATGTTTTCTGTTGTCACTCTACAGTCATCAACAATCTTAAGTAACCCCGAGCAAATTCCAGGAACTGGATTTTTTTTTCTCTGTTTTCCTCTGTATCTTTTTTTTTAAAATTTTTTAATTTTTTTATTTATGCAATTACCCCAAATATTTAACTTCTTCTCTTGAAGCATTTCTTAAATGATACTTCCTTTCACACAGAGAGACACAAAAATATATATTTATGCACTGCCAAGGCACTACTTGGGACTGAGTAAAATCATAAACGAGGTAACATCTACAGATTAAAACTGCTCTTAAGAATTACGGTCAAAAAAAAGCAACTGTTCCTGCTTTAGAAAAAGGCTATGAACTGTATTAATTGTTTGGGATGAATTTAACATAACTCAGAGGGTTGTGAAATGCTTGGAAGCTCACTCTTTACCTACCAAGGATAATCTTAAAAGAATTGATAAAATGCCTCCATAGCATTTTTGCTGCATCAAGCACGGTATTTGAATCCTCCGTCGTTTACAGACATGCTTGGCTACTTAGGAAATAAAAGGTTTTTCTTGTTGTAGAGTCAGTGAACAGTAGTTTACAAAACACAGGAAACCTACCTAACGTTTTGTGTCTCAGAGTGGAAGATCATCCATGATCTGAGTTTTAAAAGAGAAGACAAATTAAGGGATATCAAGCTGTAGTGCTGAATTCCTGAGATGGATCTGACTTAATTTAGGCTGTACAGTTATGAATGCAAGGAAATTTTCAGTTTCCTGAAGTTTTAGGCTGTTTTTCTCAGTGAAAAAAATGAAAATATAAGTTATATGACAAGAAATAAGAGTTCTGGTTGAGGTACTGTTTTAAAAATATCCAGAAACACAATGAGTTTTGAAGATACATAAACCTTTATGAAAGTAAACGTGAATCTACAGTCCTCAGAAGTCCAGACATTTTTGTTACTAATATATCTCATGACCTTGCCCACACAACATTTTTACATGCACTATCATTAATCATTAGCACTATTAGAGATACAGCACAATATAATTAAATTAATCTCAATTTACTAAAATATTAACATACAAACAGCTACCAAGTTTGTTAAATCACAATGCTATGACAAATTGACTAAAACTCGTGATCAGTATAACAAACAACGTAACTGAAGTTTAAAAATATTTCTATGCATTTCTTTTTTGGAAAAAATAGAACAGGTTATTGACTTTACTATGGTGACATTTTATTTTGTGATTAATTTTAAAATAACATTGTAAAAACTATAAACTCATTTTAATTTGACAAGCGTTTGGTAATTAATTTTCAAACAATGCTATGGGAATCTGAGAAGCACTCTTCATTTGACATGTATTTTATAATTTATTTTAAAACAATGCTGCACAAATCTGCAAAGGCATTATTCATTTGAGAGTTCATTAATTATGCAAATGAGTTGCAATTAACAAATCTGTTCTGAGGATGGCATTTGCATAATAATGAACTTCATGTTTGTGACATTATTTAATAAGATACCTTTGTGCATTTTTAAACAAAACACCCTTGTGAATACTTCAGTTAAAAATGGACAACAAGTCAGTAACATTAAAAGCCAAAATACTACCAAGAGCAGTATCACTAAAATAATTCAAATTGCCTAAGCTCTCAGTAATAAAAAGGGATATAAAAGCTGATTCTTTTATTAACCTCTCCCTTCCAAAACATAGGCTTTATTTTTCATTCACGGTGTTTTCAAAATGGTGCTTAAGAAATGACATTGGGAAAGAACCGGTATTTATCAAGACAGCTGGAAATAAACAAATGAATGCAAACCCCTATTTAGCATTGCTGCTCTGTGACATAGATTGAATCCATGACTATGCGATGATGGGTTTTATTACAATCTTATATGCAGCATGTGAGCCAAAACTCTAGTGATGATCTTTTGCTGGTTGTATGCTTAACAAATGGCAGCAGCATCAAAACCATGCTTTGGGCTAAATATTCTTGCTAAAAGGGAATGGTTTAGTAAAGCCCTTTTGTTTCCACTAGTGCAGCAGTGAGTTGCAGCTCATTGCAGCCAGAGATCTGTTCCCACACGTCCCATGCAGAGCTTAGAGCAGCAAAGTTTTTAGGGCAATGGAGACCTGCGTGGTAACTGGAGGCAAGATTGTCAGCATGAAGAAAAGGGACTTCAGTCAATCATGAAGCCTTTGTGGCACCTATTTTTGTGTTTAGCCCAAGACAGTGTTGCTTGGCAACGCTCTGGCAGAGTCTTGGTCCTCTGATGGGAGACGAGAGGCAATGAATCAGTGAGGCGACTGATAAATTCACAGTGGCACCTTTGAGGTGCGTTGCCTGCAAGCTCAGAAGGCTGGAAATCCTTAGATAGGGCTTCCAACCTTCCCTAGTGCCAGTGACTCTTCTCTACCATTTCTTATATTTATAATTCTGCTGTCTGTGGCTGGTGAGGAATTATTGTGGTGCAGAGCGGTGTGTGAATTCTCCAGGACTCAGTCAAGTGCTTTGAAATGCATGTGACAGCAGCTTTCATCTGAGAAAGTAAGTTAAATATTCAATAAAAGCAGGCAAAACCAGGATAAAGAGATATAGAAAAAGATGAAAAAAATACCTGCAGAAAGTTACATCTCCAAACTTGACAGTGCTTGGAGAAAAATAACTTAATTAGCTATTTTTGACAGAAAAGTTAAAAGTAATGAACAGGAGGGGGAAAAGGAGAAACTTTTTTATGAAAAGATTTGACTGATGTTATGTACTTATTTATAGTTACACTCAGGGAAGTCCAAGATAATGATTTTATTAACATTAACATTTATAGTAGTGCCAAGGAATTTCAGCTGAGAATGACACTACTTGTGACAGACAATATATGGGAACTTCCCATCTGGGAGAACTTACAGTTGAATAGGCAAGGTAGAGAGACAACTTGGGCAGGAGGGGATAAAGCAGACAAAATAACGGCATTTTGAGATGTCACATCAAAACCACAACACTTCTGTTCATACCTTTAAAAAGCTCAAAGAGATGAGGTTTTGTTAGGAGACAAAGAGGAATGGAGAGGGGAGACAAGAGAAAGGGGATGTGAATAGAAGGGTGAGGCAGAATAAAGTGATGATATCAAAGGGTTTAAAAAAAGGGAACACATGTACTTGATAAGTGTGCAAAAGTCATTCTTCTTGGCAACATCAAAGGTACCTGCTGCAGCTGTTCCTTCTCAGCTCCATCTAGGTGGCCATTAGCTGATGCCAACAGCAAGTTCTGTGGTTTTTATTTTTATTTCTGTTATCCAGAGGCCCAATGGGTAGCTTTGGCATCTAAAAAAGACCTCTGTATTAACATTTTCATTTCAGGGGGGAATGAGAGGAAGGATCTTACATCTCAGCCCCTTCTATCAGGGTGTTGCAGTAATTCCAGTCTTCAAGGTATCCTCAACTAGTATGGGAAGAGAGAGCATGTTGGCTCTTCTGTGTGAACAACTGAACAGAAGTTACCCCTTAGTACAAAGTTAGCAGGGGAAGAACTTTTAACAACCCAAATGTCTGTTATTTTACATTATGTGTGAATAGGTGACAGACTGAAAAGAAACAACTAGATATGGTTACTAGATCATAAAGTGATCTCTCCTGAGGAGTGGCCATGCTACTTTGTTGCTGCCTTTTCCTCTTCTTTTTATAATATTTGTACTTTTAATTGCCATCTCCACTACTCATATTTTTTCTGAGCATCCTTCTCAGGGAACCCTACCATGCAACGATGTCCCAAAAATGTTTGGGATGCTGTTGGTGTTCTTATCTTCCCTAAAATCACATGAGGCGTGCTGTCTCCCCCAAGCGTGTCCCACTGCTTCGGCTTCAGTCTAGTTTCATTCACAGATTTTAAATAATTTTGATAACCTTCTCCTTTGTGATCCCACTGCCAGGAACTAGCAGCTCACTGGAATTAATCTACGCTGCTTTACATGGGCAGTTTACACATGCTTCTTGGTCTTTGGGTCTTTCTCAGCTTCTTACTTCCTGGCAGCTTGAACACAGTTTTGGATACTCTTTTAGTCAGCCAGTGATGTGCCATCTCCATCATTCAGTATTTACAGGACAAATGGTGACTTTCAGAATTTTTCTGATATTATTAATTGGTATTTTTCTCAAAATGTTCATGTCAGTCAAGTCATTTACTTGATTGTCAAATCAGGGTTTAGTGCAGTTTTCTCTCTGTTTTGAGATATCTCTTCAGGTGGGATTTCCACTTTTTACTGGGACAATAAGTGGAGTAAGTATAAGGGTATTGTTATATTAAGTGAACCATCTTTGGACATTTTAACACATTCACAGATGTCTTGGTTCATAAAAGAGTTGTGAAGCCTTTGCTGTACTATGCAAATTTGAGATACTATTTCTACTATTAAATAATAACTAAGGATCCTCTCCTTTCTGTTTTGAAATATCATTAACAGGGTAGCAACTGTTCATATAATTTTGCCACACAGAGTGAAAACCCAGTCTTACATGTATATTCTTTTATTTGTATTGATCATCCATAAAATATTGCCCTCAGAAAATGTTTATATTTCTTTTTATCTTAGTTGCTTTTATGAATTCAACTTTTGCAGTTAACTCAGTCTACATCTATATAACTAGAACTCAGTAGAGATGTTCTTGATATGTGACACTTTTATTTTTGTTTTACCAAAGTAAAATTTTAGTGCTTTGAAAAAGAAATAGAATCTAATCCAAGTTCAGTCCAAAATGCATGTTTATCATTAAAATGCTATTGCACCATTGGATCAAGTAGTGAGGTCTTGATATTTGCCCTAGAACAGAGTAAAACTGAACGTGATTTCCAGATTTCTGTAATTGTTGATAAATGTGATTCTTCTTTCCACATAGAGAACATATTTCTTAAAATTAATTTGTAGACAGAAGAAAATAACACGCAATTAGATCATGTAAACATTCATTATTTCATGTAAAATAATTAATAGCTCAGCAATTGCTGTAGGAAAATAATGTATTAGCGCTAGTCAGTTCTTGTTCAATTTTCCTTTATATGAGTCAAACACTGGGTATGACCAGAAGCACTTGGAACAAATTGTACTTCCTAAAGTCTCTCCAGGTGAAAGTATGACAGGAGTAGCCAACTGAGACAATATTGAACTGGAGATTAAAAGGAACTGCTGTATCTCAAAATCCCAAACCAGTGAAGTTAATCTTTTGCTCTTATTTCATAGTATTCATTATATCCATCTTATATGTCTCTATTGAAACTTTATTGTCAATTCTCAGTGTCTTGGGAGCTCAATTAACCTTGCAAACGGGTGCTTTTGTAACAGCCCCTAATGTGAAAATCTGCAGCAAGAGACTAATGGTCTGAATACACACTGTTCTGGAGGTGCTTAGTTCTGCAGATTCTCAGGGACGGTTTACTTGGAAAAGGTTTGCAGAACTGGACTGATGAAGGTTTCAGTTACATATTCTGGCTAGATTTTTAAAATATGCAGATGTATACACCTGCACACACCTCTAAAATATGCAGGTGTATAGAACTGCCCAAGGGGAACAGAGGGCTGCGGTGCTAATCAATTGTCCTAAATCTTACAAAAAAAGCCAAAACAGTTTTATGAAGACGGATAACATACACTATAAAAACAATAGGTGCATATAGCACTGGTATTCCTAAATAGGTACTCGGCTGCAGGTGTGCACAACATTTTTGGTGTTTCCTTATTGCCCACAATGGAGACTACTGAGAACTATGTTAGCACTGAATATTAATACAGATGGGCATAGCCTATGCTACAAGAAAAAATGATCCACTCTTGTAAATTATGTAACATTGTTATTAGTAGATATATCCTATCTACTGTGATAACACCACAGTGGAAACACAGGTTTCAAGGAAGCTGCTGTGGAAACAAAGGCCATGGTTTCTGTAAACTCCTGGGGAAAAGGAACTGAAAGGTTAAAGCTGAGGCTCTATAATGAGTTGACCATTTGACTGTAGCCTCTGGCATATTTCTACTGTGTCTCACTACCAGCTATTGACCCTTCCACTGTTAGATAGTGGAATCTCCTAGTTTTTCTATATTTAATAGCACTGCAAAGACCAGCCAGGTGTTTAGCACCAGAAAGTACTGTGAACTGGTTTTGTTTACTAGCTAGCAGTGTCCTAAATCTGAGGAAGTGATGCTTATAAAATATAAGATACAAATAACTGATTTTCACCTACAGATAAAGAGACCCTTTTCACCGATTTATGCTATCTTTTCATTTGTGCTGAGACCGAAGGACAAATTCCCCTAGAATAATTGAATTTTATTTTGTACTGTCTTCCTCCTATGTATTGGCAATGTAATTAACATTTTCAAGGATTTGAAAGCAAAACATTTGGAAAGGCTTTGTTTTTCTCTTATGTACTCCTGAGCTCCTAGGTATTTCAAATGCTCTCTACTGTGAAGTGAATATATACCAGAGAGTACAATGAATCTTAGTGGTGTGTATGTATAAGATCCCCTTGAAAACTAAACGTTGGATGAAGCAAACAATCCTGGTTACATCCCATTTTTGACCTTTTAATAATTTCTAAATGCTGACTTGCTGTAGTATCAGGAGGTGCTATTTTTGACCAAGCTGTATATAACCATGAGCTGAATAATTGACAAGGGAAGAAACAAACAGCGTGCTGTGTTTTTGTGAAAGGATGAACAGAGACTGAACCCAGGAGGGATAGGCCCAGCAGCAGCAGTGGTCTTGTTGGCAAGACAGTTTTTCTGCATTATTTTGTAAATTTCTCTAACATCCATTCACAAGTAGCCTCTGAGCCAATGGAAAATTCCTACAAACATGAAGGTTCAGAGTGAGGTATTGCTTGATTGAAATGATATCCTTGCTCCAGTTTACTCTCTGGCTATAATGTTCTCCAGTATTTACACAAGTTTCTGTTAAGTTAAAGCTCTCTCTTTTAGTTTTTTTACCAGATTTTTTTCTACTTGCTTGACCATCACGCTGTGTTTTGTCCAACACATCATAAGAGAGATTCTACATGCACAGGTTGAGTTTCACTGCAGCATTGCATAAATGATCCTCTGTGCCATATAGTGACTGTTTTAACTGGATCCTGCCAGAGCTTCTTTGTGGAGTAAAGGAGGTAGCAGAAGGAAATACCCCTTTCTTTTATACTCTCACAGTCTGTTCTTCTCAATCCAGATCTGTAATTATATAGGCTTGGCTGTGGGCAATAGTTAAATGGGAAAAGTACATTCTTTGGTCTTTCTGGTACGTGCATTCTTTGTGTTGGGTAATTTCAAGTACAAAAACTTGTCATCAGACTTGTTCATTTGCAGAGTGTGTTATTTCCTTCTGGGATTTCAGTCACTATCTTCACATCTCTAGTGGTGTCAGTGCCATTGTTTTTATCACTCGCATAGTACTTATCTTGCTTAAGTATTAACTTTTATATAAAATATAAAATATATTAAACCTTCTTTTCCTGCTCTTTTCCATCTCTAATTATTCTTTCCTAATGTGACCATTTCCAGCCACATTCTCCTTTCTGCTTAGGATCATTGCACCCATGTAACCATTGAGAGATTGTTTGAAACCTGTCTTATCCAACCAGACAGTGTTCTTAGAGGCTGTATAAATGTGTGTTTTGATTACAGTGAATTAAACTGACCTATAAAATATCTCTTACTGTTCATTCCCCCAGTTACATACTTGTTTGCCTCTTCAGGGTGTGCAAAGCTTTTGAAGAAAGACAGGACAACGAATTTTCTAGGTCAGAACAGGTGCTCTGAACACATCATATGTCTGGTTTTTTATCTGCAACCATGAGAAAACACAGTGAGTAAGGAAACCCCTGTGTAATAGATTCATATAAGTTGGCTATGTTTAGCCTTCAACTTGAATACTGTTCTATTTGGCTAGTACTAAAAACCAGATAAAAGATAAGGAGACCTAACTACAACTGAAATTTAAGCACCTTTCTACATTTTATAAATGCCACACATTGAAACGCCAGAAGGAGGAGGGCTTTTAATCTTGTTTCCATTCTTTATTAAGATGCTTTGTGTAATTAGTTGCATTTCTATTGGAATAAATGGCAATTTGGAATTCATCCAAATTGAAAACCTAAATGAAAAAGGAGCATTAGTGGTGGATTGCATGCTAAAAGAGGCAAACTTCTCTAGGGCAGATCTGTTCATGCAACTTGGCCCTGCTTAAATAAAATCTATAGAATCCATGTGGAATTTAAGAGGGAATGTAGCACATAGGATGGATGGGAATGCAAAAGAAAACAGATTTTCAGCCAGAAGGGCAATTCACTTATAGTTTAATGAAAACTCCCTCAAACCAGACAGAATTATGTATGCCATGCAGAAAGTTTGTTTTGAAATAAAAAAAAAAAGGAAGCCTAAAAATAAATGCAAAAATATGACTGTGTATTTTACATTATTGAATTGAGTGTGATTCAACAGTGACTGATACTAGGACTTAGTTGCCAAATGAAATTATGGTGTATTCAGGTGACAGCATTATAAAAGTACTCTTGATGCTGCTGTAGGGTGTAGTGTGTCACTGCTTCCAATTATAAATTCCACTTTGCAGCTGGTTTTTTGGCCCTTTTAAAGTATTTGAAAGGCATAAAATTTTCACCTATTTATTCAAGCAGTTATGAATTATAAATATTTTTCCTCCTGTCTTTTTTTTTTTTTTTTTTTTTTTTTTTACAGCTAAAGATTTGAATACACTAATCTGTGATGTACTCTCAGTGCTTTGGGGGAAAATGGGAAATGACTAACTTAGTTTTGTTTGGGGAAGTTGTTATTGATAATGCACATTACCTGTCCAGGGATAAATATTTCATAAAGAGTTTTAGTGCAGAGATTTGTGTGCATGAACAACAACCACACAGGACATGATGGACTGGAATGCCTCTGAAAGGGCTGTCACAGTCTATTGTGTCAATCTAAGAGCTGGAGTGTGCTTGAATAAAATTAAAAAGTCTCTGTGTTTGTTCTGGTGACATTTTGATTGTAGTATGAATAAGCCTGCTAAGGAAAGCAGAGATCATAGAGTCTTGATACTTGATCAGAAATACCTTACTGGTTGGTAATGGTTTTTGTAATGTCCACATAAACCATGAACTGCTTGCTTGACTTTCAATGACTAATATTCTCCTTAAAGCTAAGGTAACTGGACTTTTAGAACGTGACCCATGATGGTTTATATGATAGATGCAAGAGGTATCTAGTTGCATATGGATTTAATAGTTCAAATATTTGTATTATAGCTAAAGACAAAATGAGATGAAATAGTGAAAGTGATTTAAATTTCTCTTTATAGGGAGAGGTGGGGGAAACATTTTCTCTGCTGTTAGAAACCTGAATTACTTCCATGGATGCCTTATTTTGCTTTCTTCATTGTTTTAAGGAAGCACTTTTCCTGTGTTTGGCAGCAACAGTAAAGATGCTTTACAGCTCCACAGTTTCTTTTCAAGTTGATTGATCTAAAAAGAGTTTTCTATCATTAAATTCTATAGGCAGACTACAGATCCCTCTTCTACTCATGCACCAGGTTTGAAAAGTTTCCTTCCTTCTAATACATACATGAAAGAATCAGCTACAATTTGCCTGAAAATTGAGTCAAGTTACAAATTTACAGGGTCTTCTAGAAAATGTTTTTGGAGGCTCATTGTTCAAGTACTCCACTTAATTTCGCTTCTTGGAAAAAGGACATAAGGTCTACAGTGTTTTGTGATCTATACTAATAAGTTAATTTATTTCTAGTAATAAAATGGATATTAATGCATTTTTCTGGGTGACTGTTAAATGTCACTTACAAAAAATAAGCCAGTGAGGCAGGCAACTTTATACTCTGCTCCTTGAGCTTTCAAGATGCAGTTACTTTTACCAAAAGTTATAGCCAGCATTGGATTCTGGACCTAACTCTGCATTCTCTATCTTGTGATCAGCACTTCCTCACTGCAAACAATAAAACCAGTGAACCTTGAAGACTCTTTTACTATGTATCTTAGTTAAAAAAGATGGCATTGCCACTATTTCCCTGTCAATATGCTGCTTTCTCAAAAAACTTTTCTTAGTACAAATGCATCACATTCATTTCAAAATGAATTATAGTCCATGCTCTCATATAAGCTTAAATTTAGGCTAAACATGAGGAAAACCCAAACTTATGGTATTACCTGTATCTATGATACTTCAGGCTAAGTGTCACAGCTAACCATCAGCAATACAAATTGGAAGGCCTTCTTTAATTCATGAAAGGCCAGAGAGCAAAGCTTGGAAGTTCACAGAAGGCCTATTAACAGATGAACACTTACCCATCTTTTGCTGCCTAGAGAAAAATCAAGTGCTTTTTTAGAGAAAAATCAAGCACTTTATCTTACACTTTCCTCAGTCTGTAGCATGACTAAAATACCACAGAATAAGTGACAGCAAAAAAATATTCTAAGATATTCTTGAAGATAAGTTTGTCCTGCCCAATTACAATAGAATATGTATAGATAATTAGATCAGTATTCTGATCACTGAACCCCAAGCTCTAATTAGAGGACCTAGGAGATGCTTCATGAGATCTTTTGTTCACCCTAAAGAAGATGATTAAACAGAAGAGACAATGACAAAATAAGTAATGCAACCTCTGATTATAAAATATTGTGGCCATTTCAACATGAAGTATCCTATGGGAAAATGTGTATGACTTAGTCTGTACCAGGGATTGGAAGAGGTGGGGAAATTCAGTTTTGGAGGATATATGAATGGAGAGTGCATCGGACCTTTGCATCAAAATATGAAGGCATCAATACATGAACACTACATTTTTGCTTCTTGTGACTGTGTTTGCAGCTGCCAAAATTATGTTACTGAAAGTTTCTCCTGTTACATTTCAGAAGTCATCTTTCTAGGACTACCACAAAGTACAGCTGTTTTTTCCTGGTTGGTATTACGCTTTTTCAGATTTCACGTCTGTTCTTCTGGGGCATGTGTCTAGATTAAGTAATACTGAAGGATTTACTTACCAATGATTTTGATCACAAACATTTTCCACAAACATGAACTGAGACAGAAATGCTTTCTATCCTTTCAAAAATGTAGTACTCTAACAACCCTAGGCCTGCTTATCTTTGGAGTCTGAAAATGTTGAATTTTCATTTTGTCAAAGGCATCTGTAAGACAAAATTGGCTAAAAACATGTTCTGTGTTACAGCAGAGTGAAGCCATGAATCACATGGTAACACATTAGAGCCACTAGTATCAAAGGAGCCCATGGGGAATTGAGGAAAAGGTAGTTAAGCAATTAATGAAGATATTTAAAATCCTAATATGGCAGAGACAGCTTTGAAGGCAACAAGGGATTAATATTTATTTAATAGATCATCAGATTCTGTGCCAAAAAAGAAATATAACAGAAGTCACCCCACTCTGGATGCAAATATGCACAATTTGAAGAATATTTTGTGGCAACAGTGACATCAGCACATCACACGTCATAATAGCTGGGAAAAATATCTTGCCTTAAAGAGAATATTACCTTTGCTGCTTTTGACTATTTTGGCTGAAAGTAACTGCAGTGATCCAAGCTCTGTCACAACACATTGAATGCAGTCTTCAAAGAGAAAGAAACATATTGGTACTTAGGAGAGGTGGCACGGGTTAGTTGTATGATTGACAGCAGATAAATGTAACTGCTCTGCAATATTTTAAGAGGTGGTTTGATGTGACTATCACCTGTATGTAAGAATGGAACTTTCCAGTTTCCAGAATTGCTGGTCAAATTAGATAGGCCAAATTTTATTTCTCAGCAAAGGTCAAATTTCTGTGTTTATTATAACCGTTTTCAGAAGCAGTTTATGACTGACTGTGCCTGGCATAGTCTCTGAGATGCAGTGTGTTAGGAGTGTGAAAGGTTGCTGTAAAGTTCCATTATTTCTTTTTGCAGAAAACCTGAAGTTCATAAAGAGCTCCTCTTCCTTAGTGGTATTCCTTTGTGTTTCCAGAACACTGATATATTATCTTTCCAAGTTAAACTTTTAATGTGGCTACTGAGGAGGATCATGAACAAAACTACTATTAATGTATTTATTTCTTCAGACACAGTTGGTGGGGTCGTCTTATGTACCCTGCTCCAGGGAATAATAAAGTTGTGTGTCTAAAAGCTGACTTGTCTTAAATTAATTCAAATAGAAGAGAACTAACAGGTGACAACTGTTCTCTTGGTCAAAGTTCAGGGAGTTTCACATGCAGAGGTACAAAGCTGGAAAAAATACAGACAGTATTTACAGTGCTATCAGATATCCACCCATGGAGAAGATTGGAGGCTTTGTTGAGGGCAGTAGTACAGAGAGGCTGAATCTATCCCACAGGTGGCGTTATTTATTTTATCCTTTTTCCATTAAAATTATACAAGTGTAATACAGAATTCATCTAAAAACATTAGGAGAGCTATTTTTTACAGTTGCTGTTGGTATCACAGAGGACTGAATTGAAATCAGTAGCAAAGAAGAATGGAAGGCTGATAGTCAACGGTTCTCACTGGACATCAATCTATGCAATAATGAAAAGGCAAATGTGGTTTTTTTTAAACTTCTGCTTAGTATCTAACAGGTTTTTTATTCTAGTTGATTTCTTTTAGACCTTCACTCTATTATACCCATTGCTTAAATCTCAAGCAGCCTTTGTTTTTGACGTCTTGATTTAAGGAGAATTTCTCAAAAAACAGTTAATGATGACATGTTTTATAAACTGACCTACTGCTGTGCATTACTGACAAAGTAGCTTTGTATGTATCATTCTATTTTAAGTGACAGTCTAAAATATATTGATAAAGTTAATGCATTTATAACAAGGTGAATTTAGCAACTACCACCATATATCCCTTCTAGAATCATATGCTAATGAAAAAGATGCTCTAATTATTAGGGCCTAAGACTACTGAATACAACACCTTCCAATTAGCACTCCCCAGCTTGAATACTACCATTAACATTAAACAACAAAACCAAAAATGGGTATCAATTCACATAATAGAAACTAATTGATGAAGTTGGAGGGTGTGATTATTTGTGATTACTTTACAGTCATGCACTGAACGTAGGAGAACCCCAGTCAGTAGTTAATCTCTAGCTACCTCTTTGAAGATAATGAAATTGGCTTCCTACTGATGATTATTCATTAACAATTAATTCTTTCTTGGTGATCTGCTTCATTTTCAGCTTCTCACCACAAACATGCAATGGAATAATTACAAGTGGAAATGAAAAAGCAATTAGTGGCAGATAATGCCAACATCTGATTAAAAAACAGTAGAAGAGATTAGCCATTCAGTAACTGCAACTTTGCTGCCTTCAGCAGGGAGATGTGAGTTACTCGGCAATATGACAGTTCAAGCTGCGTTTCCCTTTTATTGCTTCCTTACATCGTGGTCTGCCACATTAAATGCTTTCTTTTATTGTCGGGGGCATTGACTTGTTGTAAGTAATTTCTAAAGACTAAGTATGATTTGAGATGATTTGTCATTCTTCATGTTGAGACTCTCTGTCAAGAAAGAAGGAAAAAAGTACTTAAGCCAAGTTGTTTATTGTAGTTGCCAGCAAATGTAATGGATTTTTTTATTTGAGGGAGAATGATTGAAGGTTTGCTTAAGTGAAGTGTGTGGAGACAAAGATCCTGGAATTTAGGCTCCCCTCCTCTAGACAGTATTTTCTCTTAATCTAGAGACCACAATAACTATTTTATGTTGTAGCAAATGATAGTTGTGTTTACTGTCACAAGCTTAGTTTGTTTTTGAAACATGTATTGTGATGCTGCTGGGTCTGCAGATCACCACCACAGAAATTGATAAATGTATATTATGATCTTTTAAAATTGTGAATGATTTACATCATGCTGTACCTACAATCCCATAATTACCAAACACTTGCTCAGCAAGAAATCCAACTAAACAAATAAATGCTTTGTAATAAATCTACAAAGTCTATGTGGGATCTGACACCCGAACGTAGACCTCCCTCTGCATACACTAACCACAGGAACTGAAAGGCAGAGTCTCAGCCCCGTCTGGAATACCAGGCTGCGTTCTCACATTGCAAAACCTTCAGCAAGGCAAGTTCCCATTTCCCAAACGGAGACCCTGTGATTACTCTGGACTAAGTTTACAAAGAGCTGCTTTTCAAATGCTGATTAAGGAAATGACTTACTATGACCCGATAATTTTTCAGTTCTGCTTTAGATGACAGAATTCACAAACAAGTGAATAAACAGAGCTGGCAGATGGGTACAACAATGCGTCAATGGTAGGGACCTCATTAACCCCTTGATCAGAAAATGATCAATAACATGGAACTACGGATTATTTTGGTTTTCAGTGTAGAGTTAACACAGTAGTCAGTGTTGTCATGGGCATATGGTCCACTGGCTATTTTTCAAAACAACGAATTAGCAGAATATTAGTAGTTAATGTTGCTTACTTAGTTTGAGAGGCTGAATGCTTTGTTTTCAAAAAGTTGTTTCAAAAGGTTGAATGTTTTGATTGTCTATTGACTATAGACATTCAAAAATTTCTGTCAGAGGAACTGAAAATCACATCAAAATGCATGACAAAGAGTGTATTTCATGATGTTTAAAGTTTTCATTTTTTACATTTTATTCCAAAAATGCATGATGCAGATGTACTGAAATATTTGTCGCAAACTCATGATTTGCAGTCTGAAAGCTCCTTCTCTTTCCTAAGGACAGTTAGAATGTGGTAAGAGGCCTTTCAGCCACTGCTACCATAGCAGGCTCTGCATTGTCTCTCATTTTGTAATTTTCCCTGTGCTTTTTAAAAAGTCAAGGCAAAATCTTTGAAAAGACATGCCTTCTGTCTTGACTTCCCTCTCTCTCCCTTATTTATTTACTTTGCTTGCTCCCTGTAGAAGCTTTACTTTTACCATATCATTGGTTCACACAAATTTTTCTCCATCTAACTTTTTCAGTTTTCTCCTCTGCTGTCTTGTCCCTGCTCTTTTCATCATTGTTTCCTCCAGCAAGTGAAAGAATACTTTTTTTCACCTATTCTTGGTAAACCACTTATTTACAAAATGTTTATCCTCCTTTTCTACATCTCTAGGTTATAGTGTGAACTTTTCACATGCATTGCCTTATAATCTCTTGGGGACAATGGTTCTGAATTATTACAAAATTGCTCAGATTTTTTGAGGTACCTCTCCCAATCAGATCAGAGACAACATCCTATTATGCAGCTAATTTCTTGTCCTACACCTATTTCTGTGGAAAGTGGGCATCAGCATAAAAACCTTCACAGCACTGAGCTTTTCTCTTTATCTGCCAGCAGCCACAATAACACAATCCTATCAGTTACACAGACTTTCATCTGTCTCTATTACCCATGTATATTTAGAGTGTTAAATATGTGAGATGAGTTAGAAAGAAGCAGCAACATATTTCCCTGCAAAACAGAAGTGTTTTCAGTCCAGAGAAAGCTTCCATTTTGCCTTCTGTTGATTCTAACAGCAAATACCACCCTGCAAAACCCACAGTAAAGTACTCTAACCACATGTTTGGTTGGAGTATGAACTAATCAGACTAATCAGCCAAATGTCTCATGAGAGTAACTAAGGGTGTTTCTATGCTTCTTCTACTTGGTAAACTTCTCATTTTGAGAAGACTTTCCCAGTATAGCTGAAAGAGATTGACAAATTCCATGTAAAATGTCAGGGGAATCCTGGTGGTATTGCACTGATATGCGAAGATCTTTTTTAGCTCAACCTCCATTCCATTACAGATGAATGTTTTGCACTAAGTTTATAAATGTAGGGGGTTTTTTGTAAGAAAAAAATAATTATTTAGATTTCTTTTTTGTGTGAGATTTTTTTCTCAGTTGACTTACCTCTTGAAACAAGGTTCTTCAGCCAGTGTTCAGAGACGTATCAATCACATTCAGATGTAAAAAAAGAGAAAGAAATTAATAGAAGTTACAATGTTTGTTCCAGCTAGTTTTGATGGGCTGAATTTGTGTCCTAAGTACTAGAATTTTGTTACTGACACTGGAAAAGTACTTTCAGGCCGAAAGCTGCTTCCTCAGGAGCTCTTGAATTTTTGTATTTTTATTTAAGATTTCAAATATAACATTTTCACCACAGAAGTAAAGCATTAAGCTAAAAATATGCTGCAGTAGTGATGTTTCATTTGCAATTGCCAATAAGTCCTGAAGTACTAGATTACATTTGTTGATGCATTACCACATGTTGTATTGATTTCTCCTTCATTTTGTAATTAGCAATTCAAACTTGTATTAATGTAGAACATTTACGCTGTAATCCTATGGTATTCAAGGTACTAGGTAGTTTAATGAATTAATTAAAAATAATCTTAGTAGTTGGTAAAAACTCATTCACAGGCCTTTTCAAGCTTTGTGAGCTGAGTGCGTGACCCTGCATAGTCCCTTGGCATCAGCAGAACCAGTAAGATGGTGTTTGCAGTACCTATATTGCAAGGCAGTATCAGATTCACTATGAGAATGCATGTTTCCTATACTAGCCTACCACCATAAATCTATTTTTTCTTTATGGTAGCAAACACATGTAGGGATAATCCTACGCATGGATAATCCTCCATACCAGTTTGTCCCACATGTGACTGGACATTTGATTGATCTGATCATCACCATTTGAGTTTTATGGGTTGGGCTGCTGATCACTTGCAGGATTTGTAACCCATTTTAGATATGAAAGCCTTTACAGCAGACTCTTATCAGCCACCTTACAGGAAGTATGGTTAGGCCATAGGCAGATGACTGTCTCATTTCTGAAGTAACAGAAACACTACCTGACCTTTCTACTGCCTTGGGCAAGTCAAGATCTCTTCCTAGCTGCTGAATTTCTCTTGTCTTTCCTAAAAGGTTTTAGAAAGGAAGACCTACAGTTTGTTGAAAATAGAAGACTACTGCATGGAGTCGGGGGGTAGATGGTACATGGTGCTGACAAGTCTGTGGTTATTTTAAAGTACAGCGTTTATATCACACAGATGAAATCTGGACTGCTACCCACCCACCAGTAGCAAGCTGTCAAATGTGAGAGCACCATCAATAAACATTGAAATATTCAGGAAAGCAAGGGGTTTCAGTCTTGTTTCATTGGCAAAAGATTATCCATCACGTTCCCCCAAGAATTTTCTCATTATCTTCAACCACTAGAGATTGTGCAACAAGTAATACTGATACTTTCCTTGTGTTCCCTTTTGCATCATATCCGCAGATTTCATCTTCGGAAGTCTTACAGATGACATCTTTTGGGTCTAGTTCAAAGTCTATCTATATCTGTAGTTTTTATTATTCTCAGATTAAGGCCTTCTTACTTTGTGACACTCACAGCAGTTCGTTACTTTTACTTTTCTTCTACTGAGCACAGAGTGACATTTCAGAAAAGCAGAGTCAGACTGTCTGTTCCAATAAGTGCCTGCTGCTTTCTTCAGACTTCTCAGAGTGACTTCTCAGTCCATTGCTGTCACTAAAAAATAGGAAGGCATTGCCCCCCAGACAACCACTCACTTATTGTCCGAAGTCATATTTGACTCTCACCTCCTACTAATTCTTCTCTTTAAATTGTGGCTGTAATGGTCTTCCTCTCCCTATGACTACTTGAATTGTCAAACCATATCAGTCATCCTTCTGACTGCTCTGCTGACCTTTCCTTTACCTTCATGTTAGAAGCAAGCTTTTCTATTTTGACTTTTAATCTTTAAAACTTGAATTACAACTTAGATATTTTTCAGCACACATAAGCAGAACAGGAAGAAGTTCAGATTGTTTAGAGAGAGATGATATGGTGAAGACTGGAAACAGCAGAAGAACAAAGTAAATGATTTGCATGCCACCTTAAAGCCGCCATGACAAACTACTGGTCCTAACACTTACGTGTCAAAATGTTGTCTAAGAAAATCACTATAATCCATGATACAATCATTTTACTGCTTGAAAGACTGCTGCTGGCTTTGTGTGCTATATATTTTACTTATCTTGAAAGTTCATTCCAGATGTCTTTGGGCTAGAAAAGAAGCCCAGACAGAAAAATGTCTAAAATAATAAATAAAAATGCCAGCAAACAAAATGCATTTAGATCCATGTTGTATCAGAATCAGTTTGCCTTACCAGCATAGCACTGTGATTTTGACATAAAGGAATATGTAAAGCCAGATAACCTTTTCTTTGTGGCTAATGTTAGGGACTCATTAATTCATTGTTCTTTTGGCTTACTGGTAGTTTAAGATGCATGTAATGTAACACAATTCAGTGGCAGCTCAAAGGACCAAGAAAGTGTCTGTATGAAAGAGTGTGAAGGAACCCCTATCAGTGAGATGACACTCACTTACAAAGGACTGTGAAAATAAATTATACTATACCTGTACAGGGGCTGCACGTAAACTGAGTGGGAAGTGTTACAGAAATCAGTCACACATTTATAAAGGAATGGAACTGTTCATTACAGAAGTAATTTTACCTTGTGCAGAAAGTACAACTCAAAACACTGTGTACTGATAGAGAAGTGTACATGTCACTGCCACATTAAGAATGTTAATCTGAAATGTAAAATATCCTTAGATACTCTGGTTAAAGTAATTTACTGTTACTATCTCACAGCCTACTTAAGCTCCTTTTTCCTTTTCTCACAAGACCTCATCTCCACTGAAGTGATGATTACCTTTTCTTCTATTAAAGATTCACTGTAGTTTCAAGGTTGGAGATCTAGCAATCATCACCTGAAATCCTCAAATCCTCAGGTTAGTCTCTTGGAGTCGCATTTATGGTCAGTTTGACAAACCAAGACAGAAGAAAACAAACTTTTCTTGAAGCCTCAACTTTATTTCTCGTCTGTAAAACGTTGCAGTAATAATGTAATATTTTTTATTTTTTGAGAATTTGAACTAGTCCTTCAAAAAAAGAACCAGATTTCAGCATCTATCCAGTTTGCTAACTGCCCCTCACAAAAACAAACAAACAAAATCAAACACAAAAAAACAAACCACAAACCAACCCCACCCTAAACCACAGCTCACAGTTCTGCAGCTCTGCGGAAGGGTAGGATGTATGTACCTGTAGTACAAAAGGGAATGCAATGCAGAGCTCTGTGTGCTGCACAGAGTTTCTTTGCTGTACTTCTCTTCCACCTCTCCCTCTGTACTTACTTCCACGGGATAGACACCTGCCTCTGCTTTTTTTACCGCTGAGTTGTGGGTTATGCACAGCAAAACACGTTTTCTCATTTTTCTTCTTTACTGAATCCCAATCTGGACTTTTAGGGCAAACTTTTCTCAGATGCTGGGTGGCAATGGAGATTGCAATAGTGATGTCTGGCCAGTAAAGATTGAAACCTGTGATGGTTCTGTGAGTGGATATTCAGGCCCTCATTGTTCTCCTGCAAGACAGAGAGAAAGGGTGTTGTTTTGGGGTCCTGAAAAAACTGAGCAAGTTTTTAAAAACAGGCACAAATGGTGAAAAAAAATATGAATTATTTCAATCTTTTGGTCCAGCATCTCCGGGCACTTCTGCTTGCATAGGCTGATCTGCTGTATTTAGTTTACCAGCTCTGAGCAGCACTGAGAGAGGCACTGACCTCAGCAGGGACAAATTTCTTGAATCCATACTTGAAAACATGAAAATGTTCCAAGTCTTGAAAAGTTCAAAGTCTCCACACTGCTCTTAAGTAAGACAGTGACAGAGCAAGCTCTTCTATATGATAAGATAGCAACGTCTACATCAAATGCTTTAAACTCAGGTCTTCTGTGGAAATTAGTGTCACACAATTGGCACTCATTTAGAAGCTATGTGATCCATAGGCAATAACAAACCAAACTGAACTCCACCCAAACCCCCATCTATCACTCTAATATGCATGCCGGTAGAGAAGGTAACAAACCCAGTGTCTTTGATTTCTAAGCTTGTTTTGGTTAGCACCTACTTACTAATTGTTACAAGTAGCTATTATATGCAGAGAAGATGGAAACAGGTAGTGAACTGCCTTGAAGTTAAATTGAAGGGGGAAGGGATGACATTTGTAGCTGAGATGTTTTCTAGATTTGCTGGTACAACAGCGTGAATGACAAGCAGGTAATACATAATGTTCCTTTTAGAAAATCTGAATTCTTCCAAAAGGGAAAACTTATCTTGTTTTATTGAGATAGTAGAAGAAGGACCATGTAGTTATCTTTTATTTATATAGTGTGCAGTGATTGCTATTAAGTGAAATGATTGCACTATATTCCTGACCAGGCATTTTTCCTAAGGGCTGAATTTTATTCTTCAGTAGTTAAAGCACATGTTACAAACAGAAGTTGCTGTTCACAGGGCCTTTTCCACAGAGGTCTACCCTCACCAGGCAGTCCCCAGCCCTTATGGTTGCAAGAGTTTCATACTTCTGTAGTGCAGTACTTGGCATTGTCCTTGAACTTCACAAGATTACTTTTGGCCATTTAGTCTCTCTGGGCCCCTCTGAATACATCTCTGCTCTCAAGTATATTGACTAGTTCTCTCTAAATCAGTGTCAGCTGCAAAGAACTTAAGTATCTTTAATCAAAAATAGAAATTTGACTTCTGTCCCTCTGCCACTCCAGCTATGACTCAAGTGCACAACTGAAGTCCACAAATATTTGTCCCTAGAAAGTTCTCAGTAGGCACTTGTGTCTCTGAAGATATGCTGCTATCTTCTCTGTGAGTCTCTCCTGCACATACCACTGGTCAGATAGTGGGAACAGCTGTCCCTGTGCCCACCAGCACAGGAGATGATGTTGGGTACAAGGCTTGAACAGGAGACTGCAGCTGAAGTGAACTGCCCCATTCACTTGAAAATGGCAGCAGTGTCTGAGAAGCAGCAGTTTCCATTTATGTAATAACTTAGACCTCAGTCAAAACATGTTAAAAGATTTTGTTAGGGATTTGGATGATTTGCTTTCAAACTGTTTGGAATTCAGTTAATTTATTTTCATTTTCTTTCTGTCTAAGTTTAACTAGTCTTACGATGCAGCTCCATAACTATGGAAGCCAGTAACTAGTTTATCACTAGTCAGGCTCTGATACCAGTGAAATCAGTGTGGAACTTTTGGCCATGAAAGGATAACTACTCACACCTAACAGGGGGTCCGTGTATTATCTAGTTTAGCATTTGAAAGGAACCCACTCGAAGAGTAGAGTTTCCACTGTTACAGTGTACTCAGTTTATACTCTGCAGATTCTAACTGTAAAAAAATAAACACAAAATTCCCTTACACAAGGAGGTGCCATGACATGGAATAATTCATATGCTAGCATGCGGTTTTTTTCTTTTGCCTCTGTACAGTCTCTGCAAGCCAGGATACAGTAAGATGATATATTTTAAATTTATTTATTGACTCAGAATCTCGGGGTGAGGAGTGAAGCAAACACTTCTTACTATACAGAAAGTGAGATCAAGAACCTCATTTGAGCATATCCATAATAGATTTGTTCATAGATTTGTTGTTTACCCTCAGAAGAAAGTGGTCAGCTTTTCCTGAGACTACAGAACAGTCTTCCAGCCTATCTGTTTCTCTGGTATTCAGCTCCTAGACTTGTTTCTGATGAATACAGCTGGACTGTGAGAAGCTCCTCATTAAAATCTAAAGTATCACACAAAGGTAGCATCTCAGCAGCTGACTGAGTCTAAAAAGGGTTGAAAATAAGCCAGGAGAATAACAGGAAGCAGTTCTAAAGCTCTAAATATTGATCTACTGAAAGCTTACCTTAATTCTCCCTACACTTACAGGAGACTGTGGTCCCATTCCTTCTTACTGTTTATTTTAAAGAACTTTTGTAGCCTACAAAAAACTCTTTGGTCATGGTAAGAGACACATTTTTCCTATTTCTGCAAGCAAATGTGAGATTTCACAGCTCTTTTATCACATTACAAAAGTCCCCCCATGCTGTTCATCATGATCATGCAAACACAAGGCAATGAAGCTTACCAGGTTACCCAAGCACAGCTGAAGGAACAGAGTGTACTAAAAATACATGTATACACTCTATGGTTACATATGTGCATACAGATATTTTGTTGTTTTGCAAGATGGAAAAGAAAAATCTTTCCACCAAATGAAAACACTGAAAATTAAATGACAACAGCAGCAGATGTTAAAGCAAATAATCTAATTAAGATGATTTCATCAACCGTTTTAAAAAACATTTAAAAAGGCAGTATAATATTAAGTCACCAGAAGAAACGTTGATTATACTTGCATATACAGGCACAATAATACTACAGCTGAAGCTGCCCTTTCAAGCATGAAAACAAATGATACTTTCAAAACTGCTTATTTTTTTTATCCAGCTGTGTTTCACATCCTGCTAAGGAAAAGTATACACATTAAAAAACTCTTAAGAACTGCAACCCACAGCCAGGAAATTACAATTAAAACCAACAGAAGTTTTGCCTGGGTCAAGACTGCAGAATGACTTCCATGCAGCATGGAGAATAGCTTCATTCAGGCAGCAGGAAGAATTGTAATATCAATTTGCAAACATAGGGAACCTCATTTTCACTTCTATTCTTTGCTTGGGTGGGCCAAATTCTGTCTCAACGAAACCTGAATCAAAAGCCAGAATGAAGATAGAACAGTACGAGCCTGCATTTTAAGTCTGATGTTGACAGAAAATCAAAATCAAAAGGCAGAATTTTGTCCTGCTCCCTTAGAATAATGTTACTATAAACTATCTTTCCTTCCTCTTGTGTTTGCTCTTCCTTTCAGTTATACTGTAAAATGCAGTATTGAGTTTTTACTGCTTGTCATTCTTACCGTGAAACATTGAGCGTGGGAGAGGTGCATGGGTTGCCTCCTTACCACGACATCATGTATTTTCAGCTTCCCCTTTCACTGAGATTTATAACGAGGAACACGCTTGACTTCATGTCACTTTTTGAATTTTTATTCCCAGCTCTGACATTTTTTTTATTTTAAAATGACTGCTGGATAGTAGATATTCGTTTAAAAAAAGAATGTAATATATAACTACTCTCTTCTTTCTATTCTTCATGAGATCTAGTTTATGCTGGAATTCATTCTGGGCAGTTTCGTTTCTGAAAGGTCTCTGGTTCCTCTTGTTTTCTTTGCTTGTAATAATTATTTCTGTAGGAATGTATTTTTACTACCTCTGTAGCAGTCTGCAAGAGCACATTATGCTTTAGAAGAAAAGAAAGAAAATTTTTATTGTGAATGTTACATTAGAGGGTAATAATTCTCTGTGTTGTCTATTTCTTTTAACCCATCTTCATGCCTGCTTGTTAGTTTTCCTTTTATTTAAATCCTCCTTCCTCAAAGCATTACAACTTCATCTCTTTGGGGGAACATGGGTCTTTCTATCACTAGTGTCATTCCTAAAGCTTTCAGAAGGAGGTTTTTCCTTCTCATCTTGGCTCCAGTGATAGACTACTGGTACGGAAGACTTTTTTTTTTCCTTTGAAGAGTAGTGAGTCACAGCATGAACAAGTAAACAGGCTCTTCCTAACAGCCTCTGCAGGTGGTAGATTACAAGCAGTGCTGGAGAAGAAGAGCAGGGACAGAATTAACCTAACTAGCTGGGACAATGAAAGAAGTGCAATGCTTAGCGCAATAAAGTGGGGCTTCAAGAACAGAACTTTTTTGCAGATGAAATCCTTGACTGTAAAATTTCTCTGTAAGAAGCTCAACTGAGCTTCACAACTGTTGTGCCACATGGTCATGGCTCCCTTTCATGTTTTTGAATGGATGTTTTCAAGATGGAAATAAAATAATATTGGGAAAGTTTATATTTATCCCTCTTCCTTCCTGAATAATTTTGGAAGCAAATCCATTAATCAGGAATAAACCTTGACTGGAAAGACTCTAAAATGGTGTTGCGACAGTGGATGACACTAGTAGTGGATACTACTATCAATTATTTTCAGAGGTTACCTCAGCAACGATGTGGAAAAAACAAGCAGATTCTTACAACATTAATGCTCAAGTGAAATGTTTCCTCTTTTACCGACAAATAGTTTCTTTGACACTCCCATATTCACTGACACTACAGGAACTTTTTCTTAAGAGCCTGAAGGTAATCACTAGAATCACAAGGACAAGCAAACTTGAAAACCTACTGTAAATCAGAAAACCTTATAGAGGCAAATTCTCAGAGCAACAGCACCTTTTGGTGAGGTGATCAGATTTTTCCAGTGAAAGTAAATTGTAAAACTATTCTCATTTTCATCAACAGGGAAGTGGAACCTTCAGTAAACTCTTCTGGTGCTGAGAATGATAGGGATATTATAATTCTTATTAAATACTTGAATTGGTGTTTAAGGCTGCCATTGTTCCAGTCACCACAAAAAAGTATCAATAAATAGTTGTTTTGTCATTACAAACCAACAGGTTAATAAAGATACACTATTTCCTTCAAAATACATCAGAGGCAAGGAATACCTGAATATTCAAATAGTCTAAGTCAATTTATTTGAAACAGTGACATCAGAAGTACTAAATCTTTATACCAGATGGAGGGAAAGAAATTGTGACCGGGGGCTTGAACACGATAGATGTGTCATGGCAGACTGTCACAGCTGTAAGGCAGAGCTTCTTTTTTGACTAACTGCTCCCTTGCCTTTTTCAGTTGATTAATGAAAGCTAGTCTGCAGTAGAAAAATGTAAGAGCCAGGCACTGTGCCTGCCATCTATGCTGAGTAGATATTGTGGTATGTTGGTACACAGCAGTGGTGGATGGCTTCTTACAGAGAGGGAGAACCCTTGTCTAGAAGTGATTCTTGGTGGATGTTGATATGGGAATTTCCTAGCTTGGGAGGAAAGTTAAACTTTTTCTCTACTACCATATGAAAGTATGTTAGCAACTTCCCTAGCTGCAGCTGATTTTTTTCAGCGAAGAAAAATTCAGCTGCAACTATTGGAATTGAAATGTTGGTGAAACATTAATTTTCAGATAGGCAGAATTTTTCTTTCTTCTTCACATGGACATATAAACCAAGCCATGTCATTTATACTAAAACTCAAAATGTTCATTAGAAACCCCAATGTTTTAATCCAAAAATTATGTATATATTTTTTAAACTAACCCCCACACCTCCTACAGAAAAAATGAATTAGTCCTATGTCTTCATTAGACAGACATTGTCCTGTTAATTTTGAGCTAGTGTCGTTAAGCTGGACTCTACTAACCCTTGTTTAAATGGATTATGAGGTCACATCTCAAAAACGAAACTGATTAAAATTACTAAAATCTTTGCATTATTAGCATATTTCTCACACAAAGTGGCCTATAAACCCCCAGATTGTCTCACAGCTAGTTGAAACAAGCCACCCTTGTACAGATTTGAATAACCCAGCAAAGCAGAACTGTTGTAGCATAACCTTTAGTGCTGGTCTGAAAGCTGAGAGGGTGAAACTTGTCCCCTGTGCTCGGTTCTTCACAAGTGCCTTCAGCAAGTGACTTTTCATAGACCTTTGATTGTATGTCAGCTTGATCACAGAACAAGTCTACTCATGAATTTACAGTCAGAAATAGGAATGTCATCATTAATTGCAGCGTCTCCATGACTAGGTTGGACAGTAGATGGGCAGTGTCTTTGGTGGGTCCTACAGTACTTGGAGTTTATGCTCCATTGAAAACTTGAAGCTGAGCGCAAAATGAGGGCAAGACATTGGAAAAGGAAAAGTTGTTCTGGGAAGTGGAGAGATAATGTATTAAACCTCCTTTTTTATTTAGTGTTGAAGAAGGTGTTTGTGGTTTGTGGTGAGAAGTGTTTTAGGGTTGTGTGCACATTTAGCAATGTTTTTTCTCTGTATGAACACATGTGACAGTTAAAGCCTTTTGTATTTGTTGCAACAGAGGTAGGAAGGCATAAGGCCTTACAATTTCCTCTCCTACAGAGCTTGTTTTTGTGTGTTTTTTCCTAATGGAGGCACTTGAGTGGGGATAGTCTGCAGTAAAGACACTCCAGGCATTACTGCAAAGGTCAAAAGAAAGTCTGTTTTCCTCTTTGGGTCTGGAGTTGCAGAATTAGAAAACCAAGACAATCTGCATTACATATTTAAGACAATTTAAGACAAAATATGCTTATTTGCATATTTTACCTTTTTCTCACTCCTTTCTTTCCTACCTATCCCTTTTGGCTTAAAGAAACCCATAAGCTGTGGAGTAAAAACTGCATGTCCATAGCCAGCTGGCCATCCCAAGCACTCTAGGACCTAATGAGGGGTGACTAATATGTGGGAGGCAGGGAAGAGATGCTGACCCTTTTTGCAGACTTTGGCATTCGTGGAGGTAGCAGATACTTTGCAGTGGAGCCTTTGCAGGCTCAGAATTAGAACTGGATGAAAAAGGTTCAAAAGTTTCCCCAAACATCACAGGAATCAGCCATGTCCTTCTCCTTGAAATTGTAAGAATTTCCATAAGACTTGTATAAATATCAGCAGAAAGTCTGCTTCAGGTTGAATTTCACAGCATATGCTCAAGTTCTCATCAACAGAGATAAAAAAAAAAATTAATATTTCTCAAACTAAATCAAGAACCTTCATTCACTATTTTCGTGGACCACAGTAACTGGACAATAGTCTTTAAGACTTAACCAACTCATAAACTTTCAATTAACTTAGATTCAGTCTCTGTCTTTGCAGTTTAACATATTAAAACTCAAAACATTCTCACTAAAATTCTGAGATGAAAGTGATGTCTGGTAAATTCTTGTGGAATAAGTAAAGCTTGAAATAAAAATGTCTATGGAATTCACCTGGAAATTAAATTATCTTCCCTGGCTATAAAGCTCTTGTTTACTGCTTCAAGTGCACACTTAATTTGTTATGTTGTCTCTAGCACAAGAAATACATAGCAACAAAACAAAACCCCATGCCTCTGTAAAGCTCAAGGAAAAACCATTTCATCAAACATAAATCTTTTTCAAAACAAGTAGCTCTACAAAATATACACCTCCCTCTAGTGAGAATGTGGGAGAAGAAAGCAAACTGAGAGGTATTATACACATCATTGAATGTTTTCCAACAGGTGACTTCTAAGGAAATAATTGAAGAACCTATACAGACTATGGTTTTGGGGTCCACAATGTACTATTTGAAAGCATTTCTTGAAGTTAGTGTTAAAAAATCCTATTTCTTCCAAGGTATTCTTGCTTTCCTTTTTCTGTGACCTCCAAATGCCCCTTTTCCCTCAGCAGAAAAGTTACTCAATTTGTCTTTGCAATACCAGTATCAGTTATCTCAACTTGAAACACTTGAAACACACTGTACTTATTCAGCAATGCAATCAAAAAAAAATCAGATAAATAAAAAACCTCAAGTTGTGGCTGGACATAAGTTCCGCTATCATAGGACACAAGTTGACTTTATTTATTGCACGAAATCAAAAGCCATTTCCAAGGTGGCACTGTGCTGTCCAAAGCGCAGTTGCAGAGTGGGAGATGACCACTGACATGCGTGCTCTGCTCTGGAAGGAAGAGAAGCTGAGAGGGCTTCTTTGTCTTATCCTTTAGGTCACTGCCACAAGGTAGAATCAGATAAGTTTATGGCACAAGGCAGGCACCAAATACCAAGACAGTGACAGCACAGCATTAGAGACAGAAATAAAACTGTGGGTTGTCCTAAATCACTGTGAATATTTCATACCAGTTATTTCTTCCCCAGGAAGACATTACCTCTCTGTGTGGCTGAGATATCCAGCTAACTCAGCTTCACACAGCTACTACCAGTAAGTCTTTTACATTAACATGAAATTCTGGCCACATTTTACACTTACATTCCACAGGGGCCTCAAGGCACAAACACATTAGATCTACAGAAGTTGTCCACAACCTCTTGACTCTCTTGACCCTGTTTCTACCATTTTGACTGCCTAGCAGCTCTGATGTGCTCCTTCTTACCAGGATTTCAGGGAAGGAACAGGCAACTTCTAACCTTGATGGCCAGGGAATTTATCCCACCATACCAGCTACAGCAGATCGTGAGCTAAGGAGCTGCTCCTCATACCTCTTCCACTATGTACTGTTCAGGTGGATATCACACACCCTCTTATTGTGATCCTTGCTGCAGCCATCAACATGATTGCTCAGCACGTTTGAGGAAGTTGCTGGAGAGCTTATGAGTAATTTCCTTTACTGATATTTAGGGTTGTTTGTCAGCATGAATTTATACTCTGCTGAATATCGTGGGCACAAAGCTGCCATAAACAGAAGAGCACGTATCTGCAGTTGGTAGACACAACAGGTTTAGATCACACAGATCAACAAATTCCCAGCTGGACTGGGTCGCTGATTGTATGGAACTGCTGCAGAATCTCATGATGTGCACATTTAAGTATGTCCAGTCCTTGTTAGCACTACTCTATCTTGATTCTTTTGTGGGGTTCAAAAACCTCTCATTTTCCTCTTACTTTGCCAAACTAGAAACATTTTATCAAACTGACAGCATGAAAGGGTAGATTTAAATCTTTGCATTAATTAAGAAGCCAAAGAGCAGAATTTGTGTCCACTTAATTTTGATAGAGCCCTGGTGTGAGCTTTGCATGGTATAAACATAACCAATTACTGAGAATATGGTAATGAGGCAATTATTTTTTGCCATAAACTTTGAATGGCAAAGAGTAAAAACCATTGGTCTTAACCAATCAATAGTTGTGTGATAATCCATATACTACCTGCACATGAAAAAAAGGTTTTAAGATTTGTTTAAATACAAAAAACACTGGTTTTCATTTCATGTTACTTTTTGAAACAGACTTTACCAAACATGTACTTGCAGTACATTTTGTTTTCAACACAGTAGTAAGAGAAAAAAACAACCATTGTAGCAGGACTTTTATCAAAAGTTGCTTTGACTTTCATGGTCTATATTATTTTAGAACTATGTCTCTTTGCTGCCTTCTTAAAGCATCATTTTAGGAGTATTTAGTCTTTTTATAATTAGATATAAAATAGAAATCAAATTGAAGTGGAGCAGTGTTTCCCAGAAATAAGTGCCAAAGAAATAAGTGCAGTGGGACTGCTGTCTTATGCAGTTGAAATATGACAGTGTGGTTCTTTCTTCCCCTTCACTGCACCACCCAGAGTCAAAGTTTGTACTCCTTTAAGACTGGATTTTGTTTGCTCACCTTGATGAGAATTTATTTTCGTAGGAATTTATTTGGAATTTAATTATTTATGGGAGGGAATATGTTAATTTGTTTTCCAAGAAGATATATTACAGACTTCAACTGGCTGCCTAGAGATATTTTACAATCCTTTCATCAATTTTTTTTTTGGAGACAAAGCTTGCTTTATTCTGCAGGCAATAGTGATTGCTTCATAATTTATTTTTGTAGGAGGGAAGGTGTTTGAGAGTTTCCTCCTTGGATGGTAGCATTAAAATTTTTAAGTTGTGTGACTTCGTGACTTTTGGACCCACTTAAGGTCAATTATGGTCACAGAGGGATCAAAGTGATACAGTGCCCCAGGACAAAAGAGGCAGATTCCAACTGGGAAGCTCTTGCATTTACATGGCAGTTGTGGCAAACACAAGGAAAATCTGCTGATGTGCTGCAGTGACTGGCTTTTGTGAACTGTTTGCTAGGTCATCTGTCTGCTTCAGTCTGCAAACACTGAAGTTGCACAGGGAAGATAAAATTAGCAGCATCTCCATAAAACACCGTTCACTGCACCACAGAGGGTTTTGCTGCAACTCAACTTTCACAGGTGTTGATAACATTGACTGTTAGTGATCGACAGTGATATCACTCTTAATTTGGGAAACTGAGAGCTGTGTCAGATGAGTGCCAAATCATATGTGTCTCAGGGCAAAGAAAAGAAGAATTTAACTATATTGCATCCAAGAAGAGCCACATGTGAGTTTTGGATTCTTCCCATCCCACTGTCTTTGTCTGCCACACTCCCATAAGTGGAGTTCACACCTAAAGACTATGTGTGTGCTTTCCAGTCTTCAAAGAAGCAAACAAGAAGGAACAAATTATTGCTGAAGACTTCAGTCTGCTTGTTCTCCACTGTGTCTCCCACGTGAATGAAGACAGTCCTGTCTCAAAACTACCAGATTCACTGGGTGTGAAACACGGGCGGGCAGCCTGTATGCAGTGCACTCTTGCTGCAGTGCCCTTTGCCTTGGGTTGGGGTTTGTGGATTCCCAGCAAGATTCCCATTTGAGAGGAGATCACAAGCCAGAGAGGAGCTTTCCCCACCTCTCTACATACTCTCCAGCCCTGTCTCAGGACAGGAAAGGATGCAATCTCCTCCCCAAACTGAAGGTAATCCCTTATGTGAAACTGAGATAGGAAAAGACTTGCCCTGGTATAAAATATAGCTGAGCTCAGTGAGGCAGACATGTCAGTCATCTTTTCTCTTGCCCCTAGGTGCTCTGCCAGCAGAGAATAGCAGTGGCTACTCAGGGGGATCCAATCCTTTGAAGTTTCTGAGGAATCCCCTGTGGCTGGGACTTGTGCTCAGCGCTGTGAGCCTGTGCGTGTTCTGCTTGCAGCCTCAAGTGCTGACAATGGCACTGGGAGCACCCCACGTACAGAGTCACTGTGAGCCCTTGCATGCTCTGGAGAGCTCACTGGCATCCCTCTGGGAGCGGGCAATGGGAGATGTACAACATGCCAGCAGCACCAGAAGAACCCTCAAAAGTGTCTCTGTGGATTTAATCATTGAGGATTTGGTCTGAGTCCTATAGTGTGAGTCCACAAATGTCCTAGTACAAAACAGTCCCTTATGACTGTTGGACTCAGTGATCCTTGTGGGTCCCTTCCAACTCAGTGATTCTCAGTGAACTCTGTGATTCTGTGACCGCTGGATTCCCCCAGAGCAAAGGGAAGTTCTGTGATACAGCACAAGCCAGTGGCTGATTCCACTTTTAATCATACATTATACATAATATATAAAACAGATTTTTAAAATTAAGTAAAATATATTTATAAAGTTACAAATAATCTACACACGCATATATGTAGACATACTTTTAATTACACATATTGTATCTACTTAGATAAATTAATTCAAGAAGTTACTGTAGAAAGCCATCCTATGGGAATCAGCCTGGCATTTTTCACTTTATCATTCAGAGGCAAATTCATATGAGCTTAACATCCCTTATCAGGCACTAACCCTTTTCACAGCTTGCTAACGGTTGAGGATATTGACAGAATAGTTTGATGCCCCACAAGAGGTCACACAAAGTTTCTGATAATGACATTATACTGAGGTAAAGGGAGTTTAAGATTTTCTTTGAGGGACTGTAGTTCAGGGGACTAGAAATGTGTATCCTAGGCCAGAGGCACATGTGTATTAGCATGAAAGTGTGAAGCACTCAGAGGAAAGAACAAAGAGCTGTTGTCATTTAACCTGATTACAAATCAGGGGTATGCTATTCTTTAGCCTGCTTTTTAAAAGAGGCTAAAAATACAGACGGCTGGATTATGCTCCCTACTCTCTGCTCCCCTCACCCTGCAGGAGAAGGGGTCTGAAGCCTCACTCTTTGCACAGCCCATGTGAGGGCTGTCCCCAGTATCTCCCCCCTGCTTGTGAGAGCACAGAGCCTGGGGGAGTTGCCCGTTTGTGCCAGTGGTGTGAAGGATCGGAGCAGATGGAAAGGGATGATACAGCGGTTAGCAAGAAGGACATAACACCCCATCAGGCTTTCCAGCTGCTGATTGTACCCAGCCCAGCTAGACAAATAAAGTAAAATCTGAAGCTGAAAATACTGAGTTATCCCATGAGCTGTCAACCCCATTTGAACAAACTATGCTATTTAAATTTAAGTGTGAACTATAGAATATCTCATGAAGTTAGAAGTGTTGCTTTAATATTAACATATATGTTAGAGGGGCATTTTTAGGATTTTTGGCAGGGGATGTTGTTTGGAGGTTAGTGTGAATACATATCTCATTTAAGAACTTCTCAACAGAGCTTCAGAATGCTCAGCTGCCAGCTCACCATTTCTGAAGCATCTAAAATTTTCATTTTAAAAGGAAATCTTTAAGGTATTTCAATCCCACTCTCCCTCCATTCCGACTTCAGTCATTCAGATTTCATTGTTGATTCAAATGCTGAAAATCTTCTGCTAGATAAAATGCCGTCTAATCTGGCTAGTGCTATTTACAAGCTAAAATTCAGGCATGAAAACATCTTTGAAAAAGATCAGCTTTTCAAGACATGGTAATGGTTTACATAGATAATATACACACTATTATATATAATAAAATAAAGATAGTTCAATATAAGGGTGATTCTTGTTCTTACATGCTAAAGGTCTAGGATTTATCTTTTTTGACTGTGATGAACATCTTCAGGTTGAAGTACCTGTAGTAAAAAATGCATACAAAAAACTGTGTAAAATTTTAAATCCTAAAACAGGCAGAAAGTTGAAAACAAACAGTACATATATGACTTGGTTTCATTTGGGAAGCTGTAAAAGTCAGATATAAACCCCAATATTCCATGACATATCACAGGTTCAGAGTTTACAGCTGTGGCCCCAGCAGCACTTTTTGTTAATCCCACTCCAACTTTATCAATAATTCTGTCTGAACTACATGTACAAGTGCAAGATTCTTTGAAGTCTGGAGACAAAATTCAGCCAAATTGTCTCTGGGCAAATTTCTGTCAACACAAAGCCCTGTGGAACTGATTTAAAGTCAATAGGAGCTTTTAATGAACAAGAGAATTGGAGTGGCAGGGGGCACACAGGAGCAGTCTGCGCCCCCCTTGTTCCTCATTTCATGCTACACAATACTGGGTTTGTGCAGTGGGCAGGAAGGAAAAGAAATGGCTTACAAAGAACAACCACCATAGTGAGGGGTGACAAAAAAGGAAGAGTGAGAAAACTGCTTGTCCAACTCCTATTTTGGATAACACCAAAACACAAGAACAGAATGCCAGGCTAGAGCAGCATCCATTGTATGTATCAGCAGCCTGATACATACTTCAATATTTGCCATTAGTGGATGTTAATGCAAGTATATGAAAGAGGCATGTACTCAAGGCAGCTTCACAGAGGTGAAGTGAGAATAAGCAAAAGAGTCCACCAATTTCACTGCTAAATATATTGAGCAGAATACTGCAAATGCTGCTGACTTATTCAGGCAGGCTGAATCGTAATTACATCTTTGCTTTCTCTGAGCTTCTGTTTGTGTTTCTTTTCTGTCACAATTGAAACTGAGCTAATAGTGCTGCTGCAGACTGGGGAGGACACTGTGTCTGCAATAGAAGGAGTGATGGTGATACAATAGCCAAGAATTCCTCATGCAAAAATGTGAGCACGTCATACGCTGTATATGGTAGGGAGACAACTTCATCTATCACACAGTTACCTCTAGGGTAGAAAAGCAGAGCCATTTAAAGGGATATAACACTACACAATGACTCAGGACAAAAAGTCAATATTATTTACAAAACTGAAATTATGCAAGAACTGTTAGGTGTATAATGGTTTATAATTTCATTCTGCTTCCACTTAAGTCAGTTTGACTATTTCAACATGGGCGGAATTAGGCCTGCTGTAATTTCTCAATGAAATTTTGATTAACGTAATATCATACTGATAACAAAGACTGCTGCAGGAGCAGTAGAGACCAAAAGCTAACAAGATCTTGGAATGGAAAGTTCTTCCTACCAGCCCTTGCTGAGAGGCAGCCATGGGGTGTGAGTCCAGTATGTTGGATCACCACAACTCACTCTGTGACATGTTTCCTGGGAATTTGCCTATCCAAGTACTGATTAGGCCTGACCTTTCCTGACATCTGAAATCAATCAAGAAAGAAATTAAACGGTACTAGACTAAGACAACTGTTTAAGCATGCAAATTTGTAGAGATTTGATGTACCTCAGGAAAAAAGAACTACTCCTTGACAACTGGACTGAAGTTTTTAAGTTTTAAAGCTATTATTTCCTGGATGTACTTACAGAGTGATCAATAAACTCAGAATTACAGCTGAAAATTCTGTGCTGAAGCCTTGATGAAGAAGATACATTTTCCTCCAAAGATGCTGAGTCATTGAAACTAAAGCTTCTGCTAGACAGGGTCATTTTCCATGGATTAGACAGAGTATATATTTGTTCAGAACAATTCAAGCTCAAACCTCAAACAGAATCAGAAAAGGATTTCAACTTGGTATTTTCCCATAGGTATGTGTACAACTACTAATTACTTGCCTCTATATCTTATTGAGTAAGTCTTAAGCTGTTCCATTCAAGTAATTTTTCAGCACTCTGAGTTGAAAACTTTTTGAGATATCTGTCAACCAATGCCACTTTTCAAAATTTTCCTTTAAATCTTCATTTGTCTCAACGACTGCAAGAAAATTTGAGAGCAGGCAATCAGGTGGTTTCCTGTGCCCCTGGACTGGCATACTGACCAATGCTGTCAATTTGAAACGTCTTGTACACAAAAGGAGATATCTGGCTCCTTAGGGACAGATGGATTTGTTCATAGCTATTTGTGGATAGAGAGGTTTCTGGCCCATGTTGTCATGCAAACATATTAGCAGGACAACCACACTTAAGTAGGTAGGGCTTACTTCCATTTTAGCAGTTGCACCTACTCAAAGCAAATCAGCGTTTGTTCTGTCGGTGTTACTGGTCTTCAGTGTTTCATTTAAGCCACAGCATAGCTGAGACATATCAACACAACAGATCACAGTTTCTCATAATTGCAATTGTGTTCTTTATGCCCCTCATTAAGGTAACCAAGACCTGCTGGAGAGGTCTTAAATGCTGCATCTCAAAAGAGATCCTGCTGAGAGAAGGGTGGAAAATTAAATAGCCATTTCTACTGCTTTAGTAAGAAATCTCTGACTCAATTTCTTTGTCTTCTTTGAAGCAAGAAGTTGCAAGATTTGAGTTTGTTGTATGTTTCTGGTTGGGGAAAAGAAGAAAAATCTTAATACAGTTGTCCTTTGTCCTGGTTGTAAGTTGGATGAAAAGAGCACTTTCCTGAAGGTATTGGTTAAATATCAGAGTACCACCTGAAAAATCAATAGCTAAGAAAACAGCCGAGATATTGCCAAGCTCACAAACAGAGAAAATAAACTCAGCAGAAGCCTGCTTTCCTAACATTTCCAGTTCATTTCTGAGGCTGAAAACTGCAGAATATATGTTGGCTTTTGGCTGCCTTGCTGAACTCACTGGTAAGTATCAACAGCTTGGAAAGTTTGGTTGAGAGTTTCAGTAGTGCCTGAGTGCCTGCAAGTTAATGCCAGGTGTGTACCCAGTTAAAGAAATTCTTCAGTTCGTTGCTTTCTATATAAGCTGTAAGAGTCTTTTTTTTTCTTATATTTTCTTCTAAAACCTTAAGTCATCAGGTTTCAGACCTACCTGGAACCAGGCTGTAGTAGTACAGCTATAACAGGTCATACTACTTACAGAAATATTTTATTTGATGCAGCCCTTTTCTTGTTTTCACAGCAGCCTAGATATTGGGGTAGTTTTTTTTTGATTGGTTGGTTTGGAGTTTCTGGTTGTTGGTTGTTTGGGTTTCTTTTCAGTTTGGAGTGTCAGATACTCATCTAGAGTACATTTCTACTGGTGTGGTATTCCTCAACTGTTAATTCCACTATATCTTTGCCTATTCACAACTCATTATATAAGATTAGTAACCTAAATCACATGGCACTGTTCCTAGTCTTTGAGTGGATGATGGTGAGTGCCCTACTGGGGCACCAATACCTTATTTGCAAATAAAATAAGTTGTCACTTAGTGAAAAGCCAAACATTTGTGTGGGCAGATGTCCATTAGCACAAATGTTCATGGATTAATCACCAAAAGGGGTGTGAACACTTTTGAATAGGAAAGCAATTTAGAATTCATGCAAACATTTGTGAATAATTTTCCTAGCTTTTCTTTAACTTGGAGAAGGCCTAATGTTTTGATGTGGGACTCACTGATTATTTCAGTGCAAAATGGGGTATTAGAATGGAGTATTAGAAGTGAAATCTGAATTTATTTCACTGTACTTTCAGCTTGTACTTTCTATTGTATTGATTGTGAGACGAAAGCATTTTACAAAGCTTAACTGTGCACTGTACAACACTGTAGCCGCCCAGAGCAGAAGTCAAGGACCATTCTGGGGCTCCTTAAACTGATCAAACAACTTCTGTCTTCAAATCAGCATGTTCTTTTAAATGCTGTTTGTTTTAGTGGTATATTCCCATTATTTATTATCTTCAGATGGATATATCCTCCACAGTGCTTTATAAAGTGATCTGCCCGATTTCCAGCTACACTTAACTTGCTTATTGAACATGCACTAGCTCTGTATATCATTAAATGCAGCTTTGTGACAGAAGCTGAGACCTCTACCTGTGATTTACAGACTACAGAAAATGTTTCTTAAACAATATAGCCTTAGTGAAACTTGCAAGACATAAAACATTAAAAGGACCCTGCATGTTAAAAGTGTTGCAGGAGTTCATTGCTGATTAGATATCTTGTTACAGGTGGTTCTCTCCCTACTGCAGCCAGAGTGAGTTAGAAAGACAGAACGTACGGCAGATAATTTTAATGAAAGCAGATAAGCAAAAAAGCTGCTTGATCGATTGTGAGCATCAAATAAAGGAGCTTTAGGAAAATTTAGATTTGTATTAGAGTCTGTGAATTGCAGAAAACCATTTAAGTGACTCCTGACACTAATATTTTGAAAGACAGTTTGCGAGTATTAAGTGCTTGATCTTTGAAATAGCAAAGATTTACTTAGAACTAAAGGTACAGAATTAGATCCTTAGTGCTGGATATGTGCTTTTAAGGAACAAATACTGCAGTTACATTTTAAGCACATATCTGACTACAATAACATGCCCATTAGTTACAAACACCAGCAGTTGTTCAAGCACAGCTGTTTACACTGATATGACCTGACATTCATAACAAATGCATGTAACTAAAGAAAGACCTAATACTATGAACACAAAATATAAATAAGAAAAGGAAGCACTAGGTCTGACCAATACGAGGAACAGCCCTTTTTAGCTTATTACTCTCTTGTTCTTTCCTCTCCCCCTGCTCTGCCCCCATTATTTTAATAACTAGAAGAAAGAATAAGAATTTTTATACAATCTCTGAAGTCTTGTGGTACATGCTTGTCTTTCCCTTGCCCATGGATATTATCAGCATGAACTTACTTAAATTTTCTCAACAATAAAGCAGTATTATAACTTGGCAGTACCATTTTGTAAGCTGGTAATTTGCCCTGCAGTGTATAAATCCGGTCTTTTTTAAGGAAAAAAATGACACCCACTAAAACATAGGCAGGAAACCACCAGTGAGCAAAACCAATAGCCCGAGATGCACTTCTGAGTTCACATAGCTGAGTTGAACATCCTGGATAATGATCAGAATCTAGGGAAAACTGCGCTGTGGAGAAAACACAGGGAACAGCTACATGACAAAAACCTTTGTCAATGATGTGAAAACAGGGAAACAAACAGCCTCTCTGCCTCCTAAAGGTGCAGTTTATGGGTAGAAATGAATGAGAGAGTGAGATAACGCATACCAGAATTGCCTTGTGAGGTGCAACCGGGACAGCTGGCCAAAAACACATTAAAGAAGAAATAGGGGTTGTGCGATGTGACAGACATCACCATCTTCCACCCTCATGTTACTTTTGGCATAATGATTTTGTTTCTTACTGATGAAGCCCAGTTGTGATAAGATACCTAACAGCTATCATTCCCCCCTCATCCACCCCACCAAATCCCACTGTGAACAAAGAAATAACCATAAGCTTCTTCTCATCTGACCTTCTCTGTGAGACCCTTATACCTGGTAGGAAAAAAAAATTATAGGAAGAAAACCAATGTACACTCAGGAAACAAAATATGCAAAACCACCTCGGGCTGGACAAAACAACTTTCTATTGCTACAGATAGTAATGAGAACAGGAAAAATTTAGATTATCAAGTATGGCCATAAGATATATTTTTAAACACTGACGTGCATGGGAATGAGGGACGGGAGAGAATAGATGGTAAAAGAGGTTAAGTATATATAGCCTTTTAAATATCACACCCTAGTTTATCTAATTAGTTAGTCAGAATCATTTTAGTAACAACAGAAAGCAATGCAGTGCTCTCTCTCTCCCTGTAATAACAGATATCTGATACTAGCAAGAGTTTATCTGTTATCAGTTGCCAGGTAAGAGCAGGGCAGCAGTGCTGCGGTGCCTGCAGAAAGTGATGGGGGTATTTTTCCCTCCTAAGGCTTGGAGCAGTGTGACTCCCCGAGCCGTGCTCTGCAAACCAACAGCTGCAGTGTATCATGCAGGGCTGCAGCACACTCAGCCCATCAGCTCCTGTAGGCAGCGTGTTCCTCCAAGGGTCCCCAGCGCAAGCCAGCTGGAACCAGTTGATATATTAAGATGGGAGCTTGTGCTTAGCAGCGCTGTTGGGTGAGGGCACAGGCGCTGAATGAAACATAATCTGACTCTGACCGATTACTGAAAACACATGGTACTGGGAGTAAAATGAGCTAAGGAAATATTCTGAGAGGAAAATCAGAGGAGATAAAAGCAGATAAAATGTCATAGCTGAAACTGTTGAAAAATGTGGAGGACAACTGGGGATGTTTTAAACCATCCTGCTTTCTGAATCTGCTTGCAATGAATAGAGTCTGTGTAACTTATTATCTGATGAGAATGGCTTCTGTACACTTTATTTTTTTCTATAGTTTTCAGGCCACAAATGAGAACAACTTTTCAAGTGAGAAATTGTCCTCATTTACTTGCATCAATGAATAGTACGAGCACGTAATTTTGCAGAATTGGATATGGGAAGCAAAATTAACACATTTCCAGGATGTCACAGTAGTTCCTTTCACTAGACATAGACAAAGAACAGAATCACATTGTTTAGGGCAGCTCCTTCGTTCTTTCTATTTTAAGACACTTATTTGTATTTACTAAGTCTTATTCTAACCACAGAAGAGCAGAAGGAGACATTAGGGCTGCAGACAGCTGGGAAGAGCATGGCAAAGCTGTGCTCTGATGGTATATACATTTCATTGTATCCAGCCTGTGCATCTCTTTGAAAGACTGAACTGCACAGAGTAGCATGCAAAAGAATTGGTTGTAGGTCTTCAGAGAGCTACACAGAACACCACATAAGTAGGTTAATCTGCCAGCTGGATTCTTTCTAGATGAAATTATTTTAGAGACTTGTAAGTGAGCTTTTCTGTTGCAAACCAGGAGACAAAACATTGATCCCTTCTCTATCTGTGGGAGAAGATTTCCCCCTAGAAGCTGGGCAGGGAATAACGAGACAACTCTTTGGCATTAGCTGTGAGGGATGCTGTGTGGACTCAGCCAAAGCCCAAAACCTGAAAGGAAAGTCTATAACTAACATCCAAGCTGGTCTGTGCATTCCTCTAACCTGTCGTTTTATAAAAATTTGAGATTTTGAGAAGCATCGACTAAGAATTGAGTGATATTCTAGTAGTGAAAATGGTTTACTCTATTAACTTTTTTTTTGTATTTTATTGTTGTTCTATTTATCCTCCTAAAGAAAATGTTGACAGGTTTTTTTCAACTTGCTAAATACTATAATGCTTCATAAACTCTTCCATTTGGGTATAAAATTTGTGTATACAATGAATTATCGCGTAATGCAAGTAACGTGTCACAAGCAAATCCTCTGGTAGACATGGATGCTTAAGAAGTCCCGAGTAGCAGGTCACTATTTCAGCTCTGAAATGGGTTCTGCATTATCTCTGCCTGTAACATAACAGCCAAATTTTGAATCTTCAGATGCCTAATTGCTCTAATACTACTGAGATTTAGGTGTCTAACTACCTTTACAGAGCTGACGCTAAGCAATCAGACTTTTGCCATACCACAGAAATTCTTGACTGAGTTAGTATTTCTCCAATTGCATGAAAAATAGTAGTTGCTTTCCTAAAGAGATACTATCCCTGTCAGGCTCTGAGAATGTGGAGGCGAGAAGTATATTTAATATTTCACTCACTGTGCTTTTCTAGGGGAAGGAAAAAAAAAAACAACAGTGGTTCTCAGGATCTTTTGTGCAAGAAGATGGTGGTTAAGGTTACACTCCCACAGCTTCTAGGAAGTCAGTGGGCGTAAATCATACAACTGGTTTCTGGCTTACTGCCACAGTCAGAGAGGTGGTTCTTTGCAATCCTAAAAGACATGAGGAAGTTGACTTACAATGATAAGTATAGTTCATAGCTTCATTAACATTTCTTTACAAAAAATTCTAGGTAAGGACCTGCATAAAAGTTTAAGATTTTATATGTATATAAGTTTTGTGTTTTATTTTCTAATGACACAGCTGTGAAAGTAGTATTGAATATTCTAACACTTCTAAGTAATACAGAAAATGAGACAATTTAACCTATTTAGATCTTGCAAGGAAAGAAGAATTTAATTTGGGAGACACAATTCAGATCCTGATGCATCATGATCTAAAATCTCAGTCTTAAATGAAGGATTATCAAAGGGTTAAATGAAAGCCAGCCAAATTTTGCCTCCCCAGTATTTCTGGGATTATATTCTGCTCCATTCATTCTTGTTTTCCCCAGGGGAATTATCTGTCCTTCTGCTGCTTCAGCTAAAGATTTTCCCCAAGCTGTTTTCTCACTGTGGTAATAGTAGAAGGCATGATTGTCACTTTGACCAAAATACTCCCTCTTGGCTGAGAATTCCCATCCTCAGGCCCCCCTGTGCTGCCCCCTCAAATGCTGTAAGAGTCCCTCACTTCCTGGGGTCTTACACTCACGGGAAAATATGTGCTGGCAGCTTTTCCAGTAACCATATGAATATTTTAACCACAATTTGAAGCTTCTCAATTATTTTTGCCTAGGTATATTGCCTTTCACTTGTTCCTGTGGATTATATATCTATTCTGTGTATTTACAGTGATGAACATACGAGAGTAAAAACTAGTATGTGTGCAATTAGCTGAATGAGTCAAGACTGTTACAGTACTGAAAGGCCAGTGTCCCACTGAGATCTATTTTTCGCAAGTTACAATTCTGATGACTCCAGATTTACCTTTTACTGGTCAATTTGGTGAGACAGATGATATCATGATTTGACAGCAATTACACCACTTGACAGAATACTGAACCTTCGTAAGAGATAAGCCTTATTCTCCCACACAAATTCTGTTGACTACAAATATTAAATTTCAATCAGTACCAGGGAATAACACTGCTTAAATAATCAATTATTATCTTCCCTCTTGGTGAATCAGAAGGGAGGAAAAAATAGTTCTTTAAAAAATACACATGGTTTGCCACTAATAGCAACAATTCTAGGTGGAAGCAAGCTAACTACTGTGTTTCTGTCTCAAAATTTAACATTTTCCGTTGATATTCCATTATTTAAGATCTTCAGATTGTTACCCATGTACAAATACATTCACACACTATTTACACCATAAGATATTCCTTGGCTTTAGCATATGTTCTTTGACTGATCAACTGATTCAAACCCTATAGCTTGATTTAGATATGGTATGCCCAAGTCAATTCTTCAGTTTTTTAGTGCACCAAAGTGGGAAGCAGTGATTATTTAATACTCTACTTGAGTGTTTACTGGCAAGGAGTTACTTTTCTTCTCTTAACCTGCAGGATAGTAACAGCAATGATGTCAAGCTAATCAGTTGTAAAGTCTTGATATTTATTACGTGAAAGAATCCAATACTCCTTTATGTGAAGAAAAGCATATTTGTCTAAGAGAGAAAGAGAAGCAGATTTTACAGGGAATTAGATCTATATGCTTCACATCTGACTTGCCATTGAGGTTCTTCAAATAATCACTAACTACACTGGAATCAGAAGTTTAACATTAATCCACAGTCATCAGCACTGGCTGACTCTGTGGCCTTGCCAAAATGCCTGAACATCTCATGTGTGGAAACTGCTTTCCAGCTTTAGAGGGCAGGACCTACTCCTTGTCCATGCTTCTCTTAACCACTCTTCAGAGTCATTGTCAGGATAGTTTCAATGGAAGAAGAAATATTGCTTCTGATCAAGCTTGTGATGCTTACACCTAGACCTTTGAGCAATGAATAACACCTAGTAAGTTGCACAGCATGTGAATATAAATATAGAAGAAATATTAATAATTAACCAGACAAGAAATATTTCAAACCTTTTTTCATAATCTTTTTTTTTGAGCATGCTGTTTACTTTTTTTCCATTTCCATTTAATATTTTGTAAAGTCTCAAGAAACTGTTCTTAATTCTCTAACAATCACCTCAGCATCACATGGAAACACTGAAACAGAGAAAGCAGGATCCCACTCTCACTAAAGCCAAGGATAAATTCCACTGGCAGTGGATAGTCCCGTTGAGGCCAACGCAGGTATTTCAGTGTGAGCATTGCACTTCAAAAGGGATTCCTTCAACTGTTACAAATGTGCAAAGCAAGGCTTGCCTTTTCTTGACTCACTTATACTTGAAGGAAAAGTGGCTGATTAACAGAAGATGAACTATAAGCAGTGATGTCCCTTTGGTGCAAGTTATTAAATGTCAGATGAGAAGACCAGGTGGCCTTGGAAAAATTGTTCCTCCTTTTTTTAAAAAAAATTATTTTATTTTCCACATTTGCTCATTACTGCACAGACAATTGTCAGGAAAAGCTTTAATACAGGAGTTTCACTACTTCCTGTCATTGCTGTTCTGAGCTCTGTCTCACCTAACTCTACTACGCATGTAGTGAATCAACCTGTCCTGCAGACAAGATAAGAAATGGTTGTAGTTGTGGTATTTATGGGCTACTAGGAAGTGGTACAACAGACCATAGAATTCCACCATTGTAGAGAGTTAAATAATGGTTAAAATAACAGGAAAAATATTATAAGTGTGTTTTTTAATAGTTACTGTGTGAAGAAAAATGGTTAGTGAATTAGTCCTTTTACATGTGAGATTCCATAAAAATATATGTAGAAAAATGTATTCAGACATATTGAGAAATGATCAAATCTATTAATACCCTGAGAACTTTCCTCACATTTTGTTATTGTCAGTGTTGCATGAGTCAATGCTGCTTCTTGGTTAAAATATTCTTAGCAAGTTAAAATCTGGCAGGTTTTCATGATATTTCAGCAATGATAAAAAATCTGTGACTTGATGCAGAATTTTTCTGTGATTTTTCTCACAGTCGAAAGGGGACACAAAAAACTCCTTTCCATCCAGAAGTCTTTCCCCGAAAATGTAGGACCAATTACCTGCTTTATTTCATTGTCCAGAAGTTAGCCAAGGCAGAGTATTGTTAGACAGGGTGTTAGACAAAGAGCATGACAACAGAGACACTTTTACAGAGCTCACAGCCTGAGCAAAAGGCAGAGCAGAGGGCTGGATCTGGAGCTATGGAAAGTCCAAGGAAAGAGTGGAACCAGCTGAACTGTGTAAGGAACAGAGGTCTCACCATCAGCTGTTTCTCGTCATTCTAAGACCCTGGTCTTAAATTAGGAACTCCTTGCTGCCAATGGGATACATGACACTAATTGTGAGCCATCAGTTAGGCTTCCAAGGTTTTTTTTAACATCAGTACTATTATATTATTCACAATATAAGGAGGTAAATTATAAACAAGAGGTGGGGAGGGACTGGCTACTTTAAACATTCTTAAATAGTAACTATTTTTGTAATGAAGAGGGTATTAAAATGTCATGCATAATAAATAAAATAATTTGATTTGTTAAATATCAAGTTCATTGCATTAGCAAGTACAAAACCTTGTTTGCATGCCAGTTAAAGATGATATAGGGATACTTACTCTTCTGTTTGACATTGGAGATTCCCAAAAAATGGAAAACACTGTATCAAATTTTGTCAGTGTTTTGCAGAGTGGCCAGAAATTTTCCATCTTTCACTATACTTAGTGAACACTACTAGTTATAAACTACACATTTGTTAATATTTTATCAAAATCTTACATTAAAAGTAAATAGTTATGTGAAGGAAGCCAATTTCAGTGGTATAAAACACTCCCCCCCCATTCTTTGAGAAGTTCTCTTAAAATATGACTTAATTGAATTGTTACAAAATAATTCCCAAAGTAATTTTTGCAGTTAATTTCTCTTCTTGATCACTGCAAATGGTGCAGACAGGTATTTAAAAATGTTTGGGGGCTTGGTGGAGTTTTTTTGGGGGGGTAATATTTCTTTTTAACTGGTATACATTCTTCTATGGCATGACGGCTATTAATTAAATTTCAAAATCAAAATTGCATTTAATGTGTATATCCATCAATATACAGAATTGCAAAGTCCTCTATTTATTGCTTCTGTTACAGTGCTGAAATAGAGGACTGCTGGTAAACTTGTATGCTGAAATAATTGCATAATAATATTGGACAACCTGAAATTATTTCTTGCCTTGTACTTCAGGGGAAAGGCTGACAATCTCCTGTTGAATAGCCCCAGGACATGTATTCTCAGAGGGTTTTATTAAGACTTCTATTCACGGTTTTACACTGTCTCTCTTTAATGTAAAATGAGCAATCCTCAGAGAGCCTCAATTGTGTTTAGGATTTATAAACTATACCTTCAACAATGTTGAATGTTGGTATTCAAGGAACTGAGAGTGTGTAACACTCGGACAATAGTTTCCCAGAGTCTGCAAAATGCAGAATTGCAATAGAGAATGTATTTTTCTCATTTATAAACATCTGGACAAACCAGTACACTGTCTAGATCCCACAGCAAATTAGGACCTGATTTTTAATTAAGTTTGGCATGCGTCAGGGGGGTGCATATGTTCAGCACATGTTTTTACCTTATACATCTTTTGCTCCATTAGCTAAGTATTGTTCAAAATGAGTTCTGCTGCTGAATACAAACTGTCCAATTTGCTTTACTTGAAAAAATTCACAAAATGACAAATAATTCACATCTTTGACAAAACGGAGCCAAGAAAATCAAAGATTTGGAAAAAAAAATCACTGAACTTGTAAAATTATTATAATTAGTTGCCACATACACACACTTTCCAGATTTTGAAACCTCATAGACAAACTGAGATCACCAAAAAGGTGTTAATTTCTCCCTAATGTTTGAGGATCCATGCACGTCTTCTCCAGTGAAACTGGAGTAATTTTATTGTTCTGAATTAAAAAGAACTAGGTTATGTTTTCATATAGTTCTGGTGTGGGAAGGACTTAGAAATTAAATGCTGGAGCTCATCAGCTTTGAGAATTATTATTGTAGATACAATTAGATGATACACTCTGCAGGAGAATTTTGGAAATGACCTTTATGAGCTACAAAACGCTGGGGATTCTTCACACATCCTTACAACTCAGCCTAAAGTTACTGCTGCACAATTCCTGGCCTGGCTTTGCTTCCCAAGCACACCTGGATCTGCAGGACAGGACATCCCAGAGGATTGCATCAAGGCAGATGAGGCAACATTTCCAGGAGTGCTAAATCTTGTATCCTTACAGGAGTAAATGCTGATTTGTCTGTAACCATGTGAGTCCCAAAAGGCAAAACCGTACCTGTTGTCGGGTGTGTGAGCTGTCCTTGTCACTCACAATAAGAAAAGGAAACTATGGCATTGAAGACAAGCACTTGCTGGCACCTTTCACTTAAAAAATGTAGTCTTGCAAAAGTCTCATTAGAAACAAGATTTAAATGCCCTGGGGAAGAAAATACAAAGTAATTTATCTACTTAGTAAGACCTCTCACAATAATACTTCGTGAGTAAAGGAGAAGCCAGTTTGGCAGGGTTGCCATGGAGACTGGAGGTAGCCCCAAAAGTAGATGTTTTATTTTGCCCTCCTCAGCTCTGCTGGTCTGCAGCATAAGACAACATTCACAACACAGCTATGTTTGATAGCTGGAGGAGCCTCATTTTACAGAGGGCAGCATCTTTTACCCAGTTATAGCTCTTGACCACCCTTCTTGCTCACTGAAGCCTCAAGAAAAGTGAAAACAGTGGATTTTGTGGATTCTCAGCCCCAATCGCATCCTATAACCTGAAGTTCCTTTTTTCTATGGGAAACAGCCAATGAGACATCTCATAACTACATGCTTTTGATTGGCACAGTACAAACATAAAACTGGCCAGCACTTAAAAACATACATGCTGTGTGCTTATGTAATTAATCATTACATTTTTTTACATTAAGTATTTAATTATAGAATTAAATTCTTATTAAATTTTGTTGAGATGAAGGCTTGAAAGATCTATGTAGTAACAGTTAAGTGAAATTCACTTAAGTTTTTCAAGCTGCTTTGGATGACTCCATTTATGCCCTCTTTCCATCAGTGAAACACCAGGACATATGTTCCAGAAAGTTCAGTGAACTTACTTTCCTGACACTTTCTACCTGTTTGGGTTAGGAATTTTCTGCTTGTCAGAAAGACTTAAAAGGTCTTTGTGTTTCAGGATAGTGGAGTGAGTAAGCCTCTTTGTATGGCATTGAAAAATTACAAGACTATGTATATTTGCATTACATGTACTATGATAGATACTAAGTGCATATATTGTACATATATGGATGTACTGCAATACATACTAAATATATGTGTTGTCAGGTGGTCGAATGTGTTTTATCACAGGCAGAGCATCTAAAAGAAGCTGAACTGCTAAGAAAGCTGTGGTTTAGGGGAGCTATGTCCCTTATGTTCTCTACTTTCTATCTCAGTCAGATTGCCACAGGATACAGGGGTTTAATTGGCCATTCAGCTTGTACTCCAGTGATTTCTAATCAGCTTCTGGCAACGTGCAACACAAAATAGTCCAGAATGTCTCCTGAGAAAAACAGAGCACCCTGTGAAATTGTATCATGGGGAAGTCTTATCTGTGACACCTGGTTGTCATCGTGTACCACCTCCCTGTAAAACACTCCAACACCACAAATGAGCCAGAAAAAGTGTATACTTTTGGAATTGGAAGGGAGTGGGTAAGAACTGGAGGCAGGCCAGTGGTCTGAGTGAAACTGAATCCAACAACAAATATGTAAAAAAGTACGGCTTGCAAAACCTTCTTTTGTAAATCATGACCTAAGTTTAAAAAGAAAAAGTACCGGAGGTGGACAGCAAGGGAGGAACAGCCAGATCCAATGGTAAGGCCACAGAGCAGTGAACAATTTAGAGGTTTGAATCTAAGCTGGGAGAAGGGGTCACTTGCAGAACTCAGCAGATTATGAAGCTTTCTGATTTCTGGGAAAGGTCAGTCAACAAAAAGGATTAGATATTTCTGAAGATAGTTAACATTCAATTCAGAATGTTGGTAGCTCTTCTACCAATATTGCCCCAGACGATATGTCTCCAACACAACCTGAACTGATGCAACTATTTAGGGAGTAACTCTTCATTTTGTAGCCTTACTTTATAGTAATTTGTAATATGAAAACTATTAGTTTGAATAGTGCATGAAGAGCCTCTGTAGAAACAAAAAACCAAGAAAATACATTATTTCACCCTGTTTCCTAAGATCAAGGTTATTACTTTTTGGCATTCACCACAAGCAAAGAAGGTTTTTTAACCTGCTAAATGAAACTATTTTCCCATAAGGTAACAGGAATTTCTTTCGTGTGAATCCTGAAGAAATACAAGGAGACCCTCTCTTCTGAAAAACATAAGAAGCTACTTGTTTAACTCTCCTCTTCTATCAATGGGTAAAGTGAAAATCTGAGAAAGAACCACAGAGCAAAACTAGATTTTCATTGATTTCCAGAGCTTGTTCTTTTTCCTTTGGAAAACCACAGAGTTGTCTGTTGGGGAGACTGAGACAAAGAGGGTATATAAACCACAAAGGCACACTGCATTTTTGCCTGATGTGAATCAGCTGAGACCCATCTCCTTCAGTGGTTCTATTCCAATTTACTCACACGATAGGGAGAAGGGAGTCATGAGCAGTTGTAGTTCTCTGCAGTTCCTTATCCTTTACTTTAACTACTTCTCCACATTGCATACTAACCAGAAAGATTTGAAGGTACCATGTGTTTCTGAGTAACCCGCATTATGGGGTAGGGATAGAATTCATTAACATTTCCTCCTTTTCCCATTAGCAGCTCCTTTTTACACAGAATGAACATAAAACTGGATGTGAAAGACACTACAAGCAATATTTTGTGTGCCTTTTTAACTGCTCTGAGAAACACAGCTGCTTTAGAGTCTCTTAGGACCACTGCATTTATGCTCCCAGCACTCATCTGACAAATGGATAGTTAATAGATACTTTCAAAGATTCTCTTGATATTTCGGGAACCTATAATAGGAAAACACAATTGATGATCACAGTAGCTGGTAAAAGAATAAATAATTGTGTAATTGTCTCAAAATTAATATATTTAATATTTTTAGGATGACAAAGACTTAAAATAATAGGATTTATTTTACCTTATGTTTAATTCATGAGGTTATGATACATACCTATTTACTTTTTAGAGAATGCAAGAATTACTGGGACAGAAATGTTCCCAAGACACACCATGTTTTCTCCTGTACTGGTTGGCAGCAAACATTCATATAGTCAGGGAGGGGATAATTTGCTGCCTATTTTTTTATTTACTTTGTAGATTTTTGAGTCCTTAATGAATACCGAAAATCCCTAACTCACAAGACTGTTGTGAGGATTAATTAGTGAATATTTGTAAGATGCTTTGAAGCTGAAAGGTGTGATGTAAATGCTAATTATTTATTATTACTATCTTCCTAATCTTGGACAAATTTGGTTGATGTGGAAGTGAGTGATTGATCTTGCTAAACAGAGGTATGCACAGGGGGAGGAGGGCCTTTGCAAGTTTCACATTAATAATTCTACCTATGAATCTCAGCTCTGTTCTAAATCCCTCCATCTACTGCAGCCCACTGCCTCCTCATGGCTTTGACAGAGCCCTTCACACTTCTGCAGCCTCTGGGCCTGATCCAACAACCCATGAAATCAGAGAAGATTTTTCCATCAGTTTCAGTGAACTGGGCAGAAGGTCAAAAAATAGTCTTTTATGCAGTATTTTGGAAAATAAATAAAAAACAAAAGCCTGTTTTCTGAAAACTGCCCGTACTTGCTCTCTGCGTGATTAGCTTGATACATACTGTCAGGTTTTGTCAGTTGTGTCAGATCATATTCATATCATACAGCTTCCTTTGTGCACAATAATATGATTCTTTGCAGGTCTGTTCAGCTGTGAATCTGTAGCTGTCTGCTGCATTAAATTATGTGCAACTTTAGCATCAGTATCCTATATCACATAGGGTAAGACATTTTGGTGCTCAGGGCATGAGAGCTTTTTGGTTCCCACTCCTAGAGCACATCAAAAAGTAATCTTTCCTCTCCAAGGTGAAGAGTCTCAGCTTCCACTGCCTTCACAATTCAGAAGTTGCAAGCTATGGCCAGCTACCTCTTATATGCATATCTTTGTGAGCTGTACCTCAGAAATTTCCCCATGCTGAAAGCTGCTTCCTCCAGCTTTCTCATTGTGAGGGCACACGGTTGGTAGTCACCACCATAATGGTCATGAAATCAGAGATATGTTCAGAATTGGGCTCAGTTCGACTTTACAGATCATTCCACCATACCAAGATGTGTTATCACCTTAAATCTCATTGAGGATATGATTGCTTAAAAAAGAGTGAATGGGTGTATGACAACATTTGTCACATACAGCAGAATAGGAAAGATTAAGCAAGAGGAAACATATAGGAATTTTTACTTGCAAGTAGCTGTTTACATCCATACATACTGTCAGTGTGTTATAGACAAGTACCAAGTAGGAGGTAGCAGATTCAGATAGCCAACATTAGAGCTAGAACAGCTCAGACTAAAATAAAACCTGTGCTGTTATTGGAAGTGGCAGTTATCCAAGGACTGTGATATATTCTTTGTCACTTGCCATTTTAAAATGCTGTTTAGATACTCTGTGTGTTCATCCAAATGAAAGAATGAAACCCAGGAATTCCTATAGCTGGTGTGAAATGGGGACTCAGGCTCCCTTCACCATCCCATCATCCAGGAGTGCACACAGTGAGGTGTAATGCATCAGGTACATTCATTACTCATGTTGCCTATCAAGCAGAGGCAACATTTATCGGGACAAGCTCAATAAATACCAGTCCTCATGGATTATTACAACATGTCATGCTACTGAAAACTGAGGTACAAACAAAATCCTTTCTGTGGCAGTTTGTGAATTGGCTCAGCTGCGAACCAAAGTTGTCTTCCTCCCAGTTCAGCATGGGTTACCCAGCTCTGTTGTGTAAGGGAATAGCACTAGGAGCTGCAAAAGACAAAATAAACCAACAGAGAAACTGTGCTGCACCCACAGGTATGACATATTGCATCTATCTGGATCTGTACTGATGCTATGGGAAACACAGAACATGCAGATCCAGATATAAAAAGGTTACTGTGTCCCCAAAGCAAGCGTGGTTTTTTTGTTTGTGACTCCCATCTGTCACAGTAAATCATTTGGGATGTTCTAGAGCTTTGTTTCTCAGAATGTGGAGTATTAACAACTAAAAATCAAGCAGTAGGGAGCCTTGTGTGCTTACACTGGGAGTTCTGACTTTACTTTTTCTTTACAGATCTTGTTGGCCCCTTTGTAAATCAACTGTGAGCTATGGGGGTTTTACATCATCAGACCAGGAAGTAATGTAATTACTTTCAGTTAGTTTTGTGTTGCTTATTTGTTTTTGATGCTTCTGTCATTAAAGATACATAACTAGATCACAAAAAGCTACTGAGATGTTTTAAAATACTGTGTGATGAATACACTGGTAATGTAAGACTTGATGCTGCACTTAGGGAAGTTAATACACAGAGAAGTTGCTTGAAAACTTCCATCTATCTCAGTGAAGCCCTGAGTGCTGAAATGGAGGTAGAAAGCACTTAAAACACCTCTATATATCCACAGATCTGGCCCTTAATTTATAAGTACATTACACAGTAAAATAGGATTAGCCTCCTTATGAGTTTCCTTTAGTCTGTTACTGGTCTACAGTTCAGTGTCCTCTCAGAATAGATACAAGAAAGCTGTTTGCAGGGTCTCCAAATTCTCAGTGTTTGGTGTCATGGCCAGGTTGTCTCCGTAGCATATTAGGTTTTAAATGTAGCCCTTATTCATCTGATCAGCAAGATTAATAGAAGTGCCACTGGCATTGTTAGGCAAGTTTGTCATCAAGTTATAAGTATTACCTATCACCACTGTATTTTTAGTTTAATGATACGATAACTGAGGGAAATAACACTACAAGGACAGAAATGTTTGTCTTCAATGATTCTTAACCTGGTTAATACATTATCCTGAAGTGTTGAGGAGCCACACGAGTATCAAAAGTTGATCTTCTGTGTACTCAGTGTTGAATTTCTGGGAAAGATTAATTATTGATGATAGGATAAGTATAGCCTGATAGACCAAACCAGCCCTTCAGGCCAAAAAAATTATGCCTTTCTAATCTTGTAACTGTTCCTAGAAAAATTAGTAAGTACTTTCTGATGATTTAGTGAATGCAATTACTGAAATTAGTAGAAGTCTCAGTATAGATAATACAAGATGCTTTAAAGGAAAGTATAATACATGAGAATCTATATTGTGCTGCAGATTAAAAACTACTTTCAGTCCATGCATATGGACATACTGTGCAAGGGAAAGGTTCTGTATAGGAGGAGTTTAGAGGAAGGGAAAAACAAAAAACTGAGGAGGCATATGCAAAAAGGGACTGTTTCTATTTTTCTGTGTAAGCATGCAACCACTTCACCTCAGAGACTGAGTGCCTGCAAAACAGTCTCTAAATCTTTTGCAGAACATCTGTGCTGGAGATGGGCGGACACAGTCACTCTGAATCAGTTCTGCATTTACTAATTTATTGCCACCTGCAGCAAGTTTATCACATATTACTTTTCCCAGAAGGCAAATTATAAGGGCAAAGCACATAGGACATGGCAACTGTATGTGAGGAAGTGTCACTATATTTTATTGTATTGCTGGCACATCTTCTGGTGAATTCAACTCTTGTTTATTCAGGTTGTGTTGTACGTGGGTTTGGATGATGGATAGATACTCCCACAGGGTCCTACAGAAAACAAACAAAATACTCCACTAAGTATGGAACTGAATTTTACAGGGATAAAATTAAGAAAAGGGCATAAGATGCTATTTCCCATCTCCTGATTTAATACTACAGAACAAACTCATCAAATCTCTGTTTTTCTTCAGTGCCTGACTGGCTTTATCCCAGGTACTGTAGATAAGTACTGCAAAACAGGACATATGAAGGTATAAAGAGGTATAGACCATGAGTTTACAACCTTAATATGCATCAATATACATGTGAAACAAAAATATAAACAACCAGTAAATGTTGTGATAATAATCGAAAAAAAAATTAGAAGACTCCATAAACCTTCAAATTGGACTATTAATTATAGTTGTAAGTTTATATGTTTATTCTAGCACTTTTGTTAAAAGGCAACACTGTTCCAAAAGACATTGCCTTGTCCAGCCCTCCCTAGTTCCCAGAGTAAAAGCATTTCCTGAAGAAGTAGATGGATTCATGCAATAATATTTGTCACGCTTTCTTTTCACTGCTTTATTTTTGTCATGTGTTTTTACCTTTCATATTTGCTTCTATTCTATATCCATCGACTGATAAATGACTATTATATTCTGTATTTTAAGACAAGAGTCAGCTACATACCATGGAGAAATTTTCTTATACAGACAGAAGATTAAAATGAAAAAGAAAAGAGAAAATAACAGTTTGATCAAAGAACATTCCTCTGTTCAGCTCTTTGAGCTGTGTTCAGAAAGGAGTTCACAGCATTCAGCTGATAATAAACAAAAGTTCAAAAAATAATAATTTTATTATTGTCTTGAAGTAGTATATTTTCAGAAATTTTTTTTCACAAGTTTTTATTATAGTCATCACAGAAATAATTCCTGGACAAGCTCCCATATAGTAAGTTATGTCCAACCAGGATATCGATGGAAGTCCCGCTGAGGGTCACTTAGAAAAAAAGGATGTTTACTTGACTCTTTTCTCACAGTGATCTATTTTAGGCAGAGGCTTAATTTAATTTTTTTTTTTATTGCTTTTTTTCCTTACTAGATTCACTGTCTAGAATAATGTGAACATTTCTTGTTTATATATTTCAACTAAAGAAATTTGAAGTATCTGGTCTGTTTCTGCTTCTGTTGATGGAAACAAGCAAAGTCACATTAATGTGAATCTAAACATGGTTATGGATTGATGTTAAACATATTATTTTATTCTTGTGAAGGGTACATTATGGATTTGTGTTATGCATAAATTTAAACTGTTCATACAGCTACCGACTGACTTCAGTGATTGCTTGCAGGCTTGTTTAACAGAAAGTCACTCTGCGACTTTTGCCCAGGCCAAAGTCTGCTTCTCTTCTCTGTGCTTTGGCAGTGCCTACAATTGAAATTATATATTTTATATTTTTATATGCAACTGATTCTTTTTTCACCAAAAGGCTACTGTAAAGACAGTTTTACTGAAAGTTCATGCGCTATAGGCACATTTTAAGAACAGCTATAATTTGTGTCTGCCATTAACATTACAACATACTTTAAGGAGTGTAAACCTAAAAATAATAACAAAACAGAAATTCAATGTGATTTTGATGACATAAGACTATTAAATGTAAATGAGGCATTTTTATTTAGGAAAATTTTCAGTGAACAGAACAGTTTCTTCCCAGGCCAAAGAAGGAGAGAGCACAAAATGCAGCAGAAATGCACAGAGTGCCTTAAAGTGAGGTATCTGGAAACTGCAGCTGTAGGTACTCTGGTAGAAGTAAATATTCTGGCCAGTAAATGTGTTGCATCCTTCTGATTGCTTATAAAATGATGCAGATTACATTATATGTTTCATAATTCATAGGTGAAATCTGACATTTTGACATCCCCAGTCACACATGAGGTTTTTGGTAGCATATTTCTTGAAGTATTTCTCTTTATATTTTCATAGAAATAATTTCTTTATTTTCACCCTGTAAAATTCCTTTTGAACATGTCTACCTACCCCTTTACCAATGAAATAAACTGCAGCAGTCAGGGTGCTTGGTAAACTTTTACCAAAGCTAACATTTTGTGTTTGCACTTACAAGAAGACCCTAACACTAGGGGGTTCAGAAGAGAGTTTTTTTCCCAGGCATTAGCAATACTGTTAACAATTTATGAACCTTCTGAGGTTTTGTGGCAATCAGATCTTGCTGCTTCTGTTACTGTGGACAAAAACAGTTAAAAAAATAAAGGAAACATCTAATTATAAAGAAGGGAAACAGCTGAAACAAAGTAAAGACCAAGTACTGTCAAGTGCATAATGCAGGGAAAATTCTTCTTTCTAATTAGCATGATATAAAATTATGCTTGGGAAAATGAAAGATAAAACAAAAATAAACTGAAAAAAAAGATGGTTTAGTTGGTATCCCTTGAAGTTACTCTATTACAAATAATACCATCTGAACCCTGGGAAGGACCTTAGAATTTGCAGTTTGAACTCAAGCTTTCATAAACTGCAGAGATCTACTGAAAAAGAGTGAACATCCACATTGACTTCATATAATCCATTTCTTCTTTTGAGAAGGCAAGTGGTGATTATAACCATAACATTCTGATCCACAGCTCTTCCTAAAAGTTTACTAAACCTAAGGGAAACTATTTAAAAGAGCCCAGCTCAGGCCCCGCAGTTCTTGGCTTGGGTGAGAATAGCAAACCTGCTCTTGGTGCTTATGTCACACGAAGTAACGTGTTACAGATGACAAACTCTCAATCCACTTATAAAAAAAGAATCAGTCCATTGTTATGCATTGTTATCACATACAATGGCACTACAAATTGGAACAATAAACTATCAAAGAACTGGAGCATTTAATACCTTATTCAAATAAATTTATAGGTATTTCTTATCTTCTAAAATGTGTCCCTGATCATGGGAATATATTTACTTTAAATATACTTTTTTATATACATTTTTTAATAATAACTCCTGCCTTCTAGTCTCAATTTCCTACAAAAATTATGACAGTAAATGCTAGTTGTTGCAGAAGTTATAAGTTTTGCTCTTTTTTTAGTGTAAGGCTGAGATGCCGAGAACAAAAACAGGGAACCGTCTCTTGACATCAACAGTGAGATCACATCTTTTTCATGTGGAAATATTTGATTTAGTGATTTACTGGATGGAGGAAAGCACACAGACGTTTGAAATAATTCTATAAGTTCACTATTTTTAAAATGATATCAAAAGCTCCCTCAGAATTCTTGCCTAAGATACAGTTCTACTAAAAAGTGTAATTCTGTATGCCACCAAACAGTGTAGACTATTTTTATGCTATAGATGTCTGAATTTTTTCCCATGTGACTGTGTGGGAGTCCTATAAAAGAGGAATTCTGCAGTGTGTTAAGGAATATTAAAGTTATGAATGATATGAAGAGGAATCCTTAAAATTATTTTCCTTGTTTCTTAAGGCATAAGGTACCCAATGCAAGCTACCAGTAAAGCAATGTAAACCCTATTCAGCTAGCTCTTTTTTTAAACTGAATGCTTTATTGCAATTTTTTTCATTAAAATGCACATCCTTACCATACAAAGAATTAATTAAATCACCATGTATTTCAAAAAGTTTCTAGACTTCTAGACTTCTAGAATTAATTAATTAATTCTTAATTAAACACAGATCAGGCTTTGATTATGTTAGGACTTCCCTTTCCCCTGAGTTTAGAGGTCAAAACTCATTCAACCTTGGTCTCTCATGCAACAATGAAGAGTCATGTTATTTTCAGTTCCCATTCAGACCCCATTTCAGATCCCATTCCTCTGTAAGCTTTCTGGAGATGAAACTTGCATGATAGAAATACAAAATAATATTTAAATAGCATTGCATACTTTCTGGAAATATTATCTTCTGATATTTAAGTACATTACTTTTAGACGGCTAGCCAAAATAAATTTGCAAAATCTATTTAAGAAACAATAAGTGACATAGAACATTAGAATGACTTTGAAAACCATCAACACAGTGATGGTAAATTTGTATCTGTAATACCTTGAGGAATAAATCTTACCTATTTCTAAAAATAGGCAGGATACTTTTTACTTCATTAATTTTATCACTTTTTCATCAGCCCTCAGGCTTTCAGGCGAACAGCCAAGTGAGTCAAAGGGCAGCGTTACATGTATCAGTTATAATTCATGGCTTGCTTTCACACAAAAAGATTCATCTGAAGCAGCTAAAGGTGAAATTTGAAGTAACTTAGTTGTATTACCTTAAATCCCAATGTGTGAATACTCCATTCAGAACAAGTGATTTTAAACAGCATAGAAAGGGATTCATGTGGTTTACTTATTCATGTTCAAAAGATTATTTGAATTCTAGCTTTCCAAATGTTCTTGTGTAAACATTTGATCTTGGCCAGCGTAGGGTCTGTAATAGCATTGGCACAGGTCTCAAAATCGCTATGTTTGGGGAGGTGGAATGGTTTGAAATCGTCCATGAGCCTTGAATAGCCTTGCAGGATCCGTGTGATTTCCACTGGTTTTTATAACAGTTTTCACTCCCAAATTTAGTTTCATCCTATTTGTTGTACACTGCAATCAGCTGCCACTGAAGTTAACCCAGCCTGGAAGCCAACAGAGGCATTCATATTTATCTAAAACAACATTTCTGAGATGTATCTCAAGGGAGCCTGTCAGGAGTTACAGATCTGGGTCATATGATTCCATAGATATGAAAAACACAAACAAATACACAAAAACCTAAACCAAAACTGCCAGTTTTATGTTTCCTACTTGCACGGGATGGATCATGATCTTTTTTTTGAAGGAGATGCTTGGATTTTTCACAACCAATGTATGGAACCACACTGTTCCTCTGTGATATAACTGTTCTGTATAATTTTGGCTATGCTGAACATCTTTGCTTATGAGAAGTCTCTTATGCCAAGGACAATGGAGTATACAAAAGTCTTCCCTGGGAAGCTGTGAAGGTCACAGCAGGCATACTATTTCTGACATAAATCAAAGACAGGCCATGGAAACTTAAATTGATACAACTTTCACCTTCCCACTGGCACATCTTGCTATTACGACACTATCTTCACCCCAGTGTAACACAAATTGCTTCCTTTTTGCCTCTCTGCATACAATCCTTTGTTAAAAATCCCTGTACTATTATGTTCATTATTTTCTTATTCTTTTTTTGTGTGTCTGCTTCATAGCAGGGATTGACTTTCTAGGTTTATTTAAACTCTTAATTAACAAGGTGGAAAAGAACACAGTCAAAGCAAAATGAACTAGCTGTTTGTGATGGCACGGGGTCCTTCTGTGTCAGCAAACTTCCTCTACTTTTTTCTGTATGAGAAAAAGTTATTTTTTATTAAGAAAGGTATTATATTCCTGCTGATAGCCAGGTATAGTACACAAAATGTATTCTCTTAAGAGCTGGTAAATACACCCCTCTCCCCTCTATTTAGTAATCTCGGTACCACCTTGGTTCATCTTCAGTCTGAGCAGTCTATATTCAGAGTAATTGATCTACTTCAGGACAGTTAATCCTAGCTTCCTATTAGGATACAAAGGAGAACATAGAGGTGATTATTTCCTGCGAGCACACTTATGTGAGTGCCTACTGCTAGCCACAATATCAATTATATACTGGAGAAATGTTAATTAATGTTAATGTTTCTCACCCTATTTAAATATTATTCAGTCTTTATAGTCCATACCATTCTTCTAGAAGTCAGGAAAGAAAAGAAGTGCTATGTTTTTCTGCATTTTTCTACAAGTAGCAAGAGTTTTCTTCAAACACTATTTTTTTTTAAACAAGATTGTTTTCATATAAAGGCATCTAGATGCTAATGGAAAGGAGACTAAACAGAATTTAATGCAAAAGGATCAAATTAGGGGAGGGTAGGGACTCCTAGAAGCAAAACATCAAAACATCATCCCAGGCCTTCCTCTAATTTGGTGGCAGATTTTAATACATTTTTCTCTGGAGTCTCACAAGGGTTTCCAATAAATAATTTCTTCACAGTAAAACACAGAAAATTTCAATAAACGCAAAACAAACTCAGTGTCTCATGTTTATTTGTGCCGGTACTGTCAAGAAAGAAAAATACATGGCTGTGAAGTCCCTCGTGCATTTCTGTTGAAAGTAGAAACAGTGGCAGCTACGTTACTCTGAAAGAACTTTTGTTTTTATCTGGGACTCTCACATTTACTGCCTCCTCTTCCTGTTCAGTTAAACCACACCCAGTCAATTCATTTCTTTTCAGTTTCTATTACATTCTTTAGCTTTTAAATATTCAGGGAAAGGTTGCTTTTTGTTTTCTCCATGGCTTACTATCCTGAAATACTTCTCTCTTTTTCTCCCTGTAATGAATATGTGACAGGGACGGTGTTTGTTCAGATTTAAAATGGCAGGCAAGGAATCACGTTTCATGATGCTAAAATACACTTCCCCCTTTCCACTTCTCAATTTTTTATAGGAGTGGGATCATGGCAAAAGTTTAGTTGGTAAATAAGGGGCAGATACAAACTTCCTATCTCTGCCTGTATATCAATCACTGGGTAAATCAGATTATTTCTTATGTGGAGATGTCATCTGTTTATTTCTAACAGATATGATGCATATGCTCTTGCACCCTAAGCTTCAGAGTTGACCTAGGGAGACTGCCTCCAAGGAGAGGGCAGCTACAGTCAGTTAGCCAGGTGTCAACTGGTAAAATTGTCTTTTAAAAAGTAATTGACTCCGACATTAGACAGCAACTAACCTCTTCAAGTTTCTGGATGTCAGATAGATAAGCAGGGGGGTATTTTGCAAGAGCTAATTCAGTGTAGCGTTCGGCTGAGCCAAAACAACTCCACTGAGACAATAAAATCACGGAAAATATTCATTTTCTGTATTAAGTTGTAAGACACACAGGAGTTTAGCTGTGGAAGTGGCTCCCACAGCACCCATTTGTCCTTCATGACTGTGTGACACAAGTTAGTACAAGGGAAAAGACAGTTTTTGTGCCAAAATGAGAGAAACTCAGCCCCTGAACATTTATCATCACATAGCACTGACATTCCCTTATTGTACTGTGGAGATTAGAAAGCAGTTCCTCAAGACTCACATTTAAACAGTCACACAGTGGTTCCTGTCTATTTTTGTGGAGGTTGCAAGGCAAATAAACACGGAGCTATGGGAAAGGTCCTCAAGGAGCCCCATCAGTGGAAAAATGCTATGCAGTTTTAGCTGGGTTACATGAGTATAGAGGGAGCACTTCACTTTACCTCAGTAACAAGAATTAGCTGCTAGAAAAAACATTCCTTTAAGCAATCTGGAGGGAATTTTTTCTTTTCTCTGTTTCAGAGTCTCCAAATCTTACAAAAGTACCCAGAGAGGCATGTATGTTTCTGATACACACGTGAGCTTGAGCTCTCCTGGTTTGCTGGGCTGAAATACTGTCAACCCAAGCATTGTGCTTTAGTCCTCCAGCCTAAGCAGTCTTAAAACCCATTTGAATTGCACTGAAACAACTTTATAATCTCTGGAAGCGTGTCTTTAAAAGCCTGCTAAGAGCTGGCAAAGATGCAAACTTGCTGACTCTCTAGAGAATATTAATAGCACATCTCAAGCACGATTGTGTCTGTGTTTCCTCAGTTTACTTTTCACAGTTAAAGGTCAATAACTGAAATTAGGGAAAAAGTGTGCTTGCAAGCAGCAAAACATAGTAGATATATAAATTCTTCTTAAAATCAGTTTCAAGTACACTGAAGTCCTAATTAATGCCTAGTGTAAGTGCATTATGTTTCCTTCTCTTGGCCAAAATGTGTTGCTTCATTGCTGTAACCAAGGAAAAGAAAATTGATGGCATCAGGAACATGATTTTAAAACAAAATGGATATCCTCTTATGTTTATTTTTCTTAGTGCAGTTTTTGAGAAAGACACTGGCTGTCCTCAGAAAGTTCTGGGCAGGAAAATATGTGTGTTTGGGGTGGGGCAGATGGGACATGTCCCCCAGCAGTGTTTTAGCTGCATTTTGTCACCTGCATACTGTACAGCTCATCACACTGGGAGGTGTAGTTGTGCCTTCCACAGATGCAGCAGTCTGCCTTCCTTGCAAAAGAGTGCTCCAATAGTCTTTGTAAGCATGAGGACTTGATTGGTGGTAACTTCAAAGCCAAAGAGACAATGAGGAGTCTGACACAGATCCTACACTGCTACTCATGATACCATACCCCGGCACAAGAAGAGGCACAGTGCTAGCTTAAGTGGACAGCAAATTCAACTTCCAAAAGTGCAAATGGCATACAGTATTTCTGTTACAAACAAACTAGTGACAAGCTGTTTTTTAAAAGAATTCCACTCAAATGAAATTTTCAGGAATACTGAATTTTGAATATTATTAACAGTGACCAACCTCACAGCCTCTGCAGAGATTCCCAGAACTCTTTCTTGATTTAATAATTAAGCTGAACTAACATTACTAGGACTGAATCCTTGCCACAAGTGTGGTGGAAAGTGTCCTTAAAAGTCTGTATCAGTAATTACATGTCTCAATATAATATCTTTCAAAAAAAGACTTAAGTACAAGACCATGTTACATAAATTGTTCCATGTATTGTGACTTGTTTCTTCTCATTTAAAGTCATACACCTGTTTAAGTGTTTCATGAGCATGATTGAAATGCCCATAAAAATGCTGCAATGAATTTTACTTTTTGCAATAATTGAATTATTTGCATCTAATCAAAGTATTCTTTCATTTTATATAAACATTAATTAAGTAATATTTGTCTTGTGCTGACATATGTTATTGGCTGCTGGTAGTTGACACAACAGGTGGGCATGTCATTTTATGTCAGTCTTCTCTATTAATAACCTAGAAACTCATCATTCATATTGAAAAATGCACAGACTTAAAAACAGTTGCTATTTCAACCCTACAGAAGATTCCATGAATACCCTACATTTAGAAGTCAGCTAATAGAATCAGTGTCTCAGTTAATGGCTATGGATAAGTGAGAATGTCAGGTCATGAATTAGTGTTGATCTGGATTCACTCTGTCAAACACAATTATCTTATGGTAACGTGAAACTGCCGATGGGATAATCAAGTTCTTACCTTCAAACCAAACTATTTAAATTGGAAATGTAAAGAGTATCTGTAAAATAAATATTTTAAAAATATCACGGATCATCCAAATTGCTGCATTTCATACAGTTCAGCAGAGATTTTTAGCTTTCTTTTTCCTCTCTCTTTCATGTGTTTACCAAACTGTTACAAAACATATGCACTATTTTTGAGGAAAAAAAACACAAGCCAAGCAGACGGATCTATTCATGATTAGAATGCAATGGCCTTCATTATATTCCAGTTTGCTTATAAGTGACTGATAGAGAGTTAGCAGATGGTGTTTTCTTTCACCCCTTCGCCTTCCTCTTATTTAATTACTCCAACTTAGTTTATGTGCTGGCTCTATAGTGCCTAATAAGCATGTATTTTTGTGAGATCATCGCTTCTATGATCTCCAAATTCATCAATGCTTAATCTACCCTCATTCAAATGTTTTAGACCAGGTATTTAAGCTATACATTTAAGACCAGCCCAGCCTGATCTCTTACAGTTTATGTTGCTCTTGGATGTTCTTCCATCAAATGAATAACCTAGCATCCACCTAGGAAGCTGTGGGACCTGTAGAAAATGAGTCTGGTAAGTCACGCGTTATACTTAAGTGTCCTTCCAAGCAGCAGTAGCTGTGGTTAGTGGTGTCACAGAGGGGCTCTGTAGTTTGCCTCACTAGGCTGTGATGGGCCTTCTTAGTCTGGGAGGGCTGTTTTCTCAGGGCTGATACATGGCCAGGCAGGAAGAAAGCTTGCAGACACAATGCTCTGGAGCTGTACAGAGAGAACACTACCTCCATTTGACATGGTAATTAAAATACATGCTGTTATTTGTAAATCAAAACAATTACATTGCTATTCACATAACAATCCTTTCTTCTTCCTCAGTCTCTAATTTTGTCCTAACTCCAACCATTCAAAACATATCTGGACAAGATTTATAGTGGGCCCTGACTCTTGTCTGATGATGCTTCTTTCCCTCCAAAGTCAGTTCTGTTTCAAAACCAAATATTTCTCATACCTAGTACCTCATCAGCAACTCTTTCTACCAGAAATTTTAGTTCCAGTCTTGGTAGATTTACATCAAGTTGCGACTTCTGAAAGCCCTCTCTGGTCCAGAGCCTGATGGAGCATAGCTCAAGGGGCATCCCAGAGTGGAGGTCCCTCTTTAGCAGAAAACCACAACATAACAATTTACTCATGGTTGAGAAGACTGAGATTGGGAAGGCAGGGAAGGCATGAAAGGCATGGGACAGAGTCCCTTTTCATCTGCTTTTTCCTCTGTAAAAACTCAAGAAAGGAAAATTCTTCAAACAGGAACATATACAACTCCTAGGCCTGTCTCCCCAGTCTGCTGCCTCCATTGCAGTCTGGCAGATCTGGGTGTGCAGCAGTTAAATGAAGAGGTTTTGTGTCCCTGGATTGCTTTAACTTTACCATTCTGTCCTTTTAACATAATTTCCCCGAGATCAGAAATTCAGCTACAAGTTCATTTTAAAGCATCAGCAAACATGATACTAACATAACTGGTTTTCCCCATTATCAGGAAGAATTCAGAACTAGCACACCCACAGCACATAAATTCTGAAGAATTGATATTTGCTGAGTGATCTACTAGAGGACATCAAAGACATAACTAAACCATGCCTTTGTATTGAATTAAAATCAAGAGATCATTTTATTTTCTTCTTTGATCTGTTGTAGCACTCATCTATGTAGCACAAGTGAATTTAGTGATATAGAAACTATGAAAAGATTTAATTGGATGAAATGAATAACAGTATTTGTCTCTATGTGGCATGCATTATTTATGACCACTAAAAATGTCCACCACAAATGTCCACCAGATAAATTCTGCTTGTTTCCATTTAAGGTTCAGATTTCTGGAACTAACCAAGTCCTTTGAGCAGCAATATTCTGTTCCAGGACATCTGAACTTCTGGAATATTTGGAAGTTTATTGTTCTGATTTGCAATTTAGAAGGCTGAGAGAGAATGACATTGGTTTATTTTTCTCTTAGGTGCACTTTAGGCATCTGGAGATTACCAGACAGAAAAATCAGTGTAGGTTTCTTTTTCCTTTCTCCTGACTTCATGTTACTTCTGAGATAAAGAAAAGAACTATAAAGACAGTGGTTTAGAAATGGTTACAAGATGTGACTCCAATCCCTTTGAGAACCCCAGATGTTCCAGTAAGCTGGATTTCTGGGTTGTTTCCACCTCAACAGGGATATCATGGCCCCACATAGTATCCGTGATCTGGTTCATCATGGTTAAAGACGGAGTTTTAGGTTTCTTGCCCAGTTTATTCATGACTCAGTCACTACAAGCCCTTTGGATAAGCATTTCACACAGTGTGTGTGAGGTTCAGCTCTAAGGACAGCGTTACACTGCATTAATCTAATGACTTTAATACCTCTACTCCTACTATCTTACAGCGATGTAGCTGAGAGTGAATCAGGCTGAAGATTTTGCTTATAGGTGATTCCACTATTTTTATGAGGCCCTGCAGGCTCTAATTCTTTGCACCATGTGGGAGCCTTCCATGAATACAGAGTACCATCTGTGCTTGGGTCTCATTCCTTAAAGAAACATTTAGCTTTCTATTCATCCTTTCTGCATTCCTGGGGCTGAGCAGTGTGCGAGTGTGTTACCCCTTCCTCCCTTGTGTCACCAGAGTTTATTGATCAGCCTCAGGACTAAAAACACAGCAGAGAGCCCTGCTGTTTCCAGTAGCTGTTGCCTATCTTTTGAAGCAGAGATGAATGTTTGAGCCATAATGTATTCTTTCAACACAAGAGTATTAACCTATTGTGAAAAATAAATGCAAGTGATTCTCAAACTGGGAGGAGAAAAGGCATTGGAGCATCAGAAAGCTTGCACACCGAGCCTTTTGCTTCAGCTCTTGCAGCCTGAGCCTGTTGTGTCTCTGACTAATTCTCTCCCTGTTCACCATAGGAATACTAATTGCCAGATGAAGCTCTTTGTTCAGCTAATGCTCTAATTGTTGCTTAGAAGAGGACTTGTCTTTTACACTCATTTATTCCTAAGCAAACTTGAAACTTTATTTCTATGGTTGAGTCCCGAGAGCTCAGAGTTATAAAGTTACTGAAATTACAAGACCAGAGTCACGGGGTCAAAAAAAAACCCAAACAACAAACCACCGCATTCTTTCTGTAGCAGGTTGTTCAAATCCAGATACGTAACATTTTGCCTTACGTCATAGGTGAGCTGTGACAATATCAAGTATCTTGCATCATTCTACCGTGGCACCAAAACCACAAGACATCTGGAGTTTCACTATGAACGAGAATCCATGAAGTTCAGGCACACATCACAGTCACATTTGACCTACCAGCACTAAACCACAGGAGCTTATAAAAGCTACCTGAAAACAAGAAACACTAAAACAGAAAAACACAATCTAAATATAGGTCAACTTGTGAATGGAATAGGTTTTTGAGTTGCCTATGTTTTGATTTATATCTGTCTAGCCTGTACTTGAACAGAAAAATTTAAGAGTTCTTTGATGTTCATGGCAGCATACCTATTCTGCAGCACACTAAGAACAAAAGTAACTATTTGGACATAAGTTAAACTTCAGATTTTTCAGTGATTGGATTTGTGATATTCTACATGAACCCAAGAACACACAGTAGCACAACACGCACACACAAAAGTACACCTGGGCTAATCAATAAATTAATTAATTTTTAAAATGTCCTAGTTTCTCATGTGAAAAAACACACATTGCTATGTAAGACAGAACAGAACAAAAGTAGAGGAGATATGTACCACTACAAACAGGTCAATAAACTACTGCCATATTATATGTAAGGATAAATCCAATCCAGGAGAGAGCCATATAAATAACTAAGAATTCAGAGGGTTTTTGTACCTTAAGGCACTTCCTGGATATTTTTGATACGTTAGAGAGGACTCCTCAGTTCATGCTCTGCTGACTGCAGTCCCAGGCATGGTAGCTATAGGGTGTCATCCATTCATGAAGACTGAAATGTTCTAATGAAAAGCAAAGGTTTTTTTTTAAGGCTGTTGATAGCATAAAATAAAACAAGACAAATATAGATATATCCTGCTAATATACTGAGTAGTATATCTTAGAGCTAGTTACAGTACATAATAAAAATCCTACAAATTTCTTATACGCAAATGTTTCTTCCTCTCTGACCTACCAAACCTTTGAGCATTAGACTGATCTGATTTCCCTTTTCATGACTTTTCAAACCTTGACAGTACCTTTAAGTTTCTTTTATGTGGTCAGGCTTCTTATGATATCATGTAACTCCTGTGGTGTTATCCCAGATTTGCTCAGGGTGTGACTCAGTTTGCGGCTGTATCAGCTTTGCTTCTGAACAACCTGGTGTGAATGTTGGCTACTGCAACCACTCATTTCCAAACATAAAACTGCATGTCCTGACTCTACTGTGGGAACAAAGGAGGTGGCTGTGGAAGAAGCCCTGTAAGGACAGCAATCATTATGCTTCCAAGTGCTTGCTGTGCCTGACCAAAAATGTTAGATAATTTGTTACTTTTACCACTACTTCTGCTCTTTATGAAGTATGAATTACTGATTAATGAACATCAATCTGTTCCAGCTACATCCTACACCCCATATGGCATATAAAAAAACCTCTTTAAATAAAGTTATAAAAAGAGATCTACCAAATCATAGGCCAACCCATGACTAAAGCAGGGGTTTTATCTGTAATCTCATGACTTATTACATTATTCAAAATAGTTTTATAAGTGACTAACAAGGATTCAGATGCTTCTTTGGGATACTGCCACATTCCCCAAAAACTGTTAGCAAATTTTCACAGATATTCAAAGCAATTATTTCTTCCTTTATAGTAGACATTGGTATTGAGTCCAGAAAGAACAATAATAGGTAAGATCTACAAAACATGTTCTACATAAGCCAAAAATTCCCTGTTCTGAAAATAATTTAACAAATAAGGAGAATGATGCTCTCTAAATTTATCAGTGATGATGGGACCACATTAGATCATAGAATACTAGAATGGTTTGGGTTGGAGGGGACCTTAAAAGATGACCTAGTTTTGACTCCACCACCCTGGGTAGGGACACCTTTCACTAGACCACGTTGCTGAAAGCCCCATCCAGCCTGGCCTTAAAGATGGGCTTCCTTTCAGTAATGCAGTTATGTCTCTGGTAGCTTACAGGACACTTCTTTTGCCACTTAATGCCTTATTTCTCAACAATGCCCAGAGCCATGTTACTGACAGTCTTTGGCATATGACAAAATAACAGCTGTTAACAAGAGCATTTCTACCTCAGCTATGCATAAAGGAGGAACGGAAATAAAGTAGCTGGGAGCTGTTTGAAGACCTAGAGCACACTACTAGGCACATATGGAATGAGATATAGCTCTCCTGAGCTTGGGACCAATTGTCCTAGGCTCCTGATTGTCCAGACTGGGACTGCCACTTCCCTCTCTTCTGCTTTCCAGGTCCGTGTCAAAGAAGCCAGGGCATGGTGAGAGGTGGGTTGACCATCACAAACATCTCCTTACCTGTGCACAATGGAATCCAAATAAAGCATGAACCTGGCTGTAGGAACTCAAAGCTTTGCCAGTTCAGACACAGCCTTGATATCTTGCCTGCGTTGTTATGCTTCTGTCCTTAAGTTTATGGGAGTGGGATTTTAAAACACTCAGGCAAAGAAATCTAGCACCAAATATAACCAAAAGCCAGGGATTCGTTCAGTAATTCAAACCCCATATAAAAATTGTTTTCAAAGAATGGGAACAAATGTGACTATTAGCAGAGGCTGTCAGTTTTGCATAGGATACATCTAAAGCAGGTTAAATCAGCATGTAAACATGTACAGAGCATAAACCTAGATACACTCAGTCTTGTTTGTGCCAAACTCCAGTCCAAAAAAAAAAAAAAGTTATTATAAGCTGAATAAAGGGTAGAGTTTTTTGGGTAGTGTTTGCTTACCTATATACTACGACTTTGATTGTGGTTTATGGACTGGTTGGTTTTTGTTTGATTTTTTATTTTTTTTTTTTGTTTCTGACTTTTTCAAAAAATACAGGGTCACTAAACTTAAGTGTTTTCTGTCCTCCACAAAGATCCCTTAAAATTATAGATTATTTTATCTCTTTTAAGTATTAATTTGATTTTCAAAATTATATATACATACACATATTCCATAATCGTTACTTTTTCTATAAGATTGGAAAGACCTTCAGGTGATATATAGATCATGTATGACTTACCCTGGACAGGGGACATAAGGTACTTATCAAAATTCAGCCCTGCTATTGCCTCTCCTTTTATTCCTGTCCACTATAGCGAAAAGCTTTGTATGCCCTTCCAGTAAAGGACGTAAGGCTGGCTAGCAGTCAGTGTGACAGAAGGAAAGCAGTGCAGCAGAAAATTGGATAACAGGATAAAAAACACGAGGACCACAGGAAGCCCATCAAAACTGCCTCCTCTTGTCAAAAACCAGACAAGTGACAAGTACAAATATAAAGTATTATCCACAATTCAGGATTTCTAATGATATCACAATTACAATCCTGCTTCCTATAGGCAACCACTTAACTTTTTAGGCTTGACCTTACAATCGCAAACCAAATGTGGTGTGACAAAACAAATCTGTGGAAGAATTGTTTGCAGTCAGACATCTGACTATACAGTTTCAAGCTAACTTTTTTTTTGCTATTTTCGCTGAGAAAAAAAAAAGTGTTTAAAGAGTATCATTCAGTCACTGATCCAAAAAACATGTTGACTTAAGACCATGTACATATTTAGTGATTCCAGATCGTGCATCGGAGTCAGGCAATTTAAATTGTCTGCCAACAGTTCAAGACTGTGGCTAATTCATTACTCACACATCTCTAGTTGGAGTACTAATTTAAACTCATGTGTGTCATATTAATTGTAATCTTGTTTCAAAGTGACAAGATAAATTTCTCAAGGTACATAATATATTATGGACATAGGTCAAAACAAATGAGTGTCTAAAACAGATTAACACTAAATACATGCAATATGTCATGTTTGTAAATTAAGAAAGGATAAATTACATTAACATTTAACAGATTGTTCATTATACTTCATCTATGCTTAGGCTTAAGTACACTAACAGGTACTTTTCCTGCATATAAGGTCTCCTTAAGCAACTCATACAGAATACTTAGAATCACATACTTGAAATACAGAAGCAGCGGTTCACAGATCCTACAAAGAAAAGTACACAGTGCTACAGGATAAACAAAACTGGTATCCTGGTTGTAGTTTTCTTGATTTATTCTTATCATTAGTAGAAGTGTTACAGAAAAATTCAAACATATTCCCTGCTTTTCTGCTTCCTTCCTGTCACAAGATTACTCAAACATGTTGGAGACAAGTGGTTTAATTTAAAAGTAGTCCTCGAGCTTTTCCCAACAAGGAAAGCTTTGAGCTGCTTCATCAGTTCAAGCACCTGAGCAATACAGTGTCATTGCTTTTCCAGAGTTCTGTGTCCTGCATCCACAACAGCCATGTGGGAACAACCAGCTTCCAGGACATGCACTGTCTCTAGTTCCCTTTGCCAGGTACACAAACTCATGGGAACAGCTTTAAGAGTGCTCCTAGATAAAAACCCATGAAGGTGTACAAGTAATGAGATGTAACTGCTCCTGTGACAGCAGAATTTGATCTACCAAGAATGTTGATTAATACTCCTATTGTCACAAACATACCGAAATCAAAGAACAAATTTCTATATTCAGTAATGCTTAGAAATGGGACCTTTTGTAAAAAGCTGTATGTATGTTACCTGTATCCAAAATATGGGTTCATTATTTCTTATGGGAAGATATTTTACACTTCAGCTGCTCTCCGGTTTTCTGGTTTGATACTATCATTTAAATAAACTTTAAAATACATTTTCCTTTTCTGGGGACTGTTCTCCCAAATGCATTATTCAGTTACAAAGTTAATTCCAAAGAAAGCTGGATTAGGAGTCCAGTTCACACAGAATTTATCAGACAAAAAAAAGAAAGAAAACCAGTTATTATATCACAGTAAATAAGTATTACATATTATTGTAACTACATCTGCACTAAAATTTCTAGTCACTTAGTTGTATTTCTCACCAAAATTTACATATAGACCAGCTCCCCTACACTTTCAAAAGCAGTTATAACCCTATTGATTCAATGAATCTGTCTATATAGCTAAAAATATGTAAGTATGAAGCCTTAATACAACTCACATTTCAACAGATTTAGTGAAAACAGTAAATATTTCAGGTTGAAATCACTGATCATGCTGATTTTCTCAGACATACTGTGGTTTTTTTCCCCTTGTAATGTAAGGATTCCATTGATAGACTGGATAATAATAAAATTAGACTTAATTCCAGATGACATTTTAATTCATTTAATTTTAGTCACTCTGATGATAACGCTGTAACACTGCTTTCAGATAAAGTCTGCTGAGAATTATGTACTGAATGGAGGTTTTTCTATCAGTAACTTTTGATATCATATATCTATTTATTTCTACAGAAGACTGCTGTAGCCTCATACACTTTAATTACTGCCATTTAAAGACAATAATTTAAATTTCATTGCTTTTGCCATGTAAATGTCATTCCTTATCTAAATAAGGTCAGACATTTAGATATATTTGTTTTGATATACATGTCATCTATATTCCATTTCACTGTATTTCATCTCTCTCTTAAGGCATCATGATGCTTCTCATCCTGCTTTGCTATCCACCCTGACATTTGTCAGTAGGATTGCAGCACTGTCAACACGATTCATGTATCAGTCACTGGTCACTGTCATCTCCTGCTATTTCCAAGCCCCTTTTTTAAAAAAGCTACAAATTTTCATGGAAATGTACAAATGATGATGAGAATCAGCAACAGCTCTGGTTGTGGGACAAAGGAATGAAGGAACAGAAGTGGGTGGGATAAATCAGACTACATTGCTTACTAACGCAGAAGTCAGTACACACGGGTGAACAACTGTTCCTTACTTGCAGACCTTGTTTTTACCTGGTGGAAAAACAGAAGCAAAACTGAAGCCTTTGCTGCTGCTGTGTGCTCAACATGGGCCACTGGCATTCAATAAAATGGGCAGTTACCTCAGTGTTTCCAAGGCCAATGGAATATTGTCTCATTCCTCAAGTCTGAATCCCATGGGTAACACAGCTGCGGGGATCACTATGATTAGAAATACATTTGCTACATGTTTTGAGTGTAAGTAGTCTTTTGTAGACATATTATTTTCTGGTTCATGGGGAATCTCATCTGGCTCCCACAGGGAAAAGAACCTCCAGTTCTTTTGATAGTTCATGGTCAGATTACCTCATGTTAGTACTGTCTGTCAGACATTGAGTGATTTTCTCGGGAAGCTGTGCCTACATCACTCTTCCTCATTCAAGAAGGTAATATCACACTGACAGAATGGCAGAAACAAAAGCTGGAAGACCACATTTGGAATCAATAATGTGCAAGGCAGAAGAAGATTCAGCACATATAGGAAGAAGAGTATGGAATATAAGATGCAATAATTATAAAACTGTCTAAAAGTCAGTACATAGTTAAGCAACCAGCAAAAGTGAAAAAAAGACATCCAAATCTAGAGTAACTTTGTTTCTCAGTGTATTCTTTTCCAATTCTCTTTTGCCTGAAATGAAATCTTGTGGCATTTTTTTGTCATATCAAGACTTACATATAAATTCAATCAGATAAAACAATCTAAAATGTGCATGGAAAAAGAAATTAATTTAATACTTTGGGGTTTTAGGCAGGTTTTTTCATTTTTTCCCCCATGTTCTCTGGTTGCATAGTAATTGTGGAAACAACACCTGTGCAGATTGTTTTATTCCTTAAAAAAAACCTTCTATCAAATGTTTCATGTTATAAGAGATACTTCAAGGACATAATCTGATCCATCATTATTAGTGTAAGGACCCTGAAGAAAGGGCAACAAAAGGCTAATGCCTTTAAGAGTAGGGCAAATTTTTGCACTTTTAAGAAATAATTTGTCTTTCCAGACATCGAAATTTTCAGTCAAGTACCTTTCTCAAACCTATAAATGGAGATTGCATACTGTATTTAAACAAACAGAGAAAACAGGGGTCAAAAATTGCAGCAATAATGACAACACGTGCAACTTTTTTTCCCCAAGAAATTCTTAGATCTTGACATTTTGAAGGCAGTGAAGCCATTTCTCTTGTTTGTTGGTTTTAGGAGGATTTTGAACTACACTGAGCAGATGCTAAAACAGATGGACACTGTCTTTTGGAAAAGTGGGAAAAATATCTGATTAGAAAATGTCATGCTATTGTTTCTTCTTATTTTTTCCAGCTGAATAAGCTATGAAAGGACTTTTCTTTATCCCGTAATTGAAAGAAAATATAAATGCTGACACTCCCTTAGTCGATACTACATAAGCAGCCAGGTCCTGGCCTTTCTCCACTATTCCTCTTCTAAACAAAGATGTCACCTTGTGTAGCCCCAGTCTCCTCTCCCCCTGGGGAAGAGCATTTCAGGGTGGTAAGAGTCACAGAGGACTGTAGCTGGAGTCAGAGTCATCTCAAACAGGCAGGAAGCCCTATGGAGACTGTGAACCCTGCTCTGACTGGGGACAGTGGCAACAACCTGCCAAGCTGACGTGTTTGCTGTATTTTGTTCTTTCACCACCTGGGTTACATGTCCTTGTGGGAACCTGGCAGGAGTGGGAGAAGAAAAAAAGAAGAGATGCTACTCCTCATCTCTTGATGGTATGTTTCCTGACTACTGCTTGCCCAGGGGCTGGAGGTGCTGTTGCTCTTCATAAATGCCTCCCTAAAGATCCTACATGCCCTTCCTCCTGGCTCTGCATCAGTCAAACTGCTTGCCATTCAAAATCGGTGCATTGCATACAACTGCTTCATCTGCAAATTCAATCTGCTTGAAAGCAAATTTATGTTGGTCGCTAGTCTAACTTGCATTGTAGCCAAAAGAGTCTCCTAACACTGGAATTGTATGGTAGGGATCTGCCCATGGAGGAGTTACACATTGCGAATAGATCACATAAGGAAAAAGGGGGATTTGGTCTGATTTGAGTTCTGATCTTTCCTCTTCTGTAGATGACTCATCTCTCCCTGTTTTATCTGTAAATTAGATAATGGGCTTTTCAATAAACCAGGCAATTTCTCTCAGGCTGTCCAGTAGCATTGGCTGGTGTATCAGGTGATCGGAGAATTCTTTGATCTGTTTCTTCCATTACGCCTCTTCCTTTTAATGACTGCTCTTTCTATTGTATTCTATTCCTCTGAGGTTTGATTTCTACCTCTTGCTTCCAAATAACATGAGAAACAATTGCAAACTGTTAGAATCAGAGCCCTATGAATAATTGAATATGTGCTTGATTGTCTGAATAGGAAAAAGATTAATATTAAGACAGGATGGAATAAAAACCTGAAAACTCAATTTTATATACAGCAAAATTCTTCCCTCATGCCTAAATGGGATGCTTTGTTTCATATTTTTATGCTTTTAAAAGCTAACAGGAGATAGCTATTTATACAAAGAAATTCAATTCCTACAAGAAAAGCTGTTCTGATGTAGAGACACTTTGATTTTGAATTTTGCAGCAAGTCCTTTTAAGATTGTGTGATTTTGGAGTTCTGCTTTTCTTTATTGAAAACGATCAAAATTAATTCAGAAAATGCTATGTTTAACTTCAGTCGGTAATTTGGGTTAAAAAATATTTCATCTCTTGTTTTTCTTTGTGATGATTTAATGTGAAAAATTTAGGTCCAAGTTTTTCCTTTGGCAATGTGGAACCATGCTGTGGATGGACTCTTCTAATGATCTTTTCTGAGGCAGCCCTGAAACACATTGAATGTGCTGTCTGGCGGCCTTTTAATTGCATGAAGTGCATGAACTAGTAGAAATGTGAAATTTTAGTCTGACTGAAACTGCATCTATTGCAATATAGGTTGGATTTTAAGCTGCTCAGAAAGTTGCTGCATGAACTGTTGAACAGTTAATCAAAAAAAGGAACAGCACTCTTTGCTACACAGTTTACTAAATCCATTTAAAACAATGGTGAACTGACAATAAAGAGTCCACACATGATAATACTGATGCAATTATGTTGTGGGTTTTTTAATATTTTATTTTATATATGTTATGTGTTTGGTTATTATTATTACTACTACTTGCTATTATTTTACAACAGTACGGTCATGTTGTGCTGTAGAGTGCCAGCTGAAGGATGAGAAGAAGTTCTAGCCTCTTTAGAGTAATGACTTTTTGTAGGAGTTTGGAAATATCAAAGAAATTAAGTCATGTTAAGCACATAACACTATGCAATGGAATGAGAGACAACCCGAGAAGTTACGAGTTTTTCTTCTTACATTTAATTCTGCACAGAAATACGAAAAAAACACTTCTTCTTTTCCACCGTGATGTCTATCCACAAGTCTTAATATTTTTCTGCTATGGTAAGTCTTTTTCTCCATGGTCTTATTCTTGCATAAAAATTACATTGAAAGATTACTGTGTACCTCCAAACACATTTTTATGATGTAACAAAGAAATCTAAGTTTTCAACATCTCTCTTAAATTGAAAATACTCCCAATATCTTTAACCTTTGCCTCAGTATGCTCCTCGTCACCCCTTTTTTAGGCATATACACTCCTGCTAAATCCCTAATTTGATTTAAGAATAATATCAGTGGCCTCATTCCACTAATTTTGTACTCTGCATAAATTTAGAAGTGTAATAGTCTGTCAAACAGTTGTTCCATCTTGGAAGTGAGGCAGATAAGGAGATCAATAGCTAATGGATTTCACAATGCTTATCTTTGTCACAGTATATTTGTATCCTTCTGAAATAGTGCCCCCACCTCCCTTCTTTCTTTCTCTCATGTCAGTAACTGAAAAAATACACAGTCAAAAACTGAGAAGAAACCAGGAATAACTACCATGGCTAACACTGGCTAACAAAGAGAAGTTCTCCAAGGAAAGCACAGAAGGTCATTCAATGGCATTTGAGCTCCCTCAGCACAGCTCCCAGCAACTCCCACACACATCGTTCTTCAAACAGCTGTGGGTTGTTAGAAGGGATCTTGAACTGAACCAAAGAGCCCTTCTTAGCTTTATTTCTTATCACAGTACTGTTAATGTAGATCTGGTGTTGCTGGAGAAACACTTATGACAAAGAAATGGTATTTCAGTGCTACTGGGTGAGTGACATAAACTACCAAGCTTTCTCTCTCTTATCTGTGTGCTATTGAAAAGTCAACTTTATATCTCCATCCCTTGAGACTAACAAACAAGAGTCTTTGCACAGAATTATCGGGTTTATGACATCTTTTAAAACACAGTTAGAGTAAAGAAGATAAACCAAAATTTATTCACCTTTTAAAAATTTAAGACTTTCATGAATAGTTAAAAATACAAATATTAATTATCTCAAAAAAACCCCAACATAGCTTTGAGCAGTTCTGGAATGATACTGTTAAATCATCAAATACTGTTAAATTAGATGAATAAATGTCTAAATTAATTTTAAGCATCCTGAAAATCTTCATTTGCCAGAGGACTAAAGTTCTGTGTTCAAAAGCGTAATAAGCAAAAAGTAAAAAGTTAATGAATTTTAAAATTTTACACAAAATCAGTGTGAGTCCTGCAGGAGTGAAAAAATGAAAATATGAGACTTCAATCTGTGAATATAGCACATTCCCTTTGGTCAGTGCCTTCAGATGCATTAAGGAAGTCTTCTGGAACTAGGCACTGGTAAAGACATATGCTCCAAGACAGCAATGAAGGAAATAAGAGTGGAGTGGAGAAAACTGCTTGCCACAGAAAACATACGGTGCCAAGTATTGATAAAAACAAGAAAACCTCTCTAGCTGATTCCAAACAACATCATTCTACTCTAGCATTAGGAAGCTATATAGAGAAAATAAAAAAAAGGTATATTTTTCCTCCCATGTAAAATGTCCAATTCTATTGCACAGAGCAAAAAAATTTAGCACTTTTTGATAGCTTGTGGTGCTGAGTTGAAAGAATTTATATAAATATTTATACATGTTAGTCATTACTAGACAATAGATACTTTCAGTGAGATATATCCCCACTGGGACAGAAAGAGCATTGGATATTAATGTTCAAATCTTATGTTTTACCTTAAAACTCAACAAAAGAGCAAAAATATAATAGGTCTATACCAGAAAAAATATACAGTTATTTTTTCAAGTTGCAGTATCAACTTATCTTTTAAAGTTTGTCTGGACCAATTCTTGAGGAAATACTAGAAAGCATATGAGTGGTATAGAACTGGATCACATTTTCTGTGAAGTTTTATTAAAAAGGAAGAGATTCAACTACAAAATAAAAGGGTTGTGGGAAACAAAAAACCAAACCAGATGTAAATATGCATCCTTGTCAGGAAAAGGAGAGGCTCTAACCCTCATTCATTGTAGAACATAACCACAAGGACTTCTATTACTGTATCTTTATTTATAAAAGAAAGTAAAAGTCATGAAGTGCTTCAAAAGTTGGGATTCTCACCCCGAGGAATATCAGAGTGTGACAAGCTACAAACAGATTTCAGTGCTATGTTATGTGGTGCAGAAATTAAAAAAAAAAAAAAAAAGCACTGCAGTTTTGTCAAACCAGGACACTGTGGGGCTTGTACTCCAGCCTTTGCATGATCAGAGGAGGCTTAAGAAACTGTGAAGCCAAAGAGACCCAGAAGTTCATGAACTGATGTTTACTTACGCAAACTGGCACTAAAAAGAAAAATAGATGAACTAGGGTGTGTAGAGAAGTAGCTTGGCACAATTTGCATTCTGCAAAACTGGGATTTAAAATTAATGGGCTACTTTAAATCCTGGACTGCAGCAGCTGAGTTTCAGAGGCTGAAGTACAGTGGGGCAATTGAAAATTTCCACAGAGCACAGTAATATTAGTTCAAGGCTACAATGCATTTTTTGCAATCTTGTAAATACCTCCTTGCTGTTATCATTAATGTTTATATTGTTATCTCACTGAAAGTGCTCACTATTTCACAATTTTCTTAGCTTCAAGAAGTTGGAGAGCTGTAGGCTTTCAATGGTAGAAAAACAGCATTTGTAAAATCCTCTGTTTTATTACACAGGATCTATTTTGCTGGAACAAACAGAGCATGTCAAATGTCATCAGTGGAAGAAGATTTTAAGCTTTGTCTGGGACAAATTTTTCCGAGCAGGAATAGCTGGCTTTAGCACTACATTTGTGCCAATGTAGTTAGTATCTGATCCAATTTGGATGCAAAATATCTGTTCCAAATGTTCAGCAGATGGAAGGGTGGTGAGTAGTCACAAGAAACAGGTTATTTCTATTACAGTAAATTGCTTGGAAAACCAGGTATTCCTCCACTGCCACTGACAGATATCATTATAGCACAGAGTGTCTGTAATCAGGTGGAGTACTGTCAACACAAATGCAAGGTCTCTCACTCCGTGCAGTGCTGCTTTGTAAAAACCAGTTGCTTTCCAAATGGTCTGCTCATTGCTCAAGGCTACGGTTACACTATAAGGAGTTTGCCTGGCATGTTCTGCCATCCCTTCAGAGCAGGGTAAAGCTCGTGAATTGAAAATGGGAGTTTGCCACCATAAGGACTTTATGTTCAGGCCCCTCTGTGTTTCACTGCTACTTTGAAAATTTCGTATATTAAGGAAGTATTTCATAGTACTGTTGCTGCTGCTTTTACTGTTAAAAATGAAAGGTACCAACAGGAAAGGAACAGAATTAGTATCTCTTTCTTTTCCATACAGCCACTTGTCATTCTCTCGGCATGAGAGCTGCCACTTTGACTCATGCAGTCAGAGCTAATATACCACTGTAAAAATAAGAGATAACTGAGACAGCAGGAAGTGTTCCAGAAAAGCAGTCTGATCTTCACACAGCTTCTTTTCTGCTGTTTCTACTTGGCATGCTGTATTCTGCAGCTCATTAGTTATCATATGTTCACTTTGCTCTCTGATTATCATGATAAATACCTCTGGTAAAGAAGAGTACAGCTCAGAGAATCTGCCTACACATTTTGGGTACACTGAATAAACCACTTTTAACCCCACCATCCTCAGTTCCTGATAGCAATTGTGTCTTTGGGATCCTCATCTCATACTCCATTTGCTGTTGCTTTCTTATTAAAAACAAAAAAAAAAAGCCTCCAAAACAAAAACAAAACAAACAAACAAAAACCCCCAACAACAAAACTATAGCAATAATATAATCAGTTTTAAGCTGATAATTGACACTACTATTCTTGGGTCTAGGCAATATCCCTCACATTGTTTTGTGCATGCAGTGACAAATGCAGCAAATTCTATAAGGTTGGAATATTCATTTAACCCTGAACTGCTTCACTGGCTGCTCAGTTTCATGGGTCTTTGGCCTGTTATATATAGAGAAAATTCTAAGGTTTTTTCAGAAATATCAAACCCAAGTTTCTAATTTCTTCTTGTCTGAATAGGGATGAGTTTTATGTTTTACAATTTCATTTTTAGAATACTTCAGTACTTTCTTATGTGGTATTTGAGTGGAACTCTGTATTAGCTTTCTATAATTCTAGCATGGTTTTCTCTATGATAGCAGGAAGATTTTTACTCTAGCACATATTAGCTATTTAAAGTTTTTTGATACTGAAAGTACTGTTACCACAGTGATTCCATCCAAATAAAGCCAAAGAGGGATGAAAGCATAACTTGGAGTGTAGCTGAAGGTGCAGTGTGGTCATTACAAAGCATTTTTCCTGCTTCTGTTTCCAGAAAATCATCGCTGGATGACAGAAATATACTACAGGCTTAAACCATAGGAAGAACATACTTTGAAGGGCAAAATGTGCCCTGTTGCCGTTTCTCTGTCCCCTGGCTCTCTTATGGACAGATCCTCATCTCATTAGTTTTGCTTATTCCTCAAGTTTAGGTAGGGAGTTTCTCAGTGTTCACATAAAGCTACAGTAATGTCCTACATTGTCTTTCCATAGATCCTGCATGTGTAGAGCAGCTGCAGAAGAACAAGTTTTAAAAAAACCTCCAAGATTTATATTCTGATCTCAAGAAGGCACAGATTGGGTTTTGATCTCCCGTGGGTCACCTTTTTTTCTATGTGTGCATGGTCCTCTTAATACACAGCCACAAATATATCTGTATTTAAGCCAGTTCTTTAAATGCCATGAGAATTGGATTGAGACCAGTTCCCACAGTCTTGATAGAAATAGAAAATTAGGAACTGGGAAGGAATCCAATGTATATGAATTATGCTTCTTAACTTCCGCTGGTTTCCATTTACAAAGAGCCAGAGCTGATAATGCCACTCTGAAGATTAAAGAGTCTAGCACTCCAGTGGAGCTATTTTATACTCTGTCTCTATATAATTATTACATTAGTTCTTAAAAAAAATTACAATAATAATGCAATATGAATAATAAAACAAATAAATGTTAAATTCAATATTACAATAACAATTACTTTAGGACAATGCACAGCAAAACTTGAAGTCCTCATCCAAAAACATTTTCCCTCTTGCTGTTGTTCAGCAGCTCTTTTGTACCTTTAAGTGCAAGAATGAGGATTTATATCCCTGCCAAATATTTTGAATATTATGGTTCTTTACATTGCAATTTTAGATACCCATAGAAATAACCCAAAAGTTGTCCAGCTCCTCATCTTCATGATATCATATGTAAACAAGAACCATTGACTAATGCTGTCCTGTGAGAACATTCCTCAGACATTAAATGGTTTACAGTCTGCCAGAGAACTTTGTACTTTCAAAACTAAATGACTAAGTAGATTGTTCAAATGTATGAAAAGTCTTTTGAAACTTCTTAAGGAATTAACTTAATCCCTTAATTACAAATTCAGCAGAAGATACAGTTACTCCTTTTGAATCTGAAATACAGCATGTGTAAATGTCTAGCAACTGCTTTTACCCAGGAAATCTGGTTTATCTCATTCTTTTTAGAAACAGTGTTCTGACATTATGATGATATTTTAAATAGATAGTATATCATAATGACTAAATGAAAGAAAACACACATATTGTCTGTCAGAGCAAAACATCCAGAATCTAGTTATTCATCTTTTGATTGTCCTTGTGGTTCTCCAGATGTTAATGTTTAAGTTTAAATGTCCACCAGCATCTGTGACACCCCAAGGCTCATATTTTGGTGTGAAGCTCAATGTTTTGACGGGAACATCAGAGATCTCTTATCACTGAATCTGACACTATGCAAACTCCCTATGATACGGCTCATTTTTATCTGAACCCAGAATAAAAAGAATCTTTCATATGTTTTCTTAGTAACTTACTGGGTTCTTGTACAAATACCAAATATTTTAATGAGTCTCCCCACTTTTATGAGTATTTTTACTTCTTATTCTGAATCTTTGTTGAGACAAACCTCAGAAAAATGAAAGAATCCCTTGTCTCAAAAATCTTAATGTAAAATGAATGACTGGTGTTACAGCTTTTGTAACTACAGATTCTATGAAGAATAATTTTTCCAAGATCTGATGGTGAAATAGAATCCATGGGGCCTGTACTCCAAGTGCAGTGAGATATCAGCAGTGCAGTATTGGAGATGTAATATCTGCACATAACTATTGACAGCCTCTTATCTGAAACTTACCTGATGTCAGAATTCCACTGTGCTCTCCTATTTTTAGTTTCTTTGTTTACATTAAATAAATTAAAACACATCATCAAAATATCCAGGCGTGGTATGTTTTTCTAATAACAGATAACTGTTGTAAAAAATTGTCATCATTGTCTGGAAGTCTTCCTAGAATTTATTCTAGGATTTCCCTAGAATCCCTCATACCTTCAGAAAAAACATCTTGGCAGTATATACAGATCTCTAGCATTTAGCCAAAATTTAGCTGTCTCTTTGTTAAAGCTGCTATTGTGCCAGTATTTTGGAAGATACCAATCTCTAGCATATATAGGAACATATTAGATCATTGTTCAACTTTTAACTTGTCTGGAAACATTGTGAAATGCCTTACAAATAATAGAACATAGTCTTAATGTATTTCCTGCATACCTTAGGAGCAAGTAAACACAGCAGTGTATAGAAGAACAAGTTTTTTAATACTGTGCCTTTACAGCATAAGCAGAGTCCAGGAATTTACATTCATGCTTACAGAAGTCTAGCATAAGATCTCTAGCTGAGAAGATAACAGGTAGCTTCCAGCACAGATCAAAATAGCTACCATAAGATGGATTTCAGGCAGTAGTCAAGGGTTCAACAGGATCCTGTGTAACAGGGTAGAGGCGTTCTCCTGTACTCCTCTCTTGATATTTGTGACTGGGCTGAATTGTTGACTAGTTCAGAGGCACTACCTAGCAATCCAAGAAATCTCTGGGAAAAAGGTAGAAGGAGAGAAAAGGTAGAGAAATCCCAATTCTCTTCTGCCACTGAAATTGCCAGAGCAGGCTGGAAAATTTATTTTATTTCTCATAATTTATTTACTGTGACAAAAAGGCCTCTTTCCTTCATGTACCTGTTTTTACAAACTCCAGGGGGAAAAAAATAAAAAGAAAAAAGCAGGGGGGGAAGAATGTCCTGTAGGAAGAAAAAGAGGAGTCTATTTGGGGATCCTGGAAACAGAAAGTAATGCATTCATAAAAAAAAAGATAATTCAATTTGAAAAGACAAAACTGTAGACAGGTAGCAGCAACATGAAATGACTGTAGAAAGAGTCTATTAAAGTTTTTATGGTAATCTTTGGAAAGTGGCCATAACAGCAGGCTCCAAGATGGGCTTTTAAACATTTTGGAAGGTTTTTTTAATCACTAGTCATAAGAGAATCCCAATATTTACTTTGTGAAATTCTTCTTTATAGTTGTAGGGGAGAATTGGTCAGAAATGCTTCTGAATTTAACTATGGTAGTGGCAGATCAAAATTTCTCATACTGTGAAAGCAAACCTTCCTGCTCAGGCAAAAAGATATGATGATTCAAGTTCCAAAGACTGGTCAAATAAGGAGTACAAACATGTTTTAGACAAGTCTCTTTGTATAAATTAAAAATTCTGCTCATGTCTCTGCCAATGCATCCTTTTCCAGGAATATGAAACTGAGATCTTCCAAATTTGGCTTTGCATGTTTTTAGCAGCTTTTTACAACTGGATCTGACATCCAAACTGATACCATAGCTCTATTTCTCTTAACTGGGTTACTGCAGATTGATGACAGATTGAAAAACAGCTTTATATGGAAAGAGTTTCAAAAAGCCTCACAAACTGTTAGCAATTTATTTATTTTTCTTCTTACTGTGGAAATGTTTTGGCTCTGTATTGCAAGGTAGCATCTTTAACTGGCATCACTCAGCCAGTTCCAGGCCATGTGGTTCTATAGCGAAGTTCCAGCAGCCCTCTGAGCAAGCTCCAGAAAGGGGCCCCTTGAACACATAAATATTCACATTCATATCTTCACAGAGTCTTTGTTATTTTCTCAGTAGAATCAAGACTTAGACACCTCAAATCACCTGACAGTAGTCAGATGTGAAAGAAATATATAGTAGGGAAATTATATATAGACTTATGCAATGTATACCCATACTGTGTAATCAAAACCCAGTCATTGCACATGCTCTTGGTGAACCAGAGCCCACTCCTGCTCTGTCTGCAATGTAGCCTTTTTTCCCCACTGTTTTCCATTGGATTTGTTCCCGCGGCACCTGAACAAAGCACTGGCCCTGGGCAAGGGTGAGAGCTGTGGAGAGGAGGAGCATTTGAATGGGAGAGTTCCCCAGTATGAGCTGCTTAACGTGACAGCCATGCAGCTGATGGATGCACAGCTCCTGCCTGGAGCCAGACTGGGGTGGGAAAGAACAGTTACTGTTTCTTGTGACAAAACAAGAAGCAAGCCAAGTTGCTGTGCAAACAAAACACTGCTTCTAACTGTAATAGCAAGGTACCATATATAACGACATTCTAAGGAGAAGTAGTAACATTTTCTAGATCTTTATACGACAATGTGAGAGGTTTTACCCTCAGTTGCTCAAAAGAGAGATATTGAAGAAGAAGGAATCAAATAAATGGGCATATGCACAGTTAATTTTTACCCATAGAGCTAAAACTGACCACGGGACCAAGGCCTTGGTCACTTAGGTAACCTCAGAATTCAATCAGTAGGCTGTATCTCAGATCTAATCTCTGTCAAGACAGGTGGTTAATGGGCTGGTGTTTTCTGACATTGACCTCATGCCTATGCTGAGGTTCATGCTTGCAGATGTAAAGACACTCTTGGCCTTTGTGTTTAACCTCTTAGGTGTGGCTAAGAAATAACCACTGTTCTTTTTTCTTAGCATTATCTACATGTATGCATATCTGATCTAATTAACTTTTCTATTCTACCATCAGTATGTTTAGTATAGTTTCTTTAAAGTCAGGTCTTTGAAAAAAAATGTTTCTCCAGAGCTTGATTCTTTGACATTCACCTCTTTCTCTAGGGATCAACACATAATGCTTCCAAATATGTTAATTAATTTTTAAGCTCTTCACTTTATTTAAATACTTTCATTTTGCATTTGCATAAAAATGAACAGTTTCAACACCAGACAGGCTAACTCAGGAGCATCTTCCCAAAGAAGTGGCAGTTCCAGTGCAGTGGTCCTGTTTGACAACTCCAACCCCAGAGAGCCGTTTAAAATTCCTTGAGACTTGGCAGGGCCTATCGCAGAATCACAGATCATTTAGGTTGGAAAAGACCTTCAAGATCATTGTGTCCAACCATAAATGCTGGGTACGTGGTATGGTGGTGGTGGTAAAAGAACATTGTGTCTGAACTGAGCTTCCTCTGGATGAAAACAACTGTCTGTCCTAGGAAAAAAATAGCTTTGGCTGGTGTCAGGACAAGCAACTACAATTAAAATGTAAATAAAAATGAAGTATGTAACTGTTTATTGGTAAACATGTTAAAGGTCACATGTCAGAGCTGTGTAGACAGAAGATGCACAAATGTAACTTTCTGAACTCCTTTAAAACTGGAAATAATCATAAATAAATGTCTCCATACATACTGTTCCTTCTACATGACTTTCCAGTTAGCCAGTCACTCATTGCATGCAGCAGTCAGTTCAGTCACTGAATAATTGCCTTGCCACATTTTTTTGGGTTGTTTGTCTCATGTGTCTCACTTCCCCTGAAAATTCTCACCCTTGCTGCTGGGTGGCCCCACAGCCTACTGAGATCTGGGATGCATCACTGCATATTGAATTCCCTGGATTTAACACCAAAATTTAGCAACCAACGTTCACAAAATTGTTTGTGATCCACGTGCAGAAACTTAAAGAAATACAAGCTTCTGAAGAAAAGGCAAGAAATGGTAGGGAAGGAGCTTGATCCTGCAGGGCACCAATGAGGATTATTGTGTACATTTCACTAAGGCATATGCAATCAATGATGTAAGAAGGCACAGACTAACTTATTCTTGCATGATTGCCTCTCCTAGCTCCCTAAGGATGCATAACCATGATTGTCAGAGGCAGATGAAAGAACGTACAGACAAGCATTCATCTGCACAAAGAGAATCATGGTTCAACTCATAGTTCCCTAAATGTGCTCGTTCACTGCCCACAACTCGAACTTCTTTTAACCTGCACACTGGCAAACAGGCAGGTGGAGCTGAGATGAACTTCTCCCTAGGGCACAGGGATCTACTTCATCCACATGTGACATGAAGTGCAAATCATCATGTCCCCTGGGACCTATCACACAAGGAGCTGCTGGCTCAGAGAAGACAGGCTGTGCCATCAGTCATATTCCAGCCTCAGAAAACACTGATTACACACCAGATTTGCAACTAAACAAGACCAGTGTAACTCATTCTTCAGATGAGCTGTACTTATGTGCAGGCACATACTGAAGTACCCTTCTAAATGAGATAAGAGTCCAGCACGTGGCTTTTCATAAGAGGCATTTTCAATAATTTCAAGTGCAGAATGATTACAGAAAAAAATTAATTTTGAGATATTTTACCATCCAATATACATTTTTACCTACTTTTTACTGCATAATTCCTAAAAATTCATGTATGTTCTTGAAAGTTTTTTTCTATGTACTGGTTCACCTAATAGGGCTTAAAAACTTTGAGACAAAGCTGCTCCTTTTCAGCAAGTCCTCAGTTTGCTCTGTTTCCTCAATAGCACTGAACACTGACTTGGAAGGTAGATATGAGAAAGAGAAAAATACTTCCATGCTGAAACACTGCTTTCATTTATGTAAAAACTTGGAAATTAAGCAGACTGCCAGAAGGTAGTGATAGATTTGAAAGCTAAATGCTTTCTAGTACTTTCAAACATAAATATCTGTTAGATGAAAGCACAAGACAAGAAAAAGGAAAGAGCATATGGTTTCAATGCTGTCTGTGAAAAAAATGCCACTCTGAAAAATAGTTAACTGATGATCCTTCTGAATTAGATCAGACATCTTCCTGCCACTGAGAGGAAGAAGATGTGATAGTGCATGACACATAGTGTGTGTTACAGGAAAAAAATCCTTGGATGAAACAACTTATATGTGTAAATAAATTATTTTACTCATTCCAACAGCCATCTTTATAGGCATTTTTGTGTTTTATTGGTTGCTCAGGAAGAGGAAGAAATGAGATAAAAGAACTATAGAAAGAGACAGCTAATGTTCCCAAAATGGATTTCCTGTAAGCTGGGTAAACTTTTTATACTTAAAAGAAATGGATTTTAAAAGTTTTAAATATTGATTTTTCAACAGATAATTTACAAGAAGCTTTTTTCTGGTTTTTGTTCTCATATCTAACAGAATTCATGAATCTCTGTAGCCCATCTCTGAGTTTGACATGTTAAAAAACATTGGTAGATCTTTGATTCCTTGCCTACTGCAAATATTCTCAAATGGAAATGCCAACTAGATTACGGATAGAAAAGCACTGGACAAGGTTTCTGGGAGAACTAGCAAGATTGCACTAGATCAGGATTCTTCAAATTTTAGAAATTGATGGTGACCCACTTTTGGGTCACCATTGGGACCCAAATGTGACATCTCTGGATGAGCTGACTTTCTCTGGCAGAAGGGAAGAAAACCCGTGCCTGATTTTGACTGTCTTCTCTCAATCCCCTGCAACCTTACAGCTGTCTGCAGAAACTGCTCAGCCTACAGTGGTTATGGCATTGGCTTGTCTACGGGTATAGGATTCACTTGAAATCACTATTTAGGGCCTGTTTTCACACTTCTGCCTTGAGAAAACTGGTCTGCTGCTAAATCACTCTGGTATAAAACACTATGCCCCTCTATGAAGCCTTTTCTTATCACAGTCCACAGTATGAGAACCTCTCATCTTATCAAACATATTGATATGATCTTCCTGAGCTCTACACTATGTACAGGATTGTGTCAGAAGTTCGGAGCTTCATTTTCCAGCCACAATGAACGTATATGTTAACAGGGGTGAAATCACTTGTAGATTTTTGGTTTGTACCTGAGGGCAGCGCAAGGGCTCAGGCATACACTGCTGCGTGACCGGGCAGTTTGGCAGAGAATTTCTGTCAGCCTGCTCAGCCCATGTGTTCTCCAATGTCATTCACAATGTTTTTCCTGTGATACTGAAGGGCAAATAAAACTTCATCCATCAAACATACGCACTGAGGTTTTGTTTTGCATAGGCCTCCACCAAAACTTTTGACTACCTTCAGTTATTGCAAAGAAAATATGGAATTCTCACATGTGGTGTTCAAAAAGATTCCATCACACTTTTTGGCAGGGAAGCAACCAGCCCAACAATCGACAAAATTGAAAAAAGACTCTGGAAGGCCAGTATAGTGTCTGGGCCAGATTTCTAGGTAGAGTGTTTCCTTGAGGAACTAGGTTTAAATGTTATCTGCGTTTGTGCTATTTACAATGTCAACTTGTAACACACGTCCATTATTATAGCAGTGTGTGAAGCCCTGTGCTGGTATAGAGGGGATAGCGGTAAAGGGGTTGAAAACACAACATAAATCCTAGCTATTTATTGTGTTAGAATAACATGGTAAGGCTGGGAAGCGGAGAGGAATGTAAAAGGTGTTATCTTTATTTCCACATGCAACTCAACGTTTACCTTATGCAGATATAACTATTGTTATTTTTCATTTCTTATGGATTAGTCAGTAATCTCCCAAGGGATGGTAAACTTCAGCAAAATCAACTTAGTTCTACAAACTGCACTCCTAATGAGCTGAACATTTACTTTGGTGTTTCCTTATACAAGTCATTCTTTTGTAACAGGAAGTCTCACATTAGACAAGAAGAATGTTAACTGGAAAAATATAAGCTACACTGTTTTGACAAAGACCTTGAAGTCCTTGTAGAGTAGCAAAAGGATGTGGCTTCAGTTTCTTCCCATATCTGAATGTGGGAACTATAAATAGCGAGTAAACTGAAGCACTCAAAAAAAAAAAGAAAAGAAAAGGTGTGCAAGAATAGCACATGATCAGAGAATGAAAAGGGACTTTACATCTCAACACACTCGGTCCTGTCCAAGGGAGGTAGCTCGATCACTGGGCAAAGATCAGAGACAAGATATACGGAAGGCTAAATTGCTCTCATGATTACCATAACACATTCTTCTTTTTCTCAGAGTTACTTTTACTCACTCCTTGAACATAAATTCATTACTTTAACATTACTTTATGAAAAAGTTAATATTTTTTCATCAATAATCTGAAGTTTTCAGCTCACAGAGTCTCCATGGGTCCTTTCTGCTGGACTTAACAGAAAAATGTCCTCTGATCAAAACATAGCTGCAGCAAGAGTGAAACTATCCCAAACAACTCATACGAGGTGAAAACATGAACTATATTTTCAGCCTCTATTTCTGTCTTAAACACAGCAGCTAGGTGAACTCAATCTCTTCTCTCTGTGATGTGAAAACTGAGATGTTGGATACTTTAAGGAAGTGGCCATTAACTTGGATTCTGAAAAAAATTTTCCTTGTCCTCTGGTTATGCAATGTGAAAGTAATACCTCTTGCATTTCTGGGGGTTGTCTGTGTTTTTTTCTGAAATTAGCTTCTCTTGTTCACCTTATTTTGAAATGTTGTTGATGTCTTAATGTTGAATTTTTAAAGTTCTGCTTTTTTTTTGTTCCCCTCTTATCCCTTAAGATATAAATCCAAAATGTTATACTTCAGGCATCTAAACCCAAAGCCTTTAATAAGTGTTATGGGGATTTAAATAATGCTATGAGTTTGCTTTTTGTTTTAATTTTCTCTTATCCTCTGAAGTGCACCATACTGATTACCTTTGAATTCCTAAAAGACCCATCACAAAGGAAGTTCTGAGTCAAAGGACAGAAGCCCTCTCCTTTTTATAGGCCATTAACTGAATGAAGACAGGAAAGGGATTGATATCCATGGTCTCATATTGAAAAGATGGTGCAAATGCTGCCATTAAAAATGTTAATCCTTTCTAGCAGCTGCATTTATATAGGGAAACAGCCCCTGTGGTAGCAGGATCTCTTACACAGCTTAGTCTTCAGTGAAGAATGATGACAGGGAATTTCATTCTGCACTTCAGTGACTCTGCAGTGAAAGACCACAGTGTCTATTCCACTATATTCAGAGTAAGTTAGATTTCCTCCTCTTTCTTCTGGACTGTCTGGATATTGAGGTGAAAAAAGACAGGTTCATTCTAACTAGCCCGTAGTCCAAGAAGTCAGCATTTCTTGATGACTTGAGGAGAAGCAAGGAAAATTCCAGTGTAAGAAAAAAATTCACTCATATAATGCAAAATCAGTTTGATTTGGGTACATGCATTTATCTGACTCCTTTGAAAACCTTGCTTAAATCTCATGGAGTGATTAGCAATGTAAGAATATATAAAAGAAATTAAAGAAACTAGAGAAGTGAACAACAAACTGAAACTCTGAGAGCAAGAATGAGACTCTCCTTTGGAGGACAGTTGTTCTGTGTTAACTAGTAAGTCACAGCCTATGATGTTCATTCCCATTTAACCAGAATTTCTCACTGATGTGGCCTTTTTTATTTTTTTTTTCGTATTTATAGGCAACAAACAGAACACCTGAATCGGGGATGCATTACATTAAGACACTGGATAAATACTATAACATATTGGTCAATTATCAACCTTATTTTCACTCCAATGGAGCAGTAGAAAATCTACACTATTATAATAACAGCTATTTGCTCAGCAGGTTTACTTAATGGAATGATAAGAATTAAGAGAGAAAGCCCCGCTGCCTTAGCACAGCAAGAAATAATTCCCATGGCTTGAAAAAGAATCTGAGAAGATAAGACTGCTAAATATGGCAATTTGCTCGAGTAAAGTTCCTAGGAAATCCATATATTATCAGCTGAAAGCATTGAAGGCACAGTTACTAATTAAGATTACATATAGTCAGATGTTTATAAGCTAACTTCCAGGAGAGCACTTGTAGAATGACACAAAAATAAAAACTATAATATTTCTTTCTGCTGTTCATACACAGTTCCCTTTTATTTTCATGAAGCCAACAGCTAAATATAGTTGTATATATAATTAGTAATTTGCAGTTGTGAATATATTTACACAAGTATAAACTTATGAATATTGTAATACTTCTAATTAAAGTCATAAGGAATGCCGTGTTGTCTGTATTTCGGATGCCATGCAGATTAGATTTACCATCATTTTTTAATTTTGCAATAGGACAACAATAGCAGTGACTTAATGAGATTTTTCTTTCCTGAGGTCCCCTGTTCCCTCAGTAACTCCAATCTGCACTGAAAAATCTGATACTTTATAGGCATTGAGTACAGTTTATGATTCTTTAATATAAATGTTTCGTTGTGTATACAACTGCCACCCTACAGGATAATTTTGGAGTGTATAGTTCAGAGCCTTCAACTACCTGCCAAAATGAAACTTCTTTTCAACAAACAACATGTCCATGATTTCTGAGCACTTCCACTGAAAATTTATTGCACTAGATATTAGGCTGCATTCTGGTTTATGACAGGAAGCATTGTGCCCCAGAAAAAAAACCCAAACCTGTAAAAAATATTCAAAATATTTGCATATTGTTAATGCAACTCACAGGAACACACTTGAGTGTCTAGGGAAAATTATGCTAATTTTGAAGCCAGCGCATTTGAACTAGGGAAATGTGAAAGCCAAAGAAGAAGCCAGCAGGGAAGTCCACAGCTCAGGCATGGACCCACAAGCACAAATCATCATCTAAATCACAAATCAATGCCACGTGGGAGCTGAGCTGTTGATTTCCTTCATGACACAATAGGGATTATTTGGCCAGAATACCCTGGCAGCTCCTGTTACAGACCTGGCACAAGGACCAGAACCGTCATCACTCAGTCAAAGGAACACTCCTCAGGAACTGCAGAGAAGCTGAAATTTTGCATTAAAAAATGGATGTTAATGTCCAAGTCTGCCTAGGAACACAAGAATTCATTTCACCATTTGCCTACAGAACCCAAGACTTCCTAATCTTTTCCCTGAAATCCTTATAGTGAGCACAGAGGTAACTAAGAAGTTAGTGTAGGCAGAAAGCACTCTGCAGTGTATCAGTGGAGTATCCCATAGAAACAGATTAGCAGCAGTTCTAGAAAACCAAACAAGCCCTTAAATTAAAAGCAGCTTCACTTTGAAGCTGGTGAATAAAGCTCTTTTGGTGCCCTTGAGATGCCTTTCTCTAAACAGAGGTTCCCATTGTGACATTCCTGTACAGAGCAGTAAAACATGGGTTTATTTTCTGTTTGATAAGTTGCGTGCTTTGAGTCTGACAACATTCACGATACCTTACTGCCTATCAGTACTTTGAACAAAGATCTTTTTTTCATTAGAAAAGAGTGCTGATGCATTATTAATTAGGAATTAAAATTGTGGGTTATCAAATGGTATTTTAGAAATTGCTCCCAAACACTGAGTTTTACAACCCAAAGCTGAGATTTCATAACAGTTTCTAGTTAAGCATTAAACATCATTTGCACAGTGACACTTCTGCAGTCAGTCATGATGTAATCTAAATAATATCTAAATGAAAATTCTATTATTTCTCTTAGGTGTATCCCATTGTTATTCTTACTAATCCCCTTCAATTTGAGGACCAAGAGTTCAGCAACTTTACATAATGAACGTTAGCTAACAACACAAGGCTTTGTATTCAAGAGAGTGAAAGAAAGACTGACGGGGAATATAATAATGGAATAATTATCTGTTGAATAGTTCATTCAAAATAGTTATCAAATTATTAATAGACATTAACTGAGTCTTCTTATGGAAAACTTTCGCTGTTATCCTTAGCTGATAAAAGACATCACATGTAAACCATTGACTTCAATAAGAATTTGTAAAAAGCCCCGGAAAAAATGTTGAAAAGATATTTAGGAACCTTATTTTACACATTTTTAGTCCTGGCTTCTTTGTGAACTACATGAATGCAATTTTGCTGAACATGCGAGTTACTTGCATTTGGATTAGTTAATTTGCTGGAATACCTAAATCACATTCTGGACATGCCTCCATCATCTATTAGTTGTACAGAGGGCCTAGAGAAATGCAAATCCTAATTTAAGCACTTTCTGGTGCTTAAGCAAATCCCAGCACTGAGTGTGATTGATTTGTGCCTCCATTCATGGTGGGGCGGTCCTTCTAGGCGAAGCCCAACCAGATGAAAGATAATTTTGATGTAACTGTGCTGCTGACTCTTGACAGCAAACAACCTCTGCCTCCCCTCTCAATTTCACAGTACTCATCCCTACAGCAAAGAAAAAGAAACCTTGGCAAGGTCCTGACTGACCCCAGTGGGACCAGCAGGCAGGTTAACGGCAGCAACCAACAAGATCCAGTTTTCCTTTTAGCAGCAAATACAACTTTTGCAGTACTTCAAAGACTGCAACATAGAAAAATAAATGCAGTTCTATGTAAATGAATGACAGTATTGACTGCAGGCTTCTCCAAGTCAGCATTTCATCTACATCTATAACCTGGTTTTCCTGCTACTTGAGGTACTACTATGAATTGCTCGATGTAGATACATCTTGCTTCAGATCCTTGCCTTGAACCAGCCCCAGCACTTATCTCAGCTGCTGTCTTTGCTCCAGGAAACAGTGGGGAGCTGGGGCTCTGATGCAGATCCTGTTGCGGCAAAAAACATTTCTTTACCTTAGTTTGAACTTTTAATGCCCCACTGGAGCACACTCCCAGACTAACACATTTCATTTGTCCCTGAACAAATGCTACAGTGCTTCGTCTTGTGTGGTTAGGCTTGTGGGAAGTCAGTGTTGCCTTCTGACTGTGTCACTCGGTGGACTGAGTAATAGCTGCTCAATTGACTACAAATGTAGTCATTACATACTATCATATATTTCAGGTTTTGTTATGTACTTTTTAATAGGAAGTGTCAAAAACATAGAAATCAGGTCACTTGAAATTTAAGCATGTCTTTCCTTCTCTTAAAGCACTTACCTAGCAAAATTAATGGTCTACAGCTGGTGGTTAAATGAAGCCCTCATTATATTATCTATCACCTCTACAGACTTCTTTCAATAAACACAAGACCCCATCCTTCTCCTAAAATTTGCTGTCTATATTTTTGTTCTTGGCAAATTTGGACACTTTTATAATCTATTAAGCAAAGTTCCAGATGTGTTTGCTGACATTTAAAAACTCATAAGTAGAAAATGTTTTGCTCATGATAGTGTTTACTTGATTAGATACATTTTTACTTAAAAGTAGTAGTAGAGATTAGGTCATAGAAATTAAATAACTACCTCATTGAGTGATTTATTGGAAAGATTTAACAAGAATATTTTACTGCAATGATAGTAATAGCACCAGTTTCCTGTTTAATGTATGTTTTCAGAGATATTTATCCCACAAATATTTCAGAACTGTCTCAAGCATAATATCAAGTTTTTATGGAGGAGTTGTACAGAAATAATCAGAAATATCAGATTTTAATTACAAATACATCTTTTTCCCTTCTAAATCTATGTTGGCAAAGTTAAAAAAAAGGCTTCATTTTATTAAAAATAAAACATACATTGGAAAATGCAAACATCAAACAAATGAAATCATTTTGAGGTAATGGTCTTATAAATGCCATCACAATTTTTAAGGTAAAGATATATTTGAAGTGATAAGTTACCAGATTCTGAGAAGAAAGCTTTTCAGTAAATACTGAGAATAAATCACTATTTCACAATTGATTTTTGCATCTGTTCTCTGCATGTATTTTAATCAGGCAAATTATTTCAGTAGCAAAATATAATATGCAAAATCAAGTTTCTGTTGTGATCAAAAGATCACTAATGCATTACTTGAGTTGATGAGTTTTATTTCTGAAGGCTTTATCTTTGTGAAATCGTCCTTGCCAAATGAAGAAAAAGCTACCTTAAGCTCATGAAGGGTGAATCCTTCAGCAGTTACAAGCAGATTGTCCCCAGATGCCATGTCTCCATTAGATTTATCTCAGTTTGCTTTGTTTAACTTGCCCCACACATCATCTGATCATTGGTATGGAAAAGAAAAAAAAAAGCCCAAAATAGTGAAACCTTTTTCACTAATTTTGAAACACAAACATCTGAAACATAAAATTTAAGGTGTTTTGTCACATTTCTCAGCAGACCCTAAAAGCAATGATGATCTTAATGCCAAATGGTTCTGTAACCAGCAGGAACATTGTAAAGTCAGTGAATGAAATCACTTGGGCAATACTCGTGCTTGTATTACCAGGGCCATTATCTCTTTGCAAGTTTTCATTACCAAAGTGATTCAAAAATAAAACTGACTTCACAGCCCATTTTTAATTTAAAAGAGAATAAATAACTATCTGTATGAGGAACATACCCTAGCTCCATAGCTATTTGTGCATACAAAACCAATTTAAAAGCAATAGAGCAAGCTGGTGGTGGTACAATGTAATAGCTCTTCATTTTGTAATACTATCCAGAATCTTGTTCAAGCAGGATAAACATTCTTCAGTGCTCGTCAGGTATCTGAGTTCACCTGAACTGAGAAATTTCGATTCAATATCTGCAGTAGAGACTGCAGATAAGATGGAATAGTTTATGGTGCATGACAGCTCCATCCTGAGCCAATTCTTTTGACATTTCTACAGTTCCAATGTGGACCTGACAAATTAATACCCCAGGCAGGTTGTAACTTTGAAGTTAAATGCGCAATTATTCCAGTTGAATGTAAAATGTTTTCATAACATGAAGTGCCTGTGAGGCAGTAATTCATTTACAAGACTGCAAGATAGAAGGTTTAACATCAGTCATGCAAATGGCATTTTAATCTTTTCCCATCCCAGACAGAAATAATTGTAGGGCCTCCTGGAAATCAGTAATATAACCATCCTCAAATGCTTTCCTTTTTTATAATTTGAATATCTGATTCTCCTACATGATTAGGAATCCCCTAGTACCAATTTTCCCAGTGCTCATGAAGAGAAGAAATCTATCTTTTAGAGGATGTGTAGGATAAATGAAATGAATGTCAGTTGTAGGAAGAAGACTCTGTGTGAACGTTGTGTGAAGCCAATAGGGTTCAAGTCCTGCACAGAGAACCCTGACTGTTCTATGCTGCATGCAATGTTAAATTTATACAGTTACAGAAAACAACAGAAAAGCCTAGTAAACACAGATATCTCTCAGTGATTCTCAAGAAACAGAGCAGATCTCAGGAAAAAAGCTAATGATTGAGACTGAGATTGTGTAGCAGGAATTTTTGGCACAAGTATGAGGCTGATCACCTCTTATTTTTATAACTCAGTACCTGCATGTTTGTTTACACAGAGCATATAATTATATATCAATATATGAAAACATGAGCAGAGAGATAACCCATCTACCATTAGAGTCACACACACGGTATGCAGATCCAACCCAAAAAGTCTGTCACCCTTTCTGGTGAAGAACAGTCCAAAATCTTTTCTTCAAAGGAAAGGGGTAAAGACAGATTCTACTAAGAGAGGTTATTTTCTCCATTGGGAACCGGAACTATCTTATTCTCCATAATCTTTTTCATGTCAGCATATCTAAATAAATGTTTTGTTTGTTTTGTGTTTTCTAAATTTATGCATTCAGTAAAAATGAATTTGTTGTGCTGTTCTGCATATGCTGAGGTATTCTTTCTAAATAATCCATTACACTATATTTCCTTGCACAATGTGAAGTAGAGTTCATCGAAATGAGAGGGAAATTCCCAATAAATACAGAATTTCACTAATAGTGAACAGTGTGCAAGATATCTCAATGAAGAACAGCATCACATGTAAGGAATAAACAAAAATGAAGCAAAAGCTCTTCTATTTCCTACTATCAACAACATAGTGGTTTTGCAAGTAAATTGGGAGTAATAGAATTCAAGTTCCCTGACACCCTTGCATGTAAATTCTGACATGTGTGTGCATATGGCTTATGAATGATACTATCACCTCATGTATTAGCTACCTGTTTTATTTATTACCTTGCTGTTCTAATTTTGAAGTGACAAGGAAAGGGAACTCATGAAATTCAGTTCTTGGTTCACAAACTGCACATAGCCCCAGATTTGTTCTCCAGTCAAGCAATGTGTAGCACTGCCTTGAAAACTCACAGAATACGCCAAGTTGGAAGGGTCCCACAAGATCATCAAGTCCAACTCCTGGTCCTGCACAGGACCATCCCCAAGAGTCACACCAAGTGCCTGAGACTATCATCGAAATGCTTCTTGAACTGTCAGACTTGGTGCTGTGACCATTTCCTTGGGGAGCCTGTTGCAATACCCAAACACCCTCTGGGTGAAGAATTTTTTCCTAATATCCAATCTAAACCTTCCCTGACACAACTTCAGGACATTTGCCTGTGTCCTGTCACTGGTCACCCCAGAGAAGAGATCAGTGCCTGCCCCTCCTCTTCCCCTCACAAGGAAGTTGTGAGGTGAGGCTGCCCCAGTGCAGAGCAGAGCAGGACAATCCCCTCCCTCGACTGGCTGGTGATGCTTTGCCTGATGCCTCCCAGGACACGGTTGGCCCTCCTGGCTCCCAGGGCACTGCTGACTCATATTCCACTTGCCATGGACCAAGACCCCCAGATCCCTTTCCGTGGCACTGCTTTCTAGTATCTCATTCCCCAGTCTGTACATACACCCGGGGTTGCCCCAAGCCAGGTGCAGAACCCTTGTTGAATTTCATTTGGTTGGTGATTGCCCACTCCTCTAATTTGTCAAGATATCTCTGCAGGGTCTACCTGTCTTCAAGGGAGTCAACAGCTCCTCCCAGTTTTGTGTCACCTGCAAGCTTGCTTAGTGTCCCTTCCAGTCCTCCATCCAAGTCATTTATGAAGAGGTTGAAGAGCACACGGCCTAAGATGGAGCCCTGTGGAACCCCACTGGTGACAGGTCTCCAGTCCTGGCTGCTGGCACCAGAGCCTGCCCCAGTCTATCAAGAAATGAGAGGACAGGGAAACCTCCACATCAGCAACCAGTAATGCCGGATGTGAAGCTCTCATTAACAGAGTGAGATCCTGGCCCTGAGGAAACCAATGACTCCGAGCAGGTACACCCCTCGAGATGTGCTTATAACACAAGTATGCTGCTAACCATGTTAACACTGATGTACATCTGGGGAACAGAAAACCTTTACTTATCAAGACAGTACAGACAAAGCATAGCCAGTATAGTATAGCAAGGCAGTAAGCTGCATTTTAAAATATATTTTAATCAATTGCTATCAATTAATATGTCAGTTCATATTCTATTGCCAGCTAATGTTAAGGTGCTGTCCCGAAAATGGTTGGTTGGATACAGTAAATCAGAGTGGCCCTAAATTTCTACTTTAATATGTTATGATCAATCTTATAGAATAATGTTTGGGCAATCTCTCTTTTCACATTAGAGTTATTTTTAGAGTTATTTTTTCTCTTTCATATTTATGAAGCAGAAGAAAGTAATATTGAAGCAGATGGTCATGGCAGAACACTGATTTCAAATAGGAAAGTGTGAGTCAACATGTATTGAAAAGCAGACAGAATAAATCAGGAAATAGCAATGACCCTATGATCAGGAATTCAAAACTCATGTAAGAGGGGAGCCTGTGAATCCTTGTGAATATTCCAGACAAAGTGAGAACAGGTGAGGTTGCCACTGGGAGCTCCAGTAGTAGTGCTATCCAGAGGGAAGGAAACAACCAATTTTTCAGGTGCTGGGGAGAGGCTGCAGCATTTCCCCGTCCCACATTATTAGTCACAAGGAAGTTCAAACATAAATCATGCCATTTTGTAAGAACATGTATTGCAGCACCTGAAAGGTTCAATATTTTATTCAAATTCACAAATCCATATTTTGTTTTCCTTTCATAAGTAATATATGAATGTAGATAAAAGCTGCAACTTGAGTAAGAGTCTAGAATGAATCCATGAAAGTTCCTTGCCTTCCAGAGGTGTTTCTGTATCTGTGACAAGCTAGAAAAATTCAGAATTAATGACTGCAAAGTCCCAGTTCCTGTATCACTCCTTCTGTAAAGATCTTGTACTGACGTTTGAATCTCGAAACATGCAAGAATTCTTTTGTCGCCTACACATTAATGACATATTCAGATCTGTATACTACTGCGTCACTTTCAAAGATATTTGGCCAGGTCAGACACTCTGTGGAAAATATTTTAAAACTAAACAGTTAAAAATTATTAGACATTAGACTTAAAAAAGCAAGCCACTGTGTTTAGCTTTGTGCATATATTCATGGAGATTAAAGCAAAAAGGACCGTCAGATATTGCTGCCTCATGCCCTGCTAAACACCTGTTAACCCAATGTTTTGGGAATTACTAGTGTCTGACTTGCGCTTAATTAGAGTCTATCGTGCTGAAGATCATAATTTCTTCACTTAAAGGAAATGTGTGACTGTAAGTACATGACTTTCAAAAGCAACTCATTCCAGTAGTTCATCTAATAACTTCTAATGTTCATCTAAGGTAACTCTAGCATGCCTTATTTAAATTTGCCTGGCTTCAGCTTCCAGACCCTTGTTCTTCTTTTGGCTTTTTCCACGAGGCTAAAGGATCTTAATATGCATTTTTTTCCTTTCATGTGGCAGATATTTGTGTACGGGATTCAAATCACCTCTTTTCAGTGAATAAGCTGAATTTGCTGTCTCTCATTCAAAAAATTTTAGATGCATTCTTGTGGAGTTTTTTTTCACTTTCAATATCCATTTAAAATGGGACTACTGGACTGGAAGGAATTATTTCTATATCATCCATGTCAATGAGACACTTGTTAAATTTTTTTATCTCTTATTTTTTCCTTACATGTATGTATTTAGTGACAGCATAAGGGTTTGTTTAGTAGAGCATAAGGATTTCTTTAGTTCTTCACTTTGCCCATAGTTCTTCTTGAAAGTCACTGCTTTCCAAGATTTAGTACATTATGCTGGGTGTGGGGTTTGCATTCATTGTCTCTAGATATATTTTGCATTTAACTGTATCTGAATACACTTTGCTTCAACTTGCCCAGACTGTCTTTGTTGAAATTCAGCCCTCTGCCCATCTTTGGGTCATCTGCAAATTTCATTCGCCCTGATTTTTTGTGTTATTTCCAGTTCATTGATGTGAATATTCAGTACTGGGAGGAATGGTTACAACCCCCTGTAAAACCTGTATAAAACCTCCTGCTTAAACCCCAAGTGAAAAGTTAATGCTACACTGTGTCAATAAATCACATATTAGAAATTTTTATTAGACAAATCTAAACAAATAATGTCAATAGGAACAGTATGTCAAATGTCTGGCTGAATCTTTTTACATCTATGTAGTTACTTTTACCAACCACATTTTAAAATTTTTCAGGGACTGAAAACAGCCTCTTGAAGTAATGGGACTGTATGGAAAATTTCCAGAAGGCTGTGGAGGGCTCCTTTTTTGCTTTGAGTCTCTATTCATGAGTATTGTAATGCTCATTACTGATCCAGGCTATGAGATTTCCAACATTTCACTTTTAAAACAATGAAATAAGTGGGTCCCTGTGACTGAAAAGATTCCCTGTTTAAATGATGAGAAGAAGTCATCTGTAAAGTTTAGCTGTGAGATCAGAGAAGAGTTGAGCATGATTCAGTAGGCGATAACTGACCTGTATGTTTGCTACACCTACTGAGTTTTACCTGCATCAGTAAACGTCTCTTTGAGTGCACTTAAACAATAAGCCTTGGTTAAACATGAGCAAAAAAGAAAAACAATGGGAAGCCCAATAGAGGTCTGAAAACTGTTTCACTCACACAAGTCCCCTCTCTTCCTAGCTACAGTGTCTGACTGTGAAAGCAGTCAGTGAAAGCAAGGCCTCAAGGGCACAGTCTATGTCCAGCTGCAGATCTATATGAGCACTGTACCCAGCATCCTTTTCTGTGGAGCTTCATCTTAATTTTATTGTAAATTTTTTCCTCTAGGGTTGCTGACTGAGCAATTTTTGGAAATCAGTGTGTGCAAGCCATGTGAGATGCACACAACCCACATACTGCAGTCTGTTCTCTGCAGCAGTGTCTCTTGGGCAGCCCAGCATATGCTTGGGGTGTTTCTCAGCAAGGATGAAGCTGCAGGAGGAGAGGGAAGGCCACTGGATTCAAACTGGCCAACTCTGCTTAAAGACAGTAGCATCAGTCTGCCCCTTCCAAAACATTTACCTGCATAATCCCATCTTCTTACATTCATTAATTACATGATAATCTTTGGATCTTTCATTAGATGCTGCAGCTCACTATTCAAGTGAAAAACTAAACGTTGCAAAAACACAAGCTGGACAGTTTTCTGCTGTACTGCTGAAGTGGCTTAGAGAAGGATGTTGTGAGTGCTGGGGGCTGTGCAGAGCTGAAAGACAGGAGCAGAATCAGAGAAGGAGAGCACCAGGGTAGGAAGAGCAGGAGTGGGATCCCCCTCAATGGTCACCATCAGTGGCCACCTCAATGGTCTCAGAGATACCCTATGCTTTCAGGCTATGCTTCTGAGTCCTCCTGAGCCAGAATGAGCAGCTCCTGCCCATCAGCCACATTGGACATGTGGGCAGCTAAACACCTGCTTGGAAAAAACTGTTTCCCAGAGGTTCTTTAGACTAGCTGTTTTCAAAATGTTTGTGTCTAACATTGCCCTTATCTAAAGAAGAGCTGTATCTGCCTGTTTCCTAATACAGAACAGAATCATTTGTCAAGCTCTGCCTTTCCTGAATTATTGTCACTAGGTTTTTCTGGCTACTTTGAGTAATGTTGCAAGATGTTATTTTTGTTTCTACCGCTTCCAACATTTTCCAGCTTGCTAGCTTTCTAGCTTCTTATGCCGTGCTTTCATAATCCATAATTATTTTTTTTAAATTGCCTTTTTTAAACACATTTTTAATTCTCACAGTAAAGCAAATGTTCTCTTTTCTTTTTCTTGGAATAAATATTTCTCCTTTCTTGTTTCCCTCAAATGTAAAACAGTAAATATACACATGCATGTAGACCTCAGTGTCCCTCAGCTCAGGACATGAAGGAAACACAACATGATCATTTGCTCACATATTGCTTATATTCTTGGAAAATTTCAGTTCTAGCCACAAATAGTAAAAGACTGACATCAAAAACATCTTTTGAAATAAATAGGCAGACCTCATAAACATTCACTTTTGAATGACAATATAATAAACTCCTAAGCTGGTTAAATAATAAAACCTTTTAAAGAGAGTATTTGTTTAACAGAAGTCAAGTAGTATCACTTGCTTTATAATGCACAATAACTAAATCAGTCAGTATAGTGTTTTTACTCTGTACTGGAAACTGTGTTTGCAGTGTACAAACAAGGTAAGCCCAAGTAGCTGTACACCAAACCAGTCAGTACTACTCTCTTTACCAGAAATTTCCTAAGGTTTTTCTCCTCTGTATTAAAGTTCTAGCCTTTGGACATTCAATTTAAGAAGGAAATGAAGGGACATTCATCGTGAGATTAGACACAGAATGATTTTATAACTGGACATAAAGTCCACGCCTCATAACTTGCATGGTTTCATAGTGTGCTCTACTATGCTTTTGTTGGAGTTTTCATTTTGATTTAGGCATTTGTTGCTTTAATTTGCAAAATTTCTTATTCTGACAATTAGTAATATCGTGTGGGTGGAGAACAAGACCCTGTTTCTCAATTCCCACAGAAAAACTACAGGGATTAAAAGACATCTGTGTAGAGAAAACAATGTCCTGTCTCCTGGGGTTCTTTTAAACTGACACCCACTTAAATTTTCTTTAGGCGGCCTGAGAGCAAATAAATGTTAAAACTTCTGGGGTTCTTTTAATTTATTCTCTGCAAGTAAAGTATCTTCCACAGATACTTTGGTTGAAACACTGACTATTCACTTCATAATAGCTCTTTTATAGTCCACTGTGGATGATAATGACGTAATTACAGTCCTTTTAAGGCTACATTGCCTACATGATAAATTAACAATTGTCTCATGTGCCTATATTCTCCAGTCTGTCTTCAGTCAAAGATTTGTTGGACATGCAATCATTCCCATCATGTGATTGTAACCTGCAATAAGGTTTTCAGGGAGGAAAGTTAAAAATTTGCAAGCTGGAAATAAAATCAGACCCTCATAGTATGAGTAAAGCATTATAACTATTGTATTTGGGGAAAATATTCAATTGGTAATAATAGGGGAACCAGGGGAACCAGGGAAACTGAAGGACTGCCTTTGTGAATTCTCAGGTCACTGATTATTACACACAAGTGATCACAGTATTCAAAAGGCAGTGAATGTAAACATTTGGAAGGGCAGTTATTTTAATTCCGACTTCATTTTCTGTGCTTGAATCATAATGACAAGGATGATAGTTGTATACTCCAACTGACTTTTTTAAGAAACCCTGTCACAGACATTTTGGTGATGTGTTTATGAGAAGCTGGCATTTACACGTACATTTTTGTAAACGCAAATCGTACCAGCTTCCATGTCAATGAAAATATATGATCCTATAGCTTTGGATTTACCTGTGTTCTGGGAAGTGCACCTAGAACCTTTCTGCTGTAAAACAATTTTAGGCCTGGATCTCAAGCTGTGTTTGATGGCCATGCTTCCCATTTGAGATAGAAACAGGCTACTTTCCACCATACACATTTGTGAGTTCATGAACTATCAGAGGAAGTTTTCATATTGTGAACATCTGTTTTTTCCCCATTCAGCTGCACAGTTACAGCTGGGAAAGACACGAACTGAGCTGTTAGTCTTTTCTGAAGTAAAAATAGATATAGTCTGTGACTTAGACTTTGGCTATGAGCCTGAGACCATCCTTTAAGGCTTTTTATTCCAGTGCATTGTATTACATTAACTTACCTAATTCCAGGATTCTTATTTAAGAACGTATTTGAAAAGAATAGAGGAAAAAGCACAATCTTCTTTTGATAAACTAAAGTGCCTTTTCAGTGGGCTATCTTTCAAAGGCATCTAAAACTAATCTTCCATCGTTGACAAGCCAAAACATCACAGACAAAATGCATGGATTCAAACAGTTGAAAAACTGTCACACTAGTTAATCTCTTTACTGGAGCACTGATTTCTGCAAGTCATTTCATATAATGGTGTAGCAGTTCAGATGTGCTCTCTCCTGTAAATTTAGTGCTAAGAAGTACAACAATACATAAGAAAAAAATCTAAGAATTACTTATTATGATCAATTTTATTTGAGAGCTAATTTCAACATGGTAAATAGAAGAATTTTACACATTCTTATGAGGAAATGGTATCTGGCAAGTTTATCCAGCAGAGACACACATGGAAAAAGTGTTTTCCAACCCATCCATCTCTGCTGTATTACTGGTTCCCTGCCTGCAGGGATCTCCCAAGTGAAACCGGAATGAGCCAGGAGCAGGAACAAGGAAAATAAAATTATTTTCTCTGTGAATACTTCACAGTTAATAGTTTTCCAAGGCTATTTTCTATACTCCATTTCATTTTCAATAATCCTTTAACTAAATCTAGTCTATAAGCAAACCAATTTCAGGTGATTGCAGGTGGCTTAAGAGTTGTTTTGTTCAGTATACTGCTCAACCACCACTAACTCTAGTGGCATGAGTATTTTTACAAAGTTTTACTATGATCGGTGTGCTCTCCAGTTCAAATCAACATCTTCAAGCAGCCACAAGGCAGTTCATGAGGTGCCGTGACAGCAAGCACTGGTAATATTCCTGTAAATGCAATTTGACTTTACATATACCAATATTTACAGTCAGTCTCAGTGTTGGGACAAGATCAGATAATGAAGAAAATAATGGCTTCTTGAAAATGAGCCTCAGAAAGAGAGGTGATGCTGAACTATGAAGGAAATACTCGAAGATCTTTTGGCAGACATGGTGCAATCCTTTTAGTGGTACATTTGTATGACTAAGTGGTTAAATCCATCATTGTAGAAGTCATTCAGGTAAGACATTCTGCTGTCTCTGACTGGTAGGGGAAATGTATCTCATGCTGACAGATGATGGCCTCATCTTAGATATGTGTCTTCTTAAGCTGCATGGAAAATAACAACACATCTGGCCACAAAACTATCTTTAAAAAACATTCATAAAAAGCAGAGGAGTGTAGTCCTCTAACCACTCATCTCCCAATAAGCCCTTCTCTGTCTCTCCACCTTCTCTTCTGCTTTGTAAAACTCAGGAAAAAGTTTAAGGCTGGCAGCAGACATTATTACTATAGGGCAAAAGTTCATCTTTGCAGAATACAGAGCTGTGCTGGAGTAATCCCAGATTAGAGAACAAATCTGCACCAAACAGAACAGCCACTACAGACAACCCTGCTCTGTGACCTGTCTTCTCTCATACAAATGCAGTAGGACAGACCTGCATTATTTAAAAGGAAAAAGAAGAACCCAAAACCTCAAAAGTACTAATTTTTTACGTTAGAGAGAGAATAAAAAAAAATGAGCAGCATGTGGTGGATGTGTTACCTAGTACACTAGTTACTCTGACTTTTCTATATGCTGTGGTGGCAGGCATTAGTGTTAAAACTTGCGTCATCTGTTTTGCAAATTCACCTCATAAAAGAAAATGCACATCGGAATTTTTTCTTTAACTTTTTCACATAAATGTGTTAAACGCTGTTTCTATTTACAAAATGTGTGAGTAAGACACAGAGTGTGTGGGAAATTATCACAGGACAGAAATGGGAACTTGGACCAAGAGGAGAGTGTGGCAATCACTTCTATCTACTGGCAAGGATCAACCGTCCTCTCCTCCTGATCTTCCTCCTGCTCTTCCTACTCCACTTCCTACTATCCTACTGTTCTCTTGTTGTGAATTCCTCCATACACTTCTTGGTTTTACAATTCTTCCCTCTCCTGGAAATTGGAGTTAACTTAGACCCCATCTTCAAACATCTTCTCTCAAAACACACTTTTTCTGAGATGCGTTCTCATGGAAATCATGAGAGGCTGTATCAGCATAAGAGGGCAGAATATGTTTGATTATAGGTAAATTTCATGAGTTATTAGTTACTGTAGATAAGGAAAGATTTAATTGAGTGTTGATGCAACAGGGAATTACATTTTGCTGATTATTTAGTTGCCTCCTGTCTACTTACAGGAAGATAATAATACACCTATTAATTTCTTATGTTAGAGAAATTAATAGTCATTCATATGCACGTTCCAGAACACACCACCATTTGGAGGTTCTTCATATTGATACCTCTGTCCAGATCTGTGAGAGAAATACCATCTATGTAAATCTGAGGAGATTCTTTTTTCTTTCAGTTTGAGCAGGCTGCTTCTGTCCTGCTTGCTCTGGCAGACCACAACAAACACATCCAACCTATTCACTTAGCTGAGATATGAACCTAGTACAGAAGATAGGGGAACTGCTGGTGTCCTATTCACGAGAATAAAGCAAAATTGACTTTTTGGAAAGATGCATATGTATTTAAACAGTGCTACTTTGTTGTACTATGTTGTCAGCTAATAGAAAGGAGAAGTTGGGTGGTGTTAATGCACTACAGGAAACAGTGGTGAAAGAAAAGGATGATGGACAGAAAATTGGTGCTACTGCAGCTGTGATTAGTGAGAAGAAAATATGCAAAACCATGTACTGGTATTTCCTCTGATACATCTGCCTCTATGAGTCCCAAGACAGGAGCATCTGCACAAACTCTCCAGCTTTTACTACGAAGATTACAACAGCTGCTGTGAGAATTGCTTTATTTTTCTGTGGTACAAATAATTATTCAGCCCAGAACTTCTACCAAGTATTACAGAAGGTTTGAATGCTCACACAGATTAAACAGACAGCATTTCTCTGCATATTTATCAGCAGAGTGCACAATGGTATAATGAATGTATTGAGCTGCTTTTTGAACAGCAACCTCAGCGTTGCAACTCAAAGCCTAATAAAAAATCAAACAAATATTTCCTGGCATTTTGAAGAAGTCCAGCTGTCTTTTCTAAAGTTGAACTGCTCCTTTGCTTTAGCCTTTACCACATTCTTGATGAAGATTAAGACTCTGGAAACTACAGAGATACCACTAGCTACTACAGGTAAGCCCTAAGTGCCCTAACTCTTCTGCATAGAACAGTTTGGACAGGGCATATCACATATCTGAACAAAGGGAATCACACAGAATTTGAACATGAACCTGGCTCAACTTTCCCTGTTGATGTCATCTCTTTCATGTGCAAAATGTACCTGTACTGTCTTTGGCCTCAGTGGGCCAGCTCCTGAATTCCTGTTAAGAGGAATACAACTACAGCCTTTAGTTTATGCATTTATTTTGCAAAATAGATTTCATAAAGGCAAATTGAACCATGTCTTCTTTTTCAAAGTGTTTAAATTTTTCAGAATCTGAGATACACTAACAGAAATTTTAACTGTTCTCTGTAGTCCAGAGAACCATCTGCAGCTCAATCAGATAACAGGCCTAACAGCAGCTCCAGGGCCACCAACAGAACTGCCTCAGGAATCTGTGGAGAAATAAGATATTTCCATATACAAGACAAACCTTTGCCTTTATGACCCTGTGGTTTCTCTGTGCTTGGAGAGGAATCTGCATCAGGGCCAATACACTTGTAGCAACTCTCTTTTAAAAAGCCCTGTTACTAAAAGACATATCAAGTTCAAAAGTAAAAAAATAAATGAAAAAACGGATCAGTGACTGAAAAATGAAATTGGTTTTGGGCTTGCTGCTCTCATTTCCTAAATTATTAGCTAAATAAAAAGGCATTGGATATGACAGGCTCACCTCAAACTACAAAACAGCATATAGAGCAGGCAAAGGTTCCTGGAAACATTTGGATGTGCTCTGATTCCTTCTAAAAGAGCATGGACTGGTGAAAAGGTCACTTCTTGTTTAGTGAAGAATTTTATCATGGTTTGGTTTCAATGTCCATTTCATTATTAGGTTTTGTGGTGATTTCTTTATGGTTGTGAATGTCTTACTACATGAGGATGATTCTTAGATTCTTGAAAAGAGCCCTGGTGAAAGTAAGAGATTGCTCCAGATTTCAGAATTGAAAAACTCCTATACTGTGTAGCTGTATAATGTTAATTCTTGTCTTGGAGTTTGCTTTAATTTTGGATGTTCAAAATTCAAATTCATCTTTTTACTCTATGTTCCAGCCACAGCTGCCTAATGGGAAATTGTGATCACAACAATCATTCATCTCCATTTGTTTAAATGTCACTTTTCCCCAGTTTTCTCTGCTGACTCATTCTCTCATATGACTATAAATACGTCTCAGATTAAGATGATGGCACATATCCTAAGAATGTTTGACCTCCATCCCATTTTTCTGGTTCCCATTGGACAAACACTCAAAGCTTGGTCTGAAAGATTTTTATTTTTTATCTCAACAGTTATGACACTGTCTATCAGAATATTAAACTCTTTTCCTAAAGCAGAGTCCCAGGAATAGCTTAAATCTGGTACCAAATTAGAAATACTAATACCCACCCAGAACCTCTATTAGAAAGAAGAGAATGTCCTTTTCATTTTAGGAACAGCAACTGCACATCTTTTCATGTTTGCAGTTTGTTCATTATTGTTTTTGCAGGTTTGTTTAAAATAATTTTGAACAAATTTGCCAATTTATATTAGATCTATAGATCAAGCACAGTGAATCACGGGCTTAATTTAAAATTTGACAGGTGTTGGTTTCTTTTAAAATCTTATGAAGATCATCTTCCATTGTAAGATTGTAGTATTGGTGTTCATTTTTTGTCATTCAAAACATAGTTTTATACAAAAATGTTCTAAGATTATTTAAGCTAATAAATTTCCTGCCAAAGTCCTAGAGGTTGACATACTTTTGAAAGTACACATTTCATAAGATTTCATTTATGATTTTAAAATGGTTTCTTGAGTAATGTAGGAAAGATTGTAGTCCAGAAAGAAGTTGGTATACTAAATTAAATGGAAACACTTTGAGAGCAAAGGAATACATTTAAATTTTTAGATAAAAGTTTGCTTGAAGCATTTCACAAGACAGAAATGTATAAACATCCTATCTAATATTTGACTGTGTTTTATCTGATATCCTGGATTGCTATAGGATCAGAGGCTGAGGAATTATCTCAGGACATATGGAAATTAAAATGTCTTCGGATCCATATGGGAAACATCTCTGAGAGCAGAGAAGGGATTTACAGGCTGATGCTACTTCCTGTATAAAAAGAAAATTTTTTCTACAGGAACTGTTCTTATCCTGTGTTTTTCCAAAATTTGTTTCCAAAGTTTTATATGTAGTTGTGTGCCTACTGGTCATTCATTAGGCTTTCATACGAATTATAGCATTTCTATTGACTATATTTCTTCAGTGGAACTAATTGGGCTGGTTTGAATCTATTACAAAAACTGTCTTCAAAGTATGTAATAAAATGGCTGGACTCAGTCTTAGAGGTCTTTTCCAACCTTAATGATTCCATGAATTTTTCTTCCTTCCTGAGCAGTGTCTTTGAAATGTTTAATCACATAGAACAAAACTGTTTACCTGGCTCAAACCAGCAGCAGACTAGAGACAGGAGAATATGGAAATGACTGACACAGACTCCCTATGCCTCTTGCTAGAGTTTATCCTAACGACGTTAGGGCTTATTTTGCAAATACATAAAAGTGTGTGTATGCAAAACTGCCAACACTGAGAAATCCGGAAGTGGCTGTTTCATATCCTCACTGTGCCCAGACTGATGAGTTTATGTGGATGGATAATCTCGGCACCACAAACCAGCAGGAGTGGCGAGCAAGTGACTCAGTTATCTGAGCTCTCAAGGGGAGCATCACATCTCTCACCTGCAAATCAGATACCCACAGTGGAGCTGATAACATCTGAGGGAAGGATGGAGAGTCCATTAACTTCATGGCAATGTCCTTTGTTCAGGAACAAGCAAACACACGTGGCACAGTGTTTACTTACCTGATGCACATGCAAATATGCACATGAACTCCTTTTTTTTTTTATCAAATGTACAAAGGCCAACCAGATCAAGTGATTTATGTTTCTGATAAAAATATCAAAACCTGTTTGAGGGTAGTGGTTAGAATAACTAGCTATTTTCTGTTCTGAATCACTGTGGTTTAGCGTCTTTACCATACTTGTTTAAAAGCACGTGTTAAAATCAAATTTACCTGAAAGGCAGTCACCCAGGCAACTCCCAGAAAAATAGAGCTTTTAAAAAGTAATTCAAACAAGTAACACAATTCTATGTATAGAATGGAGGAGAGAAGAAAAGACTTCAAGAAAACCTCTAAAATCCCTGAACTGTTTGGTATGAAGTAATGTACAACCGTCAGCTCTCAGCCTGGAATCACAACATCTCAGCATCCCAATCCCAGCAAAACTTGTATCCTTCCTCTCCAGATTGACCGAATTATTGCTGAAGGATAAACTGCAAAATTTAACGAAAAATGGACCTGGGGTACAATGCTGAAGTATCACTTATTACAATGAAAAAAATCCTCATGACATTTGCACAGTTGAGTCAATGTCATTCATTGTGTAGCAACTAATATGTTTGCATTTTTCTGCCTTTAAAACAAAATGAACACCAACACCTAAAAAAATAATTTCCATATGATTCAGGCATGGTGTCAATCTCATGAATGAAACTGTCTGTCCATGCAGCACTGCCTGCTTCCACTGGTAGCAGGAAGCTGTAGGATGGCATTGCCTAGGCAACATTAACAGGCAGACCTTCAATCTGAAAAAAGCAACAGTCTGTTATTGCATCTATACATATTTCAGTTCAAAGTGTGACACTTGACTTGCATGGAAGGGGACTGCTGACATTACTGGAGAGGACAGGAGGAGGCACTGTGGCAGGGATTGCTTTGCCCTTGTGTTCTGCCTCAGTGCAGCTGTCTGACTAAGAACAAAAATTGCCAACCTCAGTTGTTGATAAATTCAACTTTGTACCTCAGTATGCAGATGGGGAAAGGAGAGTGGGATAAAGCCTTTGGCTGTTGGTCATGCTGTCAATTGTGCTATCCACCTGCAAAGCTAAAGTTCCCCTCCCGCCCCCCGCTCCCAAAATACTGGTGTGTTCCATAAGAAACAAGTATAGCTAATTCATCTGTTACAGAACAGACGAATTTTACATGAATTTATTTTACATTGACAGTGCTTGTAAAGGCAGTAACCAGTTTCAGATGCTGACAAAGGTTTATTTTGCCTCCTATTTTGTACTAATGAGAAGAATACTGTGGTGTACCTATCTGACAGTTCTCACCTCTGGCTCTTAGCTTTAAGTAATACTTGGAACCTGAAGGAAAAAAAAGTGCTTAGAGGTCTTTTCATCTTAACGCACTCCTGTTGCTTTTGCTACACGTCAGGAAGTGACACACAGCGCTGAGATTACATCTTTATTGCTTCAAGCAGCATAAGCAGGAGAGCAGCTGAATTGTGCCTGCCCCATGTCTCCCTCCCTCCATTCCAGCAACCCTCAGGACACCTCCAGCGGAGCCACAGGCGTGCCCAAAGGCGATACTGCACCCAGCAAGGGCAGCAGCAACTTGTCTGCCAGGTGTTGGCTGTAGCAGCACCTACTTTGCCTTACTACAGTCACGCTGTCTACAGAGGGGAGCTTAAAATCAGTGTGGACGTGGCTTGTGTGCCTTCTCTGTCAGGTGTACAAAGGAGGAAAACTCATCTGACGCCACCTTGGTCTAACACAAAGCTGTGTAGCACCCAGTTAAACACATGTGACAGGGCCTGCTGGGCTGTACAAATGTTGTCACCGTAAAAACACAGCAGCCACTCAGGATGTCCTATAGCCTGCTGCTGCTCAGGGCTGTCCTCAGCTACTCTATTCCTTTAGCAAGAATATGGGCGTACATGAGGAAAAACTCAACCACCTGTGGATATTACAAGTCCATTGAGGAGAAGAAAAATTAAATGCCTCTGCTTTGCTTTATTTCTTGTGGCATGTGCACCACGTTACATCTGGATGTGTCAAAATGCATTATGTCACGTGATGCTCTGTAACCTGGTGTCACTGAAAGTGTGTGTCAGGCTACAGAAGTAGCTTATTCAAGACAGCCTTAAAATGAACAAAAGAGAAAAATTCAGTAACAGTTTCCAAGACAAGAGACCTGGCAGAATTTGCTCTCTTGCCTATGAAAATGTGCCAGCTGGGACTTCTCACAGAAATGCATCCTTAGCAAAACCACTAACTATTTTGCCCCCTATTTTGTATCTAATCTCTATGAAGTGATAAGCTGAAGTTTATTAAGCAAGGGAGGGAAAAGAAAAACAATCAGAAGTAATCCTTCGTTAATTCAAAAGATTTGGGGTATTTGAGGCTTTCAACTGCAAACTGTTCAGTTGGATGCCTCGCTGAATGCATGCTTCTGCAGAGGGAGTTATTCTTTCATACTTCACTTCTACTACAATTATGTTAAATAAATGTTAAATCAAATGTACAGTGTTAAAATGCTAACTTTTAATTTAATTTACTTTACATTACTTGTGTTTTAAAACTTGAATTTAAAATGGCGCTTGTTTTTCTACTCAGGAATTTCAAAAAGAGAAAGAAGTGTGAATCTTAAAAATATCTAAAAGATCCAGTCAACCACTGAGGCTCATATCTCACTGAAATAATTGGATGTGGGAATATGCAGAACTGTTGCAAATGGCTGAATTAAATGACGGAAGTAAATAGTAATATATTACAGCTGAGTTATATTTGTGACTGTAAATGGTAAAAACATATCCTTCTTTTAAAAGAAAGCCTAATATACCTTGTATATCATGTATATACTAGAAATGGGAAGGAACTCTTAAAATACACCACGTGGATTTTTTTTCTCCACTCACAGCTTTATTTTGCTAAGCTTCAAGCAGCAGCTTTGGCTTGCGAAGGCTCTGCTCTGTGGTTACACTGGAAGCTTAGCAGTCTCCTGCATACAATTAGTGCAGCCAAAGCCCTCTGGGCTTCCCACTCTGTGCAGGAATAAAGGACACCCTGGTGCCACAGAAAGGACTTTATAGCCCTGTAATAAAACTCCTGTAGTAGTAATGGTATCAACCATGACAGTTGCTAATTCAGGAGAAGGAGGGATTGTTTGCAGGCAGAGACAGTGTCTTTTGTTAGACCAACCAAAATTAGAAAGTGAAAACGGATCTATGTTCAAGCCTACAAGAATGAGGTTAAACTAAACCAAAAGAAGGGCTCATGTGCCTGCAATTTTGCCTATTTTCATACAGCTTTTGCAATTCTTTCAGGAGTTCTAATAAGATGCTAAACTTTTTTTTAAAAAAAAAATCTAAGTAAAACATACTCCAGTGATTTGAAAAACAAAAAAATTGGTTGATTAAGCTTCCTTTTCAACCATACTCCCTTTAGCTCTGCCAGCAGGTACATGACAAAAAGGCTCTCCTTTTTCAACATGTGGGTGAAGTAGAAACTTTTGCTGTTCTTGGTGTGGAAATGAAAAAGAAGGTAGTCCTTTCCGTCCAAAACAAATGTTCCCTTTCACTTGCAGCTAAACATCAAAAATTTTACCCTGAAGGGTGTTTTTTTCTGTCACCATGTAAGGGAAAATAGCCTGTACAGCATGTGACTGAATATATTGTGTTGGACTGTTTGTGTCTAAATAAATGCAGATCAGAAAATATGTGTTCTTGTTGAATTCTAACCAGTATTGATTTAGTTTTGAAAATGTGAAGATACAGAAACAAAGCCACACAAACTCACAGATTTCATTTAACCTATTTCCATGAATAGAAAAGAAATATAAAAGAAAACGTGTTTCTTCTTCTTCTCATTTTCTGCCTTTAACACCAAGAAGTTGCCATACAGTAATGATAGCTTTATGTGCCCTTGTGATAAACAACTAGTGATAAGCTGTGGTCGAGGAAGTGGTTTTCTGTTCCCTGTAACAGCAGGTACAAGTGGTGCTGCTTGAGTCAGGCATAGAATTTCTGTAATACTAAGAATGAAAAGTCAATGTAAGTTCAGAAGCAAGTAATGAGAGTTACACCTTTTGCTCTGCAAGGAGCCAAACTAAACAAGGACACAAACATTATTTGCTTGTAGTAATTGCCACCAAAGTTGTTTTTTTCCCAGAATTTAACAATCATTAGGTTACCTATGCCTTCCCCATCCTTGGTATTACCAAGTTCCCAAGCTGTACAAATACAGAACTTCACACTACCTAAAGAAATTCACAAGTATATTCCCCCAGTTTAGCCCCAGCTCATCAATATATACATATTAGCCTTCACCAGGATTCAGCTCTGCTATTTTACTTCTTCAAGACTGTCCCAGTTTGGCTATGTTGTGCTTATTTGCACCTCTAACAGGCCACAGTAAAACCATAATTTGCACCTTTCAAGGAAGAAAATTCAGAGGCAAAAAGAGAAAGGTGTTACTGTTCAAAAGCTGTCAAAACAGAAACTTAATCAGGGAAATGCATGTAAAAGGGAATGTGGGACAGTATGTGATGACAGCCTCTTGTTACAATGCCTGTGCACAGCATGGGGCTTCTGGATCACACTTCTGAACAACTGAGACACACACTCTTCTTTTCAGGTGTCTGAGCTAGGTAAAGCAATCTCTTCATCATCTCACTTTCTCTGTAATGCGATCGAATCCATCATTCCTTTTGTTATTTCCTTTTGTGTTTGCTTTGCCTCGCAGTAATTTGCTAACTGCAAAGCAGGCAAGTGCTTTAAAAACATACAAGCCTGCTACAAGTTAAGTCATACTTATCAGATGTGCTGGTAATGAATCATGCTGACAGATTGGCTCTGTTTACCTCAAACAAACTGTCAGAAATATTCAGTACCCGAACTAAAGCATGGAAAAGGCTTTCAAATACACACACAGATCAGATCATAGCCCAGCTCATCATATTTTGCATATTTCATAAAGGTGTCACATGTACGTTTGCAAGTAACAATCTGAACATGCTGTTTACAAAGATATTTGGTATCTCTACAAGAGAAAGCAATTAAGACTCATGTAGCTAATGGGGCAGGAATGGATTTTCTCTCACTTGTTCTGCCCAGAAAGGCTGTCTGGGGGCTGCAGGAGCTGCTGAACTGCAAACACTGCTGTAGTTTTTCTAGTGCTCTGTCCCTCTGCTTCATACAAGGCTCCCAATGGTTTTGTGTCACTCTGTGCTGTGCTGGTACTCCAGACGGACTGTGGGACCACGTGGCAGTGAGAAGTACAGGAGTACAGACAGCACAGTCTGCTGGAGTGGCCAGAGCACTCGCCACAAGCAACAAGTAGCATTAAAACGTGTTTGCTTTACATTGCTTAGGAAATTCCCCCTCCATAGCAGGGTGTATAGAACAATCTTGCTTTTCTTTCTTTGCTTCAGCTTCACAATTTTGGTTCTAAGGTTAGTTTTCTTAGCAATTTTAGAAATATTTTTAGAGTATCTTGAAGAGTCACAATCCCTTGACATGGTCGTGCCTCCTAAGCCTTAAACACACAAGCATATAGCTATGTTTATGTGGCTGTGAGGCATCACAACTAACTTCCCTGAGCAAGGACCAACACAAGATGCTCCACACTTGCACTTACCCAGAGGGGCTGGCAAGTGTTTAAAAGGTGAGTAAGGTTCCTTACTGGAAATAACTACAACTACAGTTCAGGATTGAGAATGTCCTGGTGAGAGAGATAGCACTGGTTACAGCTTATTTATGTGTACAGGAATTAATTTAGAATCAACTGAGGAACCCACCAACATTGTTGGGATAGGGTGGCTTTCGAGAAAAGGACTTTCCAGGGCTGTGCTTTGCTATAAAAAATGGCTTAGAGCTGAGCACCTGTCCAGTCACCAAGTCTGCACGTTCGCCGGGAAACCACAGCAACAGTTTTTTCCCTCTAGGTGAACAGAGCTCCTGACTTCTTATCCAATGTGTAGTGTTACAATCATGTTTATGAAAGGGATTGAGAAGACCACTGTGTTATTACTTTTTGTGCTTGACATTCAGAAGTTTTGCTTCTACCTTAGTTTTGTGATTTTTAGCCATCACCACCTGCAGAGTGAGAGAGGAAATGGTGCATTGTTCTAGCCAAAACACCGGCAGTACTCTGGCTGCTAGCAACTTCCTTTGCCTGCATTTATGATTGTCTGTTACTTAGGATGAGACTAGCCTTAGTAGAGGACAAGAAGAGGAAAGTCTACAGCTCTTCTTGTGGGTCATTCAGATCCTTTTACAACTGTGGTTTTAAAAGGATCTATGACCTGCAGAAATCCATCAGGAAGACAGAAATACAGGCAGACACAAAAGCTGCCTGAAAGATTTCTTTACATAGGTATTTCCTTCAGTTTGTTTTCAAGGCATTCAGCAATATCATTTTAGTTTTTAAACATGGCAGACAGAATTTTTTCTATTTTTATACAGCTTTTCACCTTCATAAATCTGGAAATGATGTGCCACTTGTCAGCTCCAAAAGAAAATGCAACCTTCTGTTCCCTCTTGAATAGTATTATTACATCTATAATACAGGCTACAGGAATGGGTAAAGCAAGCTAATTAAGACATTCTTCTCGTTCTGTAATACTAAAGCAAACTGCAGATACATTAAAAATATCCCCTTCACAGTACTTTGGATGTTATGTAAAGTCCTGGAAGTGAATTGTCCTCAGATGGCTGATATTTTTAAACAACAAGCTAAAATGAAAAAAGTTTCCAATGGAATTCACAGAGTCTGTGAAGCAGACTCTGCTCAGGCTTCAGCTTTGGGCTCAGCATTTAAGTGACTGAATCTGTCAATCACCAAAGGGCCGTGGGCTCTTTCTTGTCTCCTTGGGTTTGTTGACAGCAGCTTCTCAAGTCCTCAGCCCCTGATGAACCACCTACATAAACAGATGTACACAAAATATTTAAAGTAAAATACTTAAACTGTGTTTTGGAAATAAACACAGCTTTTTCCTATGGGTTGAGAACAAAATTTTTGAGGAGTATTTTTAGTGTTGTTACAAGGATATTTCTTTAGTAATTCCTTCTTAGTTTTCCTTTTTCTTACTGAAACAATTTTTGTTCAGTTCACTGATGAAACTACTGAAAACCTTGCCTTTTGGGACGCAATAATGTCCTTTTACTTCACCAGAGAAGACACAAGCAAAAAAAAGGCTTCTCCATCAAAGGGTCTTTTGTGAGATAGATGTGCTAACATCTACCCTCCTGGATCTACTTATAATATCTAATAGCTGGCAGTTTCAGTGGAAACTTTCAAATCTTCAAGAGGGTCTAGGATGTCACAAGCTGCTATGAAAATGAAAAATCCTGTTAGTCAGCAGTCTCTTTTTCCAGTAATAGACCTGGGTAAGGTCTGTCTGACCCCTCAATATTCTGGTTTTTTGTAATACATAGAAAGTGAAAAAATTCTGACTTCTTTAGATGTGTTACCTAGCACACTGGAGCTGCTTATGTTTCAGACACGAGTAAACTTTCCTGCAAGTAGCAGTACGTGTCACAAGGCAAATTTCTGACCACTTACTCATCCTAGAATTGTAATTTTTTGTGTGTTCTGTAAGCCCCTAATTCTCCTTCCCTTTATCCCTTCCTCATTTCCCCACCACCACCTTTAAAAAGTAGCATTCTGCTTTCCTTTGTTGCTATGACAACATTTACACTTGCCTTTTGAAGGCAAAATATTTGGCTTCCTTCCATAATTTTGTCAGCTCTTGTGTTAGAGGGACACACAGGGGAAGGAAGGCAATTGCAGATAAAGCTTCAAGCAGAGGACTGCAGCTTTATTTCTCAACAGAACAGGAATTTAAGCGGTTCTAGCATGGATTTACCTATGATCTAATTCCTATATTCCCCTAAGGCTAATTTATTCGGTTTATTCTTCTGAATCTTCTTCAGTGCAACAGAAAATTGAAAGAGGAACAGTGAAGACTTTAAATCTGCATCTCTGTCCTACCTCCTCTCATACAGGCAGAAAGAACAGCAGAAACATTCACAATGGCTTTTACTTTTAGTACTTGTCAACTATTTACAGAGAGAGAGAGCAGCTGAAAAGAACTAATGGTTCAAAAAGGTTGCAAGTTACAGAAGGCAGACACAAAGAGAAAAAGTCCTTTCCTTTGCCCTCCACTAGCTCAGAGAAAGGCCTTTGCAAATGCTGCACGCTGCACTTCAAAATATAGGAACTAATGCTTGCACCTGATAAGAGTGACGGTTGGTTATATGGGCAGAGAGGGTGCTCTGCTCCGGCTCCCAGCAAAGTCCTCAGTGCCACTACCTTGCCAATGACTTTCCATATTGTGGGCAGACTGACTGAACTCTGCCTCTTCACAGGCCTAGAAGCTTGCTGGCAGCTGATCTACAGCAGAAGTAAAGAAAAAAATCTCTCCAGAGATAGAGGTTTGAAACAATTGGGTTCTTATTAGAAATGCCAGGAGCTAAAAAAAAACTCCCTACCCCAAGGGACTGGCTCTCCTATTAAAGTCACAGGATCTTACTTAGTCACATAAGTCTTATGTGCTGCAGCATTGTGTTTGGTGTTTGGAACATAAAAACAGATGGAGATATCACATTCCCTCCAAGCAATAGAGATAGGCTGGCTTAGATGATGCTTATTTCAGATGTCTTTAAAATTGTACAGAAGATATGCAGCAGATATATCTCTATATTTCTGGCCCTGTCAGCAATCTGAACTGTCTCTCCTTACTCAGGCTGTGGGAACATTGTCCTTTTTTTAACAGAACGTATGTCTGAAACACGCTAGTTAAAGAAGAAACTCCCATGCTGAGCATGGGAAAATACTGAACTCTGAACACTGCTTACAAGATGCTGGGCTTCTCTTGCTCCATCACCGACTCCTGGACTGTCCAGTAAGTCCCTGTCATGCACATACCCAGAGATATCTCTCAACAAAATGCAATCTACACAGACTTTCAAAGGCAGATAAATACATTGAAAATTATCAACGTAGAACAAACATGATTTAGCATGCTCAAACGCCATATCAAGTTTGCACAGTGCTGGTGACAGTTCCACTTTTGGCAGAGAGGCTGGATACTGGTGATGTCTCTTCAGCACCCACCTCCAACTGCGGAGAAGCAACTTAGCAAAACAAGAAACAGTGGGTGACTGCAGCTGCCCTGCAGAGAACCTGATGATCTCCATCCCCAAAGGCTGAAGGTTAAATCACATCTCAATTTCTCAGCTCCATTATTATTGGCCTATGCTATTCTGCCAGTGACAGCCACTACGCTCTGGATTTGCTTTGTAGTGTCCAAATTGACCACTGTCATCTTTTTCATGTTGGGGGGGGGGGACTTAATCTAAATATATATGTTAGAACTGAATCCTGCCATCATGAAGGACAGTGATCTGAAGAACTCAGCTTTGCTAGAAAATTGCAGGACCTAGGAGTTACAAAGACATTACAGAAAGGGGTAAGTTTTGGCACAAATCATTAGCATGTACTATGTAAATGATGGGAAGAATTGTTCGTGTGTAACGTGAGAACTCAAGGGAAAAGGCAGATGAAATAGGAGCCTCTCAGTTTCCAGACCTTTGTTCTTTCAGGAGGCCATTCCCTCACCTGGTCATTTCTGTGCCCACTGGAGAGCAGAGGACAGCTCCAGGTGGGATGTGTTTTGGCACGGTCCCACACACATGGGCAGTGGAAATACCCTGGCGCCCACACAGCAGCGTAAACAGGGTGCAGCACAATTTCACCGTGCCTCAGTCCTGCTCCCTCTTTTCCAACATGCTTTTATGTCTCTGCACAGATTGACTGTGGCACATTTATATCCAGCAGCGCTCCTCTACAGCAGGGAATTCATGTTGTGAATTTATGGCTGGATTACGTCCCTCTTTAAGCTATCTCATAGGACAAAGCAGATGTAACACATGGTCCTCACAGCACTCCTGCACTGGAAGCAGGCGTGAGTAATGGGTAGTCTCACCCAGCCTCAGTCATGTTTTGTCACAACAAACCCCTCTAATGTGGTAAGAAAATTTAGACAACACCCTTTTTCCTAAGGTAAGCAGTTTTAAAGCTCGTATTTCAGCCAAGCCATTTAAGAAAAATAGGAAATGAAATATGACTATTTTCTGAAAGCATATTTTCAAAATTTGAGCTGCGTGCTGTATTTTGGTTTATGTTACATCATTCTGGTCTAAAACTCTGTTTTAAAAAATCCACAAAATAAGTATACAACAGCCAAGCTTTTGTTGTTGGTTTTTTTTCCTGGCTCCTCAATGCCTCCGTGATACTACTGCTTGTATGAAAATAAGGGTATATTTATTTGTCCAAAGTGCACTCTCTCAACACATTTTTTCTGTCCCAAGAGAACAGTCTTGAAATTTTAAGTTTCCTAAATCAAATAATAATAAAATACTTCACGCTAGGGACAGTGAGCATTACTAGTTCATGCTAAGTTCCCAAACCAGAAATGCTAGCTGCTGTACTGCCACATAATACTGTGTATATTCCTAAAGGACTAAATGATCTTTACCTGTAGCTCCTACCAAGTACATATAATAGGATATTGCTTTTGTTCTGATTGGTGCAAAATATCAGTCTGGAGACACACACATGGATGTAGAGATTACAGTCAGTGAATGTCTAACCCATTTAGGGTGTATTGGTATTCTGTTTTTATTAAAAATTTGATTGCTGTCTTTTGGTTTTAAAACCCAAACAATGAAACTTCACTCACCAAAGATGGAAAACAGTTCATAGCCTGACATCTTCCGTGACAAGGGCTCTCTTGATTTTCAATCTTAATTTTTATTCCTTTAATTTCTGCTTCTTAATTGGAGTTGTGTATGACATGCTAACTACTTTCTCTCCATAGTGAGAGTGTAGTTCTGCACATACTTATGCACATGATTAACTTTGTTATCACAAGGAATATGAAAGCTGGTAAAGCAATAAATGTGTGTGTGTGCATAGTGTGTTGGGGATATGAACCTCCTCAAATATCTCTTGACTCAGACAGCTACAACCTCCTTAAACACTGCTTTGTCAATCTACATATTTGCCTAGGTTAGTCTCCTTTCTGAAAACAATCCATCCAGATCATTAACCGTGTAGTGACTTTTTCCCTGTTAAATATCCAGTCTCTTCACTTAATTACGTATCCTAACATGAATACAATATTCCAGGCCTGATTTCTTTAGATCTGTCCATTATCATATAAGAATCATTCACACGGTTGGTCGCAACCGTTGATGTACATTCATGTACAGAAAGATACAGCTCCCAACTGGAAATGCTTCTGGGGGTGAACAGCATATGTTCCATTTTATGACACTGAAATGGGTGTGCATTGCTAAAAATTTTCCATGCTTTTTTTTATAATGCACAAAATAACATTAAATAGAACAGAAAGAGTAAGAAGATTTGATAAAGCAGGACATTATCTGTCAAGAGGAATCAGGCACATCTAAAGGTACAGTGCAGTTTACAATGCTCTAAATTGAAATCAATAATTTGATGTAATTCAAAGCCTTTATCTCAAATAAGAGCACTAAAAGTTCCAGAATTTTGTGGTGTTTTCCTTATGCAAAAAAGCATAAGGAATAAGTAAATAAATAGGAAGTGCAAGAACATTAAGTAATAGAATGGTAATCACTTTTAACATAGAAATAAATAAATAAATCCTTATTTAACCCTAACTGTCAAGCACTCCTAATGTCTTTCTCAAACAGAGATGATCTGGCGTTAATGTCCAACAAAATCCAGGCTGTGTGAGATTGACAGCAATCCCTAGGATTCAGCTGATATTTTCATCGGACAAGTAAAGAAGAAAGTTGCAGGAGCTCTCACCACTACCGTAGCCCCTGAAAACAGTAGCAGGTGGAAAATCTTAGAGCAAATACACAGTGCTGTCTTTTTTAATAATGATTATTCCACACATTATAATACATTTAAGTGCTGTGCTTGCTCTTTAAGACGGCCTCATCTTGATAATCAATGTAGCCAGTCTAGTGAAGTGTCACTTTCCTGCTGTGAGAAAGCACAATCCTTCTTACTGCCACAGCCCCCTGCTGACATGTTTTACAACATTTAAGCAGGAAACTGTTAAACCTTACTTCTCTCTTTTCCCTCCATGCAGACAGAAATCTTCTTTCCTGCTGGTTTCTCACTCGAATTAAGAGCCGTTAATATGTGCCCTGACTTTTACCCTGAGCATTGCCCTAATTTTAACCTCGTGCAACGGTTATCTTAATTTTACTCAGACTTTTAAAACTGACTCATTCAGTAAGACAAACCGAAAGTGTCTGGTAAATGAATAGATTTCCTATAAGCTCGGTAAAAAGGTCATCTTTGCCAGGTTTTCTTCAGAGGGGGGACAGGAGGCAGCCTCAGTGCATTGACATACAAACCCCAATCAAGTCACTTCAGGGCATTCTTGCTGCTGTAAAGAATGCGAAAAGCAAAAAGGCTGTGCTTGGAATTCTGCATCTGCAACCTCAGGCACGCGTCTTCACGGTTCTCACCAGCAGCATTTCTAAAGAAGGAAGGGAAAAATGAAGTATAGGAGCCGATAGCTCCATCAAGCTGAATAAGTACCATTAATAGATATTAAAGATTATGACTGAGAAGCTGATACAGGTGCAAGTTTTATGAGTTTGAAACTTTACATTGACATAATGAGTAAAGTTAAAGCCGGAGGCTGTTATGCCATTATGAGGAGCTCTGTCAGTGAGCACTGTAACCTAATTAGTTTTGATGCAGCAAATCAGCAAAGCCACCATTGGTTATGACCTCTGCCAAGAGCATGAGAGAGCCAGACAAATGAAGCTTAAGATGTTATCAGTTGTTCTATTGCAAAGTTCCAGATAAAATATGACAGGATGTTGTTGCTTGACTTCGGCATCGGTTCTCCAGATGGCACTCAGCACTGGCTTGTAGCGAGGCTCGCAGGGAGGCTGCCACATTGTCTCTGTCAAAACGAAAGTTTTCCAATTACAAAGAGATTATTCGAAGCGATGCAAACTTAATCTCCTGAACGAAAGGTTGCAAGCTGTGTAATAGCAGTTGAGGGGAGAGATTTCGCATAGTTCGCTTGCTGTAAACACTGCTGTTCAGGAAAGCTTTATTATCCTGCCCAGGGAAACAAAGAAATTAGATGCTCTTGACTCTGTGTGTTAGGGCAGCTGTGGCTGGATAGAGAGGTGGCACAGCCTCTTTGGTGGAATTAGTGGGTCTGATCCGTCTGCTGGGCTGTTGGTGCAGATCAGGAAAGATGCCCCTGAGATAAAATGGTGTAAGATGGAACTAAAAGGAAAATTAAGGACCTCTGAATGAACCGAGACCTGTACTTTCATTTCATAGTAGACCAGGTAACTTCTGGCATCTTGGCTGAGGGAAATAATGTGTGTTTTTTCCTCAAATTTTTACAAAATATTTAGTGGAAAAAAGAAATTATGTCATGCAAGTGATGAGGATTTGACACTGATGTTATGAAATATCTTCATATTTATAGCACTGTAACAGGCATGTTGAAGCTATTTAGCAGCCACAGTGATAGAATGAGGAGGTAATGGCCTGGTAACAAGCAGAAACAACATCTCACCTAAAGATCATTTTGAGACACTGGGAAGCATCAGGAATTGTCTAAAGGATAGAAGACACAGTCAAGAAAACATCTTCCACTTGACCTATGTACTGTTGAATGAAGGTACCACATTCAATTTTAAAAGCTTTCAGCAGTATAGCTTTTATATCCCACTCAGTATTGTTAAGTGAATCACGGCTGTGCTTTTCAAGGTGTGAGCATCCTCCTCCACCTGACACTCTTCCGATGCTTGAAAGCAACATGTTTCGGGAACACTGTTTGAAATAATTCAACACATGAAATTCTCCTTAAGTATAAGAGAAAATCTTATCTAGAGAGGATGGTCAAACATAGGCACAGGTTACCCTGGGGCATGCCCCTCCCTGGAGGTGTCTGAAGCCCAATTGGGGGGCAGTCAGCAGCTGGCTCCAGCTGCTTTAGATCAAGCCAGTGGTGGAATTGGACAAGATCTGGAGGTCCCTTCCAGCCTCAACTGTTCTGAGTTTCTATGAATCTATTCAAATTATCATCTACTGAAAATTATTATCTACAACAAACCAATTTAAAAAGAAACTCACGCTCTCTGTCTTATTATAAGGATGTACTTACAACACATAGGAAAATATGTAAATGTAGACAAGCAATATCAAAACATGAAACAGCAGGATTATTTTTAATTCCCTGATTTCTAACTCAAACAAAACTGCCTGAGCAGCCCCACCAGCACACAAAGTGTGTGTGTGTGGGGTTGCTGGCAGGGTGTGGGGAGCTCCAGAGGAGTCCTGCATGACTTTGGCTGCATGCAGCCTCCCCGGGGGGATGCTGAGTGCTCTGAGGGTATCCAGAGAGACTTTCCTGCAAATGGGCAGCCTGCATTTGGCACCTCCTTCGTGCCCCTGGCCTGGGTACTCTGCTGCCCACTGCCCATGGGGGGCAGAAGCAGACACTACACATTACTAAGTGGAGTTACAATTTTCCTTTTGGAAGATGAGTTGTAAAACTAAGGATGACAAGGGAAAAGTGCTTGGAGGACTACAGAGAAATCTGGATTTTGTTGGCCAGAAGCAAATCACCAGATAAGTCTTCAGGAGGGGCATTTCTATGCTTATTTTTCAGACTAGTCCATACATCAAATTCAGAGACAGCAATTTCTGACTTTAAGATGGGTGTATGCACGCTGGTTAAGTGGGCACAAAGTTTCTCTTGATGATACACTGATGACCGCCATAATTGCCAGTGTGCCTCAGCCCCCAGTATTTAGTAGGTAAGAAATATCTCTGCTTAGTAAAATGAAGAGGAATGGTGACATATATGTCCATACACAGAGACAAGAATGGCTTTATTTTCAAAGATGTTGCTGTCAATAGTTTGTCTTTGCATGCTGCATCCTTTTTGCTCTAGAATAGGACAGGACCTTTTTCATAGGTACAAACAGCCATGACAGCCACAAGGCTGCCATCACGGAATGAGAGAAGTCAGGGAAGTAGGTTACTGAATGGCACAAGGCCTTACCTGCAGAGGGTTGTTCCAGTGGGAATTTTGAGATTTGCCACCAATGGCAGAGCCAGCGATACTGAAAACTTGAATCTGAAGGGAGATGTGAGAATGTTTTCGCTGCTTCATAGTCACATTTGTTCAGACAGCCAGAGACAGCAAAGATGAGGGACCCATATCTAGAGGATTTGTCTTATCTGAGGCCCGAATGCAATTGTCCCAGATTTTATTCATACATATGTTTTTTAAAAGATTCAACCTTCCCAAATAGCTGTACCCAAATGCTGAAACAGCTTATACTGAAAATAGGAGCTGCACCATGGAAAGGGGATCCAACAAAAGATCACAAATTAGGTAAGAATCTGCTATTAACTGCCTTGTAGGCAGCAGTGAGTTGGTAAATGCTCCACGGAAGGATGATGTGCACCGGTGGATCTCCGCAGTGAGCTTCAAGGACAGGGAGAGCTCAGAACATGGCCTGAAGGTGTTTGCTGGGGCTGTGCTCTTCCTAGTAGGGAACAGCAGACCAGAGACTGTGACTGAGAGGTCACTGATGCCCAAGCCATCATCTGATGAGTGAGGACATGGGTTGGACATGAACAGCCTATGAAGGGAAGAAAACTCTTGCATGCTTGATTTGGTAGAGATGAGGAGGGTCTTTTTCCCTCAGCAAAATTTAATGCTCCCTCAAATGCGCAGCAGACCAGGGCCTGCCACTGCTTGCTGTTTTAAATTATATTCTTCCTTTTGGCTAAAAAGAACCATGAAAAGCATCCTATTCCAAAATGTAGCTGTAAATTCAGCATTAATAGTGCAATAGAATAGGAGAAGGATATTTTTTTCCTTGCTGAAGTAACAGGATATGTAAATCTCCAGTGCAATTGAAGCAGGACTGAAAGGAGGACTCTATAAATGGGATTAAAGAAGTAGATAAATGCAAAATATAAAGAAAGGAAATCAGACATTCATGCACAGAAAAATGAAAATGTCTAAAGCAGAACAGCCTGGGGGAAGTGATTCTAGTTTCACATAGGTGTGGATGAGAACAAAACAGTGGTGAAAGGAAACGCCCTACAAGGTGACATGCATATTTACTGAGAAAATTAGTAGGGCTATGGGGTTTATGGGTCTAATTTTGCATTGTTCACAAAATTTGCAAAACTTTTTGCCTCTAACCATCCCTGCACAATGAATTGATCCCTGCCTTCTCTTTCTGAAGAAAGCTTAATTCTTGTTTCCTCATTGTGAAATATAGGTTTGATATTACCAAAAGTTTTGTGAGAGAACACGATGTTCATCAATATTATCTTTCATGGAAATTACTGAAAATCCCCTCTGTGCTTTCGGTCAGGTGAAGCCACTTTGTTCTGGCTGCTCATTTGGATGCTGATAGCGGTGCTCTGGAAGGCACACATGCAAATGGCAACATAAAACAAAGTGTCTTCTCTCAGCCCAGTGCCCAACTAAATTCTCTTTGGTATTCCCAAAGTTTGTGGGTGTTTTCTACTCCACGACTTTCAAAATGTCAACTGCTTATTCTGTTTTGGGATGAAAGGAAAATCTGAAATGTTAAGCCTGATATTTGTTCATGTGTGTGCAGCAGAGGTAAAGAGTAATCAAAGCTTAAAATTTTCTTTGGTTGGACATTGTGTATGGACATTATTTTAATAATAAGATTCTGTGGCATGGTTGAAAACATTCTTTCACAGCTGTTGATGTATTAATCCAACATGGAGAAGAGAAAACTGAAAAGACATTTCAGCCATAGGGTTTATATTTATACATAAAATTAGAATACCGTTAAAGCTGACAGCATGTTTACATCTGGATCCTGTATGATAGCAGCTGATACATTTAATCTGGCATGTGGCATAAAACAGGATTAGATAAGGTTTTCTGCTTAGCCATGCTTCTCTTGTGCAAAAGAATATTTATAACAATGTTCTCAACAAATCACATTGTAATGCTGAATACTGTGTTGAAATGCAGTGTACATCAGCAGTATTTTCCGAAGGTTATGTCCCTGTGATTTTTGCTAATTAGCAATGAATTGATTTTGGGGTAGAAGACATGCTCAGGAGGATTTTTGGAGGTTTGATTTCAAAAGCCCAAACCAACCCAGACCATTCCCCACGTCAGCTTGTGTGAACGCGTCTGAAAAAATAGGCTGAAGCAGGACCTCACATAAGATTGATCATTTGGAGTTTGATTATGCAGAACTGAATAAAAAAAACATGTTAAAATTTTGGAAAAAACTGGACTCAAAATTCTAGGCAAGGGTCCAGGTGCTATTTTATTATTCGACACTTCTTATCCAAATGATTTAGTCTTCCAGTCCTCCAGAATGTGAAACTGCACTGACACCTATTTGCACAGTCCTTAATGGCTGGTGATTTCTGTGTGCTTTCCTTCTCATCTCCTCAGCTCCTACAGCACTATCCTCCCCAAACCGAACACACAGGTCCTGAGCGGGCATTTTTATGAAAAGCCTAACTAAATGGTAACCATGTGTTCAGAGGAAACCTTCTCCATCATACTTTAGTGCTGAGCATCTCTGTGCATGTCACTACAACACCTGGCAGTATGTACTGGAGGCTGGAGTGCCTGGTACTGTGGTCCCCAGACAAACAGGAAAACCCACAGTGAATATGTGTACCAAAGGTAGCTGTACTGTGTAGTACTGATCACTGTCCACTGGAACTCGCTACCCAATACCTAGAAGTGCTGAGTGAGGGGAATGGACACAAATATACTTTCCACCTGCCAGTCAACAAGAGTGATGCCTGAACATGTACTTCAAGTACATATTCAAATCCACTTCTAAGTAACAGAGACATAAATGTAGTTAAAATACATAGGGATACCATTCTGCTGGTAATTGCTTAGGCTATAGGTACAACACAGGGTGATGTTTGATGCTGTCAAAAAATATTTAATTCACAGCCTAGAGAAAAAATGTAGCTGTGTTTTCATATAAGTCTATTAGAGTGTCTGACTCTCACCGCTGCGACCCGGGTTCGATTCCCGGCCCCCTGGGCAGGTGGAGCTCGTCAGCCGTGGAAGGCAATCCACCTAAGAGAAGGTCACTCTAAACAAACCTACATCCTGGGGACCTCACTGCCACTGTCCAAGCTTTGCTCGGCCCCGGCAGATGAACCTCAGGACTAAAGGGTGGGCTCAGTTCAGCGCACGCTGTGTCTCACCTAAAAATCCACTGCGCAGGCTGGAAGGGTTAATGACCTTTCCCAAATCTTCGCTCGCGAAGACTGGCCATTACTTTACTTATTACAGACTGGAAAGATATGTGATTGATTTCTGTAACCAGTAGAAAGCACTACAGGCATTACTCTGAATAAGAACAAACACTAAACATTATGAATATAGAAATAATGAAATACAAAAGGATTTTTATTTGGAGAGAAAGACAACTTATTTCACTAGGTATATTGAGTGAATATATAAGTCATGTAGTCTAAATGATGAGAGAATTTAAGCACCAGAGACTGGTAATAAATAAAGCCCTAAAAATGCCTGCTCTGGCCTGTGCATCTCTATCATGATACAGAATCATTTAGTAGAGAGAAAAGTTGACCAGACACTGACAGGAAATAATGAGCTTATCTGTTAAAGGAGTGGAGATGATGTAATATTTAATATGACATTCCTGATAACTAGTCAGGTATATCTACCTGTGACAGATTTCCAAGGCTATTTGTAATTGAATGTAACTGAATATCATTACAAAGCAATGTAAAAGGAAAGGAAGTCCTGCAATTCTTCGTCAGGTGCAGAACAACTTCAAGTCTGAAGATACAGTCTCCATCCTGAAGAGCTTACAGGTCCCAATTTAGGACTAATTTAGATTAAGCAAGTAGCTAAGCATTTCTCAGGGAGAGGGCAGTTCATTTTCCTGACACTGAGAAGGGTAGGTATCTTCCAATCCTTCCTGTCTCTGGATCTCTGCCCCTGCTCACAGCTATCACTCTCACCCGTGGCTGTGCATGAGCACTAGCACCTGTCTGACTCCAAAATGAGCTTATGTAGTGTAAGGCAGCTGCACAAAACTAGTTCTTTTTTTCCTCTATATTCCTTGTTTGTTGGCTTAATGAGCTGGGTTGTCCTGTAGTTCATTTCTCAGCTGTTAGAGGGCTGGAAATTGCAGCTCTTGGTAGGTAAGTTCTTAGTCCTCAGTGCACAGTAGTGGCCACTGGATGTATGGGGAAGACAGGGATGGTAGGGCTTCTCATAGTGATATAACAATGTGATTTCTGACATGTTGAATGATTGTTTTCTTCCTTAATGTAGGCTCAGATTCCCACATCTGCACTAGAGCAGTATCTGTTGGTTTTGGTGCAGTTCGTGTAGGGCTAACAGAAAAATTAGGATGATGATGTTTGAATCTTTCATGGAAGACCTCTGGGGCATTCACATATGTGTAAAATAAAAAACATCTCTTTTTCTTTTCTTGCCAATTTTTTTTTCCTCCATAATTCCAGCAAAGATGGAGTTTCTCCAAAAAAAGAGCATTCATTTCTTAATCCTGGATTTATTTAGAAAAGATGTATAGAACAAGCAAATTGGCAGTAGGTGGCATGTAAACATTTAGGGATGCAGACTAAACTGTGGTATTGATTTTTACTTATTTTATTTTTCCAAATATGTCTTGGTTCCTGAAGCTGAATGAAAGTATATTTTGGGCACTATTACAGGGTAGATGTGTAAAAGTAGCATTTTGTCTGCAACAAGTAGAGCTATGGTGCTTCTCTTTTTCATTTACAGATACTTTCTGTGGCTGCTCAATCTTGGACGTCTAGTCTTCCCATAATTTATTAATTTATTTTTTAAAAATTGCAATAGCCCTACAGTTCCAGATCCAGCTTTATCCCCAACCCTAGTCCTTGTCTGGGGCTCAGGCTGGTCACTCCCCCAGCCAGGGACCAGAGGATAAGCTCATACAGGAACAAGTCTTTGGGCAGCACGGCCTCTCCCTTTGTAACCTCCATCCTGCAGTACTCCAACCCAGGTCCAGGCTTTGTCTGTCTCCCAAGCCCATCTCTAACTCTAATGGGATAAGAGCAGTGAAGGCCCAGTGGGATCACAGCCGTCTCAGAAGACAGCACGCACGGCAGCCAGGATGGGGAAATCTGCACCTTCCTGCCCACGTCTTTTGTCTCACAGTTGAATTACCATCCTTCTCCCTAGGAAGAGGATGACTAGAGCTGTCCATCTGTTCGTTTGCCACCAGTCAGGACTAGCTCCAGCATGTCAGCTTTATTTTCTTTGCTCCCACTGTCTTGCTCCTCCTGTTTACCAGGGAAGTTCTTTAGACTAGTCCAAGCTTTTGAGTTTTGTTCAGTGAGGCTTTATTTCTGCCCTTTGCATTGTGTTGGATTTTTGCAGCCATAGTGGAGGCTGAGCTGGCCCTCAGTTACTGGCTCTCTGAGGAGCAAAGACCCCCACACTGAGCATAGCTGGCTCCTTGCCACCTGCTCCTGTGATAGAGGATGGGTGTCAGAACAAAGCTGGCGGCATGAATTGGCATGATGAGGTGAGAAAGTAGGGTGCACGGTGCTCCAGCTGATGCTTGCCAATGTAATTGCCCTTCAGGCAATAATTCTTGCCAGTGTGATGGCCTCCAGGGACTTTCTGCAAGCCAGCATAAGCCAGAGCCACTTCTGCTTCCCCATCACTCAGCTGCCATGAGTGTTAACCTTATATTAATTCAAGACTGAACTCCTAGCTTCACATTAGTCAGTTTTTCATAATAACAAGTTGAGAGAAATTGCCTCTTCTTTTGAAATGCTTAAAGTGGAAGGAAAAGAAAGCACTAGCAAGGCTTGGAAGGATGGTTTTGGGAGAAAAATCTTTTGCATTGGTGCACAGTATAAACACCACGAGGAAGGTGTACTCATCTGGTTCTTGCAGCCTGCTTGGCACTTGCTATAGTAAATTGGTTATTCTTAAATGAGCAGAAGCAGCTCTCAAAGCCTCTTTCCCAATGTGTTACTAAAAATGGCTGGAATGTCAGTCAGTTTATGGCAACAAAAACAGGAAAGCAAGAACTACTGTAAACTTAAAGCAGAAAATAACACAGAGACGAGACCTGAAAAGAGCTAAGTCAGCTCCCTCAGTTGTCTGCAATGAAAAAAAATATCTTTAATCTTGGATTCCAAGAGACAGTCAGACCCTCACAGTAACAGTTAGCTCTAGCAGGTTAGAGCTGGTTGTATCCATAGAGAATTTTAAACCTTTCTGTCTCCAGAGCTTCACGTTTCACAAATGTGTCCCAGGACACTGCAAAGACCTCATCTGCTCCCTTCTGAAGAGCTGGGGGATTGAATACCAAGGAATAACTAGCTTGTCATCACACTTTCAAATTGCTCTCAAATAATCTTCTCAGTTGATTCTGTTTTGTGAGCGTTTTTATACTACTGTGTTCCTTAGCTCTGTATAACTGCTATTAGACAAATAAGTTGGGTTGGGTCACAAAATGTACCTCCTTTCTTTGTAGTTCCCCCTCTAAATCGAAATTTGGAGGTCCCCAGAGTCTAGCCAGACTGAATAGCAGGTAGAAGGTCCATCACCTAGAGGGATGAGCAAGAAGGTCCCTTGTGTAGTGGTCAATAGGGAGTATCACTGTGATGGATGGGGCAGATGGGTCATGAAGCACCTGGGTTGGGGGCACAGTGCCATTGTGGGGACCTCCCCACAATGCTGCCCTGTGCTAAACTTCTAGTCTGAATCCTGGCCTGATTGGAAAAAGCCTGGTCATTTTTAACCAGCTTTTCAAGCACTACTGCTGACTGTTTAAATTGTTGAATGTTTAGAAAGCCCACAGCCAAGAAGTATTGGTTCCTACCAGTGCAGCCTGTGGGATGTGGCAGTACTTCTGTAGGATTTCCAGCACATTTTCAGACCCGCAACACATTCAAAGCATAAATCTCATCAATTTGCATCAACCATTCCCCTTTGCAGTTTACGGCTCTGTAAATGTCTTTAATAAAAACCCTACCACAGGAAACGTCTTAAGACAACCGCTATTTCACAGCTTCACTACAGGTTCCTAATGTAAGTTAATAAGGCAAACACAATACCTGACGTTTGCAATGATAATTGCACAGGCCTCACCATGAGTGATGGCTAAATCCGATTGTGCGTGACTTCCATTGCGGAGCATCTGAATTACAGCGTAGGCTGAGGCCTGAAAAATCAATGACTGCTATAATCACTCAATTAAAGCCTTTGAAAATCATTAGCAATTTGATAAATTTAAAATACTTAACCATACATCAGTTTTAAACAAAAAGTGCCAGACCAGCACAACTCCATTTGTTACACCGGGGAACTGCTGCCGGAGGGGTAAACAGGAACAGCATTAGTGCTCTATGGCTGAGTAGGCAAGTGTATCACCGGGGCTGAAAGGCTGAGAAAGACACAAGTCACCTCTGTGAGCTTTACCTGATTTGCAAAGCTGAGCTCACCCTTTGAGTGGCCAAATGCAAGTAAAAAATCAGGAAAACCCTTGCTGGTTTACAGAGCAGTAGTCCCCCACAACTGCCACAGGTTTGGAGAACTCTGAGACCTGAGCAGCAGAACGGACCATGCAAAGGAAAAAAGGAAGCAGAGCCATCAGAGTCCTTCGTTACCAAGAGAAAATCGTTGGACTGCAAAGCCAGCTTTCTGAGTGGGACTCATGAATGAATACAGTCTATAAGAAGAGGAAAAACAACTTATTGGTGCCAGGAGCCTAATATTTAATCTCATAAAGAAACCAGAAACTGAACATGATATTTTACTCCATCTGGACTAAATCTACCCATCTGCAAACATTTAACTTTGAAAGATAGTTGAAAATATCTCTTCTTAACTTGCATATTTGTTTTCCTTAACAGCCTGTTCTTCGGAATCAGTGGCATCTAAGAGCAGCACCGCTATTCTAAATATATGGTCTTTCTTTCTGAGAAAAAAAGAGGCACTCTAAGACGATGAGCAAACTGAAAGACACTGGCCGCTGCACCAACGCCTCCTGTCCCTCTAGGGCTGTTGGACTTTGTAAGTGCTATTTAACTTTGGGAGCTTAGTGAACTGGGGAGAGATGGAGTGTGGGGCTGGGAGCAGATATTTCAGTTATCCGTTGCAGCTTCTTATTTTTAACAATTTTGGGGTAAAAACCACATTTTTAAAGCGAGTTGCCCGTCCTTAGAGTGCAACGCAGCGGCTGTCGAGCAGAAAGGCAGCAAGTCCTCCCGCTGGCATCCATCCCCACGGGCCGCGGGGTTTCTCCCTCCTGTACCCCGGGTGACGGTGTAGGGGGGTCCGGCACCGGCGTGGGAGGACGCCCGAGGGCTGTGTGACCCCGTGGCGGCCCCGCCGGGGTCGCGGAGCCCGCAGCGCCGGCCGTGCCCGGGGCCGTGCCGGGTCGCGGCGCCCCCGCCCGCGCAGCGCGGCCCCGCCGCCGCCGCCACCGCGGGGCTCGGCCGTGCCCGGTGCGGCAGCGACACCTCGCGGCGCCCGCGCCGCCCCGCCAGGGAAAGCCCGCCCGGGAGGAACCCTCTCACAGCGCTTATCCGGCTATTTTTCCTCATGGAAAGGTAGGAAGTTAGCCGGACCAGAAAGGCCAGCATTTGGCTTGATTTGTCCTAGCTTTAGTTTTTCTTTACGGTAAAGTTCAGACACTGGTGTTTCTAATAAGGATAATTCAGGTAACTTTACAGTAAAAATATCAGTTCTATCACTGAATGAGGCTTAAACGATACCTTAATGTTTTTAGTTCTTCGTTAAACCTGTACTTTTGAAAAAAAAAAAAAGTAATTTGGAAACAGTAATGTGTAACAGTGAATAGAATAAAAATGTTGCTTATATGGAATAACTGACCATTCCAGTGAAACAGTAGCACACCAGCTTCCCAGCTAAGAGGGAAACCAAGGCAACAGCAGAAGAGCATGGAGTGTATTAATATTTCCCCTTAGAAACAGATTGCAAGTTCAAAATAATCTGTCACTCTAATTCCACTGCCTATAGATTAGGAACCCTAACTACTGGGAATCTTTTTTCAATATGTAGTCACAGAATCACAGAATATCCTGAGTTGGAAGGGACCCATAAGGATCATCAAGTTTGGCTCCTAAGTGAATGTATGGGGATCGAACTGCAGCCTTGGCGATATTAGCTCCAACCAACTGAGCTAATCAAGAGAGTCCCAGCTTGGTTCGAATTTTCAAAAATGTACATATACTTAAAATGCTGGAATACATAAACACAAGCCTAGATTTCTGCGCTTGCAAGAAGCTGCCTTCCTCAGTGTAAGAATTGCCATCATGCACCACTGTACATCAACAGTAGCTTTATTTCACTTCCATTTGTCACTTCTGCATTTCCAGCCCCCCTGTTGCTGCCTGGCTCAGTGAACACAAGCTAGACTGCAGATTTCCAACCCAATTGTATCCTTCAGAGATACATCCAATTGCTATGTTCTGAGGAATGGTCTCCCACAAGATTTGTGATTCATCCCTGTCTACTTGTATGATATCCCAGAAAACTAATCTCCAGGATGACAGCTCATTCAGCACTCTGGAAATTTACCCACGCTGAGCTCCTCTTTAAATAATGACCTGACATTTGTTCTGTAGAGGGAGACAAAGCCCAGACTGATGAAAACAGCTGGCAGCTCCTTTCATTTGTGCCATTCAGAAGCCAGATGATAATTTGTCCTTGGGGACCCATCACTTCTTGGCAGACAGGACATGTCCACTGCACTTTGCTATTACTTTTGCCGTTACCTCCCACCCCCGGTGCATGCAGCACACAGAGAGTCAATATTCAAAGGCAGACTAAACTAAAGCTGACTGTCAGGAATCGTGAAGGATTTCATGATACTGAGAACTGGGAGGTAAGATCACAGATGAATTTGGTGCTGATAAATACAAAGCAGTTGATATTGGGAAAGACAAATTTGTCAGACCTACAGAAAAGTTTAAATTACCTATTGTTCAGAAAAAATGTTCCAGACTCTCTGAACACAGCTTAATGAAGACATTAGCTACGCAATAATGGCCAAAAAGGCAGATCGTTCCAAACTAATAGGGAAGGCACAAGAAACCAGAAAACATTATTCTAGATGAATTGTGAGTTCACCTTTTGCATACAGTGTGGAGCTCTCATTCCTTTAAATTAGCTAGAGCAGAATTATGAAATGTACAGAAAAGGGTGTCCAGGATAATCAGAGCATCCTCCATACAGGCAGAGAGCAAATAAATGAAGACTTTCTGGCCTGGAAAAAGGAGGTTACTAGGAGCTGATAACAATGATGGTACATAAAATCCTAAATGGGATCAAGGAGAACAGATGCAATTATTCATTATTTCTCACAATACAAAACTAGAAGACAGAAAATGAAGTGCTTACATAGCAGGTTGCATGAAATAATCACCTAACACAGTATTTTTTTCACACAGCCAATACTTAACCTATAGCATTTACCGTCAAAGGGTGTTATGAATGGTAACAATTTAGAATGTTTAAAGATATATTTACCTTGGACAAAAAAGTTACAAAATGCTTCCCAATACTTGGAAACACTACATAAAAGGATAGGGCTGTCCACACCTTAGCTGTGGAAGACCAGTAGCAACAACAGTGAAAGAGAGACAACTCTGTGTATTTATATTCATGCATGTGGGTCCCATCACATCTTACACCTCCTAGGTGCAGAGCCTCTGGTCGCCAAGAGGGTAGAAGTATTTTTCATACTGTGCCTCTTATTCTATCTGTTCCTGGCAGTTTTTATTTCTGTGGATCTCCCAGATTGTTGCTACTATGTTGGATACCATCTATTCTACCCAGCAACAGAGGTAGTCACAACTGCACTCCAGAGACATGCACGCAGAGAGGTGGGGAGAGACAAGCTGAAGCTGGTTTCTCTCCTCAAGGATAAAAAAGCAAAAGCCCCGTTTTGCTGCAAATGTTTCAGTATCTTCCAAGTGCACTACCTGCTCTGGTACCTAAGCTGAATGCATGGAACAGTTGAACATGTCCAGTTCTCATGGACACACTGGCAAGGTCAGGCAGCAGTACAAGCACCCATGGTGTTGTTTCAGTTCTTCCTTTAGAACAGGTGCTCTATTACATGATGTCTCCTGTTGTCCTGGGACCCTCTGCAGCCACTTTCAGTCGGGGTTGGTTAGTGAAGGAAAGGGAGCTGTGGTTCAGCCTTGGAAGTTACAGTGCAATACAAATGCAAGTGGTGCCACCAAGGAGAAGTCAAAGGGACACTACACAAAGCAGCACCAAGTTCTCAAATGCATCTGTTTCCCTGGCTATAGCACGGACTGCAGAAACACAATGCTGGTTTATGGCTGAATCAAATCTCCTTTTAGTCACGCTACTGTCACTGTCCTTTGAAGCTATTTTAGTTCAGGATGCCTGCATAAGCCTTCCTTCTTCCACATAAATATCCAGTGCTGACTTTTGCTGAAGAAAACGCAGGCTCTTGGATTTCACTCGTCAGCCTGGAGTCAGGAGTCCTTGCTGCTTGTGCCCATGCAGACGAAACCACAGGGGTAGAAGACCACAAGATCAATGTAGAAGCTGCTGTGGGCTCAGCTTCCTCCCCTCAGCACTTTGGTGACCTGGGCAGGGCCACAGGGAAGCCGTGCAGCCGAGGCTGCCCTGCGGCTCAGAGCTGCACCCAGCCAGAATCAAGCCCCTCAGCCAGAGCCCTGCAGCTCTCCTGTCATGGTGCAGGCAAGTGAGAACACCGCTGCGAGGCCATAAACCTGGGTCCCACAGATGAAGAAAGGAAGAAGCTTGGTCTCACTGTCTGCAATACCCATGGCCACAAATAGGGGGGTATAGAGCAGGAACTGGTGTGCCACAAAGCGTGGAAGAGTTTCCTCTTCCCCCAAGAGGCAGGGAGGGAGCAGAGCACCAACCAGACCTGTTTCAGTTGTTGTTTTCCTTATGAGGCTGTGCAAGCCTAGCTCGTGGCCTGGGTTACCCTACAGTCTTGCACCCTACGTAAGGTGCACCACACATCACTAATTCACCACAGAACATGAAGCAGCTCACCAAGAACATGTTAGCACAGAAATAACAAGGCTAATATATATTTGCCTTTCCATTGTATGAAATACATTTATTTTTAATAGACTTACATTTACTTATCCCTTCTCACTTGACAGGACAAAGTATTTGCTCTGAATGCAGCCACCGCTTCGGCTGAAAAGGTGTTTGCCCCTCTCTGTTCCTCAGCAGTGTCACAGCTCAAAGGCTGGGACAGCTGGTTCCCACATGAGATCTCCTTATGCCAGATCATTGTGGAAACCAGCTCGGGCAGCTTCCCAGACAGGTGCATGTGTTTCCCCCACAAATCCCAAAGACAACAGAAGATGAAATGTCCATCCAAAATGGAGAGGAAGAGGGGATGCGCAGTATCTTCAGCTGGTCTTTTCACAGAAATGTCAGTTCACTTTTTCCCAAATAGAGAGCCCAGTGACTGGTGATAATAAGATAGAACAAAAAATTAAAACTATAAAAGAGGATCAGTGCCATGCTTTGGTAGTGTCCAGTATTCACCCCAGCACAGCCAGGAAGGAAATAGTTTGAAACATCAGATGCTCTTTGCAACTGGTATTTTGGATATATTTCCAGCAGGGATTTCTTCCCTCCCCATGAAAACAGACACACATTCTCATTTAACAACTAATTGATTTATTTAACAATACAAATTTCTTTCTACTGCATGGTTTAGCAGAGAGAACTTGAGAAACAAAATTAGCTTCTTTTCTTTTTTTTTAAAGTTTAAATGTTTACACAAAAACAACCTTTACTTCAGTAAATATAAAATTTACACACAAAAAACTACATTAAAAAAGAACATAATCATGACAAACCAACAAAAAAAAAAAAAAAAAGGATGGGAATTCAGTGTAAAGGATCCAATTGCAAGGAAGGCAAGATGGGGCAACACTAACAAGGCATCCCATTTGTACACCTAGGTATCTGAAGTTGTAGGTACAATACAAAACCAAAATACATTAAAATTAGAATTAAAACCTGTATTTTTATACCATAATATATTATGATATAAATATCTGTAAATTCTGTAGGCAACACAGTTAATGTGTGAAATACATAGTTTGCTCTCCACTGGAAGGTCACTGGAGTGCTGTAGGAGCACCGTGTCACCCACGAGTGCACTAATGGTCAGCAGTGAGCAGACTTTGACGTCCAGCCCGGCTGTGATAGCCCCTTGTTTCTTTGCCAATCTGTGCTATTTCTCACACATCCAATGACATGATGAGAAACTCTGGTCACCTTCAGCAGTGATTTCCAGCACTTCATCTCCTGGCATTAGTGTGTTACCTGACTTAGGTATATTCACCTGCCAGATCCCATTTCTCATTCCCTTTTGCACTTTATAACCTGAACTCTAAAGCTATCTTGTAGCTACCAAGAGAGACTGGCTTCTAGGTTGAGATATTTGGGATATACAGTTCTTCAAGCCACCTTTAGGAATCTGTAGAAATATTTAAAGTAGGGTGGACAATTCATGGTCAAAGGTTATGTGATACAAAAACAAGGGACCTGTATAGTGATGGTTAACTTTAGACCTAAATCTTTAGCATTTTTTCTATTGCTTTAATATTTAAACTTAACATTCGGTTTTCATATATTAATTGAGCAGAGCATCTCATTGATGGAAGTGCTACATTATCTCCAAAACCACCACGTAGTCAGGGAGACTGTAAAGTTTAAAATTAAGTGTAAGTTTAAAAATCATTTAAAGAAATCAAGTCTCTTTTTTTTTATAATCAATATTGTGACTGGCAACCTATAAAAGCTTAAATTATAAAACTATTAGTGACTCTACTTTTTAAACTGTATGTACTATAAAGCTGTATTTTTGTTACTTACAGATGTTAAAAAATTTCCAAGCCAGAAAGTGAAGGGGGAGAAAAGTAGTCTAAAATAGTTTTGCAGATTTTGTTTTTACTAACAAAGGTTTGTTTCCCCCCAAACTGTTTTTGTGTCATAAAAATCTGATTAAATTTATTCTACTCCTCTCTTTTCTGGGCAGACGATACAGTGTTCAATCATGCTTTGGAAGACCTTTTTCAATGGATAACTGTAGTTCTCTAGATCAGCAAGTCCAACTTGCTTTACTCAGAAACAAAAGCACCAAACTATCTCTAAACCTGGCCCTTGTCCTGCAAAAAAACTTTGTAGCAAGACTGAGGCAGTCTGTTCTGAGAGCAAGACTGGCCCTGAAGCAACCAGCTACATTAACTTCTGGAGCAAGCATATGCAATGCTCTCATTTCAACTTAAGAAAAACCTGAATAGTACTAAATTTAAGAAAATTGTGGAAATTTCACTTGTTCTGTTAAAAACAAAACAGGGAAAACTTAAACAATCCACAGGTGTGCATTAAACATTTAATAGCAAACCCTTGCTTATGTATATTAATTTAAAGATTATCCACAGGGATCTGTGATACATTGGCCCTGCCTTGTTATTATAATTAAATTTATTAAAATATTAATTTAAAATAGGAAAACAAAGAAACTACTCCATGGGGAACATGTTTATTGTGTTTGAGATGATACACTGGGTGCTCTCTGAGCTACAAAGGGAAAAAGGAAATCCTTTCATTACAAACTGACAAAGGTAAAAGTTAAAACAGTTTTCACAACAGCATGTACCACATATTGGAAATAGATCTGGGTTTAATACAAATGACATAATTCCTAGTAATCTACAGCTACCTTTAATAACTTCATACAGATAATGATTTAGGCTAAAATGCACTATAATATTTGGTTGACTTCAGGAACAGTATCCTTAGTACATCACAAAATACATTTTGATATCCCAAAGAAGCAAGACTTGCAAGTAGGCATTTTAAACATAACTAATCTACAGCTACAAACTTCTACTCTTGATAGCATTTACCTTTTTGGGGGGGGCAGTATCCCAGTCTTCAAAAGGATAAAAGCAGAGTAGAATCAGTATAACATATACACAGAAGTCCGTATTGTAAAGGCTATAAAGATTTGTTGCACACTGCAAAGTTGCCTTCTGCACCTTCACACTGCACAAGTAGTTTGTCATTTATGTTGCATATCTCTTGGTCCACTGTCTGGCTATCCTGTCATGTTCTGCTCTGTTGGTCAGGTACTGAGTGGCTATGCTTCCAACCAGAGGGTCAGCTGCAAAAGGCAGGAGAAAATGCATCAGAAACCATAAACAACTAAAACAAAAAAACGAAACCAAAATGAACACATGATTTGAAATACAGCATCCTTTCCAAAATACAGTGTTTGTTAGATCAGAAAATGCTGTGAGATATAGTGGAGCTCTTATCATATAACATTTCCAAGAAAGCACAAGAGGGACAATGAACAGAGAAAGAAAACAGCAAAATCTGTTGTGGTTATGTGCATAGGAATGAATCTTGCCCCAGCCAGGTGCTCTGCCTTCACTCCTGTGGAAGGGCCGCTGCGTGCAGGGGACATTCACTCCTGTCACGGACTTGCACAGGACCTGTGTGTGTGAGGGCATCAGGCCTGCAGCACCACACCGAGGGGACACAGTTTGCTTCAAAAGTCATCAGACCTTTGTACCAAAGAGGCTCATCCATTTCTCCCTGACTATGACCACTTTCTATAAATGAATTGTCACCTCAGCACTATTGCTCAGTTCCTGCCCTGACTGCAGACAATTAGCATTCATTGTGTAATGACACTGGTGGCACAGTTGTTGCTGAGTTCCCAACAGGAATAAGGAACTCTCTTCGAAAAAGGGAGAAATCTCTCTGAACACCACCTCCCTCGTACTTGCAAGATTAAACATTTTAATCGCTGTCTTAAGAGAAGAGACTTCCTATGGCCCCTTCTGACATGCAGGATTTAGGATTTTATAACTCAAGAGTATGCTGTTGCTTTCCTGGATCGACCACTCACTTGCTGGAGTTCCTGCAATACAGACCTTCAATGACATCAGCTTATTTTCTCCATCAAACCTTTGGAAAAAAAAAGACTTAATGCTATTCACATTCTGTTGGGCTATGGGAGTGAAAAGCATCATTAAATGTGGGACACCACATCCAATCAGGAGTGTTTAATCCTAAATTTAAAAAATACTAAATTTTATTTAATCTGCATGCAATCAAGTAGGCAAATTACATTCCACAGCAACTGAGTCAAACAACTAAGAGCAGACACCCAGTGAACTATCAGCTCCTTACCTGGGTTGCAGTCTGTCAGAAGAGAACAAATAGACAGAAGAACCTTTGAAATAGTCAAAGCAGGGCTCCAGTTGTCTTTCAGGATGTCCAGACAGATGACTCCCTGACTGTTGATGTTGCAGTGATAAATCCTGGTACGGAAAGTAACCTGGAATCACAGCATGAGAGACAGGGAGAGAGTCATTCAGTGCTGCCCAGGGATGGTGCCCCTTGGCTCTGAGCAGCCACAGCACCCACGGCGCTCCCAGTTCTGCAGAACTGCTGTGGAGGCAGCTCCACTCTGCTCATCTTCTAAACCACAACTGTTTGAAAGAGGAGTGAGCATTGACTGCAGCCATGGCTGCCTTGAAGAAACCTACCATTAAGAGATTAGGTGCATAAACTGCTTTCACACAGGCCCTCTCTCTGGTACCCACAAAAAATTTAGGACCTACTTTATAGTACTGTAGGTATTTAACAAACACACTGGCATGTCAGGAATGTTCTGATGACAAATATAAATTTATTGTGGTTTCTGAAGGTGAAGATATTGACAGAATTTGTCTGCATGTGCAGTATTAGTTGATCTTTTTCTTTCTTTAAAAATCATAAATACAGACCATGAAAATATTTAAAGAATAACATTTAAAACTCAAGTGTTGTATTTTTCTTGTTAAATTAGCAATGAAATATTTGTCTTACCCTTCATTAGGCAGGATATAATATACAGTCAAAACAATGCTATTACAGTAACTAAATCCATCCTGTTTTTAAATTATTTCAGACAAATATCGATAGAGCATGTGAGCATTATTCTGCACAAACAATTATTTGAGTGCTTTAATTACATAAAGCACAAGAAGATAAGGAAATTTTTCTTTTTCAAACTGATGCAGTGGGGGAAATCCACAATGTTTCCTGAAAATTCAAAAATTATCATGCTCTAAAAAAAACCCAAAACTTCAAGATTTGACTGAGGAATTTGTCTAAAACTCTGCATCACTTCATTATAACATTCTTATGTCAGAACATATTAAATGGTGTGGGTTTCAGAGACGTGTGAGATACATGGAGTGTATATTATTCTTTATGCTGTAATCGCTCTGGGAATGAAAAAAGGTATTTGATTTATAACAATGTTAGAGCCACAAAAAACATTAAATTGTACAATATTGTGCGGTAGAATGTATTTAGTTTTGTGAATGTCAGCAGTGTTTTTTCTGGTGACTCAGTCAAGAATTGTAATTCAGCAGTAAGGAAGGGGAGAAGGGAAAACTTTTAACTTCTTTGATATCCATTAATAAATTACAATTTGTTAAGTGTCCATACTATTTCTGAGCAAGGAATTGACATTTTAGTTTAAGTTAGGATTAGTTTAATTTAATAAAAAGAGCTTTTGCTTAAAAATATTATCAAACAAGGGTGCTGACCTTAGCAGTAGTAAATAGACATTTTATAATAATGGAAATCATCATAGCAATTTACCCAATTTGAAGTCACAATATAACACTCTAGTTGTCTATGTAAACTGATTTTAGCTTTTTAATATTTTGCTAAAAATTACATGATAATATTTAATATAGAATCTGGCTTATAACATAAAGACTTTATTATACATATATTTTAGTAGCTGGAATGAGAAGAAGCAAGCATAAGTAGGTGTTGTGTTGTTTTCTACTACAAATTTCTTGAATCTTACCTCTTGATCAGAATTATCATCTCATTTATCACTTGGTGAAGCTTAGAAACAGACTGCGGTAATGAGGAAATAAATAAGATAGAATTTTTCTGAGACTGCAAGCCAAGATTTTGGACCTTGTAGTTTTCAAGGGACCATAAACAAATCTGATATTCGGAAAGCGATGTGCACTCACTTGGCTGCAAGTTACATTCTCCTCATCTGTGAAAAAATGGTAAACACAGCAAAAACCTTACCCTTACCTTTGGTGGCTTGAATGGATAGTCAGATGAAAATGTGATATCCAGGAAAAAAACGCCTCCTTCATATACAGAACCTGGAGGTCCAAGTATAGTAGATCTCCATTCATAAATGTTATCTCCTTTAGGACCGGCACTGTGTAAAGAACAAAGAAGAGAGAAAAAGAAAGTCAGATGTACCTCAGTGAGAGGCATTTTATGGATTTTCTTCTCCATTCCATTTTGTTTTATAAAGAACACCTGCCTATCTTTCACATCTGCCTAATTTCCAGCTGGTTTCAGTGGGCTCGGTGTTTTACACTGGCACAAAAGCTGAGTACTCTGCAATCCCTTTGGAGATACAGTAATGAAATGGACTGATTGTGATCTACTGGATTTTCACTGCCTGAAACAGATCCCCAGATCTGCTTTCTTGAGTATGTGGTTGCTCTGAGGTTCTACATCACACCCTTCCAGTGACATAATACTCATACACAAAGGAGTTGTACATCTTGACCACATTCATCTTCTCCAAGCATTTAACAGATCACACTTTCACAAAAAATGGGACTTTCAAGTATATTGATACACATTTATTGTCACTTTTTTCATAGGCCAGAGTGAAATGTTACACCCTTGGGCAGCAACACCAGGGAAGGGAGAGAGAATCAAGTAACATGGAATTGAGCTTCTTACAGCACTCAATTTGTCATTCCAAATAACAGTTTTCTTCAGGATATATTTGTGTTATGCCTCTGGGCAACCGGCAATGAGATGAAGAGCCAAAAATAGTTTATTTTAAGAAGTACAATACTGAATGTGCTTCTCACTAGGGGAAGGGTTATTGCATAGTTAATTATTAAAGTAAAGCTTTGAAAGAAAGGATAATGAACCAGCATTTTCTTGACTTATGAGTTATCATTAAGGTTATTATCACACAGTAACCATGAAACCTTCTTGCAAAAAAAAAAAAAAAAAAAGAAAAAATCAAATATGTAATCAAGTCTGGGTAGAAACTAACCTAACCTTCCACAAAAGGGCCTAAATTCAACATCCTGAGATCCAATACTGACTGCTAAGGAAAACAACACAGCTGAGCTCACACAGACATGGTAGATTCATCACATCTATGCAAGTAAGTCAGTAACATAGCAATGTAAAAGATCCTTTCAATTCTCCCCTCCTCAGCATCTTCCCAGGCACCAGCTACATCACACAGACAAGTGGTGAATCGTCCTCATCCTTCCCCCTCTGTGCTCCCAAGGAACAGGCACAGAGGACTGTCATATGTGATTGCACATGAAGCAAGTGACAGGGCACGGCACCACACTGTAGCCTGGGAGTTTCTGGATTATGGAATTGCTCAGTACTCAGAGGAGCCTCCCTGCAAGCCCTCTAAGTGTTAAGGTTCTTCCTATGTAATGTCACCTCACATATTTGTCATACATATGTTTGCAGTCTGTAACACGGCATGTTGGACATTCATCCTTACTGTGTAGTCAAATGTGGAGACAATCATCAGAGACAAGGAATATGAGAATCTGCATTACGCATCTGCAATCCCCACACCAAAAATTTAGCTATTTTTACTTTAAAATCATATTTGAGAAAAAAACCAAAAGCTGAATTTGATTACAAATTCCCTTTCAATTCATAATTTTCCAAGATGCTTTTTATGTTGTAGACATTTCATGTATCAAATGTTGCAGGCCTTTCATAAACAGGACAAAATAATCATGGAATTTGGCTGACATCCTATTTAATTAAAAACAAAAAATTATTTGATGAAGCAGTAGCTATTTTCCTGTTGCCAGAATGAAAGTGGGTAACAATGGAGTGCTGGCCTCCAGAGCACAGCTAGGAAAGAATAACTACAAGTGATGTCAAAATAAAGTTTGGATCTAAAATCACTCATCCTACCTTTCTATTTGCAATGCATGCATATAAGTGGAAGAAAGATATTAGATAATTTTTAGGAAAAAAAAGGGAAATCCAGAAATAAAGAGGTCCATTTTTGGTGATATAACGAACCATTTGTACCCTCAGTCACTCCAAAAGATAATTTTATTCATGCTCCCTAAAAAGCAATTAGTGTAAGAACTGAAAATATTGGGGCAATAATGACAATATTTAAAACCCACACAGGCCACTGAAATATTTCAATTAATTCTTGACACTCATCAAGCTTACAGCTAATTAGTATTGTGCTTGAAAACCAAATTTCTATGGAGCAATTCAATTTCAGCATTATATGTCCTAATAGTTTAATGCAGAGTTTAATGCTCTTGCCCTGTGTGTCAGGTACCTTTCTTTCATATACCTCTTAACAGCTGGATGCAATTCAATCAGATTAATGAAACAGATTACTTAAATCAGTGATATATTTCAGCCCAGTGAATCACTCACAATTAAGTGTGGTACCAGTCCAGTGCCAAACTATCTGGTAATCACTTGCCAAGTCAGAGCAGGGGCATCTATCAGCTGGTAGCCACAAGCTAAGTGCAGTGGCTCTCTGTCTGCTGCTACCTGCTGTTCCCTTCCACTACCACTAGCAATGCATAAAAGGATTGGGCCGTAACACGAGAAAGGTAACAAGGTCTCAATCTTGTAAGAGGAAGAAAACGCTGTGTTTGAAACCCATCCTAACTGCTGAGGAAGAATTTCTGCAATGTCACAGAAACATAAAACTATAACAATAACCGCACTCAGGTACAGGAGAAAATTTTAAACATTAAATCATTACATCTGAATGAGGTTTGTGAAATTTCTATTTAACAGCTGGTGTCTCGCTGTCAGTGGCGTAAAAGGTACCTCTGCTTCGTTAGCAGCCTGAAAATCACTGCAATTACTACATTATTGGTGTGAGAAGACACACACAAGACATCACGGTTGGCTCCTACAACCTGTGTATTTCCACTAGGGATCATCCTCAGCCAGCCATACTCGACTTTGTCTTCTGTATACATATCAAGGTAATCTCTTTTGGAAGTAAACAAACCCACACTCTCTACAACTCAGCAGAAGATACCAGACCTATGCATTGCAGTCTCAGCCTCTGTAGTGATTTCCACGAGGACAGGACAGTGGGGTTACACTCACTTGGATGACTGTAGGCAGAGCGGAAAAGTGCAATCCTGCCTCAGGCTACACCTCGGTTGAGTACAGAGCTGCAAGAGTGTCACTGCCTTGACTCTCCTGACACCCAGCAGAAATACTGTCCTCTTGTTGGGCACTAAAGAGGCTGGTATAGGAGACACTTCTAGAGGCTGTACTTGAGCTCTTCATTCCCAGAAGCTCTCCTGATGTTCAAGACATTCACTGTCCTATCGCAAGCACAGGCTTCAAGCATCTCACCTTAAACCCTGAAAACTATAAGTGACAGCCTAGGACTCTTTCTCACTGTCTGCCACACTGGACAGAACACCCCAGGCAGAGCACTACAATGGGGAGCTTACATGGGTTTTTTCCCCCTTCTCTTTTCACCATGGAAAGACACAGCTCCTTATGACTTCCCCCATGGAATCCATATGGACACAAAATTATCTCCTAAACACAAAATCTTGATGGAGCAAGATCATTGTCTGATGACAACCTCAGTGGTTCAGCCACACAGCATACCTGCGCAGCACACTGTTAACAGTCAGCTGTCCTACATTAGCTTACAGGACATCACAAATTCGGTAAAGGCACCAGCAGTATATTCTCAATAAGAAACCCACTTGCTTAATTTTTTTACAATATGCACTAAAAAATCTCAGACAAAATAACAAAGCAATTTAATTGAAATGACAAAATATTATTTGCAAAATTAGGGGGATTTACTTCATACATTAAAGCTGGATTGATTTTTAAAAATAGATAAAGTTAACTGGCTGCATCTGCTTCCTAAGTAAATATTCATTGTGCCACTTTACTGAGGGATATATACCTGATCCAGATAAGACAAAGGATTTATAACCATGCCCTAGGCAAGCTAGTTCACTGAACAGATTTAATTTACAAGTGTAACTTCAGATTGTGAATTTGAAAAGACATGAGGTTAAACTTGAGAGGCCCGTGGGTTCACACCAGGTCCTTCAAATCTAACTCTGCTGAACCCTGGCTCTCAAGTTTCATGAAGATGAAGAACAGCTTTTCCAGTACAGTGTAATGAGCATTCACACAGATGCAGTGGCATTCACACCAGAAAGAAGCCTGTTAAAAGTCCTGATGCAGTGGTTACAGAAATCCAAATTCAGCTTTTGTTACAATTCATTAAATCAAAATGCATTGAAGCTGCCCATATGGAACTAGCTGCAGGATGAGAAACTAGGACAAGAAATTTCCAATCTACATGATGCTAGTAGCATGTTGCTTTCTGTACTTGCTAAATTTGCTTCTGTCAACAGCACTCCTCTGAAACACCGGGTCTAAATTTGGCAACAGAATGAAACTTCACAGTACTGAGACTGTGATAATTAAGAAGAAAAAGGGTGAAGGAAAATGTAATTTAGCTAGATTTGATGTTAACTCTGTGTTATGCTTTATTATGATAAAGAATATGGGTCTGTAATAGGGTACAATGGGGGGGGTGGGTGTGTTTGTTTTTTAGGAAGCTTCTGATAGTGAACTCTGTCAGACCCTAAAACAGTCTCATGTCATCGGTACCACAAAACTAAAGTACTAGTCTACATCTCAAGAAAATCATCGGGAGTGCCTATATAGCACAGATTAAAGTGGTGGAATATTTTCCCACATTCTCCTCTCAAAAGCTCTGCCCTTAGGTCTGATACCCAGGCAGGCAGAATAATAGAACCACAAAGGCTGGAAAAGACCTCTAAGACCATCACAAAGGCAGCAGCTAACAAACCAAATGAGGCACCTGGAGTGAGAGTTAGGTAGGGAAAGAGCTCCCTCCATCCTTCCCAAATGTTTTTCTCAAAATGAGATTTAGCAAAAGTAAAATTCCTGAAGCTCTTCACAGTCTGCTCAATCACAACAACTCTGTCACAATAGTATAATTATAATTTTTACAGCAATCTTACAGTGCTTTAAGAGAGGAGAAAGATTTTTTTTATATTTTTCTTATTTCAACTGAAGATACTAAGGAAAGGAAGAATGAATGCCCTCAGGTATGATCCACAACCTCGTGCTTCATAATGCTACATAGTGAAGTTCTGCAAAATCCACAACACAGCTTCAGAAACTGACTTTTACAAATCCTACCATAAAAAAGCACTCAGAACGTTACCAGCACAAAAAGCTTTGTTTTGGACAGCAATGTCTCAGCTAAAGCTGTTGGATGATGTTCTAGTTCAGTACCACACCACTAGAGACTAATGGGGCTGCAACAGATCCTGTCAGCATGTACAATTTAGACAAATACACAGATCCCATGTGTAGTGAGTCTGTCTACCTCACCATCTAAGCTTCTGAGCTTGATGGACTCATTTCCAGTGAAAGGAGAATGCCCCAGGCTCAGGTAACTCCAGCTTATCACAGAGGTGGAGATTCATATCTACCATGCAGGATATCTAGCGTGGATGCTGATGCTTGCACCTCAGACTTCCCAGACAATCAGGATAGAGATCAGTGACTCTGCAGCACAAGGAACATCTAAGTACTCCCTACAACCAAGGTTCTCCATTTCCCTCTGGTGACACCTACTTTTCGCTGATTGCATGGGGAGCCTGGCTCCTAACTCAAGCCACTAAGCTCAGTACTAGAGAAAATCCTCCTCACCCTCTATGCAGTGAGAAAAGGTTGTCTAGCTCTGTTTTCACACACTATCTTGTAGTACACTAGCCTTTTATCTAGCTACAGATACACACTGTCATGATATTGGTAATTAAAGAACAAAAAATAATCTCACCAAAGGATCTCTGTCTGGTGCAAGCTGTCTGAGAGTTATTCAATGAAGCCTGGAGAGAGCAAAAATCACTTACCAGTAGTTGTATTTTAATGTTAAACATGGGAAAAGAAAGATGCTCAGATTATTTTCTTGCTTTGATATTTTCAATATTTTTTAGAAAATTTGTCCACTACCTTTTTTTTCTTAATTCTCTTTCTCCAAGTGTGGAGGCATTCTTGTATTTTTGGTTACAGAGTGCAAAAAAGAAAATGAACATTAACTAAAACACATAAGTTTGTGGGTGGCTTTCATCTCTGTGACCTGTGTCAAGCATGCACAGAAATTTCCATTTTCTTTATTTTTCAACACCTTGTTTACAGGGCTCTCTGGAGTACTTATTCTTAGTGTTCATATTATCAGTACCAGTGCCTAAGCACCTCTGCTTACAGAATCTGGATAGTACATCCTCTAGACACAGAAACCATACTGGTTTCACTGGCAAGAGCTACAAGTATAGCAATAGTTTTAGGACTACAGCATTTTTCTAAGGTTGGACACGTGGGCTGTCTGTAGCAATGTATCAAAACCATGTTGAAACACTGTTTGATATGGTGCTCACTGTTATTAAGGTTTACAGGTTATGTGCAATCTTTTACAAAGAAAAAATTTCAGTCTATTGTGTTCTTCATATAGCTACAACTGTTCTTATTTTACCTGCCACTGAACTACCTGCTACATCTGTTTGCCGAAAAAGGTTATTTACTGCTTCTAGCAGATCCACACAGGCTCTGTGGAAATGAGGACACACAGAGTCTGGTTCACTCTACAAATCTTTTCTTCTGTCACTTCCCTAAGGTCTAGCATGCCCTTCAGATTGAAATCTAGAAATTACTGTTTAAAAAAAATAAAACCTATTTTTTACTCATGGATCCCCTGATACTTCAGCTGGTTGTAAAGCAGTGCAGGACTTGTGCCTGAGGACATGGTTCAATGCAAAGCAAATCCAACTTAAGAGCTCCTCCTGCCAGATCAAAAGCACCGTGGCTACTCAAACCAAAGTGCTGATCCAACCTAAACTAACTTGGCCAAACTGTACACATTTGAAAAACATCAACAGATTAGCTTTGTGCTTAATCACGTACCAGTTGCTCTCGTGCAGCCAGCGTAGGGCATAAACCTTAGTCTGTGTGTTCTGGCTTAGAAATGTAATCATGTTGCCTCTTTGGTTCACATCAAATTGTGCCATGAGGGGAATCTGACTGAGTGCAGATCTGCTATTGGTCATGCTACAGAGAAAGACATGTTTTAGACTAACAGAACCTCCAGTGCTAAACTTGCCATTAGTAGAAGAATATACACTGTTGTTACCAAACGAAGCTGAGTAACAAATCATTTGCTAATTCCATCAAAGGTGTAATATGTAGATAACCCAAGTTATGTAGTTTGGAAAGCTGGCAGTTTTTCCACTGCCAAAAGCCCCATTAAATTAGTTCATTGCTACAATAGCTCAGCATTACTTTCCTCCTTGGAGCTCAGCATTACTTTCCTCCTTGTACTCCTGCTAGTTCCTAGGACTTTTCTTGCTACTCTTAAAAGTCTGCTCAGCTTCTTTCCATTTTGCAGAACAACTCTAGCCAATTATGGAGGCAGAATTCTTGTCATTTTTATTTTGAAAAATAACTAATCCCAGAACACAATTTGCTAAATTAAAATAGGAACATTGAATTTAAACCATGTAACAAAATGTATTAGATTGCTTCTGTCTATGCTCTTGACAGAGGAGTTGTACCCAGGCAATACACAAAAAAGTTTACCAAACATGAGTTGTTTTTCAAAACAGAAATCTCAGGATTCACAGGCACTAAGAAAGTTCCTGCTGAACATTTGGTTTATTTTAAGTAACTTGAAATCTGCATACAAGTCCCTCTCACAAGAGAAATTATCCATTAAAACACAGAGCAGGACAGCCAGTAAAGGGAAACATTTCCTGCTACTCTACCATGTGTTTATAAGAACAAAGCTGTAATTTAGCATAAAATAAAAGATCAGCTCCCTGTCATCAGTGCTGAAACACCAATGGTACTAGTCCCAAAACGTACTATTTTCTTGCTGTTTTCAAGCTCAATTTGCACGAAGGCCAAATCACTCTCTTGAAGAAATGTGACTAGCAGCTACACAGTTCTGAACTCCCTAACATAAACAAAACTCATTTGGGATACAGGCATATTTTATTCTTCAATGTTTAGCTTCCATACCGATTCTTGCAATTCATACTGAAAGAATCACACCATACCTGAGAAATTGTGCAGCCTTAGTTTAAGGCTTCTGTCCACAAACACAAAACAGAGGCGCTCAGACACAAGATCATTTGACTAATGCCACCCAGAACACATGTGCTGTGGAGTGTGACTGCAGTGTAAATCTCCCAAATCCCAGGCCACCGCTTTACCCACTGGACTCCAATTACATTATTAGTAGATCATTCAACGGGTCTGTGGCATCCACGTGTTTTAGACACCAGTCACCTCCATCATTCACTGCAAAATCTTCATGTCAGAAAGCTAAGTGACACTGAGAAATCCAGTTTAGGATTTTGTACCAATATTTTCAATGACACCTTTAATGACAACAAAGAAAACTTATTACTCCCAACATCCTTTAAGCACACCCTTCAGATCCAGGAAGAAAGAACAGTCAAAAGAATTTCACTAAAGGCTCTAATTAATCTAAAAATACAACTGACTCTAAAAATGTAGTAAACTTGTAAATACTCGTGCCTAGGAACAATAACTCGGTAATTTTCAACAGACTAAGCCTGGAACTTAACTAAGGCTGTTCAAATGAAATCCCCTGCTATCAATCTACCCCAAACATCTAAACATTAGGCAATTTCAAATTCAAAAAATCTTCTACTGCTCTGCAGATTATGTTTTTTTTTCTGAGGAAGGTACCTTCATCCAAAAATTGAAAGGAACACCTCTGAACAGTGCTTTTCAAGATAGAAAGCACATTAGTAATTTAGTGAATCACCACCATCTGACAATTCAAACCTAAAGGCAGAGTCTGTGATTAAACTTGTGAACACTGTTAATGTTGTGGAAAAACTTTTTTCTGATATCATAAAAGGATAAAGTGCAATTTACAGAACACAATTTATTCAGGTACTTCATGAAGGACCAAGAAATACAGAATTGCTGAGAAGTCTCCTTCACTGAAATGTGGGTGTATCCACCTGTCAAGAAGATGAACACCCAACATGCCTGGTGCTCCCACAGCAGCACCTCCTCCGCCGCCTCCAGGATGTCAGGGATTGGGCTTCTCCTTCACTTCACAGCAGTGGAGTTAGAAGTTGCCTTTCCCCCTCTCCTCTAAAAAATCAGCTTTCAAGTTCAGCAAAAAAGTTCCAGCTTGCCCACAAAGAAGTAGATGAAAGACAAAACCAGCCAGACAGATAGCCTGCTTGCATTACCACACATTAATAGCCTGAATAAGAAGCAGCTACTTAGGGATTTAATGACCTTTAATATAAGCATATTAGTTTTGTACTTTTAGTTGTTTCATACTAACTTCCCGAATGTTAACCCGTAGCAATCACTGAATATTTTCCTTCAAAGGAAGTCTGTATTTTCATCATCAAAGTTCTTGGTTCAGCCTTCCTAACCTTCTAGCACAGGCTTTCTCCCAAATGTAATTCTATCATTACTTTTAAATACTTCCTCCCTCTTGCCTTTATCCATTTCCACATCAGGCTGTACAGACTAACAAACCAGAAAATGCTGTGCCATAGCTCCCTGTGTCAGATGACTAACTTGACACCATAAAAGCCTAATGGAAATCTCTGTAACTATTAAAAGGCTATATTTCTCAAAAAAACCCAAAACAGTCCTTTCCCAGTTTGTACACCAAGGTCTTCCCTACATCACGGATACTTCCTCAAGTCTGGTTCCATTCCAAACATGCTTGGGGTCACTATGTGGACTACTGAAATTGAAAGCAGCTACCAGTTTTGAAGGGGCATGAATCTGATTAGCCAAAAAACAAGAACTCTGTTCAACACAACAGTCAAATGTTCAGAAGGTCTCTAGTCTTGTTTCCACCACTGGTTAACAAAATTTCCTACACTGAGGGTTGATTAAATGAGGTTTTCACTTTTTTTCCCCCACGAGATTTGTGCTCTGAAATGAACATCATTAAAGCCCATCATTAAAGCCCATCAGGCTATGAGCTTTAAACTCTGCTTAAAGCAAAATGATTACAAGCTTTACATTCAATGCTGGGCAAGAGTTTATCATTGTTAACAATTTGTATATATCTAATCTATTACTTTATATTAGGTGGTTTCTTTTTTACCTTTGTACTTTCAACAAAACAATTCTGCAAATAGGCTTTTGTCAATCTGAATATGTTAAAGCAAATCTCTGGGGTATAAACATTCCAGGAGACCTGAGTGCATGGTGACTGGTGCTGTCCCACAACCAATTAACCCCAACAAAACCAGTCCCCTCCCTTGACACCTGAAGTGGTGCTTGTGAAATCCCATTCCAAATTGCTCTGTGTGCTAAGTGGGTTGAGAAGTAATCCATGACTGCTGCCAGGACGCCTGGAAGCAGCAGCTGGCTGCAGACTGGCATGGATGCCATCAGCACAAGAACTGCTGCAGTGGAGAGTAGGGCAGAAGTGGGTGAGCCGCAGCAGCTCAACCTGAATTGGCCTAAAACATGCTGGAATTACTCTGCAAGTGCAATTCTGCATCTGCAGTGTTCTATTTATAAAGTAGAGGCTCAGGATCCTCTCTCTAATTCTTCACCATCCTACTCTGTTCATGTGGTAGCTACGTTGTAGAGTGACCCAACACTGTGAGCAGTAACCATCCTGTACCAAGCATAGGGCAGGCTTGACTGGGGTGCTAAAACATTAGCCCAGCAGTGTACACTTCACTGAATATGATTATTTGGAAAGTTTCAAAACAAAAGCAGTTGGGGATAGGAATCTGTTTTGCATAATGCAGAACTAGACACAGCTGAAGAAACGTTTGGTACAGAGAATATATAAATGTAATTTGTGGATAAAAAAGCATTAAAAACCCCTGTGAATACCAGTTTTAGTTCCAGAAGCATAGCAATTCAAAGGAATAGAGAAAGCATCATGCATACAAATACACAGAAATCAATGCCTGATATGAGTTCATTTTATTCCACAAAGGTGTACTACACTAAAGAAAAATGTGAAAATGATAATCATTTCAGGGAAAAAAAGGTCAATAAACATCTAAGTGAAACAAGTCCCACTCAGTAAAATCTGTTTATTGAAAAGTCAGATCCAGCCTAACTACTGGTCTCTCTAACAATATTAATTTAATGAGTATTCAAAGCAAATATTCTCTGTGGAGTGTTCGGAGCAGAGGCTGTTTGGGTTAGCCTTGGGAGGAGGGCTTTGCGCCCCTCCTCTAAGGGAGCTGCCACTGCTCAGGACAAGCTAAGGAATTTGTGACCTGCACAGAACTGCTGTAGACCTTGGACCACTGGTACCACTGGACTAAGATATGCTTCAACTTCATTCCAAGAAAAGTAATTTTCTCCCACAGCCCAGATTCCAGGCAGCTGTTTGGAGAGTGGCCGTTTACTTCCTGCAGTAGGATACAGCAATTCAGACCTGGGGCAAATCAAAAGCACATGGACAGCACTGACCCTGGGTGCTAAATCCTTCTCTCCAACGGCTCAGGTTGCAGCACCAGTTGTGCTGCATTCAGGAATCAGATAACGCTACAACACGGCCACGGAATGACTGTGATCTCAAGAAGAAAAGGCTCAGAGTGTGTATGGTTTTTATTTGAGGCTATAACCATGATTTATCAGTGGAAAGAATACGTTTAATGTCTACCATTGCAAAGTTCATCAGTTATATACAAATTAAGTATAATCTCTTCCAACGTGTCCTAATATTATATATTGATACATAACTCCACTTCCTTCATATCCTCAGTCAGTATAATTTAGTGAACATCATTAACCACACATTGGCTTACATTTGCAATCTAGAAAAAATACTGTCCTTTCTGATAACTAATCTCAATAAAGCTTTTTCTTTGCTGTAAATGCCTAATTTTAAAGTGCAGCACTGTTAGAAAAATTAACTTAAGACAAGCTGCCTGTTCATAATACTTAACAGATTCAGAGTTGAAAGGATAAATATTTTTATTAGTAGTTAGCCTGGTGGGATTGATTACTGATGTACTGTGATTTAGATGCTTAAATATTTGTAACAACAACAAAAAAGTAGTAGTAAATATATCATTTAGATCTTAACCATTTTGACTGCAGGTATTTAAGAGGATCAATATTCTGGTTTACAGACAGAATAATAAACATGACATGGCAATGACTTGATAAAAGTGATGCACAGGTAAGGGACACAATAGGGTATAGAAGTAGTCTCCCAAGTCTCTGAAATGTAATGAAAACCCCACAAACACACCTTGCCCTATAACCAGCATGTAGGTAGGTGCTCCCAAGAGACAACTTACAAAACTAACTCAAATGGCAAGTTTTCTCTCTTGCTTAAGTCTTCCTTAATGAAACTTAAAAAACAGTAGCGGAAAATACAGTAGTAGTAGTAATAGTAATAATAATAACAACAATAATAATAATAATGAAAGGATCAAACTCTGTGGCCTGGCTCTGGATCCCTTGCACTCAGACATGTTACCTTACTTCCCTGGAGAAGGTTACTCATCAGGTGCCCAGCTCTAACAGCAGTCCCAAGCATCACTGGCATTTCGGGCCAGGCAGGGGGATGTAACAAGCCAGTCCCACTCCAGCAACTCCCAACTGTGGTGCAGTCCCTGAGGAGCACAGCAAGCTGCTGTGGGGCAGACTGAGAGACTGGCTCAGGCAGGGAAAGCCATAAAGAGCTCTTTAACAGCTTGCTCCTCCTCCCCACTGCACCAAGCAAATGCCAGCAGAAAAGACAACCATGCAAACGGAGAAATGCTGGCATTTTTTTTGGTAGGAGGTAGTTTTCCAAAGGAGTACTCGGAGTCCCCTCAATAGCCCTTTGATAATTTGTGAACATAAAGATCTTGCTTTTCAGGGTTATGCTTCATCTCCCTCCTGTCCCCCCTCCAGCATAAGCAGAGCAGCTTTCACAGGGCAGGACTCCATAGGAGCTGGAAGCTAATTACCAGATGTCTTGTAAATCTTTTCAATCTGCACAACTTCATCCAGTTTGCAATGCTTAGCATCAGCTCTTTTGGAGCCTTTTCATCCTTACTTTTGTGTAACAAATTTTCAACAAGCCAGGAGTTCTTTGTTCTCTCCTAATAAAACAACCTAAAATGTTAACACTTCAGCATGAAACTAATGAACTAAATGCACTTTTCTGGAGATATGAGCAGAAGTACAGGCATTTCCAGATTTATGTGAAAATTTATTAATTCTGGAAAAAGTCCTTTAGGCTGTGTTTTTAAAATAACTTCAGAACTATAAAAATGAATACAAACAACAGTTGTAAATTATCTATGTGTTTTGCCAAACATATGGTCAGTCAAATGTTGTGCTTATTGAGGATAACTTACAGGAAAATCTTATAGGGGGCTGAAAAGAGAAGTGGACCAAGTCAGACATTTGCTCAGATGCAACAGTTCTGTCCACAAAGTTTCACTCCAAGTTAAGTGTTAGTGGCAATGCAGAGGCACTCTGCAGAGCAGAGCATTCAAGTCTACAATTTACAAAATGGAAAATTATTTTCAAATGCCTCCTCTTGGGGAATATAGTGAATAAGCTGAAGAGTGAAGAGTTGGTTAAGTATTTCTGTTCCTGCAGTACTGCTGACACAGGAGACTCAGTGTGATATAACCTATTTTAGTGGGATACATACCAAGTAACTATATGGATGTAGTCTGAAGCAGGAAAATAGACCCCACTCACATGAATCCTCCAGCTGTCAGAGCTGGGAGAGGTTTGAACCAACACAGAAGAAGGTTGGTAACAACTCCAAAGGTGCAACTGGTTGCAGAGCAAATGCCTGACCATGCTCTGACTGTGCTATGGAAGAAAGGACGACTCTGAACTACCTAGGGAATGTGTCCTGTGCCCAAGGCCTAGAGGCTTTTTGGTAGTTGTACAGCAGGAACGTCCTGTTTAACATCAGAGTTGCTTTATTTAAACCTTTTTGGACAAAAGAAACAAAGCAAGAACTTTCACCTTGGGCAAAACACACAGACTGCTAAATGCCACCTGCTCTGGAAAGACTGTGTCATGATTAAAACTGGAAGCAGCACTTTTATTTGTACAAATTCTACCCTGTTATATGTTGTAGATTACATTGTATAAAAATAAATAATCTTTTTCAGCAGCCAGTTTTAAATGTATTTAGATGCATGCATTTTAGCTAATAAGCCTCAAATACATTGTATTTCTTGGCAGTCGAAGATCATCTGCTACAAATAGCCTCTTTCCCCCCCTCCAAAAGACTAACTTAAGCACCTAAAGTATTGTTCTCAGGATATGATACTCAAAAGCATTTAGGAACATTGTTTATAAGAACTGACACTACAGAAGGAACAGCTATGTCCTAAACCAAGTGACACTTAAATCACAATCTTCATTGGAGCTGCTGTTGCAAGCAAACACTAGTATTAACTACAAACCCTCTGTGGCTAAAAAGAAAAGTGGCAAACATAAAATTAGTGGCTGTGTTCACACGTGGATGACTATCCAGGAGGACTGTGGTTACATGAAGCTGCACTTCTGGCAGGCACAGAATGACATGATCCCTCCTTTTCCAATATAGCCACAGCTCCCAAGCAGCAAAACTCGGAAACGACTGACCCATTCTACTACATTACATCCCTCATGCCTTTGGAAGAAAGGAAGTAAAAGGCTCATTCATTCAAAAGAATTCAAGATAACAGGGCAGAAGAGTTCCCCCCATGTGCAGGAGTGCAGCTGCAGTACCTAAACAACAGTGCTGCTCCTGAACTGTGAAGAACTCAAGCCCACAGGGGTTTGCCACATGGGAGCAAAAAGTGTAATGCTAGAGCAGCAACAATGGTTTTTTTCCCCAATCAGACTAAAAGTCAAAACCTGTTTAAAATATATTCTATGATGAGAAGTACTGCAAAATCCGGTACTATTCTCCTGCTGACAGTCAATGCTAAAGAGATGAACCAGTAATTTCTGACTTTTTCCTTACGCTTTCCTTGCATTAAATGGGAATAGTCACCCTTGTCAGCTCTAAGAAGCCCACCCTAAGCTTTTGTGTATTAAAGATAAAGAAAAGATTTACCCTGTTTTCCTCCAAGGTACTTGGCTCCCCGTGCTATCCTGAATTCCTTAAACACTTATGAGTGCTTCTTTCCTTTAAATGTTAACAAATTTCAGTCATTATTACAGCAATTTTACAAGTGTGGCTTTGTGAAAAGATATATCTCCTAATATGCTCTGAAATAGCCAAACTACAACACTTCCGACACACCTCTCAAACACTTCAGAGAAGGCACCACCGTTTAAAGATCTGACCTGGAGAGACCTCCAGCACCCAACATGACCTCATTAACCACTGACTCATTTGAGCCATGGAAGATGTAGCAGTTCACCTTTGAGACAAGGCACTAAACCACTTGAAGGTATAAAGACAGTGATTAGCAATATGAAGTGGAACATATCATGATGCTCTATTTTTGACGATGCTTCTTCTTTCTTTTATCCATTTTGAAAGCTTTATATATACTCTGCAGATTGTCATGTCTGTGCTTCTTGGATCAACTAAGTGGCTATGCCAAACTTTCCTATGAATAAGAATTACATTAGTCACCTAAAAATCAACTGCCTACACAGTCATAAACTAATTCACTTAGCTCAACTATACTGGAGCAACAAATCCTAACCAGACCGGCAGTGTCATAGGGGAAGAACTTTATGGAGCACAGAAAAGGGTGGACTCAACAGGCTCTGGGGAGAGGGTACCATTGGGACACACCTTGGAAACCCTCCCCAGGCAGCAGCTACAGAGCAGAGAGGAGTCATCTCACAAATATCCCAGCCTTGAAAATCTCTAATGCTCTGAAGGTCAAGCTCCACCCTCAAACCCATATAAAAACCAGGAGGCAATTTCGTAGGCATTTCCAATAAAGTGAAGCCTAACAAACTGGCACAGGCTGGATTTTAGCTTTTGAATAGTCTCTGGGCACAGTTCCAAGCAGTGGATCATAGAGTCAAGGAACAAGGTGAAGCAAGTATGAATAAGAGTCATATCCAAACAACATGGTACACTCGATATGCTAAGCACAAATAAACTAAACATAGCTGTCTATTTGCCATCAGAAAGCAGCCAACAGAAAAATAAATCACAACTTTCAAACACTGACTTCCCTCCACCTTTATCCACTTGTTTGATTAATTTTGACAAGGTTGGTCCAAAAAACTAATGTACCTCTTCTGTAGACTGTACTTTTCCAGCCTCCTCATGGTTCAAATTTTCAAGCTCTTTACACCTTCCCACTCCCATTCACAGCCTTCTCAAGTTCCCTTCAGAAATGTAAGAAAATTATGTCTTCTGCTAAAATCTCAGCCAGCAGAGATCGACTGCAGTTCTCCCAGAATGTGCCTGCATTTGCTCTACCTCTCTGCCTCAGTCTGGCTCAGCTTAATGTTCCCCATTCCTTCTCAGAGAGATCTTCTTCCCCTTCCCTTGAATATGCCCCTAGTACTCCTTCAAACTGTTACTCTTCTTGCAATGAAGACAATCCTCATCCCATAAAGACAAAATTACTTTTCCTTGACAATCACATAGAGTCAAGGAAGAAATATTAATTATAAATGACAGAGTTATCTGCTTCATATCTCTTGAAAATATTCATCAGATAGACCGACAGCAATACCTAAGTGTCATTTGCCACTACTGATTCCAACTCTGCTTGAATTACTCATCTTAGACTCATATTCAAACTGGAGAAGTTATGTTTACAAAACTTTACTGCTGAACATGCCTGAGATAATCACATAACAACCAGAAACTACCAAAAGCTAGACTATTTTTCTTCCTGAATTTCTAGTCAAATGAATGCAGTGACCCTCTTTGTACATGGCAAAAGACTTCTTCATTGGTTTCTGTCTGTTGCATACTAACATGAAAATAATCTCTCATGTTTTTCCTATAAACTAGCCTAAAGAGGATGATACACTGCCTCTAGATGTTTGCATGTTAATCTCAAAACTACATCAGTGTAAATCTTCTGTAGTTACATGAAATACTGTGATCTTTTAACAGTGCTTATATTTCTCCTGTCAACATTTATTTCTCCTTAAAAATCATTCTTTTTAATACAGAAATATTTCAATAGTGAAGAATAGAAAAGGACAAGGAAAATGACAAGGAAATATTACAGGAGATGATTAAATATTCATAAACTAGGTAATGCTAAATTCAAAGTTACACATGACAACTTTATGTTTCTAAACTTCCCTACAAGTTCCTGACGTTCCCTTTAACTACCTGACTGTACACTTCATCTTAACTAATTTTTAACAACTTTAGAGACATCACCTTTTAGTAAGACAAATATTTTGTATCTATAAGTGTATAGCTATAGATACTTGTAGAGCAAACTGTCTGTACCCAGCTTCCTGCCAGTCAAAATAACAAAATACTCGAGAACATCTATGGCTCATATGCTGAGTTGAGTTCATCACTAACATCCCTTGAAAGAATTATGAGGAAGACAGTTCCACTGCTAAAAGGAATTACATGTTATACAATTATTAACCTTGATAAGAAAGAAGAAGTCTCGGAGAACAGTGAGGCTATTTTTCTAGAAAAGACATGAAACTAATGCCAATGTCATAACATAAGGATGAGGCAAATATACCAGAAATAAAATATTACAGGCTGTATCAAGTGCACATCAAAACAGGCAAAACCATCATCCTCAGTTTGAGAAACAAACAGAAATTTAAAGAGACTGTACAGTACAGGACAGCTGTACATATAATTTTAGAGATATCGCAAGAAGTCTGCTTAACATAAAAATACATATGCATACTCAGATTTGCAATTGTTTTACACTTGGACATTTGTAAAGTTATCCAAGCAGCAGCAGCACCTTCATTCCTTCTGAGCTTAGCAGTCTGAATCCTCATTTTTTGTAAGAAAGCCTAAAAATGGTATGGCATAAAAAATCCTGATTTCTTCACAGTAAATTCTCAGCCAAACACCCTGAGAACTTGCTTGCTCTCAGTCCCCTGACCACTACATTTTGTACACTTGTCATGCACAAGGGGTTGTTTCCCTGAATCCTTTCAGCTACCTGACACTGATGTTACTTTTCTGCAAAGTAGTTAAATCAGAGCTTGAGACAATGCATGTTAATACTCAAATATTCACAAAAAAAGACAAAGGACTGAATAATTTATTCTGTAGACTCCCACAAGTGAGAATGGCTTTCATCTGTAAAGATATCATCTCATCATCTCGTCTTCCCCCATCTCAATAAATAACACTGTAAAACATCTTTTTTTTTTTTTTGTGAATACACAAACAACAGAAACATTTGCTTTTTTTTTTTTTATTTACTTTTCTCAAACACTTTACTTTTATTTTAGCTGAGGACTTAGATTCAAAATACGGCTCTATTACTGAAGAAGACAAAAAGTTATCCCAGCAGTGGCACATCTAACCTAAACCAGCTCTCCCTGATAGAAAAAGAAAGTTCTTCACCAGCCTGAGGCTGGATATCCCTGTCTTGCAGCACAGACACGTTCACAGAAGACACATTGGCAAAAGCACACAAAACACAGTTAAAAGCTACAAAAACATTCTCAGGGATTTCTGTACTGAATCATGACTGAATCCTTCAAGAACAATCAGGCTTCAGCAGTAAAAACAAGCAACTAGTAAGGACGCAAGAGCAGTAGAAAAACTCCACCAGTGTGTGGTGCACGTAAATAATGCAGAAATATATTAAAGTTGCTTTTTCCAAAACTCACCTCAGTGCCATACACTGCTCTGCTCTGGAAATATATGACACAGCAGTGGCTGAGGGAGGCATGAGCAGGCCTTGCCCACAGTGACTCCATGAATGAAATCTGGAAACAAGCCAGCTTGCATCTGAATGCCACATCAATCCATTTCCCTGCCTGGCACAGGACAAGTAATGCTGAGAAGTTAAAGCTATCTATATGGTGTTTATTGATCCAAGCCTGGGGGCTGTGCCCTACTCTGTAACTGAGAGGAGTTTTCAAGGTCAGACATTATCTCCAGACTTCAACAGGTTCCATGGGTGTTGTAACAACAGAAACTCAACACCAACAAACCAGAAAGACCCAATACCCCAAAACTACACCCTCAAACTCTATGTGGTAGGTTTTTTATTTACACTTTCCTCAGAAACACCAAAAATAAACTCTGCTGAGGTAGAGAGTAATTTGGTTATTTGATGAAGTAAACCCAACCGTATCACCTGACTCACTGCGTTCCAAGAACTGTCACCAACTGAAGACACTTGCATGGGATTTTAAAGAAAGAAAAGTCTGGCTGGAAAAGGGCCAGTACTATTCCCTCAGCTTTTGAGAGCCTGCCTTCATATGTCCTGCATCAAAAGGATGGACAAGATGCCCTATACTGGACCCACTACTTGTCTTAGATGGGAATACCTGTTGAAGGAGAGGTTACAGATGTCATTGTTCTGGCAGAAGTACCACGCACACAGCAACAAACAACATTGAGTCTGAAATTTGACTCCAAGACAACATTCAGTTTCTTTTCTGCATGCTGACACAGCATTAACTTTTGAAGCCTAACTATGATCATTGAAATTTCAATAAACTCACTCCACTGTTGAACAACAAACCAAAACATGTTATCGGGCAGGGATTTGTTCAGAGCTGCCAAGGATACACTTGGCATGTCCCACTCCTCTGTTCGTTTCAACAGGGCTGTTCCAGGACAAACACGCTTTCAAAAGATTTAAATAGTCTGGAGCAGCTGGATGCAATCTTGATTTTTACTTAGAAGAGCAGTGTACAAAAGCATGTCCAAAAACGAAACGAAGATTGTGTGCTCAGGCCCAGCCTGGGAGGGAGAATTCACATGACTGCTGAGGAGCTGTCAGCGGGGGTCTGTGGGAACTGGTGGAGAGGAGGGGGGCAGAGAGGACCACATTCCCAGTGGTTACGGAAAGTCAGAAAGAGGCTCAGTTTTATTATCTGGGAAATGCTACAAATGTCAGCATCAAGAGGTCAACTAAACGGAGCCTTAAAATGATAAATGAGATCATCATAATACACAGTATTACCTTCTGTTCCTAAAGACATAGAGTTTATGTTGGCTGGAACAATTTTAGAAACATTCTACGCAGAGCACACTACATTCTCCCCTATTCTCCCCTTTCCTCAAGATTTACCAGAGACCTCGGATGGATCTCAGGCAGGGCATGTAGGGAGAAGAGATGATTTCTCAGCTTCAGCCTGGACTAGTCACTGCCTATGTCAGTCTGATGAGCAGGTTTAGCTCTTGAGCTGTTAATGGCTTTTAGTTGCAAATCTAAGAAACATGCAACAGGACAGGAGAGAGGAAGGCAATAAGGAACAATGAAGATCCAAAACTCAGGACATTTTTCTGTTTAAATGCTTTCCGGATAGATGCTCCCCTGAAATTAAATGGAGGAGGTTGAAAAGATTTCAGCAAAGCTATTTTAATCTGTAACTTTTCACAGGACATATGAAGGGTATATAACAGTTGGTATATTTAGTTGGTATTGGAAATATTTTGCTGGCATTGGCTATGCAGAGCATTATTAAAATGAGCAAGAGTACTCAGTCTCCCTTTGACCAAATTTTGTTCTCAGTCTTGTCTGAGGCTTGACTAATGTCACTGAAGTTAGTGGAGTTGCTTTAAATCAATACACTGTATTACACTTTAGACACTAATAAATGCTAGTAAGAAATACTTTACTTAATTCAAAATTCATAAAAAGACAGCAATGTGGGCTTCAATCTAAAAATGCGTACATATAAAGTATACCTTAATGTATAGCTAATGAATTAACATCAATAATTAACATTTAACAATTAACAATAATTAACATTAATAATGTATAACTAATGAATTAGTATAGCTAATGAATTAATATATAGTGTAAAAAGAGGCAATAAAACTGAAAATGAAACAGACCTCCAGTGCCTTAGATAAAAATCAATTTATAATTTTTTCAGATTTAATATTTGTTTTACAGAAAAATCTGTCTCTCAGAACCTCTACAATCTCACCAAGTAAGATACAAAGTCTCTCAGAATAAGATAAAATCTCTTAGGATAAGAAACCAAATCTCTTCAGGTTAATTCACTGTTGTTCGGAGCAAAGGCAAAACCCACAGTCTTATTTCCGTTCCTGTTAAACAGATTAGATCCGCTATTCAGCTACTGTGTTACATATGCATGTGACAACCACTGGCATATTGCTCTAGCAGTTCTCAAGAACACATTTCTCTACCAGTTAAACAATCTTTCCCGAAATAAACACATCTTTTCCGTTATCACAAGCTATAAAGCAGTTCAAGAGCCCTGAAATGATCTTTTCATTAGTTTGAGATGCTTAAGCATGTCAGTACTAAACATCCCATATAAGCCTTATGAGACAGGAAACGTATAAATTCTGCCCTCCCATTCCCTTAATGAGAATGCCTAATAAAAATGTAAAGTAATTCTCTTGGCTGCCACTATCCCGTCTACTGAATGAAATCTTCCTTTTCCTCATTATATATTTCTATAACTTAAAAGCTACAGTATATTTATGGCTGTTTGAGATTACTCAGCCAATGCCACAAGCTGACTTGACTTCCCTTTTTTTTTTTTTGCCTTGACTGAGGCCACAGGGGATTACCTACCCTGTTAGCAAATCCATCAAGTCAGTACTGTAATAACCTCACCAAAGTCCGTAGTCCACCAACAAAGCAATCTCAAAGCCCTTAGGCTTGCAACATCTCCTTGTTGAAGGTATACTTCAGTATATTTGAATTATCTATTTGATTATAAACATTTATGGGCTTTTAAACTCACATGAATATTAAATATGCTTAAACTGTGCTTTCCTTCCTCTGTAAACATCTCCTAGTCCTTATTCAAAGAAATACAGACAGTGCTTCTCCCCACAACATTTGTCACTGTTAGTTGCTAGGTGGTCACTTCCGCCCCCATTCTACTTACAGAGGTCCTTGCTCAGCCCTTTTCCTCCATCTCTGGGGTCTCTACAGGGAAGTAAGAGCTGAGGCAGGCAACAGCCTCACTACCCAGCAACAGAGAGAAGAGACAGATATTTCAGCTCGTTATCATGCCAGACTGAAGCCAATCAAGAATGCCAGCAGGACCTTGGGACAATTTGAAAAGCTATGAAAGAAAAAATAATCCTGAAGCATCCAACTAAAAGCCAGTGGTTATAAGAGAGATCCCAGAAACCCTGGAATGATGCGGAAAAGTAAGTTGTTTGGAGAACAGATCAGGAAAAAGCTGAAGCATGGACTATTCTCAGACATGGCCAGCAACTGCAGCTAACCACAGAGCAGAGCCATGCCACCTGCACCAGCCTGCTTTTACTCCCTGGGGAAAAGCAGGATCACAACACATTTCAAGGCAAAGAGGTTCCATGGTGGAAGCTGTCAGAAAGAGCACGTAAAAGATGAGACTGTTGGAGAGGTGAGCTGCCCTTCACCCACACAGTGCTGGAAGTGAGAGCAAGTTTGCTTGGTCCTGACTGGCTGTTGAAATTGCTGTCAAGCCTTCTGTAAGGAAGTGTTTCTCCAAGCTCACTCCTGAAAGCACACATCTTGCCAGGGGCCCAATAGGGAAAAGGCTGCCAGTCTGCTCTTCCCTTCTGCAGCAGATTGCTGCTCCCACAGCAGGGTCAGCACAAGAAAAGAAGTCCTTCGGCCTCAGCTACCCATGGTACTCCCAGAGGACAAACTGCGAGTTTGTCCCAGCTGGACAAACTGATCCTTTAGGTGCTTCTCTGCACTCCTGCTGGGTACCCTCCCTCCAACTGCCTCACATTTGCCAAATGGACTGGCAGCCACCCAAGCTTGTTCCTGGCTCTCCCAGGTAAACACTCACTGCCAAGGAGATGTACTTTCCCTGGAAACAGCAATCCTCCCCCTCCTTGTCTCACATCTAACAGGATGAAAGAGTGTGTCTCCGTGGCCACAGAGTAAGATTCCGGGCAGAGGAGGTGCTCAGGAATGGAGCACCTGTGAACATCAAGAAAGATCAGGAACTGAACACCACCACTCTTTTGTGGGTTGGTACAATAGGAATTAGACTATTTAAGGAACAGCCTCTAGCTCATTTGTTTACTGCAAGGGGCCTAATGCATAATTAGGCAGAGGGCCTTGCCCTTCAAAGTCTTTCTTTCAGCTTGTGCTCTAATCTTTTGATGAAAAACAGACAGCAGAAAGAAACTTAGTGCATGTAATATAAGCAGGTCAGGTCTGGTGGCATGCTGATACTTCCCAGTCTCCAAGGAGAGGACAGCAGCTTGCTGCTTCAACCTCCTGCTGAGTTGATTCAAGCAGTGTCTAAAAAAAATAAAGCTACAACGCAGTGCATCCCAAACTGGGGGACAGGCATAGGAGAACATCTCATGCAAGTTTCATTGTGCAGCCCTACCCACAAAACATCCTGCACCAACCTCTCTGGCCCTGCACAACTTGAGTGTTTCCTCTCAGCAATCTCTAGCTGAACTTTCTGTTTTTTCCAACACTTTGTGTTTATGCAAAAAAAGAAGCATTTTTCATTTTACTTGAGTATTTACATTTTCCTGGAGCACTAGAAGATATAAAGCAAGGGAAGAGATTCTCCCGAAAAACACTCTGCCAGTCTTCCTGTCCCAGGACACTCCTGTTGTCTTCTCCACACAAGTGCAGGCCAAGGAGGGGGGTCTCTCTCTCTCAGGGGCACTGGCCGTCTTGCCTTGGCTGTGTTAGACTCTGGTGTATTCATACAGCTCCTTGCAGGATCCAGTGACAGCTCTGTACTAAATGGGCAGCCTTTGAGATGAAGTTAGGCCAGCTGGTGTTCCCTTACAGTATTCATCCCTCTGTGCAGCTCTGCCTTTTGCCAGCCCCTATCAGGCCTGGAAGCTCACCTGTGCCTCACGCTCTTCACCATTCTCCCAGCAGCACAGGAAGGGGAGCTCACTGCTACCACCACCTCAGTCCTGCTTGGCGTTTTCCGGTGCTGGCAGCCGCACACCCCAGTTCACATGGAGAACAGCTCCAAGAGGAGTCAGGAAATTGAGGCAGGCCCCTTGGTAGACGCCCACTGTCTGCAAGCCTGGTCTGTACTTTTTAAATATGCACATGACTCCACATAAGAGCTTGCTGAGGCCACAGCGCCCCTTACCACAGCCCTGCCCACACGAGGGCTGAGGCCCTTCTGAGCTCCCAACTTCTGGCACTTGATGTTCTGACTCTCTTCCATATCCACAAAACCGACCTGACAAATGTCATCCAAGCTGTTTTGATTTGAAAAAACACAAGTGGGATGAAATTGCCTGCAATCTCATAAAGGTATGTTTCAGGTGATGAGGGCAAGCCGAAGTGGTCATTTTTTTATTGCAACTGATTCAAAGCAAACAGAGAAATTCACATCCTGGCACTGAGGTAAGACATCAGATCTATTTTAGATGATCTGCAATGCTGACATTACATTGGGAAGCTCAGCTCTGCGCAGAGGAAGACAAATTCTGCAGTGACAGCAGCCACTTGTAACACAGATCCTCAAGTCTGCTTCTCACAACCACTAAAAGCTACATTTGCTTCGATCTGGCATTTTTCCCACCCTCCTGGAAATGCCATGGTTAAACAGCTGGGTTTTTTTCCCAAAAACTTGTGATTTAAAATAAACACACACAGTTTCTATAAGAAATGAGAACTTAATCCAGATTTCAGTGATCACACAACTGCTGGAGGAACAGTGCTCAGCACCCAGGCCAGGCAGACACACACACAGATCACTGGCAGCTGAGCAGCCACCTCCAGACTCTGCCCATTCCTGCCTGGTGCCTAAAAGGGACCGATGATCCTCTAGGGTGAAGCATCCTAAGGCTCACCTCCTCCCATCATCAAGGATATGCAGACATTGCCCATTCAAAAACAGGAGCTGCCAAGGTAGAGAGTGAATGAGGAGGATCTGCAGCAGCAGTTGCTGGGGGTTATAACCTGCTCCTGCAAAAAGAGGACACTTTAAGACACTCTGACTCCTGATGTGACTTTTTTTTCCACCAGCCATCCAGATTACAGCCCAAAGCATTCACAGAGTACTGTGAATTTGACCCTGCTTTGGGTCATTGCCCATTTATGTGCACTGCTAATGAATTCAACAGCTGCAAATCAGGCAAGGAAAAAGGGGGGTTGAGAACTACGACTGCTTCATCTGGCTTACACCTGCATTTCTGGCATATGTCCATAGTGCATCCAAAACATACTCCCTTTACTTTAGATAGGAACCACAGGAATCGCCCACAGGAATCATGTGGAAAATGTTCTTAATTGACTTCTACCAAGGACAAAGATCCTCTGTAAGACACTGAAAGGGGTTAGTGCTACCTCCCTATACAGAGTAACAGCCTGAGCTCTGTTTCATAATTATATCTGACCTGGAGGTCATCAAGACAAGCTATCCAGACCTCTTTTTCAACCAAACAGGAGAACCATTAGTTACTGCAGATAAACTCTTTGGAGCAAAAACTGTCCTGAACACATCTTTGTTAGGATCAGTACAACAGGGTCCTCTGACAAGCATTCCAAGAAATAAGTAAAAGGTATTTGCAGTGTTGAAGAGGCCTGTACAAACAGGCAGTGCAAACGAACAAGAGCCCATGTTGTATTTCAACCCTCTTACTTACTGGGTAGTGCTAAGGTTTGCCCGCCCTTCTCCCACATGGGAGCCCAGAGACACTTCTACCCTGAGCATGACACGCTTCAGCACTTACTGATGACAAAAGAAGGTGCAGTTTACACTTACTTTTACAGCTCCATTAAAAGGTGACCTGCAAATAAAAAAAAATCAAGCACATTTAGTATTATGTGCTGAATGCCCCCAAATAAACAGGATTAGATGAGCATTCAGCCCTCATGTAAAATTTAGGTGAAAAAACTGGCACCAAATGTATATTTTGATTTTACGCTCATGAAACAGCAATGTAGCAAGTGGTTCCTCACAACTTCTGGCTCCACACTTCTGCCTCTTGCTGCTTGCAGACAGCACACTGGGATGGAAGTGTGGCAGAAATATTATTCCTTTGAATACTATATTTCTGAAACTGCTACAAGAAAGCTGGCAAAGGCAAGAGGACAATAGGCAGGTCTGATTTGCCCTGCTTTCTCTCTCCTCACCTTGCTCAGGCACCAAAGCCCATGCAAATGCACTGGTCAGACAGTGGGCTAAACCCCATGTGGAGCCATTGGTGGATCAGACATATTTGAAGGAGATGTGGTACAAATATTAGCAGTGCATTGCACAGCTACAGGTAGAGCTGTAAAACAACGAACTCGGTAGCTATTTCTGACTTGCGGTCATGCTGGTTTCCCCTCTTCTTTCACTGTTTGGCCCCACTTAACTGACTCCCCTCGCTTGAACCCAGCTCAGCAAAGTGTTTCTGCATGTGCTTAAAACCCACAGACCTCAATGGGAAATAAGCATGTGCTTCAGTACTTTACTGGCTGGGTGTTCAAATGAATGACCTCTCCCACCAGTGCTCTTTTGTACCAAATTTTGAATCTTTATTATCAGTTACCGTGTATAAAGTGATGAAAAATCAGCCCATAAGTAATTTGATTGCTTTGTAGTTATGCCCATTATTCTGATTTAAAAACATATGGACATGTAAAAGAAGATTAAGGGTTTTCCTCTCCTGATATTCTTCTACTGCCCTCCAGCACACGTGAGGAGGCTGTTAAGCATCATGCTGCAGTTCTCAAATAACCTTGCTCTCTCCCCCAAATCTCATTTGCCATTTCTCTGAAGTGAGGCTTCACAAAGAACTATATTAACCTACAGAAATACACTGCAGAGGTTTTCATAAAGTAGTTCAAATAAGGTCTAGCACCTAATTTCAAATCTCTTAAGTAAACAGAAGCTTTGGTAACCATCATCAAAATACAGTCTGGTACATGCTCATTGTTTGTTGGTTTTTTTAATATGGCTTTTTTATTTTTCATTATTTTTGAAATGTGTTATTGTTTTACAGGTGTCCAAGCTGGTAATGTAAATCCTCAACATCATCCTACAACTAAAATTCTACTGTAAAGTCTTTAAAGATACTGTTTTGTAAATACAAGTGTTAAAACACCTAGAGGTGTGCACACTCTACATCTAAATGTAGAATTACAGGCAAATTGATTGATATTAACTAGAACCATTATTTAAACTAAGAAACCAAACAAATGAATTATACCAATTCCTGCCAACAACAATTCTTTAGTTTTTAGTAGGCTTATAAAGACACCTGCAATGCGTTAAGAAAGAATTTAAAAATAACTATAGTGTCAAGCAGAAGATCCTTTAAACTAAAAGTGCAGGTGACCTAAGAAAGGGGGGTAAGTTATGCCAAATTCTCACATTTTAGAAGAGGTAGACGATGGAGCTGAACTGAAACCACTGAACAAAAGCTGCTTGGTTCATTATTTCTCCTTACCATCCTCTCCGAATAAACCCACCTACCTGATGTCTTTTTGCTTTTAGCTAAATACACTGCTGACATGAAAGGCAGGTTTCCTTTTGCCTTGCCTGGGAAAAAGCATGCCAGAGGACAGTGTGCAGGCAAGATCATTCCTCATGTGCAGGCACAGTGGTGTCATGCCAGTGCTGCAGCTGGAGCATGACTGACCACTGACAAAATAAAGGAAACTAGCCAGAAAAAAAAGTGCATGGTGTCTGCACAAAATAAACAACAGAATAAAACTCTAAACAACAATTTTTTAAAATTTCATGTTGCCCATAATAACAGGGGACATCATACTTTAGAAAAATATGCCATCTCAGGAGCATCTGTAAAGTAACACTGGCATGTTTTTTTGCTGTCTGTCTGCTCTGGCAGCCTCCAAACAGTCCTTCCGCTAATATTTCAGCATACAATTAAAAGATGCTAATTGTGTACAGAGAAACACATGCCTGAAATAGTGGCACAGGGTCTAGCTGAGCCTTGGTCCTTCAGCTCACAACTTCAAGAAGTTTTCAAGCAAGCCAAGAAGACAGCAGAACCACAGCACAAACTACAGCAGATTACTTGCTTAAAGCTGCAACAGGCAGAAGTAAGACTTAAATGAGGCACCCTCCCTTGAGCAATTAGAAGCATGAGTGATAAGGAAAAAAATACCTAAGACATACACACTGAAAGATTTAAACATTTTTTAATTACTCTTTCAATTTACATTAATTTCATCCATTTTCAAACCAACTCTCAGCTGTTAGACTACCAAGCAATGCCACCTAGCGATGCTAGTTGAAAAAAATCATGCTCTATTCTTTGTTCAAAAGGTTCACTCTCGCAAAACTTTTATTAGTGGAACTACAGTATCAAGAGATGTGAATTTTTCAGCACCTATGAGCATTTTCGAACCTGCAGCATTAACTTAGCAAAAAGGTCTGAACCGTTTTAGTTACCCTGAAGCGATTTGCGGAACTGACAACACAGAAAGAGAGCTGGGTTAATCACATGAGAATTTAAACATGCACACCATGTAGTGTTGAAATGATATAGGGACACAGTGCAAAGCCCAATAAATGACCTTCCAGATTTGGAAAGAGCTACAGATAGTATTGGTATGATGAAATATTTTACCTAATTTCAGAAAATTTCTGTTTGCGTGTGTAAAATACTTGCTTAAAAAAATGTTACCCCAGCCTTACAATTTCAAGGGAGAAGAAACCCTGTGCAGGTTTAAACTTCCTTCTTTGAGAGGTGGAACCAGTCAGTCATCTGCTGGTGATAGCTGTGAGCTGTAATTAGCTTCTGCTAGAAATTGCCAGCAGATGCAACTAGAAGTTTAAATCAATTGGCTCTGCTTCCTCCTTACAAGAAAACTGGCGTTTCAGGACTGCATTCCATCGTGATGCATCTAAGAAACCCAAGCCAATTTGACAAGAAAGGGAAGTGTCCCTTTTCCTGGCCTGCTTTAACCCTGAACTCACTGCATGTTCCTGCAGAGGATGTATCATTTTTTCTTTTCTTTTTTCTTTTTTTTTATTCCCCAGAGAAAGTAACTATGATTATAAAACAAATACTTCACTGGAAAAAAGCCAGTGTTCAACCCCAATTATTTACACTTCACAGCTGTGCAGATGGGAGAGGGAGAAGATACAAAAAGTTAGAAACAGTGAACAAAGGCAACATGGTGAAAAGTCAAGCAAAACCCTGAAGTACCAGTTCTGCAGCTGGTCCACACTCACCCCAAACACCATCAGCTCATGACAGTTCTGCATTTTGGCTGCACCATACTGCACCTTTCAACAGTTCCACAGCACATGCTGCACAGGCACTTGCTCTCACCCTGCTCTGCTGCACACCCTGCTTTCCACCAGTTTTCTGCATTTGATCAACATTTCATTATTTCAACATTCAGGGCTTGATGAGCCTGTAGTGGTGTACAGGCTGTGTGTTCTTGTGATGTGTCCTGGGTATGTCCTCCTTCATATCCTTTGTCAAGCTGTGAATGTTCAGTCATGACGAGTAAGTGGTATCACTGCTTTGCCAGCTTTGTATAAGCTTTGATGGGATTTAACTTCTTGTATCTAATTCGAAGGCATACCTGAAGACCTTGAACAGTAAAGAAACTTCACTTCCCCAAGGCCACCACTAATTTGCAATGACCATGTAAGCAAGTGTTTTTCAATGAGATGGTATCTATTAACCGGCTGTTGTAACTGCTCCTCAGAAATAACGACTTCTTAACAAATCATGTAAACATCTCCCTCAGGGAATGCCCAAAGCCTGCACATCAATGGCACACATGCACACCTGCCTTATCAAACCAAGTGGCACACAAAGAGTAAGGATTTCTGTCAGGCTGCCTTTCACTACTACAAAACTTAGCTGATGGTGTCTTCAGACTCAGCAGAAAGTAATGTGATTTGAGATATATAATAAACTCACATGCAAAACTAATACTAAATACAGCACTTACACAAAAGCTTAATGGAACAAGGAGGAGTTTAGTCAAGCAGAAACTTCAGCGTGGCAAAATGGCCTTTTTTTTTACACTAGATAAACTGGTCACATCGAAAACTACTAGAATTATGCAGATCTAGCTACAACAAAGTAATCCTAGCAACTGTTTTGATGCATTTCCTGAAGAGACATGCAGTGACAGCACAGCAGAACTGCCACAGCCACTCTCACTCCAGCTGCCCCATATATGTACAACTTTCTCCTAAATATCTTTTAATACTCACTTTGTAACCCTACTTAAACAGGTCAGCTTCTCGAAAAGGTATGTGGGGGTGTTATTTACCAGAATTTTTCTATCAACCAGAAAAAACATACATGCACACACTTGAGTATATTATTCTCACACAATATAAGATTTTTCAGAAAGTGGGTTTAAGAGCACTCTTAACAATTTTATTTCCTTTTTAAAAATCCCATTTTCATGCTAGATGGCTAGCATGCTAGATGGCTTTAGCTAGATGGGATCTTTTCCCCTCCAATTATTAAGAAGAAAAAATCCTGTAGATCTAATCCTGCCTCCAGGATATCTTGTTCTTTCTCTTTTTTTAAAGCTAACCCCTAATTATAAATTTAGTGTTTTGCACAAAAGTGGGATCTTTCTTAAGCTGTCTTCTGTTCTGCTGTCCTTTGAACTGCAAAGCTGTTTCCCAAGACTTTTATCATGTCTTTCTTGTTAAACAGTTATTCTTCCTATTAAACAAGCAATAGAACAAATCCTGGTTTCCTCTTTAAGCAGTGGAAAAGCAAAGTTTCAGCCAACAAATCTACATAGCCAAGAATGTTAGCTAATGTACCTTCATTGCTTTCAAGGCTAAAGTAAGTTTGCACCACATAGGAATCTCATTCAGGAGCTGAAACTCTCAAAGACATATGCTCTTCAGTGAGAAAGTGAGCAAGAGATTAATATCTGTACAAAGAGGAGCAGGGAAAACTAGGCTCATACTTGCCCAAGCACTGAAGTGCTGTGGAGTGCTTAGCCCTCTAATACCCTGGTTTCACACAGCCTGGCTCCATCCCCTGGGTGGTGTGGGGCAGTAGGACACAGATCAGCAGTCCAGCTGTGCCCCAGGTCTTATCCTGATGGGAAGCAGGCAGCTGCCAAACAGAACATGCTGCGTACAGCACCTGCATCGTTCTCTGCCTCTCTAAGACACCATTCACTCAAAACCGAACATCATCCTCACCCAAAGTATCTATTTGGGCAGAAATACAGCTCATAGGCTTTGCTACTCCCATTGAGATCTCAGCTCGGTTTCTGTATGTTTGTTCTTGTCTAAAGGGCAGAACAAAGAGAATATTTGGCTTTTAAAATGCCTTGGAAACCGCAAATGAAAAATTGCATGAGAAGTTACAGCTTTAATTATATCTCTCAAGGGGACAAGATAGCATTTTTGTGTCCCCATCTTGTCTTCTCTCTGCCCTGGAAATTCATAAGATGATTGGAGGTACAAATGTTTGTATTTGTAGGGGGGAAAAACTACCTACATTACATCCTCAGCAGATCATGTAAATAACAGGAGATAAAGTCTCACAGAATTAGTTTACATTTGAAACATTTTCAAAATATTGTTTTAGCTGGGTATAATAGACCACCATAAGATGTGACACACAGCAAACACAGGGCTGCAATTACACAGCTGGCAAACAGCCAGGACGAGATAAAGGCCCAGGCTGTCACTTGCTAGACAATATATATGGCTATTTTGGCAGCCAAAAACGAACGTGATAATTGAGCCATGACACATTAAAAAGGCACACAATTTCCAAGGAAGGAGTTCCTGAGCACTAAACAGGGAGCATCTATAGTGTGCTTACAGAGAATCAAGATTTATGAGTAATAACGAGATAGGACTGATGACAACTGAGTGGTGCAAAGCCAACCTTGTTTCACGCATGGCACCAGTGTATGCAGTTATATATCACAAAAATACATGAGTGAGGCCCACAGTGGCCATCAGAAACAACAGGAATCTGAGGAGTCTGTGGCACTGTCTTAAACTGTTTCTCTGCATATTTTTTATATTAATAAGGATTTTATACAGTAGTATTTTTATCTCCAGAAATTACAGTGCACTCGATTTGACTTCCAACATCGGGAAAAGCCACACAATTCCATTTTAAAATAAAAATATATAGTAATGCATGAAGAGTAAATAACTCTTCCGAATCATACTTTTGCTGTAAAGAAAAATGACTGTTTTAAGACACGAAGAACCTTAACACTGACAGCAGTAGCTGTTTGGAAGACAAAGTCCAGGAGCTTTTCTAGTGTTTCACTGCATGTTTTATTAAATAACCTAAGGACACAACAAACAAACAAACGTAGCAAATGAAGACACGGTTTTAAGTTAACACCCAACAGCTATATAAAGCCTCCTATAAATGCGCTTCATCAAATTAACATGCTGACATCAATTGCATTTCCTTCTTCAGTAAAGGACTTGAAAGTCTATACACTGTCAACCCCCAGTCCATTCATTCACTAACCTACCACAAAGTGTAGGTACTTCATGACATAAAATTATGCTTATATAAAAGGAGGCTAAATTTAGGCTCTGTAATAGGAAAATCCCTATGAAGAGTTTACCTCCTAATCTTATTCTAAACTTAACCACATTAAAGATGTATTCAAATAAAGAAATTGCATGTGTAGGTTCCCCAACCAAAAGTTGCAGTGCATCAAGAGAGCTTAAAAAAATTGTGAAAACCCACCGGTAGGTCCACTAGCACCAGGGATATCCTGAAGACAATTGCACAGTTCTCCATAATGGCAATATCAATGAAACAGAACTGACTCTGGTGATAACAGCAAAAGTTTTAGAAATGATCCCCCGCACTAAGCATCAAAGAAATTGGGGAAAAAAAAATTAGAGACATTAAGTCAGAGTCCCTTCAATGTAACTTAATTTCTTTTATCAAACCGAAGTATCAAAGTGCTCTAAACCATGAAGATTTCCCCAGAACAAACTCCCCACCCATCTCAAACTCCCAACAGTGACTTCATATCCAACAACCAGAGCAAACTGGCATTGCCATACTGGGCCAAAATGAAGAATCAGCATCAATACTAAAACCAGTACAACTGCAATAATTACATAATCTACTTCTACAAAATTATCTTTAATGGCTGTGATAGTAACTTCATTAAGTGTCAGTAAAGGAAATGAAAAAACTTAAAGATGAGGTCAGAACATGCACTTCTGGCTGCTTCCTCAGGAGGTGCATCAAATATGTTATTCCTGTCCAAGGAACAGTGGAATCCTGAGGGTAGCTGTTATGCAGCCCCAAAAAGAAAAATGAAATCATGACACGCATTCTTCTGACCCACAAATTAGAAGAAGCAAAAGGAAGTAATAGAAAGAATAAATTAGTTGACCCTCATCTGAAAATTTCATACTATTGCATGCATAAATGGCATATTATATTAGTGAAATATATTAAAGTATAGTCTTTATTTTTTTTTTGGTCCCCAATACTTCAGCAGACACACGGGCATATTATTCCATAGGCTCTGCCAAGTGATGTTTAGTGGCAGCTGAAACAGGGCCAATTCACTCTCCCTCCAGAAAAGCATTTAAACACACACACGTTTCCCAGAAAATGCAAGAAAAGTGTGCTTTTTCTGACTCATGGCCACAAAGCAGAAAGGCAGTAATTAAAAAAGTAGAAACAAAAAAAGAATGAAGATAAATAAGTCCCAGTTAATTAATATAGCTCATAAACTTGCCCCTTGCCCAAACATCCTATGAAATCTCACAGATCTTGTATCCAGCCTGCTTGTGAACAGGCAGTTATGAAAAGAGTTTCATGGAATTAAATTGCAATCAAAAAGTAAACTTTCATATTGATTAGGAGAAAGCGTGTTGGAAAACTGTTTTAGGAAAACAAACAAACATTAGTAGCTTTGCAGTATGAGAACATTCAAGGACTGTGAATAAAACTGTCTCAGGTAGAAAAGGAAAGACTGAGTAACAGATGAAGAGGAACACTACAGGTAGGTAGGTTATTTACACTTACTAGGGAAGCAGGGATTGTTTCTCACTATGGCTACTTTAACTCCAATCAACCTTTGGCCACTAATAATCAGCTGTAATTGCAAAAGAAAATTTGGAAATACAAGGAATTACTGGAAAAGTTTTTAATCTTCTGCTCCATAAGGCAGTAGCTGTAAAAAGGTATGTCCCAGTATAATGCAGAGCACTAATCCTCCCCACAAAGCAGAATACCCTGGAGTAGATAATAACATTCTCTGCAAAGTAAATCCTCTCTTTATTTATACTCTGGCATGGTTACCCAGTATTTACATTTATTCAATAAGCCAAAAAATTACTCAGACTTATTTTTTCTTTATATTTCACTTTTAGAAAAACAGCAAAGCTCTGAGCACCTGGACCATAATTAAATCTATAATTCATCCAGCAGCATGAAGACTAATACACAAATTAACTCCACCTGCCAGAAGAATTAATAATACTGAGAACAACTTATTGCAGATTCCAAAAATGAGAACAGAAAGGTTTTATATAAAGCTTCCGTCTTTCAAACTTCCCTTTAGAAAATCTTTTTCCCCAAATTTCTATTCCAGTGGTGATCCACACTCCAACATAAAACTTTAGAGGCTAGAAAAAAAATCAGAGAATACTGCCAGATTGAGAGGCACAGTATCCATTACACAGTCACTTTGAGTCACGCTACAGGCAGAGCACGGCTACACCACTGGCACACTGGGCCAACACTGCTCCTCACCCAGAGAAAGAGGTGCCCGGGGTTAGTGCTGTGCTGTTGGCTCTGGAGCAGAGCCAGGCACCCCAGAAACATGTTCACTCCTAATGGAATTTTCAGCCTCTTGAGACCACAAACTGCAGCTGGTGCAGTTTCAAAAAGCACCCAAGATATTGCAGTTTATCCACCCACCGTAAGACAGAACAGCACAAAGGTGTGTTTCTCTGTCCTGTTCTGCACTGTTTGACGGTCCTGCTCTGCACACAGACCAGATAAAAGCCAGGCTTGCCCCAGCTTAGTAGTTACACACTCCAGCAGTGCCAGGATGACTCATGGTGCTTTGCACTCTGCCGGGTGACTTTGAACCGAACAGAGATGTTGCATATGGAAAGTACGAGCCGATGCTGTTCATCAAGCAGTCACTGCTTATGGCACCTACTGCAAAACTAACCGGAACTGACCCCTCGGTTTTGTGATTGGCGAGCAACTTCGGAAACAGATAAGAGAATTACTTTCAGAAATAACATTCACTGCACTGCATGGACTGCTCACTGCACAATTCAGTGCTGCCTTTTTTTTTCCTTCAGGCTTCAAAAGCCCATGGTTCTTTCAAAGTTAACAAATATGGAATGCTTCTGGGCACAAATGGATTTGGACTAAGACCTGGAGCAATACGGTCTCTCATAATTACCTCTTCTTCACACACTTTCAAGAAGGAGAAAACTGATGTTTCTGTTGGTGCAGCAGTATTTTTTCAAACAGCACTCTTATCATCCCACCTCCTGAAACCAGCTGCTATCACACTGGTGGGCACGTGCCATCTTAACTGGAAAGCTGCCCAGCCTGGATGGATGATTTTAGAGAAGAGGCATCCAGCTTATCTCAGGTGTAGGAAGAGCTGTGCTCACCATCATTCCTGTCTCCTTACTCCCATGTTTGAAAACAAAAAGAGAGTGCAAGCACAGCTGAGTCTGACAAGCCAGATAAGAGATTTTATTGACAATTACTTTAAGGTAAGACTCTGAATACAGGAATAAAGAAAAATTAAGCACACTAACTTGCATTTGTCAGAAAACAAAGCAGATTTACCAAAATCTCTCTTACAGTCCTGCCTGAATGAAAAGTAGGCAGTAGTCATCTACAACACAAACATCAACCACAGCCTGCAGATTAATTCAAAGGCAATGCAAACAGCCTAAATAGCATCCAGCAGGATGAGAAGTCACATTTATTCAATGAATGACAGAATCCTGTACTTAAGCAGCCTGCAGAGGTTACAGGTACTCCTTAGTTAGAGGGGAATGACCAGCCACAGTGCTCCCACCCTGCTGGGATTTGGGCTGTATTAGTTGGCAGCACCATATCAGGGAGCTCAAAAACGTGATGTGCCCACAGCCATGTGAACCAAGCAGCCGAGAAATCCAGAAAACTCAGTCCCAAGTTCAAAGATTTATTCTTCCAGCCTAGCTATTTGCAAGGACAAATTAATTCTGGTTTACAACTTCTAGGTTAGCAAAGCTCTCTCTGTTTCAGACTATGGAACTCCCCCCAGTGCTTAAATGGGATATGGACCCATGGAATTCCAAATTTTCAAATAAAGTCTCAATTTGAGGGTTAAAATGTCACCACATAATTGTTTCATTAGTAATCAGCTAATAGAAGCAGCCAGGAAACACATTTGATCCATTCCACAACCCCTCTGCCTAACTCAATGCTTCACGTCCTTTAACTTTGCTCATCAAGTGCCATTCCAGGTACAAGCACATGCAAGGTGCAAAATTAACCACATTCCATGAAAAACAGAAGGTGACACCATGCAGAATTTAAATAAATAAATAAATGAAATTTTACATCTGCTTCTCCAGCATTTGAACTATGCTGGAGTGCAGTGACAGACCTGCAGAGACTGGGATATGGCTGGTGTAGGGCACAGCACCAACATGGTCCACAGGACCTCTGCACTCACTGCCTGGAACAAAGTCCTGAGCCAGAAAACCTCCACAACCCAAACAAGACACAGGTTGTTGCAACCATTTCCCCTTAGGAAAGGGATAGAGATAAATTTTGAGGAGAAAACACACAATAACTGTATTAACTGTATTAACTGTATTTGTGAAAACACACAATAACTGTATTAACAAGCCAATAGTAAAGAACTTTGTCACTGCTTCTGAAGGGATAGAAGGATAAAGGGGAGGAAGGTTAGATAAAGGAGAAGAAACCTTTTCCATCTCTCCAGCCAATAACTGCCTAATGGAAAGGGCCTAAAATAGCAACCCTTCTAATTGTTAAAAAAGAAAAACCCACAAACTTTGGGATTTTTCCCCTCAATATTCTAATACCATTTTAAAAAATATACTATTGAAAACACCCGTAATGTATTTTGTAACAACAACTTCAGTGTTATAAACTCATGGCTCCACAGAAAAAGCTCAAAATATTTCACAGGTGATACTTTTATAACTTGGTATCAACTTGCAGAACCAGCTCCTCCTTTTCAATTCCATTAGAACACTACAGAGAACAGTAAGGATCACCATTGCACAGTGCCAGGTCAAATATGGTTTATTAGACCTTCAACCAATAATTATTTCTAGTTTTATCTAGGCATTGTATGTAAAACACAGAAAAATCACACAAAAGACAAAAAGTGCAATTCACAGGAAGTAACAGTTCCCAGTTCCTTCTCCCCAAATCAGAACTATCGAAGTCTAATTCTGTACAGAAAGAAAACAAAGCGATAGCAGAACATTTATCTGAGTAGTACAGCTCACATCTCTCTCTATTTCCTCCACCCCTGACCCCACCTTCACTAATTTCTAGTAAGGCACACTGGGCATTGTATGGGAACTTTGCCCAGAATGTCCTTTATATCTGTGAGAACCATACAGTGCTCAGCCTACAATAGCTGGTTTAGTATCAATAACTGCTACCGTTTGTTTGCCTTCGAACTGATAAGAAATTATTTTGCTTCTTCTATTCCTAAAACAAAAAAATCCAAGCAGGCTTAACGAAAAACAAAGACTTTAAATAATGGTAGTCTGCTGTATTACCATGAAAAATAAATAAGCCACCCAAAACACTTTAAAGTAAAATGCTTTCACTGTATTTGTTTTCAGAGAAACTTAAAAGTAACTGATTTCTCCACATATTGATCTATTTAAGGCTTGCTGCTCTGTATTATCAAACAAATCACTGCTCTGTTTTGATGATGTCCCTTTCACTTCCATAACTTGGGGTTGTTTTTTTTTAAACTAAGTTGTAGTGTGTTTGTTCTGGCATAAGTAAGGACACAACCTGGAATTCTGGCCTTCAGTAACTTCAAAAAAAAAAAAAAGAAGCAGCAGCAAACCAAACTCAAAATACAAGGCAGCCAGGTTGCTGCTACTGCAATTCTTCACACTACCCTATCAAGCCAAGCACTGTGGAGGAACAGGAACATGACCTAGGCACTACCTGACTGTATAAAACTTGTATGGGTATCATACAAAATACATTCTCCAGACAAGCAAACACTTTTGCAGCCATAGGCTGTGCTTCAAAAAGTTTGTCACGAGAAGATCACCCTCTCAGATTTGAGTAATGTTTAATCATGCTTCTAGAATTGTAGGTTGTATGGTATTTCTACCTTTTGCAGAACTTTGCTACATCACTCAAACTATGCTTAATATGCAGTAGATTGTGCTGCATAACTTAGATCATTTAGATTTGCTTCCAAGGGAATATAGTCCTTTTTACAGTGTTCAGTGCAAGTGATTTAATCTCTGAAGACCTCCATTTGCTTTAGCTTTATAGATATTAAACCAAAATGCATTTCCACCCCCCTCAAGTTTCTTAAGTTGAAAACTTTAAACAGAAAATCTGGCATTTGCATAAGGGTGCTGATTTACTGGACTCTCAAGGAGTCTGTAGAGGGAGATGTTGCTAAATCTGCAATGTCCCACTAACAGCTTCTGCCATTGATATTCTTGAAGCAGCTACAGATAAGCTTTGGGTACCTATGAACAAGTTAGGATGAGCACGGATGCACAATGACAACACAGAGCTGTGTGTCAACTAACCATCCCTGCACCACTTCACTTATCCCTCAGATCCTCCAGCCTGGATGAAATCTCTGATGCTAAGGTACCAGGAGGAAGGACAAACACTAGCTAAAGTATGAGCAAACCCCAGGCACTGACTGCACAGTAGACAAGTCCTTGTTTGTCAGGAAAGGTGTATCAGGGAGGAATCTGCCCAGTGTCTGCTACAGTAGCTGCAGCTTCACAGCAAGAATCTCCATCAGCTGAACTTATCTCCTATCCCACAGCTACTGATCTATTGTTACACTTTTCCCGCCCCCAAAAACTCACTCTGCTCAAAGCATTTACAGTGTAAATGCTTTACTGAAATCGAAAACAAAAATAGCTTGCTGCTGCTAACCTTCCCTTACAGAAAGGAAAACAACCATGTTTCTCTTGGTTGTTTGTTTTACATTTGTCCAATGAAATCTGACCAGCTGATGCTCTACCGATTTACTCTGTCTTCAACATTTTGGTGACTTACATGTCTAGGCTTCAGAGTGAAGTGATAACCTGAGTTCAAACCACAACCACCTCACTCAAGCTCAATGAACAGACCTGCCAGGACTAAGAACCTCTGGCTTTCAGCACCCTGTACTGCTAATCCAGTCACGGGGTGGCTGCAGTGCTGAGCTACCTTTGCTCCAGCTGTGTTAATCGAGCTTCCCAAAGGCAGGCTGTCTTCGCACGGAATGTGCACTTGATTTGATTACCGATTTCCAGCCCTGCCCCTGACGGTTTCTGGCAAGGGAGGAACTCACCTCCAAGACAATTGCGTTGTGAATCCCTGAGGCTGGCCTCTAGCTTTGCCGTCTGTTCTTTGACTTTGTTGGCCACCTTCCCAGCGCCTGCACCCTTCTGCATGCCTCAGAGAGGAACTACTGAAGTTTATAGCAGCATTAACTCATCAGCTGGAAACCTGCCAGGCTGCTTACATTTTCACTACAATCGTCTGAGCCCTGATTCCAGAGGGTGCTTCAAGACAGGATCCATGGTCAGAGGCAGTAAGTCATACAACAGTTTTCCTGATGTGCTTGGATCCATTTGGAGTGCTGTACACAGACACACTAGGGCTTATATATGTACTGCAAACTGCCTCTAGGAAGGGAAAAAATGTCCCTTGATTTTGTTTAGCTCAGTGTTTCAGGTACTTATGTGTCTGTGGAACAAAAGCAGAGAATCCAAGTACAGAGCACATGAAGTACCAAAAATCAAGATCTACTGCACAACTGGTGCTATTTATTTCTCAGAAGGTGATACACCTCTGGAGAACCAATGACATGTGTCTAGTTGATTTCTAGTTAGCAGAATGTGACAACTTTGTGCAATGAAAGTAGGACTGGACCCAAAATCAAAATGAAGTCAAAACTGGGAGGAGGGGGGAGAGAATAATAACTCGGCCAAAAAATTGCAAGACATTTCTTTTTTTTAACTGACAACAAGACAAAATCTGTACACTTCCAGTGACTTTTTAATAAATGCTGTTGCTGCTTGGAATCAAAGAAACTATATACTTTCCAGTACAATTATACACAAAATCCTGACTAAAATACAGTTTTTTAAATGAGGGGAAAAATCACTTCCCAGTGAGCTTTCCTTTAACATTATCATTTAAATCTCGTATCAGGGATAGTTTGATCAAACTGGTTTTAAGAGGTCACTTAGTCCATTTCCTGCTTAAAGGTAGAATCAACTGTATCTAAACTGCTCCTGTCAGTCATTTGTCTAAACTTTGCTCTTAAAACCTCTGGTGATGCAGATGCAGCCCGCCCTTTTGCATGCTATCTTTATAGCCAGGTACCTGTCACATATAAATTAGGCCTCTGTTACAGCAATTTAACTTGCTCTCTGTAACCACCAACTCTGGATTAGCAACAGTTGCATTATTTCCTTTGCAGCAACTTTCTTCTATATCCAAAGATCTTTTTCTTTCTTTCTTCCATTCTTCAAAGTGCATGATCCTAGAGTTGCTACACCTTTTTTGAAGAGCTGCTCCTCATCCAGCCTTTCTTTCCCCATGGATTTGTGTAGCTGATTATGCCTACTAAAGTGCTGTGCCTTGCAGTTCTCATTATTAAATTACCTAGTATTTTTGAGGTCACTTCCTATATTCGCCCACATCACTTTGCATTCTAGTCCTGTCCTCCTATGTGCCTACAACCCCTTCCTCCCTACTGTCAACTGCTAGTGCAGTATTTATATGCTCTAGTCTAGTATTCTTGTCAATAATGAAAACACCAATTGCTAAGGGCTGCAGGATGGTCCTCTACAGACCCTCTCTACACACTCTTTCAGCCTGAAAGTGAGTCACCAGTAACTACAGGTCACCGTGGTGTTTCCTCAATGAAATCTTTCCCCTGATTTGATTCTGAAAATGATGCTTTCAATGGTAGTTTCAACACTGTCAACTAAATCTGTATCTGAGTTTCTAAAAGATCTGGCCAGTCTGTTTTTGTAGTAAGCCCTATAAAACTAACAACTGCTTCAGCCACAGTTCTGAACTAGCTAACAGTATAGTGCACTCTCTGCACAGGGAAAATTAACCCAAATTAACGCAAGCAGGCTAGGACTCGTTTATCACTAGCAGTTCCTGGCTCAAACTAAGGCATCATTTTAAAGTAACAGCATCATTCTTGGCTACCTTAATGGTATAGGTGCTTCTGTCTGAGATGGCAGCTGGATATCCCTGCTCCTGCCTACTTAGCCCTGAACTCAGAAAACATGCTAGAGGAATTTTCATCATGTCTGTATTACCTGTCTCGAAATGTTCCACATCTAAGCAAACCCGAGTTACACCAGCTCCAGGAAATATCCACACATCAGTTTTACAGGAAGTCGTCAGGCAATTTTAAATAAAGTTTTAATGTAGTTTAGCTAATTCTCTTGTATTTGCACTTTGTTAATTTGAATTAAAAGTAGGTGTCCCAAGCCTGTAATAGTAAAGAAACTGATACACAGAGACAAGTGTCTCTGTTTTGCGAGTGTCTCTGTTCTCTATTGCAAGGGAAAGATTGTACTAGGATCTTGCCACACATACTGCTTATTACAAACTAAATACATATATATATATATATACACACACGGTATGTTTCAGTCAGTTTTATCACAGAGCCTGAAGAGCCTTTGTACAGTTATACAAATGGATATTCAAAAAGCAGATTTGTCTTTAAATCTAAGGACACATTACTTGGTAATTTTTTACAAACTTTTGAACAACAATGCTTAAAGAACAGTTTAAAAACTGGTCTGTCAGGCTTTTCTATTATTTCCAGATAAAACTTAGACATAATGAGCATCATTTCTTTACCACAGTAGCTGAATGAAAACTGTTTGAACTATTTCCACAACTCTAGAGTAGACAGAAAACCACAGATTTTTTTTTCATTTTGACAGAAGTGCTAATGAAAACTAGTGAAATATCTATATGACCTTTTGACTAACACACAGACATTCAGGAGCATGTAGGACTGCACTGTGGACACTGCTCACACAAGTGTCAAACCTGCAAATCTGCAGGCATGAAAACTTACTCCCATGAGTAGATATGTTGATTTGTGTTGCATAACCCTGTCTTAATTATGCCACTGAGAACACTTGCATGAGAAATTCACTCTGTGGGGGCTGATAAAAAACCCTTGGTTTATAGCTTGCAAGAGGTCAATACTAGCACAGAGGAAAAAAAAACTTGAGGCATTTTAAGTTAGCAGATCTGTCATAGCTCCTCAATTGAAATTATTTTAAATATTCTCACAATTTAAAACGTTCAGGAGTTACACAATCTTCCATTATTGCATTTTTTTAATAAAAGCATGTTAAATAACAGTACATGCTAGCTCTGCTTAACACTAAAACGTTTTACTGAAACGCCTTTCTAAATTTGCATCATCCCTGCTCTTTAAGCAGTTTCTCCGACTACTGACAAATACGGCAAAAGCCACTCTGCACACACAAAAAAAGTTGTTACTACAACTGGACAGAAATACAAAAATACCAGACTGTTGATCGCTGTGCTAAATTATACCACTCTTTCCCGCTCTGACCTAGACTACAGCCTTCTGCTAAGAAAGGGAGAGGCGAGAATGAGAATGGAAGAAAATGCTTAGGAGAAATAATTCTAGACAAATCAGAGCTGCCACCTGATAAACATAACTTTAAATCACTGTGAGCCACCAACTTACATTCAGCAAGTAACAATGAAAGAATTGCTTTAGAAGGAACTGCAGGACTATGTTCAGAGACGGACAATACTAAAAAGTAGAATTTCAAAATTCATTTGAGAGTTACTTCAAACATGTTCTTATGGGAGCTGTGAACCCTCTTCATTGTAGTTTTATAACTGCAAAATTCTGTATAGGCAAGGAAGTGTTAGAAAAAATCATATGGGTTTGTGTTCTCAGAGCCATTCTGCAAACTTCAGCTTTCTTTTCCTGTAGCATGCATTTATTGCACTCAGTGGTGAGAAAGTGCTGGGCATGGAGAGACAATAAAAAGCATAATGTGACAGAAAATACATTATCACATAGAGTTTGGGTGATTTTTTTAAATTTTGCTCATTCAGCTTCAGCACAGGCATTTTTGCAAATACTACTAACATAACTCTCTCTTACATAACTTAATAAACTTCTCCTTCCATAGGGAACCATTTAGTGTTCACAGTTGGGGTTTTCACTGCAGAGGAGAAACCAAGAAAAATTGATTATTTTTTTCTCTGTGAGACTCAGTATTTAAGAATATGAAGATATTTGCCCAACAAGAAATTAACAGAATAAACACAAAACCGAGGGACTGTCATTCATCTGAAAAGTCAACAGCCTGAGCGGAAAAAAAAAATAGTACATGTGAAGATTTGGGCACACACTTTGTGTGCTGTATAGAGGCCTGCGACTTGACTGCATGTAGAATATTCTTTCTCCTGATTTCACAAAAGCAAGAGAATGCCTGGCTTTGACAAAGGGGAGATGGAAACTTACTACATTTGAGAGACAAAGGAATGGATTGACTTATTCATATCCTTGTGTGTGTGGCAAAATGCTTTGTGTGAACAATGCCTACTCTGAGGGGATGGAGGAAAAATCCAGCAGAGTTCATTTGAATCACCTATTTAAACCGTTTAAGCAAACTTGGAGAATTTTTTTTTCTTTTTCCCCTCCTTGGGGAGCCTTACAGAGTAATCACATGAATCTGCTTCACTTTCTCACTGGAGTAGTCACCTCCCTGGCAGAAGTGGAGCAAACCACAGCTGTGCAGTAACATCTTCAACAGGCACAACTGTTTGCAGAGTAAACATTTGCCTATAACCTTACTGTAGACAGAGTATGTTAACAAAAGGAAGGCTTCTACCAGCTTAGCTGCGGCACCTTCCTCGCAAACATAAGGCTGCATTCGCTCAAATCCAGTGCTGCCTCTGCACGTGGAAGAGCTGCACCACCAGCACAATGGTTCACTGCTCCTCCTTATTTCAGACAGCTCAACTGAAAGAGCTTAAATTGCTGGTCTGAAGAATACCTTCACAATATTGCTTTAAATGCACACTGCAGTGCTTCCACGCTGATGGAATAACAACCACAGTAAGACAGTTACAAACATCTGGGTTCATGGGTCCATAACTAAACCAGTAATAGCATTCGTCTGCCAGGGTTTTGCAGGCATTCTTCTTTGTGTCAAACTCCAGACCATGAGGTTGGCAACACTTTGCAGCGTAGAATTAGCCCAAGATGTGGCAGTAACGAAAGGGACAAATGCAGTCCTCAGGAAGCAGAAGAATCCTGTATTAAAACAAAACTCCTACATGTCTGACTGCCAATTGTGCTTAGTACACATAGTTTGGAGTGTTATTTTAAAATAAGTAATTTTAAAATTACTCATAAATCATCAACCTAGTTGCAAGTCTAGGAGAGGCTACAAACAGCAAAATCATCAGCTGATACCTCTTGTAGTATTGCACAAGAAATCACATTAGTATATATTGGCATACAAGATTAAAGCCAATTGACAGAACAGGATATAAAATACTTAAATTCTCCCACTTGCCTGGGAAAGATGCAGCGTTCCAACTCAACTCTTTTTAAACCACATGAATTATGCCCTGAGTGGATACACTGAATTTGGTGTTTGCATTCATTTCTGACAAAGTTTACACTAAAGTGGATTTGTTGTAAAATGGGTTGTAAACTATAAACTAAGCTGACGCGAATGTTACTAAATTCAACTCCAAAAACTTTTCCGCGAAGATGAACAATGATTAATTTTGGAATGGAAATGAGGAAGAGTGAGCAAAGAAGACCGGGAGTACACATTTTTTGCTATTGTGGATCATCAGGGCAGCCAAGAACAGCTAAAAGAAGCTACAATCAATCACAGTACCCTGGGAATGGTCCCACTTGTGCCAGCCCTAAAATCCAGGAAGTATAGTGAGCGTTGGAGCCAGCAGTGTCCTGCTCAACCTGAGCTGCAGCCTCCAAGTTGAGCAGGTGAGAACAGCAGCCTCAGATATAACCTTAACTATAGAGCAGTGACCTCTGATCTAAACAGTTTTATGCTGTGAGCTGAAAATAGTTATTCCAGATATGTCAAACCTATTTAAGAGCATCTCTGCAGCCCAGATTTACCATTCACTACGTGCAAGACCTTTGCAACATTTTCCTGAGAATGTGTAACGGTGGGGTTTGGCACACTTCCACACCTTGAAGTACGTATAAGTGCTTGGCCATGGTTTGAAACTGAGCTGCCTAGGAGCAATAGGGCCAAGATCTTTTTAGCTTTGCTTTATGCTATTAAAAGCACAAAAGAAATTAAATACAGCACACTGCACCAAGTAGCACAGCTTTGAGTTAAGCAAGCAAAAGCAAGAAAAAATGGAATCAGATACCTGTGTCCTAAGTTTAGCTACGTGTCCTAGTGCTATGGTGCATGTTGGACAGTAACTGCCTTGTTTCAGTCTCTTCCTTTGGACAGGAGAAAACATGAGCAGAAAGCAGCACTTAATTTTCCTCCAACATCTTTAGTGGCCTAAGACTAAATTTTATTGGTTTGGATGTGTTATCTTTCTTGAAAATCACACTGAAATCACAGGAATTTAGTATTATTGCATGTTAAGGAGTAAAGCTTAAAGATTTTAAGTTTTATACTTGGTACGGCCGAGATGCAGTTCGTATTCACTGATCACAAACACGACAGCATGATGCATAACAACGTGGTTTTTTCAACAGTTCATTGTCCAATTAACAGAATCAGAAATCAATCTTTCCTATTGAGACAGGCAAGCAAAAAATTACTATTTAGTCAGTTTTACTGTGCCTGTCATTCTGCTCTCCCAGTGCCTAAAACAGAAGTTAATGCGCAGCCCAGGCCTGCTCAGCACACCCAGGAATGGGGCTTTCTTGGGGCCCTGGTATTTTTATAAAACATATGTTACAGCAATAGCTGTGACTGTGGGAAAATTAACTGCTGGGGAAACCTACACCTCTTCTGCATGAGAATCACAGTGCAACCAGTCACTGTCATTTTAAAGTAGCTAAATTAGCCTAAGGTCACTCAGATGGGGTGACTCCACGGGCAGTTGCATTGGCAGGTGAGAAATGGCAGCAGACATCAGTGTTTAACATGATATGCGAGAGCTCAACATAATCTTCAGTATTTCTACTGTAAAAGTAGAAAGTTAAAGTAACATTTAATGTTTTATATGTATTAAAATACATTATTGTATTTTAAAAATTGTTACTTTTTTATTACTTATGTAACTGAGTAACCAGAAGGACTATCGATATCCAAGAGCATCAGTTGGCAGTTGTATTCTTGTGAAGCTTGAAACATGTGGACTGCAAATGATAAGGGTGTGCTCTAGAACCGCAGGACAAACAACTGTGCATGACAGTCTTTGGGAGAGCTTATTACACAAGGTTTTTATTTTTACAGCATATGTGAATATGCCCAAGTTATACAGGCTTTTAAATTTATTTTTTTTTTTACAAATTTACAAATTCTTCTTCTTTTACAAGAAATGTAATAAGTAGCATTCTGCTGCTTGTTGCATGATGAACAATGAAGAGGTGTCATATGCCTGCTGTGTCAGCCCATAGCCTAAGCTGTGCTACTACACCCTATAAGAAACTATGTTACAAGTGTCAACTGCTCTGCACAAAACACACAGCTGCATTTACCTCTTGATACCAGAAAGGCTCCCTCTAACAAGTCAATTTCAATGTAACACTAATCCTCTGGGCATTGAAATGCTGCTCAGATTGTTTCTCGTGAAAACCCCATGCTCTGTTACAGAAGTCTATTTCTCTTGTAAATATTTTTAATTTTGCAAAAGGTAAAAATGTACTCATCATAAAGTTGTTATTGAGTAAATCTGCTAAATTTCTCTTTAAAAATACCTACGGGGAATGGAAGCATTGACTTCCTCACTGGTAAAAAATAATATTTTCCCCTACACTCCGTAGGAGAGAAACTTGAATAATTTTAGACACATTGGGGGGTTTTCATCATTCTCAACAGCGTTCCTGGGCATCTGGTTGTACCAGCTCACAAGCAAAATGCTCTGCAATATTCTTGTGCTAATACGAGAGAAACATGCTTTTCCAAGGAGCTAAGTATCAGATGGTATTGGAGAATGTGAAGGTGGAAGCTTCTCTTTCTAAAAGCTGTAACTCTCTGTACCAGAAACCGCTACAATTATCTTTTTGGCAACTCTAAGGCAAAGTGTCAGTGTTCTATTTAATTTAAACACTTTCTCTCCTACTGTGCAGATCCACGTACAAAATACATGACCAACGCAGAACTAGATCCCAGTAATTTATTAAAAGTTATCTAAAGCAGTTACTTAAAACCAAACAAGAAACACTTCCCAAAAAAACCCTGCAAAAACAAACAAGCAAAAAACCAAGCCCAAAGGCAACAGATACTTGCTCTCTCAAAAAAGCTCACCTTCATTGAAGAAGGAGAGCCGATGACCCTGCATGCAAATACATCAGACTGCTATAGGCAATCCACAGCACAATCCTCAGGATAAAGCACCTTTACCACAAACTCAGTATAACAGTGCTCTGGTTAGTCCCTGCGCTCATGGATTAATGAGACAGAACAGCAGCTCACATTTTATCAAATTCACAAAATGTGCACCAAACCTTTCCGACTATTCAAAAGCCAAACGTTTCCAACATAAAATCAGAAAGCATTTCTAGTATTTTTTTAAAACATATACAAGGCTCACTGTTACACATGAGCTATTAAGATACCTTGCAGTCAGAAATCTTACTGAGATGCATCAAATAAAAGTAACATTATTTAAATGTAGCTTTACTGTAAATCTGAACACTGGATGCTCACAGCTAACGAGAATTTTTATGCACCCTTTAAACAAAAGTAAAACATACAAAGATTTAAAGAAATTAGCTAACTATGCTACTATTTAACTTTCCTACAGATCAAGTGCTCTGGTTCCCAACCGTCACTTTATTTAAGACCAAATCACTCAATCTTCCATGCTTAAAATTTCATTTTCTAAAACCTAACACAAGTGTCTCCCAAGTTGGGAACTTCCTTAAAAACAATCTCTATCAAGAGACTACAACTTTGACCAACCGACACATAAATTTAAAGGCAATACTTCAAGGCAATCTAACTGTTACACAACATACTAAGAGAAAGCATATAAAAATTACATACAGTTTTTTACTTCAGAATGGAATGGTAACTCTATAAACTTGGCACTCAAAAAGTCAGTGCAAACTACACAGAAACACTAAGTTGAAAGCTTCAGCATATTTTGAAGTTCATATAATTGTTTCACGAAGGCAGTGACCAGCTAACAACAAACTGAATACACTTTACTGCGTACATCAGTCACTAATGACTACACCTTCAACATGCAGACAAAATAGCAAACTTCAGTTTCAAACGTTTCCTATACTTACTCAATCTGCTGTACACAATTTTTGTCTAACAGTCACCAGTCATAAACACTAAGTTTCCCGTTTTCTAACCTGAGCCTATTAATCTCCTACCACCATCCACAATTTAAGAAGCCATTACATACCTGCAGTTAGGAGGAGGATCAAGGGTTATTTCAGCTAGCTCCTTCTGGATTCTGTTGGTGAAATGAGAACAGACACAAAGCATTTGAGATAGTCTATAGAATAAATCAGGGAATTACACTGCCCTCTACCACCATGCAGTTAAATGCAAGATTGGCTTTGCCTTCAGTAATGCTAACATGGCTGCTTCCTCTTTGTTCTCAGAGGCATAACCCAAATCCCACAGCTGAGAAACTTTGCAGCTTTTTTCCTGCTACACGCTGTGTGTAAACAGAACACTTACAATTGAGTTGGGTAGAAATGTCCCACAGGTATTCAGAAAAGTAACTCTTTTTCACATCCGAGCACTTTTTACCAGAGAGATTTTCTTTTCAAGCTAATATGCAAATGAGGCGGGGGGGAGCCTGCACGGGCAGATTTGACAATGACTTTAAACCAGCGTTACAGACCTGTGACTGAGGCTCGAGTGAACTGCACTGGCAGCAGACACACTCTTTTCACGATATTTTACCTACTACTTCACAGTGTGTTTAAAAAGCGGATTTGCAGCTCTGCCAGGCTGTCTCTGTTACTGGAACAATCTCTCTGGATCAACTTTGCTTGTCTCCACACCTTCTGCTGCCTTTCCTCCCCCAACCTTATACAGTAGCTTTATTTACATGACAAAAAGTGAGATAATAACTTGAAATAATCTGTGCTTAGCTTTACTCTATTACAACCACTCTCAGGGAGTTAAGATCTGGAAAACGAACATCAAAAACATCTTGTCAATTTAACATTTTAGTCAGGTACCTAAGGGGTGCAATTTCAAAAGACACATGTTAAACTGCTCTCAAAAATATCAAGTAAGACTTATCTTCACAAAGGGACCCATATGAACAATGCTGTGAGTTTCATGCAAATAGCAAGTGTTAAAACATGAGCTAACAGAAACTGCTTCGGATGTCCTTGCACTAGTACCAATAAGTTCAGTAAGCCCACTGAACTATCTCAGATGTATGGAATTAGACTTGCAACAATTAAGAGATATAAAGGCAAGACAGGAAAACTCAGTGTCAAAAGCCTGCATCTCAGACTTTTCAAATAAAGATAAGTAACAACAAATTACAAAGCCTACATAGTAGTTCCAGAACTTTTTTTTCTTTAACCAGTCCTATTTCAAAGGGTTTCTTCAACAAGCTCAAAAGTCATTAAAGCCACTCAGTCATTCTCTGCAACAATTTTGACACATTTCAGAAAGTATTTACTAAATTTAAGTCAAATACAAAGTATTTGTATTACTAGAGTGTTCCTAAAAGTCTGAACTACAGCATTCATGCTGAATAAGCAAAATTTGAAGGTACTACAGCTATTTTACAACTTTTCCTGCAACAGGATACTTATAAATGTTTGTAAAGAAAAGCAGCTCCAGGGAAAGGACTGAAAAGTTGTTTCATCTCCAAAGATCACTGGAATAAAGGGATTTAAAGTTTGCATATTTCATACAGCTGATCTTACGGAAAAATTACCAGAGTACACTTCCTGAGAGCCAGACTGCCAGTAACCTTACATGCCAATAACAATGCAACTAACAGAACTAAACAAGATCTCTGAAGATTCTCATATTTAAAGGTAGAGGCTACCTGTACAACCTTGTGGTTTAAATCCACAGATCCTAAGGGAGAAAACTCAGCTAAGTTTCTCCTGAAAAAACTGCAGAATGAACCCATTAGTTCAAGGTGTGTAAGACTCTCCAGCATATCAACATGAAAAGCGAGCCATGAGGCCCACATCAGCCACTGGGGTTTTGCGACTTCTGTAATTAGAGAGCATTGCCTGTCATCAGTCTACAGACTATAATAAAATACACCAGGAGGACTCCTCCCCATACCAGTCAGGCATGGAAATCTAACTCAGAAAAAGACAGCCAAAGCTAATGCTCTGTCTCGTGTTTTTGCAAATATAAAACACATTTAAGTGTCCACCCGCCCAGTAAGCCTGTAAGTTACCAAGTTCTGTAACAACTCTTCCATACACATATGACAAGTCTGTGTAATTGTTACCCCAACAAAGCTTGGATTAATGAAAACACTGCTTGGCAGGCTTCTGTACTACCAAAGTTGGTACTTCACTCCCCTTCGCATAACTTTACAAGAAGAACCGCGCTGCCCTGAAAAGTGCAATGCAAGTACTGTGACTCCAAATACTGTGCAGAAATACTACAGAATGTTTTACTCTCCCCTTACCTTTTTGCACTTGTAGATAGCTTAGCAGTAGTTTTGCTGGATAGTTTGGTGTTCTTCTTCTGCTGGGTGGCAGAGGGTTTTCGTTCTTCTTGCTCTTCAGGTTCAGGTGCAGGTGGATCCCTCTGATCAGCATCTGAACTACCACTGCTGGTACTTGGACTTTCATCATCTGACCTCTGCCTATCACTGGACATCGTGGGGAACTTTTTGGGGAAGGAAAAGAAAAGAGGCACAGTTAATACAACAGGCAGGACTCTCTCCTGTCACTCTCCAAGTTCCACTGACCATTGCCTATCACCAGACATCACAGGAAACTTTTTTGGGGAAGAAAAGAGGCAGAGTTCATACAACAGTCAGGACTCTCTTTTTCCATTCCCCAAATTCCAGAGAACAATTTGAATAGGTGTCAACTCAGTTTCAGTGAGAAATTAATCAAAATATACCTCTTTGTCTCATCCCCAACGGCTGCAGTTTGACAGCTACAAAGCAATATTTACACTTCGGAAAATACAGATATTTCCAATTTTTAAACCCACTCGCATTTTTTTCATACTTTAAACAATATGCCAATTGTCGACTTTGTTCTAAGGCATGAGACAGATTTAGCAGGGTACTTAGGCAATGAACATTAATAACTTATGACACATTGTAAATAACAGACCTCACTGAAAATGTTTTTTAAAAAGTCACTAATACCCTGTAAATATTTACACTGGAGCAGAGCATTTTATTGGGTCCAAACACCAGATCCCCCCCTCTCCCCCTCTCTCCGAGAAAATACATTGCCAGTAACACTTCGGTTGATTTCCGATGGAAATGTACACTTGCTCTGTGCATTTAAAGGTCTGGCGCGGGGGGGCTGGGGCGGGGGGAAACGGGGTTTGTTTTTTTGTTGGTGGTGGTGGTTTTTTTAGGAAGGGGACAAACCCCGCGATGCATTTAAAGCCACTGGGGCAGCAGCAGCCCCGGTTATTTACATGGCCAGCAGCGAGAACTGCATTTGGCCACCACAGAGCTGCCGGAGGGGGAAGAAGCATAATTCAAACTGCACCTTCTGCACAGCTCTCCCCTCCGCCGCTCCCCGCGCAGCTCCGCCAGGCAGACCGACATTTTTCCACCGATCGGGAAAGGCGGGGGTTGGGGGGGGGGGGGGGAGGGGGCTGCCCCGGCGGCCGGGGGGGCCGAGGAGGAGCGGCGGGAGCTGCGGCAGGGCTGGATCCAGGCGGCCGCCCGGCCGCGCTTTGTGGGGAGCGCCAGCCCGGCTGGGCTCGGCTGGGCTCGGCTCAGCTCGGCGGGCGGCGGCGGCGGCTCGCCCGGCCCCGCTCCGCACCGTGCGTGTGCACCAAGTGAGGCGTGAACTCGGGCCGGCCCCGCGCCCCCGGCCGCCGCCAGGCAGCGAGCGCCGAAAACAAGAACAAAGCTCCTCTACCAGCCCCCCCGCCTCCTCCCCGCCTCCCCCCACCGCGCTCGCCCAGCCGCCGCGGCGGCCGCCTCGCCCGCCGCTCCCTTACCTTCGCCGGCGTCCTGTCCCGCTGCTGGGTCGGAGGGGCGGGATGGCGGGGGGCCGGGCCGGGCCCGCGGCGCCCGAGGAGGGGACGGAGGCGGCCGGGGGGCTCTACGGCGGCGGCGGCGGCTCTGTGGCCGGGCAGTGTGGAACATTGAGAGCCGGAGCAGGGGGGGACGGGGGGAGGCGCGGTGCGGCCCCGCGGCCGGCGGGTGGCGCTGGCGAGCCCCGCTCTGCGGCGCGGGCTCCCGCGGCGGGCCGGGGGGCCGGGGCGGGGGGCGGCGGGAGCGCGCGGCGGAGCGGGGGCGGGGAGGGGGCTCCGGCCGCCCCCGGGATCCCCCCGCCCCCGCCCGGCCCCCCCCGCCCGCCCGCGGCCGGCGGCGGAGCTCCCGGCGGGCGGGGGAGGGGAGAGGAGAGGGGGCGCTCGCTCCCGCCCGGCGGCCAACGGGGTGCGCGCAGGCGCGCTCCCGCCGGGGCCGGGGGCGCGCGTGCTCCGGGCCGGGCAAGGACAAAGCGGCGGCGGGGGGGGACGTTCGTCCCTCGACGGTCCGAGCTCGGCGCCTCCCGCAGAGCCCCGGTCCCGACGGGCTCCAGCCTCCAGCTCGCCGAGCCCTCCCGCGGGAATGGCCGCGGGCTTTGCCAGGCCAGTGCCCAGCCACGGCAAAGACCAGGGGCCGTGGGGTCTCCCCAACCCTTGGCCTTGTCAGCCGCCCCGCCTCACACCTCACACCTCACCTCGTGCTTTGCTCCTGGTGCCAGCACAGGGACACTCAAGAATGGGACAATTGGTGGTTTCTCACCCCGCCACCAAAAAATCCCTGCCCTTGGCACATTGTCACACGTGGGAGCTGAAGAAACACCAGCCGCCCTGCTGGGGTGCCTCACCACTCTAAACAGGAGTATTCGGCGTCAAAACCAGAGTTAGTTGTTCCATGAGCAGCCGCTGTGCCAAATCATAAATGTTTTAAAGAGGAAAGGGGATAATCGATAGTGGTTGTGGTAGGTGTCACAGGAAGGTGGTACAGGATAGAGATGTAGCTTGATTTCCATCCCATCATGAATGTGTGGTGCTGGTGTGCACTGCAACAGCTTCTCATGCCCTGTGCCCAGGCACACCATGTGCCCAGAGCAACCCACTAACTGAGGGAATATAAATATTCCAAACACTGCAACAAAATTTAGTTTTGTGAAAGAAGATCTGTAAAAAGTAGATGAGGTGGTGGATAACCGGAAAGGGTTAACAATTACTGTAAATGTTTGTGCAATTTACATGAAATCTCAAGGCTAACATTGCTGTCCAGTACAAGGGCTTTCACCTTGATGGCTTTTACCTCAAGGGCTTTCATTAGCAACAGCCTAATGACTTAAAACTACTGTGTTTTCTTAGCTTGTACAGGATCAAGGGGTCAGAGAGCATATATTATGCTCTAGAAGGAATAAACAACCGGTGTGTCAGGGAATACCCTTCTCCGGGTAGCTGAAGTTAGCTCAGTTGAAAACTATGCTGAAGATTTGGCAAGAGAATTGAATGATGTGATGTGGAGGAATACTGGAGGTTTGTTTGTTAAAGTAGGCTATAGAGAATTCCCAGATCACCACTACAGGCAATTTGCCCCTGAGGTATGCTGTAGAAAATTCCTAGCATAAACACTATCTGGCATGATGAGCAATCTGGGCATAATTAGTAAAAGGGAAGCATGGCAATATTCCTCCCCCCCCATTCTGTTGATGATGCTCAAGATGAAGCTTGCTGAGCTTTGAAAGTCAGGATTATTTAAAATTTTATTTTATTTCAGGTGAAAATTTGCAGTCATCCAAAAAAAAGTACTAGAAGAGTGTGCACTACAGAATGAAAGTAAGTAGACTGGTCAAGAGTTGCATACCACATCAGCTACTACATAACATGTAGTGTAGTTCTGTGGCTTTCAGGGTATAAAGTGAAAATTAAGAAAGCCCATTTAACAAAGCCTAATAGAAAAGCCAGCCTAGATTTTATTTTTTTCCCAGTCTTTTGTACTATATTAAAACAGATTTATTACAGCAACATGGATATACAGATATTTATTGGATTGAATAGTCATTTGACATCAGGTCTAGAGGATGACACTTTGTTCTTACTTTCCTTTGGTATGTTTGTTGTGTTGTCATCCACAGAAAGAATGCTGCACTGAGAGGTACAGTACAGTTTGAAGGAGAGGGAGAAATGGCAATTGTAATAGTCATTGTTACAAATCTACTCTCTCTACTTTTTCATATCCCTCATGATCTGACTTCAGTGTAATTTTAACTGATGTACCCATCATGAATGCTTTTCTCTGTCAGTTTATCGGGTGCTCAAGTTTGGAAGTGCTGCTGGCATTGTAAACTGCAGTCTTCCTAAGGAAGTCCTGGGCACTCAGAGTGAGGCCTACGTTTTTTTCCCCACTCACTTGCCTTTGTTGTTTGTGTTTTGTTGCTGTTGTGTTCTCTGAGTTTGTTTTTTTTAAGGAGCCCTGCTTGCAAAGGTGGTCAGAAGCTCAATGCCATTTTGAGTCTGTCTCCATCCCTGCTCTGTCAGAGCACAGTTTCTGGTAGCACACAGAGGTTTAACAGCTGCCTTGGGCTGCACAGACATCTGAAAATATTTTTCTAGGTTTAGGAATTCACAGTTCAGTCTCCTCCATCTGACTTGAAGTTCTTAGATAGCAAACAAGGTAATGCCTGGGAATAGAACTAGGGTGAAAGGCATTTTCTGCTTCTCAGAAGAAAACCGTGAGGGATAGAAAAGTCATTGCTTGGTCTCCTTGCCCCAATCCTTTCAAGGGTGTACAGATGGTAAAATAAGGCCAGCATACATTTTTCATGATTAAGAGCTGCTCCACTGAAAATACTACTTAATGTTTACAGTTGTATACTTCATCTTCTTTATCACAAAATCATTGTCTCCTGCAGTAAATACATCTTCACCTAGGAATGCATCTCTCTGTTTTATGTGTGTTCCCATTCCAGGTTGTGTTAAAGCCCCTGTTGGAGCCCTACTGCAGTGCCACAGATAGATGAGCACAGGCTGCAGAATCAGGAAATGAATACAATTTTTTTTTTTTTTTTTTTTTTTTTCAAAAAAGTAGATGGGGTAAAATTTAGATTGTGTTTTTATTAGTAATTAGTGTTATAGTAGCAAGTCACAGTAGCAAGTAGTACTCCTTGTAACGTAGATCTTGTACAAATATCCAGCATGTCTTTTCCCAAGATAATTAAAAGTTTTAACAGAGTGCTAGGAAAGTAGATTAGGCAAAAAACTTGGGCCAGGAAGAGATGTAGTGACTTACAGAAGTGAGTACAGGAAGCCTGCTACAAAGTCGGTAGCTGCAGCTCATCCTATCATGCCTTAAACTTACAATCATCGCCATAAATGTGATTATTCTTACATTGTGATGCTGTGGATTCATTTGGGTTTATGAAGGAAAAATAAGTCCCTAAAGAACAATGTCCCTACTATGTTTCAATTAATTTGTGTCCTTAAGAATTTACAAGAACAGCAGAGAAATTAAGTCAGTGTGGCTGTGGACACCAACCATTAAGAAAACACCTCCCGGTCCCTTTTTCAGCTGGTGTTTAGCCCATCTGTTGGTTTTGTGTTGCCACCTTACAAATCCTGGCATGGGAATATGGTGGAGGAAGGATGGGGAGGGGGCTGGGGGGAAGAGATGAAGGCAAAAGCCAGAACGCTGCTGTGCTTCAGTTGTTCTTTTTTGAAGAACGATTTTTTGGAAGCTGCTATAGCTCAGCAATAGTGTTGAGACTGCGCTATTGCAGCCTATCACAATGCCTGGAACTTGGGATGCTTAGAGGAGTTTTCAGGATATTTTTACTTTCTCTGAATCCTTATGTGCTTGAATAAAGCCAGGAGGAGAATTTTACCAACTGTTTTTTAGCACAGGAGTTAGCTGTTTAGCCAGGGTTCTTTATAATGTTGAATAACTGCTGTATCTAAATCCATAGAAAAATACTTAGCGGGCACTAAAGCACTACAGATATTAATTAATCTTCATCGCAATCCTATGAAGTAAACAGTAAGTCCTACTGTTTGGTATACATTGTATTTGACAATTGTATTTTACACACTAAAAGACTAAATGGTCAGTTGGGTACTGGTTTTTAATGGGCGGATTGGTATTAAGCACTTAAAAACATAACAGGTAAATGCATGTTTTTGAAGGACAAAGTCATGTGGAAATGTTTGTATTTCAATGTTCCCAGGGAGTTCTTGTATTCTATTGTGTAAATTCTTTCCTTGTGTGTGGATTATTGATGCAAGAAAAAAACACGGTGGCCCCTTTGGAGTTCCTCTAGTCGTTCATACGAATCAAGTGTCTGTGCATGTCAAATGAGTATCAGTGCTTTAAAAAAAATCCATACTTTATTTTTTATTGAAGGCAGCTTGTGTTCACAAGCTTTTAACCTCTGTAATTTTCATTCTACTTGGAAAGCTGTAGGAAAAATGAGAAAAATTAAATAGAGGAAATTCAGGTGGGATTAGTCCATCTACTGGACAATAGTAATTCATATGTCATAAGGGTATTTCCCTCAATAAATAAGCATTATTTCACCTGCAAGCAATGTCACAAAGAGAATTTTTTTCCCTCGACATTTTAATTGAAAAATTATCTTTGATGTATAGATATGGCTAGTTTCAGCTTGCTTTAACACATTTAATTTTTAGTGCAGTATCATGAATGTTTGACTATAGTAGAGTAAAATGTAAATACTGGCAGACTTTTACCAGTACCAAAGTGTGAGAACAATAGGTCTATAAGCAACTTCATAAATTCCAGAAAATGATTTTGTGGTATATATTCAACGGTACAGTGTGTAAATCATAAGTTAGGGAAAAAGAACTTGGCTCTACATATACAGCCCTGGCAGACCAGCATTTTTGGAAAACTTTCAGTATGAAATCTGCCCCTTTTCTCACACTGGGTGTAGTAAAATAGTATTGTCATTCTTGGTGTGTGTGATAATCTGCTATGAAAGGTGTTGTAATGAATAATGTTGAAGGCCTAGTAAAATTCTCATTTCCCTGTTACAAACAGAGATATTCCACCCTTAAACCATCTCAGACTGAATTATCTGTAAGTATATACACAAGCATATATTTCAGTGCTATCTACAGGCTGCTTGGATTGGAAACCTTTGGCTCCATAAATGCTTTGGCTTCAAAAGACCAAGGTTTGAGTGAAAGCAGAAAGTTATAGGCTGATAGTAACAGAGCCAATATCCTCATTCATGCCAGCTGAAGGAAGGCAAGATGATTATAGTCAAACTCACTTGACTGAGATGAGGTCAGAAAGAAACATACACATGAGGTAGGCATTATTCATGAACTGATGGATGTTTTTATAAAAAAGTAATAATTAAAATTTACATGACTAAATTGGCCCATCCTGAGAGTGTTATTAAGAAAAAGGATCCTGGACAGCTCCTTACTGCTTCAGTCTGACTAACCTATTTATTTCCCTGGGGTTAGGTGGGTAAGCGATTTCCTTCCTCACCTTTAGGGCTGGTGACAATTGGCACAAATAGCTTTGTCTGGCTTATCAGCGGTTTGACACTTCAGTCCCCATCAGGCTCTTCAAATTCTGACATCCCATGGAAGAAGAAGGAACCGATCAGCATTTAAAGCAAATCTTACAAATTCCCTGAGAGCAGTCACACCTTTTAGTGATGAGTCACGGCGCTTTACATTTGCCCGCCTGGAAAGCCAGTGACACTTCTGAATGCACCCTAATTATAGGGAAAGGCCCATACATATTTCCCATTATCATGTCTGCACTGGATAAAAGGCCAGCTTGCCTGATGCCTGTTCTACAATAAAGAAGCAATACTTTTTTAACTATAAAGATCAGTATTACCAAAGATTCCTGTGAATTTGCTTTTTGACTAGGAACATTATTGTCTGCATTTATCCACTCCCTTCCTGCTTCAGGAGCCCTAACCTCCCACAAAGGGACAGGAAAGACAAGTCAGGGCCCTATCATGATAAATCATCCCTGGAAATGACTGGGCAGGGCTGATCTTCCACAGCCCAGACTCCTGAGTGTCCTGAGCAGTTTCTGCAATAGATGTAGGTGTTGCAACTCAGAGCAGTGTCTATTGTGTCCTGGTCAGTGGGAGTTGTTCCCACAGCAGTTGTAGCAGGAGCAACTGTTTGTCAGGAACTGATCTCCACCCATTCTAGCGGTGAGGGCTGGGATGGGAGGACAGCCCTAGCTGAAGGCTCTCCACATATTTGATCTATTACCTCCTGTGCTGGAGCAGTCACATCCAAGAGGAGAGCCTGGGTGGTGATGTCTTAAATAATTGCAGCTGAAGCCATCTGAGATGGGAAGTCAGGCCCTGGAGATACAATGGCAAAACTCAAGGGCGAGAAAAGATTGGATCCTCAGGGCAGGTAGAGGGTTTCTGTTTGTCATTCAGCATGTTGAACTGTTTCTCTGAAGTGTTTTGAGTGGTGAAGTGGTGCAGACTTAGCAATGAGCTGCTTTTAGTGTTACAGTCATTTTTATTACCCCCGTCTGTGTGATGTCAAGATGTGACTATCTTCAAGTAGCTATTTTAGTATCACCAGCCGGAAATCTTTGCCCAGGAAAGAAGTTATGATTAGCAGGTGTGAGACCAGTCTGATTTTAGTATTGTCCCATGGTTTCAACAACAGACTCTTCTTTCAGCTTTTGTGTCTTTTTGTAATGAGAATTTCCATTTTATACTTCAGAGCAACATCCTCTTTCTGAGTGAGAACTGAACCAGGCTCTCTCTGGAGTCCCTAATTACTTCTAGGCTGGGTGGGGAGCAGCTGATGGATGAGTGTCCTTCCTGGCCAGCCACGTGTGCTGCCTCTACTGCACTCCCAACAGAGAATGAGAGATCAAGGATGTTCTCTGTGCCCCTGCAGAGCACAGCTGCACTGCTGAATGAAGTTATTTCTCAAATTTTTTTGTCTTAAATACCTACTGTGTCATTTCCCTACCTTTACTCACATGTATGTCAACAGACTGATTGTTGTGTGTTTTCCAGTGCAGTAATCCCAGCTGCTACTGAAGCTCTCCTTCACAGTGCAGTGTGCCACTGCAGTGCATGCTTTTCCTTACAATGTTTGATAAGTATGTAATTTAACATACTCCATCTCTTCGGGTAGGGTGGCTGTATGACTGCACACTTGTGTATCACTTAATATGCTTTTCATGAGGATGGCACACTGGGGCAGGAGCTTGAGGTGGAAGTTTGAAGTGTGATTAGCACAATGAAAGTGTCAGTTAAAATTTAAATTTAAATTTCCAACCAGAGTTGAGCTGAAATGATGCTCCTGTGTTCTGTGCAAAACTGAGAAAGTCTAGGAAATGCAGGCTTAATTCATGCCAGTTCCGCTTGGATTGGACTAACTATAGTATGGCCTATTCATACTTGAATTTCTAACAGTTATCCTTTACTACCAGTTTACTGTATTCTCAGTAATATTTAATAGGAATATTAACATACTGTGGTCTTAAAAGTACTTTTTGGTTAAATAAAAATAGAGGGGACTGTACTATGACAGAATAAATAAGAACATGGTGCTAACTTCAAAACAGTAGAAAAATATGCCAGTGAAGCTGCTTCCACTCATCTAACATCAAAAGATGACTTTACTTTGTACTGTATCCATGATCTTGAAAGCCACGAAAAAATCTCTCAGGGGTATTCTTATTCCTAAGTTACCTTACGTTGTTTTAATTAATTAGCTAAATGGAGATCATTATTCCTGAGGTCTGCTTGTTTTTGTCCCTCTTTCAGCTATTTGTGAGAATGAACTTCTAGCCTTTGCTGTCAGGGTGATCATGATTTTAAATAGTAATGTTCCTGCTAGTAGACTGTATTAATCCTATGAGTGGAAATTTTAAGATAGGGGACATCTTGGTCAATGGAATCAAATTAATCTAATTTAGTGTTGAACTGGGACACAGGTATGTAAATGCCAGCATATAAACAGATGGCCAGGTTGTTTTGAAAAGAGCTAGTAGCTCCCATCAGTGTTTTATATGATGTCTCCTAATACCCAGTATAGATATCTGACGTATTGACGTGGTATTTTACTGTCTCAGCATCAGATCAAGGATAAAGGAGATGTAGAACCAAAATGGTTCCATTAATCAGAATTATTAGCATATCCATTTAATAATAGACATTTTGCAATGTGCATTTTAAGTCTACAGAAAAAAAGATATTTTTTTCTATTTAGTTATCTTTCTCAAACTTAACATTGAAGTAGTATGGTGCTGGTATAACTGTGGCTGAAACACTTGTTTGATGCCTCCTTCAATGAAAAAATACAATGACATTAAGATTCATTTTATCAAATTAATATCTATTAAACTTTGGTGACATGGATAGAGCTCAAAATGTGTGAAATCCTGAAGCAAACAAAACTCTTTAATTATACATTATTTTTCATTGGTTTCTCGTACCAAAGAAACAGTCAAGTCAGTCTTTGCATTCACAAATTTATTTCACAGAATTCTACACAATAGACATGTACAGGGAAAAATAGTTTTAAAAGTGCAAATCGACTTCTTTTCTTTGCATTGTTTCTTAGCAGTTACTATGCTATTGATGAGATTATCCAAAAGCACAGTTCATGCAAGAAATGTCCAGCAGAATAGGAAAAGCTTTGGTGCTGAGGCTCAGTGCTAGCAGACCTAGTTTGTGGTTCTGCCACCAGTAAAACAATAAAAATGAGAAACAAATGGGAGAAAGCACCTGTTGACCACCCGACAGTATTCAGATATTTGGATCTCCATTAGCATTGTCCTTTACTACACATTGAGGAAAAAAAACCCTGCAGAGGTGAGTAAATGCTCCATAGGCTAATTAATTGTCTGTTGGTTTTGTATTTTATTAACAGAAAACTCATGCTGCTGAGTGCAAGATACAGAACTGTTGAGTTTCCATCTCAGAGCTGATCTACAGCTCCACCGTGACCTTCATTAACAAAAGCAGATCAGATGGTGCCAGTCAGTGCACTGGGCTGTTCAAAACAGCAAGGAGAGGAGGTAAGCTTTGCTCTTCAGCCACAAGTGCTAAAATGAAAGTAGTATCATTTAAATATATCTACCTTCAGGCTCAGATCTCACCACAAGAAAAGATTCCCAAGATCGGTGCTTGTAGGTTTTACATGCCGGTGAAGCTCATTTCCTAAAGCACTTTGGTATTCACACAGACTGTACTCAGACATTCCCAAATTGTCTATCCAGTCAGTCACATGATTGTCATTCAGGTAACCACTTTGGCATATGTTGGTCACATCACTAACTCAATTACAAATACAGGATGTACTGTAAGGAGACCTGAGCATATTTACCAGAATTGGTCAAAGTTCTTTGGTGGCAGTAATGGTGCAGCTGTCACAGGACTTAATGTCCTTCAAAGAAGTTGACAGGCTTCTGGGAAAAGGCACTCCCTAGAAATGTACAATATGCCTCTTTGTGATTTGGGTTGCCTGTCCACCTTTGCTGCAGCATGCTTCAGTACCTGACAGAGGAGCTACAAGATTGTCAAGATCATCTCTGAAGAAGCAAATTTATATTTTTTTCAGAACTGTGCTCAGGTGAGACCAATTTTCACATGCAACAGAACTTCCAATTAACAAATAAATAGCCTTTTCCCACGAAGCATTAGAAAGGAGAGATTTCTATTCTGTCTTCAGGTGTACTTGTTCACTAATAGTTACCGTGCTGCCTGGAATCTAAGAGGTTTGCTTCCTCTGTAGGCTGGCCCTCCACAGAATTTGGGTCAGTTTCAGAATATCATTATTCAATTTAAAAGCTTTGTTTTCTAGTCACTACCTAGAACAGCTTATTTTCAGACAATGTTCTCTTCTGCCATCTACTTCACACTATGAACAGTGTTTCTACTAACTTCAAGGGTAAGTCTCATGACAGTAGAAGACTATTGAATCCCTTGCTGAAACAGATAAGAATAATCACAACATTCACAGCCTTCAGGGTAAAGTGTAACATGTTATTTTAGCCCTGCAATCCCTACAGCTTAAAGCATCAATGAAGAAAAGAGGAAAGCAGAAAAGGTCGGAATGGAGAGTGAGAAGAGGAAATGTTAAATAAACCCTATTTGAGGAAAGGAAAAAGTAAATTTAGGCTTTTGGCCTGTCGTAGTATTGGTTATTAATTTGTGAGAGAAGATCATACACTGTGGGAAAGGGCAGCAGAGATTGACAGGTGAGATTGATAACATTGCTACACTCTGACCCCAGCAGTCACAGAACCATTCTGCTTCTGAGTTCCCTCATCTATAAAAGGAGAATTGTTCCTATTTACATTTCAGGGTCCTTAAGCATTAATCAGTGCATATTGTTAAAGCTTATTGAGACCACCAGTTGGAAATACAGAATAACCTATGTCTTCTGGGTTGTCTTTTCCATCTCTATATATTCCAACCAAATTTAAAAAACAGGTACTGTCAGTTCAGAGTTTCTTGGAAAATAATCAGCTTTAAAAATTAAAAGAAGGAAGGCTTGTTGTGAAACACATATAATTTTAAAGCAGAGGAGCACTGCTAATGCACACTCCTGTCTGCTGTGGTGCTTGTCCCTTCCTCCCCATTTCTGTTAAGCACAGTCAAGCCTCAGGAACTGGTCAGGCTCCTTGTGAGACTGTTCTCTGGAAATAAAATTGACATTTTCTTTTGAAGGAAAGAGTTCATTTCTTTACAAGAGCTGAAAATAGTATGCCAATCTTGCCTCTTCCCCCCATGCCATGCACTTTTCTTGCCACTAAAAGAGGACTGTTCAGCAGTTGCTGTGATAGGGAAGCTCAAACTGTGGCATTTCTTCTGGAAAAGGTGCAACGGAGAAATAGAGAGGTCTCATCTCTGTAGGAGTAAGTGGTGCAAATAGAACTGTAGCCTGTGTGCTCCTCTCTTGATGTCTGCCTTTCCACAGTTATGCAGGATGTGATTTGCACCAGTGACATGGTTGTGAAAAGCACAGTGGGCATGGGCAGTTATGGAGGGCATTGCCTTTTACATCATGTTCAGCACTACTCTTCACAACGCTCCTATCAGCAAGGGGAGTACAAGAGCTGATGAGATGGTCTGGCCCTCATTAAGCCAATGTCTGGAAAGGATTAAAATCCTTCAGTTGCCTTTTTGTATTTTAAATTAACATTAAACTCACAATAAATTACGAAATAAAACCAAATATCTTTTCATCCTCAGATCAGGTTAATTGTAATCTTTACAATTATTCCCATTTTTGTAACATTTCCAAACCAGTTATAGTGTCAGTGGCTACATATATTCACTGACTATTAGTTACTCTTTAGTTGTCACAGAGCTCCATAACTTCTCTCATCATGACTTCTTTCCCAAGGCAATCCAGGAGCATGAGCCTTCTTTTATTGAAGTTTATTTTCCAACATCATTCAAATATCTGTGCTGAACAGCTTCTCATTCTTGCAATTGCAACATGCAATATTCTTTTTTTCCCCTCTCTGCTCCATCTTGGAGAATATCAATGACACCCAGAGCCTTTGATCACTGTCATCTCTTATGTCACTTGAAATATATAGATTTTTTCCTTTTGTAGGTTCCGTTGCTTGCATCACTCCTCTGTGCTCCCACAATTGATATTCTTCACAGGAGAGTTCTTCGAACTGTTTGTTACAGCCCCCAACAAGTTTCCAGTGGATCGTGGGAGCTGTGAATTTTTAGACTCTTTAAGGAGCAATGAACTACTTTGACTTCCTGGCAGTCTACATCTGCAGCTGTTATATAAAGCTAGTTTTCACTTCCTTGCTTGCACTTGGAAGTGCTGAGCAGATGCTGTTTCCTCAGACAAGTGGAAGGACTGAGTGGATAACATCTCCTCTGAGATACCCTCCTCTTTTTCCTCTTATAATTTGCATGAATTTGTTCTTGCAAATAATATGAGATGATACCCTCCAGAGGGACTAGTTGTTAAGCAGTGCCAATCTTTACTCCCCAAAAAGCCAGTTTTTAATCTCCATATTCTCATCCATTCTCCTCTTCTCCTCTATTTATTCCTCTTTGTCTTCTCTGAATTTTTCTCATCTTTCTTTCTCTTTGCATTTGTCTGCTTTCATCCTCTTAAGTTCTTGTTAGTCGGATTGGCCACCCATCTCACTACCTCACTTCACCTTTCATTCCAGATCTGCTCTTCCCATTTGAACGCCTGCTTGTCCAGCCTTGTCACTTCTCACCATAATAAACCAACTGCTCCTTGTTAGTGCTTCCGTCATCCAGTTTTAGGCCTGTTTTTTGAGGAAACAAAATGTCTCTAATTATACTGTATAAATGCATTTTAAGCTTTTGTCAAAACTTGGAAGAGGAGTAGAGGGATTTAAAGTGTCTTTAAGTTGTATCAAAGATGGTCACACAGAAGAAAAAGAGTTAGTTTCATAGTCCTCTGAAAAGAAAGAATGCAGTTTGATCTCATTTTTACTAGACAGTAGGAAATCCACGCAGAGGGCTGTGGGACTCTCATTGTATTAGGTATTAGTATTAGAGATTATATTGTTAGTGTGGGTTTATCTCCTCTGCGAACTCTCCAGATGCAAAGTCTGATTTTAGGTTTCCCCACAGGTGCAGCCTTGAAATTATTTTTCTCCTGTGTGTATTCTTTGCTGTCCAATAACAAATAAACTCATAGTATATTGCTAATATTATGGAGTAGCAAAACCGATCAGTCATAATGTGCAACTCCAAAAGAAAGAAGACTTCATAAACTCTTATATTCACAGAATTACTACTTTCTGGCACTTGTTTCTTAATCTATTGTATTGTTTAGATTGTAAATATTTAGGGATAAGGGATCATCTCTGTTTTTTTTTTTCACTATATTGTATTGGAGTAGTAAGCAATGGTTATAGTTAAAAAAATGGTTCCTATAGTTTTTAAACATTTCTATATGTTACGTATGTTTTAGGAAGATTAAAGAAAACACGTGCTTTCAGTGGCACTGCCTTTTGACAGTATTAAGTTGAAGATTCCTTAACATATGCTTGGAATATTTCAGTCTTAACTTAGTAGTATGAAATTCTTAACACAGACATTTCTCGGGAATATAGAAATTACAAGTGTGAAACATGTTGTAAGAAATAATGAGCAAAGGTAAGTAACATCCCAGTTGAAATCAAAGCAGAAAATACCTAAATCATTTGAAAAGACATGAATTACAGTAAAGTAGCTGTTGCACAGTGCAGTGTATAATGATGAGAAATGACTGTGATCTATAGTAGAATGGACTCATCTTGCAGTGAGTGAGCCCAGGTCCTACAAAAATAGCAGGGAATCACTCCTGTCTAGAAATATGTACTTGGACAACACCAGAAAAAATGTAAAAAAAAAAAAAATCTGTTTTTTGTAAAGATAACTTTTCGCAATTATTCCTGGAGGAGTCGTGATGCACCTGTGTAATTCACCCTATTTTGTCTGATTTATATAGAAGTAGTGAATACATGTGAGATATTTTCACACATACACACACACACAGAATAAGCCATAACCAAGGATATGAAAAAAATGGTGGATTTAGTGACAGTTAAAAATTATCTGAGTAAAAATGGAAACATTTTTTGCATCCTGTGCAGTCTGCTGTGTCCTGTGTGCAATTACTCGTTTACACCTGTGTGGAATGTCATAGTTCTTATTTGGTAACATTTTGCACTGGGTTAAGTTATACTGTAGCTGCAGGAGTTTGATAAACAAATTACTTTTCTTATTTACCTATTATCTTTTTCCTCACCTAGAATATGTTAAACAAGTTTCAGACATGACCTGGTTCCAAATATGAATAGGTTTTCAGTAGCAACATCATATATCTTAGTTGAAGGTGTAAAGAAAAAGGAAAACCAAAAATGTTTTAACTCGAGTGCACTGTTTTCATACCTCAGCATACTTGTGTTCCCCAGGTATCATATAAGTGATAAATTAACACTTTTGACAGCAAATATATTTCTATATAACCTTCTTCACAATGAGTGACTAGTTAACAAATTTAATTGCTAACTATTCTCTGACTTCGCAAAAATTCTTGAACACCATAGAATTTCATGGATAGGTTTGCAGGGAAAAAGGCCTAACTACATCCTAAGAGGGGGGAAGCAGTGTGTTCTTAGGTCATGTTAACTAATTGGTTCATATAAATGTTTTCAAATATAACCAGTTTATTTTTACAAACCTGCCCCCTTGTCAGCCCACATCTTTAGTCATTAGTTTGCTTTTCTTTTCAGGATTCCTCTTCTATGTGAAGAGCTGTGTGAAATGTTCCATGTGGAAAATTAACCCACAGCATATTGCTGTTTAACAGAGCTCCTGCTAGACAGCAGTGAGAGCTGAAACCCTAGGGCTTTTCATTTTAGCCAGGACACAAAAGTAATGATGATACAGTCACCAGTTGGTGATCCAAGGGCTGAAGCACCTTTTCTATGAAGACAAGCTGAGAGAGTTGGGGTTGTTCAGCCTGGGGAAGAGAAGGCTTCAGGAAGACCTTAGAGCACCTTCCAGTGCCTAAAAGGCATACAAGTGAGCTGGAGAGGGACTTTTTACAAGGGCATGGAGTGATAGGACAAGGGGTAATGGCTTCAAAGTGAAAGAAGGTAGATATAGATAAGATATAAGGAAGAAATTTTTCACTATGAGAGTGGTGAGGCACTGGAACAGGTTGCCCAGAGAAGGTGTGGATGCCTCATCCCTGGAAGTGTCCAAGGCCAGATTGGATGGTGCTCTGAGCAACCTGGTCTGGTGGATCCCCCAAGGCAGGTTGGACCTAGATGATCTTTAAGGTCACTTCCAACCCAAAAGATTCTATGATTCTATGAATTCAACACCTCCATGAGCAGCACAGAAGAACCATTAAGAACAGCCAAAGTGGCTGTTACTATCTGTCATCTTCCCATGCTGTTGCTTGTACTTAGACCAAATATTGTTATCATGGAGTTATCATTGTTATCAGGCTCATTTGAAACTGGTATAAAACCTGAAAGATTTTATTTAGACACAGTTTACACAGTTTAATTGTTTGATTTCCATGCAGTTGCAATTACACTGCAGCAGGTCTGGATCTGGATACACATTCCCTGCCAGGAGCTGTTATACTGCCAAGGTGTTCTCTGCATCAGAGTTTTCTCCTCTGCCTTTGTCAGCTTTTGGTGTCACTAAATTACCAAACTGTCTCAATGCAGAATTGTAGCTCTAATTCTGGGATGTACTAGTTTCTTTATTTTTCTTAACTATATTCACAGTGGTGCATGGCATTGTCATTCCTTTGGACTGCTGAGACAATGACTGAATTTAGCCCTTCAACAACAGCAACTTCAGTACCCTTATTAAAAATGAGATTGTGATCACTACGTTCTACATTCATACATTGATGTCTTTGATCACATCCTGTCTATCCCAGCCAAACCTATGCTACTCTTTTCTCTGAGGACTGATTTGCAAATTGAACTCGCCATTTCTGATGTAAAAGCTTGATTTGGTTTGAGTCCTCTTCTGTCCCGTAAGTTTGAAATCTTTTCTAGTCCACAGATGAGCAGTACTTACCTGTATATTCTCATCTGCATTTCTTCTCCATTATTTGCAATGTTTAATTAGTATCAAGAGGTATAAATTGTAGCAAGTACAAGCTGTATGGAAAGCATTTAAGAAATTAAATGTGGTCATCTTTTCTTGAAGAAAAAAGTCAGATGTTCTGATAAATTACTCACTTAGCAGTAAGAAACATAACATATCAGTTGGTGTCTTTTCCATATGTATTTCTTCTCTGATTATGCCAGAAACAGCTGTGTTTAGTAACCCTTGACCTTAGGAAATGTAAAATTAATTTACCTAAAATAGGAAATCAACATTTTCTGTCAACAAGTGCTATGAAGGCAATGTCTTTTCTAGGTGTGTTCTACAGGAATTAAGGAACTTATGCCCTGTAAATTTTTCAGACGTTTGAAAACATTCTGGTCTTTATTGTTGATTAGTATGTATCTGCTACTTATAATGGCCTATTTCTGTAGGCTGTTCAGCACGTATGGAAAAAAGCATAAATAAAACTTGCAATTTTTCCTTCAACATATGATTTATAAGCAAACAGAAAACATTCCATGAAAAAAAACCCCTTCATCAGTATTGTACTGTATAAAATATTGTATATTGTATCCTGGGTAAAACCAGAAAAAAAATAGTATTAGCAAGTTAGATTTCATTAAAATCTAGATTATTCCCCTCAGATAAATGTTTATTTCAACTAAATGATCTCTAGAGAAAATATAAACCACTTGTCCTATAAGAATAGCACATGGAGGAGTGATGATGTAGCTTCACAAGTCACCACATCATCATTCACATATCATCTCCTGCTGAACATAATACTTTATCTTCAAGAGGTAAATTCAGCCTAATTTCAGGAAGAGAGATTTATGTTTGACATCAGGAAAAACTTCCTGGACCTAAGATTACCTCACCTTCCTAAGTGCAGTGCAAAAATAAGGCAGATCTTGTGCGATTGTGAAATTATGGAGGATTTCTGAGAAGGTGCTAGAGGAAAATATCTGTCAGAAATAGCTTAATCCTATTCTGGAGTAGGGAGGTATACTCCTGTGATTCTGGTCATGATTGTCTCCTTGTGATCAGAACAGCATGATTCAGCATCGGCTCAAGAATTGAAAAAATTAAAGCATTTAACTTCTGTGAGAAAATTTGATTTTTCTCTTTTAACCAGAAATGAAAACATGTCAGCTGTGAGCATGTCCAATTTGTTTTACAGTGTTCAGGCAACACTTGCAGAGAAGAAAAATGATGGGCTTCCTAGAGTGCTCCACCTTGCCTATGGATCCTTTCACGGAGGAATAGAAGTGCCCACACAGGTCTAACTTTCTCCAAGAGCAGTCTAGGTGTTGAATGGCTGGCAGATGAAGTAGATCTGCTTCACCTGGTAGCCAAGAATTGCCACAGAACTGATCTGTTGACTCTTCAAGTAGGTCTGTAGGTGAAAACTGGTGTTACTTTTCAGTGGAAACAACCTGTTGAAGAGAAAACTTCCCAATGACGGGCTTCTGGGCTTTCTTCTCATCTCTGCTGCATTTCTACCAGAGTAAATTGGACCCTGTGTCAGCATAGGGGTTTGTACACAAAAGTGGAGAAATTTTTTCCCAAAATAACCTCGACTTGTGCTTACGTAGTGTTTTGTATTGCTGTGTATGCTGCTTACTTTAGTCATTTAGTGGTGTACTGTTTAGTATGTTAATCTCTCTGCTCAGGACAGCATTACAGGTATTAAGGATATCACAGTCTTTAATAAACTCGCAGCCTTACTCATCATATCAACATTTCACTTCCTTTTCATTGAATACTGCCTCATCTTCTGAACATACCTCTTAATGCAAGGTGTAATATTTATACACAAAGATTTGTCAACCATGATGTTCCTCTCCAGAAAGCTTAAGTGTTTGCTATTAACAACAGACCTGAAATATTTAAGCTAAACCAGTGAGCATTTTAAAGCATTTTCAAAAGCTTTAAAAGTTAGAAGCACCTGGGTAGAAAGGCTTAGAAAATGTCTTTTCAACCATCACTCTTGGGTTGCTATAGCAATGTTTTAATAGTGTCTTATTAATAGAAAACTACCTAAATATGCCTTAAAAAATCTGTGCAAATTTGTGCAATACTTTTTAATGTCAGTGCTGGTAACAAGCTAAAGAATCTGAAGATATTAGCCCCTTTGTTTTGGGCTGCTTTAAGCCAGGATGGAGCATGCTGATTTTATCTCGTTTGCTTTATCTCAGCCAAATGCTTATCTAAGCTTTGTAGATAACAGAAAACCCTGGTTCTGTGGTCAGTTTCTATTTGTGTGCACCAACTACGTATACATACCCAGCTCCTTTTCTGTGCACAGTTTCCTAAACAGTTGCTTTTGTTGCTTTAAATGGTGCCTGGCTATGTCCTCCCCCTGTTAGAATGTCAACTGCAAAATGATCTTCTATGGAGTGTGCTCTTTTTCACTTCCTTTGATTCTTACCCTGGTGGTGCTAGTGGGTATATAACCCCTGGAGTTGAATTGAAACAAACCATAGAACACAACAGTATTCCTCTAACTTTGGGTGAACGATCTGTTGTGGGGGTGGGGAGTGTAATTGTAGCATTTCCTATTCCTGTTACTGAATATTATGATGGATAACAGCAGGTAAGATGTCACACTGCATGAGAAGTTAATACATTTTTCACGCTCTTCACAAAAACCTTGTGATTGTCTTACCATTGCTTTGAGGTCATGTTGTTCAGGAAGGAAATAAGGCCACTGTGGCCAGAAAAACAGTTTGTCCTGAGCCCTTAGAAAGAGTTAACTCCATCATCCATAAGGCTTTTATTCACAGGAACTATTGCAATCTTGATTTTTACTGATGTGGACATTAGAATATAATTTTTGTGAGCCAGGCTACTTTTTCAAGATTTTCATTGCTTCCACTGTTTCATAGTCAGCGTTTCACCTGTAAAAGAGCAAAGCAAACACAAAAAAGTAGGAAAAAATTACAGAGAACTGTTATGTCATGACTCACTGATTTACCCAAATTCATAAAGCTCTTTGATAGAGGGAAATAATTTTTCTCTTTCTATACTGAAAATAAGACATCAGATTATAGTGTTGATTATAGAATCATTGAGTCCACTTATTATTTTGAAAGTTAATAAGTACTGAATAAGATAAATGTCTTTAATTTTGTCTTGCAAGATTTTACACATTAGCCAGAAGATATTTAAATCTCTTCTGTAGAATAGAACACCTTTTCAGGAATGTCCTTCTGACTCATCAGACTTCTTGATCATTGCCATATTTTTAATTTTGTAGTAGAATCACTCCGCTACTTTTCTCAAGCCTTTTTTTGACAAATTGTCATTTAGCTTTATTTTTTCCCCTTCTGGCCAGAACATTTTCACATGGTTTCTGAAGGTGGTGATCACACATTACAAAAAAAGCAGTGCTGTTATATAGAATAATTGTTTTCATTTTCATGGCTTTCAAGTTAAAATTCCAGTTAATCATTATACCTAGTGGTTAAGGTTGACTGATGATTAAGTGATGTATCTTTGTGATGAAGGAAGGATTTCTGGTGATTTTTGACACTTATTTTTTAAATTTTCCTCAAAAACTTTCTACAAATTAAACATTCCTGGATTATTGGTAGATTCTGGTTCATATAAAGTTTCTCATTTTCAGGGCATTGCTTTTATTTTTCTTAGATCACTGATCAATTGTTTTTCTGCAACCTCTCTGTAGGCTCCAGTTTCTCTCTAGTAGGCTGTTTTTCTTCATAAAAGATTCTAGTTATATTTTCATTTACATGAAGTATATAGTTTAGGCTATGGAGCCTAAATTATTTTAGCTTGCAGTGAAGTTAATTTTTTCTTAAGTTGCCTAAGTTTTTCAGTTGTGATCTGCTGCTTTGTGTATTTTCTTTATTTCATGAAGCTTTTTTATTGTGCTTCTTTAGCCACGGAATTAAGTAATATTTCAGGGTTTTTTTAAATCCAAAGGCTACTTGTTATATTCAACACTATTTTTCCTTGCTTTTTGGAAATTTTAATACTTCTACATGATTTTTCTGAGAAATTTGTAGGATTATAGCTTAAAAACAGTCCTGAATTGTTGACTTAAGAAATGACCACTGTAGTGTATTTACATCCACTTTTTTGTCTAGTCTTTGTATATGCAGTTTCTGAATATTTACTAAAATTTCAGAAGATACAAGTATTTATCTGGACATACATATTGAAAGCATATTTTTCTTTGTTATTTCATCCCTATTTTATTTGGACATTCTAAGTCATCCTTCAAGAAGGGAAATTTTGGCCTGTGAGCTAAATGATCAATAGCATGCTATGAATAGTCAGTATGACTGATTTGCAAACACTGCAGAAGATTGTGGCATGCTTTTATAGAAGCAATTTGTTGCATGCCTACAAATATAAAAAATATGTTCACAAATGACTCCTGAACACTAAACTTGTAATAAATGTGTACAATGTGTAATTTGACCTGATATACATGAAATCAAATTTCAGTTGATGTTGCTTAGCCTGTTTGTTAGGTTTAACTTTACAGCTTCCTGTAATGACAGCAAAATGGATTTTAGTTTAAAGCTTAACTTTCAGAAATTGTTTCCATTTTAACTGGATGACTGTTCTATTCATTTACATGCTACCTGTATTTCACTTACAGTGTACGTAATTCCTACCCTTTAGTGTAATTGACTCATTCCGTGTTATTTCAGAATCCTCTACATTTTCATTTTCAGTCATCACACATCTATGTCCTCCAGCTGATTACGTGCAAGGACCTAACACAGCCAAAATTGTGTGCTTGGACCATGCCAAGGACAGTGGAATAGTGTGAAGCCTGTATAGGAGGGCTCTATATTTGTTTGCTGTTGGTGTCACAACCAGAGTTACTATCTACTGTGGCACAAAAGTGTTCTGATGCCACACAACCACCTGGCCTCACACAGGACCCTCTCTCAAGGGAGGGGTAATTTTCTGCATCGACTTCTCCCTCCCTCTAAAAGCTAGTTATGTGGAAAGCCTGGGACAAGTAGGATGCAAAGATGTTTTTCCTCCAACCTGTAAGACCCTAATTTGTGATTGCATTTGCAGGCCAAATTTGCTAAGGAAAACTGAATCAAGTAGCTAGCCACTTTCAGAAGTCAGTTTTCAGCTGGCCTACATCTGTCTTTTTAGGTAGTTTGACCTGTGGCTCTCTAAAAATGTATTCAAGAATATTTCTGTAATTGGGAGACAAAATGGCAGGGAGCTATCTGTAAGGAAATGGAATTTTTTTATGACCAACGAGACATTGTTGCTATAAAATGACTGCATTTATTATACCAAAATTAATAAGAAATTATATATTTATTAGAATTACTCTAGTAATATCAATATTACTTCTTAGGTATCATAGAAGCTATTATCTGTCCTAGTGATTTTCTGCATTAAACAAAACCTACAGTTGATAGCAGTTTTGTATAGATAAACAAAATGCTTTTGAAACAAAAGAACTTGGCAGCTAGAAAATTGCTGATTAGAATGATATTTCTCTGTGTAGGATGATGTTACCACCATGACTTTTGTGCCAATAGTAGCATTTTCAAAACTTTTCTGTAAACATACTTTACAATAAGTGTTGCCAATGGCATTTCTGACTTCCAGATCTTTAAACATTGACTCTTGCAATTGTTTTGTGGTGTATATATATCTGTGTATGTGCTGTGTTTAAATGTATGTTGATCGAACAGTATGTTTATTCCATGTGGGTGATTTTTTTTTTAAATGAAACAGGCAAACCCAGAAACTACATACCCTTTGAAGCAAGGGCATCTCACCCAAGGGAAAGAACATACTTGCTGCCTCTTACACTTACTTGTTCTGTGGGTGCCAGAAGGCAAAAATGAAGGAAGAAAAGGTGAGAAATAATCCCTTAAAAATTTTCAATTTAAATATTACATTAAAAATTAAAAGAGTTTTTCTGGCAATGGCTACATATTTTCTTGTGCTTAAAAGGGGCATGGTGTGGCAATGAGATGTGAAAAACTGTGTTTGTACTTCTACTCTGTACCTCCCACTGAACGTCCTTAGCAGAAGAATGAAAACATTTTAGTTAGCTGTCTTTCTGCATCTGAAGGGAACTGCTATTACGTACAGATGCACACATATATGCTTAAAAGTAATAGCCATAATGCATCATTAAAAAATGCAATCCTGATACACAGTTATTATGTAGATGTTATGTATCTGTTTGAAACCACTGCCTATGTTCACTGTCTCAGCAATATTCATATCAAAGTCTAGAGGATAATAAGTTAAAAATAATCAATAGTCATTTATCATTTAATTTATTACTACTTTCACAAATTCTAGAAGAGTGCTTGATATAATCAGCTGAAGATACATCAGGATAATTTAATACATTAATAGTTAGAGACTCCAATTGAAGCTCTAGTTCCTTTCTGGGCTTAATCATACATCTGTAAAATATTTCTTTTAGCTACATTAATTGGTAATTTGGCAGAAAAAAATACAGCAAATTAACCAATAATAATCATCTTTTACTAAATATATTTGTATCTTCTTGACTATAGAAAGACAGAATATTTAAATGCATTAGCCCTAGTCCACAGAGAGTAATTCTGAGACTGTGCCACTGAGACCACTGTCTGGACCTCAGCCTTGTGACAAAGTGCTGTGTCCCATGGTGCTAGCTCAGTGAGGAGTCTCCTAACCTTCACTTAACTAGACTGGCCCTGAATCTAGCCTTACACTTAGTTGTTTGGGTTCTTCTGGACTCATCCCTCTGAAAAAAAATGGCTGCTGAGTCAGATGATGGGGCCACAGAATGAAACACAGCTTTAGGAGCTTGCAGTCAGGCACTGGCTGCAAGCACCTTTTGGTCAGCAGATGGAGTTGGATAGGTCTGCATTTGAGACTAGCTAGGTCTGTGGGCCCAAGCACTGGATAGAATTCTGGTGGGCACTTATGTAGGAAGAATTCTGACTGAATAATCTGAAAAAAGTGATTAGCAATTAAAAAGTTAATTACTATCCTTCTCTGGTAGGTGACCAGAGCAACACTCCCGATTGGATTGGACTTTCAAAAAGAAGTTTAGGACTACAGTTCTTTAAGATGAGACAAACAAATACTATTTCTTCTTTCACCTCTCATTTTATCACATATGAAAAACAAAGCTCCCCAAAATGGTCTGGCAATCAGTAAAAGAAGACCTTGAGGCTAGGCTCCCTCCAATAACTAGAAGTGATTAAGAAAGAAAAACAACCAATAAGCATTCTACAGGTATTTGGCAATATTCTCTGCCTTCTGAAACAGTGTGCTAGTACCGCAGATAAGACCATCCATTGGGCCCACAGACAGAACTAGTAAACATTACAAATGTGAATGACTATTTCTGGAAAAGCATTTGCACTATTTGTATTAGTCCTAGCAATGAAAACTTATGGCAGCAAAGCCACTCCAATTCATACTGAAGCGATTCACACTGAAGAAATGTTTCTGTGGAAAAGATGAACAGAATAGCCAGAAAGAAATTTCAAACAGCTACAAAGACTGTAACAAAAGCAGGCATTGTGGCAGTGGAAAACAAATTGCCAGCTATTGTAAATCCTATTATTTTCTCAGTGTGCCTAAATAGCGTACTACCAGGACTCCCACTGACATTACTAGCATGGAAATAGAATATGATTGTGAATGCATTTTCAAAATATTATAGAAGCCAATAGGGTCCACGTTACTGTCTACAGAATATGCAATATAAGCTATCAAGCTCTCCCTCTCCTTTCATGTCAAGAAAACATGTTTCTTACACAGAGTAAGTCTGATTTTTGGCAAGGCCTCTGTTTTACCACAATAAATGTAAATATATACAAGTAGTGCATTCACAGGTTTAAAAGATGTTTTTACCACCTGATTTCCATTTGACTCATGCAGTCTGCTACAGTTTTGACATGTTTCAATTTCATCACAAGACTTTTCTCTACATGAGGCACATTGTGAGGAAATGCAACGTGTCACAGCCGAACATCGTATCCATCTCTTCATGCTCACCCATGAACTGTTAGAGATGTTTCAGATCAGTTGTCTTGGATACAAAACAGGTGACACTGAATGCTGCAATGATGCTGAGCAAAGTTTTCCCAGAAGATCTGTGAAAAAATAATGTTTTGCCCAAACCTGTCCTATCTATCAAAATTCTTTCCTTCTTCCATACTAAATTATTGGTTTATACATAGCTTTCAAAAGAAGTGAGAGGGTTTTTTAAAATCCCATTTCTCTTTTCTACTCTATAGTTACATTGCAAAAAGCTCAGTCACACTTCAAAAAACAAACAGTTAATTTTGTTGGTGACACACTGGGGAAGATCTGTTCACACGCAAGCATTTGTGTGTGCACACACATTCTACACTTTCTGCTCTAGAATAAGCTTGCATCGGAATGTTCTGAAAAGTTCCCAAGAGATTTACAAGCTTTAATGATCAAAACAGTCTGAATATTTAGATTCTAAAGCAATCAGAAAAATAACAATTTTTACAATAAAAGCTGAAGAATTAAACCACTAGCAAGTACAAAGGAAGACTTGGGTTCACCAAGTCTATTGTAAATTCAGTTCTTACAGCTCAGTTGTTTTCACCGTCATATGGCACTAGTTTAGATGTCCTCATTCCCCATGGGAATTTCACAGTGTATTAACAGATACAATTAAAAATAGTTTGCTTTAGATGTGTAACTTTTAAAAAATAAACCCAGCAAACTACTACTTAAGCAAAAATGGACATTAATTTAAATTCTGATTATTAACATACTCTGATACCAGTTTCTTAATGATCCTAGAAATTTAGATTTTTTTTTGTTTTTTTAGCTAACTCTATGAATTCTACAGGAAAAGCAGCCTCTTAACATTATTGTTTTGAATAGACTGATAACTTGACTGAGATATATGCCTTTTAGCTCAATGACTTTAGTATTTCATATTTACCCGTCACTTCCAGTGTAGAAGCTTTTCTGTCACTGTAAATCAATTTAAAGAAATAAGTTTTCTGTAGCTGTGAGTATCTTGTGGGAGACATAAGTGGTGCCTTTGCGGGAAACTCAGTGCAAATTTCTCATTGTATAGTTTGGATTTCTCAGCATGCATATATAATTTGGGACATTTAATACAGTCCCTACAGCACACCTGAGGGAAGTACAAATGTTCACATGACTAGCAGCGTGCATGCAGTACCAACTTCACAATAGACAGAGAAAAGATTTTCAATATGTGAGGGGGAATAGATTTTAACTTGCCTGATAAAAATTTCTCCACTCTTTCAAGAAAGAACACAAAGTAGCCTAAGTTTCATGTAGCATGCAAAATTAATTGCAAAGCACACAGGATTAAACTTTTACAGCAGACCTTGCTCTTCTTTGTATTGCTAGAATTAACAGCCATGTTATGCACATTTCACATCATGTTACACATTTTCACAAAATACACATTTTATTGTACCTTCGAAGATTTCATGCAGAAGGAGTGTTAAATCTCATAATGCAAACTTCAGGAGATCAGGATGAATTTCAGTGAGCAAAAGTAGCTGCATATTGCAATATAGATTGGACACACTACAGCTGAGTAAAACCTTAAATTTATGGATGGATTAAAAATAAATTACATGAGACTATGTCATACCAGTATTTCTAAAAACTTCAAATGAGTACCAGCAGTTTTCTCATACACCAGCTGCAAAAGTTAATTGATCTTACATTCTAGCACATCTCATACCTACATCTGCCCACCTGCAATTATTGCTTTTTAATTTAAAACAAACAGAGAGAAAAAATCCAGCAAATGCAGAGTCATTATGAGAAATGTAAACAGTTCAGATGAGAGACAAGTAGTGTTTGGATTAGGAAGTGGAAAGCCACTATGCTACACATAAATGCAGTGGTTAGACAGTTAATGTATCAGGCAAATTCCAGCAGCTTGGAAATGCAGACAAAAAAAACAATGTAAATTGAACAACTGTGATGAATAATTGAAATCACACCCTCAGTACAAGCTTTCCTGCGTGATTTTCCGGCCTGACGCAGATTCAAATTTTATACTGTTTGTACAACACAAGCTTCACGGAACAAAACTAAAATTATCTCACGTGGAGAATTACTGCACAATGTGGCTGAATGTGGAAACTGTTTTGCAGAGCTTGCTTGTGTAATAGCCCCAGCAGTGGGCTTTAAACTTTGACTTCAGTTCTCTATTGAGGTAATCTAGTGAACAGCATTAAGAAGTCCCTGCTGGAGACAGATGTCACCTGTTCACTTCCTGTTGTTTCATATTCATCCTGTGAATTTGTCTGCTCCACCTGGAGCTTGTACAGCCTTGGTAGAACACAGATTTTGTAGAGGACATCATGAAACATGTGTTGTACAACACATTTGGAATTTTTTTGCACAAATTTCTTCATGTCTTGATGCTAATTTGCCATCAAAACAGACACAGTAAATAACAAAAAGAAAAAAAGAGAGAATTACATTTATTCATTACTGGTATATAGAGGGACAAATCTGTCTTATCAGTATAATAATCTTGTCACCTGACTTGATAGCTGTTGGTTCTTTCTCAATCCTAATAATTCTGAGGGAACAATGAGACATACTAGAGTACATTTCCTCCTCTCAACCAGCCAAAGGATTAGAGCTAGAGCTGCTACTCACTACCCAACCTTAGCATCAAAACAAGTTATGGGGTTTTTTTCAAACTGCATTTTGAATTTGCTAATGACAAAGGGAACTCCCAGTGGGTGTGACAATCATGAGATAATCAGCTTTAGAGGATTAGAGGACCCCAGGGGGGTGATTAGCTCAGGTTGGCCAAGCCCTCTGTCATGAATTAATTCAGAAATGAATATTTGCATTCCAACACTGCATCTTAGTGAAACTGATTCCCAGCCTATGTTTTTTGTTTTGTTTTTTTTTTTTTTTTTAATGAAAAGCAACTCACATTGCACAAGACAATTGGCAGCTGTGGCTAATGAAATGTGAGATGATTAAGCAATAAGGATCTGAATTTTGTGTGATTTACTTCTGTCAATGATCTTTCAACACAGAGCATATGTTCATTGTTATTTTTAGTCGGTCTTTTTCCTACACTTTTGTTAAATGCTTGATGGAATATTTTCAATTTGTTTGATTCCATGGTTGACAATCAGATAACTTTTCCTGCCATAATTAGCAATTATCAACTGTACAAAAATACTGAATGCTGTTGGGTTTGCATAATAAACAAAAAGCAGAAGTGATGATAGCAAGTTTGCTGAACTGAAAATATATCTTTTGTGCACTTGACAGCTATTTGGGAATTTGAAATGTTATTACATACTTATGGATGCACTGGTGAAATGGCCTATATGTCTGACAGCTACATTAAATCCAACCAGGCAAAATTGTCGCCTGACACAGATTTAGCCAATGCATTTGATAAAATAGGCTGGAGAAACATAATCTGACAATGTAGCCGTAATTTAAATCTGTTTTATAAAATAAAGGAAAAGAATTATGTGCAATAAGAAACAGAAAGAGATTTGTATGGCTAACATTTTGCTCTAAGAGAGATCATTATATCTATGGAGGATAATAGATGAATAGCAACCGTGTGGGCTGCTTAGTATGGCTTACCTGTGCACTCTCTCTCTTCTTTGTATCCGTTTGCCTGCTGGTTCCACAATCTGCTCTTCAATGCTGGCAATTTCTTGGATAGATACTTTTTGTAATCTACTTGTTCTGATCATGTATCAATTTCTATGTCTATAAAATGAAGATGATAGTAATGAACTTCTCTCAATACAGTGCTTTGAAATTTGGTCAAAAAAAGCATTAAATACCATCATTAAAGAACTAATTTTGCAGCTTTTCTTGCCTGAACTTACTTTTTTTCTTCTCTTTGCAGAAAATAAAGGATAATTCTGTTCCAGTACTGTCCTATGTTCCAATCAGAAACTGCTTTTTAACTGAACAAATATATCTTATAGTAGTCATTTCTGTCTGCTTTATCAGTCCATTCTTCTGTCATATCCACCAAATATTACGTAATCTGTTTATAATATGATGCCCTTAAATTGTGTTAGAGTTCTCTGTTACATTCTATGGGAGAAACTAATGATTATTTTTTTGTTTGTTGAATTGTCTTCATTGTCTGCCTTAATGCTTCAAAGCACTCAGCAAAAGCTGGATTGTTACTTCTTTACCAGTAGTAGCAATAGTCATAGCTGTAGCCCTGGTGACAGAAAGTCAGTAAATTGTGTAAAACCCAATAATTAAGCCTCTTAGACTGAGTATTAGATTGTCCCTTTGAATGTGAACCTGGAGAAATGAAAGGGGTAGAGACTGGAGTTGATGGGCTTTTGTGAACTTTCTTGAATTGTAGCACATGTTAATCCAAAACCTGGAGGTTAGCTACTGCTTTGTTCTTAATATTTGCATCTGCCTTGTTCCCTTAGAGCACTTCTGTACTTAATATGATTTATTAATATTTTAAAAGGAAATTTTAAGGGAGTTTCTACGGTTCTGTATCCCTGCTGAGATTCTTCACCCTTAAATCCTTTTGCAATCTGTTTTTTTTTCTTCTCCTATTAATCTCTCCTTGAGTAGGCTCCCGCCCACTGACAAACACATCCATAGGTTGTATGGTTTGAACACTGTGCCTTAAAAGCTGAAAGTCTAAATGAAGTGGTGTAAATCTTACCTTATTGTTATATACTGCCATAAAGCACTAAATATAAAAGAAATAGACTTGCGAGCACTGGACAACCTGACTCTAAAAAAGTTTTAGAAGTAATTCCAGTTTGATTTTAGTGGGTGCATAAGTACCTCCATAAATCTGGCCCCAGAGACAGATGAAGAAACAACTCTTAACTGTGAATGGTCTTATGCAATGGCAAACAGTCAGTAGTGAGGGCAACTTTATTGGTAACATTGCAGTTCATCCATATTCAATACAGCACATTGCCAACAAAATTGTATTCTAAATTCTGCCCAATAACTACTGCTAAGCCTGTGCCCATTGTATAGGGACAGTACCTGCCTAAGGTCCACATTGCCAGTCTCAATAGAGAGAGCAGAGGCGTAACTGAATTCCTCCCAGTATGATTGCAGCCAAAACTGTCACTGTTTGGGATTTTTTTCCCTGTAGTCACAGTCACAAAACCCACAGAGCTGCTGTCTGTCAGAGGACAGGCTGCTGCTGTACACAACTGAGCAAGTAACGCTGCTAAACTCGGAGTGCTTTTCAGGGCTACCCTCTGCTCCTTCAGAGCAGCCCACGGCTGAGCTGCTCACACCCGGGCACACCACTGACACAACAAAAAAAGGCTGGAGTAAGAGGGTGTGAGAAATTGCCCTGTTTTCTATATGGGCTGTTTCTATGCAGATGTATTATGTCAGAAACAGAGAAAAAGGGGGACCAAAACTTAAAGGTGCAGACGGATGTGTCTGTCCAGCATGACATTCATACTGACAGAAATGTGGGCTGAAAGCGTGTGTGTGGACTTTTGAAATTCCACAAAGTGCCTTTCTGTATCTGCAGGTGCTGCTGTGTTTCAAAACTGTGGACCTTAATGTTTCCGTTTCGGTTTTAGAGTACTTTGCAAATTCCATTATTTCACAATTCTGATTCTTAAGTACCGATTCCCTTGTTGTATGGTGAACAGACTTTTTTTCTTTTTTGCAATGCATCTTGAATGGTTCATAGTATACCATTTTAGGATGATAAACAACTCTGGTACAATATATCTTTGTATTTTCCTTAAAAGGATAAAGAAATCCTAAAAATATTTAAAGCTGAGTTTTATCCAAATAGAAAAACATTGGCTGCATCTAATCAAATAGCATGGATAATAGGTCACTGAATTGAACAGATTTTTCTCAGACCCTTAATGCTACCATGAGCACAAATGTGAAATTTCTGCTGCACATGTTACAGATAATGGATTTTCATCAGTCAGAGAAATATCCTTTCAGATACTGTATTACATTTACAACAACAAAAAAAGTTTTAATCTTTTATTAGAATAGAACCTATGGCATTTTTAAAATTAGGTTTATTCTGTAACCAACTTTCTAAGCTTAACTGGAAGGGTAGGTATGTAGTAGTAATGCAACAAATATGATGGGGATGGATATCTGGGTTTTATAATGTTGTTTTAAACACTCTGCTGTTTGACTGCAAGGGCCATAGAAAGGGTCATATTCAGCACTCACTAAAAATATAAGAAATCTGGCTTCAAGTTAGGTTATAAAAATATCTATTCTGGAATTTGTATGTGGTGCTCTAAGTTTCTATTTTTAAGCAGTCACAGACAGAGGAGTTTGCACCAACCAGTTGCTTCAAGGCATTGAGGTGTTGTAGTAGTGGAAGGGACCAACATCTGAAAGGCTGTGAGTCCTTGAAGTCCTCAGCATGGTCCACATCTTGTTACTGTGGTCAGCCCTCATTTCTGCTCTGGCTCTGTGTCCACCCTGACTCTCATATAGGAAAAATTTGACTCTTGGAATTTCATAGAGGAAGAGAATACAGAGAAGGATTGAAAAAACAAACACCCTGACTAATATTTATAAAACCTGAGTTAAAGCTTCTGGTCCTCTGTAGCAGGATCCAAGGTGCACAGTGTCTCAGGAAAATTTCAAGACAACCTGCAGCTGGCTTACAGGAGATAGATCTTAACTTTTAATACAAAGGTTTTAATAAGATGGGAGTTTACCAGGTTTGCTTCCTACAATAGTAACTGTCAATATGGAACTCCTTTGTAAAACTTCTGTTCTCAATAAGGGGCTATAGAACCATGAAGCAAATGTCCTCACTTAGCAATAATAAAAAAGCCTAAATAATCCACGTTATTTTAATTGTCTGTACATTGTTTTTACTTGTCTATACTCTATAAAATTGGTAGAAAGGTCTTCCAAGGACACCTTTTTAGCAGTAAAAAGTTCCTAACTTTGGATTTATTTTAACACTTGTTCTTTTCTTCCCATACACAAAATAGTAATTGGGTAATCATGAACACTTAAAATCCAGCATTTGACATAGCTCAAATGCAGATTAACTTGCACGTGTTTTTGTTGCATTTCTGTGTCCTGGTGAAGAAACAGCCAAAATTAATGTTTCACATTCCCAGAAGATTTTTCTTTACAAAAATGCAAGTACCAGATAGCCTGTTATTCTGTATGTAAACACAGAGCTGTAATTAATACATAATAAATTTAAAACCTAGGATACAGGGTCAGTTTCCAGAAGGCACCCAAATATATGAAATTATATGTCACATTTGTAACATGAATGTTCCCACAACACAGTCATCTAGAGAAAAATGCATACTTGTTTTCACTCTGTAAAATTTGAGCACGTTCTAACTGATGTCTAGCATGGAAACACCTCTGCAGTGTTCAGTGCTGCTGTGTAATTCTGAGGCATTTTAGAAAGTAGTTGCAATATCTATTTTCCAGACATAAATATCCCATCCGTCTCACAGTAGCAAAAGTAATTCTCTTCCTTTTCAATAATAAGTGCTTGCTGACCAGTATTCTCCTTCCCCTCCTCAAAATAGAGGTTTTGGGTTAAGAACACAAAAAGAATGACTTTGAATAATCCATTCTGTTTGGTAGATTTTTATAATTTTGGTAGATTTTTATATTTTTGAAAATGGTTGAAAAACCATTTCAAATGGTTCCTTCAGTCATAAATCAAAAAAGCCTTTTGGGGCACACGCATCCTGAAAAATCTTTCAAGTAAACTTAAATTTATATATTGTACAGTAATTTCAAAAGATCTCCTATCCTTTCCCAATGTAAGTCTTATTTTAAAAAATAGAAGTCTTTGAAACTGTTTGACATAAGACATTGCTAACAGCCAACACCCACTTGAGAAAAACAGGGTAATTCACCAACTGACAGCAAGGTTAAAAATGAGATTTGATCAAAAATTTTCTCCAGAATTAATTATCTGAAGGATAAAATTTTTCAAGGCTAGACTTTCTCAGATTGTTCTACATTTATTTTCCACGTTTTAATTTTGTGATGACAGCTCTATGTCTGTCCATTACTAATGTCCAAATCCCTTTTTATTACTTTTAGAAGGAGCAGAATTGCTGCTTAGCTGCAGGGAAAAAGCATGGGCACAGAGATTCCTGCTCTCTGCTTTGCCTTGTTTGGATTAGAAGATGGTCACCTATTGATCTCATTTTGGATGCTTCAGAGTGGAAACTTTCAATAATCTCTCCCTAGAAGAAAAAAAGGGATTTAAATTGTCTTCTTACTTGGCACTAAGGTTTTGTTTTAAAAAAAAAAATTCACACAAATTGTTTTCCTAGTATCCATAAAGCAGATGAAAGTACAGATGCAAACTTGGCAGCCTAGGCTTGTCTTTAATATGTGCCTATTAAAGGAAAAATCCTTTGCAAGTACATTTAATACTCGGGATTAAAAGTTTAAAGGTAAAAGTAAAACATAAATGACTTTATGCTTTCAATTCATAGCAATTCACAAAAACATATCTGAAAAGGAAAAAGAGGGAGATTTCTTGACAGAAAACAAAAACTGAGGTGAGATGAATTATGCTAAGACTCTGCATTATAATTAAAACTTCTAATTACCATGTCTCTATCCAAAAGCATACTTTTAAGAAGAAGTATTGTTTAAAGACAGGAGGTCATCTGGTTAGGGCTCAAAATAGAAACTCCTTGGTGAGTTTCTCATTTTTAACTATGTCTCTACTAGTATTGGATGATGTAATAAATTCATACAATAACATTACGACTTAATGCTTATTATCTTACTGATTTATACTATTTCCTTGCAAACAACCAGTGCTCTAAATTCTCTGAATGAATTTCAAACTTATTAATATTAATGAATTATACAAAAGATAGTTTTAGATCTTGCAGTTATTCATAAACTGTAGTAAAAAGATATCTTCAGAGAAAAAATTTGTATCACTCTAAATCAGCAAATAAAATCCAGGGAACTGAATGAAATATCTGCCATCCTGTTGAGGGAGTCTGGGCACAATGTTGCGCATCAGGTTTCTTTTGCATCAATTTATCAATCTTCTTTGTAGTGACAATCTTGCTACTGGAATGAAGTGTGAATGTATATGGCTTAAGTTCATACTGGTCTTAATCTCCCTGGTTAACAGGAGCAACAGAAAAGACCCTGATTAAAACAAATAAACCAGCCATTTTAACAAATATATAGTTTAAAAAAAGTATGAATTTGAATATTATTGAGTGATTTTAGACAACTCTGGCATCTCAGTTTAACCCTCATTTTTTAAGTTAATTGCACATACAGCTTTGATTTTTAATGGTAAACTGCACCTTCTTTTCTTTTCCCCTTTGTTCATAAAATACTGGATTTTAGCTTATGTTTCCACAGGAAATGTAGACTCTGCTAGCATAAAAGTCTGATGGCACACCACTGATAATACTGTGCATGGTGTGGTGTAACCTACTGTTAGCTGCCAGGGTGTTCTATTGGTGTTCTAGTAAACTCTAGGACCAAGTGGATCCCATAATATGCCCAGCAGTATTACATTAACATCCATGTTCACTGGACAGAGGGAAGTTAAAGTATGACATTGATTTCTGACTGCTGAGTTGGTGGGCCAGAAGCTTTCTGGGAAAGACAAAATATGGCAATGATCTTGTAAATCTGGAAGTGTTTACTGTTGTCATCGCTAGAGAAAGCTTGTAATGTCCATCCCGTACCACTATCTAATTGTCATCACCAGCTATCCAGTTTGCCTGGAGTTAGTATTTGCCCTGAAATATGAGATCACCATGGAAACTAGTTAGTGTGTGTAGTAGGGAAGTAACGTTGTTATTACAGCTTTCCAGTTCATGCTGTTACGTGTGAACAGGTTTCTGGATCTGCCAAATACTTCAGTTTCTTTCACTTAGCACAGTTATGTTTGATCAGCAAAGGATGTTTGGTACTGAAGATGAGTTTTAATATGATACAGTGGTGTTTAGTCAAGTGTGAGATGTGTTATACTGGATCTCAGATAAGAAAGTGAGGTAATAATCAAACTTCGACATCTTCAAGTTCAGTCCTAATCCTAACATGCTTAAGCAGGACAAAATGGTACAAACATGAATGAATATAGAATAGAAATTAGGGGAAAATGTTCCTAATTCTCATATTAGTGGAAATCTGGAAGAGATTTCTACTAATAAAAGGACTGTTTTGAATATAGAACTCTGTTTTTGCAGGTCATTTATTGACAGTAATATTTTAGTGATGGAAGACTGGTCTTGATTAACTGAAAGTTTCCATCCTGTGTGACTAAGGTTGCTAACATGCACCTATGCATGTATTTTTACTCACCTGAACTATAAATCTGGCAATAAATCAGTGGGAATGTTAGTAGTACCATTGTTAACATGATTAAAGGCTGGAAGGATCAGGGCTTTGACTTTCTATAATTTAGTAAAAAGGTCTTATGAGTCTGAACTACTAAGTACCAAAAAAAATACAAAGAGTTTGTAAAGTCTGCTGTGGTACATGAAGAGAAGGCTGTGGTCCCACAACACAAATTAGAAATCTTGAGGAATGCCCTCAGAGTGTTTTGGACTTGTTTGCTTCATCCACTAAAAGACTGAGAGAACTTTTAATCTACAAAGTTGTGAGACATTTAGTTTTTCTTGAATTCTGGATTTCACTTGCACACTTGCCATGTGACTACTAGTATCAAGGAACAGAGTACATATTTAGTGTTTTCAGTCAAACACAGATTTCACAAAAATGACTTAAAAGTACATCTCCCACTGTAATCACACGTAACTTCTTATTAATACAGGTTTTAAGTCTGAGTAGATTTTATAGTTGTAAAAAAGCACCTTCTTTATGTCTATATGAGTCAAGTGAATAATTCACCATGAATAATTTATAAGATGAATTGAGGTTCTTCTTTCATGTACCACCTATGTGAAACAATTTCATTTATTTTACTTTTTTTGGTTTTGTTTAAATTCTGAGTTAATATGCACATCTGAAAGCTTAGCTTCCTTACTTAATGATGCCTGGTCAAATAAGATCCATGTTTCTGTATCTTGAATTGATGAGCAGAATATAAATATGTTGTGGACACAAATGTTTTAATTACACATTTTAAATCTGCTTTTGACAAACACTGCTTAATATGAAACCTGCTCTCAGAAGTTATTATGAAGAGTAACATGAATAGGATAAGATGCTTATATAAATCAAATACAACAGAATAATCAGAATCATCTCTCAATTCATGTGCAGGTATTTTTATGGTTAATCCTCTTTTGGAATAGATATAGAAGAGGCACATTTCTTATTTTAAGGAACCCAAAGTACCCCTGAGGAACAGAGCTTACTGTGGAGTAAGCACATGCAGAGAGCAGGTTTTCCGGCTCTGCGGTGCCCTTTAGGAAGGTCTCCAGAGAGCAGCGTTATAAGACAGAGAAAGCATAGCTGAGGCAATCACATTATTCCCCTGGTACATCAAAGACTGTCTCTGGTGTACAGGTTAGGGCAGTCTCAGTCCCTTTTTAATACATACGAACAACCAGACCAATTCCAAGCTGCCCAAAGAAGGAAGTAAGAGCTGCCTCTCTCCTATGTTTGTACTCTGCACCACCTCAGAATGAATCAGTACTATGACACATACTTTATAGAGAGCTTTAGACTCTTGATCCTATTTAAATTTTAATTTGAAGGCTTGTTATAATTTCTATAATTTGGGACATTAAAAACAGATGAAGCATCTTTAATCATATAAGTTTTTTTGCTCTAATTTACGATACCTGTGTTTTAAGCCCCACCATAAAGTGGATTGTGTTTGTGGGATGATATTTCACACTAAGGAAATATGATCCATCAGGAAACCTGTTTACATTAAAACATTTTGACAGCACCAGTAACTAAACCTGTTTCCCAGGTGCAGAGCAATGTTTTAGCTGCCCCCCCGGCTACAATACCATTCAGGTTTGTCTGTCTTTCTTCCTTATCATCCACTGCAATAACAAGATAATGAGAAGACGGCAAAATATAAGGAGGGCTGGACTAGCAATTAATAATCTAAGTATATAATCAGAATGTTAAAATCTCATTTTAACTGATTTGTGTATTAGTTTTGTATGTCACTGACAAATTTTTTTTTGCATTTCTATATGCTTGAGAAAGAGCAAATGGGAAATCATGGTACCAGCGCTTGCTGCTGTGACAAGTTATAGCCTAACATGATCATTTCTGACTTTGAAGTGTGAGTTGGCTCTAGAGCACAGCTATGCAAACCTTTTTATTCAGACAGCATGTGATTTTTTCTGTGAACCTTGGAATAACAGTGCAAACAGGGCAAACCTTAAAAACCTGATAAACTCATGAAAGCGTAATTTGGACAAGTACAAACTTGTGCCATGAAGCCGAGGGTAAGATCTGTTTAACTTATATACAGCATAGATGAAATGCTGCTCCCTGTCTGACAAAATTCTTTTAACACCCCATGCCTATGCTAACTTGCTTCCTATCAGCCTCCATCCTAAAAGCCCTAAACTGACAGGTGAATGGGTACTTAACCATCCTCTTATTGACATTTTTTGGGAATAACCAGTGAATTCTGTTCTTCTCTTCATTGACCAGAACAGCAGTCTACAGTGCTGCATTTCCTAACCAAGCATCTGAAATCTTTGGAGGAAATCTTTGGAAGCAGAGTGCCGGGTATGAGTCTGCTGTTGATGCTTTAGCCAACATATAATTTTGGTATTCTGAAGACTAGGCCCTGGCAGATATAGGTGTTTAATTCTTTGCTTGTTTCCACTGCATCTTCAAGGTCACTATATCAAAAGTGTGCAGCTCAACCTGGGAAATTTGGTTACATTGGAAGGATCTGGTGACTTCTGGCAGTGGGCTGAAGCCAGGAATAGCAATCTACCCGTGAGAAGTTTTGAGAAGGAGGAGGACAGTCGCAGGAAGTCTGAAAAAGAAAGGTTTTAACACCCCCCTATTACACAGATAGATATGTCTGCTCTTTCCAATACAATATTTTCTACAGCTGATGAATGGACAATTTTCACCGTTTTTCAATGCTTGAGAGCATATATATCATGTGTTTAACTGAAGTATTTATCACTTAAAAACACCTTTAAAAATATCAGAAAGCTATAATTTTTGAAATATTAAATGTCAACATTATTATTCCTACACAGTTTATATGCAAATACATACCTCCTCCCAAGCTTGAATTCACAGGAAATTAAATGGAACAGCTTCTTTTCCCTTTCATGTGATTTTTTTTCCATATTGTGATATAAGGTATTCCACAAAACTGTCACTTGTACAATCTATAGTCCTTGCAATACAATCTTAATTGCTGAATTAGAAACTCTGTATCTTCATATTCAATACTAATTCCAATAATTACTATGGTTGCTCACCAGTTCTGCACTGTGGTCAGGAAACTATGTCTATTCCTGGTGCAAATGAGAACCACGTCAGTATCAAAGGGATTTTTGAGTGTTTATTACTTTTTGTAAATATATGAACATATACAAATATTTATTAGAAGCGGAAGCCACTGTTCATCATCCATTTTATTATAATGGAAGTGATCTGATTTAGCACAGCTATAGCAATCATGTTTTCATACATATGGTACAGAAGCTATTTGTATAAAAACCACAACAAAGTGGATCACCTGAGACATTGCTCTTAAAAGAAAAAATATGATCGTTATTCATATAGCTATTGTCAGAGGCCATAAGTGGGCTCTATGTGTCCTAATGCCTCTACATGATGCTCAGCTGAAGCACAGCACACTCATTTCTATCTGGGTTTCTCGGGTAAGAGGCTGCCTGGATCACCAGAGGACTGGCAGGGACTGTATCCTAAGCAGTGTAAGAAATATCTGTTAGGAGTTGTTGTAAAAACCTGTGCTACAGAAAAGTTCATAGTTTGCAACATTGACTTGTGTTAGTCTTACAGAACGTCAGCTCTGTGCCACCATGTGTGCTGGTGCTGTATCTGTTTAATGTTTGTATACCAACAATCAAAGTACTTCTGTAACCACAGGACTGGGTCATGTCCTGTCTTGTTCTTTGGGGAATTAATTGTACTTGTTTTAGAGTTAGCTGCTAAGGAGATTAGGAAGGTAAAGCATAGCAGGGTAGCTGTGGTTGCATGGCAACTGGAAAGAACAGTAACATCTGGTGTTCTTAATTTTCTTAGAACCTATAGATCTCTGAGCCACTGTATCAGTATTATTATTTCTACCACCATGCCTCATTTTTCCTATTTGTTAGTCAATAGGTAATGTCCTTGATGTTACCAGTTGACCTAAGGGCAAAATTAGATATAATATTGGATACTGTGCTGTCAAAGCCAGCTTCCTAATTGCCAGGCACTGCTAGCCCTAGAGGATACTCTCCAAAGCAGCATAGAGGAAAAGGTCTATCCTGATATGAAACCTCATATGAGGTTAGTCAGATAGTGCTGTTAGCTACTTGAGTGTATGGTGTATCTCCTGTCTGCTTAAATAATAGATCTATTTGAAATTTTGTTTACTTACCTCCTGCAGGACCATTTCTTCCATTTTAGAAGGGCAGGAAGACCAGGCCATCTGTCACAACAATGGCATCTATAAGGAAAACTGCATTAAGTGTACTTTAACTCATCTTCCTTGATAATTTCCCCACTTGTGGCTTCGACTGCTTTAAGTTTTTTTTCTGAAAAACAAAAGAGCCTTATTAAAGCAGTGCTTTGCTTCATTCATTATTAAAATAATGACTCAGTAAATGATGTGGTGTCAAGTGTAGACCAGACTGGTTATGTTCAGCTGCCTTTAGCATTTGGCATCACTCACCCACCCTATGGCTTTCTTCACTGGTTACTTTAAAATAAAAGGAAAGACAGGGATTTCCACAGAGCTTCCCACTGGGGAGCTGCAGACATTGGGCAGATTCAGCAAGCGCCAAAGCACTGGGCTGATACGGAGCCTTAGAAAACGTCCCTGGCCTTGCTACACCAGAGACATAATCTATTTTAAGCTCTCCTTACCTCTGTGTAGGCACCTAAACCAGCCCATTTCTAGAGCAAAGCTGCTCATTTCATCAAACACGAAAGTGGGGCTTTGGGGAGCAGAAGCTGCAAGGGAGGGTGGGTATTCTCCCCACACTGCTCAGCACCTCTCTCCTCTGGACCCACTGATCTGCTCAATGCCAGACAGAAAATAAATGCCAAAAACATGGCAAAGCCCCTTTTTCAGCCTGAACACGTTGCTGGAAAGATCAAGCAGGGACCTATAGTTTTGTGAACATCAACAAGAAACTGTTTTCCTCAGTCAATGAACTTCAGTGAACCCTGTATGTGCGTTTGCTTGGCTGCTACAATTCTCATTGTCTCCCAAGAAGCTGATGAGAACATTTTGAAATAGCTAACAATTGTATAAATATAGAAAATTAATTTCTTATATTTTAAAATATTGACTAGACTAGTAGATTTTATAACTGATGCGTAAAAATTTCATTTTGCATATTCTGCCTTTAAAACTTCATTTTACAAAACTACCTTTGTAAATCCTCTTTTGCTACTTCCTATTCATCCTTTTGTTCAGATCTTTTTGAGACTCAGCCTAGATTAGAATTCATCATGTCTAAAAAAATGAGATGCTAAAGGTATTCTTTCTTCAATGTGCATCTCCAGCCTTTCTTGACAGGCTGTCAAGAAATATGTCTCTAAAAAGCCAGGTTAGATCCTCAGAGACAACCAGTGATGCAGTTCTTAGTATTACTAAGTATTGCTAAAACCCAGCCAGAGTGCACCTTATTGTTGCTGTGTTCAGTGATGTGACATCTGAGTTATTTGTTTGCTCTGCCATAAGATAGCATTAGGGGATATAATGGGAGCAGATCACTCATTTGTGGAAGTATTTATGGTGCTGCTTTCGAGGGATCATTCAATTCGAAAGCAGATGGCAAAGCATGGATATTCATGGACTACTTTAAAAGCTATCTTAGGTAAAATGTTTTCACACAGAGTAGCTAAAGCATGTAACAATCTGATATTTTACAACACTTATTACTTAAGGTTTACATATATTTACAATAAATCTTCATAAATGCTACTCAAGCAAGAATTTGCTGGTACCAGGTTTTATTGTAGTATATCCCATGAGTTCTTTATCGCTCGGTCCCCTGACCCTGCAAATATCTATGCATGAGTTAAGCAGCACTCAGCTGAGGAGGCCTACTGTGTTCAGTGACACTGAGTGTTTGTAGCATGGCAAACTCTAGGAACATGTGGCATGTGTCAAAATTTTCCGTTACCTGGGGATTTGGAACCTCCATCTCATGGCAGCTAGAAGGAGTCTAGCTCTAGGAGTGATGAACTTGTCTGCTCAGAACTGCAGAATTATTCTAGGGCATTACTTTAGGCATCCAGAAAACAAATCTTTTCTAAAGATGATGTCCAAAGGTTTTCCTATTCTGCAAACACAAATTCAGCCAAATGTGAGTTAACTATTTTGATAATTTCATTTCGTTCTTCCCCAACTACCTGAAGCCCAGCTTTCCACAGTTCAATGTTTAGAAAAAGTGGTAAATAAAAGTCTGCTAATTGCGTTGACTGGCCTTTTTCATGGAATAGGTGATTTAGCATGTATTCAAATACCACAAACTTCTCAGCTTCCTGATAGTGTTTGGTATCCCCCATCCGGCACTCCCTAGGCTGCCTCTTCCTCCCTGCCTTCTGTCCTTCAGGAAACATCCACAAGCCCATTCCACGCAGTTGTTTAGAGATTTGTGTACATTCACACAGCAATATCCCATATGTTCTGTTATCAAAACCCACACATTTAAGTTTGACATAAAGGGGAAAAAAACCTATGAGAATGAAACTATTCCCTCAATAAAACTTATGACACAGTGTTTTGATCTGCCTGGTTTAGCTGTGTTCACTTGCAGTTCTCTTATTCTCAGCTCTCTGACATTTCAGATACATCCCCATTATGTTGCAGTGCTTCAGGTGTGGGTTCTGTTTGGTGGGTCCTCTCCTCGTGTCCCAGGTGGAGCTGTTTAGGTTGTTACTGGTGCCAGCTGTTTGCAATGAGGGCTGTGCTATATTACAGGAGCTGGTGGGAGCACTGGGCTATTGTCAGCTTTGTGTAAGCCTGTTTCTGCAGGACTGGCAGGTAAGTTACTGAGGTTTTATGTCACTGAAGTTGTCGGGTTCTGGATGATGTGTAACTTTATGATAGAGGAAGAAGGGACTGAAGTGTATTAAGGTACTGCAACTGTTTCCTAAGCAAATGTCTTTTGCACGTTGGTTTTAAATTTGCTGGGTTTATTTCCTATTGCTCTATAGATATGGAAGTATTGAGCTGAGTGTGGGTCAAACTCTTTTGATTGTGGTCTGTCCTGTCTCTAAAAAATTACTGATACTGGGGATTGACTAGCTTGAAGTTTGCTGACTTGAATGCACTATCTGTGCACTGCTGGCATATTTTTAGATGTCAGGGAGAGGTTTTTATCCTTTTTAGTGTTTCTGTTGGGTCTAGTCTTGTTATAGCTCTCATGATAATAAAAATTATTATTAGAGTATCCTGCTGCTTCTTTCTCCTGCATCCACCCCAGCCTGAGTATAGTCATTTCATGTCAAAATTGAAATAAGCCCTGTAACTAAATGTGACCTCCTCACCCACTGTGGGCTGTGCTTGTTCTCTGGCAGTGCCTTTGGGAAGGGGCCATCCTGCAGACCTCCATCTAATTTGCTGCTTTATTTTCCAACTTTGTTTTCCTGCAGCCTTGCAGTGCTGGTCTCTTTAGTCTTTCTAGTTCTATAAATTAGACCGTCTCTCAGCTAACAGTAAATGCGCTTGGTGGCATAGCAGGAACAGTATATACTCTGGCAAATATCTTGCCATAAGCAGTTCAAAGCCCGATGCAGAGCATGTACTTATATGCATATGTATGTAGTGTTTATTAAAATGTACATGAATAAGTATTAATAATGGATACAATGCTAATGTTTGTTATGGGTTCTCAACCCACCAGGGAAAGTAGAGTATAAACTGCAACTTGAAACATTTCCCTGTTGGGAAATAGGTGGATTACAACTACTGCAGTGCGCTCACTTTCTAGGAAAGCTATTAGTTAAATCTCATTAATGACATAAATTGCCTGAAGGAGATAACACACATCTGAAAAATACTCTTCAATAGGTAAGCACTGGTGTCCAGCCATGTTAATAGCATAGCAAAGACTGACACTGTTCTTTCTGTCTTAAATACAGTAGTTCTCTTGCCTGTACTTGTAGAGAAGGATCTGTGTGGAACAGACCTGGGATTTTCTGTCTTTGTCCACTTTGACTCAATGTGCTAGTGATTTTTGTAGAAAAAAGTTGGATGTTCAGATTCAGGTTTTCTGTAGTTGAAGCAAAACCCAAAACGACCACAACACAAAAAAAACCAAACAACCAAAACCAACCACCAACAAACCCAACCAACAAAAAAACAACCCAACCCACCAAAGAACCAACCCAACCCCAACACAAAACAACCCACCCACACAACAAACACACAAAACAACACACAAAAACAACACACAAAACCAAAAAACCACCACAAAAAAACACAAAAACAAACACAAACCCACAAAAAAAACAAAACTACAAACACAAAAAACCCACGAAAAAAAAACAAAAAAAAACACAAAAAATCGACACAAACAAAACAAACAAAACCCCCAAACCCACCATCCCCACCACCACACACCAAACAAAACAAACCCCCCAAAACCCAACCGCCACACCAAACACCGCCACAAAAAACCCACACCCACACACCATACCCACCCCTCCAGCACCAACAACACAACCCCCCCAACCACCAACATCCACAAACCCTAGTGCTGGTGGCAAAGATGGTGTGCAGAGTTTGTGTGTGCTATTTGGTTTAAATTATTTAAGCCTTGTTTTCACCAAGTTAGTATCACTTATGCTCTGTTGTGGTGTGTGCTATGAGAACCTGTGAAGTATTGCAGCAGGATTCTTTCAAATTCCTCATTTTGCCTGGCAAAAAGAATACTAAGGGGGTAAAAAGAAAAGCAACAATTGAAACTCAGCAAAACTTACTGACTTTACACAATGTCGAAGCATGCAGTCTGTAGTTGACTTTAAATGAAACAAGAACACAGGGGACTATATTTAATTTAAACAGCACTCATCCTAAAATAACTTAACCTGCAGAATGATTGCTGTGCAAACACTGTAATAATATAGCAGAGCTGTCACTTCAGTCAGTATTTAATAGTCTCTGGCCAATTTCATTATTAACACTTAAAACACTTCATGAAAAGTGATGAAAATACCAATGTATAACCCTTACTGAAGTCTCTGAGATCCCACAGAATATTTTTGTAGCTACTCACTGACACTTCTCAAGGGAGACTGCAACTGGTTGCAAGCTTGGGCAGTTAACAGCAGATTCCAAAACTCCTCTGGTTTCAAGATTGCAACCAAAGGAGATGAAACAGGCTCCTCACAACTTTTGCCTCCATGCAATCTGTCTGGAAGCCTGGTAAGGGAGGTGCAATGTTTCCTCCTGCTTTTGCAAATGATGGGGAATTATTTTTTTTCTTAATTTAAATTTATATGAAGACCGTGCTGGTATATTGGACTGACTGGAAGATATATCAAAGGAACAACCCAAGAGTAAATACCAAAAAAAGGACTGTAGCTGCAGAAAAAGTACCTGCAGTCATGCTGTTAATCTTTAGTTTTTACTACCCTGTATGGCAAAAGTTCCTTACCATAACACAGGTCCTGATGATTGTGGAAAGAAGCAGACTAGCCAAAATTTTTGTATTAATTTATATTTGTGTGCGTATATAAACACTACAATTAAGGTGCATGTATGAGAGAGTACCACTAAATTAAACAGCATTCCTGTGGGTTTTTTCTGGTGTTTTTTTTTGGTTTTTTTTGTTTTTTTTTTTTAAGGCTCCAGAAATACACTTCCCTAACACTGGGAGAGAATGCTCAGGCTTCTTATTTTGTTACCACTGGGCTTTGGTAGAGATAGTTCCTGTAGCTGTGGCTGGGCTAATGGTTGTAGTTAGTAACAGCTGGCACAGGGCTTAGCCAGGGTTTGATCACTTGTCTGAAGGAGCTAAAATGGACTCCTTAGAGAGCCTGGATATTTCCTTGGTTCCTGCAATAAGCTCAGGCAGCAAGTCACAACCTTTCCACATTGAGCTACAGTATCTGGGAAGTTTGCATGTCTGTTTTGTGTTTCCATTAGTGATAAGTTAAGCAACATTATTTTGAACTTGGAGGTCTAACTTTAGGTGCAGCTGTGGTGGCACCTTGCCTGAAATAAGCATGAGCATGGAACTTCTGGCCTTCCAGGCAAGAGCAGTAGGTAGGAGAGATGAGGCCAGTAATGCAGGGGTCTCCATGGCTAACATGGGGAAAAACCCTTAGGTAGAACATTTGTTTTCTGCCTCCTTCAACTTCTATAAACATCTACCTTACAGCATTTGACTGATATCGAGTGGTCATTTGAATTATTGTGTTCTTGTCTGAAGCTCATGTCATGAAATTGAGAAAACTTTGATTTAAAGGATAGGGAATTACTCATAACTGAATTCTAATCATGAATTTCCAGGTGAGGTGTCTCTACTGGGTATATTGGTTTCTCTTTCTGGACCAGTGCATTTCAGATGACAAAAAAGATAAGATGGTGACTAGATTCTCCTTTCCTCAAAGAAAATTTGTAACATCTCCCCACTGCGCTCTTCTTTGGTGTTGCTTGAATGTGACACAAATTGCAATTTATGAAGTGCTGAATCTGTATAATGTAATACTGCTGAATTTCTGCAGTCTAGGTTGGCTTGGACAGGCTTTCAGCTGATGTCCTGGAAGCACCTGGACATAAGCCATGCTTGATTTAAAGGAAAATTAATGCTTAGAACTTTTTCAGGCTTCGTAGGTGTTGTTTTAGATATTAAAAAAAAAAAAAATCCAAATGAGCTTGAAGCTTAGATTAAAATAGATGATGTTTCCTAAACTTGCCAGTATCTTCAAAACTTGGTGACAGACACAGAATAGTTTGTGTTGAAAGGGACCTTTAAAGATCAATCGGTCCAACCTCTATGCAAGAGGCAGGGACATCTTCAACTTCATTAGGTTGCTGAGAGCCCCATCCAGCCTGACCGTGGATACTTCCAGGGTTGGGACATCTACAGACTCTCTGGGTAACCTGTTTTAGTGTTTCACTACTCTCACAAAAAATGTCTTCCTTATATCTAGCCTAAATCTACCCTTGCTGAGTTTAAAAACATTACCCCTTGTCCTATCACAACAGGCCTTACTAAAATGTTTGTCCCCCTATTTCTTAAAAGCCCCCTTTAAGTATTAAAAGGTAACAACAAAGTCTCCCTGGAGCCTCCTCTTCTCCAGGCTCAACAGCCCCAACTCTCTCAGCCTGTCCTCATAGGAGAGGTGCTCCAGCCCTCTGATCATCTCGATATCCTCCTCTGGATCTGTTCCAACGGGTGCAGGTCTTTGCTGTGCTGAGGACCGCAGAGCTGAAGGCAGCACTCCGGGTGGGGTCTCACCTCCCTCAACCTCCTGGCCACAATTCTTTTGACACAGCCCACAGTACAGTTGGCTGTCTGGGTGGTGAGGGCACACTGCCAGCTCGTGCTTGGCTTTTCATCCACCAGGACCCCCAAGACCCTTTTTACAAGGCTTCTCTCAAACCTGTCATCACCCAGCCTGTATTGATACTGGGTGTTGCCCCATCCCAGGTGCAGGTCCTTTCACTTGGTCTTGTTGAACCTCATAAGGTTCACACAGACCAACTTTCCAAGTTTGTCCAGATCCTTCTGGATGCTATGCCTTCCCTCAGGCATATGAGCCACACTGCACAGACTGGTGTCATTTGGAAACTTGCTGAGGGTGCACTTGATCCCACTCTTTGTCATTGATGAAGATATTAAACAGGTCTCCATATGGACCCCTGAGAGACACCACTTGTCACTGATTTCCATATGGACACTGAGGAGAACTGGCTAACTCCATGACAAGTTGAGCTAATCTGGTCTTAAAATTTACCTCTGCAATAGAACCTGGAGTAGAATGTGCAGGTGAGTGTTATGGTGACAGATTGGACAAACTTTGTGCTGTTTCCATAAACTTTCCAATGCCTCCATTGCCCTCTACCTCCTCCTGATATAATTGTACTGCCTCATTCTATCTAAGCAGTGATAAGCTGCTATCACTTATTTCTTGATCTTTCTTCTCTGTGCATATGTGTATACCCTCTAAATGTACTGTGGGAGTTAGTTTGCTGCTGTCTTGCAAGTTGGGACATGTAGAATTATTTTGGAACTGAGGAACAAGGGATTTTTATTTAGTAAAGAGGGTTATCTTTGGAAGATCAACCACATAAATTTATTGCCTATTCATAGAAGCAGTTGGACAGCAAGAGCCCAACCTTTTCCATGCTTGCTTGAACACTTCTCAGTTCTCCTGTGGTTCTGGGCTGTCTGGCTCCTGTTATAAATGAAAGCTTGGCAGAGATGCTCTCGCTAATAAAGGGTTATGGGATCAGCCCTGTAGTGCACTGACACAGAGGTACATGCAGCCTGGCTCTTGGGACTGATGCTGGCTAAAGCAGATAGGAATTCTGGGTTCTTGAAAGCAGGAGAGACAGATTGGGTGCTGTCTGTACTGCGAAGGCAGGTGAGGGATCTGGCTGAGGACCTGAGATGTGGTGAAGGAGGAGGCTGATGCTTGGCCTGTGCTGGGGTGGGGCCTGATGGGGATTGGGAGAGGGCAATAGGAGGCCACTGTTTAATCTTGTTCAGCTCTTAGGGATGCATCAGCTAAACTGGGCTTGTTCACTTAGTAAACTATTAAAGAAGTTGTCTTCAGGGTATTTATTTCAGGCAGTTCTAATGAAGTAATCCTTTAATTCCTCAGAGTAAATGCTGATGAGGATTTGCTGTGGAGGTTGCTGTGTGAGTGGTTATAGAGGTATTTGGGAGCAGTGTAACTGCTGTCCCCTGGGACTGGGTGGTGGGAGCTACAGGGTGCCCCCCCAGCTCCTCTGTGTGGGTGCTGATGACTGTGGGTGGCTGCCGTGCTTGGGAATGCTTGTGTTTCTGAGCCTGGAGGAAGAGGTTGGTTATGCTTCAACTTTGGCTGAACCCACTTCTCCTCTAAATGTTCTAATGTTTATTCCTCTTGTGCATGCTGCTCAGCCTTCTCTCCTCTGCCTTGATCTTTCTTTTTCTGAGTCCTCTCAAATAACTAGAGAAGTCCCAGATGACACTGTGCCCTGATGCATATACTTCAATTTCAGTGCCTTTTCCTCTGTATGTGTTATCTTGACCAGAAAGGATAATTATTTGTCACTGTTTAGACTGAACAATTTCTTCACTCTGTAAAAAGAGTGTGCTGCTGCTTAGGAGGCCAGGAGAAGGCTTGTGCTCTCCCACTTATTCAAAATAGATGCTCAAGGCTTTGATTAGCTAAGTTTACAAGTTAGGAATTATTAATCCTCATTTTGGTATTGCGGGAGCAAGCCAAAAGAAACCTGAAGGGAGTTGCAGCCTGTGTTGGGCAAAGGAACTGGGACTTCAGCATTTTGTCAAACTCCCCTTCCCAGGGGAGCTGGTTTCCTGAGAACAAAAGGGCAGAGGTGTTGAGGCTGTGTCACAGGGAATCTCATACCAGTATTTCAGACGGTAAACTGAATAGTTACAGAATGTCATGTGGTATAGGGACCGATGAGCTATGTTATGAAAAGGTAATGACAGCCTGCAGTGGGAGAAAATGTAGGTGCAGTAAGTAGCTTATTTGCTCTGGAAATTCCTTTGCTCATGGAAAATTTCTTAGAGGCCGGAGCATGGCTGTGGTCTGAGCAGATATTCCTGGTCTCTGCCTGGCACTGCGCTGCTCTTACTCCCTTCTGTACGATGTCCCTCCTAATGCTTGTAGCATTGTTATGCAAAAATCTGATATTAGAAACTTATTCTTGAATAATCATAATAAATCAAAACCTGAAAGTATTGGAAAAGCAGAGTCAGACAGAAACCTAAGACATGTAGCAACTTTTTTGCTGTGGAGGGAAAATGATGAATAACTTCTACCAATTCCAGGTTATTAAATAAAAATTTTAAGTATCTTTTTCTAATAAACTGGATCCTTTCAACTTTTTCCATTTCTCAGTATCTCAACTCAGACATGGAGCTGGTTTACATGGATAACTTTTTATATTAGAATTTTCAGTATGTTTTCTTTTCGTATTCCAGACAAAAAAATTATATTAGAACTTTTTTTGACATTAAGTATAGTAGAAGGCACTTGAAACCTCAAGTTGGCTAATAGAGCACTGTAATTCTAAGACTTACAATGCCTTATATATAGCTAAAACATATAGGTTTTGCATTATTTCTGGTTAGGTACTGAGTATTTGTAGTCCCTGACAGGCCCCATAGTCGAAAGATGCTGTTTTCATTTAATATGAGAAGCTCAAAGGTATTGAAAGTAACTGTTTTACAGTTTAGAAATAGTTTGCTAATTTGATCTGGAAAATAACAATAAGTCTCATAATGGGGGGGGGAAGGAAATATTTTGATACAGAAAATAAGAAGTTTCAAGAGTACTAAGTAGCAGCAGTCACCCTGAAAGTTTTCAAAAACATAGAATATTCCAGGTGTGCCTTAATCTGACATGTCATTATGTTTACGAAGTTTATGATGTGACTTAGTACAATGACATGTTGTATTTAATATTACTGCTGACCTATGACATGAAATAACATGGATAGTAAATGTAAAATCGGATTTTATTGTCATAGAATCAGCTGGGTTGGAAGGGACCTCTGAGATCATCAAGTCCAAGCCTTGATCCACTACCACCACGGTTACTAAACCATGACACTAAGTGTCACATCCAGTCTCATCTTAAAAACCTCCAGGGATGGAGAAAGCATTCTTCAACATGAAATAAAACAAAAAAATATCCTCCTACTCCTGGAAATTGTTCTGAAAGAACAGTGCAAGTTGGTGAAGTTTGAATGACACATGACACTGAATATATGCATGTTCCTGCAGCCTGCAAACATCAGTGTGGTGTTGGAAATAAGTCAAGGCTGTTTACACTTCACAGCCTCAGCAAAGGATGAAGCTTAGCCTTGTGGGAATCATTGGCACATTTCCTACTAACTCAGTGAGGCCAGGAGTTTGGCAGTAGCTCCAAGAGCCTTGTGGAAGAGGGTACACAGGAGTCCCCAGTTCTGTGAGGACCTTGGGTTGTGCTGTACTGTGGGCAGTCATGGGCAAAGCCTGCAGGCTGCCAGGGGGTGGGGAAGAATGTACTGCAGAGCAAGCAAACCCTGGTGTGACTGCCCTCTCTTCTTGCGTCAGCTGTTGTCTTAATAAACAATCTTTGTATGTAACACTAATAGGTATGAGAAATTAAACTTGGTAAACCTAAAACTGCAACACTGATTATATTTGGTAAGAGAAATGTCATCTTTCTGAGTATTTAAGGCCTAAATGCAGACCTTTGAAAGGGAGGACAAGTTAATGGCCAGACCCACACGTAGCAGCCTCACTTTCTGTTTACCCTGTTCAAACAAAAGCATTGTGTTACTAGACCCTAGTCAGGGCTTGGTTATTGGAAGTCTTTATTTAAGCACTTTTGAGTTTTAAATTATTGCCTGTTAAACTGATTTTCCTTTTTCTGATGATTAATCAGTAGCAGATTATATCTTGGAGGGGGAAAAGAAGGGAAAACACCAAGGGCAGTGAAATTATAACTTAAATTGTCATAGGATAGTTTGTGTTGGAAGGGACCTTTTAAAAGTCGTCTAGTCCAACCCTTTTGCAATGAGCAGAGACATCAACTAGACTGGGTTGCTCAGAATCTCTTCCAATGTCACCTTGGATGACATTTCCAGGGATGGGGCATCTATCACCTCTCTGACCAGCCTGTTCCAGTGTCTCGCCCTCCTTGTAAAAAATTTGTTCCCTATATCTAGTCTAAATCTACCCTCTTATAGTTTAAAACCATTACCACTTGTCCTACTGGAACAGGCCCTGCTACAGGGACATTAGCATGCCAGCCTTCTTTCTCATGTACCTGTTGCTGGTTCAGTCTAGTACTTGGCAGTCTTCAAGAGTCAGTGAGTTCTACAGAGCTCTTGTGTAACTACCTCCATTTTTGCAGAGGAGAAATAGACAAATTAAGTGTCACACAGGAAACACAGGGAAAAGCAAGTGTATTTGTGTTCTCCTGTGGTGCTTTTGCCTACTGGCCACTCTGCTTTGTTTTAGGGAAAAACCACAGCTTGTCTTTCTCATATCTGTTGCTGAGATGGATGTTTTTCAACAAATCTCAGGGGAGCAAACTGGAAAGAGAACATCACTACATGTAGAGTTATTTTGCCAATGGCCTTAACTTTATCACAGGGCTGATTGTAAAGTTTAATTGTCATGATTGACTTTTCCTCCATCATTGCTAGTTGTTTGCCTAACATGCGGAAAGAAATGAGCACAATTATCACTGTTAGGTAGAGAAACAAATCTTGAAGTTATGATGGTTTTATAACCCTTTATAATCCTTAGGATATTTATTAAGGTGGATAACATTACTAATGTAAGCTGTGCTACAGCTGCTATTGATTATCATTAGTTTTGTGTGATATACACACTTCAGCTTTGGTCCATATTTATGTTCCTAGTCTCTCCACTATGCTCATGTCCAAATCAGTCCTGATGAAAAATCAGAACAGCTGTAGTGCTAATCTGGTTTATGTTTTCCAAGGTCTCTGTCTCCCACTACAATAAGTATTTGCAAGGCCAATGTCACTTACAAATACAGTTCTGTGAGGAGACGCTTACCTGTGTCCACAACTGCTGCTCCAAACTACTTGTTTAATCAGGACAGATGAAGGACAAGTATAACAACATATTTTGGTGAACAAATAGTTCATGCATGCAGTGGCATCTGAGTGTTCAGCAGCCTTCACTTGTTGCATCTCTCATATTTACATGTTGACTAATTTCCATTATATATGTAGTTTTCTATAACCAGGCAAGACTTCTATCATAAAAAGATTATTTTTTAGCTAATTTGTTAACGCTCTAAGTGGACAAATTAATAAACCATGAGTTTACTGTGTATTTTTTTAAATGCCATATTTGGGATTTTTTGTATTTTCCTTTATAAAATGCTACAGGTGTCTTTGATAACTTCATTAGCCATTTAGTAGACTATAGGTATCTTATTCATTAGTATGTTATCAGGCTGCTTACCAGCCTTGCTTTCAAGTTCTGAACATGTTGTCCTGTTATAGTAGTTGGGCTTTGTTCTTCTAAGGTTTGTGTAGCATTGAATGAGAGTATTTTTTTTCTGAGTATAAATAAAAGGAGCATGAATAACACTTTCCCACGTTACAGAGCAGTTTTGAGGATTACTGTGTATAAAATGTATTTGTACTTTTAACTGATAAAGCTGAAACCGGGCACCACACTGAGAAATGTGATGAGTCAGACCTGGTAAAATAGTAGGAAAAAACACAGACCCTCTGTGGGGGTAAAAGAAACTTGGAATGGGAAGGTGTTCATCGGGGATACACTTGCCTTTATGACCAACTATAGAATTTCCTGCCTCACTGAGGAGATGTGTGGACAGTCTGCTACTGTCTAACTATCAGGAGTAAAAGGGAATCATAGATCAATTTGTGAGCCTGCAGTGAAGGTGACACAGTCAAGTTCAAGATAAAAGTAGCTGTTGACATAGGTCAGTGCTGTTGGAATTTGTCTGAGGAATTGGGTGGAAAAGTCAGGCCAAATAGAAAGTGAAAGCTCTGTACTGGTTCTTCGATATCTTAAATGCCTTTAAATCTGAGTTGAATTTTTGGTTTAAGTCACTGCTGTGGCTCCTGGTGCTGTGTGGCAGAATGACAGGTCTGCAGCCTGGCTGCCTTGTTTGTGGTATTGCAGAAAGGTCAGAGGGAAGGAAGTAGGAGGGATGGTTGAGCATCTTTTATTTACAACATTACCTACTGGTGGAAGTGGGGAAAAGCTGTGGAAACAAAGTGGGATGTGGAAAGATGGAAACTGAGAAAGGAAACCACAGAAAGAGAGGCTGCTTCTAATCTCTGTCTAGAAATACTATTAGTAGTGTTTAACTGCATGCCACTGACCAGGATATCACACTAAAGAAGATGGATAAAATTATTATGGGAGTTCTTGCTAACCAAATACGACACCAAGAGCAATAAAACCCTCCTGGCATTAGCCCTAAGGTTTCATGGAAGGTTCCAGACACCTTGTTTGTCTTACTGGATGTTATACTTGTGGGAAGAAATAGGAGCTTCCCTATGGAAGCTGAAAAGGCTATCATGGGGAGCTGTCATCTCAAAATTGATATACCTGGAAATCACCTATCCTGCTTTTCAAATATGCAGTCAAAAGTAATGTTGTACAACAATAGAAACACTCCAAAGCAACTGTGTACCTTCAGCAGTTTCACTACTTAGTCCATGTTGATTTGGATCCATGAGAGATGGTAAATCCAAAACAAATGTCCAGGCAACTGTACTGAAGATCTCACTTATTATATGTGATAGAATAAACAGGATAGTGCTAACCCAGAAAATCTGACAAATAACTGTGCTAAACTCTGGCTGGCATAAGGAATGAGGCATAATGACCCTCCATACTGATGCCTCTGGGTACAGCAATGAAAGCATTAGTGTACATCTGCAGTCTGGTTAAGAGTGAGAATTAATCTGTGCAGAACCAAGAGCTGTACAAACCTTCCCATCCTCTGCATGTGCATGAAAACATGTGTGCTCTGACCCTGGCTCTAGGCTGTGTCCTTTTTGCGGCTTCCCATTTGTACACTTTTCTTTGAGGGGGATGAGTGTTGTTCTGAGACTCATGTTTCATGACACTAACAGTGCGTGACACTTAATACGCAGAAAGGAATGTAGTCAAGACCTACATTCCTTTTAGGTGGAATAAGTGCAATTTAGCTTTCAGCTGACAGATACACTTGACAACATCTGATTCAGCACTATCTGAAGAAAAAATTAGCCATATTTACTTAAGGAGTTTAATCTCATTTAAGAAGGAGTTTGGTTAAGCCACAACTGATTTTTTTTTTTTAAATTTAAATATTGGTTTTGATTCAACCATTATAGGATTTAGCTTTTTTATTTTTAAAAGACTAATCAGTTGCAAAGTCACAACCCTCCCTTGAAGGGTTTATTTTGTGTAATTGCTCTGAAAGACTGTTTTCTCTTTTACAATAATTGATTTTTTTGCCTTTATATATTAACATTATTTATATAAAGAAGAATTAAATCTGATCCTTTCCAGCAAAAAACTTCCTTGTGGAAATGTTGAAACAAGACCTTAAAAACACTATTCACTGCAAAATTTTGAAATAGATGTACAAAGTGCATTTAATTTTGACAATTGAACTAACTTTCAAGTTTGCATCATAGGATGGTTTGGATTGGAAAGGACCTTAAAGGCCATGTAGTTTGAACCTTTATCCCTATTGGGAAGGGACACTTTCCACAAGACCAGGGTGCTCAGAGTCCCATGCAACCTGACCTTGAACATTTCTAGGAATGAAGCATCCATCACTTCTCTGGGAGACCTGTTCCAGTGCCTCGCCACACTCATAGTGAAGAATTTCTTCCTTGTATCTGATGTAAACCTACTTTCAGTTTAAAACCCTTACTCCTTGTCCTGTCACTCCATGCCTTTGTAGAAAGTCCCTCTCCAGCTCTCTTGTAGGCCCCTTTAGGTACTGGAAGGTGCTCTAAGGTCTCCCTGGAGCCTTCTTTTCTCCTGGCTGAACAACTCCAACTCTTTCAGCCTGTCTTCATAGGAGAGGTGCTCCAGTTCTCTCATCTTCATGGCCCTTCTCTGGACTCTTCAGGGGAAAAAAAAAAAAAGAAAATCTAATATTAACCTATTCTAGGTGTTTTGAAATGTTACTAAATAAAACAATTAGCTGCAGGAACAGAAAATAAAGACCTTATTTGCTTAGTCATACTTATGAGGGTTTGCTTTTTATAAAACTAAACTGAAAATATTCACAACATATCTTTAGATATTGCTTCAAGAAATACTCAGAACTACCAAAAGGAATTTCCCCTTTTTATATGCTTTCCTAAGGTATTGGTACCACCTTCTGAATCACACGTAAAACGTTCTCTTGTTCAGTCTGTCTTTGAGTGGAGATGAGTTAAAGCTCTTGCTCTGAAGCAGGCACCACAGGTCCTCAATGTGGCTTTATGCTGGACCCCTGTAGCAGCCGGCAGGAGGATTTCAGTGTGTTCTGTAATACATATGTGAACTGAATTGCACATAATTCACAGTGTGCATTGTTCTGCACCTATTTTAAATAAAATCAAAGTACTGTTCAGTGTGGGTTGTATTCAGTTCTCTAATACATTGTAGGTTTTACAGATGACTCTTTAGTTTCTGGTAACTGCTCTCCTATTTGTGGACCATAAAAGGCTTTTCAAGACTTATAACTACTTGCCGAATGAGGAAAAAGTTGGATCTCTTCTTTGAAGAGTCAATGCATAAGTGCTTTCAGTCTTGTGGTACATAGGTATTGTTTCTGCCCAATTCAATTTACTAATGTGGATTTTATTTATTTTTTTTTTTTTTGAGACTGAAACACTTCTTTGGCCACTATGTTCAGCACAAGACTGACCAATTCTAAGGAGGATTGAGACTTGTTAAGCAGCTCTGGGGGAAAAAAAGCCATGGGATGGACCTCCTGAGCACAAAGCTCACTCTGAAATTATTTGAAAATAAGAAAGTTTCTGCCAAGAATCTGCTTCTGCTAAGATTCTGGGGTTATGTCTCATTGATTATGTACAAAAGTTGACAACTTTTATTTTCCTCTTTCCTCCTCCATATTTACTGCAATACTGTGCCATATTATAGGTGTTTGCACAATATGCTTACCAATACTGTCATAATGTTAATTGGTTTCAAATTGTGCTCATTCACTATATTACATGCTATTGCTGTTAGATTATTCTCTGAGGCTGTGCTCATCTCTGAACAAGCTTCACCAAGTAGCTATTTTATAGTTTCAGATTATATGACAGAGGTCAACTCTATCTCTTGGGCTGCCTTACATATTTTTGCAGAGTGTTATGGGTTACTTGTATGTCCCAGGCAAAGAAAGCCCTTTGCATGGACAAGAGCCATTAGAAGTAGTAGAGCGTGTAGAGTTAGTTAAATATATGATTGTCATAACTTGTATACATTTCCTTACAATCTGCAGAGTTCCTTGGAGAAGTACTTAGCCATGTTGAATTGTTACTAATTGGAAGCCTAATGTGTGAACTATGAAGTAGGGCGCAGTATTTCTGCTTTGCTTTCTGAGTGTGTACTCCCACTCCTGGTTTTCACAACTTTGGATTTAATTACAGTTTAATTGTTTTAATTTCAGTTTAATAGCATCTCTTTACTAAGAAACACTAAAACTGACACTAGAGAGATTCTTAGAAGTCCTGTCAAGACTGAAGAATTGAGGTCTGAACGGGAAAAGAACGTATATTAAACCCAGTATGCGCTGAATATTCTCACTTGGCATCATGGTAGCTGTTTTCTGGCCAAACTGAGTCTGCCCGGTACTTCTTGGGAACAAAAAAAAGTTTTCTCAACATCGGCAAATTTTGTCAAATTACATTTGTCTTAAAACTGTAATAGGCTATTTGTACCACTGGGATTTACTTCAATTTTTATGCTAAGTGGGATGAGGACTCATGTAGGATGTGGTTCATTTGTGCATGCTGGCTTTGACAGGTGCAGACCATTCTGTATGTGACTACTCATCCTATAGAGGACCTTTAATGCCCTGATGAGATCATGTCTTTTTCATTCAGAAAATACAGGATTAGAGCCAATTCTGACCTGGGCTGTACACCCATCTGAAACCAACCAGTTTGGTTTTAAATGAGGACAGAATTTGGCCTGAGTTCTGTGTGCTTTGGCACAGAGGAAACCAAGAAGTGATCTCATCAGATATAAAACTTGCAAAATACACTCAGAGTTTATGAATGCTACCTTTGAAAAAAAGGTATAGTATTTTCCAGGGGCACCCTGAAAGGATTTGTGGACACTGAGACCTGGTTTATGATTGGTTAGTAGATTTGCTGAAAAATTCTGCAACAGTGTAGTTCGGAAATAACTTTATTTTTGTGCCTTCTCAGAGAGATACCAATGCAGATGTGGAAAGGTAAAATGAAAAACTATGCCAACTATTTCTTGCTTCCACCCTCCCTCTTTCTCAACTACAAAGCATCACTTTCTCTACTACTGCAGTGTTCCAGGATATTGTGTCACTCAAAGCTATTTCTCTAGAGTGAGAGAGCCTTTTACCTGGAGCAAGCTAGGAATCATTCTCCCTTATCCCTCTGCCCAAACTTTTTTTTTTTTTTTTTTACTCTAGATAAACTAGAAAACTGACAGGATCAAGCTGTTTCCATCTGGAGACACCAAAAAAAGCTGTGTTCTGAGATAATTGTGCTATACACTCCTTTGTCATGATATGTTTATCAGAATACTAATAAAATAAAATTCTCTTGGGTTTAAATGGCTTTGTTTGGAGTTTTTCCCTTTCTGAATAACTTTGGTTTTTAAAAGCATGATGGTTTAGTGTGGTTTAAACAATGTGCTTATTGATGCAATATAACACCGATAACAAAACAGTGCCTAAATGAATCTCTAAGGTCAATTACAGTATTACAGAGTTGGGATAAGCCAGCAAGTAAAGCCATTTCAGTGCAGCTCTCAGCTGGAGCTGATGGCTGAGAAGATGGAAAGCCATTCTCCCTTTATACCTTGAGCCAGCTGAAGAACACTGGCGACATGCCAGTCCCCATTCCTTCTTCCTTTCCCTGCCAGAGGCAGGAGAGCAATAGTAAATGCTGCCAGATGTGGGGACGTCCTGCTGCGTGGCTGTGTCCAGGACTGGTTAGGACATTTCTCAAACCAACAACTGCACGAAAACTTGCCAAGCCATCTCAAGCACGGCTTGAGTAATCCCACAGCCTCAAGCTAAGTTTGTTAGCTGGTGTGTGAAAGGTTTTTACATGTTAGTTTTGAAATTTTAGTGCACTTTTCTGTATGTTTTTTAAAAAAGCTTTCTATACCTCAAACCTGTAGATTGGTGTAATCTGTAGCTCAGTCTAGGAAAAGCATCACAGACAGTAACTGTCCTGAGAGAGGAAACGATCAGGTTTGATTACTTCTACCATTTTTTTAACGTCAGGGATCTGCCCCCACACCTAAAACTCCACCAGCAAGTTGGAGTATGCCCCTCTCTCTCCAGCTTGTTCCTTGACTGTTGGTTTACACAAAAAAAAGAAGAATCTCTAATGAAATTGCTCTTGCCCTGGAAAAGCAACATATATGAGGTGAGCACCCTGAGCACTTTTTTGTCTGTTCCAAGTCTGAGATTTCTTCTCTAGAAAGTGTTTTCTCTTCCTGTAATTATATAATACAGTCCAGCATGCCAGTCCTGACTTCAGTGATAAGTGGTACATCTTGCCTGGAGCATTCAAATTCCTGAACTGCTGGTGTATTTCTCATGCTCTAGGTTATGTTCCAGACTTTGAGGTACCTGAAAGGCGGTTTTACCATTGACTTGTAGAGGAATGGGAATTTCCCTTTTGTGGTATCTGCTGCTGTCTTAAAAACAAATCTGTGACTGTAAAGTGAAGATTAGGTGTGACTTCCATTGCCTGGCATCTTTTTGACCTCAGTGGCACCAAGAAATACTTGCAGGTATGATGATAATGGCAATAATCTTTAAGGCATCATAAAAGTGTAAAAGAAGCAGCACCTGCCAAGATCTGCTTAGTTCTAGCATGTCCAGGATGTGAAGGTGTAGATAGAGCAATTATTTCTGTGAAGTTGGAATGTTCCTGGGAAGCCCAGTAATCTTCAGATAGAAAAGCCTCCTTTCTCCTTGGAATTCTTCCCCCCTGCTGCCAGGCTGACATTTTTTCCTTGAGTGTGTTATGTCTCTGCCTCTGTTTGCCTGTGTTCAGTGTGAGTGCTCATTTGAATGATGCATCTACCCAGTTTGTAGAATATTGTTGCTCATTATGACAGTAGAGTTCCTGCTCACAGTTTTGCAAATGGACTTCAGTAATTGCTGCTTCATGTCTTGAGTCAGTGTTCTCCTGGTCACAGGAACAGACATCATAATTACATTCCCAGCTTAGATTTCCAGTGTTTCTGCTCCTGGCAAGCAGGTGGTAGCCTTCAGCCTCCCAGCAAAGAGCATTGAGTGTAATTTCAACATGGGTCTGCACAAGGCAAAGCAATCTAAGTGCCAAACAGTATTGGTATGATTTTCAAAAAGAGCAAGGAACATGGCAAAACAACATGACTTAGACAGGCAGTAGTTTCTCAGAAGTTCCTCAAAAGTGCTCTGTAGCTGAATGGAATGTTGTGAAATACAGTAGGGCAATTGAAGCTCAATACCTGTTTTTATAAGCAAGCAAGGTGACAACACAGGTGTTGCACCTGTGACTCCAGGCCTGCCAGCAGCCTGTGGGAGGGCAATACTGCACGCTGGCCCAGGGCAGTTTCCATTCCAGGCAGTGTTTCATTTTTCTGATACAGAAATGCATCTAGTAAGTAGTGGAGCAGGACAGCTGCCTGCTGGCTGCAGAAGGCCAAGGAGGATCTCTGCTGATGGGACAGGAGTTAACTGGCAGCTTGCCAATGAAAAGCTAGCTTTTCCATTGCCAGTCTGTATTTCACTACCAATCCTTTGTATAGTCCAGTCCCTGAGATGAAAACTAGTGCTTGAGCAATAAAAAGATTCTCACTTTATATGATGCATTATAGATCTTATGACATAATAATATAGGATAGACATTTTTTCTTCTGATTGTTATTTTTATATTGATTAAAATCTGATCTTTACAAATTTAACAAGCTCAAGACTGAAGCTGTAAAAGCAAATAAATCTGCTTATAAATCACCAGATTGGTCTTTGTGTTGCATACATCCTAGCTCTGCATTAGGCTTAGATATCAGCAAATCTGTTTCAGTGTAAGTTGTTTGCTAATTTGGATTTAGATTTCTAGAAGCGAGAATCATTTACAGTAGTATTGACCTTGAATTGAATATTTAGTTAGGACCTTTTGCTTCCTGTTTTAAATGAGGTGTTCCAGCCTCCTTTGTAGTATAAGCAAGAGGTCTACATCATACAAAAATATACTTCCTTGACAGTGATTTCTATCTCGAGCTCTCTTTAAGCTGTGCAACTGGAGATTGATGTCGCTAACTTGAGCTTATTTATTGCTTGTTCAAAAGAGTAAGGTATGCTTACTCTTCTGAAATTCCTCTTAAAATTTCAGGCACTTCATACTTCTGGCTCTTTTACACATCCCTTCCTTACTTGGCTTGCTACCTGTTAATTGATGCGCTGTTGATCTTACTGATTTTTTTTTTTTTTTTTTTTTTTTTTTTTTTGAGTTCACTGCCAGGCAAAGACAAGATTTTCTTCCCTTCTGATTAAGACAAGGGCTGTGTTGTACATGAGGCCAAGAATATACTTTCTACTGCGTGGATAGTGAAATCCTTATGTGATGAAAACCTCTCCAAGTTAGCTCTTCATTGGTTAGTTTTGTTTCAGATGCTCATTTTGTCTCACTAAGTATACGGGGCCAGTTCCAGAGATCTGTATGGGGACAAATTAATTGTATGCCTAACTTGCTGTTAATCCTTTTTTTCAAAAGGCCCCTAAATCCTGTAGCTTAGCAGCAGTGTGAGTAGTTAATTTACTGCAGAATACCCTCTTCCCCCAGTGGTGAAGCTATGGCAAATCTACTCCTTCCCTGTTGAAGACCTCAGTGTCTATCCCCTTACTGCCCTCCTTGTGTTTTTATAGATCCTTAAGTTGAATACAGTGTAGTGGTAGTTCAGCTCTTTCGCAGAGGGGAAAGTAATTTGGTTTGGAGTAGGCAGCTCTGACCCATCACTTGTCACCTGGCACCAATCTTTAAATCTCGGTCAGACAGCAAATTCTGAATGTTACAACTGCTTTTGTTTGAGCTAGTGGGCCAGCTTCTGTTAGCTGTGCAAAGGCCATACTTTGGAAGAGGATGTTACACTACTCAGAAGTGGGCAAAAGAAATGTGTTTAGAGAGAAATGGACAAAGAGGAAATGCTAATTTTTAGTGGGATTTTTAGTTTCATTTCAGAACTTTTGGACTTCACCTATGGCATCATTCTAGAAATTATCATAGAACTTCACAGCTCACTGAAACCATTTTTTTCGTTTTTATTCTGGCAAAAGAGTTTTCCCTCAGGTTTTACATGCTTAAGCATGTACGTGTAGTTTTCAGTCTTTAGTTTTACTTGTCTTGCTATCAGGCCTATAAAAGGAGTCAGTGTTGATTTCTGTGGGTTTCTGGCCTGGGACTGTATTAATTTTAGACTGATTTACTGGAGCAAAATTTCTGGGATAAACCCTCCATGCTGCTGTAACCCATCTTTTCAGGTCATGAATAGTCATGCAGCCTTGTTTAAATATAGCTAATCTCATGTTTAAATCTAGTACACATGGAAGGAAAGTTTTGCTCAGATACTTAGAGACAACAGAGGAAACACTAGCCTAGTGAAATTTTTCAACAATGTACTCAAAGAAATGAGAATAGATAATACAGTAAAGATTTCTCATGTTTTGTGTGACACTGATACTTATTGCTATGTATATCTTCTCTATGGGGGTTAATAGGCAAGAATGTATCTAAATATTAATGGGCAACATAACTCATACACAATTACTTAAGTTTCTGAAATGTTCAAAACTTGCACCTACACACAAGTTCAGGCATCTTCTTCATGTTCTCAGCAGATTAAATGTGAATGTGTGGTGGAAGTGTATATTGTTTTTCTCAGTACATCAGCATTTTTAACCACGTAAGCACTGATGCTTTTTGGAATGTTAAAATTTAGGTGCAGCTAGGATGATTAGAGATTGCTTTATTATTGCCTCTTTTTTCCTATCTTCATTTTCCACCCAAACCTCTGACAAGGGTATTCTTCGCTAAAGCTTGCTTTTATTTTCAGAGTAATGAAAACTGTTTTTTGCCCTTTGAGCCAGGAGCTTCTTTCTGAGTCTGTTTTCCTGTACAAACATTGCTTCCCTCCAAGGCCCTTGGCAGCCGCTCAGCCTCTGCTACAATTCTTTCTGCAGTAGAAAGCGAGGATAATGGCATCACTAATCGCACCTTCACAGCAGTGTGGTGAGAATGAGCTAGTTACAGTTTGCAAACTGCTTTTATGATAACATGCATCGTTGGTTCTGGCCTCGTTCTCATTTAAGTCAATGGCCAAAATTATGTAAATAGCATAGTATTCTTCAGTTCACACACATCCCTCCTCCCCCAAGATAAGAAGCCAAGTCCTGGAAGGCATGAGACTATCAAGCAAATGGAAGACAAAAAAAAAATCCCTAAATTGTCATCAGGAGTGTATGAATTCTGGATAATATCATGTTGCATCTATAAAATTTACTATATTATTTCTATTAAAGTTTAAAAGAGAGATGGCTTGCTTGTCTTCTGAGCTATATAGCTGTACTTGGGTGATCTAGGAGACTCTAGAAAGCAATGAAGAGTGTGAATTTAAATGAAATAATCTATACTGTACTTTTCCATGCGGGTTTCTGTAATTGTATAATTATTTAAAATATTTCCCCTGGAAAAGAGGTTTGCCACAAGGATAGATCTTCTGTACAGATCAAGTATACTATAGCAAACACTGTATATGTTCAGATGGTATTTTTGGTAACTGATCGGTAGTCCTTCAGGAGTAGCCTTTATATATCATCTGCAAATAATTGAGATAGACTGTTGCTCACAAAGCTAAAGATGCATCATTCCCTGTCTGGAATCCCATTTCAGTTGTCTACAAGAAATAAAAATTACTTTCCTGTAGCCTTGTATTGTGCTTTTGTATACATTGCCTTGTGAAGATAAGGTTGGATATTTGTTGTTTTTACATCTGAGCTAAAAGCAACTGTGTTTTTGTTGAAGCTGCGTTTATGACTGATATGAGAGGCAACAGGGTGCTGCTGGACACAGTGCTACACCTGGCCTGCCCCCTGAGAGAGAGGAATCTGAGGGTTGGCAGCTTAGCTCACACTGTCAGTTCCTGCATGTAACTGTGTGCACAGGCTGCCTGCAACAGACTTATGAATAGGACTCGTACCTTTTAATTTGTTGTGTTTCTTGTTACATTATGAGACTGCTGAAGCACAGCTAGCAGAGAAAATACTTGGTGATATTACACCGTTACCCACCGGCACAGAAAATGCATGTTCTCAGCCATTATTTAGTGAGCAAGTAAGTAAACTTTATTCTAACCTCTGGTGAAGGACAGCATTGAAGGATTCTGCAATGCAAAACAATGTTTGCTACATAGCCTAATAGAAAAATCAAGTGTGTTCATTACAGAAAGAGGCCCCATTATGGAAGGGGCCTTAATCTGTTATGTGATCCAGGACATTCATAGAATCGTCTTGAATATTTGCAGCATCTTTATCTGCCAAGATCTTATCTTGTAGTATAGCAAAACCTTCAGTCAATTTTCAGTAGTATTTCATCTTATGAACAGATGACACAGGATTATGATGTCTAGTTTGACAGGTTCTTTTTTTTTCTTAAATAAAATGACTGTTCAGAGCTGTGTTCACTTTTGCATTAAGTATCATGTGTGTTTCAGAGTAAGAGCATATAATTACTGATCCTTGATACTTTTGTAAAACAGAAGTGTATCCATTGGACTGTTCCATGCACATTTTTTTCAGGTAAGTTAGTCAAGGACTTACTATGCTTGAGAAAAGGGTTTTTGTAAAGGTAGTGGGTAGCTCCAATTTGAATTTAACTTTGGGGTAAAATAAGCAATTAGTCTTTGAAATCTCTCTAGTACTGACTCATGCCTCAGAGTTCAGCTCTGCTTTAGAGACAACCCAGTTGGGACTGTATCCTGGCTGTTGTTAGCTAACATAGCTTTGTCAAAGGAGGTATGCTGACTTACACTTGCAAAGGCAATAACCCTTAATATTTTTAGGTCTTAAAGAAACCTATTTGTAGAGGTCTCATTACTTTTATCATCAATGCATTGCTTCTAGTTTAAAAAAATTTTAAACAGGAACATCAAGATCTTAGATCTATCAAATAAAATTGTAGGTCCTTCAAATATTTACAGGTGCAAATGTGCATTTGAAGAGTGAGACAAAGGGTAACCATGTATACAAATATGCAGGGGAAATGCATCATCTTAAAAATTGTGATATTTTCCTTGGATAGTGGGAGAAGGGGAAGGAAGTACCACTGACATGTTAGTAAATGGTATACTATAAGGGGTATGAACCTTATGCAGGACTGAGACAAGAAAAAATGGATTAGAATATTATTACAGGACAAACTGAACTGTTGTGAAGCATTCAACCTTTCTAATGCTATAAGAACAGATTAATTTTCTCAATTAAAATGCCTCACCAGAGTGTAATATACTCTAAAACATACTGGGAATATAGGTCAAAAATAGGGAATACTATGGCTGAACTGCTTCATTAGAGCTGACCTGCTGAAACCTTTGCAATCAGCGTAGTCTCACCCAGTGTTCTGTAACTATGAATATATTCAGTGTGCTTGACAGCTTCAAGTTAATTCAGACCACATTTCAGTAAATGGATAGAACAATATTACCTGATCAATGTTGGATATAATATAAAGTGGAGCTCAAAGTCACAGCTGTTCTGATTTACCTCTAACCCTCCCATTTTCACTTGGTCTACTGACTTCAGTAGCTGAACTTCCTAAACTTCATTTGGGCACAAAAAGAGAGGAAAGACACACAGCTAGTTCTTGTTAATAGTGTGACAGAACATATCAACTTTGTCTAACACTTTCTCAACCCATTCTTGAATTTAAACCCTGTGAATTGGTGTTTTTTTCTCAGTTAAATGCACTGGGACTGCTTTCTAACATGTTGATTTGGGATATGAAAGTGGATGATACTGTGCCGTTTTAAGTGGCAGACAGACTTTGTTGTGAGAAGCCTTCTTCAGTAGACAGAGCTTGATGCTTCTTCCTGGAGATGTGCTCTAATGATTCTTTCAGCATCTTGCAGGGATACGGTGATTTCATCTTGTGTCACAACTTGCAGATGCTGATCAGCTCTTTGCATTTTTCTAAGCAAAGGTTTCTGGAAAGGATCCGGTGAAATAATAGGTGAAAAGCAGTTAGCTAATCCTGGGTGAAGAAAGAGTAAGATGCTTCTCATGCAGTGATGAAAAGTTTTGGAGGTCTTTGGTTGCTGACGTACCACCAATGTTGGTCTACTTGGTCTACGCACTCAGAATTCTTGATCCCTGGTTTTCAGCCTTGCATAGAACAAGTTGGATTTTCTGTCAACTGGCTAGAGTAATCATATAGTCTCTGTTTCACACAGATATAGCTGCATAGGCGAATGATTGTTTAATAAGAATTTGCTGGTAAGTAAAAACTGTTGCCATATTTTATAGAAGTAAAAGCTTTGTTCCAGAGAGAATCCAGGGGTGCTCTAGTGACCTGACCTCTTGCCTCTAGCAGTTTCCAGAGTTCCTTGGTGCTTGGTGACAATTTCAGGCTTGGGGAGCTCCAAAACTCTTCTAGTGATGAAGAGCCCAAGTTCCATCATCAGAAAGAGTCTCACCGTTCACAGATTTGGTCCTTACACTTAAATACCTTTGTTTTTTTTAACCTGAGGAGTGAGCTACTGTAGAGTGCTTTGCATTGAGGTAAACTTGAGTTGTGCTCAAACTGGAGCCAGCACAGAAAACAGCAGCTTATTTAAACACCTTCTGAGCATGATGGTACCTGCAATTTTCAGGCTGCACTGGTAGCTTAGTGGTTAGAAGATGACATTTATTATGTGACTTCTGCCTTCTGCAGGTCCTAAATGGCCTCCCTAATATATACTGTGTTTTATTGTTTTGCTCTGCTGTGCCTGTTCCATAGAAAGAAGTTCATTATGTGCAAAAGTGGTGAGAACCAGTGTTATTGTCCTGGGCTCCTCCTCTTCTATAGCCTTTTCATCTGTTTTGGAGATAGTCTGGCAAATAGAGGAAGCTTCAAATGCGGTTATGTAGATTATCCCTTGATGGAGTTCTAATAGGATTTCTTGCAGCTGAAATATGAGAACAAAACCCTCCTCTTATGAAAAGAATTTGTTGCTGATTTTTTCATGGCACTTTATGTAAAGCTTAAGAAGGACAATCTTTTCATTTTTTAAAACCTGTGTTAGTACCTTGGCCTCCGGATTGATCATGTTGTAAGGGTAGAAAGGGAAGATCCTACTGTAATTTTAAAGCCTGGGGACTGGAAAATCTACACCTCAATCGCTTCTTCCATGATTTTATATGAAATTGAGAAAAATAAAGATGGAGATGCAACAAAGAATTAACTCAATGAGATATCATTTTTCTGTAGCTGCCTTTCCAAGGAGAACTACATCTTGCACTCTTATGTATGAGGCTTTAAAGGCCTGGTAAATGTTTTGCTAATTTTGACATATAGCAAATAAGGCTGCACCCTCCCCAGGACAGAAATGGTATATTATGCTCCCTGATCACTGTTTTTCTTTTCAGGGAGTAATGCTGTTTGAATAAGTGGCACTTGAAAGCTGTTTGTGAGACAGTCTGTGGTCCATGAGGCAGTTTCTGCATCACTAACAAGTATAGGTTTTCTAACTTAATATACAGCCTTCATTCAAGGAAGCAGGCGATGAGAAAAGGTCTTTGGATTTTTCTGACTTGCAGAACAAATCTTTTAAGGAAAAAAGGTAGCTCAAAGTAGTGCTGTTTTGGTGAGTAACATGTGGTATTTGCTGCTGCAGGGGAAGACCAGAAGTTACAGATGGGTAGGACCTGGTAAAACAGGGAGAGGTAGGGATTGGTCCCTGAGGCAGGGCCCCCTGCTCCTGAGCCTGCCTCTGCACTCTCTAACCCTAGGGGTGCCCTGGCTACCCACCAGCATGCTGGGGAGGTTCTTGCCAGACCCTATGCTCTCTGAGGTGAGAAATAAAACAGGAGTTGATGCCAAACCCACAAAAGAAAAATGGGTATACTTTGAATGTGACAGTTTTTAGCTTTTTCATGTTGCTCTGAGCGATGCAACTCCTGGTATAAATTAAAAAAACAAAAACAAACAAAACAAAAAAAACACAAACAAACAAAAACCACTAAAAAAATCTAAAAAAAAAAAGAAAAGAAAAGGAATCTTTGACTATTTCTTACTAAAAGCGCTTTTTTTTGGTTTTTCATTCTTTCAGCATAATTCTTGCTGAAGTAGCTTTGTATAGGATATTCTTGCCTCTGTCCCAGGGAAATTCTGTCTGAGTGTTCTAGGCTGAAAATGTAAGCTAGGCTGAATGAAAAATTACACACTTTGAATACCAGAGATGCTGTGAGCTCATTGTTTCCAGATCTCCATTGCTGGAGGTGTAGGGAAAGAACAGATGAATCAGATTAATGTCCCGGGTTTTCCATAATGCCTGGGGATTTGCTTGGCAGGTTTCTCTTTCCAACAAGTTCCCCAACCCTCTTCTGTTCTTTCTTAGTTCCTAGCTCCTCTTTCCCAAGAAACAGAAAGCTGTTCTATCTTTCTATGCTCCTCTGTGGAACACACTCCTTACCCTGGCACTGCAAAAATGCTGCACCATGCCTTTCAGAGCTCAATCAGGCTTGTACTGTGCAGGGGCTCCTTAGTTAAGGGCTGGTGAATCAACTGTGGGGAGAGGGACCTCATCTGAATGCCACATTTCAAACTATGAGAAATTTAGCCTATCTTCAGCTGTACCTGGTATGCATATATATGTTACATAAAATAGTAGTCTGAAGTGTGGTTATTCCCTTACTGCAAGTGCATAAGTATTCTAGATGCAGCTTGTCCTTGAAATCATCTCTGAGTGTAATCTTGGTAGCTTGTTTTCACTTGATCAGTTTTTTGTTGTTTGGGGAAAAAAAAGATGTTTTTATCTGCAGATACGAACAATTAATCATTTTCAGTTGGCATTACATTTTTGCTGATATTAAAATCTGAATTTGAAGACTTCTTCCTCAGCCTGTGGTTGTTCTACCACAACTGCTATTTACTGAAGGGCACTGTGTCTGTGCTTCCATGTGCCCTTGCTTCCTGTAAGCTACACACACCACTTCACTGCAAAGAGGCACCTTATGTGTCTTCTCTACATCTCATCTGCATACCTTAATATTTCTTATGTATTAGAATTTTTTTAACCTTACCATAGTGTACCTGGAGTCTTTTTGCTTTCCAAAATGGTGGCTGCTCTTTCCAGTTGCAGTTCCATATCCAGAGATGTGGACAGAAACAAAATGCTTTTCTCACTTCAATAGTGTTATGTGCAAGACCTTGCATGAATCCATCACACAGAGAAAACCTGCTTCCCTTAATTCATCCCACCCGGTGCACTTTGAATATATTGTCAAGTGATAAACACAAATTATTGGTGAAACCCTGTTTAATGATTTTTCTTTTTTTTTTTTTTTTTATATGCTACCTGGTGGGTTCTTCAAAGACCAACTTCCTTGTGCTATTAAGGTCCCTAAACTTCTTCTATCTCTTTGACCAAGTAGTTAAGAGGTCAAAACTGCTTTTTGATAAGACATATGACGAAGTTTCAGGTGCAAAGATATGAAAAGGAGGAACGAAGGAACAACTCAGTTGAAGTACATGCCTTCATAGTCTTAGTTCTGTGTCCTGGCACTGCCTCAGTACACCTGCAATATGTAGATTTCTCACTTTATTTTGAACTCAGCTGCATAGAGCTTATCTTCCCTCTCAGCGAACCTTTTATCCCACCACAAGAAGGAAGGCTATGTCCACTTAATTCTACAATTCTTGTTGTCTCTCTCATGTTCCCTGCCACAGAATGTGGAACTTTACTACCTGTCATTAATCCTAGAAATCATATCCGTCTGTGACCTGACTGCTGACAGTCCCTCTGGCAAAACACTTTCCTCAGTTGTGACAGATATAGTCTATATAACCCCATGCTGAAATAAGCTGTTTCTGTTTCTCTGAAAGTACTTTCAAAAAGTTTTGCTTTTATTCATATATAGAGGGTTTTTCTTTCCCTGTCTTCACCCCATGAGATCACTGTTTCTCTGATGTTTCTTCACAGCACCGCAAAGCTTCTTTATGTAATGTCTCTGCTACTCTACACCTACATGCCTCCCAATGAATGCAGCTGACCTGTTTGTAGGTAATACCTTTTGGCTGTTACCAGCTTCAGGGCTGTCTGAAAGGGCTGCACTGGCCTGCTGTGTGTGTCTTTGCCTTGTGTCTTCAGGCATTTGGTCTGAATTCCTCTTCACGTGTGTTTTCTGTGAGGTGTGGTTTCCTAATGGTGGTTGTTTTTCTCCCTCTTTGAAGCAACAGTATCTAGCAGCAGTACAGAGCAATTCTATATAGTTTAGGAAATTGTTTCTAACACACGGCCTAATTAGCTGAATTGGATGCGGTAGCAGACAATAACACTTTCAAGCCAATGGGGGAGGAAGATTTCTCATATGAGATGTGAAAGAGCTAGTTTTCCTTGATGGCATTACTGAAGGAGTTATTCCTCACCTGCAAGAGAGGAAAAATTTTCTGGTTTGGCTCTGTATGCTAGAGAAATTAGCCGAAGCTGGAATGCTGCAGTGAAGTCAAGCTGAAGAGTCCACCTGGAGCACAGTAGCTCCTGGAATATGGCTGATGGGCTGCAATAATAAGGTATAGTGTTGCAGATATAACCCATCCATAACAACCTTTGAAAGACTTCCCAAAGGTACAAGTTACCAAGAGGGAGGGAGAGGTACAAGAATCCTACTGAAAGAAAATTAGTAAAAGAACCTGGTCTGACTGCAGAAAAAATTGCATTATCATCCATTAACTCATTCATACATTTGTCAATAAATGCATGTATGCTATAACAAAACCAATCAGTTTTCTACAATGTTTCTAGTAAGAATAAATGCTGTGCTGAAGGTACTTAAAATGGGAGGTTAACCTTTACTGTCCTCTTTGAGAAAGTTATTGTAAACATTCATTCAGAAAGTGTAAATAATAGATTCCCTTGTTCCTGCACTAAAGCCATCTGGTGGTCTCTTTAAAAAAAGTTATATGATTATTTTTGAGTATCCTGTTCCCTTATACGTGGTTAATTATGTTTCCTGGGGCAAAAATTGCTTTTTGTCTCACACTTATTGCCTTATAATATTTAAAATTATATTTTTTTACTTTTGGTTTCATTTTTGAACAGATAATATTTGTTCATTTCCTAAACTGGTGCTTTTATCACCTTGGGCTGAATCCAAACTGCTTTTTACTTTAGAAAGTAAGCCTATCAAACAGTCTGACTCAGACAGTGGTACATTAAGCCACCACACATCTTTGTATTTCATTATTGCATAGGTTTAGCACTGTCACACTACTTGCGATAAAACATTTAGGAAACTAAAATTAAAAAGTTTAGCTGAAGGAGAGCATGATCTAAATAATAAAAATTCTAGAACAACAAACAGAACAATGCAGATTCTACAACTCATGAAGGTAAATACTCCAGAGTTAAATTGGACATGTAAAATGACATAAGAGGAGCAACAAGTTTATCTTTATGTATCTTAAATAATGTGGTTCAGTGCAGGAGTGTTACTAGGCTATTATACTTAATTCATGTGCACATGAATTAAGAAGACACCTGTCCCAAACTCTATCACTCTTATAAACACTAACTGTTCAGAGTGGTGGGTTGGACTAAAACACATGAAGGTGATGTTATATAGGGCACTGTGGTGCCACTGTAACAGTAGATGAGAAGAAAAACTTTTTGTCTGTTCTGGGCAACTTTGATTGCCTATGGTAAAGAACCACATAGCTCTGTGAAAAAAACTTTTCCAGATCTCTCTCCTGTGAATTGCTGTAGGTGACAGGATCCCAGAGGACACTGCTGTAACTTACTGGGCACTGCTGTCATCTGCAGGCAGTGCTGGCTTAGACTGTGAGCAGGAACACAGCTTGCCCAGGTTGTGACAGGCTGTTTCAGTTGTGACAACGAGCTGGAGCTGGATGGTGTAAAAAAGATCTGTGCAGTTTTCTTTAGAAACTGAAGGGGGTTTTTTTGCAGTTAGTTCAAGGCATGGGAGCAGATAAATGCATGCAAAGAAGGACTTTTTCAGTCCTCATGCAATTGAACAGGGAGGCTGAAATACCCATAAAATCCCAGAACATGATGGAATAATGGTTAGTATTTCAGAAATGCGTGTCTTATTAGTTCATACAAACTCAGACATTGTGTAATCATCCCATGCAATAGAGAAAGCCGGGGCTTTCATCTGGATTAATTATCATGAACTACTTACGGAAGAGTTCAAAAATCTGTCTCAATGTTTAAACATTTGAGCGTATAACTGAGGACAGACACCTAACAATTCATAGCTGAGTATAATCAGCCTTGAACATCATAAAACATAAAACAGAATGCTTCCTTTTAAAGCAGTTGTTGTGTCTAGATCAAAGGTAGAGGATTATGCAGTATGCCCAGTTTAAGTTCCATTCAGGAGGTTAATGTAAGACTGCGAACACCAACACTTTATGCTTTGTCTTATCTACTATCTTTCTATTATGTGGAAACATTAGTGAGTGTTTACAGCCTGTCATGCTAAAATTCTTTTAGCTCCAATGAAGAAAGGAAAAAAGAAGCCTTAAATTGTGGGGTTTGCATTTTAAAGTGGTGACCTAGAAGGAACATCATGTTACTCAGTGTTTCTGATCACTGGATATTGGCAGGCTTTCAGTCTCTTATATCATTTTAAACAGTAAGGTGTTACATACACCTGTCAGCCCTGTGAATCTGACCCAGGAATGAATAAGTATCTGCTGGGTCTTGTGGCCCAAGTGCCACTAGTGAGAGGGGTGAGCAATTTTGAACAGAGGTCAGCTGCTTTGTATCACCTTCAAATCTTTGATTCATCCGTGTTCTGTGTGGTTCCCAAGACTGCAGAATTAAAAAGTGTGTAAATGCGATATGACTTCATGTGCTTTTAATTCACATTTATGGAGATTTTTCCAAGTCAGAACCAACCAGCTTGAATTTCAGGTTTCTTAGGGAGTTTGAAAGAGCAAAAGAAAGAGTAAATAGGACTGCTTTCCTCTTCCTGGAGAAATTTTGACTGTTCTTGAGATTGAGAGATGATGGAATGTGGCTTTGCTCTTTAAACAAAGTCACTCTTCAGAGTACAAGTACATTAGCAGGAATTCCTCCTCTCCAGTCCTTTGATTCTCTGTATTTATCTATACTTCTTCAAGATTTATGGTGCCTTCTGTAATGAGAGCAATCTTATATAATGTATGCAGCCCTTGTACTTTCTAGTCTAGAGCTTAATCCAAATCTTAGTCCTTTGAAAACTGCCTTCACGTCTGCCTGCCTCTTTCAGATCTTGGGCTTTCAAAGTGCAAAGACCTATATTTTTAACAGTCTTGGGCTGTATTCTTTCCTGATGAAGATCTGGTAAGCTTAAAAAAGTTAGTTGTGAACCAGATCCAGTCAGAATATCTGGTGGGCTGAGTGGATAAATGTGTATATACACAGACAGTTTCTTAATGATGGTATGGAAACTATGTAGGCAATCTATTGATACAGTAATAAGTGTAAGAACTACATGAATAACAGCTTTTAAGTTTGGTATTATGGCTGGTTAGTGCTATCCTCTGTGATGATTCATTATTACAAAGCCTAATCGTTACAAGCTACAGCAGTGTCTCAGGCAACTTGGCATAATTACCCTGTGTTTCTTCAAGAAAACATAAAGTCTGCCTTTGTGTAGCAATCACTGAGTAATTGCTGAACAGTTATATGTTTATGTGATATGAAATAGAAATGATACAATAATATTTTCTCTTTTGTCTGACTGCCCTCCCCAGTTATCAGATTTTGGGGTTTGTTATGGGGTTGTGTTTTTGTTGTTGTTTGGTTTGCTCCCCCCCTCCTGGTTCACATAAAAAATGCATCTCCTCTTACTGGTGTTTTGTTGGTAGGATAGATTGTGCTGATGCTGCTAAGTTTGCTGCCCCATGTGATTTAGCAATTAAGACCTAGACTTGAGAGATAAAGTACTCTCTCCTGGGAATTGGTTACTACCATTAAGCAGTGCATTGGATTCAGATGTCATTGAGACCTGTGCCATGAAATACATGCTCTTCTTTTTGTGCTGTGCTCACAGTAATTGAAACTTCTCCTTTCTAAAGAAGTCTTCATCACTTTATTTGGTATTTAGGTGGCTCTCCTCACTCAGTGTCTGATGCAGTTGTTGATTTTGCGTGTGTTTTCTGTTGGGTTTTTTTTTTTTTTTTTGGAGGGGGAAGCAAGTGGGTTGTTCTTGCATTAGAAGTAGGCATAGAGAATAATCTGATTTTTATAGGAAATCTGGAAGTAGATAAGTCTTTTTCCAGGTCTATTCTAAAACATCTTTTTTGTTCCTCTTCAATTTCAGAAACATTTACTTTCACAGAGTAGAGTCCCATTCTGCCTTACATAACTCAATTTATAAACTTTACTGGGAGTAAAACACTGTTACAGAGTAGCAAAGCAGCTGCTTCTGTCATTTCACTTTTAAATAGACCCTTCATTTCATACCTAGGTGTAGTGTACTATGTAAAAAGTAAAGTACGAATCAATGAGTAAATTGGGTAGAAAAATAATAGAAAAGACAAGATACACAGTTATGCGTAAGAATATTTGTCTGCAGAGTGCTGTGCAGTCAAGCACGTGTGTGCATAACCCAAGGGTAGGTTATGAGGAGACTGAATGGAGCATGGAAAGGCCTGCACATGAGTTCTGCTTGAGCCACTGTATCCGGTCAGAGACAAAGGCCTCTGTAAACATCACTGCAAGCATCTTCTCTCCCTTAGAACAAGTATTGCCTAGGCTTCATGGGATTTTGTTTCAGTTAACCTCTAATTTGGAAATGCCATATGGCATGTTGCTTTCAAAGCTGGTGATTCCTGTTATATGCAGCAGATTTTGGAAAATGATTTTCACTAAGTGAGCAAGAGATGGAGCACTTTGTATTCCTGATACATCCAGCACTTTTAAAGAAACATATTGGGGCAGACAATAAACATTGCTCAAGCACTGTTTTAGTGCTTCTTGCGATACCTTAATACCACCATCTGGTGAACTGAAATCACGTTACAGCTTATTTGTATGTTCTTTCATATAGTTTAATGGGCTTGTCTGACAAGGTGCCATGTTTTGGTCAGGGAGCTGAATCTCCTGGAATAGGATTGTGGTGTGATTGCTGAAATACTGTGTACTTAGCTTGCTTTGTTTCCTGATCCTAGGTGGGTACAATGCAAGAGCACGTCTCTTGCTCATCTCATAGGTAGGATTTTGGTGCCCTGTTCAGTACATTTTAAGCTGCTGAGACATTGGAAGAAAAATTGCAGCTCCAGTTGCATTCTAAAAACCCCTGCTGCTAAATGACTTGCACAGGTTTGGCTCATGCATGTTTTAGGTCTGACTGATTACTCTTAAACGGTTTTCTTGGGATGCTTGTCTGATCTCAGCTTCCAGACCTTCTGAATTTCATGTCATGGCTCTATGCTGCTGTTCTTGAGCCTTGTATTTTTAGGGGCATGCTAAATACCACATGTTGATTAATGTCATCATAACATAAACTCATTCAGTGAATTTTCTTTGTGCTTCATTCTGATTACTTCATGTGGTCATAAAAAAAAAAACCCCTTTTTAAGTGTTTCTTCATCAGTTAGTGATGAATAGGGTTCTTAAACTGTGAAACAGCTCTCACAGACTGTCTTTCTGGTTCTGTTCCAGCTTAAACATATTTTTGGTTTGGAATAAAATATGATTATCCAACATCTTTAAAAAGAAATTGGACCTGACCTGAGCCTGGCATTAGTTGCTGTTGCTCCTGTCTCTTTGAATTTCATCCAGTTTGAAACCAGGCAAATACAGAGGACATTGGCAAGTGCAGGAAAATACATCCAAACAATTAAATGTTATGCTTAGCTTTTCCTAATTATAATATTTTAAAATCCCATAATATAAAACCTCAAACTAATGATTAATTGTTCATAATTAGTAAATAGCCCAGTGGGAAAACAGAGAGTTTGTTTTGCACTAACAGAATAAAAGGAAGGAAAACAACTATCTTGATTCTTATCCTGTGGGGAAGATTGTCATTATTATAAATAAACTTAGGTAAATTATTATTAACAAAGAAAAGTTTAAGAGTAAGGAAAAATGTTGATAGCTCCAGCCTGCATGTTCACACTTTATAATAGTGTTATTTCTTTTATAATAATTCCTCGTAGAAACACGAGTGACCATGACTTTTTAGCAAGAAATCCTTTGCAGCTAAAAGAAAAAAGCAATGCATCCTCTTGTGCTGTGACCTGAGGTAAAAGATAAGATCAGTCTTAAACAACTGCTCTTTAAAAAGTATTTATTCCCTCATATACCATGGGAGAAAAGAAAAAAAAAGTACAATAGAGAAAAGGAAGATTACTTTTTTACTGTTGACTTAATCATCTCTTTGAGTGCTTATAAAATATAATGTGATGATTTCAAATTAAAAATAAATTAATTTTTTGTTGGGCATTGTGAGACACATTAGCAGCGTACTGAAAGGGCATTTAACAAGTCAGCAAGACTGACTTGTTAAACCTGCTTGTTCACAATTCAATCAAAATTAATAATAGATAAATAATCCCATTTATGGAAAAGTTGGGTATTATGGACATCTTATTCCATGGAGATAGGCATTCTAATTTGTTTTTCTAATAATTCTAATAATTAAAATAGGAGCTCTATAGGACACGACAACTCTAAATTAGGTTTAAGCAATGGTCCAGTGTGGATCCCCATCTAGATAATCCTAACCTTTTAAACATCCTTTTTCTTTAATATTTTTCAAATTAATTTTCTTTGAAACTTACTTCCTTATTTTTCTGACTGGTTAAACAGGTTGTTTCATTTCGTATTTTACTTATAAACCTTTTCATGTTTTACCCATTAAATAATCTATTTACTTCCAAGTGTGTATACGTTGTCAATAATAATAAACTACAATGCATAATGCCTAGACCACTTATTTACCTTGGTTTTCATCCTTCTTTTTTTTTTCCCCTCACTCTTTGTAAGTGGGAGTTGCTCAGCTTTCTGTCTTGTTGCAGTACAAGATGCTTTACTAAAAAATGGTTATGTGTGCTCTCAGACTAGGGATGACATCCTCTGGCATTTACTCTTTAGTAAATTGAGCTGCACTTGCATGCTAAGTGTAGGTTGAAGACAAATTATGTGACCATGTGAAGTACTGTACACAACCCTGTAACAGTCTCCAGTAAGTGCTTTTAACCGAGTGTTACTGTTGCAGTGGGAAGCAGGGAAGGGGAGGGGGGATCCCTTCGTGTTAGAGAGTCTGGAGAAGTCACTCATATTTGCCCAGCATCAACTGGAAGCTGAGAGGCACTTCACACGGCTAAAATGTCCTGAGCAAGGATATGAGATGTAAAATAACAGATGTGATTACGCTGGCTCCCTTTTCCTCCAGTACGTGGTTGGATTTAGCTTGGTCACAAGTGCCATAGGTTTCATCTCTCTTACTATGCTGAAGAGAAAGCCAGAGGTGGTGGAGGTGATTTCAGCGGCATGTGGTACTTTGCCATTGGCAGGTGTAAATGTTTTTGTGGAAATAAAAGGGTCATCTCAGACCCCAGTGACACAAACATTAGTAATAGCACTCCTGCTCAAATAGTGTAGCATGCAACTTAGCAAAAGAGCACCACGTGTCTGTTATTCAAGCAACAAACAACAAAATATAGAAAAAGATTTTTTTTATTCTTTCACCATAGAGATAAGTATGCTAAAGGCAGGTTTTTAACAGGTTAGAAGGGCTCTAATGTATGAGCTGGTATTTCATGTGTTCTTAACATCAACAGTTAAACGGAGCCAAGAACACCTAAGTACAGTGTAATATGCCCTCTGCTGAGCCATTTCCACCCCAATGTCTGAGGCAGAAACATGAAGGAGGAACTTTCCTTGGGAGCAGACACACAAGGCTTGTTAACTACCAGAAAGAGGAACAGCCTTGTTTTTCTCTCCACTGCCCAGCAGGAGTGGGCAGTGAGGAGCTGCACTCAGCATCCGCTCCCAGGGTGTGGGAAGGATGCTGGCAGCTTCTCAGGGAGCCTGGTCTGCTCCGTGTGTGTGTGCCTACGATTGCACGGGGGGAAGAAGGAGCTTTGTCTGATGGATGATTAATTAGCTACCCCAATTCACCAAACTGGTGAGGCACTGTAGCTTGCTCTATACTTTGCAATTTCTTCTCCCTTGTAAAAATAAAGCATCTATTGCTCCTTTCCTCTCCTTGCAGAGACCTTCTGCTGATCATGTGGAACAAATGCTTCTTCCCCACATGTTTTCCCTTTCCCTTGTTTGTATTTACTTGAGGCAGACTTGCACTGTCATTCTGCTCATGTCCCTGCTGTGGCTTATCTAAACCTGCTCTTGACATCTGCTCTGGTATAGTGGGAACAAGAATAATGGAGTGGCAGGAGCCTGATCTTGCAGTAAGTGTAAGTTTTACTCCTGCCTCCAGTGGGGCTAAGGTTTAAGCTAAGGTTTTTTTCAGTGCCCCTGCCCTGTGTATTTAATTTCACATAATTAATATTGCCCTCCAATATTTATCAAGTTCGATCAAGTAATTAAACAGTTACAGAGGGATTTATTCAGTGAATGATTTTGTGGTGAACTGATACCCTCATATATACAGCATAGTTTTGCAAACAGAATTAGACAACAAAGTGAACCAATAAAAATTAAAAAGAGTTACATGGCACTTACAAGCACTGAACAAGCAGATAAGCGTGGAAAACACCCACAGGGATTAAAAATATTACTGTTAAGGCACTTTGTGTTTATATTTGAATACTCAAAACCTGAAAGAGTACTGCTTGTTACACTACTGAGGTGATCAAATCTGAAAGAATTATATGCTACGATATCAGGTAGATATATTCACTCTAATACATAAAGTTGTGCATTCAATTCATTTGACTATTACTTTTATAGTGTTAATGATAAATTTCAGGTTCCTTCTATATCGTGAAATAATGAAATATCCTGTTTTTAAAAAGTAAAATGAATACTATAAACACCAGTGTTATAAATTTATTTTTTAAAAGTCTTGAGAAAACTTGTTGAAAACAAGTCAATAGAACAATTGTGCATTTAATTGCTGATCTATTTTATGTTTTATTAAATACTGAGTGTTGTTTTCCTCATTCACTTACATGGTAGTTGGTAATTAAGTAATGATCAGTGGCTTATAATTTCAAAATAGCTTCACTGTATAGAACCTCGAAAGACAAAAGGAAGCTGTCATTTGAACGGACAAGTATGAATATACATAACTTTTTTCCCCAAGAAATAGTAGCTGTTCCGTTGGTAATTGGTGTTTAGCTGAACGTACCAGGGGATTTCTTTCCAGTCTGCTGTTCTCAGCTCTTCTGAAAACTGACTTTTGGACAAAAAACTCTTGGGCTTGAAGAAAATTTTTTTTTTATTTCCTTGTACGATTCCCACGAGTGTAAAACTTAATGCTGGAATCTAGCCCACTTGACTCCTAAGATGGTGTGGGGGAAAAACATCAGGATGATTTTTGTTGTTTAGAAAAATAAATGGTTGTTTAGAAAAATAAATGGTTATTTGACCAGGGATCTGTCAGGCATGGCCAAGGTCTAGACATTGTTCACAAAAGGGTATGAAATGCTGTCTAGTAAAGGTTTGAAGAACCATGACTTTTGTCTCAAAAACTGATAGAGAGGGGAGGATGAGAAGCCAGCGAATAGCAGGATGTGTTCAAGGAAGCAACAGGAGTAAAAGGCTATGATGTTGCATGTGTGCTGAGGTCTTTAAGGAATAATTAAGTTTTCCAAGCATTGGAAAGCATAGAGCCACAGTGTTTTTACTGAAGATGTGAACCTCCTATACAGTGCCAATTGCAGGTTAGGTGACCCATATGTGTGGGCCTGCGATGACCAGATGATATGCCTTCTGTATACTTGCATGCCCATACTTGGGTGGTCGTGTTGGTGTAACTGAATATGTAGTGATAAAAAGAACATGCTCTGAAGTAGCCCAAACAATTGGTTAGCTTGCAAAGGCACTTGAGATAAAAAATAAGCTTTGAGTGTAAAATTTTCCATCATAGATGAATTTCCTTTCAAACTCCTAACAATAAGGCTTTAAATCTGCAGCCTACAATCTATTTGCTCAGAGAAAGTCAGATTGGGAATCTACTTCTGAAAACTGACAAAGTCAACTGAGGTGTTATTTTGCAGTTTACCAATTCCTCTGGTAGCTGTTTACATGAGCCAGTAAAGGAAACAATTCACTGTGTGTAAGTCAAAGCACAAATTTCATTTCTGGTCAGTCTTGGAGCTTTGTTTTCCCCAGGGTAATAGCTCATTTACTTGGTGAAGCACTTGCATTAAAGTCTTCACCCTACATACAAAAATGTTAGCTTGCATTGAGGAAAAGGATATTATTATTTAACAGTAGCATTGAAATACTTCACCACAGACAAAGCCCTCAGGGACAGCTAAGCACACTGCAGGTGTGGACTGACAATCTGCAGAAACTTGCAAATGCACATGATGAAAAGTTAGCCACTGAATGGTTGAACAGGTCATTACTGTATTTAAACAAGGAAGAAGAAGAAAATATATGTGATAAAATTCACTTTTCCTTCCAGCTGTGTTGCATAACCAGGGACCCAATGGCCAGAAGGGCAAGGAAAGCTATGGCTGCGCTGCAGGCTGGTGGTAGCTGTGACTCTGTATGGGTCATGGCTTGTAGAAGCGATCCAATGCACCTCAATGCCTCAGGAGAATTTCTGAATGAAAAATTTCATGTTTTAAGGAAGGTTAGCCTATGTCACTAGATGTCGTATGGCTGATAAAGTCTCTGAAAATTAAAGAGGATGTATAGCTGAAGTCCTTGGCTCCAGCTGCAAACTCCTTGAGGTAGCTTAAGTCCTTTGTCTAGCATCACCTGGCTGATTGTAAGGTATTTAGAGATGCTTTAAATTCTCAATGAATGGCTTCAGATAATATTTTGGGAGTGTGGATATGCAATAGGTGCTTCTAGAGGTTGTATTACTTTTGAAATTGTTACCTTAAATTGTCAGATGCTCCTGCTTTCACTTCTGTTCAGTGGGAGGAAACAGACCTATTTAACTTTAAAATTCATCCTCTAGCAAAAAACCCAGTGTTCTTATTCTGATAATTCAAAGGTATACAGAAGAAACCAGAAAATTGTTAATTATGACAGGAATAAGGTGGAGATATTTCCAATTTCCTTGAGTATTTCTGTCCCCATCCTGTAAATATGAGGATTATAACATTGAGACCTTATAATGTATTTCAGGGAAAAGAAAAAAAAAAACAAACCACAAATGCAAAAGAAATTACTACAGTTCAAAAGATGAAAATGTTAAGAGGGCCACTGAAGGGGATAAGGGAAGAATCAAAATATGCCAGAGGCATTAGCAAATTCTCAGAGTAATCTATCTTCCTTTCACAGTTCAGGACCTTACTACAGAAGATGACAAAACATGTTTAACATGAATTGAATTGCAAACTGTAAAAGTCAGAGTACTTATTAATCTGTGACCAAGTAACTCTGTTCCTCCTAGCTAGAGTATTAAATAATCATCTTTTACTTCACAATCAAGTAATCACTCTTGAGAAGTGGCAGGTGCAATGGAATATAAAAAAAATGCAAAAGGGGGTTATACGAGCCAACAGCTGTTGATTTAGGTATGCAATATCTGAAAACAAATACAACAGATCAGGTGGCAGTGAATTTTAGTAGGTTTTGATATTGAATTCAGGGGAACATCTAGAATGTTGCTTTGATATAAATGTGTGTTTAAAACACTGAAAATTAGGAAGATGTACTCTAAAACTTTGAAATGAGACAGGTTTTTTGAGGTCAGTTGTGAGTAATGGTATTGGACATGTGCAGCAAACAAGGCTGACTCTCCTTCTCAGAAGTCTGTCCTGCTGATGATCCTCTGATCCAGCAATGTGGTGCCCTTCCAGGGTATTTTTATGTCAAATCTCTTGGCTTCAAAATAGTCACAGGTAGATGGCACACCTTTGTCCCAATGGAATGAGGCAGGAGGCTTAGGTGAACCTGCAAAGCATTTATTAAAGGAATGAGTCATAAACCTCCTTATGTGCATCTCTTATCTGACTTGACTGTGATTGTCCCACCAGCTGCAGGAGCACCATGAGAGTTTGCAGCAGCTTAGTGAGGCATTGCAGTTCTGTGTGGTGCTGAAGCTGCCTGGGCATGGGCAGCTACCTAAGCCTGAGGAGGAGAGAAAATAGTTTTGAATGTGATAAGTTAAAAATAGTGTTTTTACAGGACAGTTTCTGAACTCATAGCATGACTTATACTGGAATTTTGGTTTTCCCTGGAAGCTTGGTCTTTTATTAGTGCTCTAGCTAACAATGGAGCATGAGCCCTGAAAAAATGGAAGTGATTCCATAATCAAATTATTGATTTGCGGGGGGAGGAGGAAGATGATGGAAACTTTAAATACTGTCATGTGTTAGTGCTTGTACATGCTCACTATTCTGAAGATTCAATTCCCTACTGTTTTGTTGCTCTTTTATAGCTAAAATTCAAAGTACTGATATTGGTATATTGTAATGTGAGTACATAATGCTGTTCAGTCCCAAATGTATGGCAGACAAATTTTATTTATTGCTTGCGCTGTGACTGGATGTTAGGTGAAGATTAAAGAGTGTATATGGCAAAGAAGGATTGCTGTTAGCAAAATACAATGGAATGCTTTATTTTGTGACACCTGCACACTGGCCTGTCTATCTCTTGCTTCTAAAGATTTTGAACTGTTTATTTTAATGGTGTTCACTGTGCTTTTTCAGTCTTGCAAGCCATGTGAGCTAAGGGAAAGTAAATGAAAAGTTCTATATTTGAACTGTCATCATGGCTCACGTTTTTGTTTTGTTTTAACCTACACCTTCAAAGGAAGGAAATACCAGAAGCTTTGCAATATAATATGCATAGCTGACCTTTTGAGTTCCGGATTGCATCAGGAAGGAGGAAAGTACTTCGAAGTACAAAAGCATAAGGTTAAAACAAGATTTAATAATTCCAGCACTTTGAGTCACTGGAAACAATAAATACTGCAGAGATAATTGTGCAGTGCTGCAAGCAAAGATGGAAGAAAAATGCATATATATACTGAACCATTAAGATGTTAGAGCAATGTTTTCAGCATCACTGTAACTTTTTCAGTTGTACTGAAGTGTGAAGTTGAGTGCCACAGATGTAAATGTCAAGTATGGCAAAATACATAAAACAAGAGAGAAATTAATGCCAAATTGTATAATCAAAGCTATTAAACAAGACTCAAATGCAACCGCAGCATTCACTGTGTCTAAACCCAATTTCAGCATGCACTGTATCTAAATCACTGGCATGCACTAATCCTGACAAGCAATTTAGCAGCATTTCCTCTATCCTGGATAGTACAAAGGGTAATACATAAAATAATTGCCACTGAGTTTGTAAGTTGCACATGAAAAGCAGGAATTCCTGTCTGGGTTTTTTTTTTTTTTCCTTCATTTTTAACAGTAGGGATAAAATCTTAGTTCTTTTTTTTAATTGATGTTTGTGGTGAAATTCCTATGGAGGATAGTTTAACTACTACGCTAAAATAGTAATGAAAATGACTCATGATCCAGCAAGTGTGAGGCCTCTTGTGCTGCCACTACAGTAATATGGAATAAGAGACAGCTGCTGTCCCCAGAGAACTTGCTATCTAAACAGTGTATGAAATAGATGGTTCACTGAAGTAATTTCATTTAAGTGATGTCTCTATAGTGAGGAATTGTGAGGCTCCAGAATGTCAGAAAGTAGAGAGAGAGATATAGCAAAATACTCCCGAAACCTTCACTGAAAAACTTAGAATTAAAGACACCAGCAGCAAAACAGGAATTAACATCATCTGTTGGGTCAGTTCTGAGCTGCGTCTGCTTCCCTCTCTCCCTCACGGCCACGTGGAAAACCAAATGGGAATGCTGGATGTGAGGTCCAGAGGCCTGTTTGATCAAGCACCAAGTTTTGTGGGGCACATCCAGTGAGTCAGTTGTAAATTTAATTTTAATTGTGTATGTACCACTTGCTGAGATGGGTATGGGAGCTGCTTTTCTTGCAAGAAACGCTCCCTGTGTTGCCACATTGTCTCGTGGGATCTGTGGTCAGCAGCAGGGTCATGCAGGAGCATTATTGGAATTATCTATTACCTGGACTTTAGCGCCATAGCTGAAGGAGGACTCTTTTGTGCCCCAGTTTTTCCCATCTCTTCCTTTTAAGTTATTCATTCCCTTTCAGTAGGTATCACAGAAGCATTCCTGCAATGCCTTGGAGCACTACACGCAGTATTGAAGGATTTGCAGAGACCTGTCACTGTTTGATGGGGTTGGCTAGGATTCTGGTCTTGCAGCTGGAGCAGAGAATCAAGGCTCATGTGTTTTCTCTGAATATAGTAAAACAGTGTGTCTTGTGAGTTATGATTACTAAGCAGAGGAGAAAAGTGATAAACACCATAAATGAAATTTGAAACTTTCTCTGTTTGATCTCCTGCCGGAAGGGGACAGATGTTTAACAGAAGCAGTCAAACCAAGGGGTTCTGTTCAGTTTCCTCACCTTTTTACAATGCTGCGTTGGAGAGCAGGCTGCAAGACTACCCAGCAGGAGCTTTTCACCTCAAATCAGAAACAGGTTATATGCTTGATCACTAAAATTGCAAAAAGATAGAGTACATTTTAAAATTAGATTCAAACCTGCTGCTTAAAACTTCTTCTAGTGTCTTCTAGCATCCATTCATTTCTCTGCCCTGTGCAAGTGCTTTATTTCAAAATTACGTTTACTGCTTTTTGATGATCTTTAATGCAGGAAGTTAGATATTTATCTCAGGCACAAAGTTTTTTTCCTGTCACTTTATAGCTTTAAATTCCAGTAGCCTATTGTACCCAAAGCACTGTCATTTTGTGACACAGAAGACACTGCTCATTTTGCACAAGTGACAAACCATGTTCTCGCAGTAAGTCTTTACTTTTTGTACTTATGCTGTAGTTTCAATCTTATTTAAAAGCAAACATGCTTTGAAAATGTATAGTTAGTAGTTGCAAAAAGCTGTTATATGATATTAAGATGTCAGTTGCTAAGCTGGTATTTTTAAACAGCATTTTGTTTTACTTGTAAATCATGCCTTTTTGTGCATCTTATGGTCCACAGCCCTCGAGGTTTTTCAGACACTCCCAAATGCCATTTTGAACAACACTCAAGTAATGAAATAATGATTTCCATGCTTCATGATGCTCACAGGTGCATTAATACTGCACTGAAATGAGAGCTTGTTGCATGTTGGTAGCACACAGGCTAGCAAGCCATGAAGGTGTCCCTGAGTATTCCAATAAGCTTCTATCAGAAATCTTTCCTTTCTGGAAAACTAAAATTTGAGCATTTGGGCTACTTTTTCTTTTCAGTGGCTTTACGCAGCTCAGCAATTAAACAGTCTGGAAAATCTCTCCCACCCTTGTTATCATCACGCAGTTCCCCTTCCCCACTTTTCTGCAACTGAAATAGCATCTTCCAAGTGCCTTTACTACAGCAAAAGTGCTGATTCTTTGGATCTGAAGGCAGACTGTGAGGTTGGTTGCAGCATTAGATGTCGACCTTGGGCAGTGTCAGTCCCTCTTTCACTGGCAGAGGTGGAAGCATGGGCTGCTGAGCCATGGCAAGCCCCCACCTGTGTAAATCTGAGGATGCTGTAAAAATACCTACAGAGCTAAAACAAACTTCTTCCAAATGCTCAGTCCAGAACTTTATCTCCTATAGCCTTTTTTGATAAGGCAACATAAATATTTTTGTTTATCATAATGGTTCCTCATTGATTTTTACATCCAGATGGATAGGTAGCATTTGCCTGTGTATATTCTGTATTTGTAGTGTGAGCTGTGGTAGGTAGTTAACCGCTTATAGGAAATCTTTCTGTTTCACTGATGATATAAATGTCAATAACTGCATAGTTAGTGCTGAAATTTGTTTTTGCTGCAAATTAGCTGCTGCCTGCAGCATCAAATGCAGTGTTAAATATTTATTTATTTTAAGCTCTCTTGCAGGTGTGATGAATAGTGAAAATGTTTTTAAGAGCTGGACTACTTCTCTCAATTTCTTCTGGTTTTTGGTCACTTTCAGACCCACGAAGGTGTGTCTCAAAGTGCCAAACACTCAAATTACTCATTTGAGAGGAACAGTGGCAGATACTATAATAAAAATGTCATTACTTTGGTAGAGTAAATTTAAGCATTTTTAGACCAGATCTCAAAGGTAAAGCCTGCTTCAAAGAAGAGATTTTTTTAAACATGTAAAAATCCTACAACAATCCTCTAAAGAAAAATATTCATTATTTTCATCTTGGTACAGGTGAAAGAATTGTACTTGTTACTTGTGCTATAGGGATCTTCTTTGCTTTTTAGTTTTATATTGGGACTGCCTGATCAATCTTAATTCTTAGATGAAAATGATATCTCAATGATTAAGCCAACACACATACTGTTGAAAAAATGAGTTCAATCTTTTTTTTTTTTTTAACATTATTCTGGTTTTATATTTAATATAAAAAGAAGCAGTGAAGTCAGACTAGCACTGAGCCTCATACTACTGCCAGTGTTTGACCATGATAGGTGAACCAGAATCCTGAAAGACAGTGTCTTAAGATCCAGTACATCTGTCTGGATTGCAGTAGTTGAATTTAGTTTAACAGTTACTGCTGTCCTTTTTTGATAAATAAAAGTGAAATGCAGACCTTAAAACCCGCTAAAGAGAATATAATGATTTTTGTGGGTGAAACATTTTGTGCAATTTTTGAGACCCTTAATCACATGCTAAAAGGGAAAAGAATGAACAAAATCTACAAACTGCACAACAAATACAGTTGCAAAGTTGCAGTGCTAATATGTTTGGCCTCTCCAGCCTGGCTTCTGGAGCCAAGAGATTGCCCTCATCCTGCAAAATGTGGCAGAGATGTGGCTATGGTTTAATGGTGGATTTCCTTGGGTTGTAAAATTAGGCACAACTTAACATTCACATAAGCTCAGTTTATCTAAACTTGATATTGCAGAGGATATTTTGCACAATAAGGTTGGATGTTGCAGTCACTGAGATGTAATACTGTTTTTCTGTTCTTCCCAAGATGTTTATTACTTAAAATTCTTGGCAATACTTGCATTTAGTAACAAGATATTCTCATTACTAAATGCACAAGACTCTTTTAGTAACAGAGGAGCTCTGAATGTTACTTTGTCAATTTTATGATGTTGCTCCCCACCTTTACTGAAGGTTATTTTTGTCTCAGTAAAGTTAGCAGAAAGCAATACAGCCCATGCTGTAGGCTATCCATTACTAAATCCAGCATTTTAACTATGTTCTCCAGCAATTAAAGAGGGGTAGGACTGAGGCTCAGGCAGTAATATTGAAACCACTGTAGGTAGTTCTTGGGACTTAATTACTTTGGTAGGACACACAAATAACTTTTTTTCACCAGGCAGGCTCTTGGGTGTGGAAAGACTTGACTTAGAGTTAGGTATGACCCAGGGTGTTTAGCTGGAAATTATTTCATTAATGACTCCTAGATTTAATTTGAAAACGGAGATGGAGGTGTGGAAGCAGGGAAGAAAACTGATTATTCATGTAATCTCTTGTAAGGAATACCTGAACAGAATTTCCTGGTTTAATATGATGTCTTTATGACAGTTTCCTTGCTCTCCTTTACTGGCTTTGAATTTGAGACATTTAAATTAAAAAGTTATGCTTCGACACATTCTGCTTTCAGTATTCTATTTTCTGAGATTAGGTTTTCTCCTCTTGCTGTGGGAGATTATAACCAAGAATTCTTGTAAATTGCTGTGATGTAACATGGAAGTGAGGATTCTGCAGGCCAAGGTGTTCATGTTTCTTTTGACCATTCTTGCCCAGTAATGTCTTTCTGTTGCTGTTTTAAGGAGCATTGAAACATTGATTCTTTAGAGTGAACTTGTTAAGGGGAAAACATGTGCAAGGCCAGGCAGGGCTGAGGAAAGATCTGCTTTATCCAAAGCTGAGCAGGACATTAGTGGTCTTCTGAATTTGTAATGATTGTTTTATTTGTCAAGCTCTGTACTTATGAGCAGTGCAAAGAATACAAGTGTTGGTAGCAGAAATAAAGCATTTTGTGTAGCTTTAAAGAGATTATTTATACTGCCTTCTACAAAATATATTAGTTCTTTTCACTGCATCAATATAATTAGTTCAGTCTGTTAAACCAGCTTATTTCATCAAATACTTTCTTCTGCATTTGCTGACAATACAGTTAGAAAAAAATTACAAACCAACTGAAAACAATGCAAATACATTTCTGTTTGCTATTTCTTCTACAATGGCAGTTTGCCAGAGATGACATGCTTCACTAAATGTCACTAACTATTATGTATTTAGGACTTAATTATGCCTTTAAGGCACTGGCCCTTTCAGGGAAGAGTGGATAAAATTGCTTCCTTGAGAGCTTTGAACCACGCTCTGCCTGAGAAAACATGACTGCTAGTAGCGTGGTGGGAAATGAAAAAGCAAGTTGATCATCTATTTGAGATGATAGAGCATATGTTCTTGCCCACACCCCTTAGCTCTGCTGATGGATGAGTTATCTCACTGCTCTGGGCATTAAATAAACCACTGTTAAAGCTATGTCTGCACTCATAGCCTCAAATGCTCTTTCTCTCCTGTTATCTAAAGCTTATCGTGGAGAGGTAACTTTCAGACTACAAAGTCTAAGACCCTAAACACTCCTTGATTTTCCTACATAAAACATAGTGTGAATTGTTCATTAGAAAATAGAGTCACTTAATGGGCTTTTGTCCAACTAACACTGTGAGCCAGGAGGACTGGAGGGGTGAGAGTCTAGACTGGGACCCTGTTGATCTAAAGAGGCTGTTGACCCAAGATACACAATTGCTGCCAGCTTCTAGTTCTTAACTTCTTGAAAATGATGTGTTTCATAGCATATTTATAAATTTCAGAATATATTCAGAGGCAACTCATGGGAACACAGCTAAATCAGGATTATATTGCACTGCACTGTGGAAGTATGTAGGATGTAGCTGTTGAATAATTTAATGCTTCTTTGCTCTATCAACTTTTTAGTCTATCCATTTGCCTTAGCATTTACTCAACTCTCAAAGGTTCCCTTTCAAAACTCAAACTGTTACAAACTACTGCAGATGTGAGTCTAAGTGCTATCAGTAGTGCTGGATTTCCCAAGAGCTGTCTCATGTCAGGTAATTTCATTTCAAGTTCTCTCTCTTAAGACAGTAACTCATTGACAGAAGTAGCATCTCCATTTCAAATTCTACATGATCTGAGTTACAAGAGCGACTGCTTAAGCTGGACAACAGTGTCAAAATTTCTACTTCCAATGCTTCCTCATGGTTCGCAAAGTCAGTCTGTGGAGTAACAGGTTTTAAGTTCAGGAGACTGACAACTGCCTGTTCTCTGCCATAGCACCTTCCACCTCTGTGAGCTTTCTCCAACTCACCTCTGCTGTATGTTTTCACTCAAGCTCTTCTCCAGGGCTGAAGTTTTTAAAGAGATGGACATGGCATCTGTTCTTGATGGCACTTGCTCCCTGGTCACCAGTCACTGATTTAACCTCTTCGCTGATTTCTGGAAGAATCTTTTCTGAGTGTTTTTGGTACTTAACCCTGCTATCCATCTATGTATAAAACTAGAGATGATTGCATCAAATCCTTTAATAATCTTTGCTGTGTGTGTACTCAAACACATCTGGGCTAAAATATTATAGCTTAGAAGAGAATCAGTAACATATGCTCTACTCTCAAGCAGTGTCTTGAGAACTAAAAATAACAGAGCCTGAGTTCTAATAAGTAAAACCAGAAAAGCTGCTGTTCACATTGGATTCTTTGATTTTACCCTTGACTTCAACAGAGAAAATGTCCTAGAATGATTACATATTCCCTGCTCTAAAATAAATAAAACATAAATGCATTCTAACTTACTGTCATCAATGATATTTATATAAAGTACTGGGTTTACAATGGTATGCAATTTATTACTGAAATATTATTTAATTGCACTTAAATATTACTCAGGGCATGCCTCTTCCCATTCTATTATAAATGAATTTTAGCATGCTTCCTGCTTGCAGCAGAAATAATAAATGATTTCATAACTTGAATTATTTGTGGGATACTGGAAATGAGTTTTCTGTCAGTACAGGGACTTTTATGAACTTGTTATGATGCAGGTATTCATTGCTTCCTCTCTTTTGGCAGAATAAATCTCTGGACAGTAGTATCTAGTACCTACATGTTTTGGAGAAGCTCATGTTAAAATGAGAAGCACATTGAGGGTAGACATAAAGTGATGGTTTTGCCCAAGATTTTAGTTTTAGTGACACGTATTTAATAATGCTTTGCTAAATACCTTCAAATGTGTACATTACACTTACAGCCTTGTTCTCATGTTGTAATTTCATTGCTATCAGTGCTTTTAAAGCAGATTTTTCTTTATCTTAAAGTTTATCAGTAGGAAATGCTGCAATAATCTTAATAATAGGAAAGCAATTCATCTGGTATAATGGTCCTTGTGAAAAATATTGAAATTGTGCCACTTCACACATTAAGTATTCTCCCAGTACTTAGGTGAAACAAGATAACACCAATGCTAAAAGACTATCCATTTTCTAGGTAGTAGATTTCCTATATGGTATTTTTACAGACTATTAAATGCTACATGACAACTTAATAGCAAGTTACTAATCCTCTTCTTAAAATGCTATTAAGACTACAGTGTGAAATGCACAAAAGTTAACAAATTTCAGAGTTCAACAGGGTTATGAAACCCTAACTTGATATATTAGCATGTGGTGTGATCATTCCTTTCTTTCCCTTTTTTAATTCTTTATTTTCCTCCTCTAACTTCTGCCTTATTCAATACTTCCTGTGAAAGATATTTTTCTCTATCTTTCAGTGTGTGGTCACATGCATTATTAACTACTTGCTATTCCACCCCTAGCATAAAAAACCACACACATGTTAATGTATGCCTAGACCTGTGTATGGCACTATCATCAATTGTGGTATTGTGACAAGTATTAATGAATTCATCCTTAAATTGGATCTATTATGGGAGACAGTGTGTGTATGAGAGAGAATAATGTCTGTCATTAGATATAAATACATTTTAGACATAAGGCTATGAGATGCAGGGTTAATACTATAAACTTATCTAACACTGAGAGCTCAGTGAATTTTATTTTTTAAGTACTTGATATGTTAGGAAACTTTTTTAAATCATAAGGTGAGTGCATGACTACTTGTCACTTCTGCAAGTCACTCTGTAGGGACTGCTGTTACTTGGTGTCTGTAGGTGTAGTTGCACAGAAAACATGAACGGCTGTTAAAGATTAAAGGACTGTCAAAGGAAGTTAGAGGTGTTTCAATGCTCAGGGGTCTGTTCCTGGTGGGTACTGGAAAACAAGCTGGGAGCAAATAAACCCTGTAATAGAGGCAGCACTGTCAGCATGGTGCTGACATGCAGTTTGGGCATACACACAAGCCTAGCTTTGCAGCTACGGCTTGCCTCTGCCTGGCATGCAGTGCAGGTAATCGTGGGATTAAGAGTATGGTAACAATTGTGCAAGCAATGTTATCCTGCCAGATGTTGACTCTTGAAAAACATGCTAGATTGGTATGCTCTTGGATAGAGCTTCTGAAGTCAGTAACTTTTAAGAACTTCTATACATGAAGGAATCAGTTCTAGGAAGAAGTCAGTACCAAGGTTTGCAGTGCAGACCTTTGCAATTTGGGCTAATGGAGTAACACAATTATGAGAATAGGATACTAAGAAAAGATGAAATGTGCTTTTGGCTTTGTGAGAAAGGAGTAGTGAGAGGTGACATTCCTGGCCGAATTTGCAGTTGTGTAGCAGTAGGATCCTTCAATAGGATTTCTGCTTTTGCCAGTGTAACTTCCTCAATTACTTACATTCCTTACTGTGCCTTCAGCCTCCAGTACCTATCTGTGCCCTTTTTCTATGACTTTTTCCGATGCCCTTTGTGAACACATCTGTATTTTCTCAAGGCACCTGTCATCCTCTCCAGACTTGTCTCTCTACCAAACTGCTCTGATATCTTTTCTCACTCATTATTTCTTGTTGGTTTTTTTTCTTCTGTGCTTGACTATTGTCCTTCCCTGCTCTTCTTTTTCCATCTCTTCACTGCTTGGGCGTCAAGAAAAAAGAACTAGACTGTCTCTTCTCCTCATTACTTCTTACTATTTAATCAGTCAAGCTGTTTGGGTACAAACTTCAGAAGGAAAAATAATTGGGCACAGCAGATTGCAGTATAGGCAACAATCTTTTACATTTGGGATGATCAGGCAGGTAAAAAGGATATTAAAATGAAACAGTTTGAGCAGCTATAGTAGTAGGTGTCATCCTTTGACCTAAAAAAATATTTTTCTAGCCTGAAATATATGTCTGTAGTTAACAATCCTGTTTCTCCTATGCTTTTGACCACTTTAAAGAAGTTTTCAGGCTATGTTTCTTTAAGGCTGGGAATGCAACAAACTAAGTCACAATTTCAAACAAAATAAGTCATGATTTCGTATTTTGAACTATTTTTTTAAACAGTTGCTATGATAAGGTAACTGATTTGTGCTAGAGGAAACACAGGGTTAAATGTAATACATTTCAATACTAATTAAAATCTTGCTCTAGAGGTGGTAACAGACACTGGGTGTCCTCACTGGGTGAGTCAGTTCCCTCCATGCTCCTACTTGTTTTCGCTGGACCTCACACCAGAAGATTCATCTCTGATCCTATAATTTGTATCATCAGTTAGTAGTAACAGCAATGCACAGAACTCAATGCAATATTATCTTTTTCTTTACTGAAGTGGTGTAAATTTGAATATACCACCTGTTGGTGGTTCCTGGTTTATGGTTTCTTACATTCCTTTTTTGAGGATTTCCCCTTCTAAATCTTAACAGCAGTGGTAGAGAAGGTCACTTCAATTTCTATTTGTGATGACTGTAAATTTGTTACCGTGGCATTAATCTTATGAAGAATATATAACTTACAGAAACATACACTAACATATATGCAACATCCTAGAATAGTGTTTTCACTGAAGCTGTCAACTGTGCCATGCATTTTATCTTACAGAACTGACAAAAATTGGCTATTCAGAAACACTGGGAGATGCAGTATTAGAGAGCACATTGTCTCAGTTTTTGCTAGCTGTAAATCTTAGTTTTCATTTGGAATACACAGAGATAAACTTGGCATGTTTTGTCAGCAAGTGGAAAATAGAAACTATTATCTTTTCTGGCAAGCAATGGTGACAAGACTTGATAGCAAAGAGCAGCTCCAGCAAGATCATTAATAACATATAAGGCCCTTTGCAGGTTCAAGTTCTAGCTTGAAGTAAACTCTGTCTTTAACTTAATAACTGGAGGTAATGGAGAATCTACCACAATTAACATAGATACTTGACTGTTTCTATCATAAAAGAGAGAAAACTGTAAATCATATTTTCAAATAAAACCCATGACTAATTCATTGGTGATAACGTGAGGTCTTTGGTACCATTTCTGATTCAGCTGTGCAGAATTAAACTTTCTTCTACCACACACAAAGACTTTGAAAAAAAAATGGTAGACTCTCACTTACTAAAGTGACTGTATTTTGTTAGTAGAGACTACCAGCAGCTTTGCTGCCACACAAGCTGATAGATACCAAGTCTGATATTTTAAGTGGAGAGTGACATGTTTTTTACTGAACAGAAAAATGGCCGTTTTCACATGCAGGGGACAGGATTCAGAGGTAATTGTTCTAAATACGTGGCCATTGATAAAAAAATATGAATTGACATAAATTAATATTCTTAATAATCATAAAGAGGTATTGTGCTAGCAAAACCAGACCACCTGTAACTGCAAATAAGGCAAAAGACCTGAAGTTTTGGTAAGCGTTTTTCCTTTGCCTTCTTGAAACAGAGCTTTATGCTGTAAAATATTAAGCAGGCTTTCAATTTTGTATGTCTTCTATCATATAGCAAGCATAAAGATTTGGATTCTGGAGGAAGTCATTTGATTTTAGTGAAACAATGTTTTGACCTGAAAAATGTTGTTCCAGAAACTTGTGGAATAGGAAATGGTAACCCCATGTGGTAATGATACTTGGAGCTGTGCTTGACTGAGACAAAAATAGGTTTGGCAGCTGCTTTCTCCAGCAAGACTGCACTTTAATCAGGATGAAGGGGATTGTGCAGCCAGGAAGCAGGATGATGTGGTATGAATTTTACCTAATGAAGGCAGGTCTGTTATCCTGAGCAGAGGGGCGGTTGTTCTGCTTACTGAAGGCAATCGTGAAGGGTTGAAGCAGGAGAAGAGACTTTCCCCTTGGCAAAGACAGTTCAGAACTCATTATAGCAGGCTGTCCCAGATACTTGTTAGATGAAGACCACAATCAATCACTGTGTTCCTGTCAACTTAACCACAGTATAGGTTAAACTCCGGATTTTCTTCTCCCTTCTTCCATGTAACTTCCCTCTGTCTGTCTTGTACTATGGATAGCAATAAACCTTTGTTCTGTCCCTTTCATATTATCTGTGGCCCCATGTGTCCTTGCCCCACCAGTGCTTTCCTGCACAACATTTCCATGACCTGAATACTCCATGGTGTTTCACATCTCCATTGCTTAACTCCATTGTTTCACTGTTTCACATATCCATTACTTAAACATCTTTCAGGTGGCCACCAAACACCTGCAGAGTTATTCTTGATTATGCCTGTTGTCTGTTCTGCTGCTAAAACCACTTTCTGAACTTGTTGTGCTGCCAGTACTCCCAGTTTCTGTTCACCTTGTTTTCTTTGGCTTCTTTTCAGTATTGCAACAATCAAATTGTCTCCCTACCTTTCATTATATGCTCAGTAATGACAGTTTGCCTACTGCCCTGGTTGTCCTATGGCTTGAGGGGCAACAGTACTGCAAGAACTAAAGAATAACATGCAGAGAGCTTGTGGACAAAACAGAACTGACAGTGAAGCCCTGTCCTGTAAGGAATGAGAGAGGAGGAAAAGTCAATCAGCACAAGGGTATTTAGGCAGGGATGGTCTGAAACCCTGATATTAAGAACCAAGGAAGAGAAAGGACCAGGATATACTTCAATGGCTGGCTTGAAGGGATCTAGGCCAATGCTGTTCTACTGAAAAGGGGTAGTCAGACGCTTGTTTCCAGAGGCTCTCCCACCACTCTTGCATTGGCAGCAGCTTTCACATGGTATGCATTGACTGGGGTCAGTTTGCTGATTCAGCAACAATGAGCTTCAGCAACAATGAGGTGCAAAAGGAGGGGTGGGGAAGGGATAGCATTCTTTTTTTCTCCCAGCAATTTGGCCTTAGACTGGTTTAAAACTACCATAAGAGAATCTGTTTAGAAAGGTACCTTTAGGATTCTGAGGAACATAGAGGCAGAAGAGTGTCTGGAGGAGAGAGAGTCTGTGTAGGAGGGAACTTGAACATTTTTCTGGATCTTAATACCTCTAGAAATAGAACATGAGGGGGGGGTTATAAATGCATCAAAATGATTGGGAAAGGAGCAAATACCACATGCTTCCTTTTCCCCAAAATGAGCAGCAGGAAAGGGAATTGGCTGTATTGACTGAGCAACTAAATAAATTAGGTAAGTCAAAAAGTCTGAAACAGTTGTCAACTTCAATTTTGCACGACTTCAATCTAAGTGGGAAATTATTTTCCTGCTACTTTGACAACCTTTCTTCTCCACCTCCTCTTTCCTCACTTCATCTACCTGTTGTGCCTTTTCATTCCTGAAGATATCTCTTTCTGTTTCTTACAAGAGTAGTGATGTGCCTTAGTGTGTGATTATGAAATGCTGAAGATAATAGGACCTTGATCTCTGCCTGGGGCCTCTACCTGCCTGTAGTGACATTTCCAGTGAGTCAGAGTCTGTCCAGACAAGGATATCTCTGAACCAGAGCCCTCTTAATGAAAGATACAAAAATAAACCATGCTCACCAAGGACTTGCCTTAAGCTGAGACAAGACCACTTCCAAATGAAAGCATTCGTTTAGGCATATGGTTACTGTGAACTTTTCTGAGTGTTAATTAATAGATGTGCCTACCTTGAAGTAATAGGGCTTGATAGAGTGGAGAAAGGAAATGTAATAGAAAATATCCTCAGGAAATTCAGTCGTCTCCAAATTACATTTTCATATATAAACACACAGACAAATTAAAATTTTATTAGAAGTTTTAAAGTAACTTTATCAGCAATAATGACACTTTAGGGTACATTACAAATTGATAACTGTATATATGTAGCAAGTAAGAAGGTTCGTAAACAATAATGCGTTCTGCAAGAGGTGGTATAAAAATATGTTGGGAAAAAATGCTAGCTACCAGTTTGGTTTGAGGCAAGGCTCTGTTCTTAACTCTGAGCTTTGTTTCAAGTTCATGTATTTTATAATACTAGAATTATATGGCAATTGACCTTAGTATATTTCTTCTTTCAGCTCTATTTGTTTTGAATCCTCATTTTCCCATACTGATAACTTTCAGTCTGTTTTCTTCCACCCTGACAATTGTAAGAGGTTCTTTAAAAGCATGACCAAATTTTAGTAGCAAGGATCTATTTATCAAGTCTGAGTAGCTTCTTAATAACTAGTAAATTTTTTGATGTCTTATCTTAATTCACACTTGAACTATGCTGTCAGCTGAGCTGGTTTCTGTAACCCAGCCAGCCTCCATGTGGAAAATCAGCTCTGACAAAGCTGAAGCCCTTTACACCTTGCACTTCTCTGGTTTTTAGCAGGCTTTTTAGCTGCCAGCAAATTGAACGTCTCAGAGTGATTCTTTGTCTTTCAGATGCCACAGATTGTCTTTCTTTGGTGTGTGCTCATGGCATTTGTTGGTGCTCTGGGCAAATTTGGCCTCAATATGTCTATTCTTTTCTCTAATGTGCATTTGTTTCCTTATTAATGTTAGGTGGTTTCTGTGAGTTCTAATTACCTTGGAAAAGAGACTCTTACCTATCCAAATCTGTTTGCATAGTTGTGGTGGTGGGGTTATGCCCAGCTGGCTGGGAAGCTGCCAGGCACAGTTGAACAGTCACTGTGCTGGAGGGGTTTGCCCCACGCTGACTGAAGTGCTGTGTTTAATGTAACCCTTCTTCCTTTTGCTGAGTGTATTAAAATAGATCATTAAATCTTTGTGTACTAAATCTCCCTAAGCGTCATTCAAGAACTTCAAAATACATTTTAATGAACTTATTATTTTATACTAGTTTTATAGAGAAAATTCTTACTAAATTATGCCTGATTCTATATTCAGCTGCACCTTCTGTGTTTTGAATTTCTGAATGGACTAGTGCTGGAGAAATAGTCTTGCTGGTAGCAGGTAGGTAGGAGAGCTCAGGATGTGCTCCTTTCTGGTGCTACCCTGGCAGATATATGCTGTAAAGCAGCAAACCATGAAGAACAAGAAAAAAAATTAGTTGGATATTAAAAAAGTCAGTTAAGGCATAGAAACATCATAAATTTTTTTTACAAGTAAAAGCAAGAATCCAGTGGAGTTGAGTTGTGAGTCTACTGAGTAGGATGCATTTCTTTCTCTCAGTCCTCTTTTGCATTCTTTACTCAATAACATCTGTGGTGTGTTCTATAACCTCCCCATGTAACAGTATTTTAATGCTACTTGTCATCTTCTTGAACAGAGAAAGAAATATGATCAGTAGACACAATGACAAGCTAAACAACTGCCTTCTAAAGTGATTTTAATACAGCGAGGAATTGAGTGCAGAGGTATTTTAATGGAACTAAAAAGACTTATTGGTACTTTGTCTTAAGTATTAAGCTACAGGGCTTGCAAAGTGGTGTCCCTTGTTTTGGAATCAGGAGCTGGTGTTCTTGGGATTGTTTTCTTGTAAAAGCAATTACAAATAAAATTTTTCATTCTAAAAATTTTAAATCTGCTTTGTCATATACTTGTTTTCTTATGCTATCAAGCAAGTAAGACTAATGACATCCAGAAGACTGCTCATGATGCAAGTTACATCCTTGGTGGAAATGCAAGTGGCAGGTTCTGGTCCTATAAAGGAAATGAAATTTTGGAGCAAAAACACGTGATCTGATTTATGGACTTCTGATCTGTAGTTGATATTCCTAAATATAACTGTTTAAAAGGCTTTAAATGAGATTACTTACTCAGAATGAAAAGGATCAAGAAATTGCCTCTTTATGACAAAATCATGTCACCTAAAGGTGTTTCTTTTTTTCCTAGCAGAGTGTTAAATAATATTTCCAGAAGAAAACTAGAGAGAATACTAAACCTATCAGTTAATGGTTATTCACCATGTAAACACAAATATACCATAAGGAAAACACAGGTACTGTGTAAGGTATCTATTTTAGAAGGCATGTATCTCTTCACTGCAAAACAGGAGCACCTGGATTTTCTGTTTTACACATAGACTTAGTGCAGGAAATTGTAATTCTGTTGTGACTATCTGATGTCTGGACCAGAAAAAAAAGTATTAATTTTAATGCATTGAAGGAAGGGATTTAAAGTTTCCTTTTTCCATTTTTAGCATCAAACTTCACTGAGATAATAATATTTTCTCTCTGTCTTTTGAAGAGCTTACTGCAACTTCAGAAATTCTCAAGACATCAGAAAAATACTCTTTTGTGATCCCTTTTGTTTATTTATAAAAGATTACTTAATGGAATTCAGTCTTTCCAACTTGTACACTTATTTAGAAATTGAAATCCAGTTTCCAAGCAAAATAAACACAGCAGGATAAGCTGCTGTGGAAAAACAAGGTACCAATATGTAATTTTGTTGAACTGACAAAGTGAAATCATAATATTAACCTAATAATAGTTTCATAGAAAGACAATCATAACATTATTTAAATATTGTCATAGATTTATAGCCTTATAAGATAAATTCCTCTGGTTTTGCCACAGAGATGATGTTTTCTTCTCCATTTAAAGATGTTAGTGATTAATAAATCAATCAGCTTGTAACAAAGTAGGTAAGACAATTGGCTTTGTCCTAAATGTTCTGTAATAACCTTGGCTGCCTGGTGCAATGGCAGTCTTGAATGCCTTGCTTGGAAAGAGGTGTTTGGCAGAGGTCCCTGTCTGCTCCTCCTGGTCCCCAGGAGTCTCAGGATGGCTGAGGTCAGAACCAGGGGTGGGCAGGTTTTGTACCTGTACAAATGCTTTTAGTGTAGTTCTATGTCTATAGAGGCACAGCAGGGTTTCATACTGATATCAAAATTATTTATTTTAGTAAAATTGCCATAGAGAGGGAGGTAGTCCAGAGATACAAAACTCTGCTGATGGTTGCACTATAACAAACCAACATAAATATGCAAAACTATTTTGCTAGCTTACGGGTATAAGATAGTATTTGCTTTTCTTATCCAGTCTATAACACCAAAAGCTGTTATAAATTGATCTGTCAAAACCTGGCAACAAGAATTCCTGAGGAGGGAGATTCATGCTGTAATTTATATAACATTATAGAATTTTTTTTTTTTTTTTTTTTTTTTTTTTTGCCTTGGGAAGCTGTCCCAAGTTTAGTTTACTATCAGGTTTAGTTCTTCCAACTGTTTTGGATTAACAGGACAAAATAAGCAGAAACTCAAGCCTTTACTGCTTTGGGGAATTTGAGGAGTACTGCTTGGGTTTTGTTTTGTTTTCAGGAGTTTTACAAATGCTGATCTTCAGAACCTGTGTTTTGGGCTATAAAGTGGGCTTTGTATTCTTAGGAGATAGCCTATTTTACTTTTACAGCTATATCCACACATAAAACAGCATACTACCTCTCCCTGGGAATCTGTGTGAAAGGATTTTTAAATCTTCTAAACACTGTCAGTTGTCAGAGTTCAAACTCTGCAGAGTCTTTGAGAGGATGAGCAGAGTTTTGCATATTTGAGCCCCCTTCCTGTGCACCAAATGTGAGCACTACTCAGTGAAACTTGTGTCTTTCCTCTGAAATATAACTGTTTATATTACTTTTCTCCAACATAAGCCCTGAATTGCCTGCCAGAAATGGGGAGCCCAAATACCACAGTGCTGGTAAAGAGTTTCCTTTAGCTGTAGTGTCTTTAGGTACCAAAAAGGGAGAGTTAGGATTGAGGCTGCTCTGTTGTCCTTACCACCACAGCCAGCTTGGCCAGCTGGGGCATTGAAGCAGTGGAAGTCCATTCTCCACAAGATAAGGATGTTTACAGAAAAAAAATTTTTGTCTGGGGACTTTTCATATGTGCAAAAATACATTATCTCATTGACAAGTTCATTCAGGATTTTAAGGCACTAGGATATAAAGGGATGTCTCTGTTGTCATGAGAGTACACAGCATTGCTCTCTGTGCAACATTCAGGAAAAACAAGCTTTTAATCTCTTATTTCCTTCTCTGCTTAACCAGTTGAGGAGCATGTAAAGCACCACGTCTGTGATGTTTCTGTCTTGGCAGCAGAATTGACAAAGCACTGTGTCTCCTGTGAGTCAAGATGATCTCATGTCCTCACACACTGGCTTTCTGGGATTAACAGAGGCTTAAGCAGTGGCAATTTCTGTCACTGTAGCCCAGATAAAACTTAGCTGTTCACTGGGAGCTCTAACATGTGAGATGGAAATGCTTGGGTTAAAAGAATAACCAGGAACTAATACTTGAGAGGTTGTACAGGTGGGTTCTGCTAATCAAAGCACTAATGCCATCCATATTATGCAAATCCCATTGTATTCCATGCATATAAACTGTACAAATATTGTAATTCCCCAAGTAATAGAAATAATGTGATTTAGTAGGGAAAGGTCTTTCTTAAAGCAATAAGACACTGTGTAGAGCTGAGATGAGAATGAGAATATCATAAGTCTTAAATTATTATTCATTGTCAACACTAAACTGCAAGCTACCTTTAGAACCTAATATTTCCTGATTATTTTTTTTATTATTATTGTAATGTAAAGCTACATTCTTCTGTCTTTCTACCATATCTTAATCACATGGTACTCCGTGAGAGACCTTCAGCTGCCATGTGCTCTCTGCAAAGCCTTGACAAAACAATGTATATGAATATATATGAGCATATGTTTCTCCTGTACTTAACATGTCTTAGCCCATGGCAAAGGTTTGACAGACCACAGTGCTCAGTTGGCAAATCTTTTCGTTCTCTCCCTGACCACTTCCATGATAGCTCGGCAGAGTTCAGACCTTGGCCAGCTGCAGCACCAATAAATACTGGGTTATGTAACTGAAAGGTACAGCAGGTGGCACAACAGTCACCAAATACAAAATGAAGACTTTAAGGTGGATGACCTGTTGTCCAGGCATGTTTTATTTCAAACTATAGAAAAGGAGGTGGGAATTGGTTTGGTTTCGATTTTTTGGGGGGTTGTTTTTTCCCAGGATATGGGAAAAAAACAAACCAAACCAAACACCAGTTCACCAAAGTAATCCATAGTCCTACTCCAGGCTGTCTAAACTCTGCTCTCAAACACTTTTTGTTAAATTAATTGACTGTTAACAGAACTGTATTACCCCAGGAGTCACACACTGGAGAGCTCACATGTGCTCACGTTTGGTGCTTATTTTGTTCTCCCTTCAGAGGACTTAGCATTAGAGATGTAGACACAGGGATGCTAAAAATAGTTAAAAATTTACTATAAAATTCTGTGGTATTTCCAGTAGAGATAGAAAACTGAGCTCTTTGGACTAAACTTTTTGCTTTTGTAGAACTTCACAAATTATAATCTTCACTAATGCATGGGGGGTGAAGAAGATTATAAACTCTTTTCTTGAGGTGTTTTTGATAAAGATGGAAAAGTTATTTTGCAATGAGAACAATTTTGTTTTGGTGTATCTGGAAGTTAAAAGGTTGTGCTATGAAGGAAGTAGCTGATGTTTTTATCTAATTTCTTGCTTTAAACTAATGAATTGTGTGGAAGGTAAAATCACCCATTGTGCTAAATTAAAAAGAACCTCTGAAGAATTTTCTTGCTTAAGAAGTTTGTATTATCTTCAAATTGCATCTCAATTTTTAAAAGGGGTCTGAACACTTTCAGGCCAGTTACCATCAATAACATTGAAAACTTCTTCATGTATTTTCACCTTCTTTTTGCAACCTTTGTCTTTCATATCAGTTTACAACAAAGATGGATTTTCTTTAAACAGTTTTCAGTAAATTAAAGGTTGAAACTCCTCTCTTTTTGTACTGCTGGCCAGTGGGACAATTCAGTTTACTGTTGAAGTGTGGAGCAAGTTTGCTTTTGAAATGACCAAAGTCTCCTTTTCCCTCTCCTCTTCGGGGTTTATTTGGTTGTTTTGGGTTTTTTTTCTTACTCCTTGACACCTTCATAGTTAGTTGCTCAGCATAAGTAAACTTAAGCAACTCAGGTTTCAGTCTTAGAAAGGAAAAGAAATTTTATGAAGTATTGGCTGAAACGGCACAAAGATTTTTGAGGGAGAGCTATGTGGAATATAAGTACAGGCAGCAGGAAATTGAAATTGCCCATAGCAAACAAAATGCCTTTTTCTGTTAGCAAGTGCTAACTGGTCCTGTACAGTATGGAACTGATTTCTGTAGAGGAGTAAGGCTGAAGCAAGGTTTACTTACTGACAGCTTAAATAATTAGCATTTGAGCTTTATGAGGGTAAATATGTTGAGTATGCATAGGTTAATGTATAGAAAAACACATCAATGGCTATGAAATGCTTAGATAACTCCAAATGGTGGGTAGCTGTAATTTAAATTAGTGTTTTATTACAGTGCTACAAGTTCTTAATTTATCTGAAGTGATTCATATTTTGACAGCCTGAAGGGTGGTTTACTTTTAAACACACTTGTAAAAAAGTTTTAGTTGAAACACGGTTAACATCCCTTTACAGTACTTAACTGTCAGATAAAATTATCCAAAGATTTTTTATAAAGAACAATTATTTTAATTTGATTTAAATTCTATTAACTTTTTTTTAATGCAGCCAGTACTGAAAAAACTCATTGTCTTCTACCTTTTCATAAATGACACTATATTTCAGACCAATGAGTGGTCAGGTGCAATCAAAGCAGCAGTTTCATGTGGGCCAGAAATCTGATGATATATTATCTTGTCTTAACTGTTTGCATAATTAATAATTTCAATGTGAAATCTGCATGTGGAGGTGACTGTATTTATGTGATGAGTCAGGGAGCAATTTTGTGTTACCAAAATTCAGACTCAAGTCTCTGTATAATCAATGAAGCTGGAGAGTAATTCAGAGCAGAACTGTACTTTAGGGACTTTTGTCCTCCAGTGGAGGAAACTCTCCTATCCTGGACCAGGAGGAATCAAGAGAGAAAAGCCCCCAAGTTTCCTAGGTGATTTAATCCTCACCAGCAAATTTTTCTAGGTCTTGACTATATTCTAGAGGTCACCAGAATGTGTCTGAGGGTCTGGTCACAAATAACCCAAGACTTGAGAGAAAACTTTAACTGTACTACTGGACAAGAAGAAAAATACAATTGCTCTAAACATGGGAAGAGCAATGGCAAATGGCCAGTCCTGTATTACGACTGTGCTGCAGATCATATTCCTTGCAAGTGTGCCAACTAGTAACCAGATTTTTCTGTCTATATCCTGAATATTAGTTGCCTACTTGAGCAGCAAGTCTTTGGCAAGTGTGTAGGGAGTTTATAGCTTTGTGTTGGGTACTCTTCAGTTTGAGGAGGAAAAAATTATCTCCGAAACCTTCAACCCCTACCTAAAAAAAACCCCCAACACTTAAAAAAGAAAAAACTAACCAAAAAAACCAAAACAAACAAAAAAAAAAGGCAAAAGCCAAAACAAAGCCAAACAACCAAAAAACTGCATACAAAACAAAACCAAAAAAACAAAACTGAAAACCCTCTTGACTTTTCTCTAGGTTATTCTGAACATACCCTTAGAGACACTCACCATAAACTTGGTATTTCAGCAACCAAGTGGTCTGTTTGCATGACAGAATCTGTCCAAACAAGCACTTGAGATTTTATAAAAAAGCTGTAGTGGTTTGCACGCTTGAGGCATGCAGCTCTTTCCCTCTTTATCTTATACAATAAGAGATGCCTCAGACTGTCACTAACTACTAAAACTAATTTCTAGCACTCTGAGAGAATGGTTGCATGAATGAGGGCACCGTTGCTGGTGAGGTTGTTAAGAAACTGTGCTGAAAACAACTGAGGAAATTATCTTGTCTGTCTCAGTCCTACCTCTCCTGACTTCTGACTGTAGTGACAGTCTGCAACATAACAGCTTATTAACAGCTTTGCTTTGTGCATGGGATTCAATGGGAAAAAGAAATCTGAGTCTCCATATCAACAGTTGAGACCAAGAAGAGAAGTTTCAATTGGCATTAAACAAAATGTTGTTTGTTTCCTGAACTACTCTTTGCACTTGCCTCATGCAAGATGGCCCAAGCTGATAATTAGAGCCAAAACAGACATTTGTGGTGTTGACCAGTTAAATTCATTTCACTACTCCAGGATACAACTTATTTGCCCTTTTTCATTATTCTTTCAGGGCTTTTTGGTGTTTTTTAGTTTTCTTCAAAAAGCTATATTCTACAGTCTCCATATTTAGCACTGTTAGGGAAAGTTTGCTTGTTGCTTTAGATTAGTGACTTAATTACCTGCTATATTTGCTTTGCAGTTAACACTGATTTAATATCACTATTAGTTCACTAATATTATTATTCTGATTTCTGCTGTGACTTAATTTGATGATAGTTCTGTAACATTGCTCACCAGATCAATAGAAATTGAGAGTAGTCCAAGCATTTCCTAAATGTCAGCATCAGCTTCATTATTGTACATTTTGAAGAAGTTACTGAGGAAAACCTTTTAAGGGGACCAGCTGAAATTGATTCAGATGCCTAAAAACTCTGATCTGGTGATACCCTGCTGGAAACACCAACTTTATATCATGTCTCACACACAGCAGAAAGCAAACTCTGAAGCAGATGGTGTGCTGTGCCTCCTCTTCACTAACTCTGAAGGTTCTAGCAAATGCTCTCTCACGTACTCTGTCCCCATCCTGGTTCTGAGAAGATATGAGCTTGGCTTATTACCTGTTTTGCTCCCTTTGCGAGGTCTTTGTTCAAATCAGACCCTCTCTTGACTGAAGGGATTTAATCTAGCTGAGGTTTCAATGCGGTCACAGTCATTGGTATGTAAAAATCTTTATTTAAATAATATTTAAAATGTGTTCAGTGTTCTGTGTCAGATAGAGACTTTGGCATTGCTGCCAGCTGCCTCCCCTTGACAGTGAAAAGCTGAAGGAAATGCAAGTCTGCGAACAACAGGGTTTGTTCTTGCCATGGAAAAAAAATCTTAAGTTTATATTGCCATCATGTATTCATGGAGAAGACAATAGAAATATGTCTAATTAGGAAAAAATTCAGGCAACCTTCATATAGCAGCAATTACAAAATCTGGGCTGAGAGATGCTCCCTTTGACAAAAATATGGTAAAATGGGCTTGACCCTTTGCTAGTGTAACAGTGGGGATCACTTTGAAGGTACAGGGTGTTGATCCCAAGCTGAGGAGCAGGTTCACCAGTCACCACAGTGCCTGGCAGGTGACAATCTCCCAGTGGCAGAATAATGGTATCATCCACCTCTCACTGGACAGTGGTCAGTTGTCATAATAGAAAAATTTTGGTGGAAATACTGCTGTGAAAAGGAGGGGATGCAGGAGAAACAATGGGAGGGTTGTATAGGGTGCCTGTGCTGTGGGCAGCATGCCTGTGCCCCAGTGTAGGGGTTGGCAGGGGCACTGCCAGCACGGCCATGTGGGATGCAGCCATGTGGGATGTGGCATGGCCTTGGCACCCTGCACACAGTGCTGCCCAGCAGGGCCCGCTGCCCTCTGCTCCACAGAGGGCACAGTTTTTTGTATATTCACCAAGGTGCAAGTTGTATGGATATTTCTAGCTGAAATTACCGATGTGTAATGTCAGAGAATCAATGTCCTACAATCAGTGTCCTCAAAGCTGGCTTCCTCTAAATTTGTCAGTTCCCAGGTGTGAAAACCTGTTCTTCTGGGGCTCTTGCCATTGACATTTTCTAGTCAAGCAGGGATTTCCTTTGAAATACTTCTCAGCTGCTTCAAATAGGATAGTGCTTATTGATTGCATCCCTGTAAGACAGGCATTTGTTTCCTCTTCCTGCCTTTCCCCTAGGAGAGTTTTATTTCATATATGAAAGGATCAACTGGAGCAAGAAAAGGGAAGCATGAGACCGGGAATTCCTGTGGAAGATTAAGAAGTTACTTATGCAATTTAAATTAGACTTGTAATAAATTTGTACAGGAAATGAATTAGGATGGCTAGCTTTTATGGAAAGGGAATTGATTTTCATAGTGCTTTTTATTATTTGTTTCACTCATAGTTTTTATCTTTTTCCTCTTTTTTTTAATCTGCATAGGATTAGTTTCTAATTAATTCAAACTCCACATAGATTGATTAGTGACTTTTAATCTTTGTACTCTCCTCCCCCTTCATCTGAGGCTGGGTAGTTAATTCTAATTTTTTATATGATTACTCAGAACCAACAAAGCAATATATATTGCTCATAAGCGATAAAAAAAAGTTATTCTGCTGGTTTTCTATGTTGTCAAAATGTATTGAGCTTTTGTCTACTCATTGCTGAAAAATACTACCCCTCAATCCATTCCAGAACCTGTTAAATGCTTATACTCTTACTCTTAGTGGTAAAGCCCTGTTTATAGGTGCAAGATATTATTACTACCTTGGTGCTAGATGGAGCACTGAATTACTTTGAGGAAGCAGCTTTATTGTTCACTGAAGAAGTGTATCAATCACCTTGAAACCACAGACAAATTGCCTTAGGACTGTAATAAGAGTGTCTGTCCAGTCAAGCTTTCTCAATAATGTTATCCCATAATACTGCTGTTGAGGTCAGCCAGTCTTAGTAGCACACACCATGTCAGGGATGAACAGTGCAAAGCCCTGGGCTCTGTTTGAGGCACTGCTGCTCATCCGGTGGCTGGGATGCCCTTCTGCAAGCTGTGTGCCAGGTGAAGCTGCTGCTTTCCTCCTGAATGTGTTAGTCTGGGTTTGGGATTCCCACTGCCCACGGGGTGGGAGTGCAGAATGAGCCCCTCACACGCACTCGTTTTTCATCAAGTTCCTGTGGTATTGCATTAATTTAGGTGGATAAACTTGTCTTTATCTGCCATTTTATGTGATCCAAGAATTCTCTAATGTAGGAAAATCTGTAGTATTAGTGCTATTCAAGGCATGCCCAGAAGGTTAAATATTTTTGGATAATTTCTAAACTATTTATCTTGTACATGTCAGGATACAGGGGACAGGCAATCAGCTGACTCTGCAGTGAAAAAGGGTGAATACGAGTTTGCCAGGTGGAGAGGACAAACTAAAATAATCAACTATCTTTCTAGAAGGTAATGCCTAGTATTTTAGAGTTCTTTTTTGTTTGTTATAGGACAACTTAGAGACCTGAAGGAGTAATTACATCGTATCTAACTTTGATATTCCGTGTTATAGCTGGTGTGCTCTAGTTTGTGATCTAGTTCATTCATCTGTTTCAAAAAAAATAAATTTAAAGGAATATGCTGCTTACCACCTTCCTTTCTGCTACAGTCGTGCTACAGGATGAAACTGGAAGCTCCTGTAATCACTGAGCTCAGGTTTTGTTATAGCAGCCTCCATTTTATATCTAGTGGGCCTGTATGTAGCGCAGCAAATTGGAGTCGTACTTGAGCTCAGCTACTCAATGGATTAGAGCACAACAGAATTCTGTGACAATACCACTAGTCAGATAATCTAGAAAAAAAGGAATAAACTATGTAATGGCATATATATGACTTTTCCTGTTTATTGAATTCCTACTTTCTCTTATGAGTGCCTTTTTAATTTCCCTGCAGGGACTTCAATGTATTAAAAAGAAAAAAAGAGACATTGTTTTCAAACACATGAAATCACAGAGCAACTTTGGTAAAGCAGAAGCAAGTGTAACACTAAGAAGTTAAGGGTTAAATTTTTTTCTTTGAATATGTAACATATTCCTTCAAAGTTATATTGTTCTCCCTGTGACTACAGCACCCCTATTGACATGAATTGCAGTTTAAAACAAGCAGATACTGTAGATAGACTTCAAGGGAACCTGTGTGATGATCAGGGAAGAGAATTTAACTCTTACTACTTAGCACCTGACAAAATCAAAATTACATATTGGAAACTCCACTTGTATTCACAGTTGGCAAGAGCAGTCTCATGGCCTGATTCTGTTTCTAGGGGAAAAAATGATACAACATTCAGCTCCAATGATCCAATTTTAGATGGGGCCTTGTAAAATCAAAAAAAAACCACAGGAAATGGCAGGATTGCAGGGGCAGGTGGGGCTAGGCTGAAACATGTTATCCTACAGGAAGAGAATCTAATTACCTGCCCCAGATAGGAGGAAGTCCTGAAGTCTGGATGTCTGCCCTTTTATATCTGATGCTTTAAAAGCTGGTGGGGGCAATACTATCTCAATATTTTTAGCGACCACTTTATCCCACTGGACCTTATACTAGATCAGACATCATTAATCTGAGTTAGTCAAGCTTTTCAAAAGATTTAGCATAAAAGCAGCATAAAAGTATAAAGCCAGCAGAAATGCAGTGTATGCCATGCCTGGTTGGATAGAATCATGTTCTACCTGGTACATGTCAGCAGCACAGAGACCTGCAGCCTGTTACTTGGGAACCAGCTGCATGCATCTTCTGCAGATTGGAAGTAGAGGAAACAACGCTGAAATTTATGCAAAACTTTAAGTAACTGTGTGCAAGTCCTATGAAAAGGTGGCTGTGTAGAGGGTCCCAGGCCCAAGAAGTAACTGGGACAGGGTCTCATTGACTACAGGCTTCATTCAGATTTGTAGGTGTTTTTTAATTCACTTTGGGAATTGAAATCGTGCATTTAAATCCCCGGGCCGTAAGCTGCAGCTGGGATGGAAATGCAACTCTTCTCATGTCAGGAAATGTTTTTAATGATGGTGTTTGTCCCACACATTGTTCACATATTCAAAGCACAAAAATGGTAGTTGCCTGGCAAGTGAATAATGGAAAATCATAGGGAGTGGTGTGTGTCACATGTCTCAAGAGCCCACAGTTGGACTAATTAGTGCTGATGAGAGAGTTTTCCGCATCTTATGCTACCTGCAGGCTTGTACTTCTCACATTGGGTTGACATTGTAAGTCAGGAAAACAAACCTTTAGGGGATTTAATTGTGCTGGAAAACTCCAAATATTTTCACCCTTTGTGTTCAGTGAGTCTCTGACCCCACGTGTTGGTTACCTCTCTCTGTTTGGCCACCACTGCACTAACTGACAATGGAGCTGTATACATCTTTTCACACACTAGCATGTTTTAGTAATGGACAATAACACAAATTTCCTTTCAAAGAAAGAGGAAAAACAAACACTGTCTTAGCTGTTGCTGGAGGTTATAGTCAAAACATTGTTTCTTTATCACTTGGTAGAAACAAATCTGGCAAAATATTGATATGCATGTTGCTTTGTCATTATTCATAGCTACCCCCTCCCATAATGCTGAATTTCCCCAAGTGCCATCTGTCACTATCATCTGTGATTAAAAAAAAATAATTAGAAATTGGTCGCAAGATTATGTACAGCATCTGTGGGTGCAGTGGCTGTGATAAAACCATCCTTGCTATTAATTTTGATGGTGAAATCCCACAATGGGTAGAAGTAAAGAATAATCTTCCTCCCGTCATAGCAGTGAATAGCTGGATAAATGGATGTCAGATACACCTGTACACAAAATATGCATCCAATGTACGTGGGTATTTAAGACATGATTTATTCTTCCAGCTTTTTATATTTCATAGGTGTAGAGTAAAATTCAACAGGCTTTCATTATGACTGCAATTCTGCAAAATGGCAGGTTGGCCTACTGTGGGAAAAAAAATCAGGATATCATAGGTTTTACTTGAGTTTTAAAAAGTGCACTGAAAGTAAGTTGACAATTTTTGCATTTTCTTTTTGAAAATATAAAGATGCTCATTATGATTCTTCTGCTCCTTCTTTATCACTCATATGTCAACTCCTATGTGATTCAGTATTTATATAAGATGGGGAAAAGACTTCAGAGACAAATTCTTGAACAGAATAAATTCTTTTAAATGTGTTTATGATCCTTGAATGCAGAAATCCTTTACTTGCACAAAAGGAGCTGGCATGGAAAGAGAGCAGTTGTAGTTCCATCTTTGACAATATATGAGTGTAAACATTACTTTATTTTTAGCCTAGATTCTAATGATTAAGTAGTCAGCCTTGTAAAGCAGATGCTTCTTAACTTCTAATAATGCAAACATAATCTATACTTTTCTAACAAAAATTTAAATGTAAAGGTATCTACTTCAGTAAAAAAATAATACTGATAACAGATGTTTTCACAGATTTCTTGTAGTGGTTGATCTCATATTCATAAATTTCAGCTTGACAAAAATACTTGATTATCAAATGACTTAAAAAAATTTAATGGTGGTGGTCTACTGTTGGTGTAAATGTTGCTTTGTGTCTTTGGTCTCTGAATAATTTATGCTGTGAATAAAAATGGGTGGTCATAATAAAGGTATCCAAACCCACATATTTTGAAGGTGGCTAGAACCAAACGTGCACCTGCTCTTGCTGTAAGAAAGCCAACGGTACAGATTTCAGAATTAATAGATATAAGAATCAAGGCCATAAAATTGTCACTGATGCCCTTATTCCCTCATGGATTAAATCAAGACATTTAGGTCTGAGCCCCTCTCAGTTTCATCTGTATCTTATGGCCAAAGCAAATGCTATGACAGAGGGCATTTTTTTCCTCCTATTAAATCATCTCAAGCTACTACAGGAAGATTCTTATATAGTACAGGAACTGAAAGTTTTATCCTTGTATTGTATATCTGTCCCATCAAATGAAAGATTCAGAGAGAAGATTCATTAAAAAAAGTTGGAGTGTTGTATCATGGGCAAATAATGTTTATGTTCAAGCACCTAAAAGTGGCGTAATAGTCAATACATCTTAACTCTAGCAAACTGTGGAAGTAACTTTTTAGTATGATGGGACAAAATGTGAAAATGTGAAAAGTAAATTAAGTGAACTTGAACAAAGACGAAATATTATGGTTCAATTTGTGTTGGTTAGTCATAAAGCAACAGGTGTATTTAGTTTGAAAGTCTAAAGACTTTTATTGAAGTCACTAGTGTATATATACCAAATTGAAATATACTTAAGAAGAAACATCAGTTTGTTGTTCTTAACACGATTTTTTTTCTCAGAAGTAAAAGTTTGTATTGGATATGAAATGAAACCAAGTTTAGGGTTGCTTAGCTCTCTCATTTATCGAACTTGTTACTCCAGAAGAAGTGATCCTGTTGGGTATGCTGAGACACTACTGTAGGTACAGCTGCCTTTAACAGTGAAACCTGAACTAAACTCTAGGGAAGTGCTGCCATTGGGTGAGAACATTGAGTCCACAGGAACCTCCACAGCTTAAGTAATTCTGGCTTCAGCAGGTTGGAGAATGGATGTGGTGGTACTTTGGGCTCAAGGGACATAGTTTTCTAGCTCTAGCCAGGAAAGGCTGAATTTAAGTGAGTGACTGCTAGATACTCTGAGAGGAGTTTTCATGGGAATTAATGAGCCACAGAGGGATCTGGGAATCCAGTTTGTGATGTATAATGGGAATGAAAATGAAGTCAGGCCTGGGCAAGGGGGTAACTTGTGTTTGCTGCCAGGAGCCCTTACTGACATTGTGATGTGATGAAAAGTGCTGTTACCACTTACTTTGGTCTTTTCAGAAGGTTTTTTTTTTCTTTGTTTTTTTTTATGGGGGACTTTGTGTTTTCATTTTTTGCCCCCTTTTTTTTTTAATCTTGTAACTCTGAAGCCTCTTTAGCTTAGTCATTGTTCTCTGTCAGCTCAGGCTTCTGTTCTCCGATTTAGAGTTGTGTGGGTTTGCCACATGTTGCTGTCGGAGGTAGAAAGGATATTTCTCAGACCCTTTTTCCTTCTCTAACCAAAATGCAGACTGCTGCTGAACAGAATACCTGGACTGCAGGGGGTAGAGGGAGAAATCAGAAATGAAAGCTTCCTTAAGAGCCATACTAGTTTGTGATTTTAAAACAAAATAAAAACTGTACTGTTCACCTTTGTATTACAAACCTGCATATCTTGGGGATTGAAATGTTTATACAGTGTATTTGGGACGGATATGAGCTTCTTCCAGTCCTTGCTCTGAGCTGAAAGAAGGGTTTGGTGCATCAACTATACCTCTGATTAAATTTCATTTATACCTTTGATTAAATTTCATTTATTCACAAAAAAATAAAAAGGCAATTAGTTCTATCTAAAATGTTTGTTTTTTGAAATCAGGCTCCAAACTAGCAAACTGATTGTCGACATAGCCCTAGTTAATTCAATGTTTATTTGTTTCTACCAACCTTCCTGATAACTTCTTCTAAGGTGTTATCTTAATTATGAAAGTAACTTTATTCTTTATATAATCCTATCACAGTGGTATTTGCCTTTTTTAAAGCAAACTTATAAAAGCTTTTCTCCAGCAAAGCTATGAACTCAATAGACTTGAATAGTTTGGCACTCCTGACGTGTAGCCTAGCCCCTGGAACTGAAGATCATTCTTCTTCTCTAGACATTTCCTGTACCTCTGTCAGCAAAGCTGAATCACACTGTTATGTTTCTTCCATGCATTGCCAGACTTGTAAAACCAAGGTATGAAGTAAAACACAGCACCTGTGGTAGTGGTGGAAATATGTCATCCATCACACCCATCTGTGCCAAGCATTCTTTATGAAGAGTTCCCTTTGGATGAAAACTACTTTGTCTTTAGAGTTTCTTTTAACAAACCTTTGACTTTCTATAAGATAACTTTCTCTGTCAGTAACCAGGAGTCAGAGTTGAGATCTCCAAGAAGGGAATGTGTGTAGAAGTTCTCTCTAAGCATTTTCCATGGTCAGTTACAGATACTGTGACATCTCAAGGACTCATTTCCACAAAGCAGATACTGGATTATCCTCTTCTGTCCATGCTGAGAAGAAGCTACAAGTATGAATGCCATTTAACTCTCTCTCAGCGCTGATCATGTGTGTTCTCAAGTGAGGCTCACAGGTCTCATGAAAGTACACACAACCTGGTGTGTTTGTGGTAGAATAGTAAATCTGAATCCACTGTACTAGGAAGTGTAGTCACTTTGTTCAGAATAAAATGAGCTCTTCATAAGGTTTAACTTGGCTTTATTATATGCCCTATACAGTTTAGATAATCAGTTTTTTCTCTTAATAACTAAAACTTAGAATATAAATTATGTTCATGGTTTTTGAGTGACACTGCATACAGATTAGCAGCAGCTCCTGCAACACGTGGAAAATAAAAGAAAATATAGGCATTTCTGGAGCGATCATTTGACTGCTACTTATTTTCTTATGTTAGGTTTTTTTCTAGTTTTAAGACTTTACATAGCTTTGTGAAAATTAAGGCTGTTTACAAAATACAGCCATGCTATTTTTGAGGGTGAAATTTCTCTATGGATAATCAGGGTCCTTGCAGCATATGCCACAGGGCAGGATGTATGGGGGGAAAAAAGCATCTAGGAAGGAGTTTTACCTTCTGAAATTACTAAGTTCCTTGAGTTTGGCAGTGGGGACAAAATGCAAAATTATGCAGGTCCTTGGTACTATTCTACTGCTAGTGTTCAGTATGTGGTATTAGCTGAAAGAAACAGAGAATAATAAATAGTCAGATTTGTCTTTGTGCTATATATATGCTGGTATATATTCAAGGAGAGACTGCTTTAACATTTAAAACATATAACTGGTAATGTTTTTCTGTTACATTGTGTTTCTATCTTATCTTACAGAATTAGAAAAATATTCATGTTCAATTCCAATATTATTCAGAATAATATTGGAAATATCCAAGTATTGTGTATTTGAGGCAAAAATAGCTTTCTATAGAGGCTTCTAGAAGATAGAGTTACAACCCTAATTGTTTATGCTTTTATATTCATAGAATCATAGAATCATAGAATCGATTGGGTTGGAAAAGACCTCCGAGATCATCGAGTCCAACCCTTGGTCCAAATCCAGTCCATTTACTAGATCATGGCACTCAGTGCCACGTCCAATCTGCATTTAAAAATCTCCAGGGATGGTGAATCCACCACCCCTTCGGGCAGCCCATTCCAATGCCTATTATAAGCATGTCGCCCCATCCTCAGATTTCGTACCTGATAAAATGAATTTATCACGATGTCATTGCAAATTAAGATATTTTTTTATCTTGGCTGGAACACTAAAACTTTAGCTCTTGCCCTCTGCAAAACAGGGAGTCATGTTGTCTTTTACATTTATAGCACTTAGTTTCAGTTGTAACCCATAGGAAGGATGCTAAGAACAGGAAAAGATTTCAACAAGTAAAACTGTAATGTCCAGTTTATAAGTTCCAGTGGTGCAACTGGGATCCTGGGGACCCTAGAAGTGGGAACTGCAAGGGTGGCTGCTGCCTGGCCCTACTATGCTGTGGGAATGACCATCCATAGCATGAAGAAAAGAGTTGGAATATATGTCCTCTTAGACACAGTAGTTCCTTCTCCATTTAGAAATGCACCTAGTAAAAATTTGAGTGCATGGAAGTTGGTTGTGGGCCTCCAAAAAGCCTGTGGATATCTAAGTGCTTGATTGGCTGGTGGTTCCAAAGAATTATACAGAAAATGACCAAGGGTGACTTAAAAAAAAATCAGTTTACCCATTTCTGGAAATCTTCAGCAAATAAAAATTAAAAATAATTTAAACTTTGCCTTTGTATTTAAAAAAAATTAATATTTTACAAGTTAAAAAATAGTCAAGGGAAATGTGAAAACAAGTTGCTTGGTGTAGAAAGGTCTGTATTTCCATACTGGGAAGATTTTGAGTTTTTCTTCTTGAAAAAATAACACGAGCAGTTTAGCAGAAGTGAAGCAAGTTATTTCTAAATTTTTAGTACACATGAATCTGCAAATTTTACTCCTAAAGAAATATTTGCCAAAGCTATTCACATATCTCTAAGACCAGCCTGTGATTGGAACAGTGTCTTTTCTGTGCCTCAAGGGACAGAGACTGAACAATTCCTACCATGGTCTCCATCAGCTGGAGATGCTGGCAAAGCCCTGGCAGCAAACCCACCTCCTCCTGAAGCTGGAGAGTAGCATCCAGGTTGTGGGGTGGCTTCAGTATGGACAATGATGGGGTCTGAAATGTCTTGCAAAAAGTGCTTCCTTTCAGAAGGTAGAGACTATAAAAAGCATCCTCATAGGAGAGGATTCTCCTTTGAAATAAGTTGGGTTTTTATGGTGATATTTGGGGTCTATCATTCTACAGGCACACATGAATCTGCTGTTTCACAGGAATCTGGAGTCCTCACTTTGTATGAGAAAGAGATTGTCTTCTCTGACTTGAACAGTTCTAGCATGAAAGTGATATAGCTGTGTTTGAAAATAGGCCAGATGAAAAGAGACGCTTTTGCCTTTTCTTCTTTCCTCCCCAGTATGTCTCCTAAAGCAGAACAGGGAAGGGCTGGCTTGTAGCAGGCACTGAGAGTGATTTGGGCAGAAAAAGGGGCTTGGCTGGTTCAAACCTTGTAGCAGTTCTGCGTCATCCTGCCGGATCCTGTAACCTCAGGGGTCTGAGATACTGTGGCATAGGGCTCCCCTTGCACAAGTTTTTATAATGTATGACTTGATTAGAGAAGGGATCTCTGTATTATAAAGAGAAACAGACGTAGTAAATTAAAATAAATAAATAAATATACCAATAAGACTTAAAGAACAACAACAGAAAAGTCTAACCATTTCCTTGCTCAAAAAATTACTGCTTCAACAGTAGAAGGCTGTCTTTGCACAGCCTTCAAATGAGCTATAACACCTTTCAGCTATCAGTTTTAAGTGATTTTAAAGTAATTATTGACTATAGTAGTAATTGATAACTACATGAACTTATCTAACTTTAGATTAAAAATTACTGTCTCTCAAAAAAAAATTTTTTTTCTTCTTCTTCTTTAAACTTTTCAGGTTTTCTTTGATTTTGTGTAATTTAAACAACCAGTATGTGGCTTTAATGATGATTTGGTTTTAATGCTAAATATGTCTGTAAATTCAGGATCAAATCAGAAATGCAATAGTGTAATAGTCATCTAAAAGATTTTATAGCCTATAAATGAGCAAAACTATGCAATGTAGGAACTATTTTAGAATGTTTTATTCTTTGGGAAGAGTAGAGGCTGATACAGTTTAGAAAATCAAGTCCCTTAAGTGACCATTCCAGGACAAGCCCTGTTGCTCACTTTTCAGTCTGACCTCACACATGTAGAGTGAAATCTGTGGAGCTACTATCATTGGCTCCACTGTATTTCTCCCGAGACTGAAATTTTTCTTTAGGTGTTACGTTCTTTGCATTTTGGCATTACAGCAGCATGTACTGAGAGAGCATTAAGTGTGCTTTGTATGTTCCTTTTAAGTGTCACCCTTAGATGAATGAGTGGGGATCTGGGAGTGCTGGTACTTGGACCAGTTTGGCCCAGATAGCCAGATCACTGTCCTCTGAATGGAATGGAGAAGCAGTTTCCCATCCTAGCTGGCAGTGCTAGCTGTCAGGCTGGGCTGGGAATGAGTGTATTGATTCCCAAGGTTTTCTAATGCTTACTTTAACTCTCATATGTCTCAGTGTATGGCAAAGCCAGTTGAGATACTTTACAGCTTGTCACATGGATTGCACTCAGCATGTGCAAGCTCTGAGCTGGAAAGCAGGACAAGCCCCATTGCTTCTAACAGTTCTCATCATGCAGTATGCTGGGACAATGGCTCTGTGGGGAAAATGGCTCCGTGTTTGGCAATGCAGAGGACATTAAGTAGGAATGGGATGCATTTCAAAGAGGCATTCTACCTAATGTTTAGTTGAAACCCACAGACTGACTTAATCAAAGAAGGAAAAGTGAATTGAATAGGTTCAGTGTTCTCGGAGCAAGTAATTAACTATTGGTTTTCTGACAAGATCAAACTTGATGGCCAGAACGTTTGAATAGGAGCAGAGAAGAGAAACTGAGTTGATTAATTAAAGCTCAGAAGTGCCTTCCTCATCACTGTCACTGTCAGGGAATCGGGAGTCAAGAGGGGTGAGAAAAAGCAGTTGGGGGAGCGGTACTGCTCCTCAAAGAGCAAGGACTTCATCTGTGGAGAGATTGTGAATGCCCTCACTGCATTCCTTGCCTAGAGGGCCATTAAACCTAGTAAGGTATTAGCTTGAGAAACAGACCCACAAAGCATATTTTTCCACACTTGTTCTTTCAATTATCAGTCATGTTCCATATCGAACAAAGCTAAAAAATTATGCTGTAATCTGAAATAGCACAAGAAACTGGAAGTCTCAGAGCTGCATGAGCTGGGAGGTGGTGGAGCATGGCCGGAGTACTGGTGCTGCAGTCAGTGGCTGCCCTGACCTCCTGGGTAGAGGTTGTTTTGGGAAATGTTACATGGTGCTGCTTCTGCTCCCTCCTCCCCTTTCCCTCTGCACAGCCATCAGGACAATTTTTTTGAGACAATAGTTTCATCCATTATAAAAAGAGAAAAACTTTTAAATCAAACAATTTGTAAGATAATTTTTTGTATTTCTCATCCACTGCTCCTTTGCAGTATGAAATAGGAACGTTTAAGTTTAAAAGAAGAAAATTAAAAAGTGTAATTTATACTCCTGACATTTGCTTCCATTATAATGAGAGCAGGGCTTTTATAATTAAACTTCTAAAAAATACAATATCAACTTGTAATAGGTATTTTGAATAAAGTCACAACTTTTTTGCTTTGCATAATGTTTCCAAATGTGCCATGGTCTCAGTAACGCTTGTGCTGAAGTCCAAGCCAAGGAGTTCAGGTCAGGCAGGGCAGGAATCAGCCTGGGCCTCTGTACCCATTACTCTGTAGCCACAACAGCACACTGGTGGCTTCTTTCTCCATCTGTGTTCCTCAGCATCTGCCCTGTGTGGCTCTCGAGTGGCTGCACCATCACTTTTTGTATTTCCCTTGAAGCCTGGTCCTTAATGTGCATCAGTGAAGCTGAGAGAATTTTCTTTCCTGCTAGAACAATGTTCACCCTGGCAATCATTAGGGAAACGGGAGTTAGTGAACACATTTAATGTTACTACTCAGCTGCTGTTTCTTGTGATGTTCCTTCTCTGTTTCATCAGGGCCATTTCCTGCAACTGGATCTACCATGGTGTGTATACAAACACATTTATTTCGTATGTCCTTTTGTATATGCTTATATATATTGCCTGCAAGCCTTATTTGCTTTATATATTTAACTTTAAATATCACAGAAGAGAGAGCGTAACAAATCTTGTAACATTTTTTAGAGGCTTGGTGCGTCTAATTTCTGCAAATAAGCTGCATTACTGAAAGCAAAACTTACCATTTTCTTGTGATCAAATTAAAAATGCTATGTATTCTCATTGGTAAAGCCCACTTTATACTGACTGTACCTTGAGTTTCTCTAAAATTGAAATGCACATACGATAAGACTTTTTGTGTCCAGTCTGGCTGAACTGTATCTAAAAATTGTATTTCCTGGCTTTCAATTCTGCTACGTTACCAACGGAAAGCAAGGTTGTCACTTACAGAGTAAGTCTAATACTCAGTTTCTTTTTAGTAAATACATATAATTCACTTAATATACTTCACTGGGAAGCAGTGCCTTTTATATTTGCCTTTTAAGGCCAAAACTATAAAAAAATCTCTTAAATTTGCCTTTCTTGAAGCATTTGAACCAATCAGACCTGGGTGGTTTCTTTTTAGTAGAAAAGGACACAGAGTCAAAAGAGGTCTGCTGGATGTTAGACCTGGAGGGTAATGTTGGAAACTCTCCCAATACTCATACATAACGGAGCACCATCAAATTACTGGCTGCCACAGTAAGAAGGGGGCAATGGCTTTGTTTTCCTACCTTGCTAAACCATCATTAAGCTACTCCGCAGTGCAATGTGTTCTGACTGTGCCCTGGAATAAAGGCTGTTTCAGGCTTCCACTTCTTCCACTTTTGGGAGATGTGAGCCATTTCTGGACCCACAACAGCACAGTATCCCTTGTTGGAAAGAGTCCATACTCTTCTGAGGAGGACATGTGGGTCTCTGTGCTTGAGCCATCACCTCTCTGCTCTGCGTATTTTGGGGATAAGATGAGGAAGGAGTCCTTCTTCCTTTGACCTCTTGCTGAAGCAGAGGATCAGTGTTAGGTACCTCTCCCTCAGGTTTGGAGCAGCTGGAGAGTGATGGGGCAGTGATGTAGGGCTAACTGTAAAATCAGAATTAGTATTTAATCATTTGTACATAAACTGATATTGAACACATGCACAGTGGTGAAACCACACAAATTTTTGTATATTGTCTTTTGTATGTCATTGCACCAGATTGTAGAAACCCTAGAATCTGTTAAATATCAGTCAGCCCATGTTATCATATTGTCTCTTCTACCCATAAAATCTGTAAATCTAGTGTAACAATGGGAGTTATAAAGTACAGAGATTAAAACACTCAGGAATCATGCAGGCAGCCAGGTGGCTGAGACAGCACCCCCTACCATGTTCTCTCTCCGGTGTGGCTGCTCCTTGCCCTCCGCACTACTTGTGCTTTGTGTAGTCCATGTCTCTCGTGCCTGGTCTACTGCCCCTTCCAGCCAGGGATGAAAAGACACTTTTGGAGAAGCCACATTTTTTTCTTCAGGTCCACAGTGCCTGTGGTGCTCCATAGGAATCTGCCCTGGCTGCTGGCTGGCATGCTCCATGTAGCATTATGTAGGTTTTCTTGTGCCACCAGCACCCTTGTCTGCAGATGTGTTGTTTCTCAAGTACCAACACAAGATCATAATTTAATCTTATCTTATATGTGCTTCTCCCCTAGTTTTTTGGGCAGGACAGGGCAAAAGAAGCGTGCTGTTTCAGACATGGATATTTCAGTTGTGTTATGTAAACATAACTACATTTAGAAAGTTAACGTTGCTATAAAATCTGAATACATTCTCATTTTTATAATGTTTGAGCTAAAAATGTCATGTCAAATTATCTTATTTATCTTTGTACTTAAAGTGTGTGTAAAAATTAAAAGCCACTGCTCTTTAGAAGCAAATATCAGTCCACTTTATCTTCCTGATGTACTGTAAACTGCACACAGAGAGGAGGTTAGTAGCTGAATGGGGGATGATTATGAAGATGAATGAGTGGCCGGGAGACAGAGTCAGTTTAATGAGCTGAGCAGTAAGGAGGCTGCAATTTTTATAGATTAACATTGAACTTGTCACTTACTGGCTCATACAACAACTTAGTTTCAGAATTACAGTATGTCAGAAACGAGCTCAACAAGCTCAAAACCAGTGACAATCTGATTATCTCCCTTGTAATCCAAATTACAAGTGCAGATCTCCTGGATCTGTGTTACCTCTTCCCAATGTTTTATCTGTCACAGGTAAGGAGCAGAGATGGGAAAAGTGCACAGTTAGTCAGATGTCAGTTTCGTTTTTTTTAAATTTCTTTTACTGCACCCTGCTGTACCAGCAGAGCCTCTGAGCAGCCTCCTATGTCCAGGCTCTCTTGTGCTGAGTAAGCTCAGTGCACCATCAGGTGCCTGCCCTGAGGGAAGCAGCAATGTGGGGAACGAAGTGGTGAATTCCCAGGACCACCACTTTCCTAGAGGAGCTGTCAAAGATGCAGTGCTTTCTTTTGTTATCATCACTGTGTCCTTGTGCTAGTCTTTAGAGACCTCCTAATAATGCGTGGGTTTGTCGCCAAGTTTTGTAGCCTTTGGCTGCTCAGTAAGAGCTCCCAGTCCAACAGGCTGTAGGTGGAATCCCTTTCTCTGCACTGGTTTGCAGGTAAAGAAAGCTTGTGATCCTTGGACATGTTATCAAGAAGTGTTTATTTTAGTGTCTCCAAGAAACCCCTACCTCCCAGTGTCACTGGGCACGCTGTGTTTTAATTGACCACAGAGATTTCTCCAGTTTTTTTCTTGCCATAGGTCCACTTGGTACAGATGAGCCAAGGACCTGGTTCCTGTTAGGGAACTCAGTAGCCGAACAAACACCTAAGCTGATTTTTATTTTAGAAACTGAATGAAAGCCATGAGCCCCCAGTCTGGCACCATTCCCAGAAGTGTTATTTTACAGGCATGATGCTTTTGATAATGGCATTGCTTCTGGAGTAGCATACAAGGGATAATTATTGTTCCATGAGCAGATGACAGCATTGATTTCTCCCCCTCATAATTCTCTCAGGTCGCAGGATGATTTGTTGGAAGAAGCATTTTGGTTTTAGACATCTCTGGGACAGGAAAGGGGAAGGCCAGATTTGGGTTTTTGGAGATATTGAACACATGCAATTTTGTAATTGTGTAATTTTGGAGAAGGCTCTTGTGGTCAGCTGTAGACAGAACAGGAAATGGTGCTCTGATTCTCTGTTGTGACATCGTTTTACAAAAGGATGTACACTAACAGTGTGAGGTTTTTCATGTACCATCATAAGGTTTTGCTGCTACTGTCTGCTCTCAAGTCCTTCTCTTGAGGAGTTAGCCTTTTCAGTGTTTGCTCCAAAAGCTAGATTTTCTCTTGATATTTGCATGGCACATGTGTAGCAAAAGCAGCAAAACCCAGTCAACATGTCTTTCCTTTCCTCGGGCACCCACCTGCCATTTCACCATGGGAACAATTTTTATTCTCTGTCTTTCCTTCTGTACCCCTAAAATGAGAGCAGTGATGTTGTCTTCCTTTGTCCAGCGTTCCAAGAGTTTATAACCACTATGGGATACTAAATAGGTGCTATTACTACTGTGCATCCTACAGGTAAATAATTTCACTTGTAGCAAATGGCACTAACTCAGCAAAACTATTTTTAAGATAGAGTTGTCCTCTACCATGTAAATGAGCTTCTTGGTCAAACAGTTCTACTGACAGCTGTCAGCAGCCAAGGGCAGAGGGCTCTGTGCTGCCCTCAGACATACCCAAGTTCTGCCACTCTTCCCCTACACCCAACCCATCTCTTCATTTTGTCTTCTGTTTCTAGATCGTGCCCTCAGGAGTGGTGGCTCCTCATAAACATGCAGATGTGATGACATGGCTCATGATGACTTACACCAACAAACAAAAGAAGAGCTTTTAAAAAATTATTTTCCCATGTGCTTACTGAGCATTAATTAGATAACAATGTTTATCTGTTAACCGAAGACCTGAACAGATGAGTCTGATATTTTTGTGTGTGTGTAATCATGTCTTTTTAAATATAAGGGCCTATTTTTTAAATGACCCATTTGAAAAAAAAATTAAAAACCCACCGCACGCTGACCTTTTAAAACCACTGTATGCCAGACCTTCTTAAGAGATTTGGCACTGACATTTTTGTCATAATGGAAGATTCATTAAGGTCAGTTATAAATTTGCTGCAATAAATACAGAAGAATTAAGAGCTCATCAGCATTACCACGGTGTAATGTTCAGTGGATTGAATTATGTACTTAGAAAGATGAATCTGTGGCAATTGGCAAGCTTCAATAGGAGAGCTGTATGTGAGTGTGGACATGTGCATGCACGTGTGTGAGAGGAATGGCAGAGGAAATGAGGGAAAAAGGAATTTAAGAAAGCAAAACACTTTTTCCCCCTCATTTTATAGCCCAGTAATATTTAGACTAGACATGATAAATCGCATGATTTTACTCTCTTTCGTTCCCTTGTAATTGACATTTCCTGCGGTAAATGCTGTAGTGTGACTGGGTATCTGTCCTTCTCTCCTCCTCTTGCAGAGTACACGCTGTCTTTTAAGCCATATTTCGTGCAAACAACAGTATTGATCGTGATTGATGAAGCAGTGTGAGAGGGTCAGCCCTTTACCTGCCTCCTAGAGTAGCTGGGCTGCAGTTTGTTAAAAGGTAACAGAAGAGATATTAAAAATGAAGAAATGCACTAAGTGGGTGTGAGCTGTGTTCCCAGCTGTTCAGAACATCTATTCTGTAATACGGAACATCAATCTAATTCTCCACACAGGGTAGGAGCATGGCAAGTCAAACGCCTCTGATAGGCAGTCCTCACCAGAAAGATACAATGTTCAATTTGAGGAAAGATTGAAGAACATCAGTCTTCCCTTAAGACAATTTGTACAGAATAAATTTGGCACTTGCCAGCTATTCCCGCAGAGGGAAACTGATAATAGGACAGAGAAAATCATGTAACATGATTTAGGATTCCCAGGATGGGATTACTTGTGGTAATAAAACAGGAGGGAGGCGGGAGAAGGAAGAAGAGCTGACAGTAGGCTTGATGTTAATTCAGAATGCTCTCAAACCCCTGGAAATTTATCGGGGCTGAGGGTGCTGGATACCTCTCAGCATCAAGACTCAATCTGAATGCAGGTTCAGCACATTTGCAGATACTGGCTCTGAGTGCCTCAGCTGGAACTGCTGGGTATGAGTTTCTTTAAAAACCTGGCCCCTAGGGCTTGTGTATCCCACAAATTAATCCTCTCATGAAAACTGGTGTCATCTGCTGAACTAGTGCCACACATGGCTTGCCTTTTGTCTTTCCTTCTGGCAAAATCATTTATAGGACAGGTTCAGCTGAATCTATGCTGATTTCCCGTGTCAGTAATAAAAAATAAATTTCTGTGAAGCTTAAAACTAGATTCTGTTGTAGGTCACCAGGTTAGCCCTTCCATACCATCTGCCCCAGACTGACAATTTCTTCTGTGCTGCTTATGTGGGGTGGCAGCTCATCTTATTCATTTCAAGTTAAATGTAGAAGTCACCCTATTTGAGACTGCTTGTTTCATCTTCTCAAAGTCTAATGTGAAGGATAAAGTGTAGTAGATGTTAAGGACACAAATCTACTTCTGGAACCACATAGCTTTAGTTGCCCTTATGTAATTATTATTGTGCAATGTTACATATAAACCACATACCCAAGTCTTTTTTTGAGGGGATCTGAGCTGTATTACAGATGGATGTAGTGATGCTGGAAGGTGTTTTACCTAGCAAAGGCAGAACAGGCTCTAACAGAGCCTGGTACCAAAGATCCATTGGTTAGAGTGCGGAGAGGAAGGTATGGCCAGCACTAAAGGTAGTGCATCCATTTAGAAGATCTCATCGGTGTAGGCCTGCAGCAAGTCCCAAAGTCCCACGGGGCAGGAAGTCAAACTCTTTTCTTCTCTTTGCCAAGTTGCATGTCATTACCAGACCTCTCACAACCATGGCACTGAGAAAAAAAAGATGAAATTTGGTTTCCTCACCATAAAATCATTGGTGTCCTCTTGATTTAAAGTCTCTGCTCACAGAGCAGAAGCTATGCTCTATGTGTCTGAGGACCTGAATCCTACTGTGCCTTACAATAACAGACATATATATATATATTCTTTCAAAATTCTATTGTAACTCAAATATATTGCTCTGATCCTAATTTTAGTATGGTTTTAGTGGGGTAGACTGAAGATTTCCAGAAACAGATTTTCTCACCAAAGTAATTTCTTTATACATGAAATGACATTTACACATTGCTGAAAAAAATAGTAGTTTTTTTAATACCATTAAATGGTAAATTTCCTTTCTTTAAGTTTGTTATTTAAATTGCAATGTTTTAAATATGTGATTTTTTTTTTTCTGTGACATTTTAATTTTCTCAAAACTAACCATGACTTGGGGAAACAGAGAAGAAAACATTCTTGGACTGATGTGTAGCTTTTAAAGGTGTATTTCCATTCTCCCATGTAGTGAGAAATGGCGACATTTGGATCACTGCTCTTGTGGAGGGTATACTAGTCCCTGAGAAGAAAAGGGTCCTTACGGAATATACCGGAGTACCCGTTATGGGAAGAATGGAAGCTTTAGACAAAGTTTGTTAGAAAAGACCTGCCATTGAGTTGTGAGGTGCAGGAAGGACCCTCTTGCTTTCTAAACTCCTGCTCAGAGAGAAGTCTGGGTGTGGCTGCACCCAGTCTTAGCCCCAGACTTGGTCAACAGTTTATGTCTAAAGGATTATATACGTGCAATTGAACATTTATACAACCTTGTCCCACAGGATTAGGTATGGAAAACCAAATATACATACAAAAACTATTTTTTTTTATGATTAGACTAAAAGACTATGATCAGAATTATTTACTACACAGTGTAGACAGTGCACTATACCAGCAGTTATCATTTTTTAACTATTTTTTAAAACAAGATTTAAGTAGTGATGTAATCATTAAGTAGAAATTGAAGTTACTCATCCATATCAATGACTATGGGCTTTTCACTCAGCCTCAAGTAAGTAACCTTGAGTGTTGTCCCCAGTCAAGGAAGGAATCTCCACACACACTCCTAGGAGGGGGTGTCTTAGAAATCCCTGCCCTTAAAAGGTGGGACACCCACAGTATAAACTAATTGACTGTCAGTCGTGTGTTTCCAGACTAGCTCTGTCAGCTCAGCAGCTTTAGATAAGTTATCAGTACTGTCACTTGTTGGTTCTTTTGTCAGGAACTTTGCCACATTCTCACTGGTGCCAATTTCTGTCAGGAAACATTGTTCTTTACATCCTCAGAATGTTTAAGTTTGAGACTGATGAATCAGGCTAGTCTCGACGTTCTTCAGTACCAAAAGGTGTGTGACTCCCTGCTCCTTCTCCATCTGCCACTGATAATTCTTGCAAATAGTGTAAAGTTTAAGCTGTTTTATTCCCACTTAGGTAGAGCATCCTGCTACAGTGCCTATATGTACATAGCACATGTAATGCTGAATTTAACATTGTCCAGAAAAGTTCTTAACCCAGAAGAGTTTTCCCCATCCCAACTGCTGCCAGCTCCTGACCAAAACACTCCCAGTGCACCCTGTCCCACAGAGTCACTTACTCTCCTAATCTGTGGAGGAAGTTGGTGGGGTATTAAGTCCTTAAGGAAGGAGCTGTGTGTTCAACTCCTACATGCTAAACTTTGTAGTGAACTTCATTAACAGGTCACTTGCATGAGGTAAACTACATAAAATGCAGATCTTATCTGAGTTCAAAATCTGTAAGGTTTATGTTACTAGGAGTAAATCTTGAGCCACCTAAAGCCAAACTGAGCTTTATGCTATTTGACCTCTTTGTTATTTGTAGAGGCTGACCTGGTGTTTGCAGAACTGAGTAGCTTCTGAAGTTCCTGAGCTGAGGTGGCTGGTGGAAATGAGAAGTCAGCCCCATCCTAGCCATGTTATTGTGCATTCATGAGGGCCTGTGTCACCTTCCTTTCCATGCAGCTCCTCCTGTGTAGGACTTGGAGATGCTGCATCTCTCCTGGGATGCTGTAGGAACTTCCACAGGCCTCATCTTTGAAATGAAATATAGAGGGAACATCACTTGTGTAGGCCTTAGCCTTTGGGCACTATTACAGCAAAAATAAATTAACTTTGAGATGGAAGAGCAGTGTGAGGGAATCCATTCTTTACACTAATATTGCCATTTAAGGCTTCTTGAAACTCTGGAAATCTTTAGTCTTGAAGCTGAGATGAAGAAGCAGAGAATATGTGCCATGATTGTTTGCATTTATAGACAGACATTTAATCACTGGTATTGGAGCATTAGGTTCTCCTTCAAGGCATACTCGACCTCAAGGTGAGAACAAGGGGTCCAATTAGAATCAGTGTAACTCAACATCAATATGTTGATCCTTGGACAACTTTTCTAGATCCTGTGAACAAAATATATTCTCTACAATATATCCACCTTATTTATATGTTGTACATCAATTGGCAAGTGTGACACCTTCAGTGAATGCTTTCAGAGGTCCTGCTGATAAATAAAGCATGAAAGCAACAAAAATTAGTTCACTTAATAATGAACAAAAGTATGCTAGTTTACAAGGAACAAACTGTAGACTTAGAGATCTCCTTTAGTGATATCATTCCTATTTCATAAGTAAGGCACATTATTAATACCTTCACAAGAGATTCAGAAGTATATCTACCGGTCAAGTGCTGTTTACTATTTATCCTTAAGTTTTATGTTGCACTAAAATGCATGTTTATAATTTTATCACAATTTTTGCTTCCTTTTGTCTAATACACTGAGATGAACTGGTGAAGCAGATTCCATTTAGGTGTGTTAGTCACACAGAAAGGTAATCAGCTAGTTAGAAATGTCATCATAAACTTACCTCAGTAGAGCAAATTTTCTTTTTTCCCAGCAGCAACCCACTTGAAATAAAACCTGTAGTCAGGAGGAGAGAAGGGTGATTAAGAGTATTTTATATATTTAGAGGTTTTTAATATTATGTAATTACTGCCTGGCTCACACTACCAAGATGATGATGATAGTAGTAGTATAGTTAAAGAAAAACAATTAGTCTGAAGTAAAAAAATCCAGTTCATTCTCTGCTGCCTCCCTTCCCCTAAAATAACCAGATGGGGTCTAGTCCTGAGAGCAAGTGAAGCTGCACTTTGGAGAGAGGTTGTTATTTCAGGCAAAGCCAGACAAGAAAAGCAAGGTGATCTCTGTTTTCCCTTGCCGAGATCTCCCTGCATGTGCACGCGGGCATGAAGTGCTCCTTTCCCAAGCCAGCACTGCCCTAGTGCTGCTGGGGCCTCCTCCATGACCTCCTGGGTGCCCCCATCCCAGGGCCAGGTGATGTCTCCAGCAGTGTGGCTGGTGGGACAGAGGTGACACCACGGTGGGGGATCTGCTGCCATCTGCTCAGCTCGGCTGGTGACTGCGGCAGAAAGCAGGTGCTGTTGGCCAGGATGTGAAGGGATAGTCCTAAGTTTATTGAGACCTGCACAAAGACCCTGTCTGTTTTTAATGAATGGAGCCAGGTTTTACATTTGTGTTCAGCTGGTATTTAGCAGAAGAGCTGGGTTATGAAACGCTCTGTGACAACATTGCTAAGACCTACTTTGGTGTCTGGAAAGGTTTTAAAGACAAGATTAATGAGCTAAGTGTGCTATAAGATCACAGAGAAACTGAAAACCTAGGGTAGGTACTGGTTAATTACCCTCAGTGGAGTATGGTGTGGATGACAATGATAATGACAGTCTGAATGGGCTGACAAACCTTGCTGCTAGGCAAATAAAATTGTGATAAATGCCTTTATAACTACTTGAGTTTAAACTCTTGCCAACTTCTCATCTGAAGTGCATTCTCAAGTGTGCTGAGAGTTCAGAGGCTTCTTGCCCAGTTACTCTATGCTGAACTTGTTCTGTGTCTTTAATGTCATATTTCTACTATTTTTTTGTCTTTCTGTGGCTTCTTTTGATGATTAAATGGCTGCAAAGTACAGTAGTGAAGCACAAACCATGTGAAGTTCCTCATTCTATTTGTTATAAGTATGCATTCATTTGAACAAGTTATGCAACATTTCTGTATTTTAATTTGAGGTGTGGAGCTTTGGATTTCAATAGTGAGGAGTTTTTAAGACTTTTAAAGTCTTCTGGGAATGTGACTTTTGCCACCTCATTCCTGTGTTTTTGATCCATGCAGCATTACAAGATGGGTTAGTGACTGTACTAGTAATAGCTGATCTTTTCACCTCTGAGCAATTTCCTAATAAAAAAGAAGAGTAGAGAAGAATGTTTAAACAGTCTGGAAGGAAAGATGAAGCATAGGAGTGAGAAATGCAAATTCACTCCATAATTTTCATACAAGTTTGCTCAGGCTGTTATGTCTTGTCTCTCAGATATCATGCTGTTTTACACATATGTCAAAAGTTCTCCTCTAAAAAGTAGAAAAAGAAATGCCCATTTCAGAGGCAAAATTGAAAATAATAAAAAGTTATCTCTTTTTTTTCCCCTACCAGAGTGAAACCCCCGTGGAGGTAAATCTGTATACTTGGCTATAAATGCTGGTCCCAAGAACTAAGTTTCCTCATATATTACCTTAATTTTCATTTGTTTTGCAGGCAAAGATATTGCATATAAAGCCAAAAAGGGGAGGAAAAGGGAAAAAAAGACATGGGAGAAAAGGAGGCTGTTGATGTGAAAGCATGGAAGTGCAGTCTGTGGCAGGGCATTTACTCTGTGGCAGGAAAGCAATTCTCTGTGCGGGGAAGTTTGTGCTGTAGCACACTGCTGTAGATGAGTGTGTAATACACACTCAGGGAAGTTCAGCAGCACACCCATCCCTGGGCCTGCGTTCTATGCCCTCAATGGGTAGCCAAATTAGAATCCAGATGGTGCTCACCCAAAAATCCACTGTTGGCTGCCCTAGGTAGGGGTGCTACAGCATCCTCCTCCATTCAGTGACCATTTTAGTCAACATACATCTTTCTGGAAAATATTGATTACTATGTAGTACAGAATTTTTCATTAAGCTTATCTAAGTCTTGCAGATACTGTGTGAGTGATAAAAGACCTGAGCTCTGAAATTGGATATGTCTGCACCAAGAAAAAGATGGATGTATCCTAAGAGGATTGTGACTTAAAGGGATGAAGTTATCTTTGTTATATCCTATTCTTTAAATGAATAGAGCTGCAAAGCAGAGGATAACATTTTTTAAAATGTTGAAGTGACTTGAGACTCCACATTTGGTTCTCAGAAGTGACTTGAACTACTCATGTCCTTATATGCTTCAGCCTTGCAACTATGACCCAGTTTAATAGGAGTAAGTAGTGAAAATAAAGCTCTGATAAAAGCCACCACCTAGCTTAAAGCTGCTCTTATCTTTTTCAAGTTCTGGCAGTACTAATGCTGAGCTAAATATGCTAGATGTGGTAGAGCAGGGAGATGATTTCATTCCTTTCCTTCTCAGGGTGGAGGATGACTATCATCCCTTTATACTTAGTGTTATGGAATCCCTCTGGATGAGGTGCTCATCTCTTTCATCCATGCTGAAGGCCAGGTGCAACCTGACTTAGATTCACTGCTGTGAAGCTCTTATTATTAAGATAAAACCATAATTTGAAATCTTTATAAAAGTATTACAGCCACTCCTTTAGTTGTAATGGGAGAAAGAGTCGTTGAACAAGTCAGCAGGATGAAAGGGTTAGTGTTCCTTAGGGGCTGCCTGGTGCAGTGAGCTCAGCCACACACTTTCCTGGATGAGAAAAACAGGGCGAGTCCTGCCCTAGAGCCAGCAATTTTACTGAGCATTCCTAAGACCACCCCAGGGGCCCCTATTCAGCAATGAACACCTGCCAAAGCAGGGCTTCAGCCACTGTTTGCGTGAAATGGGTTGTCAAACAAGGCTATTTATAAAATAAGCATGATCAATTTCAAATGCTGTTATCTGAGTGCTTCTCCTTCTAATCTCCTTCAGATCCTCCTGGAGAAAGATCTAGCACATTTGCCTCATGGTGTTGTTTTCTGAAGCTCCTGTTTTCTGTGTGAAGATCCCTGTTTTATCATCCCTGAGATAGCTACCACACAATTTCCCTTACTCTCCATCCTTTGCATAATGTAATTTAAACTACACTGGCATTCCCAAAAGACTGAGGCTTGAGCTTTTACTGAGATTTTAATTCAAAGCAAACACAGAGGTAGTAATCTTTAAGCCATGAGCTGATGTTGTTAAGTACGGTATAAAATGCAAAAATGTCATCTCTGCCTCTCCTTCCATTTAAGAGCACCAAAACACTTTTATTTCAGCAATAAATGCCATTTTAAGAATTATTAAGATTTTATACATTCTGTTTCGCAAAGAGGATTAATTATTCTTCCTGCTTAGTTTCTGTTCAGGCAATAAATCAAATGACATTAAGCTAGTTTGCTCTTCACTGTTTAGTTTAAAAGAAAAAAGAGAGCTCTCTGTTTTTCACATACAATGCCTAGATGACTCATGTTAATACAATTTGAAGCAATGTGAAATTAAGCATTTTAGTAGGGATTATTGTTCCATTAAAAACTGGTTTCTGTTTCCTTAATACCTGGCTCCTACACACAGATGTTTTTTGGTATCTCCCAGAACATTTAATTTATTTAACAAAAACGGTCCTTTAAAAGTAGCTCTAGAGCTGTATGCACTTTACAAAAGAGAATAGGATTGGTGGGTTTGGGTCACAGCTGATGGTCTAGGTGCTTTCAGGATGTTTACCAATACTAGACCTCCAGTTGGCAATGAGGCCAAGTGAATTCAGCTCTCTCTCTACTCATGAGCACAGTCCAGGCTGAGGGGCCTTAGAAGGGCAACACATGGAAATGTGGGAGAGTCTGATGTTCTGGTGTTGGGAGGGCTTGAGAGGATGGGAGAGAAAAATAAAGAGGTTGTAAGTTCCTTCTGCAGGGTCAGAAGAGCCTGATTTCATGCAAATTAAAGTCTGTGAGAGCTTGAAATCTTTACTCTATGGGCTGTATTTTGCGAAGGGCTTGCTGAGAAAGTTCCACTCAGACAGCATCCATTAATCTGCTCAGTAAGCTCCAAAGGCTTGTTAGATCTGCAAAATGGATTCTCTTGTGGTTTCTTTGTCTTCCAGCTCATTGGTAGTCACAAGGGAGGCCATGCAGTCCATTCTGGTGTCCTAGATGAAACACATAAAACCACATCAAAAGGGAAACATGTAAAACCACATCAAAAGAGAAAATAAACTGGTCAAGAAATCATGAAAAGAAAAAAAGATTGAAAGTTGTAGTAAGATCTGTAGCACTCACAGCTCCTCTCCTCTTGGGGATCATTACAGAAACCCCTGTGCAACCCCAGACCCCTTCTTTGGCAGATCAGTGGGTGCAGAGAGGAGACCTGATGCCTCCCTGTTCAAAGGGCTGCTCTTGCTCTCACCCCACCACATCCTCAACATTTTCCTGAAACCCAAGGGCTGCTTCACCATCTCTGTCAAGGCTCGCCATCCCAGGAACTCCCTTCCTGGGATGGGTGCCTCAGGGAGAAGCAGTTCTGGGGTTGCCTGTGCTGCACAGAAACATGCCCAGGGATCTCCTGTGGGGACTGGGTTGTTCTTGTCTAAACAAATGTCATTTGGGATGAAAGAACTGTTTCGTCTCTGAGTACGGGGAAACAGGACAGATAGGGGTTATTTTGGTTCATCCAGCTCATTTGTGCTTGGGAAATTTAGTCCCCTTTGTCAGGTTCTGCTAGTTTAATATGTTCTTTATCCCACTGATCTTCCAAATAGAAAAATGCTAACAATATATCTTACTTCAGCCTTTCAAGTGATCCTTGTGAAACACTTTCATTTGCAGTGTAATGAGAACTATCAGGTATTATTGTTAAAGGCTGCTTCAGTCCTAGCTGGATACCAATTCATCTCTCAAGCTTGAAGAATAGTGTATTTCACTCCATATCATTTGTTCATATACGAAGAACAGACTTTGAAATACTACTTTTTTCATCTCCTTTTTTGTTTAGTCAGAAGGATTGACACTAGAAAAGCTCGTTTCATGAAATAAGTAGTTCTTGAAGTGATGGGTGACAAAGGGATATGCTTTAAAGTGAACAGCAACACAATTCTGTAGTTATCCAGCCTGTGACATTAGGTCTATTCACAAAGTGCTGGAACGGCTGGAGTCAAACTCCCATGCAATCTCTTGCAGGCAGGCTGTGCTCACTCCAGCATACCTGCCAAATACATGTGAGGCAATCAACAAAGGAAATATATATCACTTAATCTCTCTTTCTCAGTTTCTGCCTCTTTAATTCAGTGAAATTATTTTTGTCATGTACACTGGTCAGATAGCTATATGTAGGGCAACAGCATTTCCTCTCTTCTACGCCTCAGGAAACTGTCTCAGAAATACAGAAAGGTTAAATTTCTTCCAAGAGGAGGCTTTCTGAGGTCAACCAGGATAGCTCACAAAGTAGCTGATTTTGGCCTTAGCATTAATTACAACTCTAATTTGAGTGAGCAAGTTGTCAAGCTGTCCTGGTCACAATTGCTTCATCTTTTAGTTTTGGTTGGTTGTTTTGTTTCCAATGTATGAAAAATAAATCACATCTTTTTCCTCTTCTGTGCTTAATTCCTCCTAACTTTGCACCAAATTTCTGTGCTCACCCAAAGAACAACTGTAACGTCACAAGTCAACATCGCTGCTCTGTAATCCTCCTCTAGCTAACACTGCCACAAAAAACAAGTGATGAGAGCCAGGCTGGTGAAGTTGTCATGGTGAAAAGGGGACAAAAATTAAGGCTGCCCTTCCCTGGCAGAATCCCAGCTGGAATGCAGCACTGCAAACACCATCTGTTTTCTCCTGCAAATAAGCCCTTACTGAGTGCAGTGGGTAGAGGAGGAGGGAAATTCCTGTGTATCACAACCCCTCTGGATTTGGGCTCAGTCTTTGCTAGTAAGTGCAAATTATTATTAACTCTACAACATGTAACTGAGTTTAGGACTTGAGCCTTGTTAGCCCCTCTCTCTATTTGTGATCATCCAATGATACCATAGAATTGGTAAGGTTGGAGAAGACCTCTAAGGTCATTGAGTCTAACTGTTAACTAAGCATCACTGTGTATCAACAAATTTCTTCCTTCTTTTGAAAGTTTTTGAATTTTATTTTTAAACCAATAGTTACTCTCAGCTATTTACTAAGCACTTAAAAAAACTCAAAGAAGTAAAAAAACCCACAACAAAAAAAAAAAAAAAAAAAAAAAAAAAAAACAAACAAACAAAACCACCAAACACTCCCCCAGGACTTTGGCTAGTGTATAACAAACCAGCTTCAGTGTTTCTGTCCCTAAAACTTCTGAAAATTTCATTACAGAAATATCATCTAGATCTTAGAATTATGTCTACAAATGACCTCTGGTTCCTGAAAGCTTCCTATGTTTATCTTCATAAGAACAAATATATTCAGAGGTTAAAATAAGTCTGCATGTTACTTTAGGAAGCACAGTTATAAGTGATTCACTGTTAGTTGTCTCCACTTCTGTAGAGTAAAGCTGAGCAGCTCATTGGAACATGCTTGTTAAAAACCAAAATTTTCAGTGTCACTGAAAATAAACTGCTTCTTGAAATTCTTTTAAGCAGTTGATGAAACAGAACCTGTGACACTTCAGTTAAGTATCTGAAACTGGTAGAGCTGCTTTGACCTTGATGCTCATGTTTTAAGGTTTCACTGTACTGGGTCCTGCCATACTCAGGCTCTGTCCTGGAGAGACACTAAATGTTCCTCTGCATTTTATGGCTAGAGAATTTCTTTTTTGCCTATCACTGAAATAACTGGGGATTTTGGTTAACAAATTATTATCCACTCAAGTTCTCTCTTCTTCTATTTTTTTCCAATTATATATTGGAGAAACATCATCTTTCTAAGTAATTTAGTCAGCATCTAGGGATTCTCAGATCTTTCTCTGATTTCCAAAAATCATATTAAGTGCTGCCACTTGTGTCATGAATAAGTATATATCTCTCCTGCCTTGTATTCTTCCCGACCCGAGAACAGGCTCTGTTCTTTTGTCCCTTCTAATCTCAGGCTATCAGGAAAGCTTCTATCGTTTCAAGGCTGATATGATTTGAAGTACCTTGGCTTAATCCCATTTCCCTAAAGACTTAAGGGATTTTTCTTCTTGGATCTGAAAAAATACCGTTCTTTGAAAATAATTTGCCATTAAAACCCAGCTAAAAATTCTGCTGTTTCTCCTCTTTAAAGCTAATGGATAAAAAAGACTCATTTGGCAAAAAATTACTAGGCTCCAAATTGCCATTTCATTAAGTTCTAATTTGATTATTGTGGTTGCTATTAAAATTTGAGGAAGGTCAGAAGATTTATCAAAAACTAAAAGAAAATCACTACATCCAGACTATGATATTCTGGGGGGAAGAAGGGATAAAAGCTATCTGAGTAAAAAAGCTATTGGCATCAACAAAAACCCAAAAGTCAAATAGGTGATTAGTAATAGATAAAAGCAGAGAATGATTATTATCTATTGCTTCGGATTAATCAAGGATAATTATTATTATCCATTACTATCGAATAATACATGTTATTAACTAAAATATAATTTGCCATCTTCCTAGAGTGAATTCACCAGGTACCCATATTCATACTAAGTTTCCTAGTTCTTGTTCACAGTCATTGGTCACAGCCAGCACGGCTTCATGAGAGGAAAGTCCTGCTTATCCAACCTCATTTCCTTTTATGACAGGGTAACCCACCTAGCTGATCAAGGGAAGCCAGTTGATGTAATCTTTTTGGATTTCAGTAAAGCTTTTGATACTGTCTCTCACAGTGTCCTTCTGGACAGAATGTCTGGCACACAACTGGATAAACACATCATGTGGTGGGTGAGCAGTTGGCTCACGGGTCGAGCACAGATGGTAATAGTGAATGGGGTGATATGAAGTTCAACAAGGGAAAGTGCCAGGTGCTGCACCTGTAATGGCACAATCCTGGATGTACATATAGCCTGGGGAATTAGATGCTGAAAAACAGTGCTTTGGAAAGGGACCTGGGGTCCTGGTCGATGGCAAGTGAAATATGAGTTAGCAGTGCCCTGGCAGCCAGGAGGGCCGACCATGTCCTGGGGGGCATCAGGCAAAGCATTGCCAGCCGGGTGAGGGAGGGAATTGTCCCACTCTGCTCTGCTCTGGTGTGACCTCACCTGGAATATTGTGGCAGTTTTGGGCACCACAACATAAGGAAGATAGTAAGCCTTTAGAAAGCATCCAAAGGAGGGCAATGAAGATGAGGATGGACCTTGAGGGGAAGCCAATGAGGAGGGGCTGAGGTCACTTGATCTGTTCAGCCTGGAGGAGACTGAGGGGAGACCTCATTGCAGTTACAACTTCCTCAGGAGGGGAAGAGGAGGGACAGGCACTGATCTCTCCTCTGTGGTGACCAGTGACAGGACTTAAGGGAATGGCCTGAAGTTGTGTCAGGGGAGGTTTAGGTTGGACATTAGAAAGAGGTTCTTCACCCAGAGGGTGGTTGGGCACTGGAACAGACTCCCCAGGGCCACGGTCACAGCACCAAACTTGACAGTTCAAGAACGGTTTGGATGACACTCTCAGGCACAGGGTGTGACTCTTGAGGATGTTCCTGTGCAGGGCTAAGGGTTGGACTTGATTCTTGTGGATCCCTTCCAGCTCAGCCTATTCTGTGATTCTGTAAATTCAGTCTCTTTTGTAAATTTAATTCAGTCTCTTTCTTCAAGTGCTTTGCACCCGCTTTCTATTATTATTTTTTTTGGCACACGGAAGTCCTTTTAAAATTTCATGTGTGCATTTAAATCAGGTTCTGTTATTCTTCAGGGTTGTATAATTTCATAAAATTTATTTTTTATCAATGTTTTTAAATATATTTTGACATCTTATTCTGTGGTATAATTGTCTGTTAAATTCTATACAACAGTTAAAAACCCCTTCATGTTGTAAACTCTCCCATGAAGGTTTCTTTATATGTTACATCTTTCTCTTTATTAGAACTTGTGTGTCCTAGGTGCATGTAGCTCTTCCACTCTGAGATTTAACAGGAGCCACATTATTTACCTAGGCTGTATCACTTTAAAGAGAGACTTTAAAGAGTACCATTTTAAAGAGAAACTAAACCAAGAGCCTGATTTTTCTGAAGTGCTGCTGTGTGCTTTGTAGCCTCAGCCAAAGTCAGTGAGAGCTAAGCAAATTCTGCACTCCTGATTCAGACCACAAACTTTGATACTCTGCTAAAAATAAACGGCGCATGCACAGCCCTTACAACCAAGCCAGCAGATGCAGGGCCGTGTCTCCGAAGGGCTGTGCAGCAGCAAACCAGGGTGCAGATGCAGTGAGAGACAACCAGGTCTCCCATCACATCCTGCGACCGTGTAGGTATGTCATCAGCTTTACTCACACCAGTGGTTTCATTGGTGCTCTCACAGGATTAATTGTACAATAATGTTTAAACACATACACGTTTTAGAAATGTGACTTACTTGGATTTCAAAATTGCCAAGAGTAATATATTGGGGGAAAAAAACCATCTGTTATAGAATCATTGTGGAGTTTTTCTCAAAGTTTATTTTTCAGTACTGTATTTTCTTTGCCTCTAATGATGAAGATCAGGAGAAAGCTCAGAATAGTCCCTTATAAAATAGAGGGTTGAGGGTTTTTAAAAAATACTTTTCTATTTTAAAATTACCAAAAATGCCAAAATAATTAAGACAAAACTTTTAATAAGAAAAAAGATTTCTTTTGGCAGTACTTAATTTTCAAAGAAAAAGTTTCCTCAGCCTCTGTGACCCACAGAGACTGTAACAACAGGATTTTGATATGCCTTAACAAAAGTAGAATTATTAATTTTGTATCTGTTTTAAACAAATATAATTTTACAGTTTATATATGAAGGTGCTTTTTTTCCCTGAGGGGTAAGGGGGGTCACATGCCTCATAAGTACCAACATATGTATTTGGTCACATACTAAAACATTTTTTAAAAATCATAAGATTGCTCACACTACCTTCTACTTACCAATTCTTAAATGATTGTTCACAATATATAGTAACTGTATTGGTTCATCATTCTTAGATCTTTTAGATCCTACACATTATCATAGGGTTCTGAGTTAGTTCCCTTTGATCACTGTATATATATCGATTATTTTGTGAATGCATTTTGTCTATCAAGCAGGTCCTTACCATCAGCACAGTCCCCACCTTGTAAATTAGACAAAGGAGCCTTCATGAAAGCAGTCTGCACCTTTCTGGATGTCATTTGCCTGATATTTAAGTCCTGCCAGGGAACACTGCTTCCACTTCTCAAGGTAGATGACATCTGTTACAGATTTTTATGTAGATCTGGAGTAGGATCTACAACTTCCGTAATGTTTTGGATATTTGGGGTGCTCCATGTTTTGTGACAGTGGATTTTCAGGGTGGAGTCTCCAGCAGTCATCTTCTGAAGGAACCTGCTGGGTTTTTAGTGTAGTGTTTACGAGAATGAGGAAATTATATTTTCTGTGCATTTTTAGGTACATCAAAACGCTGCTAAGAGCACCACCAGCTGGTGCTGGTGGTGGACAAGCACAGGGCATGGCAGGGTACCATGAGCCTCAGCTTCTCACCAACCCATGGAGTGTCTGTTGCCACAACATTGCTTTATTATCCATATTAAGACATGGAAACTTCATTTCAGCCTTCTCTCAAGCAAAGAAGGCATCTGATATCCTATTTCCATCTAGTCAGATGCAGCTGGTGGCTCAGCCCCCGTGGGAATGTTTCTTTCACAAGCTCTATTAGGCTGCTTTCCTTGTGGCTCACTTTGTCCCCACCAGTCTTTCCAAGTATAAGCTGGCTTCAGGCGTGCATTATAGTTGCATAGACTTTTATCCCCCAAAAGCTCCCGGGTTTCCCAGGCACCTGCTGTAATTCAATCTGTCTTGGTGGCAACCACAACTGTCGTGAACAAAATGTTATTTGGCAGGCAAGGGCAAACAGGTGCCCTATAGTATGAAGAAGCACGTGTTACTGCCTTCTTGTAGCCATCTCTGCCTGAATAAATCAGTGCTCCATGAAGCATAAGGCTGGAATCAGACTGCTGTTGTGGAACAGTAAGGCATAGGCATTCAGACAGTATTAACAAGGCTAGACAGTAAATTTGGGAAATAACAACAAGGAGATATGATATCTGTTTTGTAGCTTTGGTTGGCAAAGAAGTCTGCACATCCTCACCTTGAGTGATGGAAAAGCCACAGGGAATGTGAAAGAACATTCATGTATGTGGTAGGGCAACACTGTAAGAGACTTAGAACTGGATCCTCTACTTCATTACAAGGCAATGAACCTCTTTCAGCACTGAGTTCACACTGAGATTTTGGCTCTGGTTACTGTATTGGCAACAGAGTTCTGCACAAGCTACAGGCACCTCCGGGGAAATATCAGGAAGGCCCCCAAATGTATGAATTAGAGTTATCCAGATGGGGTATAGCACAGGCTGTATAAGCATCTCATGATCAAGGCAGGAGATAATGATTCATATCTTGGAGCTATTCCTAGAATTATTGTGGGAAAGCTCAATAGCATGGTCCTATGACCCATAAAGCTCTGGAGAGGTGTTAAAACAAAGATCAGGAAATTTCATGGAAGCGGAAAAAAAATCAAGTTGCTTTTGCAGGAAAGCACCTGTGAAAACAGCCAGGACTTCAAAGTAAGATTTGTCCCCGTTAATACTCCTACTTTGTAAACATCTTAAAAGAGATATTTAGCACCCTGACCTTAAAACACAGCATGTGTTTCAGCAGCAGCCATTTCTGAGATTTCAGAAACAGACTACCCCTGTGCTACCTTGGTATACAAGATACTAAGTCATAGGAAACATTCTGGTGCTCAAGAGAAATATGTGTTTACAAAACAAACTGCCATGAGGATGCAAAATGACCATAGTTGTGGAAAAGTTAAAACACGGCTAAGATGAACATCTTAGATTGTGAGTTATATATATATATGTTATATTCACAATCTCAAATAAATGGGAAGTTGGAACAAAAAAGCCATTGGAAAAGTTTAAAGTAATTCCTGCAAGTTCACGTAAGTAATCATATAGTCACTACCTCGAAATTGTAGACCCTGTGGATGTGGTCCCATGATGGATTCGCTCTAAGAACACAGCCCAAAAGGAATAATCTGCATGTGTAGAGAGGAACATTAAAATCTGTGCTCCAGAAATTAGCAGAGATGGTCATTTACTAGCAGAAAGCTTTTTTTCCTAAAAGACCTAGTTTATTTGTAGCGGAATAGATTTCACTACAAAATAATACCACAATTTCAGTGCTCTCTACTAGACAAAATTCTTTACGCTGTCATCTGCCGTGCAATTATTGAAATATGGATATTTCTATGGGTAGGTAATAGTGGCATGGTTAGTAGTTTCTGACAGGTAAAGAAACTTTATGTAAAGAAAGTAATAACTAGCAAGGTAACATTGTCATAAAATTGCTCTCAATTAAGGTTTCTTCAAACTATAGGGACAAGCAGCTCTGAGGAACTGATACACCAACAATGTTACTAACTCCAGTGCTGGAACTCCCCACAAGCAGCAGGCATGGATGTAGTTGTCCCACTGATCTGGCTAATGAGCCTGCTTTGGAGTGCTGTTCTGTGGAGGAGAGGTGCACAGGCAGCCACTGCTGACAGCCTGGGAACTCAGGGGCAAACTCAAGGACTGCCTGCAGCCAGATGGTGGTTCTGTCCTGAACCCATTTCACAGGTTGCTGGCTTGTGTACGTGAGTAAAAGCTGGTGTTTTTTAGTAAAGGCCAGTACTTGACATCCTTTTTTAGGTTTACTAACCCACAATCATTGTCTAACTTTTGCTGAGAATTAGATTCCAAATGAAGAATTTATACTGTCTACAGTACCATTACTCAGCTTCTCTCTGGCTGTTTTTAAAGCACTGGCACGAGAGCAGAGCCTCCTGCAGCAGCAATGCTTCTTGCTGTGTTTTGCAGGCTGGCTCCAAACTCGTTACTGCCAGGCACCTGTGCTCTGGGGCACAGGGCCAGCCAACTTGGGATCAGGCACTGCTCTATCCCGACAGATTGGGATTAACATCCCTGGCCATGAGATCACGTACTCTATATGTATCAAGTATTCAGGACAACATTCCCGGCTAGGGCTATCCTAGCTCTAGTTTATACTGAGTTTTTGCTGCTCTCTTTAGGATGTTGTGCAGTCACTAATCTGGTCCCACACAAGTTTTCTAAAAAATTGGGATTTTTCAGAGGTACCTGACTGCCTTGCAAGTTTGTAATGTGAGGCGCTAGGGCAGCACAGTGGACAGGGAGGTCTTACAACTAGTTTGGGACCCGGGGCAGAAACCCTTCAGTTGACAGGAGAGGAATTCCTTGCAACGCCCCTTCTTGGAGCTTACAGCTCCAGAGGTGCTCAGGGCATCCCCCTGCTTGCCGATCCCAGCTCTGAAGTGGGGAATTAGGACAGAAGTCATCCAGCTAATACCAGGCCAAGTGAAGGACAGGGAGGGTATGAGACAGAGGAACAACTTTTGTAGAGAAAGGATAAACAGTTGGAGACAAGTTCATATTTATTTCCTACTTTGATGTAGACTTCTGTCAGAACAAGATCAGATGTGCTAGGACTCATCATCAAGACTGTAGAAATGTGAACAAGGTTTATTAATTGATGAATTGATTGATGAAAAATTAATACAGTCACGAGTAGGGCAAATTGAAACTAGGGTGAATCAACTCATCTGCTAGAGTATATTGAGAAGTATAGCTGGTAATGCTAAAACATCAGTGTCTGTCAGATATTAGCTAATCATATGGCATATGTTATGACTGTAAGAAATTCTTGGTACATGAACCCAACTTGTTTTAGAGAAAGATTTTTTTAAAAAAAGATAATATTTTTTTCTCTTTTTGTTTTTTTAGCTCTGCTGCTTGTCTGACATAACATTTGCAGTCATCTTTTTATCTTTTGCCATCAGAACTTAAAATATGGATTTTATGGACCTTGGGAATCCTGCCACTGACCACTAGTACTAGGAGATCTCGCTTTTAGTCCCTTAAACTATGGAGTGGTAGCTGCCAAACTTGGCATATTCTAACTACAGGGATCACAGAGTAGAAATGAAATTGCTGTTTTCTTTTGAGGGAACCTGGATATTGGATATTTTCTCAAGATGTATTTTCTGTCAACAGCTTACAAATGTTTTGTGAGAACTGAGCTATGCAATACACAGCATGTCATCTTGGAAAATGCATACAGAGCCAGAATTGAGTTCCCACACAGAACATGGCAGTCAGAAGCTGCTCAATTTTTAGGTAACGAATAGGTGGATAAAGGTATTATGGATACACAAAGAAACCTTGGTTTCATGCAAAATGCACACTTGAATCCAGGCTACCATTTTCCATTTTGTCTGGCCTTCCACCCCAGTCACAGGCAGCACCTTTTTCATCTGCTGTGCACCTGTGTGCAGTGTTTGAAGACCAACCAGTTCTTGTGTTTTTGTAGTATTTCTGCTTATTCAGCTTACTCTCTGTAGTATTTCTGGCCCAGCAGGAAATAACAAAAACATCACTTTCTAGTAGTCTGTTCATGGAAGACCTGTACCCACTTTTTCACTTTAATAGCTCAGTTCTCCATGAGCAAAACCAAATGTTTTTTTCCAGTGTTTGTGTCTGTAGTATGAGACCGTTTCAAGGGTGGTACGAGAAGTTCCAGGAACTTCTGAGCTTTCTTGGGTTTGCTCATTTGCCATAGGAAAGAGTATCTTGCTTAGTGAGATTCAAGGTCTTATGAGGGAATTGCGGCTAGTGGAAATCTAATGCAGACCCCTACTTAACACTGCCATGTTTGCACAATTCTTATCAAAATAAGAAAGAGTTAAAGATTTAAATGGCTGAAGGAATTTGGAGTAATATTAGTTGTCACATCTCTTTTATAAAGAGGAAAGAGATGCATTTCATCTGACCTGGTTCCTCAGTCAGTTGAAAGTCACCAGGAGAAGCATGGGCTAATATTACTTTCACTGCAAATGCTTATAGTTTGATAGCATTGTGCCCATTCCTTTACACTCCAAAGGCAGAAATAAAATTAATTTATGTCCACCTTTGAAAATATCAAAAGCCAAGTTGTAATTCTGTTAATACATCACAAATAAAGCAATAAATATTCCCTCACAAACTGCTAACTTTGAAATTTTGCCCCAAACACTGGCATGTTTCTCAAGATGCAAACATAACCTAGAATTTTTTTGAGAGAAATTTTGATTATCCTTGACTGCAAGTCTATATTATATTCTTACTTTGACATAAATGGGTATTGCAGGAGTTCTTTTATGAAGTAATACAGCATTTCTCTCAAGAAATGAGATGAGAATCTGGGCTAGTCTGTCAAAATAACAGTTATTTGAGCACTCAGCACCTCGTAGTTACAACTTGATTTCTCAGTCAGAGCTCTACTACAGTTATGTTTCTGAGTACAGGAAAATATTGTTGCATTTCTGCAGCTGGCTAAACAAATTATTGCTAAATACAGACTCCATTATCCTTTGATCAAAATAAGTGGAAACGGTCTGTGACCTAGACTGACCCATCTAGATTTCATCCCAGCCTGTCTTTGTTCCAGTCCTATCTGCTCAGCTAGAGAGGGAGCTTTGGTGTGTCCCAGAGCCACCCTGCCCTCTGCACCATCATACCTAGCTGGGTTAGCTGCTGTGGTGCCCTGGGCTGGCAGCAGGCCATTCTCACAGCTTCCCAGTTAAGGGTTTGGCAACCAAGTGTTACTGATGGCCTCTGGTACGTGGTTCCAGGTGGGACACATGGCAGCAAACAGCTGTGCCCTCAACATTTGGAGTTCAGCAGAACAGTGTGGAAATGGAATAACCTTTACTATTTGCTTTTATTTAGTATTTTGATAGGTCAGATATGCACAGTAGGGTTCCCAGGCTTGAATGGATGTTGGAAGTGAAGAAGGAAATGAGTTTGGGCTGATATTTCCTGCACTCATGCTTGCTGTTCTATCAGTATTGCATGTGCTGATGTTTTCGGCTGTAGAGGTCACTCCAGAAGTACTTCGCAGTCATGTTTGGAGGCATTTACCATTTTGGTTCGGCAAGAGAGATTCCAGAAACATAGAGATTATCTAGTTTCTCTATCAGTGTAAACAAACAAAACTATCTCTTGCACTGCACAAAGGTTCACAATGACCCTTCCAGTTTGATGTAGACAAGCTCAGTAGCTGCCATGGACAGCAATGTCCAACCTGCAGCTCCTGAACCACTCCCCAGTCATGCACCAGTTACGTAGCTCACGTGTTATGACCGTATTTTGTGACTTCTTGAAAGGCTGTGCTCTCCTAGGAGTAATGCAGTCTGCCATGCAATCCAGAGCACGGGATCCCTGGCAGACAGTGAGGCTGAAGGGGCTTCTGAAGCAGGTCTTGCTGGTTCACCACAGTCACCAGCAGGTCAGGGCAGTGCTATCCCTCGATGATATTGGTCCCCCAGGAAATCACTGTCACAGCTTGCCTGGGGGTAGCCCTCACAGCCCCTCCTCTTCCCTTTGCTTTTCCAACATGTATGGCGTGTTGCATGACAATGCAATTTTGGAAGTTGATTTATGATCAGAAGGTTTGGTCTCTCTGGCACAGTGTTTGAGAAATTAAGGTTTTGTTGGAGAGGGAATTGTTTTGTTTGCAGCCATCATTGGAGGTTAGTGCTTTGCCTGTCCAGACTTACTTCCTGAGGGGAGTTTTTGATGCAAGTTAATTTTAGGAAACTCAATATGATTATATTTTTCACACTACTATTAAATGTTTGGGGTTTACCTAGCACTGAAGAATGATCGTTAATAGCACAGTTCTGGATAAGATATAAATATGGGTTTGAGAATTGTTTTCAAATTGATGCTTGAAATTGTTGCTTGAAAACTTGTGATATTACTACACAAGAGTTAAATGAATTTCTAAAATCTCTGTGTATTAACCACATCAGTCTAAGCAACTAAAGCAAAATAGTTCCAAATTAAGAAAATTTAGAACTTAGTATCAAATAGTTTTAGTTTTTCTGTTTCTTTCAAGGCTATAAAATTATATTAAATGTCATGAAATATTAAAACATTGATGCTGAAATAAGTTAAGATGCTGAAACGAACTTGTTGAATTTCCAAAAACTGCATTTTGTCATCCTTGTTGTTCTATGGCATGTTTTTATCAAAAACAGATTATTTAGATAGATATTTAATAAAGTATGAGTAGAAAATACTTCTTTGTATGCAACTTTAACAAATAGGGTTATAGGAATTTTAATACTGCTATTTTGTTAATTTCTTTGGTATTTAGATTTAATTTAATGTTAATATTAATTTACCTTTCATTTCATTAGAAAGGCTAAAGCTTTGTAAGGAAGGAAATTCCTGTGTGTGTGAGAGTATATATGTGTGCTTCAGGCTGCCAAGTGTCCTTGGAATGTTCCTTAAAACATTTTGCCGATCCCGTAAGTTCTGTGCGGCATCTGCCTAATTGGAATAAGGTCTCATTATCAATACTTTCCACCTAATTACACAGATTTCTTCACTGTATGCAGTGTCATGTTGTTGTTGCTAAATATAATCACTAATAGGAAAGACCAGTCAGTATGATAAATAAAAACTGATTAGTGAAGTTAGATAATAGCATCTTTTTAAATGCACATGTTCACAATGTTGTGGATATTAGGTCATGGGGTTTATGCTCATTTCAATGGCCCCTTAAAGAGCATTTTCGTAAGTTTGAAAAGACCATCTCCAAAACAGTGGATTGATTATGTCAGCAGGTCAGAGTTCTACCTTTTTGCACCTCTAACAAACTCCCTCAGAGAACTCTAGCCTTTGACTTCAAGCCTTTTTGAGGCAGGTCAATAGTTTCTGCATTTGCAACAGGTGGGAAAACACCCAAGTATGAAAGTGAAAAGAAACTGAATTTACAGGAAAATGTACTTATGGGATTTGATTTAAAACAAACAAACAAACAAAACAAAACAAACAAATGAAAAAAACCAACCAAACAAAAAAACAGGTTGGTTTAGTCCTGGTATGAACTTATCTGTTTTTATAATAAAGGGAGATTTTTATGATTATTTAAGTAATATTTCCCCGGGGAAAAAATAAATTTGTGGTATAAAAATACTTTACTGTAATCTTAGTATAAAAGATTTTGAAAGCATTAAAAAATCCCTGAGATTTGCAGCTAATCGAACACTACAACTACCATTTAAAAAATTGTAAGTATTTCATGGCATCTTTATCAGTTTTCAGGAGCCACTTCATGCAGAATTAATAAGAAGAGATGCAACTCTATTTTTACTTATAGGGAATTTGGCCCATTTCTCTTAATGCCAGTACATTCTTTATAATTACATACATCCTAGAAAACACCTACCCTTGAGAATAACCTGACTATAGCTAGAGTCTGCATATTTTCTCTCTTTTCTTTTTTCCTTTATGTTTTTATGCTAGCCTTTAAAATATATGCATGATAGAGGGCACCTCAAGAACTGATTGTGCCTTCTGAGCACAAAATGAAAAACATAACTTAGTTTAAAAAGTCAACGTACAGTAAAATAGACAATACTTACTTCACCAAATAACTTTCTTTTCTAGTCCAAACTCCTAGGATGACTGTTAGTAATCTTGCTACATTATTTGACTATCTCTCAAATTCAAGGATTATTGAGCTAATATATTGTAAGGGTTTCATCAGTGCCATCAGACTCTGCCAGGTTGGTGCTCATGCTCCAAAGAGCAATAACAGTGAGTGTTAAAAATCTGTTGTAAATTTTCAGAAGGGACATAGAATTTTTCTGGGGAAACATAAAAGTGCATCTGTCCATACAATACACCTATAGTTAGTAGCATAACACCTTATAAAAAAGAATATATTTACAACTACCAGAAGCACAATAACAATGACTACTTCAATATACTCTCAGTGTCATTACAGTCTAGACAGAGCTGGAGGTGGTTTTTTGCTTGGTTTTTTTTGTTGGTTGGTTGGGGTTTTTTTAAAAAAAAAATTAAAAAGGCAGTTCTGCTAACACCACATAAATGGTTTGCAGTGCAAGTTTGTGATTCAAAAGATTTGCCAGCCAAGTGAGAAAACCTGAAGAAATAGAATCAAAACACCTTCTGTGGTCATGTTGAATGCTTGCATTCTTAAGTGGTAAGAGCAACCTATACTAAAAAAATGCATTTTTAATTTATTGTTCATTCAATTGTTTTGTTTGTTTTCCGGTCTTGGTGGTTTGTTTGGCTTGGTTTTTGGTTGTAGGGGATTTTGTTTGGTTGGTTGGGTTTTTGGAGTTTTTTACCTGAAGGAATGTAGGAAATCTTAAAATTTTGTTCGTTCCGATCAGAATTCATTTCCTTTAAAACATTTTTTCAGATCTTCCTTCAAGCAAAACATACATACTGTTACTTTATGTGAGCTCTCCTGTGTGATGCTGCCAAGAGCCTGAGTATGCTAACATGCTTGTTTTGAAAACTAGAAGAGACATGAGAAGGTCTTTGTGTGACAGCTGAAATCCAGGAGTTATGAATCTGTTTTCAAGGATGTTTTTGTCTGGTCCTTGTAGGATATTTTGTGCCACTCCACGCATCTCAATAAGTAATTCCTAAACTATGCCTGTATTGAATGCTGAATTACTAAATTCCGAATTGCTAAATGCTAAATTACTAAGACTCTTTGGAGGATGGCTGCCACTACCATACTTCAGGACTAAGGGATGGAAAATTGTTGATTTTCTTTTTGGGCCAAGTGTTTGCAGGTTGAATTGTGATGGCCAAAGTGATAATTGATGATATGGAAGTGAAACAAGGACAGACAGGAAGAGAGAAACGCTAGTAAGAACAGACATTTGTTTAGTTGTGGAAGTGGCATCTTCAGCATGGAGCTGGAGGGTTGAAATGGACCAGGGGATGCAGAGAAGTATCTCTCTCTTCTCATCTTAACACTTTCCAGAGTTAAAAATCTTCGTGTTTTAAAATTTAGCTCTAACTCATATTTTCATTAATTACTGAGGAAGAAAAGATTTTAAAAACTAACGCTGGAAAAAAGTACCAGTGGGTAGAGCAGATGCTGTGATCCTTTTCCTTTGCTCTTACACAGGCTGCTTTTAATGGCCATCAGGATAGAGCAGAACTTCTTTCACTGACAGATTTGGCTGCCATATGAAGTATGTTGCACTTTTCTTTGTATAGCAGGAGGCCAGTTAGGTTCCCAAAATCACACTATAAGTCTCCAAAATATATTTTCAATTACAAGTTAAGCTAATTAATACAATACTGTTTCATGAATATTCATCAGCTCTGAGGCATGGAAGATAGATATCTATAAACCTGGAGCAATGTATGTTATTAAAGAGCCAATTCTACTTTGCTTGTGTTTTCCTTGCCCAAGAGACCCAGGTCTTTTTCTTTTCTGGGAATGAGATGCCTCAAATGACAAGGTAAAGTAGAATGAAAGGTCTGAATGTCCAGGAATCTCATTTTTATCTTCAAAATTGGTTTTGCACTGTATCTGTCTGGTCTATATATATATATATAAATTAATATAAATAGGAGAAAAATTATTTACTAGTTATTTGGTTTGATTTTTTTCCCCCCGTTTTCTTTATTTCTAAAATACAGCTAATAAAACTCACTTGCACATTGCAATCCTGAGCTGATAAACAAAAAGCTGCTGCTGAGTCTGTAAAACTAGCATTCAGAATATTCCATGACAGCTTCTCTAGATTATTTATTTTCCCTTTTCAGGTGCATCTACTATGTCTTAAACTGTGTCACTAGGAGGTTTTACAAAGCTAAAGTTAATTAAGAGGCACATAGAACTGTGATACTGGTGTAAAACCCAGAAAACTGGAAAGATAACAACTGGCTCATCAGCTACACTGTCAGGAATGGCAATTTTTAGAGGATTGTGAATCAATTTAAGACACAGATGGGTAAGATTTTTCAAGAAAAAAAGGATTTAAAAGCAACAAAAACAAAAGACCTAACCTGAATAGAAATGCTTTCACTGCTGAAGGGGTTACTGCACCTGTCTTTGGTCTGAAGTTTAAGCAGCCTTTAAGAGTTTTGGAATCCTGGTGTTACTGTGCTAGTGGAAAAAGACACACATAGGAAAAAAATAAAAAAGGAAGGAAGAAAAAGCAAAAATGACTGAAAGCAAAGTTGAAATAGTAAAGTAAATAGTCTAGGTTCACTATCCAAACTGAATCAGGTGCAAGGAGGAAATGCTGCAAACACAGGAGGAAAAAACCCCCTCATTCTGTTTTTCTTTGACAGTGTGCCTTTAATATAAATCAAAACTATCTCAGTTCTATACTGAGTGTTTTCTAAAATGCTTCACTAAAACTATGACATATTCTAATAAATTCTAGTATAAGGTAAGGACTGCAGAATCTACTGCAGAGAAGTTATGGATGGTTTATATTTCCATTACTAATTCCTTCCTCAGATCAGGTTGTTCAAAGCCCAGGGTCAGATGGGGCTTTGAGCAACCTGATTGAGTGAAAGATGCCCCAGCCTATGACAGGGAGGTTGGAGAAGATCTTTAGAGGTCCCTTCTAACCCAGACCATTCTGTGATTCTACTCTTAATACTGCCTTGTTGATTCTGTTGATGGTATTTGGGTTATGGGAAAAACATGAAAATCTGTATTTGCAGACAGATGGATGTATAAGATCTCTCTTGAACACTCTGCCTTGCCCAAGGCCAGATATTCACAAATGCCAGAACAGAACCTGTGACAGCTCTAAACTCCAACTATGAGGTTTGCAATGTGCTGGGAAATACTTTACTTCACACAACCACTAAGGGAATTATTAGATGGAATAAATCTGTATCATGTGGACATAAGGACAAAATAGGTTAAATTTGTTTCTTCCATTTTATGGATTTTTAAGCAGTGTTCTCCTTAGCTGGTGGATAGTAGGACTTAAAAAAACCCCTATACCCTAACTGTTCCCTGAACCATGGTTATAGTGTTGGTTTCTGCTACGGTCTGTGCAAAATCACTGTCCTCAGCCAAGAATAGGGAAAATTTTGTTGGTCAATCTTTCCCTAATTGGGCAGATTGGTCACAGTATTGGTGACAGACTGAGACAGTGTGAAGACACCTAGCACATGGTGTATAGAGAAGCAATAAAGGATGTAAAAGGTCTACCCTTCCTTTCTTTACCATCTCTCCCACCCTTTTTTTTATATACATTTTTAAATTTTCAGGGTCTGCTTCTGGACTCCTCATTGCAGTGGCTCAGGATGAAACCTTGAGCGTTTGAGTTGGTGACAGCCTTTTTGCACTTCCAGTGCAGTAGAAAGGGAGACTGGTCACTCCTGTGAGGGACACAGCCTTAATTGGCAAAAAAACCCCTGTTGGTTGCATTTTCAGTAGGCAGAGAAAATTTCTGTGTTCCTAGGAGTTAAACCTTATGACTGTGTCTGTCTGAATATATAAAAGAAGACATTTGGCAATTTTACTGGAATCATAAACTATGTATATAACATTGATAACACTAATTGTTACTTGAGGGATTTATTAGCCAAAGTAGTTTTCTTGAGCATCCAGGATTCAAAACTCACTGACAAATTCTGCTCGCACATAAACCTCAGGGGTTATGAAATCTTATTAATTGGGAAAGTGTAAGACACAGTTAAGCCATGAACATAACCAAGATGTTTCTAGTAATACACTCCTGGGATACAGATCTGTGCATTTCAATGACTGAAAACTTTGTCTAGCAATTCCTGTTCTGTGAGCACTTACTATTAAATTCATACCACTGAGCTTCCTCAATCAACAAATACAAGTGTGATGAGATATGGGACAAACGAGTATATTAAAGATCAAGAGAAGATGTATAATTTTAAAAATTACTCTGAATTTGAGAGAGACAGTGGAAAAGCTATTCCATATGTCAAGACTCAAGACATGCACCATTTTTCCAGCAGCTTAATGATTTAACTCCATAAGGTTTCAAACATTCAAGTGAACACCTGTCAATGTGCAGGTGTGATATTCTACTCTTTTGCAGTATACACTGTGATTCCCAGGTATAGCAATGCTGGCAGCCTCACCATCATTTAAATGTGATTGCGAGCTCCTCTCCACTTGTGACCAACGAAGTCTGCATGGTCACAGTGAGGCACTGCATGTCTTGGCAGGTCTGCTGCTGGCATCCTTCACACTGGGATTATTTTAGATTGACTGCATTGAATGTGTTATTTTCCATTTGTTAACACATGGGGACTTGCAGCTCTGACAACTGAGAAAAATACACTCATTTTTGTGATGATTACTCTTGTTTTCCCCAAGGTAATCTGAAAACACAATTTCTTATCTTTACCTCCTCTCTTGCACCTGCATGGTCCTAAAATGGACAGCAATTGCAGTACTAATTGGATGATGCTTTCTTTGGCAGCAAGGAGAACACTAGTATTTTCTATTACAGTAAATTCCAGATGTGAAAATAAAGATAATCCATAACCTTTTAGTAGCATAGAATAAAACAGAACTATAGCAAAATAAACTTCTTTTTTTTTTTTTTTTACTTTGATCAGAAAAATTATTTCACAGCTGTTTCTGGCTTGAAACCCATTGGGATACTAAGAGTATAGTGGTACATTGAACTATCTTAGAGAGCTCGTGCAGCATCAACTGAAATATGCAACCAAAAGTGAGTATTATACATATGTCTTCAGGTGTCCCAGTACTCAAGGTTCATGAATAACAATAATAAATGCCTGATAACAGTTAATTGTTTATTTGATCTGGCACAGCAGAGAGGATGCAACTGATTTAGGAAATTAAAATTAAATTATAAAAAATGAATCCACATGTAAATCAATATTGCGGTTTTTACTTCATATTTCTATCATTCTCTTTCATATCCTTAAAGGCCACTTCATACTGAGGTCATTATTAAACTTTTTTAAATAGGTCTTTGAATTATTCCCTTGGTTTATTTTGTGTGGATCTTGTGACTCCTGTATATGCCTTCATCATCCCATGGATTGACCAGTACAGGGAAAGATCCAGCCCTGACCTGAATGGAGAAAGTGGCCACAGGACAGTATCAGGGATGCAGGAGTCTCTGTATTGCAATAGGGAGGCATTAATTGCAAAAATGAGGATTTCCATCCCTCTAGCCCTGCAATAGGTTGGTTCCTGGACTTTACTGTGCTTTTTTGAGGTAACATTTTCAATCTTAATTTAGTGTTCTTGAAAGATGGTCTGGGAAACTTACAGGACCCACTGCAGTGATGGAATTGAAAGTGCACTTTTAAGTTGCTGATCACTAAGTGGCGTGGGCTATGATTTCACCACAGAAGCTTTCCTTTCTACATGGTAGCATAACAGTTATGAATGTTATAGATATTCAAGTTAGTTCCTCTGATAACAAGAGGAAGAAAAAGGCTTAATGTGAGTCCCATGATAGAATTTTCTTTATTTTCCTTTGGTCCATGAGAGCTTTAATTTGCTGGCTCTTATCTCATGCTGAAAGATTCTTCTTTTCTGCAGGCTCTGGGTTAGGGGAGGATGACAGTTCTGAAGGAGCTGCCTGCAGGCATCATTTCTCAGAAGTTCCTGTGGTTGCAGTTTTACCTGTTGTTTCAATGCCTAGCACCAGGAGTTAAAAGAAACCCATTCCTCTCTGAAGGTCAAAGGCATCTTCTCTGCAGGTTTTCGTTTGCTTCTGTCTTCAAAATGCAAAACAGAAGCCTCTGTGCAGGCTGGAGTCCCCTGGCACAATTTCCTGCCTGGCAAAGTCTTGCAGGCTTCCCGTTTGACTTTCTCTGTAAAATCATGCAGCCTCAGGATGGCTGCCCTGTCACACTGGCAGGATTGTTTCTGCTGCAGTCTCCATGGTTTTCACTGGTTCTGCTGCTTTTCAGACACTTTTAGGATTTGCCCTTGTTGGTGCGTTGTTGAGAGGCGTGTGCAGCTCATTTGAAGCCATTAAGCCATAGAGAGAGCACTGAGCACAGGCAGTGGAGAACCAAGGAAGATTTCTTTCTTGCTTTTGTGTTTTTAACTGAATTCCCTGTAAACCATATATCCTTGATTCTTTCCCATTAAGTCTCCATCCTTCCAGCAGCTAGTATCACTCTTTGACTTGTGTTGAACTTGTTGGGTTACTTACATTAGTACCTGAGCCCAGATTTTCTAGGTCTGTGAAAACTTACTTTTGTTTGTGAAAATAAAAGAAAAATTTTGCTTCATACTGCCCCTTTCTTGCCCATTTAAGTGGTTGGCTCTTTGTGTGCAAGGCTTCTTAGGGAAGGTGCTACTATGGCTGTTCTAAAGGGGCTTTAAGAGTCTTTACAGACCCAGAAGAAAACTCACTCAGAATGTATCTCTCTCATCTTGTCATCTCACAAGTAGAAGAGCTCTTAGTTCTCTCTGGTGCCAGCAATCACATTTCTTCTTTCTTAGTACCTGTAGGGCTCTCTTTTCATTACAAATTTTTTTTCTTGCCTCCTTGTAGTCCCTTCCCAGGATTTTGACTTACTCACTCATATTCAGTATTTGTACCGGACTTCACATTTCCAGAGCACATTGAAACTAATGAACTCGCCACAAAGACTTTTACTGACATTTTTCAGAATTGTTAGTGACAGACCTGGGGGTATGGTGTAAGAATTCAGTCTGATATTTTGATATTACTCTTTAAGATAATCACAAGCATCATAAACTATTGCAGCTGGTTTGGAGGCATTCCTGAGAAAATAAAGCCTTTACTCTGGTCCTATTAGAAATTTTCCAAAAGCTATTTGACACTGGTGGTCCTCTGTTACCAGTAAGAGTTTTTTGCAGTGCAATATGTTGCTCTTCCTCCATTCTCTGTTTGTCAAACCTATCTAGTTTTTGGTTTGCCCTATATGTCCGTACCAAACTGCTGTATTGACCAAGGGTCAGTGTCTCACACTGAACTTCAGTATATTGATTTCAGGAGATTGGCTTGTATTTCCTGATGGTTTAAAGCAATATTTTTTTTTGTTAGCATTCATTTTCCATCATAAACTAAAGTTACCCATGCAATGCACTCCTTTGGCCAAGGTCTAATCAAGATACTTATACCACCTTTGATCTTAATACATCTAATACATCTCATATTAGACATTGTTGTCAGACAGCATCCCAGTGCATGACTCCCTTTACCTTGACAGTGGATTTCCCAAGGCTAACCTGAATGATTCATTTTTCTGATTACTTCTGAAGGAACCATAAATATCAAGGCCTGATCTTTTCCTTCTTGTTTGCAACTAGCTCTGATGTATTTACTGACTATCATCATATCCTTCTCCACCTTTCTCCTCTGTACCCCCAACAGCTATGTTTGTCCACCCTGTTGTTTTACAGAGTTCATACAGTTGACTGTGACTAATTTTTCAGCCATACAATATCACATTACAGCATTAAATGTACATCAAATATTTTTAAAGGAATTTTCTGTGGGTATAGTATTACAAGAGGAGAAAGGAGACATTCTGTTCAAAAACAGTGTTAACCACCTGTGAAAGGAAAATTCATCAAAGCACATGGGGTTAAGGGTAAATCTGAGACTGTGTGAACTAACACCTGCTTCTTTCCAATGCACATGGGGTCAGCAGCTCAAGTAACCCTGGCACAGAAAGTTGCTCTTTGCACTTTTTTGGGGCATCTTCTTTTAGACAACATAACACAGTCTCTGCAAGATAGAGTTTGAAAGTGGGCACTGAACCCATAAATAGGATCTTTGCAGCAGTGTTGAATGGTTGAGTATTTTAAGCAGAAGACAACAAGCACAACTGATGGGATTTGGTTGCTTCATATATCTGTGTTTCTGTGGGCCTGGAAAGCACAACTGCTTGTGCTCTGTAGCTGCTCCTGTGCCCTCACCTTGTCATGTGAATTTGACTTCATGCATGCTGATTGCTCCTGATGTTTTTGCATTTTGCTAGTTACAACCACCACATCTTTGTTTAATTGTGCTTGTCAGCTTTCACAAATACATTCAGCCATCTGTGGTTGTAGACCCAATACATGCCTTTTCTTCACATGTTATCGTCAATATTACTGTGACTAATCTTTAGCACTGGTTCCTGCATCATTCTAAATAAACAAATGGGAGTAGCTGTAGCTTGCAGCTATCAAAATTCTTTCATGGTTTATTTAATAAGAAATGATATGTTCTTACTGATTACTCTCTTTTCCAGAGGAGTACTGGAAAATCCCCATTACATTAATGGGTTGTACAGATCCCACTGTGATCTGTTGCAAAATTAACACAGGCAGTTTGTAATTGCTTTTATTGCTATGGTAGAACAAGAGATACATCTTTAATAAACTGTTAAATGATGTAGTTTAAACCTATGCTTATGTTAATTCATTGTGATCAGGGAAAATCACACTCTTCAGTTCAGTTGAAAGAATACACTGGGTCTAGGAAAATGGAATAGATTTGGAAGTTGTTTTAGTTAATGATGTTTGTTGATTGTTAGGACTTTTCTACAGGCAAATTCATCCTAATTGGCACTCAAATAGGGAAGAACTCTGAGAGTGTTTTAATTTTATGAGGTACTTTTGGCCTTATATTTAAAATTATTACTTCTTTTGTAGGCCAAAGTATTTTACAGATACACACAAACCCAGCTATTTACTTACAGAAGTAGAATATATGTAATACATATATCAAGACAAAAATACTATAACATTTAAGTCATTCTGTGCTTTAAAACCTCACATGACCAAAACTTATCTGTTCATGATGAAATGACTTCAAGTCCAAAAATTAGGAGAATGCCAAGAAATATATTTTTATTGCCCATCACAGAAAATATGCACTCACATTGCAGAGAGCCATTATAGAAATTGATTAATATTTAGAAAAACTTTTTTTTTTTTAAAAAAAAGCAATCTTAGAATAATCTCGATTTTAGAATATGCATTTTTCTCTAGATAGCTAAATAAGCCAGAAATCTGCAATCTCCTCTTTGGCAGATGCCATCTCTTTGAGGCCTTATCAGTGATCTAGTTTAACATGTTACATTTTAGTCTATGTCCAGAAACAGGAAGGTTTCTGAGTTCAATCCACCTTTAATATAATTTCATCTCAAGGAGGTGGAGGCCCAGCTTCGTGCAGTGACAGCCCCAGGAGGCACTGGAAGAGAAATAAGAGCAGTAATAGCTCAGGGCATGAGGGATGATGATACACACCTTCATGGCTGAGGACCACTGCTTGGTAGTGTATCTGTAGGATCTCGTCCCCCATGGCTTGATGGATGTTAAGGGAGAGACAAACCCCCACATACCTGAGCTCTAAAGCTTCAGATGTCTCCTGAATGTGCAGATCCCTGCCAACCAGAGATTCCTCACAGTCCTTTCTGCACATCTAATCCACCTGAGCTCCACTCAGTTTTAATGATAATTCTTTATAAGCACAGGTTGATTAAAACACGTTCAAGATTTTTTTTTAAGTGATTCAGACAACATGAATACACTGAATCAGAGAGACTAAACATTGATATAAAGTGAGAAATAAGATCAAGACAAGATAATTATACCAGAACATTTGTACCAAGAAGGAAAAGAGACTACATTTATACAAAGCCCCTGACTTCCAAGGTCAGAATTACCTAAAGTGAACTACTTTTTTGTAACAATTTACACCAAAAGCAAGGAAATCAGCATGTAGAGGTATTTGCTGGGGATATTTCATATTGCTATCATATGTCACAGTCACAGCACTGACAAGGAAAGACAGAAATACCACTTTAGGCCACAAGAGACGTAGGGCTTTCCTGACATGCAAAGAGAGGATCATGTGAAAATCCTGATGTGTTTTCTAGCCCAAAAGTAGAAACGTGCTAGGAGGTTGTTGCCTTGTCTCCCTCTCAGGCATTTGTGATGTAACCTCTTTTTGTTTCTGTTACCTTGTCCTTCTGCAAACTGTGAGTAAAGTCTCTTGTGTGTGAGCTGGGCCATGGCTGTTTTATCTGGAGATGTCATTAAGTGATACTTCCGTGAGAATCTGATTTCTCTCCCCTTTAGCAAGGGTAGATGGTAGAGATTGTGCGAGTCAAGGGTGGAGAAGACGACAGATTCTCTTCCATGGCCCAACAGCAAGCACAGTACAAGCTTCATGACACAGAGTTTCTAGTTCAGGAAGAATCCTGAATAACAACCCATTGCATAACTGGTAACTAGTGTAGTCATTCCAGGTCTGATATTATGTATCAATACTTTTGGTAATCTTAGAGGATTTGTGTATCAGGATTTTACATCAACATACCAAACAGAAAATCCCTTAGATGACAAATAATTTGATATTATAACAAAAAAAATGGCAGAAACTATGTAATAAAAATTTCTTAGTAATTAAAAACCAAAATCATCTATATTCCATAAAATGATACTGTGGAACTTTTAAAACACAGGTTTCATGCTTTTCCAATGGTGAAGTGTGACCTTCAGAGTCTACATGACAGTGGGAGCAATTTGATTTCCATCAAAGTGAATAGCAGGCACATCTAATGGCCTTAAACAATGTTTGGATGCAAGCAGCAATATCTCTGTTGTTTCTGAATTAAGTTTGTACGTATTAACTGACTTTTAGGAATTGATGTCCAACAAGCTGAAAGCTCTGGTGTTACTCTTTGCATGTCAGCTGAAATGGAAGCAGAGTTTCATTCCAGAAGCCGATGAAAAGTGGTGCTGAATTGTGCTACCTACTGTACTTTAAGTACTTCTTGCTCTTGCATTGACATCTAACTTTAAGAATCTAGTGGTTGCACACACCTGCAATAGGAAAGACCAAATGCTGACTCAGTGTTACAGTAACTGTAGGATTCACAGCATTTGAATGAAGCCAGGTCTCTAATACACACCTGTACACCTGGTTCACAGCATATTGAACTGTTGGAGTGTAATCACTCTGCATTTCAGCCCATCTCAAACCAAAGACGACAAAGTTTCCCGTTACATGGTCACAGCACACTGCACCAGGTGCTTCTTTAATTGGTTTGCCTGGTGCATAAGCCGAGAGGTTGCAAAGCACTGCCTTTACCTCATGACAATCTATATTACCCTGGACCTGAGAGAGTTGCCTTCAGTGCAATCCCGGAGGGGTTGTGCCTGAGAGATGTCAGAGCATCTTCAGATCACGAGAAGGAGTTGTAAGAATAGGGTGTACCCTGAATAACTTTCTTCTAAGTTGGTAGTAACTTTAGCAGCACTAACTCAGACAATCTGGTAGTATTCAGGTGCACAATCTTACTTTTGGTCTGTGTTGAGGGATATGAGGGGCTGTTTTACTGCCAAAAGCTAAAGGCTGCATTTGCAGTGGATTTGTGAAGAAACATACACTTTGGAATAAGTTTGGAATTGGAATTTGATGGATCGATCATTGTAATGCTTTTTATCTTTAACATCTGGATTAAATTTAAGCTAACAGTTTAGTTTCAAAATATTAAGAGTCTGCTTTAGAGAGAAACTCCCACTGTTTTCAGTCTTTCGCATTTACTCAGCTTCCTAAAATTTGACCCCTTTCATGTGAGAGCCTGACACTTGGCTCTCAGCTTTCCAGTGTCAGTCTGCATTTCATTAGGACATAAAAAAAATCTTTTTAGCAGTTCTTCCACTGAGATCTAATACCTTTTTTCAAAACTCATAGGCAGATTTAATGTCCAGATTGGATGTGGTTATAGCTGCTGCCTACTTTTCATCTGTTTAAAAGCAAATAAAAATCAACATTTCCAAATTTTTGCTTATGGTAATAGCAGATCTTCTTATAGCAGTGTTATAATCATTGTAGACTGTTGATTTTCTCACAATAAGGAAGTAGTAAGTTAGTAAGCAGCATTCAGCATTACAAAGTAATGCAAATGGGTGCATGATAAGCTTTTGAATCTTTCTCCTTGGCACAAAGAATTCATTTTTCCAGTGTGCAAGGCCTCAGGAACAAGCCCTGTTACCTGCCACCTTTCTTATGAAAGATATATAACTCCAAACCACATGCAACACTAATTCTCCTGCTGAGGATGGACACCATTCTCTGCCTTCTCACAGGGAGAATACGAAGTTCATTTCTAAGTTTGAGCGTTGCTCTTTCAGCACATCAGACCTCAGCCTTTGACAAAGGTGTTTCTCTGCCAAAGCATCCTGTGGTGTTCTTACCCAGATATCCCTCCATAGCCATGAGATAGCAGCACTTGGAAATCCACTTCCCTCCTTTCCTTAACTTTACTTTCCCTCAGACAGTCCCAATGAAGACATACTATTCATGTCACCATTATGAAAACATTCTGCAAAATGTTCTCTTTTCTTTAATGAGTGAAAAAAATTAATGATTTCCTCTTTATCAAGCAATGTATGTGCTGCCTTAAATCATGCTTCAATAGATTTCTGAATGGCATGAGTAATTAACAGCCCCTTTATAGAAGCTTTGTAACAACCAGTAACATCAAAGGGTAGGAATAAACCAGAAAATAAACCAATAATTAAACCAATAAATCTTTTCAACATAAGTGGATTAAAAGCTCCTTTGAAAATAAGCATGTGCACTAACCAACATCTAAATGATGGACTTTGTCCAAGAAACTCATATGATGCTGAACAGAAGATGCAACAAATGTCCATCACACAAAGGGATTAGTCTTGGTGGTTTGTGTGATAAGAAATACGTACTCTGCCTGGCAAACATTCAGTACTAAAATGGCCTTGTGACTTGAAACCACGCTGGTCAGGCTTTTACATCAGTGAGTAGTACAGTAGTACAGAGTAGTACAGTTCTGCAGAGCAGAACAGTGGCTACTGAAGACCTGACATTGCTATTATATGCATTTTTCATTATTTTATTTGGATTAATCTAAACTGATCTGGTGTGATGAAACTGTTGCTGATGGGAGTCCTGTGGACACACTGCTGTGGGATATCTTCCAGCTTTGTTTTTTATCCAGTTTATGTACTGCTGTGTGTGGTAAACATGAGGGCAGCAGGGACCACAACAAGGTTCGATTCAAACTATGTCTCCCCACCTGAGCTAAAGCAAGAACATAGAGATGCTCTTCAGTGACAAAGAAGGACAGGGGAAAATGCCCTTGAATATTTTCTGTTCTTGGAATGTCTTACTCTGCATCACACTTTCTCATTGTGGGGTAATAGCTGCAACCTCAGTTACCTGTATTGATTGGGCTACATAAGGGTTAAATACAAGTTTTTATCCTTAGATGCCATCAGGACTGTGCTCAGTGTAAATTGTTCTACTGCCACATGGGATACAGGGATTATCTCGTGGGCCACTGTCAATTCCTGGTGGAGGGTGCAGTTGTGCCCTGGGCAGAGGCATGGCCAGTCACCACTGCACTGCACAGGGGCTGTCTGAGACTTGCTGCAGATGCTGCATCTATAGGCACAGTGAATTTACTGTCATTTTCCATGATAGAGCTGAGAGCCTGTCAAGAACTATCATATACATATCTGTATTCTGTAAAAATCTGAAACTTTGAAATAAAAATTGAAATAAAGTCGCAGGACTTTATTTCAATATACTTGATTTTGACAGTGCAAACTTTATGGTTTTTTTAAAAGGATATTATGGTATTGATATTACAAAGTTGACATTGTATATAAAGGTAAAACTATATGGGTTATACAAGACTCGAATGACTGGATAAATACTGCTAAGTGCCGCTTAGAGAATGAAATGCAAAGCTGGAGTACACCCACACACAAATAAAAGTACTATCTGCTGGGAGTTCTTTACTGTGTTTAGGAGAGAGCTATAAATGCAGATTTGAATAGTGATTTGTATCACTACCTTATCTTATGTTTAGATCTTTGAATTTACAGAAATCAGAGCTTTACATCTCAGATTACTCTTGAATACCTGAATACATTCAAAAACATTTCTTACAGCCTTGGGCAAAAAATGAAATTGAAAATCTTCAGCTAACTTTCCTAGGATAGTCCACCAAGATTATGGAGTTTTGGGTCCATGAATGACCATAGCTATGATTTCAAAATAAAAACAACAGTGCCAGTTTACTAGGCTCCCCACATGGAGCATGATTGCAACCAAAGGTGTTATTTTGGTATATTTAGTTAAAAGAGATCTAGATAAATTCAGGACAATAAATGAGCCATTTCAATTTCAGGACAGAATTTTGCCAATAAATAAGCCATTTAGCATGTACCCTAGCCAGCTTGTCGTTGTGAGTCATGTATCACAGAGATACTCAAAAGAGATTCTTTGGTTTCTTTATGAGCCAAATGCACTTGCCAGTCCTTCCTGCAGCAAATCTAGAGCTTGTAGGCTTTGAGAAGCAATTTTAGGATGGTCCCAAGGAGTCCAGATGAAAATAAATCTGTCTGAAAACAATAAGTGAGATTGCTCAGTAATGTTTTACACTGTGTTTCTTTTATGCTCCATCAGTGAAAATTTGCAGACAGTTCCTGCAGTGTATTCTCTACAAGCAGTTTGGTGCTTGCTGCTTCTGTTTGCTACTTCTCTGGTTTTAATGTTTCTGCACCTTTTATGAAAGTTCACAGAATTTCAATATCAAGCACAACAAAACAACTATTTAAAGTGTAGATTTTTCCCCCATTGTCTTCTTTCAAAGTGTGGCCAAATATCAAGATGAGTTTGCAGTTCTAAGTTTTATTCTTTCAGTCTAAACTTTCTTAAAATGTACATACTTGTGCTGACACTTGTCTTACAAAGTTTGCCTTTGATCAGCCAGTGCTAATATACAGAGTATGACACAAGTTATCATAATTTTATTCAGCAACTAGAAATGGCAGTTTAGGAGAGAAAATAGGAAGATTTATTCTTGGTAAAAATATACACCTTGTATTACTGTACTGTGCATTTCATAAAGTAGGAATACCTGGGAGAAAAAGAATGAAGAAAAATGTTCTTGACTGCCTCAAAGAAGGTAGCAGATCAATATGTATCACTTCTAAAATAAAAATGTCCTAATATGAATCCGTTCTTTTTTATCTGTATTCATGGTTTTCTGGCAAAAAGCTCAGCTGTTTAGTCCTAGTTTCGGTGATCACATGTATGTGGGGCCAGTGTAAGAAATAATATAGGTGATGATCGGGCATTTATGGATACATAACTTAGAATTATTAGAAAATATTAGGGAAAAATGCTTTTAAAAATATGAAATCACGAGTGATTGTTACAGAAATTTATTTATGCTAAATTAAACTTTTCTAAAACTTTCAGATTAGAACAAGGATATCATTCATAATCCTTCCTTTGAACATTTAAACTTCCTGGAAAGTCTGAAATGTATGACACAGATGATGAAAAATGACAAAAAAAAGGCAGTATCCTCTTGTTGAATTTCTGAAAGTGACTATGAAAATTTATTAGACTGATTGGAAGCCATGACAAGAAAGTGGCTGGGGATAAAATGTCCTTTCAGTCATTGTTCAGAAGCCACAAGATGGATGGTGAGTTGCGGCTCAGGAGAGGCTCTCATCTCTGGAAGCGGGGTGATGAGCCAAGGCCAGTTTTGGCACGCTCGTGGGTGCAGAGCAGAAACCTTTGCTAAGTGCTCAGGGAAGATTTTTGGTGGTCTTGGCAGGTCCTATAAGACATTGTAGATGACAAGGAGCAAAAATGTTCCCTGGGAAGTCAGAGGAGGGAGGAGCATGTAGCCAGCATCTTTGGTAAAATAAACAGAGCCAGGCAGGGCTTGGGCTCTGCTGCATTTCCTATTGACTGCTCTGCAATGCATTAATATTGACAAGAATGTTTTGTGGGGTGCCTGTGAGGCCAGGAAAGCAAGGGGGGAGGTGGACTGTTGTATGGGGAATGCAGAGCACCTCTGTGTACCGTTCCCAGGGACTGCCCCTGCTCAGCCACTCCTCAGCACCTCCCAGTGGACTGTAGCCCAGCTTCAGGGCATGTTGCTTTGTCCTCCATTCCATGGCACCTCAGCAATGTGCAGTTCAGCAGTCTGACTGGCAGATTTTTTGTTCCGGGTTATGCTACAAGTTCTTTTGGTGAACATGGACTGATATATGCATGCATGCTTTCCCGCATGTGAAAAAATGACTGGGCATGAACTAAACTTTCCTGTATTGATCTGCAATTTCTGTGGTCTGAAGGGAGTTGTATTTGCAGACACAGCCCCTATCCCTGTCCCCATGGAGAGCTGGGCAGAAAACTGTGCTGGGCATTGATGGGACAGTGGGGAAAAAGGAGCCCTCCACGAGGAGCCTGCCACAGTCCTTGCTGCGAGCAGATGGCTCTTGTCCCAGCTGGAGGTTTTCCGTTCCCAGGGCTCCCTTTTTATATAGAAGAAATTTTAGTAATAAGGCCTTGAGTTTGTAAAGGTATAGATCACCATTACACACAGAAGAGAGAGTTTTTTTTCTGCTGTGCCTAAGTGTGGTTTTGCTGCATGGTGATAGTAGTGCTCTGCAACACACCTGATCTAGCAAAGGTGGAGGTTTTATGGATGCGTTGTAGGCTCTGCAGGTGAATGAATACAGCTATGAATCAGGTATCTCTTCTGCTGCCTTCTAATCTTTAAGATGAAGATAGCCCTATTGCACTAGATACAGAAACAGGGAAACCAAATGCAAACCACGCGATCCAAGAGCAAAACTCCTTATTTCCTCACACCAGGGAAACCATCTCCATGGTATCAGAAGGGTGAAACACACTCCGATGCCACACTACACAGGGATACACTGAATACAACTGGAAACACTTAAAATGATTATGAGTGGCCTTGTCAGCCGAGGTGGCCCCACAGGGTCCCGTAGGTGCCTGGCACATGCTGAGGCCCCACCGAGAATTACGGGTGCCTGTTGTGGGTGTGCTGAGTCAGCAGCAGCTGAACAGTGTCCATCCCAGTCAGGGTACCCAGCTCTTTCCATTCTGGAATTGCCAGGCAGAGCCTCAAGCATAGATGGCTTTCTAGAAAGGCAATCAAACCTGCACGTGAACAAGGGCAGTGTTCTCTCTCTGACCTTTTCAAGCTCCCAGGAGAGATGAAGATCATTGAATCACTGCCAGGAGAAGGGTTTAAGTTGACATGACAGTTTTGGGATTAAGCAGCTATCTGCCAATACTTTTGGTAACTTAAACTGCATCTTCTTCCTTACATTTTCCTGTCCTGGGTCCTTCAGGACTGCTGTTAAGAAAAGGTTTAAATTAGCTTTTTTTCCATCCTCTATAAAAGCTGTTGTTTCTTCAGTGTTTGCACTGTTCTAAATGGATAAAATCAATCTTACTGTACAACTAGGACAATTCCAAAGGAGAGAGAGTAGGAAAAGAGTAATTTCTGTATCTCCCAAGGTGTACAGACCCCAGTGTCCTTCTCTGAGACAGCCAGTGAGGAGTTAACACTCTGCTGGGGAGGAAGATCCCTGCAGAAGGGCTAGGGCAGAGCCAGACACCTGCAAGGAAACTCAGTGCCTGAGCCAGAGCCATGGCTCGTGGTCATGTTGGGCCCTGTCCTCCTTGTATCTAGTGCTGATTTAACCAGGAAGAGAAGCACACATGAAAGATGAGCACATGCTGTGTACTGCTTGCAGATTTTACTGTACTTGCTACAGAATTAGAAGATATGTCTCCATGCTGTACTGTGATTTGCATGCCAGATTGCAGGCTCTATTTCCTTCTTTATTTCAATAGTAGAGATGTCATAAAGAAGTCTAATTTAAAATAAAGTTGTTTATTTCCTTTCCTTTGGTTAAAAAATTGAAAGATTCGATGAACAAGTATTATTTTCTTTTTTAATGCTTTTTTACTTATGTATTAATTCTTTTTCAAGTTATGAATTTGAAATGCAATTAATTAAACTTTTCTGAATCACATTTGCATTTTCCATTGACAAATAAAAAACCTCACAAGGAGATAGCATGGCATGGTGGCTTGTGTAATAGCCATGTACCAGAGCAGATCTATCATCAGACGCCCTAGTTTCTCCCTCTATTAAATGATACATATCTGTAACTCTTATAAAAGTTTGAAAACCTTAAAGTGCTGGAGTCAACAGCTGTAGTAATGGCAGATTGCATGCGGTTTGTCAACGCAAGTAACTCGGATACTGAAGCCTGTATTGCAAGTGTTGCCTGGGAAACCCATGTACAGCATACTGGGATTGTAAAACCCACCCTACAGACAGAGTATAGCATTGTATATAAGGAAAGAGAACAGATTTCCTATCAGCCTTCAGCCAAGGTAAGAAGAGGGGAGCTGGGACACCAGGGCACATCATGATGACCAGAGTCACAACCACTTGCAAGCTTTGTGTATCTGGCATGCAGCTTGAACTGTGGACAGTCCCTTTTATTATAGACAATCACTTAATGATTTTGTTTCTTCATGAATGCTTAATACAACATATAATTAGATATGGCAAGTGAATGCCAGGTGTGGAATTAAGACTCGAGTTTTCCTGGCTTTCAATTTAATGCTCATATTACCAGACACTGGGAAGGTTTGGGAAGGTTTGCAAGTGCTCTTGGCACAGGCAGCTGAACACCTTGGCTGGCACAGGGAGCAGCTGCCCTGCTGGGAGCCCATGGCTTCGTGCTGTGCCAGGCTAGGAGGTAGGGCTGGGCTAGTCACTGCCAATTGGCCCTTGCTACATCATTACCAGGTAGGGCAAGGTCTTGGTGTTGTACCGTTGAAACTAAAGTTGTAATTTCAATGCTTCTCCCATTATTTTTTGCTCAGTCAAACAACAAGTCTATCTGTCACTGTAGGATGTGAATAGAGAAGAATAGGAAAGAGTGGAATGAGATTGTTCCTTGTGGGTTGTTGCTTGGTTTTCCATTTTTTTAAACCACTTAATATGTCAAGATGTCAAAAATGTAATTAGAAAACAAACAAACAAACACAAAAAAACAAATGAACAGAAAAACTCCCCAAAAAAACCCTGAAAAAATATACTCTGTTAAACAGATTTGAAATATTAAGATCTATTTTTATATCTGCATAGCTGTAATCCATACTCCCATTCACCCTAATAATGCAAAGGCTATGGAGAGCACGGGTTGTGCATCACTGATTTAGGTTTCCTTCTGAAAATGTTCTGTGCTGTTGCTTATCCATGTATAATCAAGTTTAACATGGGATAAAAAAGGTCTTTCATTTTATTTTTTAAAAACATGTAGTTTAAGGCTGATGGGTTCTCCTGGTAAGCATGTGAGCAGTACTGATTAGTGGTACAGATATTTTTAAAAATCAGACTATTTTAACATTTCTTAAAAAAAAAAAAAAACAAAAAAAACCAAACAAACAAAAAACCCAAAACCAAACAAACAAAAAAACCTTAGAATAACAGGGCTTTCAAAGCTTTTTTCAAAACAATATTTCAGATTGATTTTGTTTGGCTACTGAACTGTAATCAGTTATTAACTTCAGTGGGATGTATATTTGGACAGGAGTCCTTAGCTCATCAAAGAGAACAGAACGATGGAAAGACATTCTAATAAATTACAACTCCCTCAAAGTAGTGTTTTGCTATGAAAAAAACATACCTTCAATTTAAAGCTGACTCAGACTAGCCTGTTTCAGGTCATGACAATGTATCATCAAGGCTTCAGGAATGCTGAAATGTATTATTAAAAAAAAAATAAAGTAGTGTTATAATGTTTTGAAGAGCTCAAAATTTCCCATTCTTGTTGCAGTTTTGCTTGGAAACATTTTCTGCACAAAATGACATTTTTTGTCACAAAAAGGAAATTCCAGAGCTTGTTTATCTCTCAACTCAAGCCATCCTGCATACACAGAATGACCTGAAAAGTTAATCAGATTTATTAGTTATGTAAAATCCTATATCTGCAAAGTGGCTCTTCTGCAGTTGCTTCCTCCCTGAAGGAACAGCACATTTTCATGTTGCTTTGTAACTGTGACAGTTTTGTTCTAATTATAACCGATCAAATTCAGATACCTTAATGGCTTTGCAGCTACTAATTTTAATCAGAACTGAGCACACTGTGAACATGCCACATACTCAGTAGTCAACCCTGCTTCTGTGAGCTGCTGCTCATAAGAAATAAGGATGTTTAAATAAGGGGAATTATCCAAAGAGCAAATATGATCCTCTGTTTTTACAGGGAAAGAGAAACATAAACTCAAGGGGCTAAATGTAGAGGTATACAGGCTGGTATCTGTCACAATTTGGGAGTCACAGTTATTTAAAATTGTAGGTTTTCAGTGGCAAACCTCAGACGTCGCTACAACTATTATTATTATTTTACTAAACCAGGAGGTATTTTAGGCTGACAAAAGCTTTCCAAATCTTTATTTATTCATTGCACCTGTATAATGGCCTCCACACCTGCTGAGTTAAAATCCTGTTTCTCCCTGCTTTAAAACCTTCTGTGGTAGGTAGCAAAGGTCTTTGACAGAAAGAAAGAAGTACCTTGGTGAGGAAGGCAGCATATCTTGAGATCTAAATAAATTGAAGCCCCTGCTGAACCCTTAAGGACCACGTTAATGAAAAAACAACCAACCAGACCCAGTGGGGCTCTCTCAGCTGTGGAGAGAAGACTTTGAGCATTGTACTGGTAGTTGCAGTTCTGTAACCTTCTCTGGAGTGGGAACAGTGCAGGCCAAGTCACTGTGGGTGGCAGGGATGCTGCCTGTGAAGGATTCTGTCCCTATTCCCTGGACCTAAGGTCATGGACTCCTCTGCTTCACACTGGCACAGGTGGCTCTTCCCTAACACTGGCATTTGTTGGGCTGTTCTCCATCACCACCCTGAGCACAATGTTTTTGTCAGTTGGTCAGTGGCAATCTTGGCAACATTGAAAACTATAACATGCAAGTCAGGTCACTAATGACTTTGTAGTTCATGACTACTTGTAAGATATCCACTGTACCTCTTAATTTTAAGGCACTTTAGGAGATGAACTTAAAGTGTATACATTGCTAATGAAGGACTGAAGCCCTAATTAATGTCATTAGGCTGATGTGTTTGTCCTTCATCTCTACCCATTTGTCTCTGCACCTTGGTTGCTTCTTGGAAAGCTTCAGATTTTATTCTGGTGCAAATAATAGAATAAAGGACCAAAAATCTTTGTCTAAAGTGTTTTCCCATTAAGGAATTGTATTAAGTTTTACGGAAATACCAGTTGACACCCTCAGTTTTAAAAGCACTTATATGTAAGTGTGAAAATCACTCCCTCTTCCCTGCTCCATTGATATAAGCTCATTTACAAAGACTTTTATGTTTGGATGAGGGTCTGTTTACAATTTTTAAAGGTTTTCTCTTATTTAAGTATGAAAGAAGAAAATAATTTAGACTTTCTGTGGTATTTAACTTTAGTCATGTTTTTATATGCAAAATATTAATATAAAATTGTTACAAAAAAGGTTCTCAAGCTCACATTCATCATTCTGGTGCAATGAAGATGGTAAGTAAAAAATGGGTAATTGAATTTAAAGGAGTTTTTTTTGAAGTTGAAGAATTATGCTGTATAAATTTGGTTCACATAAGAGCAATTTTATCTGATGGCTGGTGTGAAAACAGTCAGTTGAGGAACAGCTGATATAGCCAATAAGCTGTATTGGAATAAGTTGTTGAGGTGGTGAAACACCATTAACAACTAAGGAGAGAGACTGCTCATCCAAAAACTTCTACCACCCCTCAAGGACTCTGCGGGGTGACCAGGAGGATGCTTGAGTCTGGTCTTACCCTGCCCATCTGGTCAGGTACAGAGGAATGCAGACCAAAATAAATATTTTTACCACAGTACTCAGTTACATCATCTAAAACTAAAAAATTAGAATGGGATTTTGGATTGTCCCATCTTGCTTTTCCTAAGATAGAACAATTATATCTTTTAAGAAACATTTACTAGCCTCTCATTCTTCCCTTAAGTACATTGTAGTTAAAGGAATTTCTATAAATAATAGAATTCAGGTATTGATTACTTTCAAATTGCAGTAGTATCACATAATATGATATTGGCAGCTGTGCTAAGATAAAATTGCATGTTGTATTCTGACAGGGGCCAGACTTATCCCCAGTGCCAGCATGGCCCACAGGTACTGCTGCCACCCGCAGGGAAAGGTCACTTGGCTCTCCAGGGGGATCTTTACAGACAGTATGGGATTTGATACCAAGCAGACCTCCTCATAAAATTAGGTTTGAAAAGACATCTCTGAGTCAGGAGGAAATTATTATGCAGCTAGGTGAAAAGTATGAAGTGACCACATATATGTGAAAAGATACAGACTTCTGAAAATGAGGGGTAATGCTTATTCTTTGCTCCTGAAGGACTCTTCTTCCACCAGCTTATCCTTCAGTAACACTCAAAATTATTTTTAGGTTACAATTTGTACCTCTGGAGGAGGGTGTCAGATAATTTTCTAAATTTGAGTACTGGTCTGACCCACAAGGTATCCTTGAAAGCATTTTTTCCGTGTAAATGAAAAAAATGCTTCTCCTTTTCCAGAGATCTAATGAAATTAATCCATTGCTACAGGGATTTATTAGGCTGTTAATTAGCTTCTTACAAGTATTTTGGTTCATTTACATTTCTGATTATGATACTTCCTTGTTTGCCTTTTGAACTTTTGTGTTTCTATAATTGCTTGGCTAAATATTTAGGACTGAGAGCCCTACCATTTGTCCATTATGCATCCAAATTTCTTCTTATTTTGAGACATGAGCAAATCAAGGATACAGGACAAGGTTGTATGTCTAGAAGGTCTTCCTTCCAGATACACCAAGGGTAAATGTTCCAGTAAGGAGAAATGTTCCAGAAGAAATGGTCCAGGGTGCTGCAACTCTATGCTTTACCAAAAACAAAAACCCAAAACATAGGGAAAATGCATAAGAATAAATATAAGCTTATACCAATGCAGAAATTTCTGCACAAAGACCTCTGAAATCACAAACCAAAAAATATAATCCTAGGAATGTCTCTTCTGATAGTGAAAGAGAGTGAACTTTTTTACTGTAAGAACTATGTCAAAGTAATTCAGTGTTTAGTTGTGATTCTTAGCACAAAGCAATTAGCTCTAAATTCTTTGTATAAACAGTTAAACTCTCACATATTTTTCTGCTGGTGAAACTAACTTTTAAGACCAACATTAAAATGGCAATTACACTAAACTTTAAGCACAAGTCTCCTGTCTTTAAAGATTTCCATCACAACCTTTGCAGGTTTATTTAAAAGTTGAAGAACTGAAAGGACTGTTGTCAACAGAGAAAAAAAATGAAAAAACAATTCAATACAGTGCAAGTGCTCCTATCCATCATATTCATTCGGATCTCATGGCATATTCTGTCACCAGTGGCAATCAGGGTCTTTATTACACCATTAAAATGTCATCAGTCTTCTCTCTTAGTGAAAAGTGGAAAAAAATGTTAGCTATTTGTTCCATCAAACTGGACACCCTTTGTATTTTGCACATACTTGCCTTGAATGTATCTTTCAAATAAATGCAGTTGCTGTTTGTTTCTGGAAGTAGAAACTGTCAACTTGCATTGCTGCAGTTGTTATTTTCATATATCTTTTAATCAGAACACTGCATCAGGTTTCCCACCATGATTTAAAACCACTCCTTCTCTGAGTTTCCAAGTACATTGCATTTTTTGAAAGGCATTAAAACACCTTTTCTGTAAGTTGTGTAAAGAGGCAGTAACTATCTTCATCACTATTTGACTGGTGTGGTTAGAAAAATTATTGTCATGAATACCACTCACTGAGCTGACAGAAATACTGTGAAGTGTTCAGTGTTGGCCTACTTTTGGCTAGGATAGAGTTGATTTTCTTCTTAGTAGCTGGTACAGTGCTGTGCTTTGGCTTTAGTATGAGAATAACATTGATAACACCCTGATGTTTTGGTTGTTGCTAAGTAGTACCTTCTTTTCTTTCTCCTCCCCCTCTCACTGGGATGGGAGGTAGTGAGCAAGTGGCTGCCTGGTACTTAGTTGCTGGCTGGGGTTAAACATGACAGATTTTTTTTAATGTACTTGGTGTAATTTAGCGTAAATACAATACTTCACAGTATAGTAATGAAAAACTTTCATGATATCTATTAAGAAAAATAAGATAGCTGAATCTTGGGAAAAAAAGATGGACTCACGGTGCAGTGAGGCTTTTTTAAGTGCAGTGTATTTAAGATACCAAAACAAGACCTGAATTGATTAGGAAAAAAAATAAGATTAAATATAATCCTTTTTTAATTTTTTTAGAGATTCATGTTTCTGCTACCATTCTTGATCATCTGAGTACATAGGAATAGGTTTCACTTGAATATAATCACTCATGCTGTAAAGCAGTACCACAGTGGCAATCCAATAACCGCGCCCATATCAGGCTTCATGGATTTAGTACGAGGACTCAGGAGTGCCTGTATGCTCTTAGGGCTGCTCCCAAGCTAATATTGTGATGAAGATGTACTCAGAGACTCCTGGTGTCATTACTTGTAACAAATCTTTCACGTTCACATTGGGAGGAAGACATAATTCTGTAGTGATTATTGGCTGAGCATTTTTTAGTGCTAATTGAACAGCTTGTATCTGTGAGATATGGATGAGAACATCAACGACATTCCTTTCTATACGTCTAGCTGTAGTATGTGAGATCAATCCAAAATTTCTTGCTGAGTTCTTTGTGGTATTCTTCATGTCCTAATGTAGAGAGAGATCACACCCTTGATACTCGTGTCACAGTCACAGACATTCACTCTTCACAAGGTATTATTGACCTGATCTAGATTAGACTCTATATCACCTCCAATTATAATTTATGCCCTAGCAGTGTCTGATTTTTATGTCAGTTTTTTGTTAGACTATTGCTACATATTAGGTTTCAAATAAACTTTTTTTAAAATAAATTCGTATTAATGTCTTCATCAAGATTCCACCAGACAGTCTGGTTTTAATATGAAACACCTATACATCAAACTGCTCCTTTGATCCTGGCAATGGTGCTGACTTCAGGTCTTTCAAAGATTGGTAACCATCCTTCTGTTCTGTTAAGCATCTTAAATGTTTGATTAAATGGGTGCTGATAATCAGAACAAGGCAAGTGCAGCATAGTCTGCCAGTAATTCAACAAGACCACTGGGTTATTTGAAGAAATCAATACCTCAGTTTATATGACTGAAGGTGTTGAGAAAAAGGTGAGGTGCCACCGAATACTTGCACAATAGCAATTGTGCAATAACATACCACAATAAATAAAAGCAGTAATAAAAATACTAAAACAAAATCAAAACATAGGTCTATGAAGGACACTAGCTATTCTCAGGAATCTTCATACCATATCTGACTATCACAACTTAGTCTGTTAACATTTATAGATCTATTTAGTATTACAATATTTAAAGAATCCTGTGTGGCAACATGCAACATACTCGTACTTTTGCCTATAACTAGAATAATTTGCAGTCCTTATTCAGAAGACAGGTAGGTTCAAAGACTTTGTTAAGATGTAGAAGTGAGATCAAATTATTTTTTCAGATTTCCAATAAAATATTCCCATGAATTCAAATTCATCATAACACCACATGACCAGCCCTCACCTCATAGCTTATGCTGCTCTGCCACAAACATAACACCAAAATTGTGTAATCTGCAGACCAGCTGCAACTCTTGCTGAAGTCAAAGAAGGCTGTAGTGTTTTGGCACCACTCAGATTCATAATCATTCCTGGCACTGAGAAAATAACAATCAACAGAGAAACTGTAAATTAGAAAAAATCTACAGTTTGTTGCTATTAATGCAGTTAATGATCCCTCCATCTAAATACAGTACAGTAAATACAGAACTGCTCTGCAACTAAGAGATGGAGATTAAATTAATGTTACTGTGGCCAAGAGACTGAACTCAATGTAACTAATACCCAGTCATTTGTTAAATACAGATTCAAATGCATTCTTTTTATGTAAAGGTCCACTGTATGTTTTTAACAGCATTCAATTACAGTTCTTAAGTTTTCCTCTAGGAACATGAAATCATAGATCTTGCAGTTCAAATTTACATTAAAAAAAAAAGGCCAAGTTGGGCTGTCAAATACAGGTTCAAACCTATTTGATTTGGATCAGTTCACTCTGAGTGGATATAAACAGCAAACCAAGTCACAGTAATTGCATAATATATAACATCTTAATCATGGCTTTGGCTTATTTATTTCAGGCTGCAGCCAGTGTTGTGTACACCATATATATATATATACACCAGTTAAAATCTACATGTTAATTTTTCACTTTTTAAAGAGCTGTTGAAATAAATGGATCTGGTCTGAAAAATACCACAGTATTTATCAATCTTCAATTTTGGCTGTTAATGAAAGACAATTTCTTTTCTTTTTAAAATACAGAAATTGAGCTGCCTTTCATCAAACAAACAGAAAGGCAAGCTTCTTCCTCTCTCTCTCAGAGGAGGGCAATGTTAACCCTCAGACTGGCATTTAAGATGTGAGATGATTTCCGCATCACATTTTGCTTATCGTTTGTTTTTCTCATGGTAATTCCAAACGTTTCCAGCTGAGGTCTCAGGCTGTGGTGTGCTCATCACTGTGCAAACCCACACACCAGTGCTGTGTGCCAGGGCAGGCACCAGCTCTCTCCCTCAGCAGATCCAAAACCCAGATCCCAGTGGCATAGTCATGAGCCTGAGCTGGAGGGAAGGGCACATGTACTTGGCCTCTGCAGGAGGGCAATGTGGGCAAGCAGAACGTGGTCTGCTGGTCAGTTGGAGCAATCACATGTATGCCTGGAACATATGCTGCACTTAAATGTATGCAAGAGTTCCTGCCCTAAAGAGCTCTGAGGTCCAAACCAGTTCTAGGACCTTATATTTTCAGATCTTTCACTAGAAACAAAATTGAAGAAAAAAAGTGAATTTTTTTCAAAAACTGAAAAAATAATGAACAAATAATGCTGAAAATAAGAAAGGAACTAATAAATCTAATTACAAATTTTATTACTATCATTTTATTTCCATGTGTTGTTAAACAGCTGCCACATTTCCTGACTGTATTTGGCTACACTGTGAATAGTGTCTTGCTTTTCCCAGACGTGCTGTTCACAGAGGTATGCTGTTCTCAGGTTAGAATTGAAACTCTGCCACTGACATGAGCTTCACTATGTATTCATTATTAATATAGAGAATCCAGTAATGTTGTGTGCTTGCTGAATTAAAGGCAAAATCAAAGGCATTTTACCTGTCAAGACCTTAGTTCAGAGTTCTCAGTTTATCCTGCAGTGGATGACAATGTCTCATTGATTTCTGAAATGGAGCAGGCAGCTGCCTTCATTACACTGAACCAGTCTGGCAACTTTAAATCTGTGCTCAGTGGCAGATCCAGTGCTGATTCAAACTCTGTCTGGTGTTTCCCATGGTAGGCACGTTGTTTTACACTGTGATATACACTGAATATACTGAGTGTGCACATACGAGATGCATCTATAGGTGGTGAAGGCATCTGTTGGTAAGGGTTTGGTGAACAAAAAAAAAATGGTGCCCCAACAAAATGTAAGGTTCAATACTGGGAGCCCTACAGGCAAGATGTGCATGGCAGAGCTGGGCCTTAAACCTCTGCCCATAGTCAGGCTACAGACAGTTGCTATTATTTTAGAAGTACACACTGTTCTGTGCGAAATCTGGAAGTGACCAATCCTCAATGAAATCCTTACTGAAAGTAGAATAAGCTTCTCCTTAGTTCTCCAGGAAAATGTATCTGTATTTTTAATCACCTCCACTTCAACTCTCTGCAAAACAACACAGGAGGGCCAAGAGATGGAATTTCTAGCACACTAAGGATGTGAGATAGTCCCAAAGCTGCTGGAAACATCTAGCCAAGAGTTCATCAGCAAAAGGGCCCAAGCAGCCAAACTGGCACATCTGTGGTAAGGAAGGGTAGCTTGGCACCTCAGCTGGACACTGTCTCAGCCAAATGCTTTAGCTCCTGTCCAGCATCTCTTCATTCCCCTGCCCTTAACAGCTGCAGGGTAATCCGTGCCTAATTCCAGAGTGTTCTGAAGATGCCAAGTGTTGTGTTCAAATGACCTGCATCCATTCTTTATCCTTAAGTCAAGCATTTTCTGTCAGATGGCTCAAGGTTTCAGAAACACTGACAGGAAATGCTGGAGGAAGGGATGGTTTGGGTTGAACATGCTGAACCTGGTGCTGATGGATTGGTTGGAAGATTACAGCTAGTGCACATCCTGTGTCAGACCTGAGTTTGAATTCAGACCCATATATGACTTTAAAAGTGTAATTTTTTTCTCCCCAGTTCCCATTATTATCTTTCACTTCATTTTCCTGGTTTCATTCAGTATTTGGAAAAGAGCTTTTCAGGGAAGGCTTCCTTCCAACTCTGCATGCATAATCTGCATTTTTGTTCATTCCATCTATGCTTATACTATATACCATCATAGAAGAGTTGGTAATTAAAAACACAACTAATTTCTTGCTAATTGAATATTTTCTGAGTAATTCACAAACCTGGATGATTACCAACAGCAGGCAAATATTTAGAACTGTTAGCCAGCATCTAAAAGCATCAGAAATAATCATCTGGATTTGCACAACTTCTGATCCATCTGTATAACACAATATACACCACTGACTTCTGTCAGAGAGAGGGCAAGAAGGCTTGATCCTTAGGAGGGAGGGTCACGTATTTAGGAGATGGTATCTGGTCTTTCCTTTCATTGCTTCTTTTGTGGGGTGGAATTCTGTCTAAACTTGCTTTTGAGGAGCTGCATGTGATACTCAGCGAAGGCCCTCCCTGCACCATTGCCAGGGGGAGGCAAATGAGTAATAACACTTGTCTTTCTACTGAGAGGGCATCTTAGGGTAAAAGGGTAGCTGAGAGGGCAGCTGGGTAAAAATGAGGCAAGGTGTGGATGCTCACCACCTGGAGATTAGACTCCAGGCTCGAAGAAGGGCCTGTTTGGGCAGAGCTGAATCAAAAAGGAGCGATGTGAGGAGTGTGGGAAATTTGGAAATGAACTGCTAAGCCTGGAAGAAGCCAGCCAAGAGCTGTCAAAAAGTAGGGAAAGCCTGCCTGGACTGTCTCCAAAGAGATTTGAAACTAAGAGGAGCGAAGCCATCTCAGTACATCGCTGGAATGAACTTGAGGCATGGCAGCGTGCCCAGGTTAGAGACGGCATCAGGACTCTGTTACAATCCATCTGCAATAAATTGAATGTTCAGTCTAATGCAAGAACATGATGTGTCCTTCTCCAGAAGGAATCATTGTCCTTCACTCAGAGATCTGCATTGCACAGCATATGCTGTAAAAAGCTCCAGTGTACCAAAGCAGGGGTTTCCCGTGGGGCAGTACAGGCCAGTGCCATACGCCTAGTCCCAGTTACGCCTTTTCTGAAAGAAAGACATTTCTAGGTGATAGCAGATGTTTTTACTTGTCTTATCTCCTCTGAAACTAAAAGAAATATTGTGTCTTGTTTGGTGATTTTTGTAGATAACCTTTTCTATTACCTCTACATTTCACTTAGCCCACAAGAACGAGGTCTCGTTTCATCTTTTGCCAAGTGCAAGACAGGAGAAAATACTTCTCTACCTCTTAGCTTTTCTCTCATCTTGATCACTCAAGCCCTTGTCACCTTGACAAATAATTGTCAGTCTCACAAACTGTAGAGGACAGCATAGCCTCCTGGGGAGGCCAGCAAGTGAAGTTTTTGCCATTGGTTGAATAGAATATCATCCACCTATATGTTGGACTTTGCCAGGGTAAAGTCAATAAAGAAGCAGTTTATTATGAAATCCTATTTCATTTTGCTTATGGTAAACACTTGAACCATTCAAGGAGAATGTGATATTAGAAAATTATCCTCTGCTGCATGGCAGCTTCAAATAAATCTCAAACAGCACTGATAAAATCAGGAAATCTTGTTTGCTTACACTGTTTCAAAATAAGTTACTGAATTTTTCTTTACCCTCTAGGTAACGTGAAATTTCAATCATACTACAGTGCTTGGAATCTAATATTTGGCTCTTTCACATCACTCATTACCTCACTGAGTCCCACATGCCAGTTTTTTAAAAGATTTTCTTTTAAGCCATCCAAGGACAAATATGTCTTTAGCAACCTTTAATGACTTAAAATATCCCAGAGAGAAAACACTTGCTGTGCTGCTGGCTCTAGTAGCTGCACTGCTTCCCACAAGACATTAAAAACCAGCAACTTACGATGGATGTACAGTAAGGAGAATTTCATAAATTCTCCTTACTGTAACTGTGACTTGCTTTGTCTCTTCCCTTTTGTTTTTTGTTCCTCAAGTGGCTGCAGCCTTTGTTACCCAAGTGTTGTGCAGAGATTTGGGGTTATTTTGAGATTTGGCCAGGAGGTCTGAGTAGATAATTAGCCTGAGGGACTAATGCTAATTGCCCAGCCTCACTGGGAATCACAGAGGTAGATAGGGCCAGCAACCTGTCAGAGTATTTAAGGACAGCCCTCAAAAGCCTGGGAAGGAGAGAGTCCAGTAGGAAGAGGAGGAGTTGTAGGGCAGGCAAAGGCCTGTGTTGGCTGTACATAGAGAGTGCCTGTGTTCTCTCCTGACATACAGGTGACTTACCTGATAAGGCTGTGTGTTCTTTAAAGACAAGTAATACAGGTACAGTATGTAATGTGGGAAAGTGGATGGTGGTTTAAGAAATAGCTTCTTGGGGTAGGAACATCTGTTCTCTGCTTCCCATTCACAGAGGTGTGATTCTCCCACACTCTAGCTTTTGCAAGGCAGGACCAAACCAGAGGATGCAAATCCCTGGTACAGGTGCATCTATTTATTCTTTCCTGCTCATCCTTACTTGCCTAAGTTCTGAGCCCCTTATCCCCCTTCCCATCTTCTCTTTCCCTTAATCTCTATTCCCATAAGAATATTTCAGGTATAATTTTTTAATTGCTTGCAGGCTTGGAGCTGTTACAGGTGTGTTTAATCCACAGGCTGGTACTGCTCTGGCCCAAACTGATCCATGCACACACAGATGAGCAATTTCCTCCCGGAGAAATGTCCATGCATTTCCACAGGAGGATGATGGCAAATGGTAAATGATCAGTGACAAAAAAAAAATGGTCAGCTCAGATGTAAACCAGGTTATTAAAAAATCTAGTTCAGGTTTTTTTTTTCTTTAGCCAATGATATCTGATGATATCTACATATGGTTCAAGTTCAACAACTGAGTTACAGTCAAATGGGCTACCTAGAAAATCTTGAATTGGTCTTTCCTTATAGCAATGTATGTCCAAACGTATCTTTGCTCTTAAGTCATTTGCCCTCCTTACACAATGCCAATTTTCAGATGATCTAAGTCAGTATTTAGATGTAAAAATGCTTAGAAGTTTCATAGTGAGGGTCGGAGGGGGGGATTTGTTGTTTTCTTTTTCAACTTTTTTAACTCCAATCCTAGACAAACAACAGCAAACAAAAGTAATCTTTCTTTTCTGTACTGATCAAAATGTTTTTCAGATGTAGGCAAGAATTGTTTGCCTTTCTTCACAGAGCAGTGCAAGCGGAGTCAGCTGAAAACACAGTGTTAGCCAAAATGACCCAGTAAGCAGTAAAATGCAGTAGAGAACATAGCTGGCCAGTTTCTCAGTTGACATAGCTGTGAAAGACCTTTGAAATACTTAGTGGCAAAAGAGAAAATTACATTGAAATAGCATGTTCAACAGTATTCAGTTTAAATTTAACTTTCTAAAAGGTGTATTGAAATCACCAGCTTGGAATTTGGCTCACCTAATTTTACATTCTGAAATGCTTGTCCTGCACTCAGTGCTGGGAATAGCTTTACTGCTGAGACCATCGCTGCCACTTCTCCATCCACTTTATTGGCCAATGTTCAAGTTTTATTTCTTTAGTTAAATTTTATGGTTAAACATTATGTATGGGCACACATCATTTGATCAGTTATAGCCATAGAGTTTAGCCAATTTATGGCGGAATAGCCCACTCCTGTCAGGGAAGGCGTGGAATTCACTGAATTAATATAAATTCCTTGAGGCAGTAGCTGCATCTGAGCAGCATTAAGGGGAACGAATCCTGTTATACTATGATAGTTCAGAGTCCTACAAGTATTGCCCTTTTTAGCATGGTAAAATCCACATATGATGCATTTTAAGGTAAATGGAATCTCTTTTTTTGGTGGATAGATGATAGGAATTATTGATGTGTCTGTCTAATGTGCTTTCCTCTTGGCAGACAGCCTAGTCTTCAGAGGATAACTGAGAGCTCTCATATGCTGTTAGTGTTTTTTGCAAGGGTTCTCAACTCACAGACAAACAGACCAACTCTTGCTCTGCAAGCTGTAAGTAATGGACTTGATCTCAATGGATGGTGCTCACATCCAGCCAGGAGAGAACTGGACCCACTTTCTGTAAACCCACTGCATAGTGAAGTAAGATCCAGTCCAAGGAGCCGTATTTCACTGGCACAAACTGCCTGCAGTCTTCCAGGACTGGCTTCTCCATAAGGCACCTTTCCCTCTCAGGTATATAGTTTTCTGTGCCTATTCTTGAAATACAAAATGAGCATTCTTACATCCACGTCAAACTCTGCTGCTGATGTTGCACTGATGTGAGGCACTGAGGGCTAAGCAGCCACTGTATTTTCAGAGCCCATTTTACTTTGCTCAGTGCTCTCAAGCCAAGCAAATGCTGTAGACTCCTCTTCTTGCATCTTTTTTTGATGGGTTTTAAGAGGATATATAATGTCTCAATGGTGCTTCTTTTCCCATCTCCTTTTCCAAGCATTTTCGGTGGGGGTTTTTGCTTTTAAGTTACACCTATAATCATACACTGTTGATACACCAAGCCTAATATAGCCTTTCAACTTTAGCAGACTCCTCTATTTTCTCTTTTTCCATTTTCTTTTTTTAAATTATTTTATTTTCCTTTGTTTTGTTTTGGGTTTTCTTTTCCTAGCTGCAGCAGTCCCTGCCTGAGTCACTGCTTTCCAGTGCTGAATCTAAGAAAATTGATGTGGCTAGTGAGTCCTTCCTTCAAGGACAGGATTTCATTAAACACTGCAGTTCTGGCTGAAGCTTCTAAAACCAATACTAGTAAGATTTTTCACCTTTTTTTAAGGACTTAGTTTTTCTAGAAGATAGCACAGTCCTCTTCAAAATGTATTTTCTCCCTACTTAGGCAGCCTTCGAAGGCTCCTTTGAAGGCTTTTACAACATTTTAACTTGGAAACCACATAGAAAAAAATGAAATGCTCAAGGAGTACTAGATTTAGATGAGTTCAAGTAAGCACTTAGAAATAATTCTTGGATGCTGCACTGCATCCCACTGTCACTGATTCTGTACTATAAGTACTCTTGAGGGAGCACAAATTTTGTTTAAAGACCAGATGCAGGTAAGAGAACAAGACAGACAAGGGCTGTGAGAGATTGTTTGGTTTGGTTTCTCCCTGGTATAAAACTATGCTTCTTTGACAGATTTTTGCCTTTCAGTGCTGTCTTCTTCCTGTAACATCTCATCCCCAGCCACATTTGCACTTGTGTGGGCTTATTGAGGCTTTGATTCAGCTCACACTGCTGAGAGCAGGTGTTGAGAGTGTGGCCGTGGGTGCTGCCTTCCTCAGTGCTGAGATTTCTGCACATAGTCCTCCACTCTGTCTGTAAGAAAAGTGCCAAAGCCTAAAACAGAGGGAGGGCAAAGCACTTAAGTTGGTGTGATAAGCAGTTATATGAAGGTGAAACTTTGAAGGGCTTTAACCTTAATCTTGGCCTTAGTTCAGTAATGTTCCAGGAAAGTGGTGCATTATTGGGTGTGGTGTGTTGTTTTTATGTTTTTTTGTCATCAACAGAAAAGGTGTCATGTAAACTGTCTCAGTCAAATTACACATCTTTTGCTACTTGGAAGCTGTATTGCCATTATTTTTTATATGTTTACTTATGCTGTTGTCTCTCTTTTCCTGCTCATCTCATTACAGTAAAAAAAAAAAAAAAAGTACATTTTATGGAGTTTTTCTACTGTGTGTTAGTATTCTTCCTTCTATTCTGTTTGGCCTTTCTCCTTCTTCATAGACAGTGAATCCTCCCCCTCAATTCCCAATTAACTAGTTCATTAACTAGTGTAGTATTTTGTTGGTTTAGACTCTCTCCTATCATCTTTCATGGCAGCTAATCTCAGTTCAGAGGCTTAATCTCATGTGTGGGTGTAGTGTGAGATGGTTTGAGAGCTGTTTTGAAGTTGTCTGGGGAATTCACTGACCATTTTCTCTACAGCCTCCAGTACCATTTCTAAGCTCAGCAAGACTATGCTTGCAGAAACAGCAGCACCTAATTTTCTGTGGGGGAGGGAACTCAGAAACTCCTTATTCTGCAAATTATAGTTAATGTTCTAGTATAAAAGTTAAGTAAAACCATAGTTAATATCTCATGTACACATTAAATTTTAAGGGAAATATTCTTCATTCATTTAATGTGTGATTACTCCTCTTTGACATTAATTGGAATTCTGTGTAAAGGCTGAAGACAGTCCATCAGTGGTAATGTAAATTGAAACAAATCTCTGATACAATACAGCTTTTAAAGAAAGAGTCATTCAAGCAACACTGCTGCAGGATCCAACTATTCTCTGTCATTAACAGCTAAAGGGTTCTCTGGACTGTTAATAATTCTGTGGTGGGATGGTATAATCTACAGCTGCTACACAAGGGCATTAAATAAACATTATCAGCTAATAATTTGCTGTAGCAAATATTTGAAAGTGGCTACATAAGATGGACTGAGCTCTGCTGCAGATCCACAGCCCACCACAATGAACTGAGAAGGGTACCTTCAATGTAGTTCACAGTACCTATAAAAAATGACTGGAAAATTGATAAGAAATATGTTAGTTTCCTGACTTGTACATCTTAGTCAGCTGAGCTGGAGATAAATTACAAGAACAGCCAGATCTGATTGCTTCCTTATGCAACTGGGAAAAAAAAAAAAAATCCCTCTTTCTGTTGACAGACAGCTCGGTGCTCTGTCACTGCAGTTCAGCTGGAAAAGGCAGGAACATGGGATACTGAAGCACAGCTCGCTTTCCCCGCCGCGCTGGGACGGCTCACTGACCGCTGCTGCTGCACCTCACCCAGCCACACGCCGGGGCCCCGCCGCTCCCCTGATGCCAGTCCTGCCTGTGGGTCTGCGTAGCCGCGGCACAGACAGAAGCTTCTCTCACGGTAAGGCTTTCCAAAATCTATCTTTAGGGAAAAAGAAACATTTATAACGTATTCTATTCTATCCAAGTCCTTCCTTTACAATGGCACCTATAGGGGTTATTGTCTTTAAGCAATTTTCCTAAACGGGACCACTACCCTGATTTCATTCACTGTGCAGCCACACCAGCTGTGGCACCAGCACCAGAGAGAAGAAGAGCATGGAGTAAGAAGGGCACAGGGGATGCATAAGTTGGCATTACTGCTGAGAGAAATAGTCATTTATCTCAGTTTTGATAACATTTTCCTCCTTGAAAGTATTCTTTCCAAACTCACTTCCTCTGTAGGACCTCAAGTGCCAGTTGTCCTTTGTTATGCCATATGTTTAAAACAGTGGAAAAACAGCCATATACACCCTCAAAAGGAGAAATACAGCAAGTGGCACTTCTGATATGCCTTTTTGTTCTGTTTCAGTTCAGTTGCCTTAATGATAAGTCTTCACTTTCCTTCTACCTGATGAAATGCACTCATAGAAATTAGCTCCACTTTCTTGAGCACACACATGCACGATCAGGATTTATTTAGACTAAACATTTTTTTCCTTCTTAAATGGAAATAATTGCTAATTAGCTTGATCTAATTAATGGTAATGAATGCAAGTTTACACCTTCCCTAAAAATTTATTCCAGGAAACAAACAGTTGTTTCTAGTCTCTGCTTGTTCTAGGACAAGCCAGGATGAAGAACAAGCATTTATGTCTGGAAAGAAATTATTGCAAGAGGGGTAGATTTGCATTTGTCATCATGTGCTAACTATTTCATGTTAAATAACAGCCAAGTAAATAAACGAAGAAGACAACCAAAGCATCTGGCCTAGGCAGATGCTTTTCGCTGAAAGATGAGAAGCACGTTTGAAACAGAATGTTTCCACATGGTGGAAAGCCTCAGTCAAATAGTATGAGAAGGTGGTGGGATGGGAAGGGGAGTGTGGTATGCTGTACTTTGAAGTGTTTACTGCAATCAGACTGGGACTTATTTTGACTTTTGCAAGGTTTGGTTTACTGTACAGAAATGAGAAATCGAGTATTTTTAGTTTGTTTTAAAAAAGAAAAAAGCAAACCTAGTTCTGCTATTAGAATATAGCATGGTTTGAGGTTTCTATAATACAATTTAATAAGATTGCTGCGGCATTCAGTACCTCAGTTAACAGTAAGGCTGTGGTGCAGGGCTGGATTTTCCAGTCTAGGATAAATATACTTTGTATTTTTAGTTGTTGTGGAATAGCATTGAGGGGTAGAAGCAGAGGGAGCTGAATGCACTTCTGCCACTTACCTGCTATGCAGGTAAGCATAACTGATAAATCCATAAATAGGTGAAGAAATTTATTTTTATTTTTAAATACTAATGATATCTGATAGGCCAAGTTAATTCTCTTAACTACATGAAAATGTGGAGAGGAGAAGGGAAGGGGTGCTTTGCAGCAGGACTATGAAGATCAGCCACGGTACTGCTGATGTGAAGATCAGAGGAAATAAATCTGGGCCAAGTAAAGAGAAGCCCTGGTTAAAAAAAAAAAAAAAGAATCAGGCACTGGAAGACAAGCATTCTGTATTGCTCTATGGATTCTGAAGATAAGTACAAAGGAGGAAATGGGGGAATATTTTTTGGTTTTGTCTGGGTTTTAAGGAGAGCAGCTACGACTCTACACTTTTTTCCTCCACTTTAAATTCTCACATCCCTTTCCTGCTTCCAAAATGGCATCTCATTTCCACTCGAAAGTTTCCCCCTTAGCTGTGCTTCAAAGATGCTGTGGTTAGTCTCATATTATAAATTATGTCACTGAATTGATCCAATTTACCACACTGGTTCCACAATAATATACAAGTTTCTGAGAAAAAGCATGAAAACCTTTGTGAAGGGCAATGTGTGCATGCTATATGTTAAATTACAAACCCTCAGCACATATAACTTAAGAGTTCTGGGAACTGGTGTGTTTAAGTCCTGGAATGTCCCCTGGAGAGGGAGGGAGAGCATCACCACCTGGGTATGTGTCAGAGCCCTCCAAATCCCAGCTCAGGCACTGCAAGCTGGAAGTGAGAGAATGTTAGTGAAAGCCAGTTAAGATATAAACCCACATCTTCCCAAAAGTTTGGAGAAGTCTCATAGTGAATACAACTGAGTCTATGGAAAACAATTCCTGGAGTCACCTAGTTTTTGTCAAAAACGCCCTGAATGATACAAATGCATTGCTGAAGTTTAATATGTTGACATTTTTCATGAAAGCAAATTTATATCCCTTTACATCAATGTGGTAATTATACAGTGCTTAAAAGGCTGTAGACTAGTGAATAGTACTTTAAATGAAGGGTGAACCTTTGTACCTGTTGTACTAGAAATAAATTCTTTCTGAGAATGCTGTCTATTAAAATGTATGTTTATTTTAAGAAAGCTTACACTGAAAAAAAATCCTTTCGACAACTCTGTTTTTCAGCATTCACTGAATAATTCTTAATGTGTCTTTCTGAGGGTTCTTAAGCTTGTGCTTTGTCTTGGAATACTTTGGTATTTTGTCAGTACCTTAATATGCATGCAAATCCTTCAGAATGTGAAGCTGCAAGAAAGCAAATTGTGTATTTTCAAATACTTGCTGAAACTCGGGTCCTTGCTTTGGGCTTCCTGCAGCATTATTCTCTTCTGATTACTGTTCCTGCTGCTTTTACATGCTACCTCTGCATTTTAAGCCTAGTGAAAATGATGCAACACTGTGCATTGTTCCTTTTTTAGCCAGTATAAAGAATCATGTAAGTACAAAAGTACTTGCCGTGATTTTTTTCTGTGTTTTTGTGGCAGTTTGGGAGTGCAAAGTAGCTTGGGTTTGCAGGCTTTTCAGGTGAAATGTAGCTGTATCTGAATTTGGAATTCCCTCAGCTTGGTAGATCATATTCTCATCACGGGATTCAGTAAGGATACTCTGGGGTGTGCATGCTCTGAGTGTGCATATTTGTCTTCCTTCACTGCTATTTGTATAGCTTCTTTTAAATTTTTGCCAGGATGACAATGTTTGCATTTGGCCTTCTTTGGTTATTATTAGATTCTTTCTGTGCCCCATAATTGACTCTTTTCTGAGATGCCATGTAAGATGCCTGAAGTCTTTTACACGTGTTATTTAAATATTTGATCTCTTCCATTAGTTTATCTGCATGCCCTGTTCCTCTCTTGAGCAACAACCTCAAATGTTTTCAAGCCCTGTAACATTCTGTAAATGTACTGAAAGAGACCAGTAGTATCTAGCAAGTAGGTAACTGGAAAATGTCAACTGGGGATAATGGTGCTAAAGTTAAAAGATAGCATCTTGCAAAGGGCTAAGGCCTCCCTGCCATGTGGTAAGGATGGGAGAAGATCATGCTTTGTAGCTATTTTGTCAGCTGGGTCAAATAATGAGGCATCAATAGTTTGGCCAGTGTTGTCAGCTAAGTATTTTTTTCTTATGCAGTTATGATTTTAATATCAGCCAAAATCTGCTATATCCTTGCTATGTTTGAGGATCTCTTTTGAACATTATTTCTGTACTATTTCATAAATTCCTTCCACAACAACCATCCAGACCTCTGGACCAAAGTAAAATGCAGAAACTTATTTAAGAGTTACAGGAATTCTGGTGTTCCAAAATTGGGATGGGAATCCAAAATCAGCACTATTTGAACGCAGAGATATTTTTGGAATTCTGGAAAAGGTGGGTGGTGGAGAAGAGAGGAAGAATCCAGGTTATTGACTTCCTAATTACAAACAGGTCATGTCAGACACTGCCCACGTACATCAAAGTTCTTATCAAACAAAGCCTGATGTTGGAGATCATATTGTACTCTTAATTTATTTAGGTTTCATTTCATTAAGTTATATCTTTTTTTGTTAATGACCAAGGAAAAATTAATTATTTTCTTCTCACAAAGTTATCTTTCTCCTATCTTTCCATCTAGGCATAGTTGTGATACATATCTGTCCTGCTTCTGAGTTCCAGATGTCTATAGCAAAAATGTTGATCACATTCTTAAGCCAGAATTCCATAAAACCAAAACTCCTTAAATAAATTTCGGGGGGGGGGTGGGGTTGGTTTGGGTTTGGGTTTTTTTCTGGTTGGTTTTGCTTGTTTGTTTCTTTAAAAAGGCAACAAGCTTCTCCTAAAAGGTAAACTAATTGTTTTCTTACTTATTGTCTATTGATTATAGCACTATATTTCAACTAATCTTTCATCTGATTATCTCTAAGCACTATAATTATGGCCAATACCTAAGTTGTGCAATTTCATTATATCCACTGGTGACTCAAAAACCCAAGCTGATATAACTGAGAGCAGAGTCTGAACCATTATATTTTGTTCTACTGCTGTGGAAGTCTGATGTAAGGCAGTCTCCCTGATCTCATGTAAAAGAATATGCACTTTTATAAAACAGCATTTCTCTTATGAGATGAGTTTGATACGATAATATCTCATATGAGATAATAAAGTAGTTAGGGAAAAAAAGCAGACTTGAAAATCCTTGCCATAGTCACAAAAAACCCTAAAGTTTTTGTTACTTGATCATAAAGAATGATATTAGATTACCTGATGCTGATATCTCATCCCTTAATGTAAGCCTTGCAGAAAGCAGTTGAGTAAAGCTTAACTTGGGCTCTTTCAGAAGGGAATTCAGAGTGCCTGCCTCCACTGACAGGAAAAGGGTCTCAGGGGCTTTGCTAACTAGATTTATTAGTGAAATTAGACAACTAAATTCAGATGGGAATAATACTCCTTTACTCCTAAGGGTTAAGCAGAGAGACAAATTTCCTTAGAGCCTTGCAGGATTAAGGAATAATAGTTACTTCAGACATGGGTAAACAATCCTGTGACTTTCATGTGCTTTTGCCCTGTGATTTTACCCAAGTAAGGCACTCTGGTTTTATTTGTTGGTGTGCAAGCATGTCATTATACTATTAGGTATCTGGACAAGGTCCATAACTAACCTGTCACTGTCAAGATATACGTATCAGAAGCAAGACATGGACTTCATAGCTCCTTCTCTTACCATTCAGTAGAAAGCGTTTTTCCAGCTACCCAGTGAGTGGTAGGATTAATGACACTACATGCTTTATAGAAACAATTCAGATACCCAAAAAACAGAGTGCCAACACCATTTCAGGTGGCTGTCTAGCCTTTGTCTGTTGCCTCAGAGCAACCTGGATGTCTCCTGTGTACTGTATACCATTGCCAGTCGTTCAGAGATGTTACTGATACTTTAGGATATCTCAAATGTCACTAGACAAACACATTTGAGCAACTGAATCTCACCTTCTCTGTCTAGAATATAAATATTTCATTTTAACAATACAAAGTGGTGTGAGATATTGTCATGGAAATGTTCCATCCTTAACAAAAGTAACTTCCAAGCCATTGTCATGTCTGATGGAAATCTATAAGCCAATCTTTTAAACTCTTGTTGTCTCAATTTGGGGTATTTTTGCAATTCAGAACTGAAGAACTGATTCCCTAGCAAATCTGGTCATTGCTTCAGGAAGCAAAATAAAATTGTTACAAAACAATTAAATATCTCAAGCAAAATGTGGCAGTTATTTGGAAACAGGGACAATTTTGGTACCATTATGATGTGTTGTATTGTGCATCACAGAATTTTGATGATATTACATTAAATTTCAACTGGAGTTTATGGAATGTGACAATTAACACCAAATCAACTTTTGACCTGTAATGTATTATCTCAGTTGGAATGCTTTGCAATCTATAAAGCTGTCATATCCAGAACTTCAATAATAAGTTGGAACGTTCACACGAAATATCCCGAACTGAAAAGCAGTGGTCTTCAAATTTAGTTAAAACAAACTTCAGTCATTAATTTTTGTATTGGGTTTTATGCTTCCTCACATGTGAAGCGTAACAAAATTGCTGTCAAATATCTGCAGAGGACACTACTTGTGCAATGAAATACCAAGTTTGAAGTTAGTGCAATACAATAGATGTAGGAGCAGGAAAATGAGGTTTCATGGGAAAAAATGGGATTTTTGCTTGGTTGTTTTTTTAGATAAACTTTTTAAAAACAAAAAGGTTCATAACCTGAAAACTTTTGAGGAAAAAGCTTATTCTCCATAGAAATAGTTGATTGATCAAAAGTAATTATCCTCTTGGAAAACATTCCAATGGAAAATTTGCAGTCACTTCCATCTTGTGATGCTCTGTTAGTGTCTTTGCCATATTGTTCTGCTGACCTCAGCAACACTCAGTTCTGTTTCCTTAAGGTACAATAAATCACATTTGGAAAGGTATCTGCAAAGCAAGTGTTCCTCCCAAGCTAAAAAGTCAAACATCTACAGTTCAGTTGCAGTAGATACATGTTTCTTGTTAGTTACTACATCTCTAATGTAAACTACAGGCTTCTTCTTCAGAAGTTCAGACCAGACCCAGGGAAAGCCCTTTCACCTTTGTACGCTCATCTTTTGGAAATGTGCTCTACAGAGAAGTGTTTATAAAAAATAAGAAAGATGTTAGAGCTTTTTGTGATAGCACTTAATCACCAAAAATAAAATACGCCCCTATTTAAGATAATGAGAGTATTGCCATTGCAGTCAATGAAGCCAGAACTAGGATGCCACAATAGACTTTACTGCTTTTTATTAAATGAAGTCTGGAATTTGTTGCAAATTGTTCAGAATCAACTCTAAAGCCAAATCTCTGGTCTGCGGCATGTTAATGACAAGAAAGAAGTGAAAAAATTGAAGGGCTAATAAAAATATTTAATTTTATCTTAAAAAAAACCCCACCTAATATATCAACATATCCAAAATAATAATTTTCTCTGTGTTGCTTTTTCTTTTCTGAACTTGAATTTCAAAATCATACTTCATATCATTTAGCGCAATGTTTCTGTACCAACAATTAAAAGTTGGTACTTTAAGTTGTAACTTAAAATGAATGTACCAAAGTTTTACAATCTACTCTGAAATTTTCTACCTTTTTCATAATTTTTTAATGGATACATAAATATACAGACTTGTCAAGTGTTCTTGTAATGGTTATAAATACTCTTGGCCTAATCCAAAGGTTATTTTGTCTCTGTATATGTCTCCTGCTGATACCAGGGGCCCTGAACCTGACTCTGTTTCTCCAACCTGACAAAGCACTTAAACTGGTGCTTAAATTCAATCACAGGAATAGATGACTGGCATCAGAAGGCTAACTTTGTGTGTAGATAATTTCTAGTTTATCTACCAGCTCCTTAGAGGAAAGGAATTAGCTTCAAAATAAGCTTAGGTTTCCAGAGCTTCAGGGGCAAAAGCCACACAAAACAGTAAGACCCAGAGCACAGTAGAAAAGAGGCCAAAGATTCAGATACTGAAAATTTCAGTTTCAGAAGACAAAATTTATTGTAACTGTGATCTTGTAGAATCAGCCAAGCAGATGCTGTTGAAAAATATTTCGGATGTCAGGTGCAATTACAGCCAATAAAATCAGGAGATAGTTGATAGTTTCATTTTGATTTAGAGGCAGGGTGTTGCTTTTTATTCAACAGCTTACAGGGTTTTTTCTCAACTACATTATTGACTAGGCTGATGTGGCCAAAGTCAGCCATCAGAGAATTGTTTAAAATTTTTCATGAATAAGAACTGTATAGATTATGGATTTTAGCACGCAACACAGAGAAAAACAGGCTAAGCAAACCTGATGGAAGTGGGGAAAAAAAAAACCAGGAAGACAATAAGGTGTGCAGTGTTGACTCCAGCAAATATAACAGATAAAAGGATCATGTTGATCTTGGGCAGTAAGTAGTTGATAAAAGTTTTAATGAGAGCTATTGTTATCTTGCAGAGATAACTGGAAAAATTGCAGTACAGACAGCCAGGAAGATCTATGCCCAGAAGGCCCTCAAACAAGAGCTGACAATGCTAATGGAAATGGACAGGTCTGATTCTTCTTTAGGTTATCTGTGTCCTCAGCAATTCCAGTCACTTCCACTTTTGTTCACTAGGATTTAGCATCATCTTCCAGCTGCCTGAGTTAGCCTTCAGTCCAACATTAGGAGTCTTGCAGAGCTTTAGCTAGATCTGCACATCTACATTCTATTCACTATAGCTCAGAAAAAAGTTTTGAATTTAATTGGTAAGTTCATACAAATTCGTTTGGGGGTTTTTTTCCAGATAAGCTAAGTATATTTTCGTCACTGAAAAAGTAAATATCTGTTTGATTTTATGTGTTTCTTTGGCATATCTAGCTACCAAACTCGAACTCAATTGTAAAAAAGATGGTGAATTCCTAGTACGATAATAGTTTGCCCAGAAAAATCAATGTTGTAGAATGACAGCAAAGAGTCCTATAAGTTGTATGACTTTGCCATATACTCAAGTATTTTTGGAGCCCAGACAGTACATTAAGAAGTGACAGATTCATGTAGTTTAGCTGGTGATTTATAAAGTTTGCTAGCTGATTTAATAGAGTGCTAGAAAGCGTTGTTGTTCAACCAAGTAAAGAGAATCATAAAATGGTAATGAATGTTATGACAGTTCATGAATATTTCATTTGGGGTCTCTTTCAGATGCCTATTAGTTTATCTCAAGATCTAGGAGTATAATGCATATAAGTCTGATGGAGGGTAGAACTGCACAGTATGCCAAGAGACAGAGAGGAGAGGTTTGGTGAGAGCAATGTGCGTTTGAACGAGTGTCTCAAAAGCACTGTATCTCAGTTAAGTTCTCTACAAAGTGGTCACGAACTGTAAAGTATCTGGGGCATCAAGCAGTTATCTCATATTTCTTTTTTTTGCTATTTGAACATTTAGAAACAACAGATAGTGCCTTTCAAACTTGCCATCTTTACCATCGACTTCTGAGAGTACTGCTTTACTGTAACTTTGTAGGAAAGTTTTTGTTGAAAAGACCAAGTGGTTTCCCATCTCATCAAGTGTTTCTTACATATGCTGGCAAGGGCAACATACTGTGCAGATGGACATTTTTAATAAGGTAAATCTATAACAAATTTCTTTAACATCCCAAAGTGGAGAATGTATTCTTTATGCTACTTTAAGCCTTGCATTGGTATAGTAAATTATGAATTCCATTGTGAATTTTAAAATAATTCTTGAATACTTAATTATTTCTGTGATCTTACACCAAATATTAATTAAAAAAAAAAAAGAAAAAGTTTTTGCCATGTGAGCTGTATGTCTTTTGATCCACACAAGCAAGATGGACCTACCTTTTCGCAGTAGTGTTGTCCACCATGAGGTGGAAATTCTTCTGTTTCCAATTCCTTTGCTGTTTCTTGGTGATAAACCCCTTTAAAACAATGAGATTATCACTGTATGCAGTCTGAAGACTTGCACAAAATGAAGCAGTGAAAGAACAACATTTGAGGACAGGTCAGCAATAGCACCATGCCAGAACTTCTGTTTAATGGGAATTACTCACTCAGAAGAGGTGAAAACAAACATGAAGGTCTTGACGGGGCTTACATGGGGTTTTTAGGATTTCTGTCAGTGTTTGCATATGAAATGAGATTGAATCCCATCCCACAGACTGAAAGTTGTGGGATGAAGGGGTTTTTTTCAGCTAATAAATCCTTTTAGTGTTAGCCTTAGGAACCCAAGATTCAGCTTCAGTTTTGTAGCTGTTGGAAAGATAAGTTTGTACTGAGAATGAAAACGCTCTATTTACAGTGACTTAGAAGGAAGATGTAAGGACAGATTCTCTGCCAGTAACTGTGTTGTGGCACAACTTTGTACCAGTTGACACCATCTGAAAGACAAGAAGGCAGGAATGGTATTGCATGAAAGATGTGAAGCCTTGTAGTTTGTCTAGTTGAATCAACGTTTGTGAAGGGGCTCAATTCGGTATTAAAATCTCTATAGCATAAATTATTATTTACTTTGAGTAAAATATCTAGAAGTTCATAAATGAGTCTGCTTTTATCAATTGAATTTGGTGCTGCAATACAAACAAAAATGCATGACCTCCCTAGTTTATCACATTTCACTATAACCAGCATGGGCAACTGCGGTGCAGTCTTACATGTAAGCCCAAAGAAATATTTGGGTTTTTTTATTGTTATCACATCTTGGACAGTAATACACTGAGAAAATATCATTCACAAATTTTTCAATGACTTCTTCTGAGACAGCTTAATCTATATTTTCAAAATGGACAAAGAAGTCTGAAAATATTTCTGAAGAATTGCTTGTTCAGTTCTGGTTTGTTTGAAGGGCTGTTCTTCAAACTGGAGGGAGAGAGATATGCTGTCCTAGCAGATTTGACTTATGTTTACAGTAATTTGTTTGGCCACTGTTTATTACTTAATAATCAATCTTTATTATTACATTAATTCTAATTGGGATATGTGAAACATGCAGTGAATTGACCACATGACATCAGTTTACTTGCTGAATAATTTAAGCTATTTCCTTCTAATACCATAGGCTGCAAAGTCATTACTTTTTGGCTGTCCTAATATTCTAGTTATATTGATGTCATTTCACTTGTTATTACCTTCTTGACATGAAATTGTTTTTCAAATATGGAAATCTTGCTCAAATGTTTCTACATGACAGAATCCTGCATTAGTCTATAATGTATCATAATAACAAAACAGTGTCACTTAAAGCAAATGATTTGTTTTCTAACCCGTGCCAGCCGTCACAGTAAGGGGACAAAAGATGCCAGAAGGAGAATTTTGGTCTGCAATTTTTTATATATTCTTATCCATTTTTACAGAACGCAGGGAATAATCTTGCTGGTAATAGAGAGGCAGAAAACGCACAGGCTTTAAATGGACAGGGTGATTTATCCCACTTCACACTGCTTTATAAGCAGTATGTATCACTCCTGTGAGTAGTCTTCTATTTAAAGAATTGTAAGAAATATATCTTACTATTACTTTTATTGATAAAACAGACAAACCACCTTAATTCATTCTTTATCCAGAGTCTTTTATCACAGCATGGTTGTGATTAGGATTCTGATCACCCTGTGTGCCACTCTGAGATTGAGAGGCTCTGTCTACTCATCTATTATTCTTCACGAAGCAAAGCTCCAGTGTGCCATCTGTTTTCTTACTGAATCTTGCATGTAGCTGCAAAGAGCTGGTCACCAGAGACTGAGTCTGGCAAGCAAGCTCCTGGTTTATTGGAGATAGCTAAGCATTCACTGATATTGGCCTGTTTAAGTTTCAGGTGAAAATAAACTACCGTTCTCTGCTGTATTTCAATTTATGTTTGATCTGTATGTGATATTTATTTATATTTGACTTTTATTTAATTTAGATCTGATCATAATTGATTCTGTATTTTTTCTTGCTTTTTTTCCCCACTAAAAATCACTTGGAAAAAGAACCATAAATAACCATGCTATAGAGCTTTAATTGAGGACAGGTCTGTCTTGCATCTTATAACAAAACCTGAAGTAGCAAAGGCTGTTTTATGCTGATGGTGGCAGCTCCTTTTGACACAAGGAACAGAGATGGCTCCTGGTGTCATCATGCTCAGATAAAACATGGTATCAGCAAACCACTAGATATACCTGAATGTCATCATCCCATGGATGCTCTTCTTCATCAGGTCACAGAATCACCTTTGCTTTATTTTCAGAATATAGAATTGACAGGGACCAACGGAATCATCCAGGCATTGCAAGTTTACACTACGTTGTACACAGTTGAGGGGCAGGGGTCTGAGCACTACTTAGGGTTGGAATGTATTCATCTCCAAGGCCTCTCAACATCCCTGCCCTGTGTACCACTGTCTTCTGCTGTACTGAGGTGTAGCTCTACCAAGCTCACTGCCACTGAGCTTTCCTCATCTTCCTTGGGGCTTTTTTCCTTTAAACTACACAATTCTATTGGAGCTTCACAACCTGCAGTATTTTATAATAGTCTGTGCTATTCCCTAAAGAGCAATAGAAAGTAGCTTTTGAGGCTCCTCTTTTTGATCCATTATTTAGAGCCTAATTTGTGCTGTCTGCAATCCCCACATCAGTGCCAGTGGTCCTGCAGTTCTACAAATTCCCTTCAGGACTAGACTAAAATCATAAATCTTTTTTAGGAGGTATTTAGATATCTTCATAGAACAATTTTTTACAATCTGTTCCTCTTACCATGGATTTGATTTTCATAGCAGAGAAGGACTGTCTGAGGAAACAACTCTATTTCTTACAGACTCTCAGCTTCCAGATTAAATTTTTACTTGGCAACAAAACTTCCTTTCCCAAGATGATGGTTAGACTCTATTGGTCCTGGGCTCAACTCAAGCAAACATTTGTGTTTGTACAAAACCTGGCTATTTTCCCCATATGCTCAGTAGGGCTCTGGGAACTGAGCCATACAGAGTCAGCAAGACCTGAAGTCATTAGCTCTGGGCAGATTCTGCATCAAGCAATGCAAGTTATTAGACTATGTCAGTAGTAGCAAGGGAGTTTATTTTTGCTTCCTTCCTGTAAATGACAGCTTTATAATATGTGCATACTTGAGCAACCAATTTTTTTTTTTTTTTTAGTTTTCTTCTACAGCAGGAGTAAAACCATTCTTTTCCTTAAATATGCCAAGGCCAAGGCTTTTTTTCACTTCCATTTAATTCATTTTGTGATATACAGTGTTTTGTCTGACACGGCAGGCCGGTGATGCCACATGGCAGTTTGATGCTGCATTATTATGATTCATTCAAATGCCATAACTGCACGCACCAATTGACAAAACTTGTCACTGACACAGTCTTTAGCCCTAGCACCTTGAAGTCTAAGTGCTCATGATGCTGCATGGTGCAAATCCACGGAGACAAGGGCATGCTGCTGGCAAGACTTGCGCAGAGGTTTTGCAGGCTTCATCTTTGCATCACCAAGGAATTTTCTGTGGGCTTTAAAGCAGCACAGAAGGCAAATTTGTGAAGTGAGAGGGCGAGGGTGCATATGAGAGTGTAAGTTACACAAGAGGCAGCATTACTCTCCTTCCTGCTGGGTGAAGGGCTCTTGCAGGGAGGCTCAACAGCAGCACAGAGTTTTGATGCCTACTTCAAAGACTACAGGCCTGTCTTAAAGTAGTCCTTGAAAAGTTCATCCAGAATGCTGCCCAAAGGAACAACCTATGGATATAAGCTATAAAGTTATATTGCCATTTTTCACCACATAGTCCCTCTCTGAAATACTTTTTTCTTTTTTTTTTTTTCCTTCTTCCCCTATTTTTTTCTTTTGTTTCATTTTTCTTTTCCATTATTTTTGATGTTGAGTAGTTCCAGGAACACGAAGCACAAGGTTTTTCAAGACACTTAGAAGCAGTTTTCTCTAAGTCTTCAAATAGGAGCTAAGAATCTCATGCTGCATATTATATAAATAGCTGGGAAGAACAAAACCCTTCAAAGAGAGAGAAATCTGAAGACTAAAAATGATATGTCAGAAATTAGTCAACAAAAAGGTGAGATTTATTCAGGTACTTATTCAGCCACTGACCTGGGAACTATATAAATTGGTATCAGTGCTACAAGTGCAGATGTAACAAAAGGAACTTTTTTTTTATCATTATGGCTATCCCATCCAACTGCCTCCTACACTCATCAGTGCCACTAGGGCCTTGCTAGAGTGAGGACATGTATCAAAGGAAACCAAATGACATCAAGCCTTTTACTGTCACCTGTGACTCTTGCCCATGGTGCTGTGAACCTCTTATCAACAAAAGCAGCTTCAGTTTAAGACTAGAAGTCGTTTGCTGTATCTAGAGGAACGGATAAGGCAATGGGGGGGCCTTCCTTTTCTAACCTATGGTCTCCAAAGCAGCAACAGTCTCAGAGACATGAGTTTCTGCTTCTGCCAGCACTGTTTGCTCCTCTCTCTTTGTGGGTGTTTCATTTTGTCATCTCTCCAAAAGAGCTGTTATCTTCAACACCAGCTGAAAAAAACCCCAACATTTTCTTACGTAACCAGCCTAAACAATCACTAACAGTGGTGGTTTGCCACAGAAATTGGCAGACTTACATTTCTTTACTTAGAACCTCAAACCTTGTTTAACCACCTCATATCGTGGGATGACAAGGTCATGTTAGAAATTTGACCAAATGAACCCGTTTATGCCGCTGAGATCATCCACATCACAGTGTAGTAGTTGGGTAACGCTTCTCCTGTAACTATGGGTGCACTGTGAAAACCCTCAGGCTGGAAGAGGCTGTAGGCAAGGAAGTTTGTCATCTGAATTTCTGCAACCCCCCTCCCCACTGTGCACACCAGGTCTGGCTTCTCCCTACTGTTTATTTGTTGGGAGGGGCGTTAATAATCATTCTTCAGTTATCAAAGTTGTTGTTGCTTCTTAGTAAGTTGCAAAATGTATTATCTAACTAGATACATGTCTGCAATAGAAAGGAAAAAATTAATTAAAGGGGATACCTGCTGCTTTCAGTTCTGATATCAAAACCATGTGTGATATAATCCCACTGGTCAGAAGAAGCAGACTGAGCTGCTAATGGATGTGTTATCTGTGAAATACAGCTATTGCCTTTCTACAGATTGCTTGGGGGAAAAGTACAAAACAGTGAATTCTCACATTTCAGACTCCCTCTTGATAAAAATAAAAAAAATTGATTATTCAAATATATGCTGACTGAAAAACAACATTCAAAATAGATATTAAAAAACTAAATGGAAAGATGTCTTCATGTTTAGGACCCAGAGAAGGAAAGGTTCCTATTCATGATCATTGTTGCACTAAAGACTCTGTCTATGGCACATACTCTGTCGAAACAGATGCTCAAATGGCCACACAACATTGAAATCAACTTCGTGGTCTGAAGATCCTTAAGCAGCTCTTGAGAATGTGAATTTGGCTCCCGTGGATCAGTTCCCTGTCTATAAAGCATCAAAAAGTAGTTTTCTGTTTCACAGTATGCTTCATAGATCCATTGTCAGTAAATGCAACACTTTCATGATGGAGACCATAGCAGAACATTGTCATGGATGTAACAATCAAATTTTTAACTTTTCTGTGTTCAACACATACATCTGAAATTCATATGGTAAGCTATTTCAATTGAAAAGTTAAAGAAAATAAAATTATAGAAATACAGAAAGTATAGATTTTTATTTAATAAAAATTAAAAATAATTGAATTCTAAAAATACTGTGTTAAACTTCATTCCATATGAAGGGATTTGAATTTTGTTATAATTGCTTAAAAGCACAGGCAGTATAAACACATGGACTTGATGCATGAAACTTGGCTAACTTAAGCAACTGTCACACTCATAGTGACAGCAACTGGAAGTTGTCTCCTCTTGTAGAGAAAGAGTAAGTTAGAAAAGCGAAGTTTTTTGTGGTTGAAACTTCCCTTTCTGTGGTGATGACTTATCAGCGTCTCTTAACTTACAGCTTTTATCATGAAATGTGTATGAGAGGGATGAGCAAGTTTATAGAAATAAGGCAGGGAGTATATACTTCATTTTATTTATTTAATATCTTGAATTATTAAAAAGATAGGTGGCACTTGGAAGATAGTTTCTATTGTTGTGTGAATTATCAACCAGCAAAAGGAGCAATGTGTTGACAGATATCTTGACCGTGAATTACAATTTCAGGGATGGAACCATGAAGGATAAAAAAAGAGTGAATTCTGGTGTATTTATACCTAGAGTGAACAGAAGCCTACAGATACATGAGAACAATATAAATGGGCATTAATTATTTTAGGATTAATTCCTTTTTAAACAATCAAATGTAGAAGGTCACAAAGTAGAGACTCTTTGCTAAATGACATTTAACACTAGGACAAACTCTCTTGGTAGACTGGTAACAGGCTATAGTGCTTTTAATCCATAGGTCATTGACTTGAATCCATCTCAAAATGCTAATGATTAGTGGAGGGTCAAGGATCTCTTCACTGATCTAGACATTTATGTTCAGAAAAGGGTAAGAAAATACAAGAATAAAATGAAAGACAAAAGAAAAATTAAAAAAAAAAAAGAAAAGAAAAAAATTGATCTTTTTCTATTACAAAATATCGAAAAAAGATTTCCTTAAGGAAATTGCCTGTCTTTGCTTATAAAGGTATCATTGGAAGAAAAGTGTTATATTTACTTTTCAGATAGTACAGAGTAAAGGAATAGATTAAAAAACAGCATTATATTGCACTATATTCCCTAATTCACGAATGAAAGTAAGTGACTTTAACATCTACCTTGGACTAGGAATTTTGATTCAAATCTTTTCATCTAATGATGTTATTTTTGTGCACTATATTAGTTTTTTTAATTGCTTTGTTGTGTTGTTTTCTTTTTTTTCCTGGTCATGGACAACTGAACCAGAACTAAGATTTGATTAAACCCCCTTTATCTAAGCTGTTTGAGTCAGAATAGAATCAAATCTAGAACAATTGCTCTGTGAAGAATTCCACAGACACAGTCGAAGAAAAGTAAAACCTTATTTCCTCCAGCCTTGTATTGTGCTCCACTCAAATATTGACTGTGAGGAGATGTCCACATGGAGATTTAAGTGTACTCTAAATATGCAGCATATATTTCTCTGCACAGCATTCTCACATAAATAATCCAAAGAGTATCAGGCCTTGAAATATATCTACTTGCAGGCTACACTCGCAGCTCCTATGACATCTCCCTGCTGGACAGTTACTCTTTTGCTGTCACTGGGTTTTACATTCTTCCAACTCTCAGCAGAGAAATTACACCAGTCACAACTCTGTCTGCAGCTCTAGAGTATGGGGGTTCCTCGTTTTTTGAGATGAAAATTGTCTGAGAAAATTGATAATGTTTTTCTTGTGTTTTGATTCAGCCTCTTACTAGCACTGCCCTTGCCCAGGCTGCATGTGGAAGGCCCTACTGCATTCATCAGACCCCATTCAGAGCCACCTCACAGAGTTTTTACTGCTGTCACCTTTGCAGGGAAACTTCATGTGGTCATGCAGAGCCAAGCTCTGATTCAGCAGAGCTGGTCTCCTTTGCACTGCCCACAGTGGGCCAAAAGCAGAGCTCCCACGTGGGTATTGGTTCTGCAGAGCATGTGACTGTGTGCCAGCTCTGCCTGGAACCAGGAACATCTCACTCCTGCTGAGGACCTGAGTCAACACCAAGTCTCCCCTTCATGCCACCCACTCCTCAGAGGTCCTTCCTCCAGTGCCGCAGTCATTTTTTATGGTGAAATTATTTGAGGCTAATTTAGGTCATGTAAAGAGCAAACTTTGAACTAGAATTTCTTAAGCATGCAGCTTGTTGTTGGAACTAGTGAAATTTTAGTAATTAATGAAGTCTGTTAATTTAGATACAATTCTATCAAAGACATGTTTTCAGGTGTCTTTTGGAAAAGTTGAAAATGCTGCTGCTCCTACTTTCCCCTTTTGCACTAGCAGCTCCCTATCACAGTAAAGACATTTTTCACAGTAGAAAAAGAGGGTATTTTTATTTTCATTCTTCTGTCTTTACTATATCCCCTTCCCCAACTCAGACCTCTCTGTTTCTGACAAAGTGTCACTGAGAGTCAGTGACTTTCTTTATCCGCAGCTCAGCTCCCCAACAGGTTATTGAACGTGTTTCAGCATTCTTAGTTGCCCATCCACTTCTGCAATGAAACAGACTGTGATCCACAGTGGGAATGGCAGACATAAAAATAATAACAGACAAACTGGCAACCAGAAGCTGTCTACACTGCCACAATTATGCTGTTATATGTACTTCTGGACACTGGATAACCTGCATGGGGCATTATTTTTCAGGTTGTTAGTAACATTTAATGAAATTAAATGGTTAATTTGAGTACTGTCGAGAACTAAATTCACACCATAACTCCTGACTATTTCATAAAAGAAAGCTTTCTTTAACAAGTTAAATAGCAAAATGATAACTGTGGGCAAAGACTTTCATTTAATTAGTATTTATTGATCTGCCTGTGGTCCAGCAAGTGGATCCAGCCACATCTAACATACAAAAATCATATCTGCTTCCTTCTGCCAAAGTTTATAAACACTCTTTCTGCTTCTTTGTTGCAACAGCATAGATCTTCAATAGAACCATGAATGACCACGTGAACTCAGAGGTACACTCTTAACTGAATTATCTTAGCTTTCTTAAATAGTTTTAAATGCCTAACTTTTTGTTAATTAAGCTCTGGACAGAGGCTTTCATTCAGCAGAAGGTTTTAGGATGTTGTCCTGTGCAGCTTCTGGGGAGCATTGCTGGACCATTCTGCTTTATAGCTCATCACCATTATCTCTCATTAAGAGACTATCCTGCTCAGAGAACAAGGAAGTTTTTCTCATCCTCATTATTTTCCGAACCACTAGTTCCCTGGCAAGAATATTTGTAAATCCAAGTTGTTCATTATGACAGCTAGACAAAAATGTGACCTAAAACTATTGCCATATAAAACAAAAAACAGATTCGGACATAATGGTCATGTTTTTCATAAAATGTGAAAAACATTAGCAATTGTGTATTTATGGCTTAGAAAATACTCTTTAGGTCACAGGTATTTGTGTACCTAAATGCAGAAGATACTAACACTTTAATTCAAATGTAATCTGTTATCTCTTTGCTGCTTTGTTAATCCTAAGAAATTTAGAGACCATTAAATTATAAAACTCCGTTATTAGATGCAGTAAAATGGGGAAAATCATTTGGCAAGCCACACAGAGAAAGTAATATGAATCTACTGAAAACTCTGTACATCTTATCTGAAAAAAGATCAATTATAGGCTAAAAATCTCTTTGGGCTATATTCTGTGTTTTTAAAATAGGTGATGAAATTTGAATGTGCTGCTTTCAGACTATTAAAAGGCTAAGTAAGCCATACCTAAATTTTTATTTTGCTATTCTGGTTAATAGTTATATTGACAAATATCTTGCAGAAACAGGCATGGAATGCTTTACTCTACATAACATAGCACCCTGGTAGTGTGTGCTTGTAAAAGGAAAACTGAACACATGCAACAGACTCAAAATGAGTAATTCACACCTCCTCTCTTAAGCACTTAATACAGCAAATCAGGAGGCTGTCTGGGTCTACATGTCACAACGCAAATGTCCAGACTGAGCCTGAAGAGGCTAATCTGCACCCTCTAGTGACCCAAACTAGTTGAAACATTGGCAGCTACAAATTACTAAATGACTTGGAACATTTCTCCCCTAGTCAAGACCTTTATTGCTCTATTACCGTTTTAGGGCAAATAGTCAAAAATTTCAATAAAATTGAGAAAAATGAACCGCACCAGGATATGTAGAAGCCTCCACAAACCTTAGATGTTGACATCCCCCAGCTGCCAACCCAGCCATGAGCAGCTGTACAAGGTGTAAAACAGGCCCATAACATCCAGGCTGTTTGCTCAGTCCTCCCTGCCACCCAAACTCTGGAATCCCAGATCACAGACCAGGGGGATCTGTGAGCTCCAAGGAATCCCTGCATTGCATTTCCCTGCCAGGGGAGGGTTGTGCCGCTCCCAGCTTCCTGCAGCCATGCAGCAGGGTTGTTGTACAGATTAGCCTGGGGCAGCCTTGAGTGCATCTTCCAAAAATAAAGGCAGTTATAGTAATCTGCTGTGGCAAGCATGCGTGTATATGATACTCATTTACTGCAAGCCTAGTGATTTAATAGGATTAAATTCTGATCAGCAGAGAGAAGATTGATCATAGTAATGAGAAGATGGGTAGAGTACATCTGGCTCAATGGCAAACTGGCTTGAGGAAGAAAGTGATAGAGTTCAGTGTCCATTATGAAGGAATCATATTGGACCTCAGGCTTATTCACTATATTAAGTGAGCAACACTGTAGGAAAATTGGATCGGCTAGCATTCCCTTTTTTAGGTAAGCATCTAATGCTTTGCTGTGATACTTTATTCGTTTTTCAGTACAATGCGTGAAATGAAATGTTCAAAATAATATGGCCAAAAAAGCAGATTTACAAACACAGAAGAATTCCCAGCCCAGTAGCCAATGTAGTACCATATAATGCAGTGTTGGGTGAAGATTATCATGAAGCGATTTTCATGGCTGGATTCAAAACGTATGCTGTCAGTAGTCCTGTTTTTAGTAGCAGTGAACCTGACAGGGAAATCATTTGAGAAAGATAGACTCCCAGTGTTGTCAAACTGCAAGGCAACTCTCCAAAAGGGACAGCTTGCAGCATACAGATGAAGTAAAGGAAACTACAGGGGATTGCACTATGGTATAGTATAGGTGCTCATTACTTAGAGGTAAAGCAAGCAGAGAAAGAAAGTTTAAGCAGTGGACTCCAGGGAATTACTATGGAGAATAATTAAAAATTTGGAGGAATGCTAATGTGCTGAAATAAGAAAAAGGGGAAATTTAAAGATTAGGAGGAAAAAAGTAGGTCAAGGAAGTAGAAAAGGCAGTGAAACCTGACGACTGCAAATGTGCTTTCCCACCCTCCTGGCACCCTTGGAGTTGATAAGGAGAGATTGGCAGAAAGCAGGCAGCACGACCAGCATATCCAAGTGCAAGCAGCAGACACTTTTAATGAAAAACAGTAATTGGAAAATGTCCACTTCAAAACTACTTTTACCAGAGGTGTTTTGTTGGGGTTTTTTCCCTGTTCTATTTTCTATTCTAGAACTTCCCTGTTGGGAGGTTTTGCTGGTTTTTTTGTTGGCAGAGGGTTTTGTTTTAATGTGGCCATTCTGTCATCTTTGCATTGCTGCATTTCAGTTTCAATTTGCTGCTTTGAAAGTGTAATAGGAATTTAGTTAAACCGGAAAGTTTATCATACAGTGAATGTGCAATTTTTAAACTTAGGGATAATCTTATCAAGAAATCAATACATGACTTCAGGAAGTGTGAAAAGTCATTTAACAAAAGGAAAATCAAGATTTTTTTCAAAAGCTGCAAACATCTTTTTTATGCCATTATATTTTAATTTTACCACATTTAATAATAGGTCTCTCCAAAGGGTCCATCTTTTTTTAGTTCAAGTCATGAAGCAGAAGCAGTAAATAACAACTTCCCTAATGTTCATTATCTGATTAAAGAAATTGAGGCATGTAACACTGGAGAGGTTAAAAGACAGGGAGGATTAAAGGATGAGTGTAGCTAATTAAGGAACCAGGCCTGCAAACAATTACATACATGGTTAACTTTAAGCACTTCAGCATTAATAGGACTACTCACATGCTTAAGTTAAGAACACGTGCTTGTGAACTGGAGCTTGAAGACCACATCCTATGAGATGTTGAGAACATGTTGAGAACACTGAAGGCAACAGGATTGCCCTGATTCCAGTGGGAGCTGGATATTGTGCACTTTCCAGTACCAGGCTTTGGGATAGGGTAACACAGGCTAATTGGGAAGAGGTTGTTGACAGAGTTTTCACAATAAGTCTTCCTAGGTAAATACTGGACTGCATTTTTTTCAGAAGCATTCTGAATCCAGCCTTCACTGATGAGCATTTATTTTTAATAATCTTCCCAAGATCCATACTGAAACTAAGAACATTTTTTACTCTATCAGTCAGCAGTATAGGGTAAAAAAGACAAGCTGAAAAGGATCTGTTCCACTAGGGTGGGTTGGTACAAGGTATGCTGCCTGCAAGAAGTGGGTTTCAACAAGGTTCAATTTTACTTCTCGAGCTCCACTTTATGCAGTAGCATAAAGTGAGCTACCTCATTCAGACATTTGGGGTCATGTCAAGGTCACAGTAACAACCCTATATAGCCAAAACCTCATGCCCAAAGGACATATAGCAAGTCTATATTTGATCCACAAATCCATTGTTCCCCAGGAGATTGAAGTCAGTACCCCTTGTCTCTCCTGTAGTGATGATATTTCTTAATTCAGAAAAAGCACATTATCATTGATCCAGTAGGATTTCTTCAGTTTGCCAGTTTAAATTTTAGAAGCACGAGTATCTGTAAATTAAACAAGCAAAGGAATCAAATGTAGTTTAGTCACATCTTCTGACAGTCTTAACTGCCCACTCTAGCTGGGAAAATATTTCTTACACTGTGTTTTTTTGCTTTTTCCTAGGAAGAAGGAATGGCTATGGATACGTTCTCTTGGGTTTGTTGTTTTGTTTTTTTTTCTTCTCCTAGTGTGCCAAAAGGAGAGAGTTTGTTTGGCATCATGCTCTATGTCGTTTATGGTCTTTCTGTATCATTTCCAGAGAAAGAAATAGTTGTTGACACTGATTCCGAAATTAGGATTAAACTGTCAGCATTATAACTGCCAACCACTTGAGCAGACAGTAAAATGATGAAAAGTGAGAAGACAGCCTTGTCTTAGGCTGACTGTATCTCGGTGTCGTATGGTTTCCTCAGCTGGAATCCATTAAAATGATTTAATTTTATTTATTTATTTGTTTTTCAATTCAAAGGAGATGACCTTTTTTAAACTAAGCTCTGTAAAAACTTCAGGTGTTTTCTCAGCTGTTGTCTTCACCAGTGAGACTCCAGTAGTAGTGGCAACTGGGAAAATTCAAAGGCTGGGAGGGGAAGGCATGGAGGAGAGGAGGAATCGACTTGATTGATTGGGCTATTAGAGAAAATGTCCTTTGACACTGAAACTCTTCATTATTGTTGACTGTCTGAGGCAGTCTCTGAAGAGACAGTGGGATTTACAGGGTTGCACTGGTTGTTGTTCCCCTTTGTGGTGCAAAGTCTGGAGCAGACCACCTGGGAGGTTTTAGATGCCAGGAGTAATATGTGGCTACTCAGCATTAAATTCCTACTCACTACAAAGATCTGTCATTTCACAGAGACATCATGCTCCTCACTTTCAGTAAGTTTTCCACACCCTGGATGAGAAAATAGCCTCAGCCTAAGAACTCCTCCAGAAGAAGGTGAGATTTGCCTGTCTTCCTCCTCAGCTCTCACATTAGGCAGGTAATGCTGGAAATTATTTCTTTTCTGCCTTTATAAGAGAGTGTCCATTAGGAAGTCACAGATTCTCCCCATTGTGTTTATTTGCCCCACTCGCACACTCCCAAAGCACATTTTGAAAAAAAAAAAAAAGTTTTCATAAAAGATAGAATTCACAAATAACATTTTCAGCAGTACCATTTGTGCAGTCATAACCCTTATGTTGCCACTGTGGATGCCTCTGTTAGTATAAGAAGGGCTAGATGACAGCCTGACATCCTCCTTTTCTGCAGTCATCTTGTCATGGTATCTTGCTTCTCATAGCAAGATACTGGTGTTTTGGCAAATTTTAGTTAAATTTTAAAGACTACTGCCACAACTCTAGTGCCCCTGAAAACAGGAAAGGATAGTTTCCATAGCCCATCCAGAGGGTTGGCAGCCTACCTATCATTCCTGTATTAGTACCTGCACATCATGCCCATGCCACTCAGAGTATTCTCTGAGAGCTTCCACCTGACACGCAGGCTTTGTGCAAGACTCAGCAGGAATATCTCTAAGCTGGTTCCTGTGCACCTGAGAGGCCATTGCTGGTTCCTTCACCTTTGTTGTTCACTTCATTGAGACACCTCAGGGTGGATGCCTCCTAGAAGCTGTGAGCATCTGCACAGTGATGTGTGTCAGGCTCACCTGGCCCAGCCTGTACCAGAGCGACCTGCCAGCTGCAGCTTTGGGCTGTGGAGCATAGAGGAAAACTTGGCCTTTGCTCTGCCCTGGAGTCACTCCTTAGAATTTCCAATGACAGTATCTTCCAAAGGCCCTAATTCTTCTTAAACCTTGTGTAATTCAACATCAAAGATCATATCCAGCTGTGCTCACTATTGCTTTTTTCCCTCTTCAGATCCAAATCTGTCGCTAACTGCATTTTCAACTTTTTCAAGTTCCTGTGTCTTTTGAAGTGTCACTATGCCTGTGTTCCCCACAGCCTATTCCCCAACCTGCTTTGCACTGTTATCAAGGACTGAGTGATCCTTTGTCCCAAATCCTCAAAGGAATATTTCAGTTCTTTCTTTATACATTTCTGAGACAGTTCTGTCCCTTGGCCTGTGCACTTCTTAATTTACTCTTAACATTCGATGCATTTTGCTATGGGCACTTAAAATTCACTCTTAACTTTCCTCATTTCAATCAACATTCACACAGGGACGCTTATATGTGTCTTGAATTGTCATTTTATTAAAACCCTTTGCTCTTTTACCATTTAAATTGCCATTCTGTATAATATCATTTGCATTTGCATGGTACCTTCCCCCATAAAAGACAAAAGTTTTTATTCTCTCTTAACAGATGAGTAAAATGGAATCAGAGAGATTAGAAAGATGTCTTTGCAGCTCAATACAACTATATGGTCTCCAGTTCATGAGCTTAATTGCATTGGAGCAAAATATTGTAAGCACTATAGATTGACATGTAAATCAAAGTGATATAAATCACAGATCTGAATCATGGAACCTTTATTTGAGTAACTGCTTTTAATCTTGGTTTTCATTTGACTTATCCTTGCTATTCTAAAAATGCTTGCTCTTAAAGTTGTGCATAATCATTCAAAAGTGGAACTGCACATAGCCTTTATTCCAGGTGGATATTTCTTACTACATACTGTTCGTATATGTGTTTACTCAAGCAGAAATTTTAACATATATTAATTCAAATTCTATTGTAGAAACCTTAATTTACATTAGAAAATATTTCAATTTTATTAGACAAGGTATTTTTCAATTTGTATCAAGCTGAATGTACAATTACAGCATAAAAGATGTACAAATTGAGATTTAGAAAATATGTTATTAGTAACCCAATTTTTTCTTAATTACCCAATATCATCATTCATTAAAACATATATTAGCATTACATTTGTATTAACTACACTCAGTGAATGGGAAGTTTGTTTCTTGTCACTCCAAGCCACATATTAGGACTCCAAATCTGCAGTAGAGGCATAATGAGATTTTTCAAAACTGCACTGACAGTCAGGTGCCTGCTTCCAAAGAAATCGATGGATACAAGGTGACCTGTAGGTAGTCTTGAAAATTCCCAGAGGCATCTGTTTGCAAATGTTCTCAAAAAGCTGTGCTGGGGACCTTCAGATTTCTGAAATTAGTTGAGTTCATCCTCACTTGATGTGTCTATTCATGGATTTTGAAATAACAAAATAGGCTGTTCTTTTCAACTCAAAATTGATATCATTACTATGTGTGACTTATTTGGAAAAGAAGCACATATTCTGTCTGCTCCTGCTAAACTGCAGCACAAAGTCATTTGGCCAAAAGCTTTTCTGCAGTCCTGAAAATACTTACACCTACAGAAGTAAACAGAACCCATCATCTGTGCTGTTACAAAGATAGATGTAGAAGATATATTTAATCAGTAATACATTATATATGTTGTTAATAAAAAAGTTGAGATAGAGTAAAATTAAATTAATATTTAAATTAATATTTAGGTGATAATTTGAAAAGTAACATTTTTAACTCATTCTTAAGTAGGATACTTATTAATTAAACATGGTTTTGTTTAGCAGTAAATTATACTAAGTCCAAGTCTTAACACATGCTTAGTCCACACATAATTTCACATTAAATTTTAAATAGTTTTAAAATTAATCTGTTTTTTTATGTATTTTGCATGACTTCTCTGAAAAAAAATATTTTCATAAGCTGTTCTTCCCTTGAGCTAGCAGTGAACTTCAGGAAACTTCTCAGATTTTCTCAGCCCTGAACCCTGGTTTCTATCCCTGGTTGTCAAAACCCTCTCAAACTCCCTGATAGCTGCACTCTCACTGTGTGATTCCTCAGCCCTTTCCCATGCAGGTTATTCTACTGTTGCTTATCCTTTAAGCAGACTTTTATTAGAAAGTGATGAGCAAGCTTTTCAGAGTCCTAGACCTTTCCCCAACTAACACAACAAGAAGAAACAATCAGAAAAATAAATAGAGTAATTTTCTGTGGGGTCTGTGTGCACAAAGTGTGTAGCAAGAGATGTGAGAGGAACCAGAAATGGCAGATGGGGGAGAAGGATGGGGCCAGCCTGGCCACGAGGGGCAGATGGGCCCATGGCATCCAGGAGTCAGACCCCTTGCGGCCTCTGTGGCTGTTGACCTGGGGGGCAGGTGGTCTCAGTGCTGCAAAATTAGTGTGCTCAGATTGACTGTGCCCTGAGCAGGGCATCCCTGGCACAGGCCATGCCATGAGTGGGGCATCTCTGGAACAGGCTGTGCCCTAAGGGGCCATCTCTGGAGCAGGCTGTGCCCTAACAGGTCATCCCTGTGTCTTGTCTTCCCACTGTTCTCCAGTATTTGGGCAGGAGCTGTTCAAGGCCTGACTCCTAACACGCTCCTGGCTAAGCCCGAATGGCAGCTCTGCTGCAGGCTCCTGATGGACACAGCGATGCCATCACTAGAGCTGTCCGTGGGTGGAAGGGCCACACGGGACAGGAAAGTGGGGTGCAGCCACCCTCTGAAAACCCTCCGACCTGAGGGAGCGCTCCCATCAACAGCCATGTGCCAAAAGCTCCACTTAACCTGCACTAACACAGAGACCAGAAAACATTCCCTACCAAAGGGTATTTTTTACAATGTGACAATTGTCATGCTGTGCACAAAGAAAAGTAGACATTTCAGTTTGACATACTAAGAATTACTATTTCAATTCTAACCAGTAATTTTAAATAATTTCCATTTTATTCTAAAGAATGACATTTTAAGAGCTTTAAGAAAGAAATGTTTCATAATTTAATCAAAGGAAATGTTTCATCATGTTAATTTTTTTCTTTCTTTCTGCTTTCGTTTTCCTTGCAGCTGGCTGCAAATGTGAGTGTTCTTTTGTTTTGTTTCAGGTTAATCCAAAACAATTTTAATTTTGACAGATCTTCAGGCAAATCACAGTATCTGTTATTTATACTGTTCTATCTGTTAAAGCAGTGATATTCACTGCTCACCACTTTAAGGACGAATTGAGGCCCTAATCCTGTAAAGACCTACCTATTTTTATGGGTAGAACTGCTTACTGAGCATAAAGTTAATCACATTAAGCTTGTAAAGAACTAGACATCCTAGAATGGAAAACATTAGAGATGTGCAAAGTAGTATTTTGACTTTCAAACACTTCTCCCTTTCTCTGCTTTCTCCTCAGAAGGATGAGGGACTCACTCAAATGGAATTAAAAAAAAATTAGTTAGAATCTCGGTTCTACATATTTTCTTTCATTGTTTGCAGAGAACATATTCTTGTTATTAGTTGTAGGTCAGTTTAAAATAATGTCTGCCTGCTCAATTCAGCTTCAAATATTTTATTCCAATCCTTTAAAATACCATATAAATAGAGGGGGTAAGAGCTGGGCAGACACGTAGAAAATTATTGCTCACCTTAGTTCAGAAGGTGCTCTGAGTAAATCTTTTTTTTACAGCTGGGATAATGACCTATTTGCTCTCCTTTCTCTCCTCTCCTCTTCAGGTCACAGATCCCAGAGTTTCTGACCAAAACAAAAGACACTGTGCTCTTTGCTAAACCTTCTTTGCCCTCTCTTCTACCCGAAGTGCCTGGGAGCATGCCTCTGCTGGAGATTTCACTCAGTGTTACAGGTTGTGGGGGTTTCGACCTGGCTCACTTTCATTTTTTTTTTTATGTGGAAAGCAAAAATCGTGCACAACTTGAGAATGCTTTACATTCAAACAAGTGAGACAGAGTGAGGAATAGGCTTAATCTCAGTTTTTTGCCTCAACCAGAATTTGAAATAGGCTTTTGTCAAAATATATTCTAAAAGAGCAAGGGAGATGTTAATTTTGGCATCCCCAGTTCCACCTGGGTCGTACTCCTCCTAATTTCTTCCTTTTGCTCTAATTTTCAACCTGTTTGCTGTAATCTGGCTGCACTTTCTCATCAAGTAGTTCTCATCACTCAAACAGTGGCACCCTCAGAGACCCACGTGCACAATACCTCACAGATACAGATTGGAAACAAAAGGTATTGTTCCCACGCTGGGAAAGACAGAAATAGAAGTTAAGAGAAAAAGATTTCCTAGGACTGGGAAGTCTGAGAGCCACTGAAAGCTCTAAGGCAGCCAGGTATAAATCCATACCTTTATGCTGCAAAAACAGCTTGACTTTTGCGTGGATAGTGTCAGTGCCAGAGCATCACTTGTGTACAGCTGATATTGTGACGTACCTCAGGACAAAATGTAGATTTTATTCTTGGGGTAAGAGTTCAGGTTTAAACATACACTGGAGTTGCTGACCATGGTTTGTCATTTAGGGTGCTCCAAAGGTTAGATTGGGCTCTGCCAGTGCAGGTGCTCAGCCAGAGCGGCTCTGAAGGCTTGTCTTCATTGCCTTTGCAGTGATGTCAGACCAGCCTGGCTGCCAGAGGCCCTAGTTCAGAGTCAAGACATGCTGACAGAGGGAATTTTTTGGCTGGTATAACTGCACCACATTCCTGACTGACATAAGTGAAGACAGCATTTTTCTGCAGACACAGCTGAGCACACAGAAGAGGTCTGCCAGTGTAGCTAAGAGAACCAGAAGTGTGGATTAATTTTTAAATCTAAAAAATAATTATCTGTCATGATTGTTCCAGAAATCTTGAAAATATAACGCCAAAAGGCTCTAGAACTATAAAACAAATTTTAAAGTCAAGTTTAAAATTAAAAGTTCTCATTATTTTCAGTAGTGGGGAAGCATAGGTCATGATTTATTTTTTCTTGCAACTAGAAACATTGTTTGAATCATGAGAGCCCTTCCCTTGTGCCCTGAAACCATTGCAGCCAGTGGAGTCATATGTTGACACAAGTCTCCATTACTTGGGCAGAATCAGGGTGTAAATAGCATATAATGTCTGCTTAAAGGTTCAAACTTCTTTTTTTTTTAGTCTTCCTGTTACTTTTCAGGAAATAAAGGAGTATTGGTACCTCATTTCTCTAAGTACCCTAAGTATTGGTTTATCAGACAACAAGGATTTTTTTTCATTAAAAATTGATGGTATAGAAAATAGTTAGCATGTAATTGACAGAAAAACACAGAAAAAAAATCTTCTTATAAATCCTCATAACATGTCACTAGTGACAATCCTAATAAAAGTTATCTCAAGCCAGAAGATTAAGGGATTTTTTAACAAGTAAATACAGAAGCAAAGAAGAAATTTAGACATTCAGGTCAGGCTTTCATATAAGTAAATATATTCCTTAATTTATTAATGAAGTTCAGAATCCTGATAAATTGTTTATTAAACAGAACTTCAGTATCTTTTGTGTCTGTAGCTGAATGTATTTTAAAGAGTAAGAAAGTCAATACATGAAAGATTAAAATACTGTGAATCACTAGTCTGCCACAGCAGGGTGGCCAAGTCTGCTCCCATTAAAGCTGTCATCGCCATGTTACCTAGAATACTTACGTTCAGAGACTGAGATAAATGTATACATGAAATATTTTAATATAATCAACCAACGAAAATCAAAGTAACCATTAAAAATCTTGCACATCAATGTTCTGCTGCAAATGTCCATCTTCTAATTTAGTACACATTTCAAACTTACCATTCATGAATTTGAAAGAATTTATATCAGTCAGGCTTGCCACTGATGCAAATACAAGGCGTCTTCAAACAAGTTATGACTGTAATTGTGTTTTGTGCTCACTTGACTTGGATCTGAAAGTTTTTCCACACAGCTTGAACAACACACTAAGTTGCTGATAAGACACTCAGAAGCAACTATATGTCAGGATACATAAAACATCTTTAAGCCCAGCACCGTTTGCTTAGAAAAGTAGCCTTTGTGGTTGAAAAAAAGGCAACGCAGAAAGAACCATGTATTGCAGAATACACCATCTAAGGAGTCTTTCTGCTGTGCCTTTTGCAATCGGATATGTCTGTCACGTATTGGCCTCATAAGCCACCAGCGTGCCTGTAGCAAATGTGGATAGAGCCTTCCCAAATCTTCGCTCGCGAAGCCCAGCCATGACATGCTTGTATACAATATATGTACAGAATACATGCTGCATTTTAATACCCAGCTAGCTATTCAAATTACTACACCTTACTGGAGTGGAGTGCAGTAGATTTTGGCATTTAACCACATTATGGTAAGTTCCAAGAAAGAAAAAAAAAAATTAAAAAAAGGCTTTTAGCATGTCTGTTGTACCACAAGTGACCAAAACCATTTAATACTGAAGTTAAATAATGTGCTATAGCCACAGACATACTGGGAGAAATATCTAGCCAAACTTTGGAATAGGAATTGAATTTTTCATAGGCCACTGTAGCTCCATATTATCAATCTTTATGAGCACATAAGAGCAGTAAATTAATGAACACGTAATGTGCTTAAGCAATTCACACATATATTAATGAACATACTGGAGCGCGTTTTTGTACTTAGAGCGTCATCTAGTGGGAAATCGGGATTATCGAACATCCTTTCCCTGTTCCTTCAGCTCCAAGTAGACTGTTTTCTAAAAAGGAAAATACAGAATCACAGAATCTTCTGAGTTGGAAGGGACCTACAAGGATTATCGAATCCAACTCTTAAATGAATGGCCCATGCGGGGATTAAACCCACAACCTTGCCGTTATTGGCACCATGCTCTAATCAACTGAGGTAATCTCAGGGTCAAATACTGTAGCAGGGATAGCTATTAAGTGATAAACAGAGCTTTCTTCACAGTTAAGTTTTACGCTGTTATCAAACAGAAAAGAAAACCAGAGTATTGGAGTGAAATTAAATTTTTGTAGACTTATAAAAACTTATTAACCACAAACATTAAATAATAACATACCATTAAATAATGCAAACTTGCATATCTCATAACAAATCTTTACACATACAGTTTTAAAGTATTTTATTAATATTAAGGTGGCCATATATTGGAGGAACTGTTGCTCTCCAAATCAAAAGCAAAGCTTTTTTCTTGACTGACCTTTTTAAATATATGGTGAAATAATAACTCAAGGTTATGATGTAACAAATGTATTTTTAAGACTTAGAGGTAGAAGCAGTTTTGTGTAAGGAAATCTTCAGAAAAATAATTCAGTGCAAGTCAGAAGATGGAAAAATTCAGCAAACTTGCAATAAAAAACTTTACGATATACATGTACTTCACAAAGAATAGTTATAAGGAGTTTATCTGCTAGTTAGTTTGCTGTCTGTATCCCCTTTTTTTGGTTGCAATTTTTTAAATTATTTCTTATTCCTATCCTACCACATTTCCTATAAGATTGTGCCTGGGCATTATTCTCTGACATAGGGGCTCATGCAGGTCAGCTTCTCTAAAGTCTGCTTTTATGGTTAAGTGACTTGCTTTAAAACTTCAAAATTAAATGGCTTCCTTAAAGGAGTAATGTTCTGTTTAAACAGTTACAGTACAGCAGAGTATCAGAAACTTAGCTGCTAGTTTGTGTTTCTGCTGCTGATTTCAGCTGTGATACTACATCAGACATCTTGAAGCATAGTTCATTATATCATTAATTTATAAAGGATACAATGCTGAATTGCTGAGTCTAAGTAAAAACAGTGCGGGGTGCTACTTTATTATTTCTTCTTCCTAAAAAGAAAATTGGAAGTTCTTTTTTGAGTAAATTGGATGAATTGATTCAGGTAAAGGAAGACACCTGAATCACTGACAAAACTTTAAAAGGATTAAAATACCTTCTGGAAAAATTGGAATAGCCCAAGGTTTTCTTTTGGTGGATTGGATTTGTGTGTGTGTGTGTGTGTGTGTGTGTGTGCATGTGTGTTTACAAACTTTTTTTATTGGTTCTTTGAGAGAGAATTATCCAAGTGTTACAGAAAGGCAATCTTTGAGGAAGTTTTGACCAGACAGAAATGGATTGGGGCAGGGGGAGGGAGTGTGTGTACATGTATGTGTGTGTGTGTGTGTGTGTCAGATACCTGGTCTGGAAATATGTTCTTGCAAGATTACATGTTGTTTGCAGATTCAACTTCTAGGGAAATGTCTTTTTTTCTTATCTTTACCAAAGATCTTCAGATTTTTTAAGACTGGGGATGGACTTTTTAGTAGCAGGGCCTGTAGCAGGCCAAGGGCAAGGGATAATGGTTTTAGACTGAAAGAGTCTAGATTTAGACTAGATATAAGGAAGAAATTTTTTATGAAGAAGGTGACAAAACACTGGAACAGGCTGCCCAGAGGGCTGGTAGATACTCCATCCCTGGAAACACTCAAGGTCGGGTTGGATGGAGCTCTGAGCAACCCACTCTAGTTGAAGACCCATGGGGGTTGGACTAGAGGACCTGTAAAGGTCCCTACCAAACCAAACCAAACCATTCCATGACTCTATGATTCTGTGATTTCTCACCATTTTCTTAATGGGGATGGGAGATGATTCAGCTGAATTTGAGGCTGGACTGAAAGATTCAGGACTGCCTGTACAGCTTGGGACACAATAATCAATGGTTCCTCTCTCTGGAGGACCATCTCAAAGGAAAGCTGTCTTACTATAATGAAGAAGAAGAGGTATAGAAAGACTTCAGCAAGGGAAGAGTTAGCAAGAGATACAGAAACATAAAGGAAAAGTCTGATAAATAGAAAATGTCATGAAAATTAATAGATAGACAGTAGGAGAGAAAAAGGAGACTGTACAATGGGAAAAGACAGAGACTGAGAAAAGTTCAAAGAACATACTAGCTTAACCTCAGTAACCCTTTCCCACTGGAAGGGCAAAGAATCTCATTTAACATTTCTTAGGTTTCAGAATTCATTGTACTTCGAAAGAATATTTGATAAATTATTTAGACAGTTTCAACTGAGATTGGAAAAATCCCAGCCTGTCAGAAGCTAGGTTAAAAAAGGTTGGTGCTGTATAAATAATTTACTTCTTTGGGGAGGAAAGAAACATACGACTGCTATGTCTGGAGTAGAGAAGTGCTAAACCTGCTGAAGCTCACTAGCCATACAGTGAATTTAAGCCATCACTACAAACTGAGTGCTCTCATTTAAAAGCAGAGGCTATGCCAAAGCTCAGTTATCAAAAGAAAGTTAACATAAAGATTCTACAATTCAGTTATTTCATATATTCACTCTTTTAACACCACGAGCAGAGTCCAGTTTAAAAAAAAATTATAAAAGGCTCTCTTTTCAGTGATTTCTCATAGCAACTAATTTGAATAATGTGAGCTTATCATATCAGTGTTGGGTTTTTCTTAATTCATTAGTTCTATTTCTATAAAGCAGACACCCTCCAGCTTCACCATAACAATCCACCATTCATAGTGGATAGTTCCCATTCCAGTTAGAATTGCTTGACATTTCAGGGGAATCAGAGTAAGGGGTTTGTCTGTTTTTACATGGAATAATTAATACTTGTGTTTATTACAGTATCTTTAAGACATATCACCATAGTGATTTTTATATATGTATATATATGTGTTCTATTATGGTTTTTATTTCAGTAAGTAGAAGTGCAGAATTTGGGGACAGCAATGACCTTCTACTGCAACATATCAGCACTATGTGATACTCCCAGTAATGTCTTTTGAGTAGTATCAGCTGTATAGTGAGCACAGAAACTGTCCCCACTGCCAGCATAGCTTTGCTGGCTGTCATGAGACAACACTCCTTCCCAAAGACACCATTCCAAAGGAAGCTTTTGTCCCCTATTCCTCACTGTTTTCCTACAGAAACTGAGGTGACTCAGCAGCATAGGAAGGATAAGGCCCTAAACACTATCCTTACTTCTTACTTCTGGCCACTACAAGAGCCCTTCGATAAATAACAGTCAGCCTGTCACTTAACTCTGTGTATGGCCAATGCACTCAGTGTATTGAATTATATCAATAAATGAAAATATTGTTCTGGCTGACTGCATCAGGGTCATCTCAGATTTGTGGCCAGCAAGAGAAAATAAATACTATAGATCTGGTAGGTGACTGATGGGTTAAAGCTCTGCAGACAGCAGGTTAGCTAGATCACACCACCTCAAAACTGTTTGGTGTGTGCCCATACATAAAATTGGAATTCCACTTGTATGCTCCTGCACAGTCCGACTAGCTCACAGGATGTTTGCATCTCAAAGTTGCTGTGCAGAGTCTGTCTGGATACTTGTTGGTAGAGTTATTATGTATTCCCTATGCAAAGAAGATGTATTTAGATTTTCAAAGTATCCCCATTCTGCAAGAACATGCCAGGGCAGCACACCCCACAATTTGGCTGACCTGCGGGGGAGGCTGGGGAAGCAGAGTCACGACTTTATTAATTTCTGAGAAATTTAACAGCATATGGCCCCCAGCATGACAACATCTACTGCAGGTATGACCATGATCCAACCATGTGCACCCCATAACTAGAAACATAACATTTTCTGTCTATCTTCAGTGCCCTCAGAATGCTTTTTTAACTAACTCATGTAATTTCCTTCTGTAATAGTGATATGAAGAAGACTCCTTTGTTTGGATCTATTAGCCCCAATCACCTTTCAGCTCTGAGAGGCTCTAATGTAAAATGCCTTCTTACACCTGGGGCTTTAGGAGGAGAGTGGCAAGTCCCCACCCTCCTCAGCCTTTGCCCAGGGACCCCTCTGGATGTTTTATGAACTCTGGGCTGGAGTAGAGGCTCCAGCCTCTTGTTATCCTTATTCTTGTCAGCTCTGAGGCCTGTGTTCAGCCAAGATAATTCTCACCAAAATAGGAGGTGCGTGAAACACCAGCTTTAATTTGGTATCTTTATATTCCATATTAAGTCTTTTAAACTGCAAGAGCTTAATGAAGAGGTGATAATAAAAGAGTTGGCAGCTTTCTCCTTTGCACTTACAATGTGTATGTTTACACAATTAGCAGTGAAAGTGTAGATAGATGTTCCAGGTTGTCTAAAAGCACTATAGATGAAGAAAATGACCACTCTCAGTTTTAGTAGCAGTGTATTTCTATGGTAGGTATGACAACAGCTTGTAAAGTCATATGGTCTTTGCAGAAGGGAGTAGAGTGGGGAACAAAAGAGTTTCCCTGTTAGGGCTGTTTTTCAAAATAAAGTGCCAAATCCACTGTCTATGATGGAATTCCCCCATTTTCAAAAAATAAGGTAAGCTAGTTCAAACTTACTGCAAAATGGAGTTAATATTTTGTATTCTTGAATTTAAAAAAAAACAACAACCAAGCTTCAGAAAAATCAAGCAATTCCTTAGTATTTATTGTTGATCCCTTCCAAATGAGGCTTTATTTTTTCCTGTCTAGATCAAGGGGTTTATTAAGGTTTTTATGTATTTATTTACTATTTTCCAAAATTTGTCCTTTGGAGCTTAACAAATGGAGAAAGGTAAATGGCAGTAACTAATTATAACAAAAACTGAACAAGAAGAAATGGAGGATTAATTTCACCGTTAAATTTGATGTCATCCTTTGCTTTCAGAATTAGCTGCCTAATCAACATTTCTTTTCTTCACATTTAGTTATGTGTGCTACCAGAGCGGAAAAATCACTAATGGATAAATATGACAAAGGATAAAAAAAATCTATTTCAGTGTTATTTTGTCTTATATAGATTACTAGTCACTATATAGGAAAATACTGATATGGCAAAAGAAACAAAACTCTTAAGCCCCTCTGCCTTTTATTAAAGCTAATGCAAGCTGGAGAGCAGGCTGCCTGGGAAGGGGTTTCAAGAGTGTCTGCAGATCCCTACCCCCCAGAGAATCCCCTGGGGGGTACTTCTGTGAAAACAACTGAGACTCAGCCACTAATATGAGATATGTGCCACTTTGGGTTAAATTCTCTGTGTAAAAAATTATGTAATGGCACACATCAGGTGGGAAGTGTAATTTTTAAGCTGGTACAATGTGTTACTTCATGTTCTTATTTGCTTGGTTGTTGGCAGTAGGAGGTAAGACACAGGAAGGAAACGGAAAGGGACTTTGTGGTATGTGTGTTTTCAGCCTGTTCCTACAAGGTGGCTGACACAGGGAGGGTGTCAGGAAGCATCATTTTATCTAAACTGATGTAGCCCATCACTAGCCTGGCACGGCACTGCCTTCCATACATCCAACTGGGGTCTGCTTCAGTGCCAGTGCCCAGAGATGCCAGGGACTGAAATGGAAACATGGGCACCACAGCTACTACTGTGGTTATTGGTAGCATAATCACGGGGGCTGGCTTGGGGGAGGAGTATTTAAGCTGCATTTTGTTTCTATTCTTGCATGGCTGCATAACAATTACCCACTTCCATTGAATCTCTCCCCGCTTGCTCCTTGGCCGTGTAGCTACACGGGATGCACCACCCAGGCACGCCTCGGCATTGTTTTCTCGCCTGTTCTGCACAAGTGGTGCCAGGAGCCCTGCATGGCCCAGCTGCCTCTGGGATGCCTGGGCAATGCTCTCCTGTTCCCCCTGGTTTCTATTTGCATCTCAATGCCAGAACTGGGCCGATGACCTGGGCTCCATGCACTCACACCACAGCAATAATTGATTTCAGGCCTGAGTAAGTCCATTGAGATCAGCTGAGTTTCTCCAGATTTACGCTGCTGTAACCAAGATCAGTTTGTGACATCTGTGTGAACATTATTACTAAGTATTTGTCCCTTTGCAGTCATGAAGAGCCAAGGACACACTACTGTGTCATATGCTAAAAGATAAAACACCAATGAAGGAAGGAAGAACTAGTTTTAAGTTCAAATCTTTTAGGATTCTAAGGCAAAGCTGAATGGTATTTAGGTAGAGATGGATCTCACAAACATACTATATATAGATCTAAACTTTCATTCTCATGATTTCAAGATATATTTTCCATCAAGTCCAAAAAAATGAGTCATCCAAATATTCACTTTTCTCTTTCTCTCACTGAACTTTATGCTTTCACAGTAATGCTTTGCTAATTATTCATTGATCTGTAGTTCTATTTCCTGTTGCAAAAAAAGAAATCTGAATTTCTTGAAACCTGAGATAAAATCAAAATTTTAGAGTTCCTCCATGAAAGTAAGATGCAGTCCCTGCCTGCTGACTCAGGCTTATCCTTTCTATGGCAGTAGGTAAGTCTATCCTGTCCAGAATTGTTCCTTTGTTGCATTGCCTTCAACCACCACTGTACAGAAGGGGTCCCCAGGTCTTCCTGAGAAAGGTACACCACATCCACCTGAAACTCCAGACCTTGTTATGTTATTACTTGCCAATGTGGAAAGCAGCAGGGAGAATATCAGAAAACCTAAATCTGTTACTCACTTTGGAAAGACTGACTGTAGTAAGCCCAGTTTACCACCAATGACATAGTAAGATCCAGCACCTTTAGCCTTCCACCAGGGAAAAGAGGCAAAGTCTTGCATCAGATCAGTCTAGTCCCAGCTGCTGAGAATACCTGAAACAGAAGATGGCCGGATGAACCACATCAAATTGATTGTCTGCTGGCCAACACACAGGCTGCTTCCCTTTTGCAGTTTGTCGGCTTTTCAGATTTCTGTTCTCTGTCATTATTCACTTCTGTGACAACCTCTTCTACAGATGCTGGCAAATGACAAACATGGCTAGGAAAAACAATGTGAAACATTTTTAGATTATATATGCATAGCTGCATAATGACTAAGAGGAAAACAAATTTCTTGGCAGAGTGGATTTAAACAAAGTCCTAAAAAGTTAAAGCCAGTTCTACAAAGTTCTGTCTTTCTGCTGCCTTTCACTTGCTTTCCTCCTGTATTAATTCTTTTATTTTTTTTACTTTCCCATAGAGCAGCAAGGTCAAGACAGTGAGCCCAGCTCTCTACATACTGGCTACTAGCTGAGGCCGAGCCTTTGATGTTGGGAGTGGGAAGACTTCCTAAGGTACCAAGTTTTTTTTCAGCTAGTAAATAAAAAGAGATGATCCATGCTTTTCAAAGAATGGACATTTTCCACACTGTCAGTGGTTCTTCCTAGTTGACTGAAATATAATTCAGGCAGCACTTGAGAAGAATTAACTTCCTAAAATCCTCATTGTCCCTGCAGAGGTGCTTTGGTCCAAATACACATTTAGTTTCCTGGTTTTGTTCAGTTTTAAGATGCTACTCATTTTAGTGCAACTTCTTTTGCAAATCCCAGAATAAAAGGAAATGTTGCAACTGCACAAGTCAAAGCTGCTTGAAGAGAATGTATTGTAAAATTATCTCTGCATCCTTTTTAAACTATAAAAGTGCTGACAGCACTTTGATGTGGAAAGGATGAGATACAGTAATCTGAGGGGCTGCTATGAAAGGAACGACATGCTTTAAACTGGAACTATACAGAGAAACACACAGAGTAATGACAGCTTCACACAACAACTAATTTGATTCCTTCTCTGCACCATGGTGAGTCATTAAACCACAGACACCTGCTAATGAGGAGGGAGGCTTCTGAGCAGAGGTCACCTTTCTCCCACATTTTGCCCAATTCACTCGACCCCAGTTACAAAACTAGCAATTATCACCTTTTCTTCCACAGCATTTTGTCTTTGGTGAGTTTACTGCCACATAGAAATCAAATCAAGAAAGCAAAAAAATTAGTGTGTGCTTTTGCAATTGAAATTATTTCTAATTTTTAAGTAGAAATTACTTCTATAGATGGGGAAATCAGTGACAAATATTCCTTAAAAAAAAAAAAGATACCTCCTCCTCCCTTCTCCTTGCTCCAACTCCAATTAAATAACAAATGCAAAACTGGAATACTGAAGTTTCAAGCAGGAGTAACACTTGCTGTGTGGTATCACATTTTGGTATTGCCAATTCAAGTTGGGAAATGTTGACTACAGTTGGTGAGGGCAAGAAATTTCAAAAGCATCAGAACTACTTTCTATACAGGGAAACGTCATGCTCATCCATACACCTATTCAAGTTTCATATTTGAGAAGGTTAAGGCTTAAAAGAACAGACTTCCAGATTAAGGCAAATGCTGAATTTTAAATGCTAGAAGAGAAATGCATCAAATTATTTTTATATCTATGGATGTTGGATAGTGAAATATTTCCTAAAGCTCAGAAATTTTTCAGATTATTGATCAGAACAGAATAAATCCACTGAGTTGCAAATAATGCCCTGAATGCCTAGTGAAAAGCCATGCTGATCAGCTGTACCACAACTTCCCTATGCTTATATTAAGCATAAAACACAAGCGACTCACCTCAAAGTATCTGTAACTATCATAAGGCACCTAAAAACCAAGAGCATTTGCTTAATTTTCCCAGACTACAGGTTATTCTTCCACCCCTAAGGTATGTGCTGTGATGCAAACAGACTGGAAAAACTAGATACGTGTTGTCAAAACTATAAAGATTTATAAAACAGTGATTAACAGAGTAGGTCTTTATTTACACTTATTTGAGAGGCCAGTATAGCCTTTAAAATATTTTTACATGGATGCATTTGACAGATAAATTACAGCACATTTCTCTTATTATTCGTAGGGAATCTAATTAGTTGTAATTCTAATACAAGAAGGAATAATTAAGTTTTTAAACTCAGTGAGATAAAAAATGGACACACTCTGTGACCTAAAATGAGTTTAGAATTTCCATGTAAAAATATTTAGTGAATATGTAATGAAGTTGTGGGAAGCTGCAGGATCTAAACATCTCTTATGCTGAGAACAAAGCTACATGCCACAGAGTCAAGCTTAATTCTGCTGCTACTGAAAGCATAGTTTTATTCTTTGGGACTTGGGAATGCCTAAGAATGCTATGCTTTATTTCTTCTGTGTGTTCTTGATAATGCTTCCTCTTTCTCATAGTTATCTCCATTCAGATAGATCTGTACAACTCGGAAATAACCACGTGTTTGATCTGAACAACGTCATCTAGTTTACTGATTCCTGCTCTGGCACAGATCTTATCACAAGCCTTTTACACTTATTTACCAGTCAGAAAAGATCTGCCCATTGTCCAGGTAGAGTTCAAAGCGCTGGGTTCCACTTTCATATCTCTGAGGGGCCTAGGACCTGGCTGGAAATGGTCTGTTGCGATACACCTGAGAAAACTAGATCACTGCTAAAGAGAGATATTAACAGGCTATTTGGGGAGACCATGCCTACTATTTAAACTTCCTGCTTCTGTGGTAGATGAAGTCCTGAGCTTTTCCTGGGACCAGTTATTGAAAATTATTTAAAGCAATTATTTGCTTATTTATGTTTTTTAATTTCATTTATGAATGTCAACTTTTGGCCAACCCATGGAATGGGATGGAGAGAAAAACAACAAACTATCTAAAGTTCTGTTTCCAGTAGATGTTTTTCAGGGTTAGACAATCTTAGGGCACCAGGATGGTGTAAGAAGTGTTGGAGAGGAACAAATTTTGTTTGTGGAGGAGGTAGTTCTCTTGAACCAGAAGAGAGTAAGTAAAGCTGGGGGGTCACCAGCTCAGCAGGTGGCAGAGGGCCCTGCTGAAGCCAGAAGGTGCCTCAGCTGGGCGGTGGAAAACCAGCTGAAGTGTGTGAATGTGTGACTTTGATAGCCTTGTGTGTACACACTCCCAGCTCCTCGGGGTTGGTGTGAAATAGCCTGCGTTGCTAAACATCACAGCACACTGCAAAGCTCATCTGTCACAGACTAGTATCTGGAACTGCTGGGGAGGTTGTCTGTCAGGACAGGGAGGTCTTCCTTTCTGTTTCATGAATTTGTCATTGCTGTGTGGGGTAACTGCTGTGTAAGGCAGAGCTCTTAACTTTCATTTTAAATTCTTCTGAAAAAGTTTTCATCAGCGTGGAGCTCATTGATAGGAATCTTTTCATTGCTTTCCTTTCCAGGTAGGTCTGTTACCCCAGGAGAAGACCCAGCACTATGGGGTAAACGAAAGGCCATGCCCAGTTCTCCTGGCTGTTCCTGCCACAAACTCAACTTCAGCCTGTCAGTCACCATCCTCAGTCCCTTCTTCTTTCTTTGACACTACCAGCAATAAGCTAATCAGAGCTGAATGTTCAGTGCCTATGCACCAACTGGTAGCACCACTCTGATATACACCCTTTTACTTAACCATAAAAACTGATACTTTTCTGTAGATATAGCTACCTCAATATATTATCAAGCAGTCAGATTAGACTGAGTATCATCTTTTCCAGGAAGATCTGCAGTTCAAATTGTCCTGTCTGTGGACAGGATAGTGGATAATCTGCAGGTGGTTTTGGATTATAATTAAATACACTTACAAAACTAGTTTGCAGACTGAAGCCAGTGACTGATTCTTTGCAAAACTCAACCTCTCTTTGCTTTCTTTTATGACTCTTCTTCTGCTCTGTGGTGTTAATAATATATTAAATTCAATTCTATACTGAATGCAAAGATTAATGAAGGGATTTTTTTTCCCCCAAGTGGTATCCTTTCCTATTTTCAAGCCCTCTTCTCTCTTACCCTCCCCTTCGTGTTCTCTCTGAATGTAAAGGCTAATTGACAGAGAAACTGTCATTTTTTACTTTCCAAATTTTACTTTAATAAATTCCTCCTTTGAGGATGATGAATTCACTAGGTGCTGTGATGATGAGTCCTCAGATTTCCAGTAGTCATGATGCTGTCAATCAACTGCTGTGTTTAACGTGGAAAAAGTAGTGATGACTCTTACCACTTAAAAAATTTTATTTGCTAAAAAATTTTATTACTTCAGGTTATCATAAAAATCTGCCTTTCTGAGATTTAGAGGCTGTTCATGATTATTTTCCTGTGTATTTCACGTATTTTAGGAAAATGCCTAATAGGTTTGGTATTTGCGTTTTTACGACTCTGATGTAACTAAAGCTGTTCCTTGTTTACTCTCTCTTTGTTCTTCTTCACTTCATGCCATCTTTCTTCTCTGTTTATCTACACATGCAAACAAACAAACAAACAAATAGCTGGTTCCTGGACCACTGCCAGCTGTCCTGATGTCAACCAGCAAAGGACAAAAGCAGCCCTGCCCTTCTCACTGAGGAGCAACGCTTGCTCTGCACGGTGCATCCTCCCTCTCTCCAGAGGGCCAGAAGGATGTCCTCTGCAGGTAGAGGTCTCCAAACTGGAACCATTGGAAGAATTCAGTCATTTAGTTAACTTTCTATCATTTGGCATAAAATAAGAAAACCAAAACACAAACCAAAACCAGTCTTACAACTGTCCCTCAAAGTAACACCTCTGGTTGCGATGCTTGGCAGGATTTTTATGTTCAGAGATTAATACTGTCATGAATAGTTGACTTAATTTTCTTAAACTGCCCCTTCCTGAAAAAGAGCTCTTGGGGGCACTGTTTCATTACAAAAAGAAGGGAGAAAAGCTGACAAGAACAAGATGCTTCTGTTCTCAGAATTTAATTTCCCACAACGATACACAGTGATACTATAGAGAATGGCACATTAGTGATGGAACTACTATTAGTAAATTTTGGAGCTATGAAAACTCCTCAGTGTCAAAACTTAATAACTACATTCAAGGTAATTCACCACTGGACCTGAGAAGCAATGTAACAGTATATTAGGGAACTTACAGAAGGATTTCCAGAAGTAATAATTCATTATAGCTATAGGTAGGAGGTGGGGAAAAAATCCATATTGTTGTTAACAACTTGTACGGTAGAAAATAACAAAAGCTATTGGATTAGGTAGGGGAAAAAACAGGAAAAACATCTTACTTCCTAGAGAATCTTTGTCTGAAAGATGAAATTCTGAAAATAATTGATTAACAAGACAGTATTTTTCCAAATAATTCTTATACAAGCAAATTACCTATGATTCAATGCTTGGAAAAAAACCACAACAAAATCCCTCTAATCCTTACTGAAGTACACTGGCAGGAATACACATCAGAAAAAAAAATCAGGTTTTCAGGCAGCATTTGTATAAAAATTCATATACAAAGAAAAAAACAGACTACCCTCAAATATTAAGATTATATCAGACGAGATTTTTTAATTTACTTCTATAAAGTAAACCCAGTTTAAAGGTAAGTCATCCAAATAACGGTTAAGGAACATGCTTTGTAAATCTTAGTTATTTTATATTCTTTTGACCTGTGGTCTAGGACTACTGCATCTTAAAGGTTCTGAATCAGGTGAGTATTGGCACTTATTTTCATCTCTGTTAATTGAGGAGGCTGCCTGTCCTTGCTTTAACCTACTTTCCCTGCTAAAGCCATTTTGCCTCATAAGCCCCACGGAGATTTGAGAGGCAAAGCCAGTTTATTTCTACAGTGATCCTGCTTTGTTCAGAAATATTGCCAAAGACTTATTTGGAAACACTTCTCATAGGAAATAGGAACATTTGGTTCTTTGCAAAGACCATGACGACTCAACTCAAAATAGAAGGTACAGTTAGCAACTGTAAGACAAGTGTACTGCCTCCCTTCAAATATAACATCTGAGGAGAAAGCCCATTGAAAAAAACAAAAAATATTAATATTCATAGGGTATTAAAACATGGTGTGAGACTGTAAGCATTGATTTAACCATTGGTTAATTGCTTGATAGTTACTATATATGACATTTTCTGATGTGGACTTTACCATACAATCTGTAGTGAAACATTAAAGAAAATTACTATTTTTGAATGTACTTTCATGCTGCATTTAATGCTTTACAATGTAGAAGTCTTTTCACCATAATCAAAAAGGACGGGACAGTCACAATTACATACTTTGAAAAAAAACCTCAATCTCTTTCAGATTTGTAAAAATAATCTAATTTTTTTTCAAATTTGTAAAAATTTGAAGAATGTGTTGCTATGCTGGAACACCTCCTGTGCAGCAGGATGCAGATAGAGGGTGCCACCTGTATCCAGACAGGTTTTCTTATGCACTCTTCATGATCACTTTGTGCCTTCACAGAGAATAGTGTAATTATTTTATGTGATCCTCCCCTCAGTGAGGATCAAATCTATCTGTCCAGAAGCCCTCCTGGGAAGAAGACCATTTTTGACAGTGTTCAACTTCATTCATGGTGTCCCCAGAAGCTTTGTGAAATAAATCCTTTACCAGTAATAGGACAACAAAGATATATAACCATTCCAGTAGCTGAGCAGCTGAACTTCCTACCCTGGGTAGTTGAGCAGAACCATTCATGGCCATGATGATGCAGGGATGAGACAGTGCTTGGGACTAAAATTTAACCTTGCAGGGGAAAATAAGAAATCTGTTCCTTGAGTGCAGTGGGATTCTGCTCTTCAGATCACCCATGTCATCATACAGTCTGTTTCTATTTAGACCATACAGCAAGTCTGTTCTACTATTCTTAGTAATAGCTTTTTATTTATCTATTATTTATAGGAGGTCTTCATCAACACAATAGTGCAATTAGTTTGGCATTACTCCACTAGCTGTACCCTGGTGTTTGCACATCTTCTGATCTGCAGACCATAATGATAACTAAATCATCAAATAACAATAATCTTGCTCCTAAAGTTGCAATATCACAGCCCTTGGGAGAAATACAGCCATATGCCATAGGAAAAACAGTGCCCATTTTTAGCACAAGCAACACCAAGATACAAATCACATCACACAGAGTCAGAGTTAATTAAGTCAGGCACCTACTGTTTGCCTATAGTTTGCAATAGCTATTAATTTGAAGCTCTGCTGTAGTGCTAAGAAGAGAAAATTAACTAATGTCGCACTTTGTGACATGATGAACACACTGCTGAAGGGGCTTGTTATGATGACTTCTTCTGGATAACACTGCTCTCAGTAAAATTTTAGACAATACACCATAGTAATTTATAGGGGAAAAATGTTAACAGGTCTTACATTTGTCTCTGGGTAAAGTGAAAGAGGTCAAGAGCTCTTACCATTGATTATACAGTATGCAAAATCACACGACAACTGGTAAAACTATCAAAGCAGTGCCAACATTTTGGCATCTGTTTTCACTATTTTGAACCAGTAATTTTACCAATTTTTATGATTTTTTAAAATATATTCATCTTTAAACATGATAGAAACTTTGTATTTTGTTTAAAATCATAATTAATTACATCCATGCTGTCACTGTCACTCCAAAGTAATTGCTTTTATCTATTTAGTACTTGTATATTATTGACTGCAATACTTTCTTTTGAACACTTTCAGATTGAAGGGCTAACTTCCTCCATTACACACCACAAAGATTCTTCAATCTAGGAAAAAAAAAAGATAAGAGTCTTCTGGGTAGAGCTAAGAAACAACTTCTATTATATGAAATAGGATTGAAAATATAAAAATGAGAGACAGGAGAGAGCATCCAGGCTCTGTGAGGATTTAGACCAGCTACATTCACAAGTCAGGTAAGATCCTTGGATCATTTTCACCCTGAAGACAAATGTTTATCTCACATAGTGAAGAGATGCTCTTTAACAGAACTAAAATGTGTCACTTCCAAGAGAAGAATATTGGCATCACATTTTGTACAAAATCTAATAGTTACAGTAACACTAGTTGGATGTTATAGAGGAATTATATATTTTAATACATAGTTTAGAACTGAGTTGTTACTTTTATTGTTACAATATTCTTCTGCCTTTATTGTTACAAGTATGTTACTGTTTTATATAATAAAGCTCTTAGTGAAATACTTCAGGAGGTCTTCCCAGTGTTGTTACTGTGTTTAAACTCTGAAAAAAATGTTTTCAACCAACCTTCTGAATTTTTAAATCTGTTGGGGTTAACTCACATGGCTGTATATGCTACAAGATACAGGAGCTCCAAGAGGTGCTCAACGTCCTCCCAAGATCTAGATGTCCTGTCATGACATCAGGACCATAGGAATTATCAAGAAACTGAAGAAACTCAGAAGTTAAGAATACACAGATTTTTTAACTAAAATAAGGCAACCTATACACAGTCAGTTTTTCTCCAGCACATTATGATATACCATCTACCCATTGTGTATTTATGCTTTAATCTCTCACATGAGATTCATTGGAAGCAGTCAATAGCTCTGGTCAGACAGCACCTTTCTCTCTGCATTGCTGAAGAGATGAAAGATGAACACAACATCCAAATGTCCATTCAGTAGCTGAGAAGCAGTCAGTCTAACTTGTGCTTTAGTTAAAGGCTTGAGTGGCTGCTTCTGCTCAGTGACGTATTCATAAAAATGCAGTATGGACATAATATTCCTGTTTCTGATATCTTTACAGTCATGTTCCTTTATCTATTTAAAGAGTAAAATATTTGTAAAATTATATACCAAGATTTCAGTAAGACAAGGGTTACATCACATAAGCTTTGCATGCTTAGCAAAGGATGTGGACACAACCCCAAAACCACTAACCCATGCATTATGCGATGCAATCACTGAGTTAGTGCAGGTAGGCCAAAAGAAATGTGCATTCATTACCCTGGACTTTGGTTTCTGGGCACAAACACACCTTATAGCACGAAGCGTCATGACCCCACAACAGGGCTCTACTGTCCCAGCTCTGGAAAAGAGTAGAGATATTTTTTTCTTTAAAGGTCAGGAGATATAAAAATACTTCATAGAGGCTAAAAAAAATCAGTGCAAAGGAACAAAAACATAATTGAATGGGTTTTGGTTGCTAGAAAGGGATTTTAATTGCTAAACAAGCTAAAGATGCCAAATGATTACACAAATCAATTCATGGTAAAGCCTTGAAATTTTAGACATGTATTCTGACTTCAGGGGACTGGCTGTAAAGTGACACCTTGGTTTGATGAACTCAGCTCTGTGGGAAAGAATTGACATTCTTCTGCACTGTGTACGGACAAAGTGCCACTAAGGACATGAAAACACCAGTTCACATAGACCAGAGTGACCTGCACCTGCAGTGCTACCTCTGGCTTCAGTCCACATCACTAAGCAGGAACAGCTTCAGGCTTCAAACGAACAACCAAAAAAACATTAAGAATATCAATGAGCAGAACCGCATAGTAAAAAAATATTACTCCTTTATGCCAATCTGGATTCACTGCGCCTTCTTTTTCTGAATAATATGCTTAGTCTGTATATTACTTTAAGGGTAGAAGGTGCCTGAAGGGATGGGAATTGTTTCCAGTCCCAGAAGCTGGTCAGAGAACGGCATTGCCACTAAACTGAAAGAAGAGAGATGTTAGCACACAGACTAGGAACCTGCTTTAAACAGTAGCTGAGCAGATTTTTTTACTATTATGAGAAGCAGCTGAGAGACTGTCATTAAAAATAATAGAAAACATATGTTATGTGTTCTCACACAGTGGAAATTGTGTGGAAGTTCCACATATGATCATCCCTTCCCACTGAGCTCAGGGGCACAGCTCTGCTTTGACGAGGTTTCAAAACAGACTAAGAGTCTGCTGGTGCTTCCTTGAGAAAAACAAAATTTGTGATGGAGTGTCATGAATGTCACCCATTTGAGGAACCAATAAGAGAGATTTCTCGGTATTGTAAGACCATGATCTTAGAGCATTTATTAAAATGTAACGGTGAGGGGACTTCACAGCACAGATATTAGATCCCTCCGAAACAGTGGTGTTTATATGTAATGTAAGAGTATTCTTTCTCTTTCCCTCATGTTGCTTCTTAACATGCTGTATCAGAGATTACTCTTGCCACAACAAAGGGTAGCAGAAGGGATTGCATGGCAACATCCCACTCTGCTACCAAACAAGTTTACCTTTGTTGGCTAAGCTCAGCTCACTCATCTGACCTTAAACTAAAACCACAGAGAATGCAATTTCTTGTCTCAGTTGAGGTGTGGAGTAATATCCCACAACTGGCACGTGGCAACAGCTATCTGGAAACACAGTTTGAGCCTTGCACAAAATTTTAAGTCTACAGTAAATGTCACACTGATTAACTTGGATGGGAATTAGTAGCGTCCTTTCTCCTAATAAAGCAGGCAGGGAAAACAGTCTCTAATCCATCATTCTACAATTAATTAATAAAGCAATATTAACTACAAAGACTCAGCTACCAGAATAAGGTAATGATTGTGTTTTCTAGCAGTATTAGGTACTTCCAGTGAGCTTCTACATACGAACCATTTTGCTCACTTTTGGAAGACTGGGAGTTGATGAAGCTACAGATGCTTATGCCAGGAGAGGTGCCAGTCCAGGGAGTGCAGCATGTGGATGATTTTTAAGTTGTATAATTTCAAGCACAATAACAAAAACTGCCATGGGAAAACAATGTGTCTAAAACTATGTTTCCTGTGGCTTACTAATGGAGTATTCATGCACAACATTAAGCTGATGAATATGAATTTGTTGGACACATTATCCTTTCTCCCTTTGTGCAGGTTTCAAATATTATAATTATGTCTGGTTTAATTACTATTAGTCTCAGTTGAATTGTCACTGCTTTCAGGATTTTCAGTGTGCAGAAATTTATATTTAAAATTTGCCTTATCTGAAAGCAAACTTCTCATGTTGATTTAATTTTGTATGAACAGGGTGTTATTGTATTTTAAGGTCTGATCTATCACCATGCTTACTTAAGAAGAGGAGAAGCATTCTCTGTTGACTATTGCTGTCTTAAATACATATAAAGCCACTCGACATGAGTTAATTCTTATGCGGCTTTGTCTTTGGATTGTTTTTCCAGACTCCATAATCACAGTCCATTCCAACTGTAAGAATTTACTTCAGACTGAGGTAGAGATAAGAGATCCGAACCATCTCTTACACTAACAGAGTAGCTGCATGGCTCCTGTGGGGTTATTAGGATTGCTACAGTTAGATGCTTCATCCACCACAGACAGAGATCCGAGTGCTTTCCAGGCAATTAAGGAGGCCCACATGCTGAGCAAGAAGCTGTGGAAGACACATCAAGCAAAAGGATGCACCTGAATTCTTCCTACTCTCTAGAAGTCTGAAACCACACTCACAGCTCTACTTCAGACTCTGTACATTTGAGATCTTGAGTGCAGTAGATTCAAAAAGGCTCATCTGGAGTACTCAACCTGCACTGCGACCTACTCCCTTAACGCGTTTATTTGGGAACTGAAGGCATTGTCTTTTCACCCATACAGAATTAAAACTTGCATTTCTTAAAGCATTTCACCAAACCACAAGATCAGACTCACAATAAAACTGAAGGTATTCTCCCTTCACCCTGATGAGGAATAAAATCTAAGTGTGACCCGCTGCAGAAAAGGAACTGCAAGATGAGCAGAACAGAGAAGAAAGGAACAGAAGGGAGCTTCACTCCATAATCCAATAGTAAAAGCATTAACTTAGGAAAGAAGAAAAGGGAAACCTCACTTCACTGCTCCTATTCAGTATTAGACTGCCTTTTTCCTTTCTTGTTCAATGAATCCCACTTTTCCAGCCGCTCCTCTATTTTCCACATTTAAGAAGAGATCTGAAGAGTGTAATTTATGTCACTCCATGTTATTCAGCAGCTTTCAAAATATAATCATGTCTCTCAGAGGTTCTCAGTTATCTTCTGGTGAAGGCGCCTCGAAACAGACCTTTTTATTTCCCATCCCTGCCCTCAGGTTCCCTCTGAGGGGAAAGCTCAGCTGTCCATGTTCTCTCTCTCCCAGGGCATTTGGAGGGACAGCCTGAGTGATGGTACGTGTGCCATCAGCCACAGGATGTCTTTCTCAGACATCTCATTTTCTCAGAAAATGCCACTGCCACATTGGTGCCATATGCCTTTTTATTTCATGACACCTGTTTACACAGTATGAGTCAGGAAAAAGATTACTTCCACAGCAGAATAGGAAATCATAGGGCATTCACAGACAGGCAGTGGGTTCAGGGAATATCTAGTGAAAGCATTTAACAATTCATATTGTCAGAATATGTACAACTGTCCTGATACATGCTGTTTTCAGTCTCCTGTGTAAGTGCCACAGTTGCAAATAATTTTGAAAGCCAAAGAAATCAAATTCTGTAGCTAAAAATTAGTTTTAAGCAGAAAAACAAGTATGTACTTTTTCTGATTATTATTACTTAACATATCCTATCCATGTGTTGATTTTGAGTAGGGATTTCTTGCTTTATTGATTATATTTCTTAGTATTGCAAAGTAAATAAGAGAGTTGACTTTTATGACTTTGTAAGTAAGAATATTACCTCTCAAGCGCAGAATATTTATATCTGTTATGATACACAATGTTAAGACAGCATTGCTGGCCTTTGGAAAAGTTTGAGAAAAGGTTTGTACTCATTTTGTTAATGCTTCAAGTGCTGAAAAGACTGGTAGATTAGTTTAAACTGAAGTGGTTCTGAGTTAAAGTGCGCATAGCATGTGCAGTGATCTCAGACATGGGCAGCTGCTCCCTTTCTCTCACTCTTTTGTGAGTTTGTAGTGGAGGACGTAAGTCTTCTATGGCTGCAGCAGATAAACCAGATCTGTCCAATCATCAATGTCCCCTCCTACATTGTGATTTGAGCATGTAATAATTGTTGCAATGAAAGCAGTGCTACAGGTGTATTACATGATATGACAAAACAGAAGTACCATAATGTTGAGTAGAGAACAAATAAGTTGATTTAAAAACCTACAGAGAGAAAGAAAAAATTGGTAGCATTTTCCAGCCTTGAGAAAAGTTTCACTAAATTATGTTTGAAAAGGAAAATTGCGAGTAGCATTTTCCTAGAATTGCTCCTACCTCCTTGCCATCTTCTACCTCTCAACATATGGAGGCACTTCTGTGCCCCACTACATATGGAGGCACAGGAACTTGCACACAGACACAGGTGGGCGCAGCACAGCAGCACTGCCGCACTGCACTATCACAGATATCCCTGCAGGAACCATCTGGCTCTCGGCTGAGTTAATGCCTTCCTGACCCTGATCTGCTGTGTCCTATAAAAGTTTATTTTCATTTTCGTTTCCATTTATCTCACAAGAACCGAAAACGAACCAAAAGCACTTTAAGACCTTACGTAGCATTTTCCTTCCCCCCCCCATGCATTTAATTACTTTCCACAATCCAAACAAGTTTGTGTTTACAATAAGCCACAGGCCCTCTGTTCTTGTGGATTTGTGGTGCTGAATTACTTTGAACTTTCAGAGGTCAACCCCCACTCTAATACACAGGTGCCCTAAGAGCATTGTAACATTCAACATGGTATATAGTGCATTGTGTATCTCCTGGAACATATTTCAAGCAGTTTAACCCACAGTACATGTGTAAGTGACAGAAGTGTGTGCTACAGTACCCAATTCACTCAGTGAATTCACTACATTTTACAGAGGTGCTTTGGGCAGGTTTCCATCCTTAAGGGACGCCAGCTGACTGCTTGTTTGCTGTTATGTGTATGTCTGACAGGAACCTTGTACCTTTGGTACCAACGAGGTGTTTTTTCCCAGACCCTTCACGGGAGGAGCGGTTGGCACCAGGGAAATGCAGGGCAAACCGAAGGGAGCACAGCCCATGCTATAGAGCCACTCACTGCGGTGAGTCACTCGGAATCACAGACCATGCCGCGTTGGAAGGGACCCACATGGATCACCGAGTCCAGCTCTTGGCCGTGCACGGGACCATCCCCAAGAGTCACACCACGTGCCTGAGAGCATTGTCCAAACGCTCCTTGAACTCTCGTCAGGCTTGGGGGGCCGTGACCACTTCCCTAAGGAGCCATTCTGCCGGCTTAGCTCCTGCCTTATTTATTTATTTATTAACAACTCCCACTATCACGTTCATTTCAAACACCAAACCGAGGGCTGCCCGCACGCTCCCGCGCCCGCAAGATGGCGGCGAAGGCGGGGCGGGGGGGGGGGCCGGCCGCGTGCGCGCGGGGGCGGTGCTGGGCGGGGCCGGGGCCGTGCGCTCACTGCGCGCCGCCGGAAGTGACGCGGTTCGTGGCCGTGCGGGCGCGGAGGTGCGGGAGAGGGGTTGCGGGCGGTGCGGGGGCTGCCGGTGTGCGGGGGGTGTGCGGAGTCAGCGGGTGTGCGCGGGTCGGCCCTCACCGCCTTCCCCGTGGGACTAGGGGGAGCCCCCGAGCGCCGCCCGGCCAGGTGCGCCCGCGGGTCGGGTGGTCGCGGCCTCCCCTGCCGTGCGGGCGCTCCGCGGCGGGCGGAGGCCGCGGGCCGGGCGGTTCCGTGGCCCCGCGAAGAGCGCGATGGGCGGGTGGACCCGGGCCGGAATCCGGGCCGTGGGGTCGGTGGCAGGGCCTCGGCAGCCTCACCGTGGCCTGGCAAGCGGGTCGCGGGCCCGGCTGTGCCCGTGAGCTCCCGGTGCTGCTCCACAACCGTTCTCCTGCCACAGAGGCTGTGTGACCGCCAGAAAGCGGAATAGGCTAGGGTTGGGGGTCTGCTTGTTTTGGTTTAAGGATCTATATAAGCATGGCTTTAAACAGCAAAATAAAAAGTGCAGGTTCCGGCACCGTGTGCAGTCGAAAGATTTTTGATTATCTCATATGTGTTACAGGTGAAATGTTTTTCATATGCTGAATTCCAGCTTGGGTTGTCTGGTTGCTGCACGTTTAGAACTTCATAAAAAAGCAAGAGGTCGAGATGAAGAGCAGGGTGACACAAGTAAATGTAAGTTTTCTTCAACCTGAACTGTAGGGTTTTATTATTCCCATGTTACTGGTAATTATTTGATGTTATGTTACATCAAGCTTCCCGCATGCGAAGCAAGCAATAGCAGTAATTGACAGTAGCTGTTTATGAGATAAATACTACTAGTAAGTAGTAACAACTACTGTAAGAGTCAGTAAATTCCAGCTATTTCTAGCACCTGTTGTCCTAACACTGAAAGTCCTGAATATTATTGGGTTATAATGATAAAGTAGTTCGTCAAAACTGACTGAATGATGGTGGCTCAACAGAGAACATAGGCGTGTGGAGGAATGGAGAAAGATTAACAGTGATCTTAAAATGAAAAGATAAAGTGACAGTAAGTAGCAGTTAATTTGGCAACTTTCTGTCATACTGTGAATGTTTAAAAGCTGTGTGGTCCATCTCTGAACGGATGGGAGTGATTTTTTTAGGAATGCAAGAAAAAAAATTTAATTTTTTTAAATTATCATTTAGAAATGCTGTGTTTTTACAGTACACTACATTTGGGACAGGTTAGCAGAGCAATGTTGTTCTGATACACTGACTCAAATCTATGGTATTTCTCTACCTGTGTTCTAAAGTTTGACCCTGCGTAGGCTTCCTTTTGGATCCAACTTTTCTGACTGAAGTGACTTTTAATAGGGATGCTTCTACTATTTTCCCAGTTTGGTGGTTGTGGTAGTGCTTCCTCATCTGTTAAAATAAGCCAGTTAGCAAGAGTTTTGGACTGTTTGGACACTTTCAGTTAATCATTGTGATCAAAATGGACAAGGAAGAAGGCGAACTTGTGGCAGAAAGGCTGGTCATGAAGAGCTGAGGGGAAAAAGTTCTTCTGCTTTTGCAAGGAGATGTGATAAGGCCAAATACAGAGACAGACATTACATTGTTTTACTTCTGTGAACACTTGTGTTTTTGATTCTGCTTGGGCAAAGACAGATGATGTAGAACCCATGAGAATGGATCATCCTAAAAAGACCCACTGCTTCCTTCCCGTCTGCTAAATAGGATTTAAATACAGTAAAAGTTCCATGTTTTTCGAAGATTTTTATTACCGCTTTCTTGGAAGCTTAAGATATAGACTTGCATTATATTATTGGGCAGGGAAAAAAAACAATTTAAGGGCTTTTCTTAACCTTGAATTCAGTCATCTGCTCTATGGTGTAATCCCACAAATGACTATTGAAAGGGGAAGAAAACCTTGTAGAAAGTATGTGAATTTCTTGTACTAGCTTTGCCATCAAAGGTAATGTTACCCTAAAATTAAGTTGTTAGACGGACTTACTTTTATAGGGGTGCCTACTCCCAATAATGCAATGCATTGGGTTTGTATCATTGTCTTGATGCAGGCAAGATTATACTGGGTATAATTTTAATACAGTGTTAGAAATGTACCCTCAGAAAGGCAATATTCTATAAGTTGTAGTGACCTCACAAATGCAATTATTTATTTGCATATATACACACACTCCCCAGTTAAGTTTTGGAGATCAGTGGTATAACAGTCCACCCTGGTCTGTGGTGACCTCCACCACCTGGTTTATGGAGGAGGTGTCATTGTATTCTAGTAACCAGTAGTTTTAACTGGCTTTGTGGTGGGTCAAAAACTAGTGTGTCAGCATGTTGGTGGAGAGGGTGCCACTTCAACAAATGAGGTGAGAATTCCTGCAGGAAGTTCAGTCAAGGTGAACAAGCAAACCTTTTTGTTGACTTTCTGCATCAGGTGAGGTGTTACCTATTTCACAGTTAATCACTGTCTGACAACATGGTTTTGAAAAATGATAATGTTCTGAGTGAAGAGAGGACCTTTGGAATAAAAGTACTGAGATTACAAAAGCTGCTTCTTAACTCTGCCAGAGTAGTTTTAAAACATCTTGAGAAATGTCTTGTGTATGTTGTAGATGCTGTCGTGCTCTGATTTTTGAGTATGACTCCATATTTCCATGTCATATTCAGCCCATGGAATTTGGTGTGAACTGTTTAAGTGTGTACGACTTAAACAATCTCACAAATCTGCCAGATAGAACAGTGTCACTTAGGTGTTTATGTATGAAGCTAGGAATGACTCATGAGAAAATAAATCATGGTTAATAAAAAGCAAGAAGATAGGGAGAAGTTACTCAATAAAGGGGGTTTTTAGGAGAGAGGAAAGACACTTTTCAAACAAGAAGTGGTAGAATTTTGTTGATGGTTTTGCATGTGATGCAACAGAGTTAAATGGCATTTGGAAGGAGGAAGCAGGGAAGTGGTCTGTATACTCTAGCCCCCAGCAGTAATGGACAGCAAATGCCTTGAAAAATTTAGAAACAGGGCAACTATAAAAGTACTTGCCCACATACACTCCCACTCTACCTGTTTGCAGCTTCCTGAGCCAGATAATTTTTTTTGGTAACCTATGTGGATTTTTCCAGTGTTTATCGAGTGTCTTGAACCCATATAAACATTTGGCATCTGCAGCATCCTGTAGCAGAGAGTCCAGTACTTAATTACGTGTTACTAAGAGAACCAGCTCCTCTCGTCATAACTGACTGCCTTTAGCTTTATCTGATGGCCCTTCTTGTAAAGGAGTAGAGAACTGAAGATGTGATATGCTTTGTTCTCAAAGTATGTGCTCACAGTCGTGCTGGGGCTTGATTTTTTTTTTTCTTTGTTTTCTTAAAGCATGGTTCCAGCCATGAAAGGAGGGAAAACTACAGTTCCCGACAAGGAAGTTTGTCTCCAGAGGACAGGTACAGTGAGTTTTATACCTTTCAGTTCTACATATATATATATATATATATATACACCTCAAATAGTGATTTAGAGAAGTTAAAAAAATCATCAGGTTGTGTTTCTTTTTTTGTATTACCGTAACTGAGCGGTGAAAAGTAAGTGTAGGTTTAATAAAATATTTACATGTCAATATAACAGTAATTAAATAGATTTGTTACTAGAACTAAATCTTTAAAAATCCTTAGCATTTAGTTAAATTGTCATGGGACTTGAAAATGGAAATTAGATGCTAGCTTTTTGCTTGAACTCACATGTTGCTGATACCACAATTGTCATTTTAGAGAAAGACTTTTGTGCTGCACAAGCAAAAGTGTGCATGGTGCTGAGTTTACCTTTGGTATTTAATGTTATTAATGTTTAATATTTAATTTTAAATTCTGGGAGGAGCTTCCTTTTACAGAGCTTTGATTTATGATAATTTTTTCCTGACAAGAAAGTATTGTAAAAGTGGACTGTTTTATTTGAATGGTGCGTATCTTGAAACTCAGGTTGCAGAATTGGAACAGTTGTGCATTGTAACATTGTATTGTAAGTAGATATTATATTGATACCATTGCTTTTCTCAGCCTTTTACTAAGAATTTTTGTGTCTTGGGTTGCGAGCAGGGATATGGAGCATGATGGGTCTCCGTCTCCCAGAAAGAGAAGACACTCTGATGACAGCAGATATGATCAGGAGTATTCAAGAAGGGAATACTATGATGACAGAAATTCAGATGGAAGGTATCAAACCCTTTCTTAATCGGTAATAAAATACTTATTTTAAAGAATAAAATGTGAAAACTTTTCACGAACCCTTGGGTGTTTGGTGGGTGTTTTTTTTTCTTTTTAGAAGAATGGAAAGGGGGAGAGATAGACACTATGACAGATGGGAGGAGAGAGAATATGATCGGAGGAAGCAGAGGAGATATTCATCACCCGATCGTAGGAGTCCAGAGAGGTCGACAGTTCAGAGCTCACTTGCTCATGATGAGGCCACTTCAAAGAAGAAAAAAGAAGAAGTGGATCCAATCCTTACTCGCACAGGTGGTGCATATATTCCACCTGCCAAGCTCAGGATGATGCAAGAGCAAATCACTGATAAAAATAGGTGAGTTGGAAGTGACATATTAGTTTTTTTGCTGAAAGCAAAACATTTAAGGGTTTTAGAGAATGCTGGGAAAATGGGATCCATTTAGAGGGCTGTGATTGTTGTTTTGAAGATATATTTTTGTCAGAAGAGAGATGAGAGAATCACATTAAAACTGTACTTGCTTCTGCTGCAAAATGTAAATGGGAAAGTGGGATACAGAATGTAGCTAGGGATTTTTTGGAACAGCATAGAAAGCAGAACATACTGAGTTGGTATTACATTTTGGTATATCAGTGATTTTTTAGTAGTTAAATGTATAGGTGTGAACTAATCTTCACATTTATGCAGTGACTATTTCTTACCTGTTTTACTGATTAAATGAAAATGTGAATGTAAGTTTTATATATGTATATGTATATAAAAATTTACTCAGTGCTACTTAAAATTTATGCTTTAATAATTTGTGATGCCTTTGTAATAGCTTGGCATATCAGAGGATGAGTTGGGAAGCCTTGAAGAAGTCAATCAATGGTCTTGTCAATAAAGTGAACGTTTCTAATATAGAAAACATCATTCATGAGCTGCTTCAGGAAAATATTGTTAGGGGAAGGTAAGTCTTTGTATTTTAAAATATTTCTTTTGCTTTTCTGGTACTATGTGTACTGTTCACGTGTACCTCACGGTGTGTGCTATGTGTAGTGTATGGGGTCTGGTCAGATTTTAAAATTACCCTTAGGCTATATTGTCCTATGCAGAATAGTCCCTTACTTGGGAAAGGGATTGAATGCTTGATGGAATAAAACAGTGCAACCTTTTCTTAAAGGTTTTCCCTGTGTATTTTACTTGGCTTGTAATTTACGGTTGTCACTGGCTGTTTATTTTTTTAGTGCTGGATTTTTTTTTTTTTTCTCTGGGACAAATAATATTTGTAGTCAGTATTTAGCAATACAGGTTTTACTACAGTTACCTGCCTATGTTGTTTATTGTTGTAATGTAGAGAAAAGATGATTATGCTACCTGAGCTTGGTACTAGGTAGTGGTGATCATGCAACTATTGTGTGATGACTTTCCTTGCATTAATTTTGATGTCATTGGGGGTTAAATCTGCAAGTCTAAAGGAGCATGGGTTTCTTAGGTTGGCTACCATTTAAACAAACAAAACCAAACTACCAACACGAGAATTAAGTAAAATTTAGAGAGTGAGCAAGTAGTTCCTGAATGTCATTCCTTTTAAAAATAATAATGCATCTCAGGGATTTGTAGGACTGCTTTTTACTTGCCCACATCTCATGTCCCCGAAACATAATTTTCATACAAGCAATAGTATTTTCATTTAGAAATAAACTTATTGAATGTTTGTAGAATATACTTATCTGTGGAAGTTTTTGTGTGTGGTTTATAAATGTCAAAGGAACGTAGATGGGAAACGGCACCACTTCCCTCCTTCTTACACTGAAGTCTGACTTCCAGATTTGCACAAAGGTGCATATAAAAGTAATGACATGAAGTTTTGCCTAGCTGTCAAGTAGTTTTCTGAGTTTTTAAGTTGAGGATAAATGAGAACTGAAACAGACCAGTTTCAGTTTGTAAGAAAGACGTAACTACTCGTTTCAAAGTGGAAGTATTCTGCTTCTGTGCACTAGTATGAGTCCTATTCCCTTTGTCAATTCCAAAGTAAGTAGGAATGAGGTCCCTAGGCTGTTTGTATTTAGTACCATGTAGGAGGTTTTTATGAGGATTTCAGTAGACCACAGAGAAGATAAGATAGCTGGATTCCAGTGTGTACTTTGAACATTCACATTTGGAGGGCTCTTTACCCCCCCCTCACCTATTTGTAATGGAGTAATACAGCAAAAGTCAAATTGTGTGTGCTCCTAAGCATTACAAAAAGCAAAATTGAGAGGGGGGGAAAAATAAGTCGCAGATTCTTTTTTGACTTCAGTCTTGATAATAAATGTAAGAGAGATCATTAGAATAATAAAAGAACTATTCTCATGAGCCCTGTGTTTACATTTATTTAGGCTCTAAATAGTAGTCTTTTATAATCAGCCTAAGTTGCAGGATACAAGATGGCTGTTTGCATGCTTAGCATTTTCAAAAGAATTTTTGAGTTCAAGCAGATTTGGATAATGTGTTTTGCCAAACTCCATTTATGGCATGATAAACAACATTTTGAAAATGACCATTTGGTATCTTCCAACTATTCCAACTGCACAATACTATTTTATGTGATAAGTACTTGTTATTCTTTACTTTGGCTGAACACCATTTGAATAAAAAAGCTACGTCTTATTACCACAAAAAACTTAAAACTTACCTATTTTTACAGGGGATTGCTGTCTAGATCCATTTTGCAAGCTCAGAGTGCCTCTCCGATATTTACTCATGTTTATGCAGCTCTTGTGGCAATTATCAATTCAAAGTTTCCAAATATTGGTGAATTGATTCTCAAGAGGTTGATACTAAATTTTCGCAAAGGATATCGCAGAAATGACAAGGTATGTAAAACGTGAAGAAGCAACATGCTGAATGTCCTTCTGCTGTGTTAACTGTCTGTCAAGTGTGGTCAAATTACGTACTTGAAAGGAACACAACTAAGACCAGTTGAGACCAGTCTTTAGTACATTTAGTAGTATTAGAGTATTTGAAACTTTGACAACCTATTCTGGGTTACTGTGATAGTTTTTTGGTTTTTTTTCTTTTTGAAAGTCTACACTCCTGATTGCAAACAACTCATGACTTAATTTTATTGTGAGATGCACAAATCTATAGTATGTCTGAGTTAAAAGTCTTTTTTTCTGTATGTTAAAATTTCCTGGTTTATTTCTTTTGCAGCAACTCTGTCTAACATCTTCAAAATTTGTCGCACATTTGATGAATCAGAATGTGGTATGTTACTTTATGTTTCTATTCAATCCATACCATATATGGCTAATTTTTAATTTTAAGGCAGCAATAGCCTAAGTGAAGATGCAATCCCTGCTCTAACGGTTCCTGAAAACCTGAGTGTGGTGCCTACCTTAAGTTGTTAGGACCTCTTTAGAAAACACATTGGTTATTGTTTGTGCAGTTATCATCACTTATCATTACACTTATGCTCCACAGCTTCCCTAGATTTCATATATATGTTTGGGCTACTATTCAGACAAGTCTTGATGCAAAGTAAGGATCGTCTGAGGCTCTGTCCCACAGATCTCAAACAGAATTTTCTTGCAACAATTTGTGTAAGCAGAACTGGACTTGGTTACATCTAAACCAAATTTATGTCCAGCTCTATGCAATCTTGTTTATGTGTGATAAATCAGGATACTCCATTTTAAATAATGGCAAGAAGCAGTGTTTCAGGAATGCTTTGGGGGAATGTACAGCATTTTGGTAAAGAGGAAACTAATCCAAGATGTGCCGTTTGCTTATATACCTAATCCTGGAAGAACCAATTTATTTATAGACAAAATGCACTTGGAACTAGTTTCCGTAATGCAAGTACTGGTTTATTTGCTTCTTGGAAATGCATTCTATTATTTTCTTAATGGCAAAATGTTTTTCATTGCTTGCTTTTTCAAAAGCAGAGTCACATTTACTATGAAGTTGGTGTAAATAGAGGTGGTAAAACTATTTGAAATTTGGACTTCCTCTTAAGCAGCTTTGTCCCGCTGCTGTTGCCTTGTGTGTGTGATTAGTGTGTTGTGACATCCTCAAAGGCTGTACAGATCTGTCAAGTAAATCACTGTGATGATAGTGTAACTTTGTGTATTCTAATTGTTTGCTGATATTCCTTTCGTAGGCTCATGAGGTTTTATGTTTGGAAATGCTCACCCTGCTTCTTGAAAGGCCTACTGATGACAGTATTGAAGTAGCAATTGGATTTATTAAAGAGAGTGGGCTCAAATTAACAGAAGTTTCTCCTAGAGGTATCAATGGTAAGTATAGTTAGCCAACACATGTCTTTTTGTCATTTCTATTTAGTAAATCCTTTTCATATTTACATTCCTTTCTTTTCCAAAGCAATCTTTGACCGTCTTCGACACATTCTGCATGAATCTAAAATTGATATGCGTGTTCAGTATATGATAGAAGTCATGTTTGCTGTACGGAAGGATGGCTTCAAGGATCATCCAATTATTCCAGAGGGATTAGATCTAGTCGAAGAGGAGGATCAGTTTACTCATATGTTGCCATTAGAAGATGACTACAACCCAGAGGATGTTCTTAGTAAGTTAGAAATGGAAGATAATTCTGTGACTGCATTCCCTGAGAAAACAAAATCAAGATTAGATGTTCATTGCTTTCTTCAATTTGTATTTTAAATAAAGATTCTCTTTTGTTCTAAAGATGTTTTCAAGATGGATCCAAACTTTATGGAAAATGAGGAGAAATACAAAACACTGAAGAAAGGTAGGGATATTCGTGTGTATATTTCACATTTTATATGTGATATTTATGTACTTACTTATCTGTGGCATTTACTTATCCCACTGTTGTTGCCAGCCTTATTATTTAACAGTGGGGGATATTTCTGTCCTAGACAACTGTCATTCAGTTCATCATTGTGTTCCTGCTATTCAATATTGTTTCTCCAGCGGTGTTTTCCTTTAATTATGACATAGCTATTTTTTTTTTGCTTGTGCCACGTTCTCCACCTGAGAGATCCTTTCCCTCTTTAGGTGTTGGATCGGGGATTTTTTTGTAATGAAAATATAATGGTCGATATTCCTTAATAATATGGGATACTCTTCTTTCAGAAATTCTTGATGAAGGTGACAGTGAATCTGAAGGAGATCAAGAAGCTGGAAGTAGTGAGGAAGATGAAGAAGAAGATGAAGAGGAGGGTGAAGATGGTAAGTGTATAACTGGCACCTTACTAGTGATTTATTGTAGATGAAATGGGAAAGCTTACCTTCTTAGCTGTTTTGCAAAACTAAGATGTTCAAATGTTAAGGGATGTTTTCATCTTATTCTCAGATCTAAGTGTTTACGAGCAAACAGTATAAAAGTAATTGTCTTAAAACATTCAACACGGGCAGAAACAGAAAAGCAACTTTGTCCTGTTATTCTTGACAGTATCAGTTTTCTGTGAGAAAAGCCTTGCAAACAATGTTTGTGCAGACTGCATGAGTAATTGAAAAGCCAGTCAAGTATTGTTCTTGTGGAATAACAGTAATGGATTTCCTTACTAGTTTGCCGGGGTATTTCACAGAAGAGCAGAGCTTCCAGGCTGATGAAAAGTATGATCATTCACATAACTTTTCATCATTTATGCTTCAAACTTCAAAAGACTGAAGGAATAGTGAATACCTTACAAATGAGTGTTCACAGAATGGTTTGGTTCAGAGCGGATTTTTCTACACTTACTGCAGGACAAAACAGAACTTTGCAAAATGATGTAACATAGATCCTACACATAATAGAAACTAAGAATTACCTGTTAAAATCAGGGGTGCAACATAAAGCATTGTATAGCTAAATTGTGCAGAAAACAGGTTGCTAGTAATGTAGACAAGAAATATTAAATCCAGAGGTTGGAGTGACTAAGTCACTGAAAAGTTTTTAAAAGAAGAATTTAAAAGTAGAATTATCCTGTTAAAACAATATTTAAATATTCCTGTTAGTTACAGATGAAGCAAATAACGATTTTTTTCCTTATCTGTAAAAATAAAGATTAAAAAAATACATAAACATGATAAGCAGTCCTAAATATTTCTAGAAAAATACCGCACTACAGATGTAGTAAACGATAAATAGAGCTCTGCTAAGAGATTGCTACATGTATCTTTACATGTATCTTTTGTTCTTTACAAAGCCATGTTTTTCTTTTCCAGGCCAGAAAGTTACTGTTCACGACAAAACAGAAATTAACCTGGTCTCGTTCCGTCGTACAATTTATCTTGCTATTCAGTCAAGGTAAATAGAATATGATTTGTACACCTATAACTGTAGTTCTTTTGAAATGGGTGAACTCTGATTTTCTTTTTTTTTAAATTCTTTCTTAATATGAAATTTAAAAAAACCCTAACAAAGTAGGGAAGTGTTCATTATGGAGCCTGACCTGACTGTGTAAAGCAGACTGTTTTGACAAATGGATACCCAAATTCTCTTTCTAAGATAAAGCTTGTTTGTTTCAAAATGTTTTGAGTAGTGAACTGGGACTTTTCTGTGACTATTGCTGTAATCAGAATTTTCTCAGTGAATGAAAATCAGTGATCATACAGCATTTTAAGAATTTATGAAAAAAATTACACGGACACACTTAGAAATACTGTACATTTTCTCAAGTTCTGAGAGGAGTTATGCAGTGTGGTTCTCTTAGGCCCATTAACATCTCCATTGCTTGGAAAATAAGTATACAGATACCAACCCTGAAGTGTACTGTTTGAAGTTGTCTTAAGAATGAAATCCCCTTGCAGTATGTGGCACAAATGATCAGAACATGGTGGTATAGCTCCTGTCTCATCGGGATGAGAGGGGACATTGACCTGATGCATGCCACTGAATTCTGTCATTAAAAGTAGGCATGGCTCGTAATACTCTGCAGGTTCTGAACTTGCATGAGGAGTGTGATAATGTAGTTGTGGTGTTGATCATTAGACATGTGAATTAATACCATACTGAGAGGTATGAAAGGCTCTTATGTTTCTCAAAGTGACTGTTAAATAGTTTCTTGCCATACTGAAGTTTGTTCATCTTTTACTTGGGTGGGAGGAGGTATTGGTGGTAGCTAAAGGCTTTCAGAACAGGAGTGTAAAGAGGAGAGTGTGGTATATACTGCTTTTGGATCTTATGTGCAGTGCTTGCATTTCAGAGTGTTTCCGGACGTGCAAAATGAGCTCCTGCTTTTTTATGTTTTATGTAGTTCTGTAAGATGATGTAATAATAATGACTTGAGTCATCTTGTTCTCAAATGGTTTGCAAATTTAATCAATTTCGATTAATTTTCAGATACAAACTCAGAAAATAGAAATGTTTATTAAAACCCCCCACAACAACAATAAAAATCCAGCAAGTTAAACAGCTGAGATACTTCATTTCCAAGTAGTTGAAGTTTCAGCACCAACAATCAATCTTAATATAATTCTGAAATGTTTTTAGCATGGCATATATTGCACAGATAATGAGAAGTATTTTTTCTATTCAGCTTAGACTTTGAAGAATGTGCTCACAAACTGCTGAAGATGGACTTCCCTGAAAGTCAGACTGTAAGCCTTGCTTCTTAATCTTTTTTGTTATTAACATTATTAAGAAACAGTACTATGGTAATGTCTGAAATCCTTGCTCATGTTCTGGGACCTAGTCTGTATAGCAGCCAGAGGAGTGAGAGTGATTCCTTACAACTGTTCCTCAAAATGAATTTCACAACCTTTAGAGCAAACAGACTGACACATATTTCATAAGCAATTTGTCTTATGCATTTGCTCTTTTCTGTCAAGCAACTCAAATGTTTGCTTGTAGCCTGTTTGAAAAGGTCTGTTGTTTGGACTGTTGAAACTTTTATCCTACGACAAGAGTACTGCATCATGGCAGTCACTCTGAGAGTTCTGTCTCTGAAAGAAGATGGGGGTGAAGATACTTGCAGACAACTGTAGACTTTATCAGTGGGGTTTGAAATTTAGCATAGTGCTAAAAGAGTGTGTTGTTTTGTTGCTTTCACGGTCTTCTTTGAATAAACAGTGTACTGAATTAAAGCAGTTTTGAGTATGATTGCTTTGCTGTAATCTTGTAGAGTATCAGATATAAGCTGTTTTGTTTTCAGACTCTGTAAGATCAATACAATTGGTATGTTTTCAAGTAAAGGAAATTGTTCTTCATCTGGTACTTATATTTGATATTGGTAGAATGTAAATACCCATCTAATTTTATAAACAGCTTTTCAGTCAGCTGTAAGCTATCATCATGGGAGTTGCACTGGAGAGAGCTGGTAATTTCCTTGTGGCTGTAATTACTGTTCTGTTTTATTTGAAACAATGTATGTAGTAACGAACCTTATTAGTATAACACTAGTGAGGGGAGATCTGGCCTATGGTTAGGTGTTCTTTGAGAACTGGTTTGCCTATGAGTTTTTCAGTTCTTGTTCTATTTTGTTATTAAGCAATTTACATTGAAGTAAGCTAAGAACTGAGATGGTGGGGTTTTTTTAACTAGTTCTCTAATTCTGTGCATGAAATGCAATACTAAGCATGCACAAGGTTATAATTCTCAGTGAAGCATAACCTGAAGAATTCTAAAGAGAAAAAAAATTTCTAGCAAATCGGTTCAGCTCTGAAGAACAATCTAGAATATAGGTACTACATCATATAAGAGTCAGAATGCATAACACTGCTTGCTTGTTAGATAACTGCTTAGAGAACTGGTATTTAATTTCCTGGCAGTCTCTGTCAACTCTGAACTTCTGTGGGCAAAATCTGCTCAGAAAAAATAAATTTCATAGGGGAAGGAAGAAAACCCCAACAATTAGTATCAACCTACTATTCAGTACTAGCTTTAGGAATTACTGCAATTCAAGGTCCAAAACTGTTGGAAAACTGCATCTTCTTATCATGTGAGGCCTCTTCTTTGTGCTGATTTCTTTTTTTCTCTAATAATCGTAATTACTCTCCATCTCGTTTGATCAAAGATGAGAGAGCTTTGACTTGCTCATTGTATAGAACTAAACTCCTTTTTGGGGGCAAAAAGAAACAAAGAAGATGCTTCCTGATCATTGTGAGAACAGAATGAACAAGCAGTTATAGGCAATAAAATTATTCAAGGATTTATGAGGCTCAAGTCTGTCCATGTGGATAAAAAAACCTGAATGCACTCAGGAGGAAGTTTGTTTGGATTAACTGCCAGTTTTTAAGCTAGAAAAATCATTTTTTATTCTTTCGAGCTAGTATCTTCAGATTGAAGCCTTTGTTGAATCGATTCCCACTGTCTTCATTATCAAAATAAACCATTACTAAGTTTGCAGATGACACCAAGTTGGGCGGGAGTGTTGATCTGGAGGCAGGAGGGCAGGAAGGCAGAGGGATCTGGACACGCTGGATGGATGGGCCGAGGTCAACAGTGCGAGGTTCAATAAGTCAAAGTGACAAGTCCTGTACTTGGCACAACAACCCCAGGCAGCATGACAGGCTGGGGGAAGAGTGGCTGGAGAGCTGCCCAGGAAAAAAGGACCTGGGGGTGCTGGTCAACAGCTGGCTGGATGTGAGCCAGCATGTGCCCAGGTGGCCAAGGCCAATGGTGTCTTGGCCTGTATCAGCAATAGAGTGGCCAGCAGAACCAGGGAAGTGATTGTCCCCCTGTACTCAGCACTGATGAGGCCACACCTTGAGTGCTGGAGTTGTTTAGTCTGGAGAAGAGGAGGTCAAAGAGGACCTTACCACTTTCTACAAGTACCCAAAAGGAGGTTGCAGCGAGGTGGGACAGGACCAGAAGAAATGGCCTCAAGTTCCACCAGGGGAGGTTTAAATTAGGTGTTAGGAACAATTTCTTCAGTAAAGAAGAAAGGTTGGTCAGTTATTGAAACAGACTGCCCAGGGAAGTGGTAGAATCACCATCCCTGGAAGTGTTCAAAAGATGGGTTTATGTGGCACTTGAGGATATGATCTAGTGGAGAACATGATGGTGCTGGGTTAATGGTTGGACTTGATGATCTTAGAGGTATTTTCCAACCTTAATGATTCTATGATTCTTTACTATTACTTTTTTAGCCATAAAGCACCTTTTTCTTTTTTGGTCTGTTTTACTGAAAGCTTCATTAACTGCTGTGCGACGCAAGCATTTGTATGCTTAATACCAGTAATGGATCTGTCTCACAGTTCTGACTCGCAGAAAGAGGATTAAGGTTCAAATGGATAATCTGCAGACTAGAACAACATAATACTGCTTTTTGGCATTGCAGTTTAGTACCAGCTGCTGAGGGGGATGTCAACAGTCCTCTGATTATTTTTTTAAGGAGGAAAGACATTCAAAGAGTTGAAATTCTTTCTTTTCTAAGTAAATTTTCTAGGAATAGGTTTGCTTTTATTCATGTTACTTAGACCCAACTGAAACCTGCAGATCGAAAGTTGAAAAGCTTTGTTGTAATTTGTACTACAGCCTATGAGAAGCTGTTCTAAACAAGCCTTGCAGTTGCTTTTTTTGGACATATGCTCAGGCTTGGCAGAGCACACTATTTCTCTTTTTTTAAAAGGTACTGTTATTATCTGTGTTAAAGCTACATTAATCCCATGCATTACTAAAGAAGAAAATTTAAATAAATTAAAACTGTGGTTGGAGTATGGTATTATCAGTTGTTCTGGCTTCTGAACTATGAGGAAAGCAAACAAACAAGCCCTACTGAAATGTCAGAAATAGGCTTTTAACATTATGCTTACCCTAAACAGATTTTTGTTGCCTCTGGTCTTGGAGGGACTACATTTCAGTTTCTGGCATTTTTAGTTAAAAAAAACCCCAAAGAGTTGAGTTTCCTCACAGTAATAAAAGAGTATGCCAGAGTGACAACTGCTTAGATGTAGAATTGATCCTTCTTTAAGAAAACATACCTTAGGAATATAGGGGTTTTTTTTTCCTTTTTTCTTTCTTTTTTTTGAAGATGGAAATGTCATGACTTGTTGCCCAGTCTCCCTCAAGGGTGGTGGGGACAACCAAAAAATTAAACCAACCATACATTGTTCTTGCTCTTTGAAAGCATGTCTAAAAGGGTTTGGCTTTTAGGCTTTTCTTCATTTTTTTACTTGTGATAAGAACTAAATTCGTATACAGCAGTGCTTGAAACTTCACTCAAGTTAGAGCCTCTTCTGTATCTGCCCCTCAATCTGGTATCCCAGACAAAAGTAATGGGGACATGGGATTTTATTTTTTTTTTTACTTGAAATGAGAAAAATTATTGTAGGCACGGCCTTCTTGAAAGAATTATGTGTGCATCTTCATTTTTACAGGATGGTGTCACTTGCTCAAAGCAACCCTAGTTGGAGGGGTGGGAGTGTCAGTGTCTCTTGTGTTATTTATGCTTTGAGTCTTGAAGATAACAGAAGTGCTCTACCTTGACATTCAGTGAAAATGTTGTTCAGGAAACTGGTGTAGACTGGGATGGTCTAAAGTTGATAATTCTGTTCAGGTCAAATTAATGATTTCTTAGATTCATTGCTTTCCTTTCTAATTTGGAGGGTATTGCAACTGGTAGGTTTGGCATCTGCACCATGATTAGTTCACAGAGTTGCTACTGCCTGTAAAAGGTGCTCATCCTCAGGTAGATTTCCTGTCTTCTGAAGCAGGACTTTTCATGGACCTGAGATGTAGAATCAATCTGAATTTTCATAATTTATCAATTAAGAAAAAAGCATGTACAAGCCATATTGTGGTATATGTTGATGTTAGAGAAAATCAAGATATAGAATCCATACAGAATAAGCTTGTATTTGTGTGTTACTGTTAGCAGGCATTAGCTAGAATTCTGACTAGACTTTGATCTTCTAAGCATGTATGTATGCATGTATTTAACCTAAGGGGATGAAATTGCTCAGATTACCTTAGTGAAATCACTTAAAATGAAGTTTTGCATGTGTAGCCTTCCGGTGGAAAGAAAGAAATACTGTGGGGCTTTTATGTATTATTTCACCAGAACTCTTGTGTGTGTTTGTGTGTTGCAGACTTGTAGCAGCATGAATGAAAAGTATATATCTATGCTTATATCCAGTTAGTGATTCCTGTGTAAAATGTTAAGTCTGATTTATGCAAGATTTTTGATTACTATATTCAGCTTTAAGCATATGTTGCTCTAAACATAGAACAAGTTGGGGTAAAAAATGGTAAATAAACGGACAAAAGTTGAGGAAGACTGTTAGCTGACCATGGGACAGACCTGGAGACAGTGTAGTAGCTGCCAAAAGCACTGCATGTAGTATGTGGAGAGGCCACCTGCTACTGGAACACCTTCCATAGCTTTGCCAGCCTTGGCTCCCTGTGGTAATTTGACAAATAAGCAAGAAAAAGAGCAGAGATGCTGGAAAAAATAGGCCTGTGTGGTTGTTACACATATTAAAATATGCAGCAGTAAGCAAAGCTTTAGGGTAGCCAGAGGAAGTTAACTACACTTCAGTGAAATGAAAGAGAAAAAAGGAAAAATTTAGAGTCTGTAAAAGCAGTGCACATATATAAAATGCAAGGCACTCATTTCACATAATTCCAGTTTCACGTTGATTTAAATGAACCTATGTCCTTCACTAGGTTTGCTCCCAGCAAATTAATTCCTTTAGTTTTATGAAGAAACTCCTAGAAACCAAGGGTTGGCATTGATAGTTTTCTATTTTAAGAAGCTGTGTTAGCTTACTGGGTGGGGATGTCTCGTGGTGGTTTCAGTTTGTGTATGCAATGGATGGAACAGAGCCGTGGGGCTGGCAAGGGAGGGGAGCTGCAGATGGCATCCCTGCCGGCTAGGGGGGGAGTAGAGACTCCTCATGAAGGAGGTCTCCTCAGCCTGTGGGGCAGCTCCAAAATTCCAATCTTAGCTGAATGCAAATCTTAAAGAAATTGTAAAAAATGAGGGGAGAAAGATGGGGAGGAGATGACGGGGGGAAGTACTAGCTGTAAAAAGGAACCCATGATCAGAAGGGAGTGAGAAAGCTGAGTTACTTTGGCTCTCTGTCTGCAGTGAACATAGCCTTTGGGTGAAGCTGAGAGCAGATAGACTGGGCAGGGTGTGCTTGTTTTTAAAATGGTAAAACTGGGAAAAAAAACAAGTCCAGTGTTTTTGTCTTTTCCTGGTTTACCCTTTAGCATCTTCAAATGTATGATGATAGTTGCCATGTTAGGTGGAACCACGGTTCATCTAAACCATTGCTCTGTTTGGGTGAGAGCTAGTTGGAAATGTTTAGGGAGAAGTGTGAGAAGTGCAGTGCATTTAGAGGGAGCTTTTCTCTTTATCTTCTCTCTTAGCAGTTTTGGGAAGTGTTGTTGTTATTCATGACGCAATGATAAATTCAAGATCTTCACAAAAGATCATTCACCATCTGTATGAGATGACAGGTATTTTTGAAGTGGTTTATTTCATGACTGGATAGCAGTACATACTTTCTTAACTAAGCTGAGGAATCACTTGCTGAGCATTGAATGAAATTCATTGAACAACACAATATATGAATTGCCTGTAAAATTGGGGAACAAATTCACTCCATTCTTCAAAACAAGTGATGGGCTAAATAACACAGGCTCTTCCTGCCATAAACATCATTGGGAGTACAGAAATGTGTTAACTAACCTTTGAAGCTGGAAATTAAGCTGGAATTACTATCTGAACTTGTTACATCTCTCAAAAAAAATAATTAAATAATTGTAAAGTTTGTTAATTTTAAATCTGGAAGACAGTTACCCTAAACTTAGCCTTGAGTTGTTTAGATAACACTAGCAAGAATGTCTTTATGGGCAAATCTATTTTCATGCATGTGGTTATTCAAGATACCCTCCTAGAAATCTTTGTAATATTTAATTAAAATGTTAAAATATTTAATTACTGTAAACCACAGGGGATACCAATGTTATAATTGCATTTAAGATGAGGAAGAAAAGTAATTTGTTTTTCAAGTCTTCCTGATGTTATTAACAGTGACATCAGCACTTTACCCTTTTTATTGTTAAAAAACTGATTAACTGCAGCAATCCTATAAAATGGGATAATATAAAAAATTGATATGCATTTTAATACATCACACTAACAGAGTGTGACAGTGTTAAAAGGAATGCCTTCAAACACATCTGTAAGTTTATTTGGTACATTACTGCCTTTTTATTTGGGGGAGTATTTTTTTTTCTTGTTCAGCATGGTTGGCCTTTTATTTGTTTTGAGTTTTTATGATGGGCAAAAATGTTTCTTCTGAATTTATGCTTGGAAGAGTGGCACAAGTGGGAGAATATGAAATCTAGTATATGCTATAGTAAATTGGTGTGAGAACAAAACACTTGAAATCATCCTTTTCTGTGGGAACATTAATATTAGTTTAAAGAGAAATTAAATTAATAATGAAAGATACGTGACTGACAGCCAGAAACATATTTGGAAGTGTCATAAATTGGATTATGCTATGGAATAGGTCTTAATGAGAAAACAGTAATAGAAAAAAAAAGGGAATGGGGAAAAACTGCAATGCAGTTCAAGCATTGTGTATTTCATGGCTGTTAATTTATATAAAAATGCTTTTTTCACTTTTCTTAATTAATGTTTCCAAATGTGCCCTAAACCAATTCCTAGCTGTATTACAATCTGTAACTTACTTAGTGGGGGAATAAGTTTGGTTTTAAACTCACGTAGGCTTACTTGCCTGGCTCACTGCTCTCAGCCAGGGCACTGGTCCTAGAGGGGAGGGTACAGAGCAGAATCCATCCGTGTGTTTCCCTCTGGTTCTTGGGTTGGGGCATGTGAAAGAAGAGGAGGAGGAAGCTGCCAGAGGTTGATCCGATAATGATCTTGGGGTGATAGTATTGGGAGACAAGGAGAAAGGGAGGCAGTCAGTCTGTATTCCAGAAAGACTGGACTAACTGTTCCAGGTAGCTGGTGTAAGGGAAGGAGAGCATCTTCTGTTGTTTACATCTGTGTTCACCATGGAGACGGGAAAATGAAAGGCAGGCTGTTGATAATGGGGGATGCACAAAAGTTTTGGGAGATTAATCTAGCTAGGCTTCCTCTGCTTCTTCCTAGGCAAGGAGAGATGCTTTTCTAAAGGGTGATTCTGAATATGAGCCTAAAACAGCTGCTTTAGAAAAGTTCCTCTTGTTCTCTTTGTTATAGAGTAAGTCTAGGCATGTTCACCTCCCGGGGTTGAGTTTAGTCTTTCTGAACATCACCCTCAGGACTGAAGCAATTGCACTGTAATGCAGCCTTTTGCTTGCAGAAGCTTGTCAGGAAAACGATGGTTGAGTAGTTAAAGGTATTAGTATATACCAAAAACTACAGATACTTCTGATTTTGGAAATAACACTGCTAACCATGCACATGGCGTTTTCAAATGGCTTGTCTGTAAGCCATTTTGACATTTGAAAGTTGCGAAGAGTTTTCATTTCCATAAATGCAGGAATCGGTGCTATTTAAAACGAACCAAAAACCCCAAAAACAAACCCAAAAAAGCCAAGCAACACACAAACAAAACCAAAACCACCAAAAAAGCCCTCAAAACCTTACCTTTTATCTTATATCTCCTTTTTTCACTGTGGTAAAGTCAGTTTGTAAATGAGTTCTGACTTTTTTTTTATTAGATACACAGTGTGTTAGAGGAAATTTGGAGGGCAAAAGTTCATATTCACATCCCAGAGGAATTCACAAAACTACTGGTGTCACCAATGAAGTTTTATGTAGATGCTTGTTTCAAAGCTCGTACTTGTGTAAGGCTTTCTTCAATTATTTGATACTTAGTGATGGGTTTTTTGCTGCTACAGTGAATTTACCTAAAGAAATATTTTTTTTTTTCCATAACCCAGAAAGAACTCTGCAATATGATACTTGACTGCTGTGCTCAGCAAAGAACATATGAGAAATTCTTTGGGTTACTGGCTGGGGTGAGTTCTGTTTTAAAATTTTACACCTTATGATAGAAAATTTCATTGGTTTACTCTATTTTTTGTGTGTCAAACTTAAGTTTTAATGGATAAATAAAACTAATAGCCTTTTTATCATTCTGAAAATGCTTACGTTAGTTAATTGTGTTAGTGGATTCAATTAACGTTTTGATTTTAATAAGCATAGTGAATGCAGAATGAGAGAACTCATTTTCCCTTTATAATGTTGCTTATTTTGCCTTCCTTTTTTTTCTCATTATGGTAAAACAATAAATCAGTGGCAAAGAAATGGTACTAAAAAGACAAAAGTATTATGAGTTACCAGAAAATAGCCTTTTTACAGTGCCGAATATTAATTTTGGAGACTTGTCACTTACCACTTCTTTCAGAACTGCTTAGTAGGACTAATTTAGAGTGCAAGATTGAATACTTACTGTCCCGGGCCTGTGAGTGTTTTGTTTGCTTTTCAATTAACAGCTAACTCTCTGTTTTTGTGTAACTAACTGCTGATTTAGTTGCAGTGATTTCTTACTTAGGTTTTTCTTATCAATAATATTGACAGATCTGAAGAGTTAAGATTAAATACTTGTATTCTAAAGGGGGCAAGTTATGCTGAAAGAGAGTGTTTTTTCTCATCTCTATTTGTGATCCAGTACTTGAGGAAATCCATCTGCTGACAGTCAGTTACAAAGCACTAACCATACAAATCTGCATGTTCAGATGAAAATAAAATTTTATTTCCATATTCTTTGGAATGTATAGATCCAAAATGTCTTAACCTCTGTGTTTCCTGCTGCTTCTCTAAATTGAAATAGTCATTCAGTAATGTCATGAAAAAAGTGGGGTTATATCTGTTGAAAATACTGGATGTATAGAAGTAAAACAAATTGCTGGATAATTTGCTGTAGTTCAAAATTTATAATTACTACTTTGCAATTCAGATGAGTTTCTTGTTCTGACAACTGCTCAAAGCAATAAAATATATCCATTTGAATGTGTTTTCTCTTCCTCCAAGGGTTATTTAAAAAGGAAATTTTGCAGTAAATATTCACACCATTAGGTCACTTACATGTAGATTATTTGCATATTTAGTATTTTGTTTAATCTGGTTGTTTAAATTGTACAATTTTGTCTCAGCGTTTCTGCATGTTAAAAAAAGAATACATGGAATCCTTTGAAGCTATTTTCAAAGAACAATATGATACCATTCATCGTTTGGAAACGAACAAACTGAGAAATGTTGCCAAGATGTTTGCTCATCTACTATACACTGATTCAATTCCCTGGAGTGTAAGTTAAAAACAAAGAGCTATTGTCATAGATTTCTTTTTCAAGAGTTAATCTCCAGTACTCCACAATAATATATAATGTATTAGTTCTAGTATTTGTTCTGCAATTTGGAACTACTTGTCCCTGTAGCAAACTGGATTATGTTAAGTATCTTCTCAGACACTGTTGAACAATTCTGGTTGGTTCCATCTCCTCTTTTTGCCTCTTCTGCATCATAATTCTTCCTCCCCATTTTTCAGTAGTTGATTTAAGCTGTTGCCTTATGGAACTCAGCTGGAATTGGTTGATTAAAATGTACATCTTTTAGAAAAGAATTTTGAACTTTTAATATATTAAATTAAAAGTTGTGTAGAATTATAAGACTTTTCAAAATATTGCCATATTATGATTTAAGTACCATATAAATAAAAGCAATCTTGCATTTTGAGATATGATAACATTAAAATAATAACATCTGAGATATAATAACATATTATATCTGAGATATAATAACATTAAAAAATGAAGAAATAAATATAGGATAACTTCTCTTTTCAAATAATTTTATTCTTGTTTCATAGCCTAGTCTAACTGTCATTCTTCAGGCACACATAAGTCAGTCCAAATATTTTACCTCTTTAGTGTTTAAGTCCCAAATCTCTAACTTCCCAGAAGTTCACACACCTGATTTTCTCTTATGGAGCTTTTGTAGATGAAAGAAATCCTTAAAGAATTACTGGCATAAATATAATCAGAAGCCACTCCCAGGTGGTAGAAAAGAATTTTTGAGAAAGACAGTCTTGACTAGGAATCATAGAATTCATGGTCTTTTGAAAAAAAAAAAAGAAATAAAAATCAGTCTTTATTTGTTATTTCTAACAAAATTTTCAAGATAAATAAAAGAATGTATGTTTAAACTTAAGGGTTTATATTTTTCTGAATGTTTTCAGGTCCTTGAATGTATAATACTGAGTGAAGAAACTACCACATCCTCCAGTAGAATTTTTGTCAAAATATTCTTTCAGGAACTCAGTGAATATATGGGACTTCCTAATTTAAATGCAAGATTAAAAGATGAGTAAGTAGAAATTTTATTTTCAAAACTGTAAATTTAATGAGCTCCTTTATCTGAAAAAGTACAGATAAAAACTCTGTAGCTGCAGTACTTCAAAAATAAGTTCATGTATAGATTTAGTCATTGCAAAGAGTCATATTAAGCTGAGTGTATTACCATCATTTTGGGTTCAAGTATGTGCATGACTGTTTGCAAGATATCTCTTCCCCCTCTCACCCCCCATAATGATATTCATCTTTGTGTAAGAATTTTCCATTTGTGAATTTATTTGTATATACTGTCAGCTATATAGCTGCATATTAAATGGCACTATGGCTTCTCTTTCTGACAAAAATTAGGAAAAAAGCACACAATTCTTAGTAACAGGTTTTCTAGGATCAGTTGCTTAAGTGTAGTGTAAATAACACGTTCTTTTAACTCTGTATGAGATTTAATGCATTGCATTCTGGCAATGTTACTTTCAATTGCTTGAGCTGTTTCTTCTAAGTTGGCATTTCTTCTATGTATGATGAAGAATTTGGTAGATGATTTAGCTCTTGTAAACTTAAATTTGAAACTATACTTAAGGCCCTGTATAATGGGGTTTCAACATAGGTACATACATCTTTGACCTTCTCGGTCAGTGCACATTATCCTTTGCTGTCACAGGCTACTGCAATTTCACAGGTCACTTAAGGGCTTCACATGATCTGTCAGTATGTAGCAATTCTGTGTGTGAAGAAGTTTTCTTTTCATAAAAGAGCAAATTTTTAAATAGCGTTTGATTAAATCCATCATAGTTGCAAACAATAAAAGTGTTGAAAAATACATGAAGAGAAACCTTGCTCTCCTGTGGAGATCCATATAGTTTCTTTTTTCAGTTTCTTGATGTCAGTGAGAGTGCTGAGCTGGCATGGTGTTTAATTTAGATGTTTGTTTCCATCAGGACACTGCAGCCGTTCTTTGAGGGATTATTGCCTCGGGATAACCCAAGAAACACTCGCTTTGCCATCAATTTCTTCACTTCTATTGGCCTTGGAGGACTAACGTGAGGAACACTTCTGATTTAATATTCACTTTCTTCATCTTCCCTCCCCCTACAAACAAAAAAATAAAATTGAAAAACAATTTTTTTTTTTTGCTAATTAGGGATGAATTACGGGAGCATCTTAAAAATGCACCGAAGTTAATTATGACACAAAAGCAAAATGTTGAGTCATCGGATTCCTCTTCATCTTCAGAGACAGACTCTTCCTCAGATTCTGATTCTGACAGCAGCAGTACTAGCTCAGAGTCATCCAGCAGCAGTGACTCTTCATCTAGCAGTGACAGCAGCAGTGACTCAGGTACTTAAACACTAACTGTCTAACTATTTACTTCTCTTTCACTTCTGTTTATTTACATCTGTTTATTTCTGTTTCTATATATGCTTGTTTTGAGGAAAATCTGGCTATAAACAGTGTTAATTTCTCTGCTTTAAAATCTAATCAATTCATTTTTAACTTAGTTTTAAAATACTAAATATTGCTCATGGAAATTTATTTTGGAATTTAGAAAAATTGAGAGTTCTATTTTTAGAGACTTAAATGTCTGAGAAACATTGTTTTGTAGATTACTTTTTTTACACAGTTGATACCTGTTGCATACTACTATGATCTCAGTTTATTGGAGAATGGAGGAATTAGAGTCATTCCCTATTAATATCTCTGTGGGATGTTTACTGGTGAACTGTAGAGACTCATGTCCACAATTCTGTTTTGCTTGGCTTGACTGAGTGAGCTTGATACTACTCGTGTCCTTCCCAGTAAATATGTACTTCTTCGTGAGTCAAAAATTACTTTCTTCAGTTCTAGCAGTGTATTTAAATATTATTCTTCATCTGAGGCTCCATTTCTAATTCCTCCTCTTCAGGAAGAGTTTGTGTGGTGATACTGTGAAGGTTTTTGTCTGTAAAGAAATCTCCAAGGAAGAATTAGCTTTTGCCAACAACTTAGTATTTTTATGCATTATAATTAGCGTTTAGCATCTTACACCATCCTGGTGATGTAGAACCTTTATCTGACACGAATTGTCATAAACACTGCTTAGTCTTTAAAGTACATGCTAGTATGATTTAGTGTGTGCAGTCTCCCCCAGTATATACACATGAGCAGATGATAGCACAGCATGACTTCCTGCAGTACAGAGGTTTGCTGATTCAAAGTTAATTTGATTTATTATGTGCCTTTGAAGTGAAAGTGTTGATTTATAAAATAAAAACGGTATGAACTGCTCATGCTTTGGAAATGCACTTTAGTTCTCCATCACAGTCTTAGTGCACAGGAGTCTGGGTTGTGTGTCATCACACTAATCTCATTAATGACGACAGCACTAGAGGAGGGCACAGTCAAACAGGGTCAGAGGAGGCACTGGTTCAGCACAGAGCCAGATGGCTCTGCTGAGCTGCTTGATAGGAACCAGAGGGGGAAGTCCTTAGTGACAAACCAACTGAGTCTGCAGTCTGCCAGTGTGAACACTTATTTTTCAAAGTTTAGGACCATGGCTTCTCCTACTTGCCTTTTTTCCATTCAGGAACATATTCATTAAAATTTGAATCTTGATACCTTTGCAACCTGGTTTCACTTGTCTTTTTCAGGTTCTTGTGTACTGTAATACAGTGATCAAAACACTAATTGGGAATAACTGTACTCTAATGCTAAACTTAGTTGAGGCCCATTACTGGTTATAACTCCAAGTCTTCCTGTGTTTGCAGCTTTTTAAATCTGTAAAATAACTTGGAAGAGTTAAAAGGCATTTTTCAGAGCAATGTGCTGCAGTATTTCAGTGCAGTGTATAAGAGAAAAATAGAAAACCTGCTAATTAGAAACTGAGAAATTGAGTATACAGCTAAATTACAGGTTACTGTCTTACTGCCAGTTAATGTTTGGGACTTCATCAGCTAGCTCAGCTCGGCACTGCTCTGGGGAGGTACTCCTAACCAAAACAGGTCCAGCAGAGGATGAAATTTATCTGTTATCAAAGCAGCTGGTTCTTTTCTGTTTACTTTCTTGGGTCGTTTTCTGCATTCTGGTGGATGTAAAATAGTATGGAAAACACTGTTTAAAAAACTTAATGCATTATAATGTATCTGAATTGATCCCTCATTGCATTTGTCAGAATGTCAGAAAGCATTAGTTCAGACATGAGATTAGAAAAGTGCTGTAGAACTCAGATGTTATACGTAGTAGTCAGTTTATGGCTGTGATATTTTCAAAAGCTGATGTGATACTATAGTTCATACAATAAGGTGAATTAATGGTTATTCTAAATGGCAGTTAGCGATAAATACTGTCAAGTGGAATCTGGAGATCCCTAATAAAGAGCAAAAAGGAAAGGTAAGGCCTCTTCCACTGAGATGAGCATTGCTGTGTATTTAGAAATACAGAAGTTAATCTTGTTGACAAAGCTGTCACTGCTTCTGAAAAACTGAGCCCAAGGGCCGTTGTTATATGGCTGCAGTACCATTGTCTCAAGCCATTTCATCATCCCTCTATTTCCGCATAGGATAGTGTTGGAGATTTTTCCCCATCTGCTGTTTTTAATCTCCATTGACTGAGAAGCTTTTCCAGGAAAAGTAAATGATTTTGGGACTGGACAGTCTGGGAAAGGTCATCTTCCCCCCCCCAAAAAAAAGATTATTTGTGAGAGTGCTTTGATGTATAACTTTACAGCCTATGCGTGGTCGTTTCATATCAAGTCAACAAGAGGATGATGACAGGTGGAGGTTTTCAAAAGACAGGCATCACTTGCAGAGAGCTAAGGGGTAAAAATCAGAGTTCATTATTTTGGAACTTTTGTCCTTATACAATGCACACACCATTTTTTTGACAAAAAAAAATAGCTCTCTACAATTTTATTTGTAGTTTAATAAGTTAAACGTATTAAATTAAAATGCAATCTTAGTCCCCTAATTTGTTATAATTTCAGATGTTTCTAAAACTAGAAGAAGGAGAATGCAGAAGAAAAATAGAGAATCCAATAAAGTTTCCAGGAAAAAGCAAGAAAGGAAACGGAAATCCGTTGAAAAGAAAATGGGAAGGAGGCATCAAGAGGAAAGAAGTGATACTGAGAGCAAATCAGAAAGAAATCACCGACATTTAAGAGAATCACACAGAGATGATGTGTCAAAATATCATCACAGAGATGAGTCCAATGACAGAGATGGTTACCATAGTGGAAAAAATAGGAACCATGACAGAACTAAGGATCTGGAAAATAAACACAGTAATTCAAAAGTTAAGAAAGCAGACAGAAGAGCTTCTTTGTCTGATGATGAAAATTACAGACACTGGAGCAAAGATAATGGACATCGCAGTAGAAAAAGAGAAAGATCAAAATCCAGAGAGAGAGACTGTGACGATTCGAGTCCAAGAGAGGAGGAACAAGAGGACCGGTACAGAAATGGTTCGGAGAAACACCGGGAGAAGTACAGCCGCTACTCTGACCAGTACAGGGAACCCAGGGAGAACGAGGACAGGGAGTCCAGGGTGAACAAGGACAGGGAATCCAGGAGGAACGAGGAGAGGGAATCCAGGAGGAACGAGGAGAGGGAATCCAGGCGGAACGAGGAGAGGGAGCCCAGGAGGGATGAGGACAGGGAGTCCAGGGTGAACAAGGAGAGGGAGCTCAGGAGGAACGAGGAGAGGGAGCTCAGGAGGAACGAGGAGAGGGAGCTCAGGAGGGACGAGGAGAGGGAATCCAGGAGGAACGAGGAGAGGGAATCCAGGAGGAACGAGGAGAGGGAATCCAGGAGGAACGAGGAGAGGGAATCCAGGAGGAACGAGGAGAGGGAATCCAGGAGGAACGAGGAGAGGGAATCCAGGAGGAACGAGGAGAGGGAGCCCAGGAGGAACGAGGAGAGGGAATCCAGGAGGAACGAGGAGAGGGAATCCAGGAGGAACGAGGAGAGGGAATCCAGGAGGAACGAGGAGAGGGAATCCAGGAGAGACGAGGAGAGGGAATCCAGGAGGAACGAGGAGAGGGAATCCAGGAGAGACGAGGAGAGGGAATCCAGGAGAGACGAGGACAGGGAGTCCACGGTGAACAAGGAGAGGGAGCTCAGGAGGAACGAGGAGAGGGAATCCAGGAGGAACGAGGAGAGGGAGTCCAGGTGGAACGAGGAGAGGGAATCCAGGTGGAACGAGGAGAGGGAATCCAGGTGGAACGAGGAGAGGGAATCCAGGAGGAATGAGGAGAGGGAGCCCAGGAGGGACGAGGACAGGGAGTCCAGAAGAGACGAGGAGAGGGAGCCCAGGAGGAACGAGGAGAGGGAATCCAGGCGGAACGAGGTGAGGGAGTCCAGAAGGGACGAGGAGAGGGAATCCAGGAGGAACGAGGAGAGGGAGCCCAGGAGGAACGAGGAGAGGGAGCCCAGGAGGAACGAGGAGAGGGAGCCCAGGAGGAACGAGGAGAGGGAGCCCAGGAGGAACGAGGAGAGGGAATCCAGGAGGAACGAGGACAGGGAATCCAGGAGGAACGAGGACAGGGAATCCAGGAGGAACGAGGACAGGGAATCCAGGAGGAACGAGGAGAGGGAATCCAGGAGGAACGAGGACAGGGAATCCAGGAGGAACGAGGACAGGGAATCCAGGAGGAACGAGGAGAGGGAATCCAGGAGGAACGAGGAGAGGGAATCCAGGAGGAACGAGGAGAGGGAATCCAGGAGGAACGAGGACAGACAAAGGGAGAATTCCCCACACAGGCGAAAATGAAGGCCAGCCACAGTTTGACATAAATGTACGTTTCTGAGGTGTTAAGACTGTATTTTAAAATCTATTACTGAACTTTCTTTAAAAAAAGATTTTGTACAAAGTGATAGTTTGCATTTGTAAATTGTACCAGACTTTTTCAAATTTTCTGTACCACTTTTTTATAATTGTATCATTAAGTCTTTCTGTTAAGTTCTTCTTGGGAAAGACAAAGCTCTTTATTTTGTGAATAAAACCATTAAGATATCAGCAAAATGGGTGTTTTTTCACTTAGTTTTAAGTATTTGTAATTGTAACTTTATAGTCCAAAAAAAACATTGTTTTTTAATTTTGCTTGTTAATTCAAAACCGGATGCTGAGGTTGGGGTGATAAACAACAAATTTCAGATTACAGTGTGAATGTTACATGAGGAAACTTTACAAAAATTTTCAAACAGGCATTCTATATGTGTATATTCGTCCAACTATACAAATATGAAAAAAAATCAGTAAATACTTCAGTTGATTTTTTTAAATTAAGATTTTTTAAATTGAAACCCCAGTGTTGCTGTTTTAAATGTCACATGTGAAAGTGTGTCAACTTGTTCTGTTACTTTTCACAATGTTTTTTAATATTGTGACATCCTGAGCGAGTTACACTTGGGATCTTAGGGGGGAAAATGATTAGTTTGGTTTTTATTTTTTTAACTATGAATTTGATTTTAAAGTCATAGACTTCAACTCTAGCACTACAAAGGAGTCGTTTAAGGAACATCTTTCCCAGTATATAAAAAGTAAGCAAAATAAGAGGTGTTTCAAGTCTTTTTAGACGTTTTGAACTACAGGGCCTGAAATGCTCAAGCTCATTGGAAGCAAAGTTTAAAATAAAAAAGCAACACACAGTTGCTGCAGCAGTCTATAGTATAAAATTGTTCTGTCTGAAGTCATGTGGACCAACTAGCTCTGTCTACCTTGATCGCATGAGAAATTAATCAAAATCATCTGGTTAAGGCTCTAATTCTCAAAGTAAATAGCCAAGAAAAATATGGAAAGTCTTCTGGGGTGAAATAGGAAATAGTGTGGGCATGGTCGGTAGGAGAGAGAGGTGATAGTTGAATATTATGCAGTTGTTGAAGTTATATAACTACATTTTTCTTTTTTAATTTGTGAAATTAACACAATTGCTGGACATATGAGAACTTAGACATTTCATGTGTAAATCATATTTCATCTTCTATAAAGCATAAGAAATATATTTGAGCTGTTTTATAACAGAAAATAAAACCATTCCTAAGGAAATAGATCACTTTTGCCTAAGTCTTGTCACATTTTTCTAAGAAAAATGTCTCAATTTTTTTTCTGTATTTAACAGAATTTATTTATGCAACCTTTCATGTAATAAAAGGTTTTAAGTCAAAAACATTTGCATAGAAAATAAATTCATATTGCAAAAAAATAAGGTTTCTATCTTGTTAAGCCATGCATCTAAAAATACTTAAGTGGCATCATGCAGTATATGTTTAAACTGTTGGGTTTTTGCCCAACCCACGTCTCATTTTCAAAATGATTTGTGCATTTTGGCAATGTGTGTTAAATCCATGAAAACTTAATTTGAAAGAATGTTTTCTAAAAAGAATTCTGATGATTGTTATGCTTCTTCAATAGCTGTCTATGCACATTATTGAAAATAATCAATACTTCATAATGGTTTAATTGTACAGATTTATTTAATTTATCTAGAGTAGTACTTCCCTTCCTGTGTTATGGGTTTAATAGCATATTTTTTATCAACCCATAACTTTTGAGATATTCTGGTCAAGTTAAAAAGTTTGTTAATGACATCATTAATAAATGGAAATGCATTAAAACAGTACCTGTGAAAACAGAATACTTATTAAAAAATAAAGCACTTGATCTCAGACATTCTGATCAGGAAATGCCAGCTTAAACATCTCTAGTTCTCTGTCTTATTTCACCCTAGTGGCTAAAAATACTGTGCTCTTTTGAGAAAACAGAGAGAGGATGAAATTAGGACTTGAGTTCAAGTCTTTGCTGCATATACAATTTCTTTGTGGTTGGTTGGTTGGTTGTTTTTTCATTTCTTGAAATATTAACAGATATTTAACAGACTGAGCTATTTAAAGTAGCTGTTGTTTTTACTGTTTATGCTCTCAGCAGGTCGAAGTTGTATTTTTTTTTTACAAGAGAAAGAAGTCAAAATAGAATGTAGTATTCAAAATGAGGGTATTCCCAGAGTTGCACAGTACCATAGGAGTTTTGGGGGTGGTCAGTTCTGAGTTACTGTAGAGCTGAATGACATGCAGGGATCCAGGGCTTGCTTTTCTCAGCAGTAACAGCTACCGGTAGTCAAAGCACAGCGAAGGAGTAAAGTCATCTAGTCTATAATTAATACTGGAATTTGGCTCCAGTGTTGGCTGAAAGACTTGAAGAGGAGGTCCTGTGATGTTCTTCACTATTTTTTTCAGTTGTTAGTCCTTGGTACTTCAAAGAACAATTGAAACAGCCTGGCTGTGGCTTCCTGCAGGGGGATGGCTCACAGAGGAAGCTTCCAGACTTGGCTGGGACTGAGCTGCTATGAACCAAAGAGACGTTTGGGAAGGAACCTGTTCTGATCTTGCATGCTTAAAATTTACCTTTCAAAACTGGTTGTAATATCCAGGTCCATGGGTACAGCAAGAGAGGCTTCATCCATCTTCCTAGGACTCCCTGGCCGAGATCCTGGATTTCCTCACAGTGGTGGCGTTAGGTGTTAGAGAGATGAGCTGCTGACGCACCCAGCAAATTCGCCATTCCTGCAGGAATAAATCTTGACAGAAGTGTTTGTGGTATTTGTAAGAACTGTAATTCTGTGCTGTAACTATATTTTATTTGGAGCAAGGTCTGAGAAGCTTGGTTATTCATATGCTCAAGTCTAAAGCATGTTTTTTTGAAGGAGGAAAAAAAAAGACTACCACTGTTTAGAACACTTTGTTACATAAATCGTCAAAATACAACCTCACAGTATGAAAGCAGTTAGATAAATTTTGGGACAAAACTGTCCATTCTTTGTTTAAAATACTTTAAAATTGCCATTTACAGGTCCTGCTTTCTAAAGCCATTTGAGTTGCAATAAGCAATATTGCAGCCTTCAGATTGTGGACAATTCATCTCCTCAGTTCTACTGACTACAAAAGTGTTTTTGTGTTATGTTTAATGAGTTTTACAATCAGATCATGTTGAAGATCAAACACAATTTTTAATATTACTACTAGTACTAACTGGATGTCGATGGTATGTTATATTAACCTAGGAGCATGGTGTTCTCTAGTTTACTTAAGGTTCCAGTAACATAACTCTTAAATTTTGAATGCAGGGTGTACTCTAAAGTAGCTTAGTACTTGTCAGCCCCCCCAAAAATACATGAGCTAGGGTGGGCACTTCAAGCTCCAATAACAGTTTAAGGGCCTCCCTGTCATTAAATTGGTATTGTGAATTTAAAAGAAGACAATAGCTTGTCTTCATTCACCATTCTTAAACTGCTTTATCTTTCACTGTTGAGGAAAGCATAAGGCTAATTTTCTCTAAAGCAGTTATGTGAGCAGAGAATTCACTCCCCTTACTTTAATAACATACAGAGAGCAGGAAGACTTGTCCTTCAATTTACTTTCAGTTAGATTTAGTATGTTTTTTAAAGCTGTTTTGAATTTGTCAAAATAATTTTTTAAGGAATGACGAAGTCATAATGCAGAATAAAGGGGTATTTTAATTAAAACTACATAAGACATGAATTGGTAGGTTAAAAGTGTCATGAGCGAAGTATTACTTTATATACTGGAAAAACGAGGTCAGTTCAAAGATGTTCTGCTTTTTTTATGTTTTCCTCAAGCTGTAATTTAGCTGAGATTTTCTTGTCTACTCATGAATGTCATCAAACTTTTTCTTCTAACTCAAAAAAAAAAAAAACAAAGGGAGAGGGTGCAACTTAAAACCTTAGTGTTGTTGGGGAAAATGTTTTGTTAGCCCGTAAAACAGACAAGTCCATTAAGAAAATTAACTGTCACATTTTGACTGTTCAAGCTATGTCCATTTCGACTTCCCTTTTTCCATTATTTTGTGAAATAAAATGGGCCCAAAAATCTTTCTTGTGGGAGAAAATAAGGTGCAACATTTCTTAAGAAGATGGTGGGGGCGGAAAGAGCAAGGATGTGGAAGAGGATGCCAAGCTCCAGGAAATGAGAGAATTTGTCTTCAGCGTCGGGTGCCCGTGACAGGTAAGGAGGTGTGGTGAAGGCTGTTCTCACAGGGGGCTGCTGGCACAGGGGTGTAGTGCAATGCTGGTTGTATTTAACTTGGTCACTGGTATTGCTCCTTAGTTACTTAACCAAAATGTGCGTTCTCCCTTTAAAATTGGAGGTCCCGTGGCTTTTTTTCCAGTTCCTTACCTATTGCTTTTGGAGGTACTTTATGCCTCAGTCACAGCTGTGAAATCTCTTGTGAAATGTCAGATTCTAGGATTTTTCTATAATAAAAAGCTGTGTAAAAATTCCTTTGGTACTACCTTACCTAAAACTTGGTATAACTTGAAGAAGATTCCTTTTATTTTCAAGTCTCCATGGATAAGCTCATTCCATCCCATAAAGACTGGAAATTTTCAGCACCCTTTTTTTTGCCCTGCGGTAATACTTTAGATAATTGGAGAGATACTCATTGATTTAAAAGGGAGAAGAAGAGTAAGATGGTTCATATAGTCGCTTAGAGATGCTGCTCCTATATTGCCTGTATTTATTCTGCTCAGTACTCTTAGTCTCATTAATCTTTTTTTTGTCCTGCTCTAGTTACAGGTTTTTCTTTTTTTTTCTCTGGCACTTCTGAACTTCATTGTTTATCACATGTGGTGTTAACCATTTAGAAAAGTATAATGTCAAAAATACATCAAAAATTTACTATATATCACTTGCATAATGCATCAAAAATAATCTTTAAAGGATAGCTTGGCTGAAGGAACAATGTGCATACCTACAATAAAGAACAAGCGTGCAGCATGCTGCTTGCCTTCTTCCTACCTTGGAATAATGAGTTACAGGAAAATTGCAAATTTAATGAGGTTAATCAGTCTTAGATTTGTTAACATTTCTTTCTGATTGCCTTTATTTTGTACTGCCTTTGCTAGGAAGAAGCCTTGGTGGAGTTTTACAGGTTTCTGAATTTAGATAAGGAGATCTCGTGTATGCCAATGTGCCCTCAGAGGAGCCACAGTGGTACTATTAACAACAGAAAAGGTAAAGAGGGTTCAGCATACAGCACAGAGTTGGATCCCATGGGCCTCTGTGTGCCTGTAGGGAATACCAAGAGTTGGTATCTTCTTACTACATAATCAGCCTGAGTCTTTTGACCGTAAAGATGCTCATGGAGAGAGATGTGCCCTGCTCAGCCAGTTTATCCATCACCTACAGCTGGGCAAGGCTATGAGGAGAGAGATGCATCTTCCTGTCCCGTCCCCTTCACCCGTCATTGCACAAGTTCAGAGCTGGGTGTGTTATATTGATGTCCATTTTGGTGATCATTGCTCACCTTATTTCAAGCAAGGTAAACTGTAGGTCTGATCAGCTGTTCCTGCATACAATGGCTGGCTTGAACCCTGTGTGTCTAACCTGCTATGGATGCTTTGTGGGTCATAAGCAAAGAAAACCTGCAGCATACAATGAACTAAAAGAGCCTCTCTTGGCTATAAAGAGAGCCCAGAGGGAATAGCTTCATTATACCAAGGTTAGCTTTTGCAAATACTTTCTTCCTTTCCTCCTCAGTCTTCTTCCTGATTTTCAGTTATGTGTGAATGTCTTTATGTGAAACTGTGAAGTGTCCCAGTTTTTCATTTTGTAAACTAGAGACACAATGAGAAATGCCCAAATAGTCAATGTGGAAGTTCCCCTGGAAAAATAATGTAGGCCAGTGGTGTTGAAGGAAGAAAGATTCCAGTGACAGATGACTGACAGCAGCCTTTTATTTTGCTGCTTCAGTCTTAATGAGAAGCAGCAAAATACCCTTTCTTACCACCACTACTAGGACCGTAAAACTTTTTCAAGGGAATGCATGCCAACAGAACTCTCTCAAACTGTCCTCCCCTTCTCATCTCCCGTGTGTCCCTCCTAAAGGAAAAGATGGCCACCTTCTTCTGCTTCCTATTTCTGTTCCCTTTTAAAAATGGCATCTCATGCCCTAATTCTGGTGTGTATATACACACTTTGAGAAGCAGGCTTAAGTAACCGACAGGTTTCATGTGACCTTTTCTAGGTCTCCTTTGTTGACCTGTATTAACAGACTTCAGGGGACAGTTATGGTGAACAGAACGTTGTGTTAATTTGGGGACTGAAATAACCAATTGGAAAGTTGATTATATTAGATCATATTATGCTGGTGGTGCAGACAGCCTTTGTGGCCTCCCATGAGGAAGGAATACTTAAGTGATGACTACCTGGAAGGGAATGCACACTCTTAATGAATATGCTTCCTTTGTTCAGGCCTTGAGGTTGGATATCTGTTTCCGTAGGCTCTGGTTCTTTGATTAGATTCACAAAGTCTGCTGCTTCTTCTGCTGTACACTTTGTTATGACTCACCAGAGATAGGACACAAAAATGCTTAAGAAAAAATTGAAGCCAGGTGACTTACTTGATCAGTGATTGAAATGAGAAACTGGAAATACACATTTTGGGGGGGGAAAAGTCCCTTTGCAGCTCTGTTCCTTCCTGTCCTCTCTTCTCTGCACAGAAAAAAACCTTGTTATACCTCTTTGTAGAAGAGAGATGGTGCATCAGGCTGTTTTGATCACTGTACCTGTTTGAACTGGGAATTCTTTGAGATGTCATCCACAAGTGCTTTGCAGGCATCATTTTGTGCAGATTATGTGCATTTTATGATTATGGCTGTGAAGAGGAACTGTGAGAACAACCTCCTTGCTACATCCATGGCAGGGAAGGACATGCTCTTTGCAGAAGGAGCCTCAGGATAAGTTCATCCCCATGCACGCAGAGTAGGTTTGTTTGGTTCATTTTGCAAAGTAATTCTTTCCTCCCATTTCATTTTTAGCTCTCTATTTTTAGGTGCAGATGTGCTGGAGAAGTGCATTTCAGTTTTCCACATATGTATAAACACACACTTATACTTGCATGCAGTCTTCTATTTTCATTGTCTTGTTAAGCAAGAGTTTAAGATTAGTTGTATTTGTGAATTAATATAGTTCATTGGAATAAATTTCAGCTATTTATACTCTGTAGTGACCTTTATTAATATGCTATCTGAATAGCTCCCAAAAATTATTTTTTCCTCTATACACTGTTAACAGTACAAAATATTCGAAGTCTTGATGATGTGAAATCTGGCTGAGAGAAAAAACAGTGTGTGGTAAAATAACTGAGATTATGTGCTATATATGGTGTGATATAATGCCACCGAAGTGGAAAAATGCCTTTTTATTGATACTACCTCATGACAAGCACTTCAAAAGGTGGGATTGCAAATACCAGCATTGCTAGTGTATATTTTGGTGTCACGTTCTGAGGTTTTATACACATGCAATTCTACTTTCCAGTAGAATTGAATGCAGTAATTGAAGCTGAAGCTTCACTAGAACAGTATGCATGTCAAGATGAGGCTTTGCCTTGGGATGCCAGGAAGATGGGTGGAGCGTCCTGTGGTCAGTGTGTCTGTGATTACCAGTGTGTGGTACGGAGCACTGACTGGATTTAGTGCACAGGATTTCTACCCAAGACTCAAGGTCTGCCTCATTTTGCTTGTATATATAATCAAAACCTTTCTTTGTTTCACAGTATTTATAGGAAGGCTTTATTTCCTTAACTGCAGTTTCACTGTAGTTTATAAAGAAAATATAGCATGAAGACCCATTGTTTTCATGATCTGTATATCATGTATTAGTTGTGTGAGAGTGAGTCTCAAGGTTAGTTGCATGGCAGTTGTCAACAGTCTCTGAAATTCTCATTTTGAATGACAGCTTTACTTTGCACTTTAACCCTAGTGTTGGTTTTAACTTACTGTTATACCTTGTTCCTAGTAAGTCCAGTCCCTCCTTTTTCTGTGAAGACCATTTTCCTGGGTTACACAAAAATTCTCACCACCCAAGGCTTCCACCACCGCCTTGATGGATCCAGACTGCAACCACCACTTCGATCAATGAACAGAAAAGAGTTTAAAGGGGGAGGGGGAAGCCTTATATCTCTAGGAGGCCCCTGTTATTTTCTTATTAAAGCTTTCTGCTCCCCCAGATTGTTTTGAATTGTATGTGAAATATTTAGTTCCTTATCAGTCAGTGTTTCAGAAGAAGATGTCACAAATCTTACAGACTACTGTTGTGGAATTGTCTACAACATTAAAAGAAAAAAGGCTGTTATATGTTTTAAATGTGTTGTTTTCATTTTCACTGAATGTCTCTCCTGTTACAAAATAGAATAAGAAGTGCTCATTTTTTCTTCCATGTAAAATTCATTATTGCCCATGTCCAGGACTAAGTGCTTTTCTATTCATCTCTTCTGTAAACACTTCTTTAGAGTTTCACTTCAGAAGAAAAGCCTACACAGCCTATAATCATATTTATTGCCTTTCTCTCTCACACTGTCTCTGTGATTCTTTGCTGTTCTCTGGGGCCATCAAACACAGCATCCCAGTTGATGGGACCATACCACTAATTTTCAAACTGACATTGTATTTTCTGTTTTGTTATAGTGGTTTTTTTTTTTTTTTTTTGCTTTTCCATATGCTGTGGACCAGTCTTTATGTTTGCTTCTTGACAGCCACTGAATGGTGATCAGGGTGACTGAGCTGTTCACAGTGATGCACTGGTCCTTCTTCCACAACTAGCAGATGAAACTTGTATGAATAATTTACAAGATTTCATCTAACGCCAATTACCATGTTCTTGTCAACAAAGACTTTCAGCTGTCAGTGTGTTGTGCTTTCAACCAATTCAAGTTCTTTAGTTTCCTGTCACTTTTGTTGCAAGTAAGCTGAACGATAGCTCGCTGTACTATATGACGTTAGAATGTGAGTTTTGGACTGTTTCACTGTTAATCTATTGCCATACAGAGTATCAACCATGTCTTTGTAAGCTTTATATTCTAGCACCATGTCTCAAATCACTGATCTCTTACCTCACAACTGGCTGATTTCCTTAATAGCCTGTTGTGCAGAAAGGCTTACTAAAGGCTTTTTGAAAGTCCAGAAGAATCAGATTATTCCAAGTAGGTTCCCTCCTATATCTTCTCATGGTTGCTATAATTCTAATTGCATTTAAGTTATTACTTTTACTTTTTACTGAATATCTATCATTTAACTAAAAATTAGGTCAGTAATTTCCCTAAAGACCTTTGATATACAATTGACTACTTGAATTAAAGGATTAAATTGTTGAAGAAAAGATGAAAACCTTTTCAATGGGGTAATTCAAGGACTTTAGTTCAAAATCATTTAAAAAGGTATTTAAAAGGAAAGGTATTTAAATGATTAAGATAAAGAGACTGGGTGTGAAAAATCCTCTCCCTTGTTGTGAGTCCAGGTGGTTGAGCAGCTTTGTTTGAAACTACTTCAAGAACAGCTTAATTTGTTTCATACCAAGGACCAAAAAAAGGTAGTGAACTAAAATATTTTTCTTAGTGAAAACTATCTTAATCCCTTGAACTGTTTAGTTCAATCACAAGTTGACAGTACAGAGCTGCTGTGTCCCTGACTTGCTACAGCAGGTGATAAGAGCAGGAGGAAGTGTGAAGACAACATTACTCCCTCTGGATTTATTAATCCACTGTCAGGCCACGTGTTACCACAGACACAGAGATGCAGCAGCCTGGCATGCAGCACAGGGAGAATGTTACATGCAAAAAGGCTTGAGAGCAAGGCTGAGGACAGCACTGCCACATCCCCTTTGCCTGCTCTCTGCCCTTCTCTGGGCCCTCCAGCCAGATGAAGCTGATGGCAGGTTGAGGGGACTGGCAGCTTATGGAAGCAGACTGCTGGGAGGGAGAGCAGTGTGGGAGCCCCCGGGGAGACTGACACAAGCTCATACAGGCACAGGAAACCATCTCCTGGGCTATAAACTCCCATATTGTAGACAACACTGCATACAATGGGCTCTCTTTGGGTTACACAAATGCTTTTCAAGCACTCAGTCTATGCCAGAGGAGCTTAAAGCTAGACAGCCAGGGTTGGCTGCATCTTCCCAATTTCTTCTACATATTCCTTGCTCTCTTTTCTGTGCAGATCTGTAAGCAGCAAGTGACAAAGCTGCAGAGAGTTCTTGAGAATTTTTTTGTTTTTCCCCATTTAGTGTTCCTCATTGTACTGCAAAGAGAGAATGAATGCAGGTTCCTAGGAGGAGTCCATCTTCCCACTGCAGTTGCTGTCCTGAAGATTTTAAGCTCCAAAGGGAATTGGTGGACATTGTACGGTTTTGTGGGTTGATGGTTGGCAGTGGAGGCAGTAATGTCATATGTCATTTCCTTTGCTGAGACACAACAACCTGTCTCTGCCATGCAGTTGCCAGACTGTCACATATTTTCAAAAGAGGTGATTTCCTGTGCCTACTGGGAAAAAATTTGAAAATTTGTCCTTAATGAGCTAAAAATTGTGAGAGATAGGGACTTTGTGTAGGTGTAGATCTGAGCAGTGCATCACTTAGTCTTCCTCTCAGACTGATCCCAGAATTAATTCATTTGTTTCTATGGTTCTTTCCAATAGGGATTTCTTGTTACAAAAAAGTGAAACTACCCAGTGCCTTGATTCTTTTTTATTTGCCCATGCTGTGCAAATGTAAAAAAAAAAAAATAAATCCTACTGTTTTGATATACGTGCATAGTTTACTGTAAGGAAGGTTGTTTTCGTTTCTGCTGAATGCTGCTGCAGCCATGATTGCTGATGTCCTGATCAACTTAGTCATTCATTTCACCTTTATAATGAAGTGAGAGGGGAAAAGGCAAAGACTGAATGCACATGAATCATTTGGTGAAAGATCCTGTAGGTTAATAGCTCATTTAGGTTAAATCATTCAAATTGCATCCAATTCATTTCTCAGCATAATTACAGAGTGGCCCAACTTTGATAAAAGCTCTCTAATATATAAACTGCATTTGTTGTTTCATAGATAAATATGCATCTGCACACTGAAGCATTCTATTATCTATGTGGAGTGCAGAATACTCATTAGTGTTCCCCTTGGAGCTTCTATCAAATGGACACAGTAGGAGCTCAGGGGGAATTTCCTTCCCCTTTCTGGCACAGGTAGTAAATCTGGTACCAAAATGTGCACATCCTCTAAAACCTACAGTAGACCTTAAAAAGCCCACAGAGATCCCTCTACCTTATTGTTATCCCTGGGACTGCTGTTGTACTTCCCTACAGCCTGTTACTGGTACTCACAACACCCAGGAGAGAAACTTGTTCTACAGCAAACAGAGGCTTCATGAAGTAGAAATATCCTGATATATTTTTCACTAGTGCTGAGGAAGCACAGTGCCTGGCACAGCTTATAAAGAGTGCCTCCAGCCTGTCTGCCCTGCAGAGATCCTGGCTCAGCCCCATGTCTGACTAAGTTATGGGAAGGGTCTCACAGAGACCACCTTCCCTCTGCTCTGAAGAAGCTGTTGCTCTGTGAGGGGCTTGGCACGGTAAGAAACCCACCAGTACAGGATTAAAAATGTACACCTTTTTTTTCAACTGTAGCCTAAGCAATTTTCTTCTGAGATTTGAGAGCTTCCCATTCTGCTTTCTCTTTTGACAGTGCTGAAGCTATGCTTTTTCTGGCCATGCTAAGCCTCCTCTGAGAGAGAAGGCAGATCTCACAGTAGTGCACATTTTACATTGCACATGAGGCTTGATTGGCTTTTCTGTGGTTACACCAGATGCAGTTTGGTTTGGTGGATACTATTTTAGTGACTGTTCTTTTTCTGGGACTGTGTAATCATATGGAAGCAGGTTTTGGTCTGTTTAGTATATAATTAAGCTGCATCTATTGCTGTCTTTTTTCTACAGAATGAGCGAGTAAATGAATGAATGAAAATGTGCTGGAAAAAAAAAGAACTATTTTTTCAGTTGAGTTATAAACCCCAAGAAAATCAGGTATAGAATTGAAATGTTGATATAATTTCTAATTATCTCCTACTACAGGATCCATCCGTATAATCTAAGGAAAGAATAAATGTTTAAAAATTGTTGTGGACCTTAGTGGAAAATATGGTAATTCTAGGGCTGTAATTTTGTAAGACTGTGGGGTTGTATGTTTAATAAGCAGCGATTTAATTATACATTGTGTTAGGTCTTTAAAGTATATAATGTAATTACAAAGCTGCATATTAAAATTAATCTTTAAAATGAGTAAGACATCTTAAGTTTCCCAAAGTTACTTTACTGTGTTATTGGCCAACTAAAATTCAGTAATCACAATATCACTCTTTAACCAATAGAACAACTCAGTCTCAACACTATGCATGAAATCCCTGTGTATTTTACAAATGGTACACCCACATAATATATCGATCCCTCCTACTAGTTAAGCAGAATTAACTTTCTGCCACTTAAATGAATGCAGTATAAAACCCCCATGAAAGTAAGAAATCAGAATAATCTAATTCTTGTTCATATTTTGTTTCTCTTTCTGTGCACAGAAAGAGAAACTTTCTCTATGGCACAAGGCTGCTCTTGGAGGTGTCCAATTACTGTGCCCTGTAGACTGATTCATATGACTCATTCAGTGTGTCAAGAGGCATCCACCCTATTGATGCAATTTCTCACATTTCTGCTGAAATTAAACAAGCACAGCTGCAGCTTGTCCTTTAAATATTCTTAGAACTGGTCTCCATTTGGATTTTGTATGGATGTAACTATTTAAGTTGGTTTGCATTTTGTCCTGTATTTTTCTGCAAGAGCTATCTTTCGATAAAAAAAGGAAAGGGGGGAAAAAAAGAAGCTTTAATATGGAAAAGTTCTACATGAGAGAGAAGTCTTGATATGCTGTCTGTTTGCTGGTGGGGGGAAAAAACTGAACCAACCAGCCAGTAGCCAATTACTTGTAAATTTTCAGAAAGGATAGTATGGTGCACCACGTGCAATAACACAGGTAATGCTAGCACAAACTCTTAGTTTGGATCTTTGTACCAGTAAAGCTGATGTGTACACATATATCCTGGTATAGAAATGCTCTGGTACCGCCTTCCTATACTGGAATATGCTGCAATACCAGCATAAAGCATCTAATGGATGTGTCTGCTTCCGTACATAGAGTTTTATGGCATGCTGTACCAGCTCAGTGAAGTAGCTAAGTAGTGTCACCTGTGTTGCCAAATCTGCACTTGTTTAAGGGAGAGCTGCAGCTGGAATCAAATCCTATTCTGCTGTCACTGGAGTAATTCCCCTTGGGGATTAATTAGAAGCACTATTATTTATTTTATGATTCTGGATGATGCATTGAGATTTCACACTGAATAGCATTCATTCAAATACTTGCAATCAAGGACACAATGCATTTTTGTAATACTTTCTTTTATTCTCATTTTCCAGAGCAGGTCCTGAGGCTCTTGTAAAGAAAAGTCTGTCTTCCACCTACATCCTTCTTGTTTTACTCCACACTAACTTTTACAAGGTAAGCTCTGGCTATGTGAAAAATAAAAGATTATGCTTATCCTTGGTACCTTTTTCAATCCACAACCCAAGACAGCAGATTACTAGTTTCCCATATGCTCTAAACCACTAGCACTTGTATTGGATTTTGTATTTCATGGTTTCCTATTGGGAAAAAGTGGCAAAATTATGCTGCATATGCTTGGCTTCTTGCCTCTCCTTGAAGTGATAAATCCCTTGGAGAAGAGACCATCCTTAGACAAAGAATGATCTTTTCAAATCAGATTTTCATGGAATCGTAGTTAGTTGCACTATTTTTATATTAATAGAAAAATTTTCAATATATAAGCATATGTGACACATCATCCTTTTTACTCAGTGACACCAAATAACAAATTCAATAGTTCAAATGCCTTATACTACCCTTTTCACAGTTCTTCATCTCTTATGCTATGCAGGTAGTATTATTTTTAAAAACAGATGAGAACTCAGGAGGTGATTGACTTTTCACCTGTACTGCAGAAAAGATACTGCATAGTTCTTACCTGGAAAACCCTGGTGATTTTTAATGGATTCTGGTTTAGGAACACTGAGGGAAGGAAATATTCTAATTGGTTTTGGTTTTCAGCTGAAGAACAGTTTGTTTCTATGTTAAATGAAGTAGTGAAAACAAATAGCATGCCATCTGGCTAGCCTACCTGGGTACTTTACCAGGAGGTTTTCAGATGTTCTCTCTGCCAGTTTTCAACTTCTTAGGTTCTATTTTACTAACATGCTTTCTCTACCTGATTGTTCTTTCCTATCTAGGAATTATCTTATTCCTTGGACTGAAATAGAATTTTAAAAATCTTACACTCTTTTGCAAAGATTTTCCCAGTCTGTTTTTGAATTATTTATCTTCTAAATTACAAAATCTCTAGTGTTTCCAGTATCCACAGTAAATTAGTTATACAGAGAAATAGTCCTCCATGTTATCTGTGAAGCTGATATTCTCAAGGGACAGGATAAAAATGAGCAGTCTTAATATGTACCAGTGAGCTCTCATTCTTAGAACAGATTGTGACTGAAAGGAAGGGTTTAGCAGTTTTCAAGTGCTTGGAAAGATGTCATATGTTTTTCTTTAGATCACTTTTTCTGCTTCAGTTTCTCAGAAGCAAGAACATCCTGAAAAAAATAAAAACATTTGACATAGCTGAGAAAGTAATGAAATACAGGCAACAATAATTTCATAAACCCAAAATATTTATTGCTGACTGCAACTTTTAACTTTTTTTTTACTTAGGATAAAACAAACATGTTCACAAATATTTTTGAAAATAACTGTGAGTATATAAATAACAGCAAATTTGGGAAGAAGCATTCATATGTGTATCTGATTAATCTATTTGTTATTTATATTGAAGGTGCACATACAACTCTAATCATGACTTAGAGATGTGGTTTTTTGAGCATGATGTAGACAGATAATAAAGAGACTTCCTTGTGCCAAACAGCCTAAAGTTTAAATCCATGTAATTTTCCTCAACATGCAATCAGGAAATGGAAATGCTATCATGGACCCGTCACACAGTACAAATAGCATAGTTATGTAAGAGTGAATGGTTGGCAGACAGCTCATAAAGTGTATTCATAAAAAGAACTTATCAAATAATTTGAAATAAGTCAGATAATGTGCAGGCACCCTCCCCATCTGATACCGAGCATTCTAGCTATAGCTAGCAGACACAACTTTAAAAAAGGGGTAACTTTGAGCCATTAATAAGACAAGTGGGACAGTTAGACACACTGTAAAAACTCTACGAAACTGGAAATTTATGGAAAAAAAATAAAGAGCAGTAAAGAGTTAATAGCAAATTGCAAAAAGCATCTCAAGTAACAAGAACTCCATCAAATATAGATGCAAGTTAAAAAAAAAAAAGAACAAAAAAATCAATCATTGCCCTACTTTAAAAAATAAAGATAGATTGGTTAGCAAATAGCAGGGTGGCTAAGTAGCTCCTTTGTCTGTTTCTACATGGGAAGCAGATGGAGATCTGCTTAATCTGGGATTGTTTCCCCAGAGGCAGTAACAGGGAAGCTAGAAAATGTACAGGCATATAAGATATCTGGTTATAAAATGTCAGATTCCCTTAGAGGAACCTCAACTCAAGACGTGCATACAGCTGTGAATTTTAAGCTGAGTAAGAAAATCAGTGAAGTTACAAAAGTCTTAGAAAATATTACTTGATCCAGAAATGACTCTAAAGAACTCCTTTATTTTAAAAAGCCCCCCAACATTGAACAGGTGACAAACAAGGAACTGCATACCAGTGGGAAAAACTCTTACAAAGTCTTTGGAAGCAATGTTGTGAGAAAATATCAAAATCTCAGTTTGATTAGGGACAAGGACATGAATTCAGGCATGGAAGATCATACTTCGGTTATTAGAGGGACTTCCCTCCATTTTTCCATGCATGTAAGTAATCGGTTAATTTTAAGCTGTGTTTTATTAAAACTCTGTTTATCAGGCCTTCATTTTGAAGATATGGAAATGAGTGGATATTTTCAGGGAAAAAAAACAAACCAAACCACCTTTCAAGTTTTTTCTCATCTCACGGTGACAAGGCTGTTAGTGTCTTAGAATGCGTAGAGTGCAAAGCAAACACAGAAGGCTGCCCCTATTCGGTTAAAATCAAGCAAATATGAGTTTAGAGGATCTGGGCCAACTACCCTGGGAAAGAAGACATGATGAGGTAATCACTTAGAATCATCTCCTATTATAGGAAATATTGGTACTCAATGGAGGGGAAATATTGAAGTTACTCTACCTGCAGTTTCTGTGTCTAAATCTGGTCTCCCAATTTCTGAAACATCTTTTACCAACACACTTCTCAACAAGGCTAAGATTTAATAGGTACTACTGGAGAAGCCAGGTGAAAGGAGTACTGGAAACACCTAGGTTTATTTCCACAGAGGGACACCTGTGTAACATGCCTTGAAACTATTTATTCTTGTTGTTATTCCTTGCATTATTGGCCATATGGGATCACCAAAAAGGCAAATCAACATTTGGAGCATTAGGACACTAATTTCATATTTTGTATAGACTACAAACAAACAAACAAAAAGCCTATAGTCATACCTCAAATGCCCTGTGGTAATTAGAGGCAGCTTATTTTTGAAATGGATGATAATAAAACATTATTGAGCCTTAATTCTCAAAAAAGTACAACAGTCAAATAAAGGAAGACTTTCTCAAAATTAGTGGCAGGTCTTCCATATGTATTAGAAAAATAGTTTATTGTGGAGAACTCAGCAGTTTCCTTGTTTTCTAGGGACAGAGAAAGAGTTAGATTTCTTGCACTATGTCTCTTGCAGGATGAATCATGTCTGTGAGGGTTTCTTGAGGCCTCCCAGTGGTGACCTCTCCTCATAATGTGATACAAAATGTCACCCAGCTGTAATATTATGGTTCCCTTTGGTAGAAAAAACTTCTCGGCTCTTGGGACATCCCAAACTGATTTTGGGTTGCAGGCATCACTAAGAGGTTTGTTTGCATGCACTGTTCTGCATGGATCTATTTCTTTCAATGACAAACTCATGTCACACTGAACCTATGTTCAGTGACAGATGTTTTAGAAAACTAAAGCCATCTAAGTTTGTTTAGGTGGAGCCAAATTTAAAGTTCTGAAAAAACTGAAATGATAAAATGGAATTCTAATTCACACTCAGCATGTCTTCTTCCTACTCTACATATTCTTACTTTACTCAGAGTAAGATCCCACCTCTGTCTGCTTTTATGTGTTGGTTTATGCAGATTTTCAGTGGAAATGCAGCAACTAGAAGCCTATGCTTTCCATGAGGTTCCTCTGAATTTACAGACCTGTTACTTCCTTATAAGGTCTTTCTGTTGGTCACATCACACCACTTTTACAGTTGTTTTGATATTCTACAACAATTCTATAATTTCATAACTGCTAGTGTGCTTTCAGCATTTGGTAGAGATGAAATATGACACTTCGATAATACAGATCACAAGGCATTTAAAATTTTCCACCTTTCACCCCCACACCATTTTCTAGACCACAGGATTTGATAGGGAGCTGGAGTTGCACAGTGGAAGACTTAACTGCAATGCATCATAAAAGTGTTTACAATTATGGATTAAATGCTATTGTTTCTGATGAGAACAGGTTTTTCAAAGGCAGGTCCAAGACATACTTTGACATCAAGTGTTCAAAACCATATACAATTATCTAGCTGCCATTACGTCTCTCTGTTGGAAGCTGATGGGTAGCATTCACTGAATTTTTTGGGGGGTAAAAAGTAATTAATGAGCCTACTCAGAACAGAATGTGTATTTGTTCTGAAGAATGTTATAGTATTCACAGGAGTTCTTAAACATGTTCATCTTAGTGGCAAATATGGTGCATGGTCATTTGTAGACCACCTTTCAATCTGAGATTGAGTAACATCTCTATGGCAACTACAACAGCTGCTTACATAGGAAAATAATATTGCCTGAATATAACATTCTTAGTTCTTAACAATAGGACTTTAACAGCTGGATATGGAGAGAAAAATAGCTGATTATTTTTTCCAGTCCTCAGAGATATTTTGAGATTTCTGAATGTATTTTGGATACCATTGTTCTAGTTTACTGCAAGTTTGTCTTGAAAAGTGCTAAAAGATAGACAAAAGATAATCAAATATGAAAATATTGGATATTGCTAATGAGCAATCACACATAGATGTTCCTTTTCAAGATAATCAGTTTGATGTCTGATTGATCCCAAATCCTGTCAGCCTGGGTAATTTTTTCCTTTGTTTCTTGGTGAGTTACTGAAAGAGTTGTGTACATTCAAAATCCTCTACCATTGGTCCAATGTTCCCAGTTTCAGTAGTGGATTTTTCCTACCATGCCATCTATTCTGCTGCTACAAGTTCAGAAAAATTCAGGATTTGGGGGGAAAAAGAAACGTGTCCTGTTTTCAGCTTCTTTTTCTCTCTGTAGAAGACCAGCAAATCTTTCAACAAAACCTAGTGATACCTTAGAGTTCATATTTCTTCTGAGCATGAAGTTTGTGGTAGGTAAAGCATCGGAAGACGGGATATATTCATGTTTTTATGGGATGATTAATTCAAACTCTCAAAATTTCCTGTCCCGAATTCTAAAAGAACTTACTGAACATAAAACTGTAAACAAGGTATGATGCAATTCTTAACAGTATTAAGTAGCACTGCTCTTCTCCAAAAGTTGAAATTAAAGTAAAGCAAGAAGTTTTTCTCCAGTGTTAAATGTTCTTGTTTTCCTTTCTGCAGGGGAATAACAAATTAAGTACTGTAGGATTTCCCCTGTTTGTATCACATTCTACAGGAGAAATATTTGACTGATGCTATAATTTATATAATAATGCTATATTTATACTTAAGTTTGCATTGATTTTAATGTTTCTGCCATTTATATTACTATTTTTCTCTTAAGTACATTCAAAATCTTTTTGAAAAAAAAAACATTTTTCTCTTAAAACCTCCTGTCTTCTAGTGTAATGATTACGTTTGGGATACAGTTTATTACAGTTGACAAAGCAGAACTGACGAGTAGTGGTTATTGTTTTGAAGCCCTCACAGGTGGGCTGGCAAAGCCAAAGGGCCGGGAGTCCTGCTAGCGGTTTGTTTAAATTTAGGAAACACAGAGAAACCCCAGACGACCAGAAACCGAAGGGGGGCAAGGAAAGCGGGAGACGCGGTGGTTTTCCAGCTGGTTGTTTTTTGACAGCTGTTGCCTCTGGGACGCAGAAGTCTGGCACGGGAAGTCCCAGAGGGATCGGGAAACACTGAGGTAAGCGCGCTCGGGTTTGCCCAGGGAAAACAAACACGCTCCGCTGGCAGAGGCTCCCTCCCGCAGCCGCTCTCGCCCCCGCGCCCCGACACCCGCACGGGCCGCCGGCCCCGCCCCGCCCCACGCGCGAGCGCGCAGGCTCCGCCCGCGCGGGCGACCCCGGCCCGCGCGCGCCCCACCTGTGCCGGGCGGGGCGGGGGCGCGGGCAAGGACGGACGGACGGAGAGAGGGGCCGGGACGGCGGTGGCGGAGCTGAGACGCGGCCGCCTCGGTCCGGCCGGAGCGGGGCTGCGGCGCTCGCCAGCCGGTGCCGCGCCGCGTCCCTCTTTCCTCCCGTCCGGGAGGCAGCCGAGGTAAGGGCGGGCGGCGCCCCGCGGCTCGGCAGGTGCCGGCGGGGACCTTGCTCAATGTCACGGCACCGGGAATGCCCGGGCGGCCTGAGCCGGAGCCCCCGGTCCAGCTCGCCCGCTCCGCGCCCGCCGCCGGGCGAACTTTGCCGTGTCGGAGCCGCAGGTAGCGGGGTCCCCGCCGTGCCCGCCCGCCCGGGCGGGATGGATGGGCGGGATGGGTGGGTGGGGTTTGTCGGCGTCTCCGCAGCCTCGTCTGTTTCCAGAAGGGATAAAGCGCGTCTCTAAATAGGTCAGGGGCTTCGACAGCGCGGGGGATTTGCGTAACGATTTGTGTTACGTGGGAAAGGTGCGGGGCTGCTTCTCCCGGGCTCCGAGGCTGGACGGAGCGCTGCTTTCCTGGCATACCGAGGGACTTCTAAGAAAAATAGTTGCATGAGCATAGCTCGGCTTCGTTGTGTTACAAATCCGTAGGACTTCGGCAAAGTTAAATTTCTTCAGCAAAGGAGGAATTAACCTACATGGAGGAGTTATCCTTGATGAGCTAATTACCCATGGTGAGTGTAAGTGCTTGGCATCGCAAGCCCGTTGACGGTGATGACGTGCTTAAAATGTTAAAGTTTGCGTCCTGGTGACATTATTTCAAAACGTGAAGGAGGGGTAGGTCCAAGATTGTGTTTTCTGTGGCTATAGGCACGAAATTTCCTTGTTTCAGAGGAATTGTTAGAATATTCATGCCTGTGTGAAGGCTTGTGTTTATTTTTTCTTATTTTTGACTCCTGAATAAACTTTGGAACTCTCTTCATGGGTTTTAAATCTTGTGGGCTTGGCACTAGGTCTTTATTGTTATGTTTGAGTCGAAAAGTCTGTAAATGGAAAAGTTAGAGAAGCGTGGCACTGTGAGCGCTCAGAAGTTTAAATAAATCTCCAAAACAAACATTTAACTGCAGCTAACTACTACTTATAAGAGGAGGGAGATGATAATTTTATTTCCCATACTCTCTGCTGCTGTTTTAGTGATGTCTTTGACAAAGTATAAAAATGAGGTGCAAAACAAGTCCTCTGTTGCTGTCAAGAACCTGTATGGTTTTTTATCTGAATTAAATGTAATGTGAAACAGTAGTGTAAAAACCTGAAGTCACTGGGGAGACATCTGTGTGATTGCAAGTAGATGTAGACAAAGCACTGCTGCTGCAGGTCCAGAACAAGAGGCAATGGCAGGATACCGGTGAGATGCTCAGGCTGGTGGATGGAGGGAGAACATGATTTTTGAAGCTTCTGCCTCTCACGGCAGCATTGTGCTCGGCCGTGGATGCAGCCACCCCCTGCCCTGTTATTGCAGTTCTGAAAAGGGGAAAAAGGCGTCTCTTTGCGTAGTCCAGAGCTGACACTAGATTGGTTCGAATGGGTTATGCCGCTTCTCCTTTCACAAAGAAGTAATGTGGCTACTCCTTTCAACTGACCAGATAAGTAGACGGCTTAGAGGGATGAGGTTTTTCTTCTCCTTTGTTTCTAAGGCGTTCCTCCATAGTTGCAAACTTTTTTCTGGTGTTCTGTCTTGCCAGATGGGTTTTCTGTACCTCACACCTTTTGCAGTGAATGGGAATTGCCAGGCTTGTGGGAACCCTGAAAGCAGAAATAAGCTGAGTGTTGTGAAATTGGTCACATTACTAATGTTTCTTTCAATTGTTTGGTTTAGTAATCCATAAGGAAGTAAGAAATTAGGAAGGAAACAATCCTCTAACATGATATTTTCACTAAGTTACCAAGTTCTTGTATATTTTTTTCCCCTAATTAATTATGTAATGGATGCTTGGTTAAATTTAGCAGTATTAACAAAAACTAGCAGGTGTCAAGATCCTGTGTTGTTTTTGCCTCTTCCTGCACTAGCGGGAGCTGTCCATCCCTCTGTGCTCCCTCTGCACTGCACACATTCTCACAATAGATCAACATACGTCAGCACCAATTTCTCTTAACCAACTGTTTTTCACTGTCTGCATGTTTTTTGTTTTTTTTTTTTTTAATTGTTTGGATTTCTCAGCTAAGTTTTAATTGAGACGGTATCTTCCTACTTGAGTACAGTTGCTCAGGGATAAGGCAGTATAAAAGCAGGAAAAAGCCTTGTGGAAGATAATCTTTTGGGGGAGTGTAGGCTTGTTAGTTAATTAGCTCTGGAAGTCCTAAGATTTTGAACAGCAATGAGGATTACTGCATAAAACATAACAGATGCTTTACAGTTGTTGCAGTTTTTTCTCTTCAGGTTACCACAAGGGATTGTGGTTTGAGAATATTTGCTCTTAAGAGTTTGAGAATTTATGAAATGGGGCATCCACATTGCTTTCAAAATAAGCATATGGTACAGCTGTGGTAGTCTCCAATCTTGAAGCATTCATCAGGCTGTGTTGGGATGTAACTGAGTATGGAAGTGGAGTGCAAGGTTCTCTCTAGTGTACTGAAATACTCTGCAAAGCTTAGGTCATCTGTAGTTAATGGGAAGAAAAGATGCCTTTGCAGTCTGAATAGCTTGCTTTCTGAAATTCTGCTATCACTTTGTGTTATGCTTTAAACCCTTTGGAATTCCTTGAATGACAACTTATATCAGGTAAATATTTTGTTTCTGTAACTTTTGCCTTACATTCGAAAATTGTGGTACTTAATATATGTCACCCATTAAGATACAAGTGTGAATACTGTATCTTATGTGATCCTGAATCGCCTCTGATGCAGGGAATGTAGAGGCAGATGTTAAATGCCATAATATTCCAGCTAACAAAGGGGAAATTTACCCAAATCCGTAGAATGCACTCGACGTCTTTTATCCTCAGGCTGATGAATGCGCAGAGAGTTGAAGGAATTACAGGAACTTCACTCTCCTGTGTGACTGTAATAACCCTCTAGCTGCATAGGTTCCTAGATTTGCACCACATGCTCGCTTGCCTAACTACAGATGCAGCTCAAATGTTGGTTGAAGGGCTATTTTCTATTGTCATTTTGCCCACAAGTGTAAAATGTACAGTTCTTTTCAAAGGTAAAATTTATCTTTTTACTGCAGTTTCACAAAACATGCATAATCTTACAATAGGAAGTTTATGGTTTTCATTATTTAACAAAGGCCAGTGTTTTTAAAGCAAAACATTTAAGACATTTTGAAAATTTGTGTCCTAAGGATTTTTTAATTTTTTTTTTCTTCACAAAATTAGTATGTTTTCTGATTTTATGTAATGCACAGAGTGAGCAGGGTAATTATGACAAAAATCGTATCTGCACCATGCAGTCATTTGACATCATTCTGTGTTGTTGGAGAAAGTGCTGCAAAACAGTAGCTAGTACTCTAATACAGTAACATTCATTAGAATCACATATTATTAAGTAAGCATTGCTTAATTTATGGCATCAATATTGTGTTGGTAAAAATAACAAAATATTTGGTAATTTGGTTTGTTATAATGTGTCTTTTAGTGATAGGAGGTGAGGGTCTTACTCTGCCATGAATAAAGCCTTTTTTTTTTATGTCCTGTAATACATCACATTTCATGAAGTTGAGCTAATATTTTGAAGAGTGATGGATCATGCCCATGAACTTTCACATTTTTGTTATTTCCTTTCTAAGTGGTTGTTTTTCTCAGATCATTTGCAATAATTCTTTTTAATTTCTTAAATGTGAAGCTTAGTCTTAACATGCTGTACATTTTGCGTGCAACTGTGATTTTTCTTATATATTTGCTAAAGTTGACATTGCTTTCTATAAACATATTAACTGACATGTTAAAAATTCATTAGACAACCTGATCTTCCAAGGCTTGTAAAAATAGAAGCCTTGTAAACCAATCTAACTATATCAGTGCAGTCCCAGTCCTTTGCTTATCAGTATTGGTACCTTAACAATTTGCTCCTGCTGAACTGCCAGACAGATCTTTTAATGACAGATGGTGCAAATACACATCTAGGCGTGTTAGAACTGTGTGGTTTACACTATTGAGAATTATTTGAATGTGAGCAAGTTAGGCTGTTAGGAAAACACTGTTAATGCTTCATTCCTCAGTGAAATTATTCAATAAAATTTTGTTTATTGACAACAACTTTTTTTTTGTTATCAAACATTTAGAATAAGGAATTTAAGAGGGCAGTAGCTAAATATGAGTACAAGCAGAAGCTTTAGACAGCTGAAGTCCTTCTTTCCTCACTTTATATACTTAAAGTCGTTTTGATTACATAGCCTTCTGTTTAAGTTTCACAGGTTTTAAAATGTTGCAGGTTTGCCTTGAACACAGAGATAGCATTAAATAGGTTTCAGTTTACAAACAGGTGAAAAGCATTTTCTTCTGCAGCAGAATGCAGGCTCTGCATAACTATCTTGATTCATAGTTTCCTAGGCTTTTCCCTGGTGATTTTGCTGTGTGACGGGATGATGGGTTGTGGTATTGGTAAAGTGCTATGATTTTGAAATAAACTGGACAGCGTTTCATTACTCTTGGCTTTCTACTGGCAAACTGTTCAGTGCAGTCATGCCAGTATTGAAAGTATGGTGAACTTGGTGCACACCTGCAGCTAAGTCAGTCATTCTGCGTGTGAGGTAGGGTAATCTTGTCTCCTAGAGCACACTGATTCACTCCAAGAGATGTCTCACAAAGTCTCCACTTGAAAACAAACCACAGAACTTAAAGCCAGTGTGCTCTGTTATAGTATCCATTACTTGCCCCTGCGTGGCAGGGAAGGTGATCCTTAAGAGTGAGGTAGGTCTTGTGTATAGAGGAAGACTATGTAACTACTTACTACAGGCACTGAAGAACAGTAACTGAAATGATAGTGTTGATGTCAGGAGAGCAAAGTAAAATTAACTTGAGGTGAAACTTGAATTATATTGTGACTTCAAAAAGAACTTTTTTTCTTTTTTTGTTTTGTTTGTTTGCTTGTTTTTGGTTTTTTTGTTTTTTGGGGATGTTTTGTTTGGGTTTTTGTTTGTTTGTTTTCTTTTTTTTTGTGTGTGTATGTGTGTGTGTTTTGTTTGTTTGTTTGTTTGTTTTCTGTGCCATGGTATTTTTAAGTTTTATGAGGCTTTTGGTGCATCACAGCAGCCAATATGCTGCCATTCTACAACCAGTGTGGTCTCATACTGAGTGGTTCCTAATCGAGTTATTTCATGGTGGCTGGTGTAGTGCTGATTGCCAGCAGAGGATGTCCCCTGCTGAATCTTTAACACTTCTCAGCGTTACTGAACTTGTAAGATCTAATGAGTTTATAGCATAAATGGTTATGGCTGTAGGCCCTGTTGTTCTCTCTATAAATACTTGTGCAGGTACCAGAAAGTTAAACATATGGTAGGAGGTTCTGTTTAATAACACAACCTGTTTTGTTTTAATTTGACAATTCTCAGTACATCCCATCTAAATAGAGTAGACTGTCAGGACACCTTAGTCCTATTATAATTTGATATAATTTCAAAGATCAATTAGTTTAAGGATCAGTGATGTGACAGGCCCTGTTAGTATAGTATGCATTAAAGTGGGAGGGGGAAAAAAAGTTTCATGTGATTTGCATGTCATTTAGTTTATACCTTACAGTGTTTATTTATATCTCTCATAATTTTGAGCTTTAAAAAAACCCTTGTTTTCCTAAACCAGAAAAAAAAAATTAGGAGATACTCATTACCAAGGTGTATTCCAGAGAAGATGAGTTTGTGTAAGATATTAAGTAAACACTCTAAAAGCTTTTACTCTGCCCTGTGCAGCAAGATTTTTAAAGAAGATATAGGAACATCCTAATAGGATTTTATAATAAAAATGCTAATAAAAGCTAGCAGAGGAGTAGCTAGTCTCTTTCTTTGCATGACTGCATATGACAAAAAAAAAATTAAATTACACAGTCTTTCTTCCTTTGGCCATCTGATAATATTAGGATGGTAAGTCTTTGCCTTTAAGTTGTGAATGCACATAAGTGCCTAGGTGCACTGCAATTTTCTTTTAAAATGAGATTATTTAATACATGTTACAATTAAGAAAACCCCTTATAAATCTGCATCAAAGCTTATGGAAAAAGATTCTGCCTTTGTCTACTTGTGCGGTCTGTTATCTGCAATGCAGGTGCACTCTATGCCAGACATGCATATTTGGTAGATTGTGGGACCTGTGCATAGTCAGTACCGTGTTTGATGCTCATCTGGGTTCCTTGTTAATCAGAGAAACAAGAATACCCATATTATAGACCTCAAACAGCATTAAAAGTTGCAAAGTTAGGAATTTGAAAATTATGAAATGCCAGAAAGTGTTGCCTTTACAACCATAGCTGAACTCGTTGGTGTGTATAATTAAGAGTAATTTTTGTTTTGTTTTGCTTTTTCTTGTAAGACTCTCATCAGGCTTTGTGCACAGGATAGGTAATGTATGCTTCAACAACAGTAAAAAAAATAATCTTTGCAACACTTTCATGACATGAATAAATGGCGTTCTCCTCATGTAGGGGGAAACTTCAGTGCAGAGATGGGTCTTCAGCAATGTCAGATGCTCAGTTTGAGTAGTGGGGACTGGTATGTCAACACTTTGAACGATGCAGTGCGTTCTCACAGCTGAGCTTCTGTTGTCTTGAATGGCAGCATGAGCATTCAGTGCTTCTATCAACTAGAGTTTGCAGTTATCGAGTTAGGCTTCCAGGAAAGGTGTATGCAATTAGTGATTGTGGAAGGATTGATTTAAGCAATTTGCCCAGCATTACTCACAGCTCTGTGGTAGAGCCCAGGTTGTGGATAGATTCTACACTGCAGCATTTAAATGCCCTAACCTTGAGAGAGAGTCTTTTTCTCTTGTAGTCTTCTGCTTTTCTTCAAACTTCTACAGCATAGGACACAGGGGTTTTTTTTCAGGAGATAGCTGTTCTTATGACTTACATTTTTTGTCTTGACTACTCTGCTCTGTGAGGAGAGGGAAAATACGATCTTGTAATTTAGAGAGCCTATTACTTGGGTTTTGTAAAAAAGCAAGCTGTTCTGCCCTAAGGAATCATGGTAAATCTTGAATTTTTCATCAGTGAGTGCTTTTCAAATGATTAAAACTAGAGCCTGCCTCCTTGAGCTTATGTAGTGACTAAAGAAATAGATTTCATGCTACTGTGTGGCATAGTGTTAGAGGCTTGATGTGCTTTGTGTTTCACTGGTACTTGCTCAGGTATTGTCAGATCCCACTTTGAAGAACTTCAGCACATTCTTTTAGACAGGTGACATCAGAAGCAGCAGAATCTTATTGTCAAGTTTGACAGCCACAATGGGGTTATGACACTCCTAAGTCCCATAAGTAATATGAAAATTATTAAGTACTGTAACATATGGGTTGGGATATTTGGTGCTATTGCCTTATTCTATATAGACTTAAACTGCTGAAAATGAGTATATATTGTTTGTAAATATATAACATAAATTTTGAAGATGGAAATTACTCTTTTTTAGAAGTATCTGACAGTCCTGAAGCTTTAGAGAGTAAGTCCTATGAGGAGCACTGGAGGAAGCTGGGGTTGTTTAGCCTGGAGCAAAGGAGGCTCAGGGGTGACCTTATTGCTCTCTACAACTATGTGAAGGGAGGTGGAACTGGTCCTTTTCTCCCAGACAGCTACTGCCAGGACAAGAGGAATTGACCTTAAGCTATGCCAGAGGAGGTTCAGATTAGACATCAGGGAGAATTTCTTCACTGAAAGGTTGGTTAAGCATTGGAATGGGCTGCCTGGGGAAGTGATGCAGTAAGCATCCCTGGAGGTGTTCAAGAAACAACTGGACATGGCACTTAGTGCTATGGTTTAGTTGACAAGGTGGCGTGTGGTCAAAGGTTGGACTTGATGATCTTGAAGGTCTTTTCCAACCTTAATGATGCTGCGTTTCTATGATTTTTACTGATCAAGATTTGAATAAGACTAAATCCACTATACTCAGGGACCCCTTCTTTACTGCAGGCAGGTTACAGATGCTCTGGAACAAGTGAAATTCCTGAAAGACTAGACAAGACCCACCTACACTGCATTTTCTTTCTCTTTCAAACAGGTTTGAGAAAACATTTCAAGGAAATCCTTTGTCTCTCCTCAGCTTATGGGTTAGTCTCACCAACTCGTGAATGTTACAAAAATAGCTTGAGAAACCAGACAGTGGAACTTTACAAACTTCAGCAAGTATCAGAGAAATGTGCATTGCTGATCAGTAATAACAAATGTTGACAGAACTAATGTCAAAATCTGATTATGTTGTCAATTTCCTAGTTTGGCTATACTGTCAGCTATGTTGCAATACCATATATTAACTCTGTAGATTTGTTGAGTCTCAATTGTCCCCTCATAATTACAATGTATCATGTAACTCAAATAGGATAGGGTAGTGAGAGGTAGACAAACCAGGAATGGTGTAACGCTTGTTTTTAACTCTGAGTGATTTTGCATTAGCCAATATTTCTGCATAGAACTTGGTGGTGGCTCGTTGTTGCAGTGTAAAAGATCTGGAAAAATCATGCCCTTAAAGGACCTCTCTTAAGTGTTATTTGTAGTTCTCAGAAGCTTTTCACCTTTTTTCTTAACTGTAAATTAGAATGTTAATCAAGTTTCTGTATAATAGTTTTGTAAGACAGGATGTGAATTTTTTTTCTCCATTTGTACAGCGAACATCTAGATCTTGAGCAAGGATAGGAAAACTTCCTTCTCGTTGAAAGGAAAAGATTTATACTAACCTGATTTGGTGAATGTTTAGAAGAAAGAAAGGAAGTACGTGCTGGCGTTAAACCCCAGATACCATGACACGGAAGGACTGAAGGAGTCTGTGGCTGACAGGAACATGTGGGGTTTGTAATCTCCACACGCAGCACCATGGCCACTTCCTTCCCCATGCTGTATGCAGCTGATCGGAGGTTGTTTTACCATGTGGTTGTGATGGCTGTGGGAACTGTCATGGAGAGTTAGGAGTCAACATCACGTTTCATACTGAGCATGGGGGGGCTTGGCAGATTTGCTGTTGTATGCTACTACCATAAAAACATTCTTGTAATATTAACATGATGGAGCAGCTCTTGTTTTTAAAGAGCTGGAGATCCCATTTTGTGAATCACAGTGTGACACTGCATCAAAGTTTTGACTGTTTCTGATTGTATATTTTTTTACTAAATACATATATTCCTGAATCTCTTCCTGTCATTTATTGTTGTGTGGCTTCTTCCATCTTATGAGAACTCTCAAATTCCTTTTATGTCAATTTGTTGCAAAAAAAGCTGGTTTATTTTAAAATTTCTTATTAGGTTGAAGTAGCTGGATTTGGGCTACAGAAGTATTTTATATTGTTTAAAGGGATCATTTCAGCTTGCATTTCTGAATGGACTAGTTTCCAAAAGTGAGCATTGCTGGTTTTTTTAAGAACTGTCAGAATCTCTCTAAAATGCTTGTTACTAGGATTTGTATTTCATGTTTTTCCATAAAGCCATAGGCAGAACTTAATTCGCTTATCAGAGTACTGCCAAATGCTTCTTGGAATTAGTAGGATAGCATGAAGATTTCAAACTTCCTCAAGATTCCTTTGAAGTTTTCAAGTTGCAGGGGAGTAGTGAGCTGTGGCTTTTGTAGGCTGACTGCAGACAGCCCTGCCTGGTCCTTGCTGCTTCTAAACATCCTCTACACCTTCCTCTTTGTTGTCCCCTCAGGCAGATTTAATGTCTTGGTCTTTGGCCTTTCCTTCAGCAGCTGTATTTCTTGGCTATTCTAATTTCTTGACCCCTGTGTTGGCTTGGTGAGCTTAGTATCTGACCTAGTTGTGTATTTGATCCATGTCCCCCTTCCTGATTACAGCCTAGCTCAACAAATTGCAAGAGTGGCCAGCAACTCATTGGGTTTCTTGAAATACCTCAGTAAAATATGGATGCTGCCCCATTTTTAATAAAAATTATTTTGAGCCCCTTTTCCGGTCAGTGAAGCCTGAAATAAAAGTGAAATTTTAAAAATTTCACATACTCTTCTTTTTTTTCTTCAGTAGAAAAAAAGAATGCCCTTTAAAAATCTTAATTGTCAAAGTTATGTATTCATTTAGAGTGGAAAAATATTTGTTCTTCCTTGTTTTAAGATATTTAGTGGGAAACCACAGTTAGGAAAATGGAGTATAAGACTATCATTTAAGCACTTGACTATTTCTTGCAGTTACACGTTGAGACTGATGCCTATGTATATTTTGAAAAAATAAATATAGGTGATAATTACTTTGAGATTCATTTTCTTGTGTTTGATGAATTGCTTCAGTAGCTCCAATTATTAGATCACTTAGAAGAAGCTGAAGAAGGAATAAAAATTTTACGTGTATCCATAACTAAAAATCCTTTAGAGAAAAAGTTCTTGGACTTAGAGGATCATCCTTGTGATCTGTTTTTATAGGGCCTTGGTATAAAAAGTTTCTCACCTACTTACGTCTACTCTCAGTATCACAGTAATATTATGCATACTTAAAAGCCTTCTTGGGTTGTGAGATATATACATATAAATTTCAGTTAACATGTCTGCATCAAATTTACCTCTAACCCTTCAATGAAGATCTTTTTTAAGATATAATTGCATTGACTGAGAAATCTAGTATAAGTAAAAAGATTGTTTTTTCTCAAATGAGGATTATCTTATTGACAAAGAAATTCTGTAAATAGCCTGAAGTTTAGCACTTAAGTTTAACTGCTAAATTTAGGTACATTTGTAGAGCATGTAGAGATTTCTTGGGTCATGAATGTCTGTCTTCAGAAGCATAGGAGTTTGTTCTAATTAGAAAACAATTGACTAAGTTCAAAGACTGTATATGACACTGCACTGCAGCACATGTGTGCAAGGCAGAATGGTCTCTTATTAAAAAGAAAGAAAGGGTGAGTCAGGGTTTCATGGTGCTTCCCTGCCAGGAAATTAAATATTGATATTTTTCAGATAGTAATGCTCAACTCTTAGAGAAAATACCTATCTACTTGAAATGTCTTTTAATATTTTACAATATATTATACAAAATATGGCCAACTTTAGAGTTGTCTGATATGCAACAATGCAAAATTTTACGCTTACCTGACTCTTTAATTAGCTCTCATTCTGTCTCACGTGATTTATAGCTCCATGACTCCTACGTAAAAGTGATATGTGACTTAATGAAGCGGAAAGCCAGAGTGGGCTCACACCTCTAGTTGTGTAATGGTTTCCTGTAGCTTGGTAAATGGTGTGCTGGAGGAGAAGCAGCCGTAAGCATCTTCTCATTTATTATGGCAAGGATGTAAAAGTCCATGTTACTGTGACTTGTGGTTGTTTGCTTCCTTGTCACATACACAATTCATTGGAGTGAGAAGGGAATGTGGCTCTTTCACAAAGCATAAAAATAGCAAGTAAGAAAAGAAATGCAGATGTAATCTTTCTTGCTCAAACTTAGTTTAATGAAGCTGTTTGACATATTTGGAATCTAACCTTTTCTTGATACTAGAGAAATAGTGTTCCAGCATGATTTAATTTCAATAACAGGCTGTAAAATCCTTACCCAACTGTTTTTCTTGGTTTAAGGGGTTTTGGGGAGGTTTTTTCCAAATGGCTACTTTGACTGTTTATGTAAGTTTTTTGAAGAAGAGGTAATTTTTTGCTGTCTTACTCTTACACTTGAAGTTTCTCTAGTTATGTTTCTGTTAGTTTCGGGATATTTGTCATTACAGCATCTTTGATATGGTGGTTCTGATATATTTAATTACAATACTGTAAAGTCAAATTAATTAATTCTGGATTCTTAATAGTGTAAGTGGTCTAAGCATGTCTTCTGGAATGGAAAAGGGAAAAAAAAATCAGGAATATCAGAGAAATGAGCTGACTTCAGCCTTGTTTGGATCTCCAGAAATAATTTGATTTCTATTTGGGGCAGCAGCTTTCAGGAATTACTGTGGGGAGTCATCTGAAATACAAGGACCGGAATGAGAGATCCTTTTTATTTTACTGTGCAGCTGCATAGCTTAAAGAATTACCACCTTCTGCCAAAAGTGCAGTAACATTACAGGTATGTTTCTGGCACCTGTGTGGGACAGAAACACACACACTTATTTCTGAATCTGTTGTGATCTACAGCCATTTTCCTACATATTCCAGGAAGTGGCCATTCCTTATTTAGTCTGCGGTCATGTCTCTGTGGAGCCACAAAGGCTAGAGTCTTTCCTGGCTCTCATCTGAGGGTTGTGGTTTGCCCTGAGAGATTTGTAGTTTGTAGATCCATCTTTACACACCCACCCCCCCCCACCTTGTGAAGTTTGGACTTACTGCTATGAATCTGCAAAGAATTGTGTGGTATCTTTTTAGATTACACATGAACTACTGAGTTTGTAAGTGAAGACCGTTACCTGCTCCCATGACGGGAGAGACGGTTTCTGACATAAATTCTGGAGTTCAGAGGTGGTAATGTTTTGCTATTGCCAGGTGTTTTTAGGTATCTGGGGAAAAAATAACAACAACATCCCTTCTTCCAAGTGTTCTTTAAGCACTGGCAGTGGGTCTAATTGGGCAAGTGGGTTGTGTGAGTCATTGTTGCATTTGAATCCCTAGCTTTTGGGCTTTCATCGTTCTTTTAAATGTCTGTAGAAGAGAAACTCTGCTTTGCCACTTTACAGTTGCAGTTTGTGCTTACTTCATATTTTCAGTTAAACAGAAATACAGTATTCAAAGAAATATGCAACCTTATGAGGTTGTGGTAGAACTTTAGAAATTAGTGAAAAGCGAAGATTACTGCTCTTGGAAAGGTAGATCAGTTCTCTGTATTTGGTGATGTGTTAAGTTGTAATTCCAGACGTGAATTACAGAAGCTTTCCCAGCATTTTTGAAATGCTTGCAATTTTTCAAACAAACTGTAGTTGCTGTTAGACCTTTCAAGGAAGATGTTTTGTAATGCATAATAGGGGTCTTGCTCAAAGGACAAGGAACATCAAAAGGGCCATTTACAGAGTAAGGAGTGTACATGGCATTCACTGAATAATCCTGGAAGTACTCACTGCCAGAATGGCAAACTTCATAGTGCAATCCCCCTCATGCCCTATGTGCTGCTTTGTAAGATGATATGCCTCACTCCTGTCAAATCTGGATGGAGGCTTTTTAAATGTTTATGTGACAGGTGTGTGTCTCTGTTGTGACAGTTGTGATTCCTGATTCTCTGTGTGTGTGTAAGCTCACGCATCACTATGGGGTAGGCTGAGGACACCAGCTGAGAGCAGTGCTGCATGTGAATGAGGGTACCTTAAGAAAGTGGACTTTTTCCTAGTTGATGACCTAAACTAGAAAGACTTTTACTTAACATGAAATATGAGCACCCGTGTTGAGGTATTTTAAGTAAGCATGTTTCTATTTGTGTAAGTTAGTAGCTACAGATGCTATTAAGATCATCCAACATCTTCATTTCATTTGGTAATGTTTTATCCAATTCTGAGTAAGCTTGTCCTAGCTTAACTTGGGATATAATAAGTTATATTTTACAAAGTGATATGTTTTGTAGGGAGTTGGCATTTTTCTACGTAAGAAATATACGTTGGTGAATAAAAGGGTGACACTGATAAGACCTTTATATACAAAGGTGTTTGCAGACTCGCTATTATTACTGAAGTATTCAATTGTTTTTATTCCCAACTCTGACATTTTTTGAGATACAGATATATTGATATACTCAGCTTCAATCATGCAACTGTATTTGCATTTACTTCTCTCATTTTCTAGGGACACTACTGCATGCTCACTGATCCACCTGTGCAGAAGCATTTGTGAGATCAGAGCCTAAGCATATTACTGCTAAACGTAATTAGGTGCTAGACTCGTGCTGTAGTGCAGTTTCTTCCAAGCGAAGATTAACTGAAGAACAGGAATGACTGAGGACACTTTAAGTGCTGAATCCTTGGAAAACCATTCTGAAGAGGCAGATTTTAAAATTGGTAACTGAGAACTGTGAGCTGTTACAATGTGTAACTCCTTACTGAACAATGACTTTTAAAATGTTCCTCTTTGCTCAGTCTTATTTTAAAGAATAAATAAGTTTTCCTGTGAAATAATTTGATCAAACAGTAGTATCTGTGTATTACTAAATTGACTATTTGCTGCTAGTTTTGCTGACAAATCTTTCTTCTTTGTTTGTATAAGAAATTTGAAATGACTATGTAAAAGGCAGGGTCAGTATGATCAAATCAAGTATTTTGCAACTTGAATGGAATATTTTATTAAAATGGCAAACAGTAGATGCCAGTACTGGCACTGTTTAGGCTTCTTTTAGGAACCTTGGGATTAGTGTTCATCTGTCCCATAAAGGACACAAATCATTTAGATTAGAAGTAATCTGATTGCATTGAAGTACAAATTATAGCACAAAGGCCATTCAAGTGGGTTAAGTGACCAGGGTTGGTAAACACCATATGACTGCTGATTGGTCGATGAAAGAGTATTAACTGAAAGATAATGATGGATTTTAATCCAAATCTCTAAAGCGCAACAGCTGTAGTTCCCAAATGAGTTCACTCATAGACAGACTTTTAGTACACCGATTTATTTGTTCCTATTTCTCTTGCACAAGAATTAATTTGAAATATAATGAATTATTCCCATATAGAATATAGCTATTCCACACAACTTACTTTGATTAGATTTCTAATCTACTTTCAGTTAGTGAGTTCACTGTGATTTTTGTGTGCATTGGAGAAATTGCAGTGTTTTTATTTCAGTGTTCTGCAATATGGTGAGGTAAATTGTTAATGTGACTTGGTTTAGGAAATTCAGCTGCTGTTTTTCCTTGTTCATGTCTCTTATGAACATAGTATGAAATCTAGTTAAGTATTTAAAAAAAATAAAGGCAAACTGGATAACTGGTATTCCATATGAACTTGTTTCCAGAATGCTTACTAGTAATGCCTAAGAATGGCAAGTAAATGCTTATCACTGATAATAAATTATGTGAATTTGTGTAGTGTGTTTTATTTCAGTGCCTATATGTAGTTTAAAAATGGAAATTGCATTGCATAACAATTAATGTATGATAGCCTGAGAGCAAGGAGTGGCAGCTCTTTAGGACTGCAGTGTAACAATGTTTAAGATGCGAAATGAAAAATGTGGGCAGGCTGTATTTATCTGTATTTATTAATTACTTCAGTGCTGGAGTTTCTATTGCAATAAGAATTTTGGCTGGAGAGTTTCAGGTTAAGTTTTCCCTGAAAATTTGTACTTACTCTGAAATAAGCACTTTCATTAAAGGAATCAGATGAATGTCTGCAAAAAAAAAAGTAATTTAACTTTGTGGTTTGCTGGTCCATCTCTCTATTTGATTTTGGAGGCTCAACAAGAGACCAGATGAAGTGATCCTTAATTATTGTTTACAGTCCAAGTAGTCAGACACAGGAAAAGTAAAGTCTTCAAAATTATACTGTTTCATCTTATTTGTCTTTGTATCTAAAAAATGTGCATGATAAAACCATTCCTCTGTTGTTATTCAGGATTTATTCAGATAATCTAGATAAGATATACCCTGCTGCCAAGAGCAGGCATTAGATCTGCCTGTGTACTATACCTACAGATTGTTTTGATAGCAAAAATGGAGTCATTAGTGCCTAGGTCATGTTTTGTCCTTTTGATGTAAACACACCTAATGCTGTAGCACATGTAAGTAACTATGGAACTTCTCCTTTGTATTTACAGTTAATTCAAAATTCAGTTAGAAAAACTTTGTCTGGTAAAAAAGTTATTAAGACCTTTGCAAAATTGGGAGGATATTGGTCACTGCGTGTTGAAAGGAGACCTTGAATGCAGTTATGTTGCAGAAATGCCTTTAGAAAATCATGACAAAAAAGGTATGACCTACCTCTGCTTGGTTTTGGAGCCTATGAAGTCTTTTATTTTAATTTGTTTTCTTATAAATGTAAGAGATACTTCTTAGTTATTAAAACATAATAATTTTCTCCCTGAAAAGCTGGATAAGAGAGACTTCCAGTAAATGGTAAATATACTGCAGGTGCTATCTCGAGAGTTAAAACTATTTAAGTATGTGTAAGCATTTGGATAACTACTACTACTTCGTGGAAAGGGTAAAGCGAGAGAATCTGACAAGGTGCCCAGAATATGTTTTACATGTGTGCATGTGTCTTGTGTGTATATGCTTGGCCCAGCAGAAGCAATGGAAAATAATGGTGTCACGTATCATATTTGCTCAAGCAGTTGCACAAGAACTTTGGTCTGCCCAAAGTCAGCATAGGAGATAAAATGTAACAGGTTATTCTATCCTGTTTCGTGTGTTGACAGACTAAACATGTCTTACAGTTTTTGAAATTTTGATTGTGGTTAATCGTTAGATGATTACCTGTGTGATTTTTTTGGTTATTGGAGTTTATGAAGCTGGGCAAATCAAATCTAAAGGTAGTGGGAATGAGATTCCTCCCCTTCTTTGTACCAGTCATCTTTTGGAAACTTTGCAGTGCGAGGAATGTAAGGCTGAGCCACAAGTATGCAGTGAGAAACTCAATAAAATGCAAATGGTGATTGTTCCATGAATTTCTCCTAAGAATTTTTCATGATCCAATGTAAACCTTGAATATCTTTAGAGAAAAAGATCAAGATGGATCGATCCTAGGATATAGTAATACCGGCTGAAGGTTCTACTACAGTGTCTGTGGTTGCACTAAGCTAGAGAGATAGCCTTTAAGAGGCTTCTTTCTCCCTATTGCCTTTTTTTTCTTGCGTTTTGGGGTTTTTTGCTTATTTTTCAGTAGATATTTTTCATATCTCAAAGGAGGAGAGCAGGGATTAGGATACAGCCCCATTTCCTGAAGAATATTTGTTGATCATCTCTAGCACAGCTACAGCTGCCTCCCAAGCCATGCCCAAGTTCAAAACATGAGCAGGATTGTGGAGACTGTCACAGTATCAGCCTGGTTCACAAAGAATCTCTGTATTGAAAGACCTTATTAGTTAGAAGTGTTTGAAAACCAAAGCTGCTACCTCACTTCTCAGTTTGATTCCTACCCTGAATTTATGGAAAAATTTCTGTTAAACAGAAACAAACAAAAAACACTTTGAAAGTTGCTTCTGTAAAATTCTGAGTTCTTAGGTTTTCAGTTTTTCCATTTTTGATGCCTGTTTGACAGTGCTGAAACAGATGCTCTTGATGCTGTTTAATGACTATGCAATTTCTGAAAATAACATTTTGACAAAATTCATTATTTTCTAGAGAAAACTTTGGCTACAAACCAGGATTTTACACAGGGAAGTAGAAAATGTAATTGGAAAATTTTTAACTATATATATTTGGAAATTTCTTCTGGAAACTAAGTCCTTAATATCCATTCCTTTATAAGGATATTTTGTGATATCTTTGAACTCTACTTGCTTTCCTGTGTGGTCCACTGTGGCAGATGAGTCTGTTTCTGCTGACAGTTGAACTGGGCTTTTTTGGTTCATTTTTTAGCTAAGGACTGATAAATATTTAAAAACAATAAAGTGACATTTAATTGACAGTTTGGGTTACTGATTGAATAGGCCATTTAGCATAAACAGAATGAATTACAATAGCTGAAAACTCTCACTTAATTGCTATGACTAATGAAGCATGATTAAACAAATAAAAAAATTGACTTGTATATGGTTTAGAAGTATTTTGTAAAATGAACTAGTGATTCCTAACCTTCCTGCTTTTCAGGGATAAGGAAGCATTAACGCTGCAATTGCAAAACTGATGAGTCTCCATCTGGTATTCAGGAAGCTGATTTGATTACTGCTTGTGATGAGTTCCAGCTGAGATGGGTGTAGAGAAGGGTTCTGGTCAGGGAAAAGGAGATCCTGTTTTGTTATGGGGAGACTTCCTCAGTCTTGGAAAATAAAGGCTAAAGGAATCATATAATCATAGATTAGTTTGGGTTGGAGGGGACCTTAAAGGTCATCTAGTTCAAAGCCTTCCGTGGGCAGGGACACCTTCCTCTAGATGAGGTTACTCAAAGCCCCATCCAGCTTGGCCTTGAATACTGCCAGGAATAGGGCATCCAAAACTTGTCTGGGCAACCCATTTCAGAGTAAACTACACTCTTTCAGTTTGAAGCCATTACCGTGTGTTCTGTCACTATATGCCCTTGTGAAAAGGGAGAGGTTGTGGGAACATGGGGGAAGAGAAAACACCTGCCTTCTGATGCATTTCTGGACTGCATACAGCAGAGAAAGAGAAACTAAACTAGCAGCCAGCGTTTAGTTGGCTGGAGATCACTCTGAAAAACCTTCTATGACCAAATACACGCCTGATTATTCAGAGTTTATCCTGGCTGAAGTACATGAGGACTTAAAGGTCTTTTATTTTAAGACTTAAGATTCTTACAATGATAAAGCAAAGCAGCAGTCCAGAACTTGTTCAAGTGTGTGGTTGTGAAAGAATATTAATGCTCCTGCCTAAACATTGTCAGCTCTGAACATTCAAAAATCTTATCAGATCTAGAAGACATTGAAATTGGTTTCTCTTTAGTTCTCTTCAGGGTTCATGTTTTCAGTCAGCTCTTCAAGGATTAGAAGGGTATTTAAAAGGCTAGAGATCCTGGGGATTTTTGACTGCACGACCCAGGCTTAAGAAAAATGCCTAATACTTCAAGATACAATTCTGAGAGCTAGCAGCCTTGAATTGGTGAGAGGAGTGTTATAAGCAAAAGTGACATCAGATTGATAAATTGGTTTTTTCCTAAGTGAACCTTTCTAAATGTTTCATGTTTCAAAATCTCACGTTTGTGATGTCAGCACAGGAGCCCTGTTCAACCTGCTGGGTCCATTAAGGCAGTAAGTGTGTTTAAAATTGTCTTTTAGCAGAAACTGTGTTACCAGCTATTCAGCAAAGTATAACTTGAGCACAGGCTAACCAGATAAGCCAGTATGAGAGAGCAAGATCTTCATTAATTGGAGAATTTATGAGAGGAATTGTTTATCATAAGGATATTTTGCGTTATGAAGTCAACTGTCTGATTATTGCAAAAGGAATGTGGGGGTTTTTTTTTATTTCTTTATTAATAAAATATTTAGGAATTTGAAAACCACCAAATGTATCCAAGGAATGCAACAGCTCTGACATGGGAGGGAGCTCTACTGAAATAAGGTATAAAAGTCAGCTTTATTGCAATCTTACAGTTGCAAAGGGCTTTGAAAAGTGAATGACTGGAGAAAAATATCTTATGAGACTAAAGTGGGCTTCTGAGGGATAACTTCAGCTGAGAATGCTGAAGTAAAAGCTTCTTGTTGTGCATCTCAGCATTTTCAAGTGCAAAAAAGATATATTCTGCTCACATTTTCATCTTTCTGGGGGTTATATTTATTCAGAGGAGATTAACAGGCAATTTTCAGTGTGACTGCCTTCATCAAAAGTTTATCCCTTTGCAAAATGACGTGGTTTTTTACTTTTTATAGAAGCAGTATGCTTGAATGTCTGTGAAGACTTCAGAGTCATAGTTGTAAAATGAAAGGTGGAATAATGGTTATATTCCTAAGGAAATGCCAGTTTTATGCAGGATGGCAGGCAGTACAAGACTAACTGTGACGTGTATAATTTTGTTTGTCAGATCTTTTTGTCTTAAATAAATTTACTGTGATATTGAGTTTTAAATACATTTATGATTACATGGCCATTCGATAAACCCATGTGTTCTGCAGATAGTTGCACTAGGATGCACAGATTAGTTTTTGTGGTCTCTGCAGTAGAGGAAGCAGTCTGGGATGACTTAAAAACAACCAACACTTTGTTCTGGTTTGGGCTGGGGTAGAGTTTACTTTCTTCACAGTGGCTGGTATGGGGCTGTGTTTTGGATTTGTGCTGAAATAGCAAAAACATCTCTATACTATAAACCCTGTGTTCAGCACAAAATCAGCATGCAATTTTGCTAAGTCATTTAAAGAATAGTAAGGAAACGTGGTTAAGGAGAATGGAGAAGCTCTACCTCATGCCTCATATTGCCTCTGGTTGCTTGTGAGGGGAGAAAGGAATTTTATGTTGTTTGAGTGCTTAATAGTCTGGATTGGATTCACTGTATTTTCTATTAACCATCTATAAATGGATATGACAGATGAAGCAAGTAAGAGGGAGTTTATGCTGTTTGTGAGGCATTCAGAAGATATCACACTAGTTCTGCTTTTCAATTGACTTTTTATGTATATATAGTATGAGCAGGAGGATAAGAAGACTCTACAGAGACACAGAAGTAGGAAAAGAATTGGGGTGGGCTAGAATTAATATGGAGACCAGCTATCAAAATGATAGCAGTAGATATATTGCAAGATAAGGAGGCAGAAAAAAACATCCTCTCGGCAAGAAAGAAAATTCTGAAAATTTTTTTTCGGGTCAAGGAAAACTGTAGATTCTGCAGAATTTCATCTTGCTTTGTGGTCTCAGGTTCCCTCTGAGCTTGTGGGCTGTATGTGCCTTTTGCCACTGATCACAGTGAGAAACCTTAGCTGCTCTCAGGGTGTTAGGTGGGCCCAGCAGAACAGTGTAACTTGTTCTTGATTGACTGCATGTCTTCTACAGTGCAAATTACCCTTCTTTTACTGGGCATTTAGAGAGCTACAGCCTCCTGATTTGTCTGATTTTAAAATAAACCTAAACTAACCTAGTAGGTCTCAACAAATCTTATAAACTTGACAGCAGATGGTCCATGCTTTTTGTTTAGCCCTGCATATACTATCTTAGTGGGTGGTAACTGCCTTAGGACAAAATCAGCATCCCACCAGTCACCATCTGGGATGGCAGATGATATGTGGGACTGTCATGAATAAGCATTCTGATGTTTGTAAATGTCTGAAGGAAGATACTGCTCGTTAACATGGCAGTTGGTATGCAGTCACCACCATGAGAAACTCACTTTATGCAGTAATCAGCAAAAGCTGAATTGTGTGCCTTGGGTCCACCTCCTTAACATGGGTGGGTGTGATTCCTCCATAGTTTGTTCATTTTGATGGTCAACTTGAATGGCTCTTGTTTTGGCAGATCTTTAGTCTTTGTCAGTGCTTTTGTGCTAAAAAAATTTCTTCTCTGAGTGAGAATATCACTGTGCCAGCAGTGATATTTAGATGCCTGATATTGGATTATACCTGATGCTGATAGTGAGCACAAATGCATGCTATGAAATGTGCTCTTGCTTTGACAGTGTAGCCTGAGCTGATGGGGAAAGGGAGGAGACAATTTGGAGACAAAGGTGTAAAATTGCTTGCAAAAGAATACCCCATAGTTTTGTTCCAGATGCAGGAATGGAAATACTCATCTCTTCTATTTTCCCTTGTCCCGTAGTGGGGATGCACAGACAGAACACTGAACCACGAGGATATCCACAGACCACTTCCCTTCTCCTCTCTGTTCCTGGCTCTATGCACTAAGCTTCTCTTCCGAACATAAGTGCTTTGAGAAACACTATTTAAACTAGTTTTGTTTGAAAGGGTTGCTTGCCATTCATGTGGCAGGTTCTTTATTTAGAGTATTTTAGACAGTAAAGCTGGTCTTGTAGGAAACTCTGAGTTGTATCACGTACAAATATCTTTGAAAGGAAGAAATCTGTGCATCTATCATACAATTTGATTCCTACTGCAGTTAGAACATCCATTTTGGTTTGTGTTAAAGCATTCACACTTAGCTGATCTGTGTACCTGCTGAAACAGGTATTGTAGAATGACAGAATGGTTTGGATTGGAAGGGACCTTAAAGTTCATCTAGTTCCAAATCCACTGCCACGGAGAAGGGAACTTTCCACTAGTCTGGGTTGCTCAGGGCCCCATCCAATCTGACCTTGAACAATTCCAGGAATGGGAAATCCACCACTTCTTTGGGCAACCTGTTCCAGTGGCTCACCATCCTCATAGTGAATAATTCTTCCTATTATCTAATCTAGACCTACCCTCTTTCAGTTTGAAGCCATTTCCCCTTGTCCTGTCACTCCATGCCCTTGTGAAAAGCCCCTCTCCAGCTCTTTCATAGCCCCTTGAGATGCTGGAAGGTGCTCTAAGGTCTCCCCAGGGACTTCTCCAGGCTGAACAACCCCAACTTTCTTAGCCTCGTATCATAGGAAAGGTGCTCCAGTCTTCTAATCATCTTATGACCCTCTGGACTTTCTCCACCAGGTTCATGTCTTTCTTATGTTGGGGGCCTCAGAGCTGTATGAAACAACAGTTTAATGAAGTGCCATCTACAAGCTGACTTGACTATTAATTTCTTCAGGGCTTCCAGGATGGTTGGTGTAGAATATCTATGAAAGTGCAGGGCTTAAAATGTTTATGCAGTTGAATGCTGTTGGAATTGCCAGTGGACCTTTGGTATGAATGTTTTGGGACACTGAGTGTCTTCAAGTGTTTTTTCTTATTAAGTATGATATGCAAATAGTATACGGATTTTATAAAAATGAATAATAAAAGGGAATAAACCCAAACAACCTCTCACATGAATTCTTAATTCAGGTACTACTGTTCAGCTTAACTCTAACCTTTACATTTTATGTCTAAAAGTTTATAGAAGCCAAATTAGATTAATGCAATAGTATGGTTGCACTGGCTGGAATGCACAGAAATGAGAAGCGTTTGTCAGCCAGATTTGTATGAGCAAATGCACTCACTCTAATGGGCTCATAATTGAGGGGAGAGCAGTGTGGATTATTTACAGCATGAAAGCAAATGCATAGGCTATTTCTGGATTAGGGTGTAAAATGTCAGCAAAACTAGCAAAAGGCTGGCTTTTTTTTTTAATGAATGGAAGGGTGTATTTTTTATGGAATAAGACAGGTATTCAGAATGGATTTTGCAGGCAGGAGTCACTTCAAGCTTGAGGTGAGTGGCAGCTCGAGTTTAGGAGAGGTCTGTGCAGGTCTCTGTACGGGCAGGAGGAATTAGGGAGTGGCTGTATCTTCAACTTCACCAGAGGCCTCTCTGAATTCATTATCAGAACAAAATATGCTTAGTCGTGGTTCCTTTAAACACGGAAAAGGGAGAAATGAAAGGTTAAATTCAGGTCAATGCTGACTTTAACCTCCTCTGTTCCTGCAGGTGGCTTCAAACTAGGTGATGCACTTGCCTATTCTTATGGGCTGTCACTACCAGTTGGATGATTCTCTTATAACTGGATCATAAATCTTAAGTAGTTAATAACAGAAAGCAGGAGTGATGTCCCTTTACGTTTGTACTATAAGGGAACATTGTTTTCAATATCTCTTCTGTTCCAAAAGAGAATCAGTAGTTTACATGGACATTGACAGCCTCTTACAAATGACTAATTGGGGACCATCTTTTTAGGAGCACTTTAGGAGTGACATTGACTGCCACTGATTATGCTTGCAGTTTTCTGTTCTTTATATTCTTAGTGCTGCCAATCAAGCCGATATATCTGGATCTCACACTGTTTCTGAACGTAGCTAGTTCTTTGTTCATGCCCAGCTATTATTTTCACACAATCCTCACACTTCTCGTCCTTGTATCCAAGAGCACTTTCACAGCATTACCAGGCTTTATGCTGAACTAATGGTTTCCGGTGCAACTTATATTCATCTCCTGCTATTGTCAGACTTACAAACAAGACAGCTGTCTACCAGGCCTGACTTTCTGTTGTGGCTTCCTTTTATGCTCAGGTGAATTCTTGATATTTTTAAGAAAGGTAGGAAATGATTTTTGCTTCCTGAGACCAACCAAAGATTTATTTACTCTTCAAATGTGATTGTGCTCAAGCAAGATAAAACAATAGCTAGGTACAAATAACCTGGAGGAACCTCACATTATGTCATTGGGTTTTGGTCTTTATTTGTACAAGTTCATGCCCTGAACAGGGTTTTTTTTATACAAAATTAAAATAGATGCTTCACTAGAAGTATATTACATCTTGAACCACTTCTCCAGTTAGTTAAAACTCATTTGCTAAGCAGTTGGTCTTAGGTTATCTTATGTTTTAAGAGATGATTATTAAATGTAGAAAAATAATTTGTTTTTTAAAAAACCCTATTTTTTGTAGTCCTTTTATTGTTGAAGGCAGGTTCAGACTATATTCTCTACATTATTTTCCCTTTATAGGTCTATTTTCAGCCCTTCTAAGTTGTAAAATCTGGTGAAGATCCATCTAATTAAAGTTTTGTGTTATTTAATGTTTTCCTGTGGAGAAATACAAGGAATCCTTTGATTTAAAAGAGTATTTGGATCTAATATTTTGAAAGATAAAAGTAAAAATCCCAGTCTGGAAACTTTGTAGAACTCTAGAGATTTAAGAATAGTCTTAGAAAATTATCTTAGAAGCGGTATAATTCAATTTATTTATAGACGGTTCCCTGGTCTCAAGGAAGCAGATTGTGAAAGTGGGCAAAGATGGGAATACACATAAGAAAACTCACTTTGCTCCTTTCTACTTTGAAAAATTTAGCTTTTTAAAATTCTGAGGATTTGCTGTTAAAATGCTTCGTAATTTTCACATGTTCAACCTATTAAAAGTATCCTATCTATTTTTTTAACTCTTTTTTTGATGGCTGCTCGACATTTTGGCATGTGTGATGTTTTAATCCTGCCTTTTTCCAGCAAAGAACTCATTTAAGTCTGTCTATTTTTGTGGTGTGGTTTGGTTTTTTTGTTTTTCTTCTTCCTGGATGTTGCTTTAGAAACACAGTGTATTTGGGATTTAGGTCTTTAACAGAAAACTAGAATTCCTGGATGAAATAGGATGTAAATATGACCAGATACTGACAATCAGTGATGGTTGGCATGAAATGGACTTTTTTTTTTTTTTTTTTGATGAGGACACTAGAACACGGACTGGAGCATGTGGTACAGGATTGAATATGCTGCAGATAGCATACTAGGGGTAGCAAATGTGGATATTGGGAATGTTGTGTGGATTTATTCAACAGTCTTGATGTTAGATAAAGCTAAGGGAGCTGAGTGCCATTTTTCTGGAAGGTCTGTTGTCTCTAATAGGCTTATGTATGTGTAGGGGAGGACAAATGTCTAAAATGACATAAAAAGCCATGTGTTGGGCACCTTGGGCATTTAGATATTCTTCTACAATTAGCTAAGAGTACTTACAGTGCCAGTTCACTTGGAGGTAAGTAGTGGCTTAATGACAGACTGCTGAGTAGAAGGCACCAACTTGTCAAATGGTTCGTCAAGCAAAATCATATTATGATAATTCTGGAAAACTATCTGTTCCTCTTGAAGCATAATCCAAGGTGGCTGTCTGGACTCCAAACTTGATTAACCTGCTTGGCAGAAGTCTGGTATGTCAGGTGAGGATCTATCTCTTTGGCATATAATTTGATGTGTAAATAGATTCTTGTACTTTTGTTAATATTAAGATGCCAGAAATCTGTAAGTATGGGGGCAGGAAAGGACCAACCTTATAATCAGAGCTAGCTACAAACATTGGCACGTGCCAATGCAGTCAGTGATAATCTATGTTGAGAGTGATTTTATTTACTCCGGTTCAGCTGAGCTCACAGTCTCGTACAGTAGGTCTAATTTTAGGTTTCTTTAACATGGAAAATTTCAAGGCTAGTGTAAAGCAAAGCAAAATACTAGCTACTTGAATGTTTTCAGTTTTCTGAATTACCTTGTACTGAACAGCTAATGTTTGTGTTGTGAAACAACCATCTGTTTTTATAGTTTAAAGAGAGTCTCCTTCAAATGTTAAATACTCTAAAATGTGTTAGTGAAGAGGCTGTCAGCCATTTGTCATACTACACCATTCAAAACTTTTCATGCACAGTGATAGCAAGCTGACTTTCTATTCCTCTTCGTATCGATAAACTAGCGGCAAAATAAAAGCTAAAAAATTACTTAGCCTGGTTTGGTCAGTGTACCATGACCGACCGATTATTCTTTACCTGTTCTAAGGAATAAAAATGTGTTTAGTTTCCTGAACCATCTGGTTTTTACTGTAACTTTGAATTAAAACATTCCATGTATTTTGGGAGCAGAGATGAAAGACATAACAAAGAGTTCATCAAATGTTTATAGATGGGTAATAAATACTTTGACAGGTAGAGATGTTGCTGAATATGATGCCTCCTTGAGGAATTTCAGAACAAGATGAAGATTAAACATGGCAGTTCTCTGTTTTAGTTTGTACTGAAAGAGAGGGGAACACATCTTCTGAAAGAAACAGGTCCCTTAAACATATGGGGGTTTTTCAAGGTTGGCTTCAAAATAGTCTCTAGTGCTTTTTTAACACTGTAGGATACTGCGCACAAGGCACTGTGCATATGCTGTTCACCACAGTATCCCAGTAGAACTTGTTGCCCAGATGGTGCAAACCATATGCCTCTTGATAGTTTATCTGTGTTTGGGAAATACTGCCTAAAAATATAAGAAAGGTCATAAGACTTCTGAAAAGCAGCTCTAGGGAGTTTCTTTTAGTTTCTTTTAAATAATGCTCTGGAGGTATTCAAGCTGGTTGTTTCCTCTGGTTTTTTTTTTTCCTCTCCTTTCTTTTTTGGGGGTGGGGGGAGGAGGGTGTGCATAAATATTTTATGATAGAGATATGAGGAACTAGGGAATCATACTTGCTCCAGTGCAAGGCTACAGCTCTTAAGGCATGTCTGCAGACTTCACTAGTCCACCTTTCTCCATAGGAGTTGCTTAAGAGGAGTACAGCAGTTTTTCTGTCCTTCCCCTCCAGATGTCTCAATGAACCTTTTTGGAAATGTAACAATCTAGAAAGCCACTTGATTTTTATATTTGTTCCTATGTCTTTTGTAACTCATTTTGACTGTTTCCAAAGGCTAAAGGAGAAAATTCTTCTTGCCTATATGCAAGTTGTTAAAATACAGTTTCTATTTTGCTTACCTGGCAAAGATCCACAGAGGAAAGGCAGTCTAATAACATTTCCAGCATCATGGTTCTTTGAAGTATCAACTAATTAGGAATATGCATTGCAAAAGTTTAGATCAGCACTCAGGAAAAGAATGCATTGTGTAACAATCACTAATTCATCAGGATAACCAAAGCTTATTTCCTTTGAGTAAAGATTTGCATATTCTCACCTACAGCGTTGTACCATATATAATACTTCTTTGCAGCTCCTCTGAAAACACAACTCTGTTTAAAAGTAAATTAGCCAAATTGAAAGGCTAATTTCCTTGAGCTTCAAGTACAAAGATATCCATGCTTAGATTTCTTTGCCAGCTGGAAGAGGCTGAGAAGATGTGGTTTCTGAAATCCTGGGTATCTCATGACACCTAAGAATTTTAATGTGGTGTCATAAATCACTAACTTATTCTTGCTCCAGTGTTGTTTGCAGAATCTATTCAGATAGATCAGTTCTGTGTACTGTGGAGGAAATGTGATGGGGAGACAGCCTGTTTAGTCTGGTCACAGCTTATATCAAATACCTGAAAAGGTCTTATGCTTGCTTTGCTTCCTCTTATGATTTTGATCAGAATAAAAATGAGTATATCTGGTTTGAATCAGAACTTACTTTTGCAAGAGAAGGATTGATATGGCATAAAATCCCTCTACAGGCTTACATTTGTCTGGATCATTTCAGCTGAATATGTGGATGCTCTTCTGCGTTTCTTGCTTTTTCCCCCTTTTTTTCACATTCTCACCTTTTAATGTTTAATTGGGTCTAATCCTCTTAGTCATTGAGTAAATATAGCTACAGTGATATAGCATTACCTGTGTACTGTGTGTGTCGCTGCAGTGTGATTCACAGAATCATGTCCTTTTTGTATGGGACATTTTAATTTGTGGATATTGTTATGTATGAGCTGCTGCCAAGACTTGGCTTACACTGTGCTGCATTCAGGTTATACAGAAGTGGGAGCTTGCCGGATTGATCAACTGTATTTTATCCATATGATGCTTTCTATCCTTTCTCCCTTTTAATGAACTCATATTATTGTCTTTAGTCTCAAATCTACTTCTAAATACTTCACAATCTGATCTATAACTATTACTCTAAATTACTTTTTGGTTTTGCAGAATATAATGATCGTGTAACTTCTCTTTATTCTCAGTTCACTGACTGTAGTCTCAAGTAGCCACTTCTGTTACATGATAACGTTATTGAGCTATGTGTAAACCTGGGGGATGAAATGGCCCTGTTTCATATCTGACTCCTGGCGAGTGAGAACAAGTATCATCCAGAACTCTTCAAAATTTGTCTGCAGCGAAAAGCTCTTTTTGAAAGAAAAAGAAAAAGACACTTGACAGATGTTTGCTTGCATAAATTTGAGAGAATAAGAAAAAGCTCAAGCATTTTGGTTTGTGTGGGGGTTTTTTTTTTTGTTTTTTTTTTTTTTTGTTGATTGGTTGGTTTGGTTTTTTTCAATTACAATTTAACATGTGCATACAAGTTTTTTTCATAAAAGTTTAAAGCAGTCACATAGCCTTCTAAAGAAAGGTTACCTTGTACAAGATAAACCACATTCATGGTAAGATTCTTAACACTGACTCAGTGCAGAACTGTACTTGTTCTGTACATTCTAGAATCAGGACATTTCAGTGGAGATTTTCAAAGGTGTATTTTTCCAACCTAAACTTTAAAGAAGAAAGGATGGAGACAAAATTTTGAAAATAATGGAAACTTCCCTTGCATGCAATAACATTTTTATTTTTTGAACAAATACATACACCAAAAGAAGTGATCAGTTATAGTAAAAACTGTGTTACTGTGTGCAAGATGGGCATACTTTAAAATCTCAGTGCATGTTTGCCACCAACGTTTTCTTTTAAAAAACCTTTAGAAGGGACTGAACAAAGCTTTTCAACACAAATCATTTGCTTTACCAAATGTTCAGGTCTCCAGATCCCAGGAAGATGAGGGCTGGGATTTCTCTGTAGGAACAGGCAGACTTCTGAGGGCTGGCATGGTTGGCTCTCTGGCTGCACGTACAGGTTCTCCCCAGGGTTGGACCAGTCAGAGTATGTAGCCGCAAGCCCTCCTATGCCCAGGGTAGGTATTTTTTCAGACATGCTTTGCATCTGCTGCTCCCATCAGTTGTAGGGAAGCCATTGCTGCTTATAATCAGGCCACCTTTTAATTTAGATGCAGAGCTTTAGGCAATGAGGGTTATTTTAAAATTTCAGCTCAGGTTTTCTTAATTCTTAAATTAGTAGCAAGAGATTGCTTCAAGGACTCCTTTGTCCTGTGTATGCAACTAAGACAGCACTTTGTAGTAAAAGTGAGTTTATAATTATTTCGTTTGTTAAAACAAAAATGAAACTTGGGCAGTGATTTCTTTTTATTTGTTTGAAGGTTAATTTTCTTTCTAGACTGGCAGCTGGGATGCCTAAGGGTGTAGGCACAGCGTGTGAGTCCTTGCTGCGCTCAGTTGTTCCTTCTGGGTGTGTCCATACTAAAAACAATTGTGGTGATGTCAGGAATACACTTTTGAGGCAGATGTTCTGATTTTCCACACTTGATTTTCCACACTTCCCCTGCTTTGGTTCATATTTGAACAGTCTCAGACTTTACCAAGGTTTCTTTCCTTTGGAAGACAGTGAACCAAATCACGCAGTCCAGGAGTGTCTGTATCTCATGCTGCAGTGATAATGTTCTAGTGCAGCACCAGGCTGGTGCTTTCCAAAATAAGCCCCCTTGGAAAGGCTTTGGTGCTGTTTCAGGTGCTCAACAGCAGCTGTCTGCTCCAGCAGTCTGCCTTCTGGTCCACACAGCTTCCTAATGCAGATGTTTGCCTCTGCCAATTTTAAATGTATCCAAATCAGCTGAGTTTCATTAAGAACTTTTAGATAATTGAAATAATTACTGAATTATATTTTGAATTAGTTTCTTTCTGCAATCAAACTTAAGAGGTTTCTGACAATCCAGGATTCTTTAATGTTACCTATTTTATCATTATATAATTATGTTTGTATGTACAACTTGTAAAATCATGTAATATGAAAATACTTTTGTTTCAAAATCTTTTTCTTCAGAGAACAAAACCTATAACAGTGCTGTTGAAATAAAAATTTACAGAAAACAAAGGCAGTAGGAGAGGTTGTTTATGGTATAAAAATACATTAAAAAGTAACAAATACCAAAGCCCTAAGCAGATTAAATTTTCAGATGAAAATGTCATCTTAGCTCAGCTGAGTCAAGGATCTTGGTTGCTGGCCTTGAAATATGATACTTAAGCTTAAATGATTTAGTGTGACAGTCTCTAGCTTAGGTTTTCAGGATCACCAGTATTTTGTTTTTAAAAGCAATTAGGTACCTGTACTCTACAATTATTTTTAATAATTATTTTTATTTGATGTGTTGTATATCTTAATGTATTGTTTATATTTTTTTTGTTTGTTTGATGACAGAGCTGTCAGGTGTATGAAACAAATACATGACTATGAACTCAGAATACTTGGTCAGTGAATTGTATTTGAGGAGGAATCTGTACAAATACTAAAATGTTAAACTTGGGCTAGAGTTAGGAATGTGATGAGATGCTCTATCCCACCATATAAATGACTTGAACTTATTTCTGAAGTTTTTTTCCATTTACATACCTGTGCCAGAGAACGAAGCAGACTTTCTCTTGGTAATATACTTACCTAGATAATGAGAGGAGTATTCAAGTGTTGCTTGTGAATACTACAGTTGTTTTGGGGAGGATTGCTAGCACTGCTTGTGGTTTCATTGTTTGCATCTCTCATTGTTCCTGCCTAACAGGGTGGTAGGTGTACGCAAAGTTCTGTGCTGCTCTGGTTCCCAGGCTGAAAAAGGGACCTTGTGTTTGAAGGCTTTTGCTTTTGAAAGCTGAATATGTGTGCACTCTTGCCTGGAAAGAGCTGCTCTTCTGCGCAGCTCCCTGAGACAGCCTTTGGCCCTCCAGAGTATTTGGGTAGTAGAGGAAAAGAATAAAGTGTAGACAGCAAGTTGTGTATCTAAGAAAACAGAAATATTTTCTATATGAGTTACCCTGGACCCCTTTATAAAGAGCCGTGCCTCTCCCCTCCTCCCCACCTTTTCTTATCTGCAGATTTAGCAGCATACCTTAAATGGAATACACACCTTCCCCACATTTATATAAAACTGGTTTTTTTTGCAGCTTGATTCATTTATCACGATGAGGTTTTTATTCTCTAGGGTAAGTTAATATTTCAGGCTCTTGGATTGTTGTTCAGGGACTGTCATTTACCATGTATTTATGTAGCTCCCACAAAACTAACTTCTAGCTGGTGTTTCTCTGTACAGTAGTTTGAATTGTGAAGGTATTGATGGACTCCTATAGATAATACACAATGCTTGTATGAAGGCTGAAGATTTGGGTATATGTAAAAGTGGAAAGCATTCACTGGTCTCATTAAAACAGTTTGCTGTCTTCCACTGTTTCCGTAGTGTCTCTTGTTGGCATCCTTTTTGCTGAATAGTTGTATTTAAGGCAGTGGGTACTCCTATGGGCACTGGAAAGTAAAAAGCTCTGGAACCAGTGTTTAGTAAAGCGGAAGAAATGTATTTGAAAATAATCTTAACCTCTACTAGAGATGCAATAATAAATCTGCTTTAAAACAGAGAGCTTGCAGAACAAAATAATGAGTTGTTGCAAGATGCTGTGCACAGACTGTGATATATTACCAACTTATTATTTCTGAGCTCTGTGGTGTGTCAAAAATGCGTGTATTTCTATATTAAGCAACACCTCTGCAGTTTGGAAGCTTATTTGTTAGAACTGGTCTTTGGCTCATGCTGTGTAGCATTTTAAAAAAGAAAACACAGTTTTAATAGTAAGGATTAGTTGTCTTCTAGTAACACTTTAGTCTCTTTACTCTGTAGGTATGAAGCATCCATTAACTTCTGACCACGTCTTTGAAGATGGGATTATGAATCAACCAGCTGTTCTACGGGTCTTGGAAGAAAAAGGACTGAGGAACGACAGACAGGATTATCAATTAAGTAAAGAAAAAAAGAAGATACTGTTTTCCTTCTGTGAAGTGTGCAATATACAGCTGAACTCTGCAGCTCAAGCTCAAGTTCATTACAATGGGAAGTCTCACCTGAAAAGAGTGAAGCAGCTAAATAATGGAAAACTCCCTACAAGTACAGCTCCTGGCACTTTGTTTGCAAGTACAAGCACAGGTACATAATTAGTTTGAGATGTTGGATTTTGGTCCAGAATTCTGAGGAAGCTTTTAAGATCTACCTTCCCCACCCAACATAAGCATTAAACTTAATATAGATTAATACTAGTAGTTAATAATATTTTACCATGTTCAGAATTGCTGGTGTATTTCTCTTCCTGTGAGGCCAGTTGTATTGAGGTAATATTGCACTAATGTGTGATTAATTACTGTGTTGTACCCTGAGATATATGGTCTATTTAAAAGTAACTGTTGTGGATCCAAATAGTTACAAATTTTATCATCTGCTTTTGTTCCCAAAATAATGTTCTGGAGGGATGCTGTGTGTAGAGGAGAAACTTCTAAAAGGAATCTAGTAGTAGGAAGATGGAGGAGGAGAGCTGGAATTTACAGGCCTGGCCCTTTCATTATTCCTACTTTCAGTTGTCAGGGTTTTAATTACTCTTATTCGCGAAATCATTTAGGTTGGAAAAGACCTCTAAGTGAGAAGTAATTTAAAATAAGACTTTTTACTTACTGGGCAAAACAAAGGTCCCAAATGCTTGGTCAAAATGCATTTAGCATGCATAATGTAAAGAGAAAAAGCACATAATGTGTTTTTCTGGGTTTTATTTATTTATTTATTTTATTTCACATAGCTATTCTGAGAAAAATATAATGGATCTCAAATCTTCATAGAAGAATTTTCTGTATTGTATTAAAGCTTTTTAATTATTATTAGCCACATGAGGGCATTTGCCTTGGGTTCTTTTGTTTTGTATAGAAACAGTCAAACTGCATTAAAGGATTTAGCTTTTTGTTATTTCTGATTTTGATTCTTGTTAACTGAATTTGACTTATTTTGATGTCTGTAGTATTGTTTTGTTTGATTTAGAACTAAGCAGTGTAAGGGTATCACTAGTGTAAAGCCTGTGGTCCATAAGATTAAATTCCTATTGAATAACATCTAGATCAATTAATTGTGTGCATTCTTAAAATAGATTAATTAAGATTCCTCTGTGTGCTGATAGAAAACATTTTCAATGTTTACATTATATATTTTTGTTGCTTTTTGTTAGCTGAATCTCTTCATCTGATGTCTTTGGTGTCATTCCTGGGGATCACAGCTGATGCTCTGGCACCACTGCTTAAAGAAGCTCAGAATACGTTTGTGTTTGCTGAAGCACATGCTTTGGAGTTACTGTATAGCTTAGGAGTTGAAATTCATGTTTCTTTGTGCTTTGTTCACCTATCTCTATAGTAGGCTATATCCTAGTTATGTCCTAGTTACGCTGGTCTATCCAGTGCATGTTGAAATAGGCATTCTGTTTTCTTCATAGCTGAAGGATGGTGTGTTCATAGCATTTAAAAGAAAGAAATGCCTTGTATAAACAGTTTATTATTATATGATTATGTAGATGATTTAATATACTGCTTAAGAACTAGTAGGAGAATAAGATTTACTGAAATGTAGTTCTCAAAGAACACTTTACAAAAATAAGTAGAAATTAATTTTCTTATAAATTGACATTATCCAGGCTCAGTTTTAATCCATGTCCTCTGGAGTGTTATTACTGCTTGCAATGGAAGTCTTCCTTCCCCATTTCTTCAGCTACCATTGTGAACAGAGGTAATTGTGCAGATGGTAAGAGAGCAATTATATTAATCTCACCTCACCAGTGAACAGACTTTATTCTACATACCAAGGAAGTAAATAGCCCCCCTCAGACTTCACTGTTATAACTACCTACCCTTTTAACAAACCAACTAATGAACAGCTCAGCACACCTCAGGAAACTTTTTGCAAAGGTTCCTGCTAATGTAAGGTTGGAGTTTTCCTCTGTGTTCATAAGATGAATGTGGAATTAATAATATTCGCACTGAAGATAAGGTGACTGTAAAATACACATGACTTAAATTTTCATTGCCAGTACAGAAACCAAGATTACAGACCTGCCAGAACTGTCTTGATCCTGTGTGACAGAATTGATCTGTGCACCATCCCTGACACCAGACTCCTTGACTCTTGGTGGACTTTTTTCTAAATGGAGATGACACAAAGGAGTCATGAGACATATTTTCATATTCATTCTCTTTGGAGGTCCTTTCTGGGACAGGTGGCCCCAGGTTGTTATAAAGTATCCTTTTAATTTTTGACTACTACTATGTTTTACAGCTATAACCTCGATTTGTTGCTCATAACTTTCAGTAATTGGTAACAGTCATTGTTGTACCACTACTGGAGTGTGTCGTGGGTTGACCTTTATTAAGATTTGATAATGGTGTAATTCCAGGTCCTGGCAATAATACTCTACAGTGTATAGATGAGGGGCTTTTATATATTTAAAGTCTAAATATCTTTTTAGAGATAAGTTTAAAGTTACTTTTCTATATTTAGAGTAAGGGTACAATGGTCACAGGATTTAAAAAGATATTTAGCAAAATATTTTTCTGAAAAACTTACTCTATTTTTAGTTTTTTTTGGCTCACTACACGGTTACTGAAATACAGTAATTGCTATTGTATCTCTACCTGCAATTTAAATTACTTCATAGCAAGTAAAATAAAGTTCTGGAGCTGCTTTCCTTTATGTTGCCAAATCCAAGAAATTAATTGACTACATTAGGCGACTTTGGTGATTCGATCCATTCACTGAACTCCTCCTTTTCTTTACATCGGTGTTGAAAATTATGTGTTTGAAAAAGAGTATTCTACTTAGACAGTATATTGCACATGGTGTTAAAGCCTTCACTATTGCTTATGTTAGCGATTGTTCATTACCAGTCATATGCATCATGCCTTACTGCAGCCCAGGCTGAAGTTTGTCAGCAATGCCATTTCCAGGGATCATCCCTACCCTTGTGACAGGCATAAGTGATGTATGGACGGGCTGTTGCCAGAAAAAAATGGAATGTAAGAGAGAATGTGTGTTTGCTTTTGCAACTTAAATTGGTATTTTTTTCAGTTATTTCCTATAAGGAAAAAGGAAAATAAAGGATGGTTTCCTGCAGCCTTGGGGAAGTGTATTTTGGAGTGAGCTTGTTTAAAACTTTTCATCAGCAGGTCTTGCTGGAGCCTGAAGCAGCAATCTCGTGGAGCAGGTCACAGGTGTGTGGAGTACCTGAAACCCCACCTGCCACAGCTAAAAACAGGGGCTCAAGTATCCGCTCCTCAGAGGGGCCGGAACCACTTTGGAGAATGTGGTACGAACTTGGCTAATTGCTAAATCAAGACTGCTCGCTTCCCTTCTTCTGAGAGACAGCTAATGAATTAATTATTCAGGAAATGAAGACAGGAGGGAGGCAGTATTTTGGAGGCTGGGAAGGCAGCGGGAGTGCGGGATCGCAAGGCTTCCACGAGATGGTGCTGCAGCCCGGGCCATGGAGCGACGAGCCGCGGCTGCTGCCTCTGGGGCTCGCTTGAGCCTCGTTTGTTAACCGAGGTATTGATAGGGATAACTGCGAGTGATTTGCTGATATATGCAAATATATGTGGGCACTTTTGTGGATGACTTCGTTTTATTCCTTCCAATTCTCCTTTGGAGGTGACACCGATTTTGCTCCACGAATTCTCTTTGCTTGTTCCCTGGTATCTCCTGGTGAATCTCCTGATTCTCTCTCCTTTGCCCCCGTGCTAACATGGGAATGCTTGGTGTAGTTTTAAGTGGACTAGAAATAACCTATTGAAGTCCAAATTTTATAGATCCTGGTGTCCAAATTTACAAGTGGGCACAGCAGAATCACTTTTTCCTGGGTCCTGGGCTTTAGGGCACAGGTGGCACTCTAATGCCAGTGTGAAGGTCTTACTGGCAGTTTGACTGGAGGTGTGATTGGGATGTCAGTGCATTGTGGTAGCAGCTCTGTGTTTTTGCTCTTGCAATCTCTGACCTTGCAGGACGGTTTTGGAAATGCAGTACCCAATACCATTCTTTGTAGGGAACAGTCCTGCAAGTTAATGTGTTAACCCTGCAGTACTGAGGAAATAAGTGCAGGATGATTTCCTGGGAGATAATAATAAACACACAGTTGTGTGATCTAGTTCACAACAATGACAGCCAGAGATTTGTTAATATAGCCAAACAAACAAATAAATAAATAAATGACTAGACTTCGGTTGTGTTTGTGAATTAAATCGTGTCTCAAAAAGGGCCTGGTAGTGGAATGGAGAAGGTAAAACAGTAGTCTTGGGCATGGGAGGAGAATGAGGGAGAACAGAGAAGGCAGGATTTCTTCCCCTTTTGGCAATAGAAATTAGAACTTCTTTGCCTCCTTGTGCAATGCCATATAATAATAATACCATTTGGAAGTCTAGGCACCCTAGCAAGTCAATAGAGGCAGGGAGGCTTACAATTGATAGCTCAGAATTATATTTCATAGGATCCATGGACTGTATAGCTAACTTGCATATTAGCTTTCCAAATTAAATATATAGAGATAGAAAGTGTGAATAGTGTCTTCAGCCAAAAGGTAAAAATGAGTATTGGTAGATGTTGAGAAATTATACTGAAAATATTCCAGATAGCTTTAAATCTACATCCCCACTTTTGGCCTCGTGCGTACAAGGAAGATTTTTTTTAAAATGAAACTGTAAAAGAAATTAGCTTGCCAGATGACTACGTCAGTGCAGGATTAAATGATGGGTGGTCATAACAGAACGAAACTGCAGTGCATTGTTCTGATTTCAGTGGAGCTTTTTCTTGGTTATTGAAAGAAGAATCTAATCCTAAATGCAGGTCTTTATATATAGGTTTGAATCCTTAACTGATCCAAGACTAGCTTTCTGACAGGTAGCTTAGTTGTCATCTAAGACTGCTTTGTGCCAATGTGATGGAGAACAGAATTTTTTCTTAGTTTGATCTAGGTCCTCAATTCCTTCTCAGTGTTTGTCTTTCATTAATCTAAAACAAGAACAAGAATAATCTGATTTTTATTGCAGATCTTTATGAACTATTCTACCACGTGCTCAGAGGGAGGGTAAGCAGCAATCAAAAGTATCTTGAAAACGTTTGTGAGCTGAGTCCTATTAAATGCGTGCATTCATAGCTATGGAATTAGTGCACAAGTCTGTAGAGAAGAGGAGAAGAAGGATAGTAGAAAGCACTGTGGTCTTACTCTTTTTTCTGTGTTATGCCAAAACCTTAGGCTTGTAGGTCAGCACTTGTTCTGCCCTCCATGTCTGCTGCCTACAGCCCAACCTTTTGGAAAGCAGTTTCAAGGCGCTGTTGTGAGGGCACCAAGTCGAGCAAGTCCTCATCGCTTCCCCTCTCTTTACCCCCTAGAGAGGGAGGTTGCTCCACACTTTGCTATTCTACTCTAAGTAAAATCCATTTTTCTGTTGTAAAAGATTAGACTCTTGCTAAAAAGCAAAACTGTTACTTTTTCCAATATAATACCAATGATAACAAAAAGAGTTATGTGCATGGAATGCGACTTAGCTTAGTGGGCTATTGAGAAACTATTAGTATTTCACTTCTCTCTACAGGGTATGTTGACTTCTTTTCTTATTCAGTGGTCTGTTGAACAGGATTGGATTTGGTAGATTGTACCACGTTCTTTGTGTCATTTGAGTCTCTTCCCCCTTTTACATAAGAAATAGGTGATGCTACATAAGTTAACATTTTTCTTACAATATGAAATGTATTTATAAGCGAATGCTATTTTTCTTTCACGGAAGTCATGATAGAATCATAGAGTATGCTGAGTTCAGAAGGGACCCATCAGGGTCATTATTAGCTGCTCTGAAATTAAGGGGATTTATTATATTTTGATGTGCTTGGTACTCCTTACAAAATGTTAATGATGAGAGTTAATATCAAGGGCCAGAGCTGATATTAAAGTTGTTTTTTTTTTGTCAGTTATTACACACTGTATCCATAATACTTGGTTCTGCATTTGAGTAGTTGCACTGAGAAAGTAATGGTAAAATTAATAAAAATAGTAAGTAGATGATATGTGCACTCACTGCTGGTCTTCAGGAAAAAAGATGGGAAAATTACAATTTCACTGAGGTTGGTTGTTTTTAAGTAATTGGTAAGTTGCATTAGAGCAAAACATTCAAAAATTTCCTAATGGCAAATAGAAAACCCTAACTTTTTTGAATTTGGTAAAGGCTATCAAACCAATTATTCATTTGTAGCCTCCACTTGGTGGAGAGCACATGAATGACATTTGTAAGCAAACAAACAGTATATAACTAGTATGGAAAAAAAGTTGTTTATGGGGGTGGTGCTTTGGGTGAAGTGTGAAAGGATTTCAAAATAAAATTGGCTAATACATTTGGCATTCTTTGCCACTACTTTGCATAAATATATTCTTGTAGCAAAATTCCTTCCTGGAGAGTTTAATCTCACTTTAAGGGCAATTATGCTGTGGTAAAGAACCCGCATTTAAGACATCAGATAATCAGATGTTCTAGAGTCTAGGACCAAAAATACAGCTGTTCACCAGCCATGGTTTCAAGCTGAGAATGGCTGCAGGAGTCGTAATGATACAACTTCTGCTCCAGTTGGTGCGTCTCCCTTGTCATTTAAACAGTTTGAGAAATGGCCTGGAGAGCTTCTTAAATCAGTTGAGTTCATGTTGCTGCAAGGATTTCTTCACTGCCTCATGGAAGGATGTGATCCACAGTTTATGGGTGTAGATAGACAGCTGAGATGAAAATGGATCTGTAAATGGAGACTTTTTTATTCATGTGCATTTGTAACCATGATTTCTATGTTAAAACTACTGAAAAATTAAAATAATAAAGTCAGATTTGTTTATTATTTTTATCTCACAAAAGCAAAAACTGATACTGTCTCTGTATGGTGAGTTTCCCCATCTGGGATCAGATCCTGTCAAAATTTCTTTCATAGTTGTCTCATGACACAGCAGTATATTTGGATAACTGTACAGGTATTATAATAAAAAACTCCCGTGTTTTTCCATTTCTTTTAAAAACTAAACCTAGTTATGATTACATCTGATTCTTATACTGCGTGTCTCTCTGTGACATGTGTCCTCTTACCTTTTCTTGGGAAAGAAAGCCTATGAAGTACCTGAAAAGACAAAAAGATTTACACAGTGAGAAGTCTATGTGGGAGTAGGAAGAGCATGAATTTAATAAGCCATGGACATTTTTCATACTAAGTAATAAAAAATTACTGTTCTTTTTTTAAAGACAAAGGCATTTCTTCATGTAATGTCATGCTTTTAGTGTTTTTTTTTTGTTTTGATTTTTTTGTTGTTGTTGATTTTGTTTGTTTGTTGGTTGGGGGTTTTTTTGTGCAGGTACTTAATCTGATAGACCGTACAGGTCTTAGTTGGGTCAGTATTCAGAATTTTTTCATCCAAATATTTATTCTTCTTTTTAATAGATATCCTATTTTTTAATGTAGAATAGAGTTTGTCTGTTATGTGGTTAAAAAGTACTTATTTGTTCATTTGCATAACTGTGAATTAATCTTATTTTTAAAAGCTGTAAGAAGTAATTAATTTTTACTGCTGAATTTTTTTTTCCTAATCACGAACCTCATCACAATACAGGCTGCTGATTCTCCTCTGTCTTGTGCTCATTGTAGGAAAGACAGAGCTATTTTTAACATTTACACAGTCTAGATAGATGATTCCTCATTCTGTGTGGTTTGGAGCTGAATCTGTAGAGCCTTTCATAATCATATTCTTTTATTTTTTTGTGGTTTGTTTGAATTTGATCACTGTAGCTGATTCCGTGCATTGATAATGACGGCTTGGGTTGCCTGATTCTCAGCATAAATTCATGCAGACTTCTACTTTGACAGTGCTCTGTGTTTCGGTACGCATGAAGATACAGAACTGAAATTGCTTTGCTTTCTTTACAAATGACTCAGAGCGTGCTTGTCCTTCCCTAAAATGTTGCCAGCGTGTGAAGGATTTTCAATGAGCAATGCAATAAGCCGGCATCTGGGAAGGTTTGAGGCTGCACTGGTATAACAGTGTACTGTCACACAGATGATCAGGGCTGGAGCCAAGACTCTGTAGCACCGTAGATCATATTGGTCACATATCGGAAGTTTTGTTTATGTAACTTGGTTGCTGTTTAACCTGCATAAATAGTATTGCCATAATGTGGAGTGGACTTCCCAGTAGAGGTGAGTCTCTTTTTTATTATTAAACTTCACTGAATTGCTTTGTGCTACGACATTAAGTGTTACATGTTTGGCATTATTTCTGTGTGCATGTCATTTCTGTTTTAGTTATTCCAGTGGAAAGGGTAACAAAAATGGCAATGCATATAATGCATCTTTTTCTTTTCTTCTTATTTCAGTATTAAAAGTAACTAAATATGTGGCAAGCTCCCTTTCCTTGCTTGCTGTTTGCAGAGGGCATCTTTCCAGTAGGTGACTTCCTATGCATTTTAAATTTTTTTTGAATGTCAGTGATGCTGTGTTATTGTTGTAAAAAGAAGCTTATTAGCAGTGTGACTAAATATCTCTTACCATAACTTGCATTCTGGCTTGTTAATTCTCAAAGTGTAGTTACAATGATGTGTGAAACACAAGAGCTGTCGGATTCTCCAGATAAACTAAGTACAGAATGAAATAAATTGTATGCTGGATTTGACGTCTTAGATATGTCTGTCATTGTTAATATTAAAAGTTAGGACCTGTCATGCCCAGGATAGCTTCCAGTAATTCATTTGCACTGACAGCTTGCTTTGAGAGGGGTATAAAATTAGTGTCGCTTCTCCCTAACCAGTTAAATTTGAGATTTAGTGCAGCAAGTTTTATTTAAGGGAACAGATAGTGTGTTAAAGGTAGTCCATGAAGTTCTAGTAGTAAATCTTTAAGCTTGAAAGAAGCATTATCATAAACTAAACAGACTTTGTACCTATGTGTTTAAAAAAAGGTTTTTTTATTGAGAATTTCACCTATAGCAGAACACAAAAAATTAGTTCAGCTGAGTTACTTATTAAGCATTGCTGTTCTGCTAATATGTTTAGTTTGTGAAGTGAGACCTGCTATGATTATATTTGCGTATGCTGACAGTAATTTTTTTTAAATAAAACAGGGAAAAATGTTGAAAAATATTATTTAAATGTTTTTCTTTCTTGCTGTAGAAATGTCTGTGCTTACTATGTAAAGACTGCTGTGCGTTTTTTTGGTGTTTTTTTTATGAGGAACTAGGACAGCTCATGCTTTTTCCTGCTAAATATATTTATGAGGCAGCTGTTTTATAGCTTTCAGCTCCAAAGTTATAGATAAGTGTGTATTTGTTTGACAGAAGATTCGAGAATTTCCATTTACTGCCAGTACATGTAAAGCTTGGCTAAGCAGACTGCATCAGGAGCACACACCATTTGTATTAGCCAATCTGTCTTTGCAAGTCCCAGGGCCACTATCTTGCTAGAAGCCACTGTGTGCTTTTGAAAGCATGAAATTAGTTTTATACTGAGCACATAGCTTCTCATTTAGCAGTTCTTTTTATGGTAATGGTCAATTTATGGTTCAGCGCCAGAATTTTGGTGTTCTGTCAAAGCTGATAGCTTCTGCTAAGGTGTTCTTTGGAGATAAAGACAAACAAACAAAATCCAAAACAACACCCCTCCACTCCCAAAAAATCCCAACAAAAATGCAGTTTGTCGTGGGTATCCTAAGGAGATGCTAATAAAGTTCTCCCCAATGAGCTAACTGCTGACATTTCTGATAGCATTTTGGAGTCAGTTTGTTGTAGTGTTTCAGATAACATTTGTCATTCATCACATAAAATTATTAAATTCATTGTCACTTTTTTAGACTTCGTGAGTTTGGAGGGGAGGTTATGACATGGAAAATTGCTCTCTCAATGCTAATTTGCTCTATGTGCTTGTTTACTGATCAAGGATAAAATACACTTGAAAAATGTACATGAACCACCCTAAACATTCAGGAGAGATAATTTTTAGATAGCAACTTTAGAATACATTGCAAACTTTGCTCTTTCTTAAATCTGTTATTATTTGTAAGTAACTTTGTAAAATGGTCTTTAATACATATAACTCATAAACTGATAAGCCAACTTTCTCACCTGTGTTTTGTTCTTGGAAGAGTTTCATTATTTTTTTAACTCTGCCAGATTTCTGGCTGCTCCCTCACTAGCAGCTACGTTTAATGAAAGATTGTGCACTATTAGGCTTCTCTTGGGTTACTTTGTCCAGCCTACCTTAATCTCTCTCGTATAGTAGGCAATTTAAAATTGCTTTGCTTTTAATCTAGGACATCACAATTCTGGCTTGATCCTGTAATAACCACTTCTAATGATCTACTTCCTTGCTCAGTTCTGTCTGCAAGGGGCAAAATTTGACATGGCATTTTGTGTGGAAAATGTAGTGGGTTCTAGATCTGGTGATGTTTCTTCTGTTAAGTGCTGAGGAAAGATCCTGATCAGCTACTGATATGCCTTCCTGGGAAAAGAAGAAGCTGCAGGTCATAGCTTCCAGAATTTTACTTAAGAAGCAAATGTAAGCTGGTGTACCAGTCTTTCATTATTGCATCATCATGGAGGAGAAAGAGAAGTAGAAGCTATGGAGACTACTGCCTTTTGTCACACGTGCTTGGAAGGTGCAGCAGAATATCACCAACAAAGTTCCTTTTTTGAAGCCATGTTGTTTGGATCCTCCTGTAGTCACACAATAGATGCAGACTGACAGCTTTAAAAAAGTATATTGCTGTCAATTTAGGACCTTTGAATAAATTTTCTTGCTGTTCTTCAGTGTGTGTTTAAAGGCTACCAGGCCAAAAATACTGTTATGAACATTTGGAAAACAATGTGTGACATGTCACTACCATGACATATAAAACATGTTTTATTTCTCTGAGTACTTGAGCTGGAATGCCTTTCTTTGTCCTTTTATTCTTTTGGGGATTCTTTTTATGCATGCTTTTTGTCTCTATGAATTGTGATTGTCACATTTCAATCTGGTTAGTTCTTTGTTCCAAGATGATGTTGTTTGCAAGGTGCTTTCAGCTTCAAAGATCTTGCATCCTCTTCCAAGTCTTTCTTGCTGCGTATTTTCTCTCCTGCCATTTCATATTGGCAGTTAAAGTGAGAGGCAAGATCTGGTGTGCTTGTTATGCTGGACAAAACCACTTCCTGGTATGGAGCTTTACTCTTTCTGTATCCATTCTATAACCATTTCTGTATCAAATTGTCAGTTATCACATGGCACCATAATTTTAATTTCTTCTCCTTTTGATGCCTAAAAGAAAATTCAGGGAGAAAAAAACTCCGAGACAATTTAGTTTCAAAGGTGTTATAAGGAAAGGGTTTTAATTTGTGTCTGGGCATAAGATTCCAAGACGTGGGCACAAGTCCCTCTGTACAGATGTTACAATTTATAATATTGTCTGTCCAATCACAGATGTTTCCACCCCATGGCTTTTGCCCTGATCCGCCCTTGGTCACATCCCTTGGGAATTGGGGCTAGGGTCTCTGAGACCCTCTCTTCATCAATCTTCATCTTCTTCAGGGTACAGGGGGCACACAGTTACCCAGAGTTTGACTGTACTCTGCAGTTTAGGCCAAGGTACAAGTGTTCTCTAAACAGAATAGGCCTGTCTTAAATACACTAAACATAGTGTTGGAGAGTTTCTGTGCTAAGGGTAAAGGAATGAAATGCTGCTGCTTCTAAATCTACTTCTACTATATAACTACTTATAAAGCTTATAAAAATTAGAAAAATCAAAAAACCAGATGGGACCTTAAGGCATCATTTAGAAGACATCAGTGTTAATGTATGGTGATCTTTTGCACTTTGAGAGTGTTTGGGGGCAGCAGCCTCCCTACTACCAAGGTTACTTTACAGGGAGATTCTGTAGGAGAAGAGGACACTGTAAGCTAAATGGAAAAAAAAGTACTGGGGAAGTGGTAGTTTGTGAGCAATTCCATGTTGATCACTTGACTTTCAGATCCAAGTCTAGCCAAGGTCTTTGTGGAAATCTTGAATTTGCTTTTTTTTTTTTAGTGAAGGTCACTGATGAATCCTGCCAGAGAAGCTGAGTACACTGAGAACTGTATTTCACTGTGGAAGTCCTATTGCTGAAGCTTTTCCCTGTCTCTAAGTTAAAGAGGCAGAGGTGTTCTGGAGGTCTCACCCTGAATGTTCAGCCAAGAAAGTATATCCTTTTTTTTTAATATGCTTTCTGTTCTGTTGGATTCTGAGCAGTGCTCATAACATGACTTTGAAGGGAAAATTAACTAACTTTTCTATTTCACTTACGCTTTTTGTTCCTGTAAGGATTTTTTAAAATAATTTTTTATTTGGAAGTGAGGAAACCTGTGTACTTTTTCATCTCTGCAGGTGTAAGGAGAGTGCTTTTGTGTTGACACCAGCAGCCCGGGCAGATGAAAGGCTAAATTCCTTGGCCTTGCATAGGTTCAAGACCTACACTAAAAATTTCTTTTGCCTGTGATTGGGCAATACAGAGCTTGGGATGAGATGAGGTCTTTTTAATACTCTGTGAATAGAGAAATACAGCTTCTTTAGGGACAAATTTTAAAATTCATATAGTGTGTTATAGGAGCTAACTTAGGGAAAGGATATGAAAGCTCGGTGGACGAAACTTTTCCCAGTAGGGAACTTGTGAAACTGTCAGACTTTGGGCGGGAATTTCTGGCATGATGGATTTGGTGACACCATTTGTTAGTTTATTGTGGTTGCTCTGGGTGGTGTATAAAATCTGCGTTCAGATCACCTATGTCAGGGTGCTTAAAGGATATTTCCATGTCAAGGGACTTCCGAGGTTATTGTGGTATGTTCAGTTTTGGAGTTTTTGGTTTTGTTAGCTGTTCACATTGGTACTGTTTATACCTTTGCTGAGCTAGAGGAAGAGACAGAGCAGGTCTCTGGTGTGCAGGTTTCACTTTTACTTGCTTCAAGCATTCTGTAAAGGCAAGAAGTCAGAACATAACTCCTGGAAGTTTGTAACTTCCACCCAGGGGCCTCTATTTTCTTTCTTCAGGATATTTCAGAGTAGGGGGTGGAGACAGGAAGGGGAGGTAAGAAATCCATGTGGGAAGTTCTTAAAATTGTCTGTCTTTCTTCTCAAACTGGATTAAAAATTTTCACATATTTGCATCTCCTCTTGCACAAACTGGGGTATTTGCAATGATGACATCCTGAAATGTTTTGTGACTGAGCATTTAAATGTGAGCAGAAAGAGAGGCTTTTTTTTTATCAGCTGACCAAACTTAAATGGAACATACAGAAAATAAAGAGGTGAGGAAGATTTATAGGCTTTAGAGTGGCACATCTGGAAAAAGAGTAACAGAAATCACTTCATCAAGAAAAAGCAGACTAGTTGGAAAGAACTGAAGATTATTGTTAGGAATTGCAATTAGTGTATTGTGACCAGCTCTGTTAGTGGTACCATTTAAGCCTGATGCACCTCTAGTAAGGTTGAATAGTAAAAATCGATCTATTAGGTAATCATTGTAACAACCGCTTTTTAGCAAACATAAACAGCACTTAGCACCTGTGAACCCAGGTTATTTTTGAAAATAAGATTTAAGCTTTTCAGTCACTTTGGCTGCTGAGCAGGGCAGAGACTTTCAAAAGATTCAAAGCTGGAACACCAGAATATTACTTGCTGGGGATTAAATTTTTGTGAAAACATCCTGAGGTTTTTTTTTTGAAACATGATTATAAAGAATGCTTATATGAAAGTGGTGTAGTACCAGATTTGTTCTTGGTAACTATTGACAGAAACAAGGACAAATCTGGCAGAAACAAGTAAAAATATTGTTGTGCTTTTATTTTGTTTGTCAGTTGCAAACACTTGCTCATTTTAATACTTCATCCTCTCTAACGAGTATTTGTCCTTCAAGGGGAAATTTTTTTTTTCTTTCATCCTTCCTCAAAACAAACAGCTTTGTTTTACAAATTACTTCAGATTACCTTTGCAAAAAAAATATTTAAGTTGACATTGTTCTGATAATTGTGTACTAGACTTCTACTCTGGATGTTAATTTTACTGCATGGTATCTATGCTGTTGATATTCTGTAGTTGAGAAAAAAATGGAAAATCAATGAAGCTTAAAATCCAAATCAATAAAGTAATAATTTATCAACAATTAATTCATTAAATTTGTAACCTATACATGCCTTGCAAGAAAATACCCATGATTATTTGGGTGACAAAACTATTTACTTAAATACTGTATAAATTCTCAAATTTTAAGAGATTTTTGTTGCAAATAGTCAGTTTTTGGTATTTAAAGTGTTTCATGTTGTTTTGTTAATCATTTCATTAGAGACAGGAACAGGCTGTTGCTTATGAGTATACCCGAATACCCACTAGCAAAGAATTAGTAAACATGAGAAAAGTATCATTTATTGAAAGATTAGTCTGGAATGTGTATCCAACTATTCAGCAATTATGAACAAATCTTTGAATTGATGTGATTTCATATGTGATTTCCTAAGCAAGACTATATAATTTAAAATTTATAAAACAGATCCTTGATTTGTAAACATCTGTCAGATAGTTTGACCAGCTTTTATGCAAGACTCATGTTGTTCTCAACATGATATTTATTCATTGATCAAGCCCAGGTTTAAAGGAGTCTTCTGAGAAATGGCACAAGAATGAGATAGTGCAGTAATGGATAAAAGCTCCTGGGGATTTCCATGCTCTGAAGGTGCTCTGCAACTTAAACATATGGCTGCTCCCCCTACTCTTTCATGCACGTGCTCACTTGTTGGAAAGATGTTAATAGGCTTGGTGGTGAAGAGGGAAAGATTTGGTTTGGTGCTTAAAAATGGTGTACCAATTAACTCAAGAAGTAAATTAAAATAAGAGGAAAGAATTTGTGAGAGCAGAAGGCATTGTTGCATCCTGATGCATGAAATGAAACAGTGGCATGGCTGCAGTCAGGGTGTTCCAGACTTTTCAAGGGCCAGCTACCCTCACGAGTGCTTTATCTGAGACTTTAGTGATGCTTAATCATGCGCCTGATCATGAGGTAAAACATTTGTGTAGGTGTTCGCAGATTGGGTATTGTTCATCAATAGGAGTTTGAATTGGAGCAGAAGCAAATACAATTTCTGGCCATTGAAAATTCCATCCTAAAAACAGTTATGTTAAATCAAGACTAAAAGTAACACATATTTTTGGGGGATAGGCCTAAAAATATTGAGGAGATGCACACTGGATTTTGATAATTTTTTGTTCTGATTTTCACTTTCTGGCTGCTATTTTGATCAATTCCCTTGTTTTCCTGTCTGCTGAACATGAAGTTAATGAGAGGTGTGCAGTGGTGCAGTACTCTGCCCCAGAAGGTGGGGGATGCTGAAGCATCATAGGGTTTTGTCCCCCATCAGCTGTGCTTGTAAACTAGAATTGAAGTTGATCACAGCTGAAGAGGCAAATGATTAGGCAGCATGAATTCTGTGGTGTATTTCGGAGGTTCTGTTCTGCTTTTAATTTAAAAAATTTTTTGAAATCTAAGAAGCCTTGTGGAGAAAAATTGAGGAAGTGTACAATTCTGAAGAAATGTACAAATGTTAATTTTTTAAATATTAACAAGAGACTGCTATTTGAATAAATATGGTATACTGTCTTTTTATCTGTGTTTAGAAACACAATTTAATATACCAAAGTAAATTTTTTCATCAGAAGTCCATTTTATGTATAACAGGCATGTTATTAAATAAAAAACCAAAAGGCTAAAAGTAGATTTATAAATAATACTTTTGTCAGATGATTTGATTTTCATTATTGTTTCAAGTAAAGGTTCCAACCACCTTTACTGAAGCCACTTTGAAGAGATGCTTTGTTAGTTCTTTAATTACTAATGTAGGTTTCTTTGAGTGGTGGCCTTGTTTATACAAGAAATACATTTGAAGGGCTGTTAATTTATTGAATACCTTGAATACCAAGCATCACTGAAATTTAAAGACCTGTTTGAAACTGAAATTACAGATTTCAATAGCATTTTATGTCAAGACTCCAATACCAAGAGGAGAGAGCAGGTTTTAGTGGACAATGATCCTGTCTGCATACTATTGTAGTGGACATCCAGCCTGGCCAAGACAAGATATGTTTGCAATCATAACATGCTTATTTTTTGCTTAAATTCTTGGGAGGTGACGGAATGACAGACACATACTTTCTGTGTTAGACTAAATACAATTATCTTTTCATCTTTTTACAGTTTTGCTTCAGAAATACTTGTTATGATTATCCAGACTTGAAATCAGTGGGTGAATTGGGTAAATAAGGCTATCTATACTTTTAAAGTATTTCTACTTTATACTGCTTTCCTCATTTGAAAGCCTGGTGTTGCTTTGACAGATTGTGAACACACTACCCTGGCTGCTTCAAGTCATCCCTTTGCGAGGTTGATGCAATGAATCAAAATTATTTTAACTGCTTTAAATAACCAAGATAAGAATCCTAATCACAGAAATTGTCATTCATTAATTGAGTATCTACAGAGCGGAGAGCAGGAGTGTGTTGTTTCTGCTGGTTGCAGATTAGCAGTCTGTTCAACTGCTCAGTCTCATCCATCCCGTACACAGGGTTATCATTCCCAGAACCGACAGCTGTGCCCCGTGCAGAGGGAGCTGATCCAGCCCCTCTGACAGAGCATGTGCCTTGTTTGATCAACAGTGATCCCTCTGTGGCAAATGCATACTGCTGGAAAAACATCAGGAGTTGAGAAAGACTGGATGTAAAAGACAGGGAGTGTGCATGGAATCTGGATGAAAAATGGCAGGTTTTACTCTGTCTTGAGCAGTCAAAAATATGTAGCTAGAAATTACATATCCTAAAATATGTCGAAATAGCAGCTTTTAGTAGGCAGCTGAGCGATGATAAACTGCAAGAAACTGATGTGCTACTGTAAATATGCTACTTATCCTGAGATTGAAATCCCTTTACTCACTATATTATTTTCTAGGCCATCTATTGCATTAAAATGTTTTTTACTGTTTCCCTCTAATAGAGTTCTAGGGTCAGTAGAAATTGTTATGCAAACTCAAGGTTTCAGAAGTTACATAGTTGTTAGAACAACAACCAGTAACAGTGCAGACACACAGTAGAGGAGTCTTTGAGGAACTATAACCTTGTAGAAACTTTTTTTTTTCCTTCCTTTCTTCTTTTCCCTTTGATCTTGTTGCTGAATGCTAGTGGAACATGACTGTACTGTTGTGGTGTGGAGCAATCAGTTGCCAGAGCAAAGTGAAGTCTGAAGGGACATCTACCAATTAACTGAAAATAATGAGAAAAATATTATTGTTACACTAATCAAAGCAAACTTGTTACCAAGAAATTTGGAAGTCAACAAATTTGTAAACTATGTATGGTCTAGTCTGACACTTATGGTATAAAGATGCAGAATCAGTGCATCCATGGGGGTTTATAGACTCTGAGGACTAAAGGAATCACCAAACCTTATCTCTTCTACAGTACTGGACAAAATAATCTCAAGCATTAATTCCTTTAGTAGAAGAAATTGCTTTACTAAATATGCCAGTGTTTGCTGCAATTAAACTAGAACACATTATTTAGAGACACATCCAAGTTCGATTTAAAGACTTCAGGATGTGATGAATTTACTTGTTACACTGTCGAACTGTTTAAATAAACCTTTACCTTTGCAGTTAAGAACTGCATCTAACTGCCAATTTGAATTTTCTAATTATGAGCCAGGAGGTGCCTTTTCTTCCCTACTGTTAAGGAACCCCTATTATTAGATGTATTCTTACTTTAAAATGGCAAGGAATCTTGATTTGAAGTCCAGCACGGTTTGTATTATGTGTGCAATTACAAACAGAGATTGTGTAACATTTGAAAAGGTTATGTGTTACTTTTTTAATAACATGATTTGCATCTGTGGCCTCAGTGACTCTCTGATGAATGAGAACAGTAACTTTGCCTCCTCGATAGTGGACTGTTGGATCCTGGTTTTTAAAGTCTGCACAACATACTCTTAAACTGTAACAAATACTCTTTCAGACAGGTCCAAGTTCATAAAGCTCTCTTTCTTTGCATCAAGTTAGAAGCGTGATACCAATACTTGTCAAGATTTTTCTGGACCTCTGCTGTCTTTTCCTCTCCTCCAGTTATTTTCAGCTGGCAGGATGAAGATTTTCTCTGAGTACTTGTGAAGTGAGAGTCGTTTTCCAGGTCAAATTCCTTGCTTATGGTATGGACTGCTTGTTTTGCTCCTCTGTGGAGGTTGGCCTCCATTTCTAAAACTGTATTTTAAATACTGAAGGCAGCTATGTAGCAGCTATTTGTCTGCTTCTTGGTACCATCTGGGATGTGCAGTGAACTTTGCACTCAAGGTATTTTAGCAATTCTTTAAAAACATAATATCTTAAATTAGCTTAATACCTATGAAGAGATTCGATTGGCAGTTTTAGTCTGATTTTCTTTACATAATGTGTACTTATCATGTCACCTAATTTTCTTGGATTAGTTTCAAAGACTTTCATTTATCTAAAGCATACCTTCAGTGAAGACTTAGAAAATGGGGAATACAGAATCTTCTATTTCCTAATCAGCTTGTAAAGACACTGCGTATATGATTTACCTGACAAGCTGTTTCCTTACAGTTTTACCTAAGTTTTGGGACAAGAATATCTGTAATCTAACCATGTAAATAATTTTGTCAAGTCTGTATATTTTTCAGTATGCTTGTACTGGTATCTGACAGGCATGCTCATTAGCTATTGTGTTTTTTCCACTTCATTGGTATTGTTTGGAGACAATATCATACAGTGTTATATTCAGACTATTATCCTTGGGATGTTTTTAACTCCTTTGGAGCATGTCCTCAGCACCTACATCCATGTATTCACAAAGACTTCTTTCTGTAGTTTGTGGAAAGAGTGGAAAGCACAGCATACTAATTTACTTGGATGACCAATTCCTTCCTGTTTTAGCATTTTACTTATGGTAAAATGCTTACAATTTAGTTGCACAAAACTGTCTTGACAAAATGTACTGTTAACAGGCTTGCTCTTAAGCCTGTGACTGTAATACATAATACTAATCTTTCTAATACCTTGCAAGCTTGTGTTCTGACTGCAAAGAGTGTGCTGCCAGAGTATGGCTTTTTTTTTTTTTATGCTAAACTTTCTTCCACAGAAGTGGAAATGAAAAAGCTGTATGAATTTAAGTATTGTTTTGAATTTATTTCTGCAATTTGCTTGAAACTTGACCTTTATCTAAGCTCTTCTCACTTCTGCATTGGGATAACTCCTGATCCATATGCATACCTGTATTCAGGATTGTGAGAGTGTTATCTGTGAATAAATCCAAAAATATGTTGCAATTTGTTTTTTGGGGTTTTTTTTAAGAACTGAAAGTCACAGTATGGTTTGAATTAAAGACTATACATTATATTATAGCAGTATCTAAAGTGGGAATGCTCGAACTAAAACAGAAGTAGAGTTCTTCTGTTCAGCACATCACTGAATGTCTAGGAAGGCTGGTCACTCCTGAATCCCCTGCTTTTTTCCCTGCTGTGTAAGCCTTCCCTCTACTTCCCCCTGCTAAAGTTGTTACCTCAGGTCAGTTACTTATTTTTTCTGAAACATCATCTTACATTCTTTTATGTAATCACGTGGTAGTATTTTCTCCCTTTCTCTTAGATTTTTCTTTTAGAGTCAGAGTTTATAATTGATTTTTCTCTATAGCGAAGTAAAAAGGTGGTGTGCCTTCCTGTGATTTATGTTCCTTTAGCTGCAAAGTTAACTAATGTGTATAAAGGTTCAAGATTTTTTTAATAAATAACTGTTATTTTTTGTGGACCTTTTGTTACAGAAGTTGCTAGTAACTGCTGAGCAAAGAGACTTTTTTGGTAAATAAAACTTTTATAGAACGTGAGAAGTTGGAAGGAAAATATTTTCATCTAATTTAGTGAGCTTGGATTGGTTTCTCTAAAATGACAACACTTGGAAGTGTTTTTCCTCTTTTGTCATCCATCAAACATGTACATCTGAGGTTTCTGATCTTTGGCTTAAACTACTGTTAAGTTTTCATTATAAATGTGCCACCTACTGGAGCAAAAGGCCCATCAGCAAATATTTATTAATGTTATCTTCTCCCAGACACATTTGCATAGTAATTTCTTGCTAGATTCCTGTGCTTCTGGTTGTCAAATCTACACTGCTTCTTGTCAACCTCACCATAGGGTATAAAAATGGTAATAAGAATTGGAGGGGATGTGGAGCATGAAGGCTTAATAAAATTACTTTAAAAAAAAGAAAGAAGAATTGATATACTGAATTGTAATGAAAAATACCTGCCTGGAATGAATGCCCAATAAGGGAATCTTACATTCATAGGTACTCTAAGCCTTGATTTCATGATGAAAAAAAATCACGTAATTGTTCAATATAACCTTGTAGCAAAAAGAAATTTTAAACAAGATTTTAGATTATGCTGTGGTTTTCAGTTGTTTTTAAAAGAAATCTTCAGCCTCGTCTTGGCATAGGATTAGTCATGATCATCTTCACAAATGGGAGGCATTGTCCTTGGAGCTTCTTGTCTTTTATGTTATAGTAATTAAATGAATGATTAATTGTATTGCAGATATGTCTTAAGAGTTCTATTGTGCTAACCTTGTACAGAATTAGCAAAAGACTTATCACCAAAATTTTTAAGTCTGCTTTGAAACACAGGGAATGAAGACAGTAGAGCAAATGGGAAGGATAGGATTATCTAGAAAATGTCGCTCTGCGAAGCTCAAATGATTTTCTTGATGTTTCTCATGAAAGTGAATGCTTCTTTTGGCAACACTTGATTATATCATAGTAGAAAAATATATAATATATATTTTAATATATAATTAAAATATAATATATGAACAAGAACAAGCATAATGACTTCCTGAAGATCTGAAGATCAGTCTGTTTTGCCTTATGTTAAATCTGTGTGTTCCTGTAGGACAATCATTGGTTTGGTCAGAGTTGTCCTTTTTTTTTTTTAATTGGGGTAAACATGATCTAGCCGATATGTTAATGAGACAGCTATAAAAATTTGGTGTTTTTCCTTACACAAGTTGCTAGTTTCTTGCAAGTAAAGCTGAGCCATGAGGGCATTTGCTTTTAAAAAGAGAGAGTGAATCAATGAACCACCCTCAGAAAATGAGTCTGGCAAGCTATGAAGAAGGAGATAGGAAGAGATCAAAGACCTCCTAAATCCCTAACTCAGGTTGTGGTGCACAAGCCCAGGTTTTCAGCAACCCAGTACCAGCTCCTCAGTGTTAAATGAAGGGAATCCAAATTTTATCCCTGCTAAATCTGCTATACTTATATAGAAATATAAACATGCAGTTGCATAAATTTGGAGTTTTTAACACAGATTCGTAAGCTGCTCACCATAATCAGTGTCCTTGTACACTGCCTGTTCGTTCTTTTCATCTGTCAAATGCTGTTAAACTGTGTTTGGATCTGGACATGTTGGGATAGTGTTAAATAAATATTTAATTTATCATAGATAACTAAAATGTAAGTATCTACAATAAACTGTCAAGGAAGTTGGAGCGACCACTGATGGGCCTACATGGCATGTCTGGGATGACACAGTAATTGGAAGGAGGTAATAGCAGGATGTTTTTCTTCAAATTTGGCACTTATTTATCTGTGCTTAAGGGAGAAGATTGAATTTCTTAGTCTTAGATATTTGTTGCATAAATTCTCTTTTCAGTTCTTTATTTGGTAATTGAATGACCAGTTTCATATTGCTGGGTGAGGGAAATTTAGGCTTTATGTCGAGTAGTTCTGCTTAGGAAAAATATAAATTACTTCTTTTTCTTTGGTAAGCAATGGACTGTAGTCTTCTATGATTTTCTGGAACAGGCCAGTGTATATGTCTGGCATCACTCCAGGTGGTGAGCACTTGGAGTGAGCTGGGACTGTGCTTCAGGAAACATGCTGCTTGCAGGAACAGTGCTCACATTTCCATTGGCTGGAAAAGTAGGAACATCAGCTGGAGTCATTAATACTGTTGTCTTTAGGGGTGACTGTAGCTGATCTGCCTGCTTTCCCAGAATGGGACACTGAAGCCAGTAAATAAGGCAATAAAATATTTCACACCTAATAAATTTCATAAACTAAAAGAAAATAAAATCCAAACAGTTCTAAGAAGAACACAGTTGTTCCAAAAGTTAAGAGATTGAGGTCATATAGAAAGCAAATATACCATATATATATATATATACATATATATATATATAGTATATAGTATATATATATATATATATATATATATATACCTCCTCCTACTATATATATAGGAGGAGGTAAAGATTCTGTCTCAGGAAACTTCTGAAATGCTTTTAAACACTTCAATAATGAAAAAAGCAGAAAAGGGAAGTAAATTCTAAGCAATGTCTGAGAGTGAAAACACTTAAAAGTACATGAATGTAACTCAGGGAAATAACTGGCTACAAGAACATATCCCAAGGAGATACCCAAAATAAGCACAGTACAGCATTACAGAACAGAAATGTAAAAAAAATCAAGTTCCCCATGCAGTTTTATGGGCATATGGAACTGATTCAAGGCCCATTTCTTCATAACTAGGCTTTTAAGGATAAAATAACTTTATCTGTTACTAAAACTTATTCAAAACATGATTTTTTTTTCAGAATGATTTGGTTATTAGTCTTTCGTCTAATGGGTTAAATCAGCTGTGTTTCATTTTATAATCTTGTACGGGGACATATATGCTTCTGTGTAGTATACACACATGTAGAATTATGAAATAACTAAAGAAGATTCCAGAGTACAAAACTGAGGTGGGTGAAGTGCTATACTTGTCATCTAAGCAGTGATAAATTATTTCAGTGGATTGCAATTAATTTAGAGTTGTGTGTATTCATGATGACAACATAAATTATTCGGTTCTTATTTCAGTTTATTTTCTGTTATGCCTAAGGGGAGGAAATGTGCTTTGGGATATGAGAAATTCAGGACTACAGAATCTAGCCAGAGTGGAAAAGAAAAGCTAGTTGAAGTAATTGAGAGACTTGCAATACCTGGATGTCTTTCATAAAATATTGTGGCATCTTAATTACAGCTGTTAAAAAATATGGCAATATTTTTGTAACATTAGCATAAACTACTAAAAAAATTAAAATTTCTGGAGGAACATCTGGAAGTGTTTTGAAAGTCAAAGGCCCAAACTTTTGACTCCCACAAATAATGATGCTTTTCTAGAGTAACCTCAAAATAAGCAGGTTTGTTTCCCAATTGTATGTTGTAGCCATAGATAAAACTGTAATTTTATTTGTCTGCCCACTAAGAAGAATTGTTTGATAGCTATTTTTGGTTGTTCATATGTAAGCTAAACAAGTGTGCATAAAATTAAAATATGGCATTATATGCTCCTTATCACGGTCATAGCAAATGACCTTAGAATTACTTGGAGGTATTTGGAGAATTTTTTTGTTTGCAGTTCTTCCCTCCTACGTACGGGAGGAAATTGCAATGAAGGTTTTAAGTAATAAAACCATAAAGGTATAGAATGTATTTTAGTGTGGGGGCCTTAGGTATAACAAATTTGAGTGAAGTGTGTCTGTGTCTTGTGCTTGTGGCATTGTGGTGGTTTTGGGTTGTTTGGTTTTTTTCAGCCTCGTAAAATTTATGGCTCTCATCAACCACTGAAATCACTTCCACTTTTGTCAACTGAGAATGATGACTTGGCTGTAGTTGTCAGCACCTTGGCAGAGGTTCAGACTCATATGCCATTAGAAAAACTCCTTCCAGATAATATTCCTTGTGAAGGAAGATGGCTTCAGCTGTGGTAATGGATATTGCTGATCATTTTTCTGGTGTCTTTATATGCTGAAGAACTAGGATGGTCCTTAGCTGCATTTGTAAAGGAAGTGACTGCCTTGGTTGTTTAGTATGTTAAAGGCTTTCCACATCTGTTCAAATGCAATAAACTGCAAAATTTCTCTCCTTATGTGAAATTACCTGTACCTAGATGATAACCCTGGATTTCCCATGCTGCCAAATGAAACCTGTATATCCAGTCCTGTGAGTTCAATTTTTTGTCTAGATTATTTATTTTGAATAGGTATTTTAACATTCTGCATTGTTCACAAACAGTTTTTTTTCTTTTCTTTTGTCTTTTTCAAATGTAGCAGTTAAGCACCATAGCGTTGAAAATAGAAGCTAGGTAGGTCAATTTGCATCCGTGGTAGGTGTTGGTGTCTACCCCTCAAATGTTTTTTCTGGTATATCATCAAGCTCAGCCCAGCAGTATCTGTTTAAGGGTGTGCACATGATAAGCATGCACGCTCCGCTGGCATTGCTGGTACTTAGTCCCTTTATAGGGAGTACTACTCTTCTGAGTTTATTAAAGATAAACTGCTCTTGTTCACATAGCTTGTTCGTATTTTGAACATGTCCCATATAGTTGCCTTCAGATATTCACTGTTCCTCAATTATTTTCTCAATTTAGATCTTAGCAAAGAATCACCACTTGCAAAATTAGATCTGTGATGCGATGTTTCGGTGTAGCTGTGATCAAGTTACCCTTCACGAACCCCGAGCTGAATCACTGCATTTATCATACGAAAGTATTGTGCACAGCTAAGCGTTTAGACAAGAACAAACTGCCATTGTTAATTAGTTTCTAAATTCTGTCTCTCTGAGGTGAACTTGCAAATCATCATGCCCCACATCTAGAATCCTGCATTTCAGCCTCTCAGATTTCTGAAAGGTTTGCAAAACTACCTGTTGCCACCAATCTGATTTCTACTGAACATACCTCTCGGAAGATTTCTGTGACTCTCTTCTTTTATCCAGTAGAGTCTTGAAACAGTTTCTACTGTTTCAAGTAATTTCAATGGTTTATACTCCAGATTTCCCTGTTCAAGATGGTAGTCTGCAAAGAATTGAGTTGAAGAGCTTGAAACTTCTACTTTTGGCCAGACTGGACTGTCTACAAACACCCGTGGAAAACATTATGTTTGAATTGGGTCCTGAATTTTGAGTCAACTGGTATATTCATTTGTGATAGACTACAATAGCTACTAATATGATAATCTTATCTGATAAATGTGATGCCACAGGGCATGTTGGCTTACCATATGTGTTTAAAAACTCCTGAGTTTCTTGCATTTCATCTGTTAACATGCAGAATGCTTCTTTGATTTTTTTGTTCTAAATGTTGTGCTTCAAGTTACAGTTGGGGTAAAAAATTGATTCACTGAAAACTTTATGAAGATTCATATCAACAGTATATTAAAATTAACAAAACCAGGAAAACTCAAGGTAAACTTGTGTGATAGATCATTTTATGCCTAACGACTTAGTGGTTAAAGACATTGGGATACATTTGGGTTTCAGCAAGGACTTAGTCTGGCAAGGTGTTGTTTGCAATCCAACAGAGCACTTGAGAACTGAATTTTAAGTTTTTAAGAAACTGTCCTGAAGATTTGTGATTAAATATGGGGTTTTCTTCAGTGAGTTTGCCAAGAACACCAGTGCAATGTCATGTGCTCTGGAGCTTCACTGGTACCGGGTACCACTGGGGTTCTACATCAGAGCAAGGTCAGACACTGAAACAAATTCTGTGAGCAAAGTGTGGTACTCCAGTTTTTATTGGCAAATTCTCAGTAAGATGTGGAAAATTTGGTGTGTTCAATTTGTCATGCTTGGTAGTACCCACATCAGTTAGCTAATTCTCTTGATTTGTGACTGTATGAGTTACTTTCTTCGATAGACTGCTTATGCTGTTTTGAGTAATGCTCTGACATGCAATATCATTGAAACATGCTGCCATCAATAACCACATGAAGAGGTACTGATATGATTAAGCTCTACATAGTTGAAGGAAAATGACTTAATATGTTTCTAGATTCTATTTATTTTTATTAACTACAGTTGCTTAAATAAATAAAGGCTAAACTAGTAGACTGAATTTCTACAGGAACATAGAAGATTTTCAGTTTTTAATATTTAACAAACCTTGACTTGTATTAGTGTCTAAATGTATTGGCAGTATACTCCAGGCAATATTTTCTCTCTTCAGTTACTTTCCAGTTTTGAAATGAGGTGACAAAACTTTTAGCTTTTATCGCCTAATTGGTTTCTAAACCTAAAGGTTTCTTTATCCTCACTGTATCCAATCTTATTACATTGAATAATTTTCAAAAGAAAGAATGGAAGTTCAGTGCTGAAGTTTGCATTTTATATTGAAATAACAAGTGTTATGTTTGCTCTGATTGATATGAGTGAAGTATGTAGCATTGCTGCATGCTGCTTTTATCATTGCACCTACGAAAAGATACACCAAAATCTACTAAGTGTGAGAAATTGTTTCCACACTTTCTAGACTATTTCCTAGTCAACCTCTTTTATCAATAAATAGCATTCACATTTATTAAAACTATACATTTGTTAGAGTAACAGCTTTTTGCCCCCTGTTCCTTTGAACTACCATTTATAAGACCTTGAATCCTTACAATACTAGGTGCACCTTTTTGAGGGAGATTTCATTTAGTTAATGAAAATTTGCTGGCTTTATGATTATGATATGAAATTTAACTCATTATTTCTGTAATATTAATGTAGTCAGTTAAGGCATGGCTGATGAGAATTACATAGCATTTAGAAACTTTCTTTGCTCTTATTCCTAAAAAAGTCTATAACAACACACAAATCCAGATTAAAATTGGTGTACTACACCTATTAATGGGTTATGGAATAATCTTTTCAAATTATAGGGGTTTTTTAGTTAAAGGTCATATCCAGGCAGTTTCTGTTAAAGATGTAATTCATGATAATCTGTTGCAGTGTTTTTTTTAGTAGTTTACTACTTGGGAGCTAAAAGGTTCTCTATAGTGCTAATCTACTTAATTATCACCTACGTTTGAGGTACAAATATCAATAGGATATTTCCATTCATTTAACATATTGATAACTCTAAGATTGAGAGTTTCAGAAATCATAGGCTTGTCATTTTCCCCAGACAGTGTATGTAATATGTGCATGTCTCTCTGAATCAGAACAAATAGCTGAATTACTTCCATAATTATCTATGAAACAAATTTGTAACGCAATCTTTTATACAATTTCTATGGTGTTCAAATGGGTTTTGGGGGATTTTTCCCCCTGCACTTGATGAAAGTCAGTTTCTTCCTGCATAAAACATGACTGTTGCTTTTATCACATTTTGTTTATATAGGAATGTATATAACAGGAATTTATTCATATCCTTTATTCTATGATTTAATTTTAATGTCCAGAGATCATTGGTATACATTGTGTAACACATTTTCTGAATTCTTTTACAAGCACTTAAGTAAATGAGATTAAATTAAGCGGGCACACCCTTTTTACAGCTTATATGGTAGGGGTGGGAAAGGATGGGAGGAATCCTCAAAGCAAAAAAACAACAAACAACTTTGAGTTAAATAATGCAAAGTTCATACATCTGACTGTTTCTGTTAAATTGTCCTAATTTTTTTTCCAAATTCTTACTTTTGGTATCTTATGTTCATGGCACTAACTTTAATATCCTGTTATAAAAACATTGTGTGTCATTTTTGCATTTGGGCAGTCAGAGTTGTGTTGTGGTAGAGGGCACAAGACAGTACTGACTTACAGCATGCTTTAAAACCAGGCTCAGGAAGTATGGAATCCCAGGTATAAGGAAGGAACATGGTTATAGGCCAAAATAAAGAAGGTTATTTAGAAAACATCTGATGTTTGTATAGCTTTGATACATAGCACTGTTGCCTTTTCACAAGCTGTACAGTTTTAATTGGTTAATTATTAATTCCCTCATGAACCATCTACCTAGCTACTGGGAGGTGACAGTTTCTTTAAAATAATCCATTAAAAGGTTTATGATGGTAAACAGGGTGACCATTAGACAGAAATTTCCACTGTCAGGAGTGCCATAAGGAGCGATCTACAGGTGAGAAATTAATCAGTTGATGCTCACATTAGTGGCAGAAGGATTGACAAAGGGGAGTAGAGAGCTTGATTTGCAAAGAGCCTTGAAAGATACTGTTCAACATCTAAACATAAGCTATGCTAGTGCTCATCATCATCTGAGGAGAGCTCTCCCACCACTAGTTCATACATGCAAGTTTTGGTGGTGTTCAGAGTGCATCCCTTCCTTCAAGTGTGCAGTAGGGCTCCTCACTGGCTGCAGTTCAAGAGAGTTCAATATCTGTGTTTAATGAATTAATGTGAAGCCTAATGTAGATTTTCATTCTGACTTATAGTTGTTGGTCGTAACTATAATATCCAGATGCTATCTTCCATTATTTGAGCATTATTTTTCCATTCTCATCAGCAAGCCGTGCATCACCCAGGCTTGATTGGGGTGTTATGTATACTGAACATGGTCTTACAGCAGTATGGTCACACCAGATGCAAGAAGTGGTGCTATAGTCAAAACCAGAACACTGATACCTTACAAAGCAAACCAGAAGTTACATTGCAACCAGGGTAAATTTTTGATTAAAAATGAACCAGTATGTAAGGCTGTGCTGTAGAGATGATTTATCCGTATCTGAAAAGAGCCCAGAAGGACAATCCTATTGATTTTATTCATATCTTGATGACCCTCTGGGTTGAGTTAATGGTTTCTAAAGTCAACTGAAGAGTTTGCAGGACAGTCCTGTTTGTCTCCAGTCAAGGAGAAAGAAAAATAGTGTAGAGCTGAAAGATGGACTCTTAAGATTTTGTTCATTCTCTAAATCTTCAATATGTATTTTAATTTGGATGGGTGTAGAGTCAGTGAAAACATTGTGTAATCTAGACAAAACTGAAATGTAGTTCATCTGTGTTAAATTATGTATGTCTCTTATTTGGAAGTCATCTAGAATTACAATTGGCATCCTTATGTGTTCTCGAACCTCGCCGGAAGAGAAGAGAGCAAACTCTCTTACCTATCACATTATGATAGAAATTGCCTGATAGAAATTCTCAAAGAATGCAGTATGATGAGGATGGGGAAAAAACGAGTTGGATTTAACTGATATAAAAGCCAGGCAGTTTCTCACTGTGACACTCATGGTGTGGCTTCTAAGGCAGCATATGTTTATGCATATCTTTGGATACATGCATCTAGTGAGGAAGCTGTTCTTTTGGGAAAGCAGGGCTGCAGAATCATCTGAGGATCATTTTTTGTGCCAGATCATTAATTGATTTTAAAATTGTCACAGCTTCTGTAAATCCAGACATAAAAGAAAGTATGCAGCATTTCACGTAGCTAATGCTAAGATACATCCTGATTTTCATTCCCAGATGGCATAGTGAACTTCACCTCCATACATAATGTTTTTAAAACTTGGATGCTCAGTGTTTTATAGATGAAGAGGTTGTTGCTCTCTCATTAATGTTAACTGTGAGAGCAGTCTGCATAAGATTAAGAGGCATCAAGGGATAATGTAATTGCAATTTTCCAAACAACTGGATCTGAATGAAGATTCATTATTAAAAAAAATAAGACAAAATAGATCTCACAGTTTCAGCATAATTAAGATTTTTGCTAGTGACTGTTATGGGAAAACTTTCTTAAATATTTTACCCTTAAACCTTTGAAAGATGTGATGTTAGATGAGCAAGATTTTAATTCTGCAGCCACTTTATTAAGCAAAAGCAGCTCTGATTCCCAAACTTGTAACTGACAAAGAGGACCAGAGCTGTAATTACCATATTTAATTACCTTTTTTGTTTGGCTTTCCTAGTGGAAAGCTTCTTAAGTCAATCAAGATGAGGAGAAATTATGTTAAAGTGTAAAGTGTTTTGTTCTTACTAAAAAGTAAGAGAGGGAAAAAAAAACCAGGAACTGCTCCTACTAATACATAATTATATAAAATATATATGAAAAAGTAAAATTAGCTTTGAGCATTGCTTTTTATTGGATATGGATTTAAATTATGCAAATAAGTCTGCTCTTGGGAAATCACACATTAGTATTCTCTTCAGCAAGGTGGTTAAGCATGCCTAAGCATGTCCTCTGCTTTGCACAGGCAAGGAACAAAAAGGAAAACAACCCAGCAAACTTATAGAGGGTATAAAGGGGAAATAGGGCTTGTATTTTTAGTTATTTTTGGTTTAGTTCAAGTAAGTTTAATGATAAGTGTAGAGGCTTCTCTATAAAATTTCTGTTTATTGTGAGCAGTATTAAAGCTCTATTTTAACAATGTTAACAAGTAAACACTTGACCTCTTACATGTTACTGAGTAGAGATCTTTTTCTGAAAGAGTCTTAGTAACAGCCACTTGGTTAATTTCTGAGCAGCAAGCTATGTCTGTGTTTTAAGGTAGATTCTTGTATTAGTGAGCTAGTCTCTTATTTCCTGAAGCAGTATCTTCTAGCACAAGTTTTTTTTAATGCCTTTTTTTTTTTTGGTTATTTCATTTAAGTGCCAGTGCTAGCTCTCAACTGCACAATAAAGAGCTAAACCCAATTGCAGACGTCTTGGAGAGTCAACTGTGATTTTATTATGGTCTGTCTTTTTATGGTGTTACTTTATCTTAACATGTAACAGAGAGGAAATGATTTAAGTAAATCAGTAACTGATATTGCATAATGAAGTTCACATGAAGTAAGGTAGGGAAGAGGAAAGAACTCATGTCAGAACAGTGCAATAGACTGAAAATTGATAATAGCTTTTTTCTGGTGAGTTACATTTCTTCTGGATAGACAATACAAAAATGGGAGCTACAAGATGAGTAAAGCATTTGGGTTTTGATCTTCCGTTTCTAAAACTAAAGACCACATGTCATAATAAGACACTAATCTTATGCGGAGTGGTAATGAGGCCATTCCCAGGTGAGTATTACTGTCTATTCTGCTGCAAAAAGTACTTTGTCTGAGGAAGACGAGCACAGAGCATACAATGTGAAGTGCTAGCACAGCTAGTTATAATACAAGAGTACTTTCTTGTCAATATTATATGAGAAAGTAAAACCTGACAAATTACAGTGGGTTTTTTTGTGTGTTTCCCCTTACATTTCAGCATATGAAGACATGAAATTGCTGTTTTATATTCACCTTTCCAAACCCTGATGATATGTGTAATCATTTTATTTTAATACAGAAATGGATTTCCTATGTCACTTTCATACTGCAGCTTCAGAGACTACATGGAGCGATGCAAGTCTTTAAAAAGCCTCTTAGCTGAATCACTCTTGAAATTTTTATACCTTGAGAATTTTGTCACAGCATTTTGAGTTATGATCATTTAGTAATAAGAACAATAGTTTTTCCATCTCTCAGAATTCTCTACGAAGAATGAACTCATTTCACATACTCTACAGGGTAGCTGGCCATTAGCAGTATGGATGGCTAGTTTTCCTTATAGATTGATTTTATGAGTATAGATTTAATGAGATTTCTTAATGTTATTTTTATGCTCTAGAACTGTATATATAGATCTCCTGTCTATTATTAGATAAATCTGTTGATCTTTGATGGACTGTGCTATATATAGTGTCTGTGATCTGGAACTGGCTTAAGCAACAAACACTGCACAAGCGGAATTGCAGAAATCATCACCGAATTTCAGTGGCTATTTTGAAAAAAGGTGAACAAGAGAGAAGTTCTCTGATATTATTGTGTTATGTTAATTTAACATTCTTGTAACACACTTTTTTACTACGTCTTCTTTTTATTGTGAGTCTCTTGACATCATCAGCATATATGTGCATACTTATAGCCTTTATCACAATATATTCTTGCAAAGCTGGTTAATTGTAGTATTGGAGAACAGTCCAGGTTGTAAGGGATCTTGAAAGACCATCTAGTCCAAGCTTTCCTGGGAAGGGGAGCCTAGATGAGATTGTCTAGCATCTTGTCCAGACCTTGAAAACCCCCATTGATGAGGACTCCACCATGTCCCTAGGGAGGTTGTTCCACTGAATGATTTATCTCACTAATTTTTTCTCATGCCAAGATGACACCTCTCCCAGTGTAGGTTGTACTCCTTGCACCTTGTCTTCTCCATGTGGTTCCTCATGAAGAGAGAGCCTCCGTCCTCTTTGTGACTGCCCTTTAAGTACTGAAATTCTGTGATGAGTTCCCCCCCAAAGGGGAACTCATCTTTTCCAGGGAGAAAGGGCCCGAGTCCTTCAGTTTTTCCTCATAAGGCAGATTCTCCAGGCATTTGATCACTTTCAAGGGCTTTATTTGGACCTCTCCAGTCTGTTCACATCTTTCTTGATTTGTTGGGTCCAGAACTGTAGACAGTAGTCTGGGTGCAGCCTAACAAGCACTAAGTAGATTGGGATGATTATCTTTCCCTCTCTAATTATAAAGACCCTGTGGATCAAGGATTAAAGATTAATCTTAATTAAGATTAAAATTATTTTTGTTTCATACTGAGATTTTGAAGTGATTGAAATGACCGGGGTTTGTTATGTTGTTTGTATGTCATGTTTGTTATGCAATCTCTCTGTGTTTGAATTCATGGCCAGTAGTGTCAGACATGTTTCCTATTTTATTTTGTTCTTTATATGTGAATATAAATATATATGAATATATTTGTGAATATAATGAATATGTGAAGTTGCAAAAGATATATTTCGATGCTAGTCTTCATGTCACTGGTCAGCCTTCATAAATGAAAGTAGAAGGTTATATGAAGGATTGTGACAAAGATGCTCTGGCTCTTCTTTGCCTCTCAAGTTTCAGTCTAGATCCAAATCTGGCTCTGGTAAGGAACACTTGTCTCATTAGTCAGTTTTTCTCTTGTCAGGAGCCAGCAATGCTGACTGAAACAAATTAACAGGAACTGTTTGGAAGGGACAGACAGAAAAGTGCTTGTGTGACTGTTCAGAGATGTCCAAGAAAAAAATTGAGTTACATTTCTGCTCATTTCTTAATGTGGAAATATTAATATTTCATGGTTCTGTTGCTGACAATCTTTCATGTTTATTTACATTGATGGCAGACAATTGCTTGGCTGAAGGTTCATTTTATTGCCAAAGACACTAGAAATTTTCTGTAAGGGTCCTTTTCTAGATTCAGGAGGTACGTCTTTCTCATGATGTATTTGACAATGGCTGCCCTGTGCAGGTTAAACCACTAAAGAGAGAATATGGTCTGGGACAAGATGGATTTTGGTCTGTATTCTTCACATCGGTTTTGAATGATGTAAAATTCCTGTCTTGTAGTATTTAACATTAAGTTAATTACACGGGACTTTTCCTTTCTGTGAGTTACCTTTTATGTGAAACCTATACTTCTTTCTAAAGCAGTTATTTTCTCATATATAACATATATTTGATGATTTGAGATGCCAAAGGAATCACTCATTTACCTGTATGTGTGGTGTTTTCTGTAGAAGTCCAGTCGGTTTTACTCTTTCTCAAAATTCCTTCTAAGGAGTAAATTTTTTGAAGAAAATTCTTAAAGATGTTATTTTTTAGCTAAATAATATGAAATGGAGAGGAGGAAACCTAAGGTTAAGTTATTCTAAGATCAGCCATTTCTTTTCCTCTTCTACTAAGTCTACTTAACCACCTTGTACCCATTAAATTTTCCTCTGAAACTTTTGAAATGAAAGAAGATATCTGACGTGCTCAGTAGACCAATGGGTGTGGAGACGTAGAGATATGTGCAAATACAGAAATAGTAAAATAATACCCTGATTAAATTATTGCAGATACGTTGGGAGTGGGCAAGATTGTTTCTCACCCTGCCTCCTCCCTAAGTGAAGACACTTGTTAAGGTTGTTTTAACCAGCAATACTGTAGTGCAGGCAACAAACTCAAGCTACCCCATTAATCTACCCAGACAATACAGATATTTCTGTATATTGCAGGAGGAGGTCAAAATGACATTAAAATACAGTCCACCATTATTCATCTGCCTTTAAAATGAGACAGTGTGATCCAGCCTTGCAGGCTGCTCTGTGCAGCTGTATTTCTAGATGCTCATCATGTCTGCAGAGCACCTGAGGGGAACATCCCAGGTAAGTAGAAACCCAGCAAAGTAGTGACCTGGAGTAGTGCAGATCATTAAGTTGCAGGTAGCTGCTACACCAGTCAGCTAGTTTGGAGAAACAAGAAGCAGATGACTTTTCTATCCCAAGTTCATTGACGAAAACCACACTTAACTTCTTCACGAGCCTGACCTGAAGGAAGATGTAAAGATATGTGAATGAAGGGCTTTAATGTCACTCAGTTGGATTTGCAGGCAGGTGTTGGCTTCATCTGCTGCCTGGTAGGTCTTTTACAGGTCATGTAGTCTCATTTTCACTGACGTGATGGTCCTAATATGTGGTAATTGATTTCCATTGGAGCACTGGGGGTGGGTGTAAAAGCATTTTTCTCCACTGTGATCCTATCAAATGATTGCTGCTACCCTGAGTATTTTTGGAATGGTTTATAAGAACATTATGGACATAAGTCCGTATTAAAAAAAAAAAGAAAAAGAGGAGGGAAAGGAATTATATAATTTATGTAATTTAATATTTTATTTATACAATCAATTATTATATAATTTGTTGCTAAAAGAGACATAGAAGTGATCTTATTGTAATTTTAAATATATTGATAGTCATTATGATATAACTTACCTTTCCCAGATGTTTAGTATGATTCTACAGCTGTCAAAATGAACAGACTTCAAAAACTGACTCGTTTACAGAAAGTGGTCTCTTGCTTAAGTCAATTAAAACTGCTTTTCTAAACTTTCAGCTTTCTATTTAAGAACACAACTATTGGGATTTTATTAAACTGGAAAATATTGAGTGATGTCCACCACTTTTTTTTGCTGAGCCCAGGAGGCCAGATATAACTTTGAAAAGTGAGAGACTTGGGAATAATTTGGTACAGTGGCAGAGATAACAAATCTTGAGATGAAATTTTGATTTATCCGGAGTACTTTTTCAAGGAAAGCGTAAAAAACACTTTTATGTGTTTAAAAGACAAAGTAAATAGTTTCTGATTTCCATTAAATCATGTTTAAGTGCTGTTAGTTGCCAAAATGCTCAGTAGCTAAAGGGGATACTGACTGTACTGCAAAGTTCATCTCATTCAGCTGCTTTTAGTTCGTCTTCTCCTGAATGCTTGCTATTCGTGTTTCATTGTGTACCAATGCACAAAGCTTCCCTAGTGAACTGGCTTGCTTAATAAAATCTGTCTTGCAAGCAGGACAGATGTAAGCCTCATTCACTGGAGGAGGTCTTGCCTGTATTTTTTTTTAGGAAATGAGCCTATCAGGGCAGACTGAATTAGTACTGTATAAGCAGGAGTGATTGCAGTCGTGGTTCTGTACCAGTCATTTAAAGAGAACTTGGGTTGTGATTTCTTTTAAGGGTTTCTCAGACTTAAACTTGAGGTGAAGCTGAAGAATTGCAAGTCCCAGAAAGACAGCTGGCCTAGTTTCCCAAGGACACAGTATCTGCAGTTTCTTTTGGCTTCTGTACAATTTCAGAGGCTCAGTGCCTTGAGAAACTGGGTTGAGTGGCAGATAATAGTGAAATAGCCCTCAGGAATAATCATCAGATTAGGCTTAGTCAAATGGCTTTACACTTCTGATATTTTTATTTAGTTAAGAATGCAATTAAAATAACCTAATTCGAATAAGATTTTTAAATGAAAAATGCCTGTGCATGTCTGTTTAAAAAAAATACATTGTGAAGCTTATCTGTTTTCTGTATGACAATTAAAAACTCATTTATGTTTTTATGGGCATAAATCTGCATCCTGTCATGCAGTGCAATATGTTGGTACTTTGCCAAAAAGATGGCACACTGCAGTGCTATGAATCTGTTGAAGTCCAAACAAATTTGTCTCAAGAAAATCGTTGAAAATACATGCCATTCTCATTGAACAAATCAAAATTACTTCAATCTATTATTAATTAAATTAGGTTGCTTCAAAATTCATAGCAGATGCCTGGAATGACCTTACTTAATGCTCTCAGGGCTTTAAGTATCTTCAGAGAACTTGGATTAGCTGACTGAGTACACTGTTAAAGAAAGAATTTCCTATGTGAGCAAGTTGTCCCAAAGGGATAAAACTGGTACATCTCAAATGCCCTGAAGGAAATACATACCTAAATGCATGTGATAAAAGGCAGCTAAGGTATCAGATAAGAATCTTAGAGATTCAAATTTCAAGATTAGTATTTTATCCAGATTGAGAAGTAGAGGATGTCATGCATACATTGCAAATATAACCTGTAAGGAATGCTTATAAAATATAACGTGGTTCAGAGTTAATATTTCAAGATGAAGTAATTGATTTGAGATGTCACTGTGATTTTTGAGCTGTAGCAACATAACCTACACAATTCCTGTGATGCTTTTAGAACTGCTAGCTTTGGAAGCTGCAGAGTGAACTGATGGAATTTTCCATCAAAATGGTATAGGTGGAGGTCTGAGAGTGAAGCCACTGCTGCAGCACTGTTCCTGGAGTCGAGATGGATTGTTTTTTTTCTATCCAATGCCTGGAAATTTTCAACCAAGCTTCTGTATATCTTGCACTTGTTCACACACAGCTTTGGGAGCATATGCTTATGTTTATAGTAGATATAAATACTTATGGAGTCTCAGAAATATTTGAATGACTGTGTGCATCTGTGAACCTGCAAACCTTTAGGGATGGATTTTAACAGGTGTAAATCTGCTTCTAATTCTGATGTGTCTGAACACATGCCATCTCTGCAAAGCCCATGTACACAATTCGATGACTTTGTAGAAAGAGAAGGCTGGCTGCCAAGAAAAATTAACCCTGTGTCTTGTGTCACTTAAACAGTTTAATTGGCTTTCACACCTAAGGCTGAAATAAAAATGAGCTACTGCTTGTCACCATGCTCTGAGAGACTGGTCTCATTGTAGAGTAACAACATTCATCTGCTTCAGAAGAAGTATATTATAGCAGACTGTGCCCTACTACACTGGAATTCAACTACCTGACCACAGAAACAAGCCCCCCCGTGGAGTGCAGAGCCCTGGATCAGCTTCTCACATGCATCTTCCATGTCCAGAATAACCCTGACGAGGATTCTTGTGTACTGGGTGGTTCCATTCCTTACAGCTTTCTTCCTTTCCATGGTCTGCAACATAGTTACGGTGATGCAAGAGTGTACTTTCTTTCCAGCTGGCTCTGAAGTGGGTGTCACTGATCTGATGTTTTGCAGAAATACTGAAACCGAGACTCCAGGATTAGGTATTGTGCAAACCTGGGGGGAGGGGAAAATGAAAAACAAAAAACCAAACAACAACAAAACAAGCAACTGAAAACCCCCCAGGTGCTAACTCAAGCAGCACCAAAAATGAAAAGGATTCGGTGTGCAAGAAGAAAGAACAAAAGAGGAGAGGCCAGTATGATCATAATTATTATGCAGAGTGGAGTGTGAATCAAATAAAGAAAGGATAAATGGAAAGACCAAGAAAAGAAAAACAGAGAAAGTGGTAAACAGAGGAAGGACTGAAGGGTAGGCAGCCTGGGGAATGTGCAATTCCTCTCCAACTTGAAGAGGCTGTGTGGGAGAAGACTGGAGCCAATACACAGTCCACAGAAGAACAGACATCTCACTTCACATTACAGAGTGTGGGTATAAATCATGTTTCTTGGATTGTGCCAGTTAAGCAACTCAGCCCCCGAAGGCAGGAGACTTTCCTCAGCCTCAGTTTTATGGCTCTGGTTGAACACTGTTTTATACTTGAGTCCAGTTGAAAGCCCTGGGTTAGAGCTAGGCTGTACAGGCTTCCAGCCCTGAGTTTTATGAGAAGTGATTTTATCTGTAGGAGCTTCCTGTTGTGCCCTGCCATTAAATGAGAATGTTCATTCAGGGAGGGAGAAGGATGGTGGGGGATGTACCGAGTTAAAATATGAACAGAAAGAGGTATTAATATCTCAGATAAGTCTGCCAATAAGAGCTCCCTTATTAGCGAGCCTGTGAGTCAGGGATGGTGTTTCTTGATATGGTTTAGTTTCTTTTCCTGTTTCTTCTTGCATCAGGATGCTACTCTTTTTGTAACCAAAAACTCAGACATCAGAAGGTAATTTGGGGCCATCACTAGGACAAATTTTAACAAGTCGCTGGCTCAGTGTTGTCATCAACTCTGAGTACTATTTACAAAAAAGGCTTGTCCTGCCAAAAATGTGAGCTTCAGTTGATCAATGTATCATTATCTCCTTAAAAAGGAAAATGAAACAAATCAGTTCATCAGATTTTTTTGTCTTTTCTATGTTGCTGTTTCTAATTTAGAAATTTGTTCTGAAACACTCCAGGGAGAGGGAGAAGGATAAAGGAATAATTTTTATGAGATGACTCTTAAAATAGGGGATTAATGAAGTTTGAGATGTGAGCCCATATTATGATATACCTGGATGTGTCACTTATTTCTTAGGGCTCCATTTTCTGGAGCCATAAAAGTAAAACTGTCTTGATGCTTCCTGCCTACTTTTTGGATATTAGTCCTTGCAAAGAGTATGTATGTTTGCTGTTGGCTTTTATTTTTTTTTTTTTAATCAGTTCCTGAGGCTGTTAGTCATTTGAGGGATTTGAATATGTTTTCAAACTAAATAATGTCTCAGAAGGCTGTCTTAAAGTTGCTTTTTCGCATTGGTGCTAATGCCTTTCTCATTTTTGTATCATTAATCTAACATTTTTGTGACTGTGACCTACTCTGCTTCCATTTATGTCATTTGAATTGACTTGCTAATGCCTATTATCCCTTAACAACAGAGAGAAGCATGCTGATTAAAAAAAAAAGTTATCTATATGGAACTTCTTATTGCTCCTCTCCCACAGCCTTTATTGTATTTTCATACTTCTGGTGTCAAAAGAGTGGATTTCAAGTTAAAGACTTTTTTTCAAGGTATTAATGACATTGAAGTCAAATACTATCAGACAGTAGCTCTTACTGGTATAAACATATGCCACAATGCGCTCCCCTGCCCAAGCTGTAGACACTTCTTTCAGCAGCCTGAATCTGTGCCCTCTGCTCCCGTTTCCTCTTCCCTTTTTCTCTGAAAGCACTTATGCTTTTGTTTAAGCCCAAAAGTTTCCCTAACCTGACCATGCAATACTTTGCACTAGAATTGGGGAATTTCTGGAGCATGTGTTGCCTCTTCCTCAGTGACAAAGTGCTTTGCAAATGGCATTGGACTGTTGAGCTTTTGAGGGATTTTTTTGTGTGTTTGGATTTTTTTTAATGGTCCGTCATGACTTTCAAAAAAAAAAAAAAAAGATTTATATTTCAGGAGTAATGTCACTGGGATTTATCTGTTCTGATGGAATAACAGTTTTTCAGCTCCAGTTAAGATGTCTGAACTAAGAAAGATGATCAGAATAGAACATGCTTAGTAGAGAAATTTGTCATTATGAAGCAGGACATATCACATACTTTCTTTTTAACTTCAGGAAATTCACAGATGCTTTAATTTACTTTACATAAAACTTGATGTACTTGCCATATGTATCTCTTTCTGGTATTGCTTACTTGAACTATAGTCTCCTAGGTCAAGGATTCTTTCTTAACTTGTGTATGTTGAGCTCTTGGTACTGTGGAGCTTGATGTCATTTGACACCTCTCACCATTACTGTAATACACGTAGTCAGAAATAATCAGGGATCTTTTATATGTTTTTTAGACAAGCTTGCAGCTGCTTAAGCTCTCTGATTTCCCATTGTTCACATTATTTAGGAACTCTTTGTTGTTAATATTATGACAAATGTACATGTATTTGAACTTTGGAAGCAAAAGCTGGCAGAGATACATATATATGTTTGTTAAGCTTTTGCCATTTCCAAATATATCATTTTTTCAATTATAAATTTATGTGAAGGCTATATAGAAATGCAATGAAAATGGTGTTTGAGAACTGAAAAGTTATGAGTCTTCCAGAATCTGTGCTCATGATAAAGAGAAAGGGTTAAAGGTGCCTGATATACTGCCTGCGAAACATTCCTGTTCTCCAGTGTTTGGAGAAAACAGAAGAGTAAGGTTGTTCTCTTTTTTCCAACTGCAGTGAAGTAGCTACTCACTGGGATGAATCCTAAAACACTTGCTGTCATCTAGACCTTATAATGACAAATTCTTGGATCAAAATAGCAAGTGAGTTGGGGCAATGGTGATTAATGGCTTGAACAAAAATAGGTTTTGCTGTGCATTTATAGCTGGCATGTCATGCCTTTGCTATTTGTTAGGACATTGAAGACTGCATACCTGTAGGACCTGTTGTGGTCCTTGAGGCTGCAGAAAGATTTAAGAATTTGTCTGTGAAGATCTGTGTTCAGGGGGAGAATTAAACTGACAATAAGTTCTTACAGCTGCCCCGTTCCTTACAATGACAAAGGCGCATGTCTTAAACAGCGTGACATCTGGTTGCTAAGTACGTGCTCCATGAAAGGGGAATACATTTGTCATCTCACCTGTGTCCTGGGAGGAGTTGTTTAAGTTAAAATGTCATCTTTGCGGATGCAACGTAGGTCACCTCTCATGATGGAGTGTCACACCGAAGATCTAAGGAGCTGAAATGTAATGACATAATTATGTTTTCTTTTTCTGAATACCATAAACTGGAAGAGGAATACTGTTGTATTATTTCATTTGGCATGCAACAGAATACAGAGTGCTAAGTTTAATGAGATGTATAGGCCCATGTGAATATATGCGTGTAAGTCTGATGCATCTGGGTGTAGATATACAGGCAAGTAGTAATGAGTGGAATTTGCTTCATGTAAGCACAAGTTACAAGATACCAGCATGAGCTGGTAGTTTCTAGTAGTCCTTTTATGTGCATTTCAAGTACATGTTTACCATGAGAGATCTGCCTTATCCATAAACCGGGGCAGAATGAAATGTTGCTTTTCTAAATCCTCTTAGAGCAAAACTTAACAGTGAGGGCTGGATGACAGGAAAAAGAAGAGGTGTAATACATATATGTGCTTATGTGCTGGTGGGAGTTATGATTTAAGAGTTTGGGAGACTACAGTTGCTTGCCTCTGCTTTGAATCTGTGTCTGTATGTATTACAATTCACTGTAATTAACTTGATAAGCGGAAAAGACTCAGAGGAGAATAATTGAACTGCTTTGATTCAATGCTTTTCTATTCTGAGAAATTTCTAGAAAGCTCTGGGAGTTTGTCATGTTTTGTGAAATTTATCTACTGAGAAAGGGATTTGACTGTTACTCACTGGTCGTATGCTTGACCACATCTTTTGCCTGTTCCTGTATGCCTGTATAGTAGGATCAGGTTGTTCTACCTCACTTCTAACTTGTTTTTCTCCTTCAAACTGGGATGATTCTTAGGGATTGTATTAAGTGTTTTGTATTAAAATACTGTGGCCAACAGATTCCCCAGCATGTTTGACATGTATTCAGAGTCTTCAGTATTCTCCTGACAAAGTTACCTCACCTTGGCTTTGATTACTGCCTTGAATTTTAGAAGTAAAGTGTGGGATTTGGCACTACCTGCACTTCATAAAATGTAGATTACTGGTGCTGATCCTTTATGACAAGAGGTAGGGAGGGTAGTTGTGTTTTTTATTGAAAAAAGGTCCTTCCTTTCACTTACTGGTCATTGGTTTAAGTCAATGTCTTGGAGGGTGCTTGTAGTTCATTAGTGTGATATTACACATATCATAAATTCATTGAGATATTAGTGATCTTCATTCTAGCTGCGATTTTAAGCAGCAAAATGCTACTGTTGCTACATATATGCAAAAATATTTAGTGAGAAAAGCTGAGGATTAAAAATCACAATGGGTAGTACAATAACAATAAGGTCAAACCTTGGCTACTAAGTTTTGTCTTTTTCTTAACTTTATGTTTTTACTAGATGTAGCCCATTTGTTTTCTAGAGTTGTTTGTGCACAAAAAGCAAAGGACAAAACCTAAAGGATCCAAGCATGGCTGTGCAGAGAAGCCTTTTATGAATTTGACAGTAGAATGCTATTATTGCTGTTTGACACTAATCTCTACAGAAGTCCAAACTGCTAAATTTTGGACTTCTTGGAAAGATGATTTTTCTTGCTGATCAAGCTGAAAATACACCACATCTACATACACAGTCCATTTTTCTTCAGTGACATCCAAACAGTACAATTCTCTAAGTTTCTAAACATCAGCCAAAATGCTGCATGTCATACCTCAGTTTACTAGGGAGAGTTATAGCAAAGCAATGTGGGAGGAGAGCATGAACGTAGAAAGAATCTAAGTGTAAACACTGTGTTTTTTGTATAAGTTGATGAATTCTGGCTGACTTCAGTTTGTTATTAGAAGTTGTTACCTAGAGATAGTAAATAATGTATTACAAGTGCTCCAAATGTCGCTTCTCCAGCCTCCATATACAAGAGAGAAGATACGGGGAGGGCGGGGAATTTAAAACATGAAAAAAAAGGCACAATCTCAGCATCTTAGCAGTTGAGCTGTATGTCAGCTTTTCTTTCTTTGACTACAGGAGCTCCTTGTGAATGAGACCTGAGTGCATTTGCCTTCAGATAATCTTTTCAAGAGGTCTTTCTTTTGTCGTTGCTCTGTGGTTCTACTGAGCCTGCTTTTGTGCTCTCTCTCCTCCCTTTATTTAGATGTGTGGTGGTAGGTATGACACAGTGAACATTGTACCACTCTATTATTCTGGAAGGTCAGCACCTGATAGCTTCTTGAAAAAAAATGCATTCACTTTTATGTCTAATTTACCATTGTTCCTTGCCTTGTTCCTTGTTCCACTTTCATCTTAATGTTTTTGCTTTCTTTTCATCTCTCCTTCTGTTATAATCACATTCGCCCTTTCATTACTTTCCTCTCATACATATTACTGTCTGTAAGCCTTTCCTGTTCACCACCTTCCTCTTCTGTATTCCACTGTTTCTTCCAGCCACCTCTCCTTACCCTTGTGACTTCTTTAGCTCTTTAGCACCATCTATAATGCTGGAGCTGTGTGATCGCCTCAGACTAGTGTTCCAAGAGGAGATGCTGTCACCCTGCTTTCCTCCTCACCCACAGCACCTCTGTTTTGTGCTTGCACAAGTGCATTGCGTGCCCTCATACCTAGAAAGACCATCATGCTAGTAGTGTGAAGGGGCATTCTGTGTTTTTTATGGAAGTTAGGGTATCTCCAAAACCTTGGGACAGTGGGTGTTAGTCGAGTAGATGGGAGTTAGCAGTTGTTTTAAAGAGAGGGGGAGGAATTAAAACTGTGACTGTTTGTGCACTGAAGATCCCACTTTAGATATGAGCTAGATGGCAGGCTAAAATATTAAATCTGTGATTAGTGTGTCCTAAGGCCTTCTGCTGCAACAAGGGTCTGGTCTTCTGTGAGACAGGATATTATATGCTGTTGAGAGGGAAATAGAAAGGATCTACAATGCCTTGAACTAGATAAATGGTTAAAACTGAGCATGCTAGTGCACTGTAATGGTTTTAGCCAGGAACTATCAAACATTGCCAACAAAGAGACGTTACAGTCGTTGAACAAGTGGTGGGAATGAGGGAAGTATGCCTCCCGGTTTGAGGGAGAAATAGTCCTTGATGTTTTATCTTGCTGCAATGCATAAACCTACTACTACATGCTTATGGACCATGTGAGACACTTCTGCAGTTAATAGAGAAATTAAAAAAAAAATAAATTCCTCCAGTCCTCACAGAACATACAATTATTAATATTATTATCAACATGAGACAACGTAGTATTTATTGAGAATACTAGTCATCTTGTGAAGTCATCAGACTCTATATAAAACCCAAATAAAGTTTCATAGATGTTTGGTGTTGCCAATCCCAAGTGTGCAATGAGAATGAGTCACATCTTCCAAGATTTGCTTTAAAAATCAGAGGTTTATTTTTAATTGGGTTTCATTTTTATTTGCCTTTTTATTTCAAAGCTGATTCATTTTTTCCACTGTTACCAATGCCCACACCCCTCCCTTTTTCCTTTTTTTTTTTTTTTTTTTTTTTAAGAAGGAGACTCTTAACAAGAGTACCAAATATTTCTGGACATGTAACAAAGTTATGTAATTGCTGCCAAGTCATGTTGGCGGGCAATTATCGGAGTAATCCCCCTTTAGTGGAAGGGAGGAATAGGAGGCTGTAGAATAAAATAAGATTAAACTAAAGTTTCATGTGTACTGTTTTGAGTAACCAACAGTCACATACAAGAGAAGAGTGTTGTCACTGGAACAATATGCTTTATTCAGGACTGGGTACAAAATTAACCTTGTCACAAAAAATTTGTCTAGTATTTCTAGATATGTGGAAATTTGTTCAAACTAGTTTACTTTTCAGTGTTGTCTTTTACCCATCCTCTCATCCCTTCACTTTTGTAAAAAACAAATTAGGAGATCAAGTAAGTCTTAACTCTACATATTTAACACAAAGCACTAAAGTGGAAGAAGTATATAGATTACTAATCTTTAGTTCTCCATGAGGAATTATCTGACATAACTGCAAATTACTTAAATTACTTAAATTTAGCCTACCATTTAGATTTTCCCTGATACACTGTGTTAGTTCTGTGGGGAGTATTTCTCTTGGTCAAAGATAAACAACTGGTTTAAAACCAATTTCAGGACAGATAAATTAAAATATGTTAGACTTTCTGTGAATTGATGACTTTCCCTTTTTTTTTTGTGGTTTTGTTACCTCAAGTTAAGGTGGCACAAGCTACCGCCCGTTTGCATCACTTCTGCATAGCCTGGAGAGGTATCGTTCACCAATGGGAGTGAAGTAGCTTTATGGGGCAAGACATATTTCTAAGCAGCTCGAGTTCAAACTCAGACCTTGCACCAAGTCAAAAAGGAGCTTGTGAGAACATTCCCTTTGCTAGATCTATTGTGCAGAACTTTCTATTCTGCTGAACTAACTGTAGAAGAGAAACATGCTTTTGGGTAAGTAATTCCATGTGGAGGTTGAAATCTGTCTTTCAACTAGCTGCATAATAGAACGCTGTATGCTTGCTCCAGCTGTACGGAAGGAGAAATACAGACACTGTTTAGCTGATTTATTTTTAATAGCAATCCATTAGTGAAAGCTGTGCTCATATGCTGTAGTTTAGGAACTGAGCAGTCAAATTAGGAAGTATTAGCACTGTAGGTGACTGTGATCTGGTTTTTTTAGATACTTTTTATCTTTAGGTAAACTGCAACAGAGAAATACAAATGCCAAAATCAGCATTTGAACTTTATCTTTTTTTTCCTTGCTCAGATGGTAATTGTGACATTTTCAGAAGGAAGGCTATAAATAAAACTCCATGTTAGTAAGCCCATTGGAAGAATATATTTCTTAAATATGAAAATAATTTTTTCTTATTTGTGAGCATACTGATGATTCACTGTAGAAAATTAATGCGGGATTATTATATGTCTTTAATTTCCTTTTATCATTTTGCTGCTAAATCCTGTTGACTGATATTATGTTATGTAATAGTTTCAATAAGCATAAACAGTAGTAGCATTTGAAACAGGGAATGCTTTCATGTGCATTTTAAAGAACAACTTCAAATTTTTAAGCTTCTGAAATGTTAATGTGTTGCAGATTATACTGTATATTGCTTAGCTGCAATGTTAAGAGTGTGCATGATGCATTCAAAAAGTTCCTCTTAGGATGCCTTGCTAGGTCAAAAACATAAATGCTGTCTGTTTATATTTAGATGATTAGCTTGGAGAAAACATTTTAAATTACCTTTTTTTTTTTTCATGCAAGGCAACCTTAACTGGAGGAATGTCATTGGTAGTTTTTTCAGATGATGAAATAAATAATAATAGAGTGCTCATTTGCTATGAATTGAATGTTATAAAATACTTTCTGCTATATGCAAGTATGATCATCCTTGGGCTGTGGTAAATTCCATTTCAGAGGATTCCATTGCTTTTAAAATTACTATGCTTTTCTCTCTCTTTTTTTAACTAAAACTGATGTGTATCCACTGACCATAATTTTTGGTTACTGTCACCTTATTTAACTTTCTAAAGACAAGAAAGTGGCCTGGAGAGGTGTTTTTGTAAGGCAGAGTTTAAGATTAGTGCAGTATTTAGCTTGGTCTAGCTGAATGGATTAGATTTCAGCAAATTAGGTTGCATGTTTGTATGTGCTTCAGGACAGCAAATAGAGCTACTTCATAAGCATTTATCCCTTGTTCTGTTCTCTCCTTATATATGTCTGTGACACTGTTTCTGTGTTTTGTTTGGTGATCATAATTTTACACCTTAGGTGCTGTGTTCTTTGTGGTAGGGAAATGCTTTCTGATTTTTCTAGACTTTGCTTCTCTTTGTCATTTTGTATGTTCAGATATAGTCACCATAATAATTTGCTGTGCTGCACAGAAATACATGTTGTAGAAGGTTTTAACAGAGAAACCTGGAAGAAATCTGGTGACTTGGTTGTTCCTGTTTCTCATTTACTTGATTGCAGCAATCTGTACTTAGAAATATTAATTCTATCTGAAGTTGGAGCAGTGCACACCTTCCATGCTGCCTTCAGGATGCTTTGTTAAACATCACTAGACATAATTTCCCTGTGCTGCCATTATCATGGTAGTGTTTAGATTCACATTTGTCTTTCCTTTTCCAGTGTGGTTCATCTGACAACCCATGTAAAGGGCCACTCTGCTGTGCATTGTCTGCAGCAAATGGCTCCTTGGCAGTGCACACAGCCTAAAAATCTTGGGCTGTTCCTGACTCCTAGGGAACATGGCATAGGCAATGGGCAGTCCATGCTGGCCAGGCATCATCTGTCTGCAGCTCTTGGCTAGCAGATAGCAAGTCAAGCTGGCACAGTTCTGGCAAAATGGTTTACAAGCTGAGAGAGAGAAGTGAGAGTCCAAAAATTGGTATCAAGCCTTTGGAGACAGTTGCAATGCGATGAAAACAAAAGAGAAAATTCTGTCTATTCAGAAAGTGGAAAAAACCTGACAAAAACAAACAAACAAAGCAAAAAGAAAAATCCAACCAACCAAAGAAAAAACAAACCTGCCAAACTCAACCAAAAAAACCCCAGTTTTAACCCATCAAACTGCTTTATGCAGAACATGCAGCTCTGTTACACCCAGAGAGACAATCTGCTGAGATGGGAAACCCAATAAAACTTGGAAACTTGTGCACCAAGTATGGTACAAATTTTGGCAAGAGCTGAGCAACACAAATGCTGGCAGATGAGGAAAAACTTCCAGGCCTTGCTGGTGGCAGTGACTACCTGTGACCCTGCTTTTGAGGAAGCAGGCACAGGGCTCTGAGTCACAGGGACAAGAGGCAGCAGTGGGGGTCAGAAAGGGTCCTGGAAAGGGGGTGTTTGAACAGGACTCTGAATTTGTAGTAAGTGTCTTGGTAAAGAAGGGTAGTCCATAAGTACAGAAGTACCCTGCCATCGCTTTCCCAATGGTATCTCCTAAAGATAGTAATTTAAAAAGGAAAGATGAAATCAGCTTTACAGGTAAGCAAGAATTTCTGTGGTGGGCACTGGTAATGAACAGTGTGCCACTAAAATTTATGTCAAAGGTTTGCATTTACATAGGTGAATATTCCAGATGCAAGTACAGATTTCTTGATTTTGCAAACAGATATTTGGGTTTAGTCAGTACTTGAAAATTTGGCCTTTGGGGAAAAAATGCTTTTATGTTCTATAATACTAAAATGCTTTGAGCAAAGTTTAAAATTATTATATTCTATAGCTGAGGGAACATTGAGATCTTTTGGAATGACTTATTCAAATATCCTTATGGTTGATGGTGTATTTGTATTTGAATAAATTCAGGAAAGATTTGTCCTAAGCTGTTTCTATCCAGAACTGCTTTAAAGAAACAGGAAAATATAATCATTTCATCACTTAAAGCTGCTTAAACCTTCAGGGGAAAAAGGGTTACTACTTAAATTTCAGATGAAAGGAGTGTTTTGTGAATTCATCTGTGTCATGTATTCATACCTGAATTAAAATGAGCCATGATGTACTGCACTTTCTCAGGAACATTACATAAACTTCCTTGTTCTAAACCATGCACAAGTTGGAAATGTGCATACAGAACTGAAAGAAACTTTGCAGTAGTTTCTCCACAAGCAGGAAGCCTAATATTTACACAACAATCAATAGAGTAAAGAACACGGAGACAAACAGCACTCTCTCCTACGAAACTTGGTTTAACTGGTAAAAGAAGGTAGGATCTATATGAACAACAAGTTTCTTTTTAGTAAGACCTGTACAGTTGGGGATGGGTTTGGCTTGAATTCTGCGGAACCTTGTTGGCCAAAGTTTGGAGTTGTGCAATTAAAACAAGGGATTGTTTTTAAGTATGTTATATTTGGAACAGTTTTCTCCTGCTTTAGTTTCTGGGATTTTGATCCCAGAAAACTACTTTCAGTAGTGTTTTGGTGAGACTCTAAAGAAGATTAGTTGAGGAAAAATCTGATCCTGATACAGCTTACTTTGCAATAGATAAGGAGTTTCTTTATGTATTATTAACTTATATCTTCCTCCGATTGTTTCCTGTCATGTTTATTTGTTTGTCTTGTGTGCTTTTAGGGAGAATTTTCCTCACTGTGGGCAAATAAGTAAAGGGAAGCAAGAATGCATTGACCTCAGTGCAATTAGAAAGCGACAAGAGGTGACAGGGACAGTATACTTATTATTTCTTGTTATTGTCTGATCTACAGGGCTAATAGTATTATCTGACAATAAAAGTTGGCAGTTTTCAATTGAAGCAAAAAGTTTCAGGAACTTTTTCAACATCCTTGTTGTGAGGATTCAGGAAAATATTGTTTTTCCCTAAGTTCTGTGATTAGTCACATATGCTACCTACAAAGAATGGTTGACAGAAGGACCTGCCTGTCCTCATACCCCTGGAAGAAACTTGTCCATTGGAAGGGAGCTGGAGTATTGAGACTGTGCTAAATGTTTTGGTTTTGAGAGCAGACATTTTGCTCTTTTACCCTGCCTGTCTTTTTCACTGCTCTAGTGTTGTAGGAGACCAGGTGTGTGTAGGTGGCAGGTATGGCATGAGCTTTAGACGTAGTATGCTCCTTTCCCAGGCTTGTCAGGAGTTTCTGGTAGGTTGCTGAAATCTCGCTGAGGATAAGGACTGATGATTTGCAACACTTAAGAAGGGTACATTAATAAATCAAAGATTAGGTGGATTGGCTTAAGAGATTCTTCCATATACAAAGAGTATATGAAAATATCAGAAATTCCCTCAAAATTTTAAGAATTCTTCAGAGTGGATAGCATCAGGTAGCCTTAATTGGGTTTTTCTTCATTCAAGCGTATATGCCCTCAAGTTACTCATAATAGCTCTTTGCAGAAGTGACTTGAAATTTAAAACAATAATAAAAATTTAAAGTAGGCAAGAAATACTTCAGCTAATAGACTGACAAATTAAAAGTTACTGAGGAATGTGGTCTTGCAATAAGATGTAGTGTGCAAACCTGTTGCTTTTTGTAGTAATGCAACCCAGACAGTGAAGTTCAGCTTATACTATGAAACCAAATTTAATTTTGTAGTCTTAGTGATTGAAATCTGTTTTATTAGGTAATTTCATTAACAGTTATTACCAAAGAGAAATGTCTTTCACGTTTCAAAGGGCAGTGTTCCCCAAAGAACTTATATACACCCTGCAGGCATAAATCCAAACCAATGTCCAGTGTTCCTTGATAAAGTAAATTGCTTTGTTTGAAGAGGTAATGACTGGTACAACAGCGATAAGTGCAGTTATCCACAAGTGATGAAGCATCTCACCAACATTAACACAAGGTACTTCCTGTATGTTATTTTCAAAGCCCACCTGCTGGCCATCAGGATCTTCATGTCCATGCAGAACTTCATTTGATGCTGTTTTCTTTCTTAGCACCCTGCTTGTATGGGTGTGCTTGTGTGGTGCTAGTATAAAAAGAGAGACTTTGATATGTAGCTAAACTACTACTTCCAAAGTGATTTGTAATCTTTTCCTCTGATTTTAGCAGGTATTTACACAGTAACTAAAATATATGTCCCTGGTGATGCTGTGCTTTGTGCTAAAATGAAGTTGATAACCAGAGAATCAGATTGTTCTTTCTATATTTTTATGACGAATCTGAGGAAAGACAGAGCTTTCAGAATAGAGGACAGAAAATTTCTTTTTGAACTCTTCCCCTTTGTCACTGTACAACAATACATGCATTGTTAAATGTCAAGACATTTGCTCAATGGAATGCCCAAGTTTGTCTCACCGTATCTTGCTCCTTCTTACCTGTATTTCTTGTTCTTGCTCAGTAAAGCACACAGTCCTTTCACCTTATTACACAAACCCACAATATTGCTTAACAACTTGGAATGGTGTGCTCCTTAAGCCTATAGAATAGTCTGTTTTGATTGATTGAGAAAAGGCTAATACAATTAAAACCCCAAAACAAAACACTGCCCCCTGAAAACCCTAAACTTGTCATATACTTCTGTTGCATTCAATTTAGAGTACTTTTTGTTTATGCTTGTAAATAAGCCAAATTATAATATATCCTTGTATATAATATGTAAATTTAAAAATAGAATTATAACTATTGCAGGGTCTGGAGAATTAAATTACTTTTATGTTGCTTAAGATTACTTAGGGATACAGTCCTACTGTGTTCTTAGGAAAGTAGTTCTTGCTGACGTACCAGGAGGCCTTCATGAAATTAGACTTAAGGGCAGAATGCAACAGTTACAGCAAGAGGCTAATGAGTCAGCCACAGGTCAGCTTTTCCTTTAAGAAGTGTGATATATTTATAAAGCAACATCCAATGATTACTTTAAAATAAATATGTGTATGGATACAGTTTTGGCTAAATTCCTTGGCTTTTTTAGTTTGGGGTGTTTTTTTTTGGTTTTTTTTTTTTTTTGGTAGCTCGTGTCCTCAGTGTAGATACCAAATTAGAAGAATTCTCAAAAGGTGGCTAATTCGTAATCTTAGTAGTGTTTGGCAATGCTTCCAGGCCTTGCTATTGGGTTGATTAATGTGCTTTGTCTCCAGTGTAAAAATTAATCAGGTTTTTTTTATATTAACAATAGCTCTTTAGGGACTTGAGATACCATATATTGTATCTGTCTGTCATGATGTTGTGGTGGCACAGCTGAAGGAGGTAGAAATGTCAATAATAGGTCTAAAAAACAGTTCTGAAGTGGTCTTTGAAAAACTAGTGCCAACTTCCTGAAATGACAAGTAGTAGCACAGCAGAACAAGAAAGCACATGAAAAGAGAGTAATTCAAAGTGTTTAAAGCTTTTGAAAAGATTGAGGAATAAGGACAGATTCAATCCTATGGTTTAACTGAAAAAGCAATTTATATGCTTATGTGATTTTGATGGCACTGAAAGAGTAGCTGTTCAGCCAGTAAAAGATGTGGGGAATACTGGGAGTAGGGTGTCCATCTCTCTTTTCCAGTCTTTTTATAGCTTATGGCGTGTGCTAAGCTATAAAGCTGAGTGACCAGATTTTACAAGGTTCCCTGTGAATATTGTTCTTTACCTTTAAATTTTTATCTTGTAATTCCGTTTTTGTTGGAAACTTTGCTACTTGGTGCACTGGAATGAGGAGTTGGCCTCTGAAGTGATATATTGTATTTCTGACATGCTTTTAAACAAAAGGCTGATCACCATCTCCACTGCCTATCAGTTGCATAATGTGCTGTAGGTCACACTCTGTCACAGGCACATGCTTCAGCTCAAAGTGCCGTGGCTGGCTTACTCAATCTTTATTTTTTACTTGTGTGGTTCCTCTGAGGCTGGTGAAATTAATCTAGTGGACAAGACCATATGTGAGAAATAGGTTGAGCAATCCACAAAGTCTGGTCTTTGTCCAATTTAAATGAAAGATAAGTCTTAGAAGAGGGGGCATTTTCATTTTAGTTCTGCATCTTGAGTGCAAAGGAGTCCATGGGGAGTGATGTGCATTTCTGATTAAATAGAACTCCAGCTATTGAACAAAATTAATCAGCTTTTCACTGAGCATACTCAATAGTAAAGGTATACATTAAGATCAGCACTGTTAGAGACTATATGATTACTCTGTGGCTCTTTGCTCTTTAGATTTTTAAATTATCGTAATTATCACATTTAAAATACATTTTATAAGTTTTATATTAAAGTACTATTGAAAAACAAATGAAACTGATATTGAACATGTTAAAATAGGCTGCACTCAGTTATTTCATTACTTTCTGATCTTCCTTTAAAAGTCCTAAGCCATTTGGTCTTCCTGGCTGTCCGTTTGCTTTATTGAATAGAATGCTTTGGTTATTGGTTTTCCCAATATTAAACCTTTGGAATACCATTCATTTCTTCCATCTTATCATTCCTAACTATAACTCCAGTGTATCAAACTGAGGGACACACTTAGCTTGCAGCATTTATGCCTCAAACATTTTTAGTGCAGTGAGGGCTTCAGATATTAATTTCCTTTTAAATTAGTCTTAGCAATAGCAGTAGGAATGGTGTTCTCTGGTTGTGTCTAAGGGTCTTAACAACCTCATTGGAATGTTTATTTCAAAATTGTCTGTATCAAGTCAACTCACAGATACCTTTCAAGCAAGGCTTTCCCTGCAGTGGAGTTAGTCAGTGGTTCTGTCCCGGTCACCAGGTGACACTGGGTATTCTGCTATTTGGTTGTTGCTGTTCCTTTGTGTGCAGTAACCTTGGAGCTACTTTTAGTGGCATACTTTGTGCATGTGTGGTGCTTTGAAACACATTTCATTACATGAAAGGTCTTTAAGCCAAATGCTTACTTCCAGCAGCTGTAAATGGTATCACTTTACTGTTTTAGACATTAAGAGCAGTATCATTTTACTTTTTGAGTCGCTGTTCAAGTTTGGCCATTGAGAAATAATATCAGATAATGAAAGGGATGGGTCCTATTACAGCTTAAGAATAGTAAAACAAGCAGATAAAACCAGCTAAATAACCCTTTTTCTTCTCCTTATGAAGCCAATTAAATTAAAAGTAAAGACTTCCTATACTATGGTGTGATACTTAAGAGGCTACTAATAGTCTTAATGTTTCAATAATACATTACCAGGATCTGAATAGCTCTTTGAGTTAAAAGGAATGAGCAGTTTTTGTGGACTGGGAAGGTGAGCTGATTACAGAAAAACTAACCACAGAACAAACATTAGAACTTTCTAATACTTGGTCTAAATAGGAAAGATCCATCCAGATACATTTAACATGCTAAGTCCATAAACCTAGGGATTTATTTTGCTAATAGTTGGAGGGCTAGTTGTAAGATTTGGGAAATCCTTCTGTTACAGCTGTTTGAGAAGTACTTTGAGATGTAGTTATGCAAGTCTAACAAAATGAGGATCTCAGCATCGTATTTGCTTTTTCAAATTAAACAAAGACTTCTATTGGAAAGAGAGGAATTGTTTCTTGTAAATCCAGACATCAGGGATTGAAATCCTAGACCCTTAGAACAGGGAACGTATAAGAAATATTAGGAAACATGACAAAGGCCTTTCATCAGAATTTTAAAACCATGATACCCTAAGGATTACTTCCCAATGGAAACATGAATGTAAATAACGATGAATCTGATAACGACCTCTGCAAAATTACACAAACTCCTATTAAATTGCGTCTGGAACAATTGCTCACACCAAAAGGATCAAAAAGCTGAAAGATGGACTTACTGGAAAGGCAGCAAAGTTTCTTAATTTGAGCTATTACATGGACATTATATGGTGGCTGTAACAGCTTTGCCATGCTCTGTCCAGAGCCCTTTGCTCTGAGCAGCAGTGCAGCTTCTCTCTGCCAAACTTCTTGAGGGAAGGCTTCCTGCATCTGTGCCTTCACACCAAGGAAGTCCTTTTCTCACTGACTAAAGTGCAGCTAGGAAGTATTAAGCTAGTATAGCAAGCTAAACCAGTTAAGTCTCTGGTTTTTGTGTTTATTGCTAGAAGTTGCTAGATAATCTGTGGGCGTGTTTACCAGTTTCTGCATCATTTTTCATAACTTGATTGGATACCTTCTAAAATTTTGTTAGAACTCTATTTACCCTTTGTTTTAAATGCAGTTCTTCCTTTGCACTTGTGTATTCTGGGTACCCTACTCCTTCACCCTCAGTTTATCTAGATATTGTTCTTCTTTATAATTATTTCAAGGCATTATTTTTTTTTTTAATCTTGTCACATGAAAGACAGACTCATATTTTGTCTGAGGAAGTTGTATGTCTGGGTTGTAATCAGGTTTCCTTAAATGGATTAAACTGGATGCCAGTACAGTGCATCTCACAATTTTGTGTGAATAACTATTAAGTTTTAAATGCACACCCTTTCATATTCCTCATATTTTCTGAATATGTGTTAATCTTCAAATACAACTTGTCCTTGATGTTATCAGTTTCTTGCATTATTTCTTTTTGAGTTTCATCTGAGATATTTTTTCATTGAAAATTCTTTTCTAAAAGTCTTGCCCCTATAAAATGATCTTTCCATAACCTTTTAAATTGAAACCTTTTATTTCCTGCCCCATCACATCTTTTTTTTAGATTGTGTTTCAGAGGAGATTCTTCTCTCCCAGGGTGGGAGCAATTCCAAACATATTTGATAAAAATGTCACTGGGACTGAGTCTGAGGCTGCCACTCAACTGTTTTCCTTTTCCCTTTGAGTTTTACCTCATTTCATTGTGTGCGGACTTCTTTCCCTTCCACTCAGGCTTGACTGAGTGGAGACCTCATTGCAGTTACAACTTCCTCGTGAGGGGAAGAGGAGGGGGGCAGGCACTGATCTCCTCTCTGGTGACCAGTGACAGGACCCGAGGAAATGGCCTGAAGTTGTGTCAGGGGAGGTTTGATTGGATATTAGAAAAAGGTTCTTCACCCAGAGGGTGATTGGACGCTGCAACAGGCTCCCCAGGGAAGTGGTCACAGCACCAAGTGTGACAGAGTTCAAGAAGGATTTGAATGATAGTCTCAGGCACATGGTGTGACTCTTGGGGATAGTCCTGTGCAGGGCTAAGGGCTGGAGTCAATGATCCTTGTGGGTCCCTTCCAACTTGGCATATTCTGTGATTCTGTGACTATGGGGGCACAAAGATCAGAAACTTGATTTTGTTCGCAGATTTGTCTTTTCCCTTCATGCCCATCTTTGAGAGATGTGGAATTGGACTTGGCAATCTGTCAGAGGGGATGTGCCAGACTGCATTTTTCTGTCTGTAGCTGGAGATCAGTGTGTTGGCTCACGCTCCCTGAATCCAGCAGTTGCTGCAGTACTAGTGGGGTGGTGCCCAAGTCCTAGCCTTCCACTGCCCCTGATGGATGCTTTTCCAACAGGGATGTTGTGTCCTGTTATCAGGCATCTCTGTTAGAGGCTGTTGATGCCTCTGAATAAGACTCCGTGAGAGGAGAGCACTCTTTCTTTTTGAAATGAGCTCCTGTCTTGCTGGGCATCTGCCCAGGTCATTTGCTTAAGCTGTGCAATCTCTGTGTGATTTGAAAAAGTCTGGAGCAGGACCTGTTGAGGCAAAGCTGAGGTTGGAATAATGAAACTTTGTGAGAGTGGGGAAGTAGCTTATTTAAAATATTGTCATGCCCTCTTTTTGATGAAATTGAAAATTTGAGGAAATATTCAATTAATATTTTGATAAAATATTCCCACTCTTGTTTGTTGTGATTGTTTGCATAATGTCCTTTAGTAACTGTAGATGAGTGATGACTGAGGTGCTGAATTAAATAATTGTAATAAAAACTTTTTTTCATCCTTGTCTCTCTTCTTCTCCCTCAAGCCATGGAAAAGTATTTGCTCAAAAGAACAAAAAAGTAGCGTTTTTTAAGAATTTTATTTCCACTTTAAGCATCTTTGCTATAGATCATTGAATTTGTAAAATTAGAATGAATCTGTTTTTAATTTCAGTTTATCATTAGAATGTTCTCACTCAGCTGGAAACTTCCAAGCTAGAGGAACAGACCTCCGCTGTTACAGCTTGCCTGTTCTTTCGTATGTTAACATTTAATATTTTTGCTTCTGTGTGAGCTCCAAAGTCAATTCAAGGCTTCTTAGCAAAAGCAGATTTTGTCCAATGTGAGTAAAAGATCATAATCCTCGGTGTAAAGTGTTCTTTCTGAAGTGTCAACAAAATGTATTTTGGCATAGAGGCCAGGTTGTTGAAAGCTGAGGGTTTGCAAGAGGCTACTGTAGAGGTAAAAGCAGCCTCAAGTGGGATGTCAGGGCTGTGGGGAGCAAAGGCAGGGGGACGAGACAATTCAGTGAGTGGGAAAGGGCATGCAGGAGTCTTTCAGCAGGGAAATCTGGTGAGGAGGAGGAAGAATCATCTTTCTCAGTCTTCCTTCCCCTCCCGTCCCTTATCCCCTTTCCCTTGCTCTCTTGCTAGAACATTTCCTCCTGACTGTATTATCCTGCCTCATGGGAGCAGACAAGTCAGGGGCTGCTCATGGGGCCGGAAATTAAGGGGCTAAAGCTACTCCTGCTGCTGGGGGAGGATCAGGCAGCAGCCCATGGGAATAGGTTTTGTGTTTATGCTGCCACTAAGGTGCTGGGAGCAAGGCAGCAGTGTCAAGTGGAGGGTGAGGGGAAGGCTCTTGGATAGGAAAATATTCCTTCAGCTGTCCCTGACAGCTGCATGCTTTGTCTGCTAGTTGGCTTTGCAAGACAAGACTCTGCTTTACTGCATTTTGTTTGTACCAAACCAGGGATAATCTGCTATTTATAATCATCTTTATAAATTCTCTAACTCACCAACAACAGAATTTAAGATAGAAAATGTAATACTTACTTTGATCCCATGCATTCTGTCCAGTCAGGAGGGAGCTGTGGGAACATGGAAGGATTTAAACATCTAGGACTGGAATCTGAAAGGTGCCAAGTATCCCAGGGCTGAGTGCCCTCAATTCCCATCAGTTGCAAGTTACACTGTAATGTGAGTTAATGTATTATGAGCAGAAGCAGTGGGATTCAGCTGTTAGTCTGAGCTTCTGCACATAGTCTGTGTAGGAAGGGTTATACTAGAGAGAAAACAGATCTGTGTGGCTAGAGGAAAAAGTTCAAGGAGAGGATCCTCAGGTTTTTTCCTAAGTTGTGTTGTGTTCCTGTCATTGGAGCAGCACTTTACTTGAGGTGGTGAAGCACTTGGTGAGGAAGATGAAGCATGGAAATTCCTTATTCCTTCCCACTTTGAGTGTTTTTGCAAATATGAAGAGATAATGAGGTAAGCACCTTGGTGTGACAACTGTATCTGGGATATGGGACTGGAGTCAACTTCTGTGTTTATTTCTTGTGCCACAGCAGGCAGACAGTCTCCTCTGCCTCTGTTTATTGCCAGCAGGACTAGGGTGGGCAGGAGGAAACACAACTCTCTTTTGTATTTGTCTTTATTTCTGAGCAAGGCTTTGATTCAAAACTTACTATATAAAATAACTTCCATTAAATCCATAGATTCCATACCGGCAAGTACCATTCAATTACTAAAGAATAACCATTTCTCAAGCATTAAAATTGCTTTTCAGCTGTTCTTTTGTCTCCATGGCTACTTTAAGTGTAACAACAAAGCAGTAGGTGATGTTGTCAGCCAAAAAAATCTGTAACGTTCAAGTGACTGTTGATAGCAACAAAATGGATGCCAGTGCAATGTCACTTAGAGTCAGTAATAGATACTGCACTTATGGCTGTAGAATAACAGCATGGGACATTTTGAAGGAGAAAATATACCAGAAAAAGTAAGGTTGATACAATTGGCAGCTTTTATAAATTATACATGAAGTACTGCTTTAAAATTCAGCAGGAAACTGTAGTTTATCATCTCTAATGGAATGAATTGCATGAAAAGTGAAGAGCTCGGTGTATGTACAATATGTGCCACCTGGAGAGGAGCTCAAGCTTTTTTCTCAGTTTCTTGATGGAACAGAGAACAAGAGTTGCTTTAGAAAAGTGAGATCCATTCCTAAAGGGGATAAAAGTTAAAGTTCTCATCTGGCAAAGAAAGGGCAGTACTTTTCTTACAAATAATAAAATAAAAATCAATTTGGGAGGAATTATCATCAGGTTTAGATATCAATCCCATGGTGGCCAGGGGTTTGGATATTTTACTGGCATGTAAAATTGAAAATAATTCATGGGGAAAAAGCTGTGAGAAAAATCAGACTGAACACTGCTGAGACTAGTGCTGGAAACCAGCTATGAGAGAAAAATTTCAAAAAAGGATGATTGATGTTAAAGCAGGGAGAATAAGAATTATAGTAGGTTTTATGTAGTTGAGACATGCTAAATGAGGAAATTCATTCTTAAAAGTAGTGACAGATTATTCAAGGAAAATAAAACTATTATTTTAAGTAATTAGTGTCTGATATTTGACAAATCTATATGAACTGTTGGTGCTGGATGTACTGTGGGAATTCTGCCTCTTAATATGTATGTATGCATGCTGTCAGTGCAGCGTGTACCAAGACACCTTTTGGAATCTTAAATTAGCTGAATTGGAGTGCCACTTTCTCCAGTTAATGTATCATGTTATTGCTCCATATTTTGTAAAAGTGTCACCTCATTTATTGAATATTAAGTTCTCGAGTGTTTGAACTGTCTGTTATCAAAGAAGGCTTTTCTCCTCTATGAGAAAGATGGAGAATGGAAAGTGCAAACAGTTGTTCTTCAGAGTCTGACTTGACAGCATCACACAAACCCTCTCTTAATGCAGGCAAACAGAACAGCTTCATTCACTGACAACAGCACAGGGTACCATCTGATGTCTGTTTTAGACTTCAGAGAACTGGACAGATACCCATGTGGTCTTTGGTTACTCGTGGATCCAGTTATACCTGTTTGTGTCCTTCCTTAATGAAGATAACGTTAGTGTATTTTATTTGTTTTATTCCAATAATTTAGCTGCTTGCACTTTGAAACACATCCACCACTTGATGAAAGTTAATTTCCATTTTTATTTTAATTTTTTTCAGATATAAAAGCTTTCTGAGCAGTCTTTTGGTTTTCAAAGTCTGTAGATGAACCCAAAGCATGCATGTAATTCAAATAAAATAAGAGAGTTATTGACACTCCCAGTTAATTAGACTTAAAACTCTTAGTGAAACTGAAATTCTAACCTACATCATCCTCAACCTTTCATATGTTGACTTCTCGTGTGACAAAACTTAAGCTGAGATCTTATAGCATTTATTCCTTTGTTTGCTTATGACTTCTGCTGTACAGTTGGAGAGCAGATCTGCTTAAGGGAGCAATGCAAGATATTGCTTACTTGGTGTTAACAGCTTCATAGCTGTCCTGTGAAAAGTTCAGTATTAGTTTGAATGAACTAATGACATTTTTGTCTCTGATATTTTCTCCTATATTTTTTAAAAGCTTATTCAAATATGTACCTTTCAAAATATGGACTACTTCAGGAAGCTCTATGTGGGAAGCACTCATGTGGCTCTCTGCAAGGGGTGTCTTCCAGATCAGTGCTTGAACTTATTTTGTGTTAAGCTGCAATGATGAAATGTGTAATGATTACAGGAGCAGGGTCTCGGGACAGCAAGTCGCCGTGGGTGGGGTGGGGCCCCTCAAGGCAGGGTCTCCTGCTGTGCTGTGAGAGTTACCAACACCAGTAGGCACGTGGTGCTGTGGAGAGATACCTGTCAGATGGGGAAGAGTTACTCATCTTGCATACTCTTAGCAATTCTGCCGCCAGCACATTGGTGTGATGTCAGGGCAAGCAGCTGAGAATACAGTACATGCTTGACTGTCAGCTGAAAGGCACTGCAGAGAAATTCACAAATATCAAGATTTCTGTCATATTTACTTTTAACCTGCTCATTCACTTGTCAGATATACTCAGCTATCTGTAAATCAATAAAAGAAGAGAGAATAGTGGAAATGTATGTGAGACTGAAACAAACCTGGGCAAATAAATGTTCTTGATGAGGTTAATTGGTATGGGTCACTAGAAGTGTGGGACTGTAGTTGCCAGGTCACTTAATGAAATAAATTTATTTTTTTCATGATAGGCAGGCTAACAGCAGCACTTCGGACTGACAGGCTCCTTTTTGCACAGTGGTTATAATACAAGTGCTGAAGGCTTCTCTGTACCTGTGTGCTCTCCTGAGGACAGGTACATATGTAATAGTGCCAAATGTGACTGTATGTCACTGAAGGCCACCAGGTAACTCCAGACTGACCTCAAACTGAGCAGTGCCTGCTTAAGTCAGTATCCTCTCAGGCTTGATTCTGGGAAATCAAATCTGCTCACTCAATCGATGAAATTTTATATCCTATTTCAACCCTCTTCCCTTTACTTGAATCTTTTGGGAAGTGTTTCCCTTCTGACATGTTGTGTGTGTTTAATGTCACTGTGCCAAAGTTATTCAACCTACAAGCAAAGCTATTAGTGCCTTTAAGTCCAGCCCGATAAACTCTTCTGACAACTGAAATTTATGTACAATTCTTTTTTTTTTTGCTGTGATTTAGCACCAGTGACAATTTTCTTTGCAAGCCAAGTATATGTTTATACTTTTGTAATGTAAAATTTCCATTATAATTGAAACTTGAAGCAGTGGGATTCCAGAACTTCAGGGAAAGGTGGGCCATAGGTCTATATTGTTCTCACCACTATTAGACAGAACAGTTCTTTCAACATCTAGTTGCTGTTGAAGGATGAACTTTGAAATGCCTCAGCAATTGGTATAACTCCATCAATTAGTCTGCACAATTAACAACTATGATCTTTCTAGTTATTTTCCTCTATATTTTCTCTCAAGTAATTAAAGTTCCAGACTATAAGCAAGTTCTTGACACTTGTCATTATTTGCTATTTACTCTGCAAATATCACATAATTTTCCTTACCTTTCTTTTAACTATGAGATGTATTAGGAATTTTTGTAGTTTCCAGTCAATAGATCTGTTCAAAGATGTGATTTTCTTTTTGAGATACACACATATACAGAAAATACGCCAAATTCCATGGAGTCATGAGCAGTCTTTTTTTTAACTTCTCCTGCCAGCTTTTCACTTTACCTTTACTTATTTTCCCTCTGTTCTGAGTGCTATTTATAGTAAAGCAATTTTCAAATAATGTGGAGTTTGACTGACACTGTAGATGTAAGGTAGAATTCTTGTTTTATTTCATGTAGATGGATTGGGTGATTTAAGATTGGCTGTCCTTACTTTCCATGATTCAGTGATCAGCTTTTAATCAAAATGTTTTGATGTGTCCAGTAATAATGGCTGAAAGTTGCCTTCACTCTAGAAAAATTGAATATAAGTCCTTTGATAGATATCTTGCTTTGTTGCAACTTGCACAAATCCTAATGTCCCTAAATGAAAGCTCTTTCTGCTTTTTGTTGATTCAGCTCACAGTGCTTTCCATGCAAGCAAATTCTTACAGTAGGAGTAAGGGGCATGGCAACTGGCAGCTGTGTTCAGGGTGTTTTATCATGAACTTTGCTAGGAATTCATTATGGAAAATTAGCATTTAAAATCAGATACCACTGATATTTAGGAATAAAAATGTAAATCTTGTATTTACTGCAAAGATTAGCAACACTTCTCTTGACTATGATGCATGTTTGTCCTTAATGTGAAAATATAAGTGTACCCTGAGCAAAAGTGCCCAGTTTCATTACAACTGTGGATCTTCCCATTTCATGTGCAGTGGTAGCATGACTCTGTAGAAAATGCTTTGACAAAAATAGTATTTATATAAAGTGGAAAATTCCACTTGCAGGATGGGAGGGAGTCTTAGCAACCTTTTTTTCCCAGAATTTGCAACTGCTGCTGTATTGAGAACTACTAAACTGTTCAATTGTCAACAACCAAATTTGACAGAAACTTAAAAAGTTTTACTGCTTTACTTCTCTGCAGGAATAGGTGCATAATTCCAGAGTAATTTTGTTAGTGTTTATATTGTTTTCTGCAGTTCAAATGCAAAAAACTGCAAGTACCATCAGAAAATGAAAATGCAAATTTCAGACAGTAATAAGTGATCTTGTTTCTTAAACTAAAGCCTTTTACTACTTTATACAAAGAAATATTGAGCTATTTCTATGTCATAATGTTAAGCTTTTGACAACTTTGTGGAGGAAGGACCTAGTTTTGTGCTGTAGAATGGACCCGATAAAATACGCTGCTCTGGAAACATCACTGATGTTAGCTTGTAACATATGTTTGTGGGTTTGTTTGCGTCTGATAACTTTTTTTTTAATTGATCTCTTGACCAAAATGATAAAACTCTTTGTGAAAGACATAGCCTCCTTGAAATCAAGCAAGACCCGGCTTGTACTTCATAAAATAAAAGTTTGTCGCTGACTATAAATACCTTATTGCAAATCATGGTACCCATTGCTGGTCATCTAATCCTCTCCTCGTCAGTGTGGAATTGCTTCTCTTGGATATACAGCACCTTTTTATTCAGTCTTGATACAAATACAAGACTGAATACAAGGTGTGATTGACAATCTCAAATTCCCTTGGGAGATTATTTCCACAATTTGATTCATCTAAAAAAAGGCTGCCACTGTGAACATTAAATATCACCCAGAATAATCTTGATGTCAAGAAGCTTTCTCAAAATGTTCAGACCTGTTTTTATCACTTATATCCTTTAATTTCAGTTCTCTCTATTCTCCAAAGCTTTTGGAATTCTGCACCTCAGAAATCTTTTAAATAACTGTACCCCTCTTGCCTCTACATCTGTCATGTATTGTTCCAAGAGTGTCCATATTTAACTTTTTGTATTTTCTAGACTTCCCAGAGCGTGCTTTACCTCAGTCTCTTTTCAATTTGTAAATCCTTTTCCAGTTAAAAGATACCTACTGCTCAACACAAGAGGGTTTATCAGAGAGGGACTGATAAGTCCTTCCTTCATGTAAGGGGTACATTAATACTTTGAGATTTGTCCCTCATGCTGTGACCAGATTATTAGGCTTCTTTCAAATGGGCTTTTTCCTCCTTCACCTTAGTTGTTACTCTGGCAGGTCAATCCCTCATTCTTGCAACTCAAATACTATTTGGAAACACATCAAACATTTTTACTATTTATGCCCTTTTTCATATTTCTCACTGCATGACCAAGGGCACTAAAGATTTTTCAGACAAAATGTTCAGATATTTTTTTTATTTTCTGTAGTTTTTGTCTAAGTCTTTTTAACTCTGCACCACTACCTGATGGGGGGATTTATCAATCTATAAATAGCCCAACATATAAAGACCAGGTGGTTTTAGATTGATTTACAGATTTTCCCCACTGTTTTATTTGAATATGTACATACACAAATAGAAATACTGGACAATGATCATCTTGTCCAAACCACTGTTCTTGTAGGCACAGAAATTTACAATCTCTAAATTAACTGAAGTTTTCTAAAACTTGCCACACTGGAATCCAGTTGCTTTTATGATTTCCTCTTATTCCCATTTAAAGTTAATTTTTCCTATCCTTCATCATGCATACCAAGAATTAAATACTGTGCTGCTGATGAGATCTCATGCCACAGGATGACTGCTTCTCAGTTTGTGTTGAAGAAATATTTCCTCTATTTTTTTTCATGTTGAAAGATTGCTCTTCTGGAGTCCTTTGTTGCAATCAGTGATGTTAAATGTGGGGAACAAAAGGAAAACGTTTATAGTTATTTTCTATTCTGGCTCCAGTGTTGTCTAAAGACATACCTATCTCTTTTTTTTTTTTTTAATTGAAGTGTCAGTCATGGTACTCAATTCAAATGTGCATTCTGTAAAGCATTTGAAATATGTGACATACATTTCCATTCTTTAATAATAGAAAAGACATCTGAGGATTAAATTTCACTTTGTATGACTTATTTTTTAGTGTAACTTTTAGAAGTGTTTAATAGAAGATGTTTGAATTTCATGTCTTGGGGAAAAGGAGTTGTACAAGGCTGAATTTCTGTGTTGGCAGAAAGATGTAAGATTAAAAACTGTCTTTGCAAAACTTATTGTGAAATGGAACTTAAATTAAAAACAAACAAAAAACCAAACAAAAAACAAACCCAAAATTTAATACATGTCAGATCTTTGAAGTAGATTTAGAATAAGTTACATTTTCCTCATCAATCTAAACATTCTACTACTGGCAAATGGACTTATTCTTGTATTTCCTCCACTCTGACTATACTTTTTCAAATATCTAAGAATCTTTTCCTTTGGAACCAGCTAAGGTCATCATGCATTTTCCTGATCAAAGTCCATAAAAGCAAGTTGGTGGTAAGTTCAGTTGTCTGATCTCCTGTGCTGACAGGCATATACTATAGCAATGGAGAAGTTTCACCCAGACCCTTTTATCAAATACTTCCATAGCACTGTGTTGAAAATTCTGGAAAAAGGGCACAGAAGTTCCAAGGGTATAGGTACTGCCGGTGGAGTGGAGGGGGATCACTTATGCTGTCTCTTGAAGGTGACCATGTTAAAAAAATTTGGGCTCCTGTTGGTGGTTGAACTGCAACTGCAAAATGCAAGTTCAGAGCTGCCTACTTAATCAGCTGCTTAAGGAGCTTCAGCTCCTGAATTAGGGACTTTGGTTAGAATCCTTAGGTTATACGGCAGTGAGGGTATTCTGGGGTATGGTTTCACTCTGAAAGACCGTATCTTTGGGGAAATGTGTCCTATTTTAAACCCATTCTGGAATGCATGTTTAACGTGAAACTGTGTCTGGAGTATCCACCGGAACGTATAAGCCTTGACCTTAACTAAGGAGCCAGTCTTTCATCCCTATCTTTGCGACCTTCTCTTTGCCAAATTTAGTATGCTGCTGTAGCAGATACTTCTGCAAGATGTTATAATACAGACATCTGCACAGAAATGGATGGAGAGCTGCAAAGTGTAGTACGGTATATGTGGTAATAAATAGAGGAGCGGGTAACCTGCGGTGCTGTTCCTGCACAAGTCATTCTGCATGACTTGCTTGCTGCGTTCCTCCTACTACAAATGCTGCTATCTGTAGTTGTAGTTGTTCCCCTCTTCCCATTCAGTGTTTGTACATTTCACATCCTCACCAAGTTTCTCTGTGCAGCAGTTTGAGAACTATTAGTCAACAAAGAGCCTGTGGCAATTTCTGTTGATGCAGTATCAAAATGAGTGCAACTGGCAACAAGTACCTTGGTATCATCCTCTTACCCTTGCTTTGCATTGGGAAAGGTTAGCTATCATGTGACCTGGCAGCTGCTGCTTCTACACAGACCTCCTCCTGCTGAAGTTAATCAGCCAAATTTCACACTTGTCCTGCTCCTAATCCTTGTGATTCTGTCAACTTAAAAGGAATCATGGCAGATTTGCACCAGGGTAATAGATTCAAGTCTTTGCTGGAGTTTTGTACATCACGCGTTGTACCTCCATGTTGTAGGTTTATAAAAGCAATCTTGCTTCCCTTGGTTTCACAAATAAACCAATTATCAGGGAAAAGCAGAGGTTTATTATAGAGTCTTTTTAAGATTTCTTTACGTCTAAAAGTATACCCATTGAATGCCTTCATCTGTGATTTCAAAATCTCACACAAATAATTCTCTCCTCAATATTCTGGGTTGCATTTCAGGGTTTTTGCTCTCCCTGTTGCAGTGAGTGGCATTACAGCTACTAGAAATGTCACTAGGGAGAGGAAGCCATGCCTTTGCATAAGCAGTATTTTTCCTCTTTGATGACTTTTGCCAGTTCTTCCCACTTCACAAAACGAAAACATCCTTCCTTTGAATTACATAGTTTCAACTATCATTGTTAAGTTTTGAATTGTTTAGATATAGGAAGTCACATTTCAAACCATAAACTTCCTGTAAAATTGGCATTGCCTTTCAGTCAGAAAAGCCTCTCTTACTACAGCCTTACCTATTGCTAAGTGTGAAGTTGGGTCAAACATGTGTAGTACTCTTGAGATTTAAGAATTTTTTAAAACAATAATTTAAAGCCCAGTGATTGGGAATTTAAGCACATTCTTAAATCAGGAATCAGAACAGAGAAGGAAAAAAAAAAGGTGAAGTGTTCATTTCTTCTTTCTCACTGCTCAGAATTTTAGGCTCAGTTATTTACCATAGTATATAACCAGGGATTTATATACTGGTGAAAGGGTGAGGGAAGTGCATCTGCCTGTTCCAGGAGGCAAGGTGGAGCATGTATGCTGCTTAGATTCATCTTTAAACTAGCATTTAGAATACTGAATATTGAGTATTCATTATTGCTTTTAAAATCAGAGTGAAATCTTACACTTATTTTTGAGATAGTGCAAAGCATATTTATTGGATGTGAGGGGGAGTTGCTTTTTAATAGAAAAAAGATGGCAGAATAGCCATCTTGTCTGATTTTTAAGTTTGCAGCAAAAGGTTGCTACATTGTAATGTTCTTCTAAAGAAACTCTAATAAGAGTACAACAGCAAACTTTCCCATGGCAGAGGCAAGTTAGGAAGTGTGGCAAGGATAATTTGACTAAACTATAAAATTCTTATGGACTCAAGCACAAGAACTGTCGATACAGGTAGGAAATGGAAAGTAGTTTAAATTGCTAAGAGTGATGAAAAAAGAGTAATGTGAATCTGTAGGAAAAATGAGACTGAAATAAACATCAGACTTTAAGGAATCTTTCTGTTAGTGCACTTACAATACTTAGAGACTACCAAATAAAAAGGTAGATTGTTGTTCTGTGAAAGTCTGAGGAAACCAAGAAGTTTGGCTTGCTTGGTGCCATTTTTGCACTACTTTTGGTTAGAAAGATCAATTGTGTTAATTTGGCAGTCATCCATATAAATAACAAAGATGATATTTACTCTGACCCTGTAAGAACGGGTCAGAGTGTCTCTATGAACTAGAATCTTCAAAGTATTGACTCTGACAAATGCAATGCAAGGATACCTGAATGGATGAAAATATCAGATCTGTTGCCACTTGTGAAGAGCAGTGAGAGAGCTCATGGGATCACAGTAATTTTAAAAGAGAAGAATGAACAGACTGACTTTAAGAACTAATAGATGGTCTTCTCTTTGAAGAACAGGACAAATGAATTATGCCAAAGTATACAAAGGAGAACGGGAACTGACTGCAGTGCAGCACAAACAGGAATCACTATTCTGTGAATGCAGGACAGGATTTCTCTGTTCATGAGGTGAACTCAAGTTAACACTACCATGTTGTCAGTTCGAACAGATACCATCCTGAGAGACATAACCAGAAACACAGTGTGGCAGGCATGAAATCTGTCTGCATGAAAGATGCAGGCTAGTTCAGATGAGTCTGGATGAGAATACGAAACATCGGTGCTCACAAAATTTTTCCTTTCAGCTGCCCCATCTTGGTACTCTCTATTTCACAACCATGACATCACCTCAACCTGATCTGGTTGAAGGAAAGTTTCTCTTCCATTGGCTTGTGCCAGTTTGTTTACAACTAGTCTGACTCCCTGCGCTGCCTCAAGGGGAGTGTCGGGGTGGCAGGGATGCCCAACCTGCTCCTGGTGTCAGGAGTCGTAATGGAAAGTAGATGCAGGCTGCATGGCATGTGTCTTAAAAATGCTTTCATTCTTTTTTTACATTGACTCTCACCTTCTGTTTATTTGCCTTTATTTTCAGTATACTGTTTGATTACATTTAATTTGTGCAATAAATCATATTAAAGTGATATTAATTAGTCTCTGGGAAACTAGAGGTGACTTTTTTAAAAAGGCTTATATCAGCTGAAATCCTGTTAAAAGTCAGATTGAATGTTTTGTTAAAAAGATTTCCCCTTTCGTCCAATGTCAATTCAATTTAACAGAAACATTCTGCTACATATTTCTTTTGTTTTTTTCTTTTCTCTTTCTGAATGTAACTGAGAATAGAATTGCTGAAATTCATGCCCTGCATTCTTTGAAAACATAACAGCATCAAAAGGGTTGGTGCACCGTGGTTCCCAAAAGTAGAATAAGGTTTCTAGTCAGATACAAGTGTTTAATTAATGTTCAGTAACATCACAAATGTGGCTATCTGTGCTAACAGATCTGTTAATTTGAAATCTATTGTCTTCATTCTCCCTCAATTATAGAGGGTTGATAGCATATGTTATAGTTTTGTAAGTTTTCAAGTTCTTACTTATTCATCAATGCTGACTTTGAGAATAAGTAAAGCAGTGCAGCTTAATTCAGGAGAGCCGAGATTCATGGACTTTGATCTTCTGAATGTCATGACCCCATGCTGTCAGTAACCCTGTGCTCTGAGGTCCTCTTTTATGAACTCTTCAAAAAATTCAAGCAGACACCATTTCTTCTCATTTTTTGTTTCTTTTTTTTTTCCCCAGAAGTTACCTAAAATGCAACTCTACAGCAGCCAGCTAGCTATTAACCCTTTTAAGTTAAATTCGAAGAAAATTCCACTGAAATAGAGTTTTATCAGTGTTTTAGGTTATATTTGATCTGGTGATGTCAATAGCAGGCTGCCCTCCCTCTGGGGTGAAGTTGAAAACCCCTCTAAAATCACAAAATCACAAATTATTCTGAGTAGGAAGGAACCCACAAGGATCATTAAAGTCCAACTCCTGGCCCTGCACAGGACAGCCCCAAGAATCAGGGGGCACATTTCAGACACATGGCGTATTCTTCTCAAGGATAATTAAAGCTAAGCACACAACTACAACAGTCCAGATTTGTTCAGGCTTGCTGGTTGCTTGCTGTCCCATAGCACCCAAAGTCACAAAAGCACCTTATTGAAGTGAAAGAGTTATTTACTTCTAAGTCTTAAGCTGTGTTTAAGTGCTGCAGGGGAGGTGGATTATAACCTTAGGGACTAAGGTAAGCATCATGGCATTGTTTAATAGTGGGAAACCTTTATGGGACTACATGTGGTGTAGTGTTTCATTATGCTTTTGGTTTGCTAAAATGATTTGTGATTGTGTGGTCACAGCAAAAACTTATGCAACTTCTAAATATTGTAAGGCGCACTGGTGAACTTGTAGTGTCTGTCTTCCATTTGTAAATGGCCTTAACTTCAGTCAGAAAGGCAACTCTTGTGCTCTTTTCACTGGCAGGTTAAAGTACCTTTATTTGTATTTTTAGTTGATAGAAGTGCTGAGTCTGGCTCCTACTTTCTTGCATAGGGTGAGGTCTCTGCACTTTTTGTGTTTCCAGGTACAGTGGTACAGAGTGCTCTGGTAACTTGTCAAGCTTGAGAAACAGAGCTCTGAGTTGTCCCTTGCTGTGGCTATTCAGAGAGTGTGGGCTCTGAAAAGAAAATGTAGTATAGCATCTGATTAGGAGAAAGTTGAAATCCTCCAGGATATCCTATGAAGATGTTCATATGGCTTTAGTGAGGGGCATCAGTTAGAGCAAACCTTTACATGTTTGATTTCTTTTGAACAGGTGTTTGTATGCTGCATGCTCTATGCCATGGCAGAGCAGTTAAATTCCAGGTGGAATGTAGGCTACGTGGACTATATTATGAAGGTTTTTAAATCTGCCTGGCTTCCCTGTCTCATAGTTTTTTTATTTCTAAACAGAGAGATTGTGTTTCTTCTAAAAGCATGTACTTAGCTATGGAAAAGATAGCAAGTAAGGAGAAGATCGTGACTGGTATTGTGACTTTTTGGATAGAAAAAGGGTGGACTGAATGTTCAAACTTCTTTTGACATTTCTGAAAATTTGAAAATTTTCATTGGAAGGAAAATGGATTTCATTCAGTGGAGATCTGGATTTCCATTGCCGATATTTTGAGACCTTTTTAAACAACCTGAATTAGTTGTTGTTGCAATCTTTTATCTGAAGGATATTTAGGGAGTGATACCAATAGAAGAAGTTACCAAAAGAAAAGCAACTTGAGTAACTGTATTTTTTAAAGGAGATTGTGTATTATGTGGGAAAAGCAAATGAGGCATGAAATTCTCTGAGCTATGATGACTTTTATGAGCATTGGAAATCATCTAATGTGGTTAAGTGATTAGACGCATCTGTGAGGGTGCATATGTGTCTAGACCTCTGTTACCTTTGTGTGTAACATTGCTGAGCTAGTGGGTTGGCATATTGAAGCGGAATAAGGAGCAAGAAGACAACTGCAGACATAAATCACCCAAATTTAAAAGTTAAGTATGATGGTTTTGACTGACTAATAACAAAACCGTCACCCAGCAGCATTCCCAGTGACAGACTTGTTTGGTTTTAATGGATAGCAACTCAGTACCTCCTGAATGAAAGTCTGTGCTGAGACTCACTAAGGGTTAGATAATGAGCTCAGTGGTGACAGAATTCAGAATAAGAGATGGATTCTGAGAAACATCAGGTTATATGAGAGTTGAAGTGATAAGACTCTCTAAAAAGCTAACTGCAACTAAATCCCATCTTCAAAATTGTGAAACTTTCCAGGTAATGTAAAGTGGGCTTTTTTGCTCTGTTTTTCTTTTATCAATGAAGCTTCAGTTTGTAAGAAAACTTGTGTTAAGTCACAATCCTGAACCAAGGGGGAAGGGAGTGCAGTGCTTCATCCTGGGACACTCACATGCGCAGCACCTAAGAATGTGCACTGAGGAGAAAAATGGAGACTGTTCAAGAAGTTGCACCATGCTCTGGACAAAATTATGACTTCAGTAGGCATTAGGTGATGTCATGTTTTCAGTTAAGGGTGACAGCAGAAAAGCAAACACTTTTTCTTACCATGTCTTTTTATTGGTAGAGGGAAAAGGCAAGGCAGGGGGTGAACTGGTTTAAGTAAATCAAGAAAAAGGATCCTAAGGATTTCAGAAAGATCTCCATTAGTCCAGATGGCAAGAGAATAAAGAGCTGAAAAAAATGCAGCTGTTTTTTCTGTCATACTTGGAAAACTTCAAAGTGAAAACAACTCCAAAGCAGTGTTTCCTAGAAGCAGATAAGAACAGAGCAGGGAGCAGAGCTGCTCAGTCAGAGGAGAAGCTTGAGCCAGCCAAGAGATTCTGAGAAAAAAAAAAACAGGAATAGACTGCAAAACTCCAGCTGACCTAAATTCAGGCAGGGTTAGGGTTAGGGTTATTAATAGTTGTTATTGTTTTATTAGAATAAAATCCAACTTACTGAGCTCGATGGTGTTAAGCTGTAACACAGCAGTCTTTCGCAGTCAAACAAATAGTCTTGGTTGCTTAGAAGTCTAGAGAATTATCTCTTTTAAGAAACTAATGACTAATACTTCCATACTATCTATAGATAATAGCAAATTGCAGTTGTACTGCAGCCAGCGTGTTTCTTCTAAATATAGTAAAGGATGTTCCATAATTTATTTAATTGCTTAGACTTGACAAGGAGCCAGTACTAACAAACATGCTTTGATACTAGTATAGTACTTCTGGAGATCACTTGATTTGGGAATATAAATACTGGAAAACAAAAATGTGTGGAACACATGTGTAGCACAATAGCTGTAAAATCTTGGCTGTTGGTTGTGCAGGTGTGCAAGTCCTTTCTCAGCTGCAAGAACACAAAATAGATGAGAAAGAGGACAGGAGTGTGAGTCACATGTTCTGCAAATCCAGGGCTCTTCTGTTGTGATCAGGCAATTATTTAAGGAAAAGGCAAGATAATCTGTTCCACTTCTAATTATTGGACTTTTCTTCCCACTTCATCTGTTCTGGTATCTTCTATACAAAACCTATGGGGATTCCTGTTTTTATTGCAAACTGTTAAAAAGGCAGTACAACTGCAAGGAGAATGAGAATTTTCTTGATTAATTTTCTAATGTATTTGTCTCTAAAATACTGAAATTCCAGTTTCCTATTGTTATGGCTCTACCCTCCCGCTCCTCACCCTCCCTCCCTCCCTGGTGGACATCATTATTTGTCCACCTACATGATTTTGATACACTAAATGTAGAGATTAAGGCAATAAATATTGACACATTTCTTTTTAATATTAATATTCAAAATAATAATATTATCATAGCAGAGGTATTCAATATCAGATGACTATATACATATCAAGTATATGCTTAATATTTATGATTTGTAGTCTATATAGTTGACTTTTTTTTTTTTAAATTATAATCCTTCAGTCATAAGGCATTGGAGGTAGAAAACAATTAGCTAGGCAGAGGAATATTAACAAATAATGGAAGTTAAAGTAATTCCAAATCAGCACCAAATATTTCAATGAGGAAAGATCTGATCTAATGAAGATATACTGACTTGTAAGAACAAGTAGGTTTATCTTTTTATTTTTAGAATTCTTATGTGAAATACATGCAATATATAGCTATACTAGTTTTCTGATTGTAAATGAGCTATAAATAATTATCAGTATTAGGTAAGTAAGTGATGGTTGACTTTTTGGATTGAGCTTCCATTCATTTCAGGAGCACCAGATTTCAATTTATTTTTGGTATTGACCTATTTGGTTCAATCCTACATGTATTTGAAAAATAGAAATACCTCATTTCACGGTATCTGGTTTTATACAAAAGGAGATTATGGAAATCTGTTAGTAGACCTTTCTAGAACATTCGTTTCTCTAGGGATAATAATGAAAATATTAACTTCATGTTCAAGCATGCTAGAAATAATGTTTTAATTTGTAGGGAGAGAATTGTTTTCATAATCTGCCATATTTTTTTGATAAGTCATTCTTGAGCGCAAAGAGCTTAAACTGTACAATACGTCTGTAATCTGTACGTTGCAGTGAAGTTGTATCAAATGCCTCTGGGCTTGCTGAAATATCTACTGAAAAAATAAACTCTGAATGGAGAGCAAAATATTTGGCATATCATTTTGTATCCATATGTTGCTATGGAAGGCTGGACCTGGACCAGTGCTTTCTTATCACTTGCCTTCTGAGTGTTCCACGGAGGGATTCTTCCTTTGTGCTGTTGAGTAGCTGTAACTTCTACACCAGTTACTGTTGCCTTTCCTTGTAGCTTCTGGGGGAAAAAAAAGACAGCCAGCGCATCTTTTGAGGATTTACCTGTTTTTTATATGCCAAAACAGATGGATGTGTGTGTTTTGTGCTTTTTAAATTCATTAATAAGCCAATGGAAGGTCTGACTGTTCCATTGATATCTTAATAAGGTTTATGAGTACACCTCCAAGTTTTGAAAGACATGTATCAGTAGCTCTGGTGGTAATCATATCAACTCCCGAACGAGCTGCACCCACATTCATTAGTGTGTTAGTTTGTGTGGTGCTCAGGGGGCAGAGAATTTGTTAGCATTTTTCCTATTGTCTACTGTGTGAGACAGGGGCTGTGCCGTGTCTCATATATGCTGGGCTTCTGCTTCAAGTTATCTTTAAAAATAAGTTGCCTGGATAGTAGGTTATCTCTTAGGATTATGTTAAATTGCCATTTGGGAAAAATTTTGAAGTGTAATGGTCTTATCTTTCCATGACTTCTTTTGACAGACTGGAATCCCTATGAGTGCCATAAGTCTCTTATCATACCACCATATTATAAGGAAAAAATGTTGGTTCTGCTGAGTGAAACATGACGAAATCTACTAAAATGCTGTATTTATTAACTTTTTTTATTTAAGAGGGGCGAATATGTTAATATTCACATCTATGAGTCTTATTAATGGATACTTCTAGAGTAGATTTTTTCCTTAAACGTTTTGATATCAACACCTGCTGTTCAGAAACTCTGAATTATTTTACTTGCACTTAACTGGTTTTTATCAGTTTATCTTAGGCATAAACAGAAACAGACAACACCCTCTAATACCCATGTAGAGCTGCAAGTAAAAAAATTAAATTGAAAAATTTCTAAATCCTGATCATACTGAAAAGGAAAAAAGGCTAATATTAAAAATTGTGAAATATCTGGGGAGTTAGTGTCAAATGCCTAAACAACAAAATGTAGTGACTTGCAAGTGATTGGTTTTTACTTGTCACATATGGGAAAAAAAAAAACTGTGGTGGGAGCAGATACATCTGGGTCTTGGCGCAATGGGGGCATCAAATAAAAGGAGAGGAAACCCTATTCATTTTTTATGGTGTAGTTAGGTGGAGATTTTTTTATAAACATTTTTTTTCATGGCTATCTTCCCATAAAGCTCCATATAAGCAAGTGTAGGAGATTCTTGTGCAAGCTGGGGTTTTTTAGTGATGGTGGGGTTTTTTGGGGTTTTTTGCAAGTCATAGGCAATAGAGCTGAAGAGATTTTTATTTGGTATGAAAGCCCTAGGTACTACCTCTGGCTCTAAACTGTTTATAAACTGGATTTTTGAACGCATGCTGAAGTAAATATTTCTGACGATGTTCAAAATTTTGACTGGCAAATTAATAGACTGTACAGAAACTGTAGGATCCCAGAAAAAGCTCATAGATGAACACATGCAGAATTGTCTCAGAATCCTTCCAGAGAGCTGCTTCCACCTTCTGGAGCTCTGAAAGAAAGCACTGTAAATGGAGATGGCAGTGTGAAGGCAGGGTGGCTGTGCACACTCTGGTTGCAGCCCATAACTAATTCAGCCAATATGCACAAAAAATGGGCAATTTGTCATCCACCCTCAAAGGCATACTGTTGGCTCAAGCAGTGTCTGAAAAAAAAACACTTCTAAAAAGGTCAAGGGAGAAGAAAACCCACAACTTATCCCTCATATCCGTTGTGTTGCTACTGTTCTGTGGCTGGATCAGACTAGTCAACATTGCTGTGGAAAATAAAAGTTCCTTGTAGCTGAAAGTGGTCAGGCAATTCAGGGATGAAAAAAGGCAACAGAGCCTGTCAATAAAACGAAAACTTGCCGTGTAATGCACATAAGTAGTGATGGGTGTGAATATCTCAATGTCCCTTTGAAATTTTCCCAGATACTCTCCATGGCACAAGTTAAAACAAATGCAACCATGTGCAATCTGAGGTAGATGTAGATTGTCTGGTTCACAGAAATTTGTACACGGATTACTTTTATTCAGTCCTGATAGTGCTTCAGTTACTCTTCCACTGCTCTTGTTCTGAGTGTGAATTGCTTCCTTGGATGGGAGGATTTTTAAACATTGTAGTAACATCTTTTAGGAAATAGCAAAAATGGAGAGACTTGAGTATGGTTTCAGATTTCTCTATAGTTGCCTTTAATGAAGACTTTGGAAGAGCAGGCATTTAAGTCTGGAAGGTAATTCATTTCCTTAAGCTGAAATAGTTCACAAAATGTGTTTTAGATGAGTAAGTTTTGTGATGGAATTGGGTTTTTTTGTGTAATGGTCTAATACTGATGAAAATCAGAGGAGTTAATGAGCAGACATTACACCTTTTTGTGTGTTTTTCAGTAACAAAGAAAAGCAGTTGGGGAGGAAATCACAGAAGTAGTACTGTCACAAATAGTTTTCAGGAGGTACAAAGAGAGAAATTGCTTTGACTGAACTTGTCAACACTCTTACTTGAAAAAGAGGATCAGTGACTGTTAACCATGGCCAGAGTTAATTGTGATTGTCTCTGCCAAAACTGCAGTCTTGGTAGTTTTTCCTGTGAAGCTGCAAAAGAGCTGTGGGGGGATTGTTGGCAGAGATTCTTCAAGACCCTGTATTGTCTGCCTCCTTTCTGGCACCTGACTAAGGGTCGTCTTACTGGCCGTGGGGACACGTCTTGCACAGGAGTGGCAGATGCAAGACTTTCTAATTGCTCCCCAAAAATATCACTTTCACTGCTTAATCTATTTGTTAGAGACAGATTAAAGTTGGGTAAAGATTACCACCTTTCATAACTTCTGTAAAAATGTAAGTTCCCCAGTGTGTTGCAGTGTACGTGAAGCCAGATGTACCTGGTTGGAGAGGAGCAGCACCTGTTACACAGGACTTGTTTTTTAGATAAATATGTGTAGGAGGAAGAAAAAATTTTAATAAAATGAGACATTTTGGATCATCTGATGGATGAGAACCTGTTTTGCCCTCTTCTTAGACAAGGGTAAAAGGGACCAGTGAGGATCAGTGCCTTTTGGCAAAGTCTGTCTGCAGCTTGCATTTCCAGTACGTAGATGACTCCTGCTGTCTGTGGGGATAGGTGCAGTCATGCAAGAATGTGTAATGGAAAGCTAGAACTTGTTTCACTTAGAAAAACTGCAAAATGCCTTTTCAAATAGGTTAGATGGGTTTTTCCCTTCCTTCTGCATTTCAGAGAAACTTGCAGGGAGAAGATGTGAGCAAGATATCTCTCGCCGTGTGATGCAGAGAGAGAACATGTTTGCAGACATGCGCAAGGCCTCCTTCTCCTTGGGCCAGAGAGAGTAGGGGAGGAGAGAGAGAAGATACAAAAAGCCTAGGAGGAAGTGGAGCATGGGCTTTTGCCCCTGAAAGGTCTGGTGTTCTGTATTGTGAAAAAGTGGTCCTTGCATTCGAAATAAAACTTTTTTTTTTTTTTTTAATCCTTCCACTGCCTTGGCATTCTTGGGAAGAATACCTACGTATGTTTACCTTACACTAGGGGAGTCAAAACTGAAGTTATGAATATAATATACTGTTTAATAATTATGAAGCTGAAGTAAGCAAATGAATTTACAAGAAAGTTCAGTTTTCTTTATTCCAAAGATTTACAAGTAGTTTAAAACAGTGTGTTTGACATGAGAAGTTGTCCCTATCATTAAAATGCTAATGAAACAGTAAACATCTGTTAAATTTATGAAGATAATGAAGATTTCTAGCAACGTCTTTCTTATGTCAGTATTCCTGCTTAGCTCAGGCCTGCATACATATTTAGTGGAGTTGTGGTTGTGAGAATTTATTTGGCCTTTGGGAGCAATACCAGTGCAAAATTGTCCTATTGCATTTGTTTTGATGATTTTGTCGTGAAGTGCTTCTACTTGTAGTTTAGGTCACCTTCATCTAATAAGTCTTTCAGAGGCTTTCAGAGGTGGATCTGAAAGTCAAACTTCAGTCCAACAGGGTCACTGATATTTGATTGGCAATTGTTGAGTTAGTAAACTGGCAAACAGAAGTGAACAAATTTCGTATGATTAATGCCTTTAGCAATCAGTCTGGTAGGTATGTATATTTTCTGTTCTATATAGACTCTGAATGTGTCCTAGTTTCCTGGTCATAAATTACTCTGGCAGCAGAAACACCATGAACTGCAAAACTAAAGAGATATTTCAAATGTGTTTTCCATGTGAAAGGATCTGTACTCACCCAAGGAACACAAAGAAGGTTGCATTGTTTTCAGGAGTATGCTAATTGTTTTTTAATTTTAAAGATTTTATGCCAAATGATTTCTATACATTGAATAAAGACAACATCAGAAACCTAACAACTCTGATTTTTAAATGTCAGTCACAATTTAAGTCTATTCTGTTATATTGTTTTTCTGTAAAATTGATTAAAATATGTAACCATAGCTTCATTGAAATATGTATGTGTAAAGAGAAAACAGGTCTTATTTAACTTCACGGATCTTTAATTGCATATGAACTTCAAAGAGAAACTTGTGGAAGTTAGATTGATGATGGCGCTTTAGGTAATTGAATACAACATCGCTCCTCTTTGAATGCAACTCTGAAATCCAAATTATGTAAATCTACTGTTTCAGAACCAGTAGTAGAAATAATCATCATTTTTGCAGTTGAAGATACTTTCTTTGGATAAATACTCTGACACACTTCTTTCCTATTGATGCATCTTTTCCATTATGGATATGAATAAGAAACTGTAGGCATGTTAGCCTTTAGCTTGTTGACGTTTGTGACTCCACTTGAATAAGCTTTGACTTACAGTTAATTAGGCACAACTGTCAATGAGTTTCATGAGCTTATGCAGAAACAAACCTGACATTTATGAAAGTGTTTGGATAGAAGAAGGGAGAAAATATTCTGGGAAAGTTTCTCAAGCATATTTTTCCTTTCAAGTTGTGCAGCTCATTTGGGATGGTGTGAAACAGTTTTCTCTCCATTGCTGTCAATGGCCCATCATTGTGCAAGCATCATGTTTTTCCTATGGAAGAAACAGAGAACAGATTATAGCCTGCTATTTATCTGCTAGACCATAATATAATATTTACTGTGTTGCAGCTGTGATCAAAATGACTGTCTCTCCAACATCTACAAAATTGGAGCTCAGGGCTAGTTATAAGTGTTTGGTCATCCAAAAACTCCATGCAGCCCCATCTGGCTTCTGAACTTAGCTTTCCTCTTGGATACCACGAGATGGGTTTGAAATTGTGCCTATGGAGGCAGAATAGTTAAAAGAAAAGGATGAAAATATCTACTCTGCCTTCAGCTTTGTTTATCCTTAACAGGCAGGAAGGGAGATCCATTAATGGAAGACTGGTACTCAGGCAGCCCATATGGATTGCCTTGCTACTTTTTGCAAGTAGATTGAAATGATTTGATGGCAGAAGAGAGGGAATATTGCTTGATTTCTTTTCTAAACCCCTCCTTTTAGCCCCCTCTCTCTTCCCCTCTCCCTCTCCCATATCCCCTTCCTGACCAAGTTAAAAAAGCTCAGATGAATTCTATGAAAAAAAGCTCAAGCTCTGCCTGAGACCAGGGAAACTCCTAAGAGACCTGTTATGCTGCCAGCTTCTGGCCACTAGTGAGTGGGAGAAGGAGGTAGTTATGAAGAAATTGTGACAAAGGTAGGAGAGACAGAGAGTGACTCATGCTCCTTTAGAGGTGTGGGACACTTGTGTTCCACTGCCTGCTCCAATTGGTGTTGAATTATTTATTCAACCTAGGAAGGAGAAACTGAGTTTAGGGGTTTGTGGTCTTTTGGGGGTCTTTTTATTTCAATGAGAGAAATTTTATTTGAATCTCTTTTGTATAATTTCAGGAAAAAAAATACTCCCACAGGCATAGCTGGAAGCTGTGTACTATGGACACTTATTGCGTGAATAGGGCAGATAGCTCGTTAAAAATGAATATTTGGACATCTGTGCCTCCCCATTCCTTCAGGATCGTGCTGGGCAGTGATTCTTAGGCATATACAAAAAGTGTTTCAGCATATAGATTTCTGGAAAAATTTTGTTTGTAGGGAAATATCTGGGCTCCAATTTAGAAAATGCTAGTTTGCATTGCATGTAAAGAGTTGCGTTCATTTATATGCTAGCTGATTATTTAATTGTTGGCTATTTTCTAATATTTGTCTTGCATTGTAAAAGAGGCATTTTTACACATTAGTTGAAATGGTGTTTGTGCAACACCTGATAGTTACTCAGAAGAGGGGGAAAAAATAAGATGCAGCTCACTATTTGGAAACAAACCTCTGGATTTCAGCTTACATGTATTGACTGTGCTGGCTGATTTAGTAGGCAACCATTAATTGCAAAAGCATCTTACTTTCATGGGCACTCATCCTGGCCTTTTTGGCACAGAAGAACTTTTCGGCTGTAGAAAGGATTTATTCTACCTGCCAGTGTGATTTATATACCATATGTCTCCTCCTCAGCGTCTGAGTATCCATGGCCATAGGGAAGTGCTCTGCCTCATCTGTACTGTGGGTAAATAGGTTTCTTTTAATGATATTGACTCCTACAGAGCCTCTTTATCACCTCCCTGTATTATTTTTTCTTGGCAGTTGTGTCAGCTATACTGTGTGTGTTGTGGAAAGGAGAATACTATGAATTCCTGGTTTTGTTTGCTCTTGGCAGGCACTACTACACTTCCCACCCTTGTGCGCACACCTACCTTGATGATGCAGCCTTCCCTGGATATCAAACCCTTTATGTCCTTCCCTGTGGACAGCAGCTCTGCTGTTGGATTCTTCCCAAATTTTAACACAGTAAGTAAAGGTGTTTCCACATTTGGTTTCAGTGTATGCTTTCCAATGTGGTTCTAGTATCCAGTATTGAAGCTGCCTTAAAACAGTGCATCGCTGACACAGTTCTAGGGAACCCTTTTTGTCTGTGCCATCATGGTTGCTTTTCCCTTGTACAAAAGGCTTGGAATGGTATCCAGCCTTTGCACTGTGAATGGGGCTGATTGTTTTTTAGCTTGTTCTATTGAGGTGGTGTTTGCACATTGAGAAAAACAATCCCATGATGGAGATTTGAGAAGCGGTAGAATTATTTTGAGAGTTAGTCTGGGCATGCGTGTTTCCATATGCTGTCAAAGAGGAAGAGACAAAAGCAGTGGAAAGACAGGTAAGACCTAGATTCTCCAGTGACATGAATCAAGCTGAGTCTAATAGGGCCAGGAAATCAACTGGAGGTTCTTGTTAATTCTGTGTAATTACAACTTTAAAGTGTAAATTGTACAGCCAGCCAACGTGAAAAATGTGAATCTGTTATTTTTGTGTTATGGTAAAGCATCTTGGTTTGAAAAAAAAGTACTGCCAAAATAATGCTTCTGTAGTTCTTCATGTTTATCAGAGCAGCAATAACAAAAATACTGTCTTCTGTAGTTCACGTTTTTTTAACAGCTCATAAAATAGCACTGAGTGTTACCAAAATGCTTTTTTTGCCATCGCACTTTATCATTAGCTTAAATGTTTAGGCTAATGGCAACAGGAAGGAAACTGCTCTGAGTCATTGCTGCCAAGTCAGCGAGTACAGTCTGTTCATATGTGACCGTCACCTGAACTGTAGAGCATCACGCTTGTCACTGTAGTTGCAGGGGGAATGGAAAGGGAAGCACTGTCATCACCACCAGACAGTGATCAGCTGAACCACTGCCAAGTGTTTCCTTTCACAGACTAACCTTCTGTCTGAAATTAAAACAGCAAGAGCATTCTTTTTTCTTCATGACTTGCAAATACACCTTGCTGACAGGCCTTGTGCTACAGCACATAGTGATGTGGGGTGGTTATGAGGTGACATATCAGTCAGCTTCTTTCACATGTCAGCAGCCCAACATGTGGGCTGCTATAAACAGTAGCAAATATTACTAATTGATTGCAAAACATGTATGTGAAATTGTGCATTGATGAGGGAGATGTGGGAATGTGCATGTGTACAAAGAGATAAAAGATTAAAAAAAATCCCTGTATGTTTAAAGCGCAGGCCTAAAACTCAATACAGTGTTAAGAAAGCAGTGTGTTGTTTGCATCTTCTAGGTGTGATGCAATTCAGATTAATTTTCCATATTATTTGTTACTGATTTGTCTGCTTTTCAGTTGCACAGGTTTTATAGGTGATCTTTTTCACAGAACTGGTCATTAGGGTTCAGAGAAACTTTTCTTCAGAGATGCAGTAGTTTTAGAGTCAACCAACATTATTTGCTTACTGGTGGTATTACTGAATTTCTGAGTCACAGCAGCCTCTAGAGACAGATTAATTTGGATATTTACACTGATTTTGTCTAGCTTATATTTTTCTGGGTTACATTTAATTTGCCTAATTCCTGGAGTGTTTATCCTTCACTCTTGTCATTCCTCTCCAAACTTCTATGGATTTTATTTAAAAAAAAAAGAGAGACCTAGGGTAATCAGTAAATATTGTCAACTCAGTGTCTACTTCCTCCCTTGGAATTCTTGATAATTATTTAAAATTATGCTACTACACACCACCAACACTGCATGTTTAAACCGTCTATTTTGAGGAACGGTGGTTCAGTACTTCTCTATTTCTAATTCACAGACTTTGCCATTTATCTTGCACGTATTGATTTTCCCTAAGAGTCTTTCACAATGGACTTCAAAAGCTCATTGGAAACTAAATCATTCATGATTATCTACTGACAGGCACAGTGAATGCCAACTGTTATGCGCTTCCTTTCTTTCTAACTTAGCACAAACTTTACAAATGTATACTTCTAGGTTTGTATATATTTTTTTTTTCCTTTTTCACTCTAAAATGGTGGCAGAAGTACGTAAAAGTGTTTAAAAACTTTTTTCCTGAAGAAAATTTTGAACTATAAAAGCTAAATCCAGTTGACGCGTAACATGCATCATCTAAAGTGCCACAATCTTGGGCAGGAAGTGAATATTAGAAGAGCCAAAAAAACCCATCATTTGCCTTATGGATCAGTTAAGAAATCTAGACATTTCATTTGAGGGAGAACTTGTCAAGGACTGCAGACCTTGTGTGCAGCCCTTCATCTCTGAGGACTGAGGGGACCCTGCCAGGGTGCTGTTCATGCTTTCATGTGTTCACTGAAGGTGGCAAAAAGAAATGAGGTCTGAAGAGAAAACTTCTTTGGATCCACCTGTTCATTTTCAATGGCAGTCAGATACAGAACATTTTTCTAAACCTTGCCAGGAGGTGGTTTCTACCTTAGTATCAGTTGCCTGAACAAAGAAGTTTCTGCATGGGAGCTTAATACAGTAACTACCAGGGAAGAAAAAACAAGGTAAAATGTATTAACTACAAACATCTTTGAAGGAACACTCCCTACAGTTTTTTCCCAAAAGAACTTCTCTTATTTATGGAAATATATTTAAAATCTGGGGTAAACCCTTTCTTATATAGTTAATTTTGACAGTTTTCAATTCTGAAGCCATCTGTGATTCTCCAGATAAAACATCAGTGTTCCCATTTTGTTCATGGAAGTGTTCTGATCACTAGCTTCTCTCCACATGTGGTACTTTCAACTGAAGCACTGAGCAGACCCTGATTTTTTAAAAGAAATTTACAATATATCTTATTTTCTTGATGGAATTGTGGGATATAGTTTCAACTGTCGCCCTTCTGTTTCTCTTAAAAACATTAATAGTTCTAAATATGCTGTGGATGTATGTGTAGTAATTGTGAATTCATGCCCCAATTAAATTAGTCTTTGTTCATTAGGACTTGTTCATTATATAGGAAGAATTAATTGGGGAATGATTGCACTAACTCCTTGGATACCTGTCTGTATTTCTCAGTATGGGGAATAAAGCTTCAACAGATCAGCCAGAAAGGGATCTTCTAAAGACAGAATGAAGCAAAGAGGTGTTGTAGGTGCTGTCCTTCCTGGTCTTTTCACAGCAGCAGCAAACATTCTTGTCAGAACAGGACAAGCATGCTCAGATTGTCAGAACCTGAACCTGAGTTGCTGCATGGAAGGACAAACCCTCTCTCGGAAATGCTGCAGCAGCGGATCCAAAGGTGACATCATGTTTGTCCTGGCATCAAGTTCTAAATGCTCTTGCTCAGTTACTCATATCCCTCTGTCTGAAACACAGAGCTTGAATCAAATTATTAGCTGTTATTACTTAAAATGTTCTTGTTTATAAAAGAACAGGAGACATCATTATAGGAACTTTCCAAATTGGTACCTGCAATTTGGAATGGATGTGTTCCAAAAAGTATTGTCTAAGCAGAGTTCTTTTTCAGCACACTAAAATGACTCTTAAGGATTTTTTAACAGGTAACACCTTACATATTGATTACATTTAAAAATCTGTAAGTTAAGTACATAGTCAGAGGAAATCAAAATTAAGATTACTGTCATCCCCATTGTGTTTATTATAATGTAATCTTGCTGGCTTCCACCATACAGCTTTACCTTCTGTACCATTCTCTCCCTACATCTCCCTGATTCTTTGTCTCCTGTCATCCATCTTGTGTACTGAATGAAGAAAGGATGCTTTGTGATCACAACATGGGAGGTCATCAAGATGCATGTACTAAAGTGGCTGAAAGCCAGGATTTATCACGGAAGGCAAGCTTCATGTTCACCGTCTGCATCTCCCTATGAAGATTTTATACTCCTGAAAAAAAAGAAATCTCAAAATTCCAGCATATTCTACCTTGTTCTGAAATGAGAGCAGCACTGCATGACTCATATTTAGTTGAAGTGGTAAAGCCAGGGACCCGTCAATCTGCACAAAAGCATTATCAGCAACTTCTCAGATTCTATCATCATAGAAAATAATCAGCAATTCATATGCTTCCTTCTGAGTTTGTTATGGCCTCAGGGGTAATCAAAGATTAGAGCATCTCTTGTAGCTTTCACATTAGTGAAACATTTTCCATCGAACTAGACCATGATTGGTTTCTAAATGCTAGTTCATACCTTCGTGTTTTAGAGGACACATGGGTTAATGTGGCCTAGTTACTGCTTCAGTATCAATTTCTCTTCAAGTAGGTTTATGCTGATTCTTTATATTAGAGTTCTCTCAGTCCCCTTGCAAAGTGGACCAGAAATATTTTACATCTGCAAGTGAAGGTGAGCCAGCTGGAATGGTCTACAGGAAAGGAAGAGGATCTGAGTAGTAACTTAGTCAGAATTTTTTTTACTCTTCTCCAGCATTAACCCTGCCTGGACTAAGCATCCCTCGCCTACCCCCAAGACAACTACTGGGAGGGACTGATTTGCCCTTTCCTCTTGTGCATTTTCAATTATGACCCACATTTTTATCTGCTACCAATCTAGTTCTCATTTGAAGGACCCAGCAGTCAGTCAAGGCGAGAAGCCGAGTTCAGCAGATAAGAGCACAAGGCACTCGTATCGCTGGCTTCACTCACCTCTCTGTGCCAAGTGCCTCTTCTGCCTTTGGCAGGACACTGTGGCTTGGGAGCTTTCTCTTTCCTTAGCAGGGTCTGAATTCAGCCACTTAACACCCCGCTACATTGCCAAAGTACTCTCTGGAGCACAGCATTGTATATGGCAGGAGCAGATTACAAATGCAGCCAACAGGATGTTGCCAGCCCTTTATCTACGGTCCTCTTTATCTAAGTAGCCTGTCCCTGTGCTCTGATTTCCCTTTTCCCTTTTATGGAGTGCTGAACTGAAGTGACCTGTTCTGGTTCTTTCCATCTGACTCCAGAGAGCAGGTGAAGCTTTGTAAAAGCCATACTTTTACACTTATTAACAGCACAGAAAGGAAATTTCAACAATTGACTTAGGAGAGGTTTTTTTTGTAGTGTAGGTGGATACTATGCTTGAGGATTTTTATTGGTTGTTTGTTTTTTTTAATCAAGAAATGGTAAGTTATTTCTTTCCTTGTAAACATTTTATACCCTTTTTTATAGCCGTGCAGGCACAAGAGGTACTCCAGGTTTGCCTTTTATTCCTGTTTCAAACACTTAAAAACATTCCAATTTGATTTTTATTTATTATGGATACAGTAGTTTGTGTTTTCCAAGTCCTAGCCAGAATCATCCAAATGACACCATGAAGAGTCAACCTTACCTTTTATTAAGGGAGTAAAAGAAAGTAACTGGTATTTTTTCTCAAAGAGGAATTGGATGGATTAACTTCCTTCTGTCAGTTGGCAGATCAGCAGGCAGATAGGAAACCCTGTCTTTCAGGAGTAAGTGCACTGACATGCACTGGTGAAGAACAGAAGTCCCCAGGTGCAGTAACCTTTCTCTACCATTTTACAGGAGTCTGTCATCCACAGTGTGCATTTTGAAAAATGGTTCCTAAATTGTTGCAAAACATCCATTATTATATGTAAAAGTAATTAGGTCATCAGCCTAATTCTTTAAGGAAATACAGTTTCTGTGTACAAATCCTGCCGTTTGCTGAGTCCTCCAGAAAATTTGTTCCTTGGCTATGTGTTTTTTCTCTGTCTTTACAGAAAGATTGGAGTTAGTCTTTCCAACACTTCAGCATTATTTATTTCTTTTACTAGTCAGCACAGGAAAGCTCAGAAGCCTTTATCTTCATTGAATTGCTTTCTTTTCAAGTTAATAGTATGTTCCTGACACAAGGAAACTGTTTAAAGGGAGAGGGTTGTTAACCATAAATATTTTAGGCATTAGGCAACTGAAGGGTGTTTTACAAATAGACTGTGATAAAAACATCTCCCCTCAAAGCAAGCAGTCGCAGAATCATAGTTTAAGACAAAGGACATGTGTTGCACCACTCTGCTTACAAAGATTTTGCTAGTTTTTGATTATAAACCTTGTGCTAAGGAAGATTCTAGAGCAGCTTCAGAGAACAGTATTTCTCCATGTGTCTGATGAATACAGAAGTGGTTGCTTTTACAGCCTCTTGACTGTACGTGTCTGGCTTTCCTGACCTCCCTTAGACCTTTGTCACATTGTTCTGTGAGAAACTGAGAATTGCTACAATAATTATTAATTAAGAAATTATAAAAATGTACCTAAAATGTAATTCTTGTCATACTCATTCTTTCTGAATGTGGGCATACCTAGTGGTCTTTTAATCTAGTTGCAGCCAATTTTATGACAACCTAAAGGGACTGTATGGCAGTTTACATTCAAAGCATGAAACTTGTCTTTCTTTTGCATACCTGAAAACCAACAATACACAGGTCTGAAGCATCAACCAGCTCATTTCAAGTAACAGAGCAAGGCTGATTTGAAGATCTGTGCCTTTCAGACCAGTCTTCTCTATATTCAGCCTGTCTGGTTTCTCCACAGACTTCAGCTACTTCCCCAAGTTAACACTAGGGAAAGCATATCACATTTCTTGCTCATGTATTTGTTAGATGAGACAAGTTTCTGTCTTGTTTTGTGTCTTGTTTACTTAAAAAGAAAAAATCCCCTCTAAACATAAAAAAAACCAACAAACCAACAGTCTTTTATACTACATTAAGTTTCAGAATAGGCTTAATTAGAAGAATCCTATAAAGATTCATATCTAAATACATTGCTTTTAATCAAAAGCATTTTGAAGATTGTATCGTATGTGGTATTGATAAAAGACCAAAAACATAAAACAAAACAAAAAAAAACCCCATTCAACCAAACAAAAAACAACAAACAAACCAACCAAAACAAACAAAAAACCCCAACCCCAAATCAGAAACATCATTATTGATTTTTAAGTGAAGAAGGCTTTATTTCTTACATACTGTGAAGAGCAGAAGACAGCTGTCAAAATACTTAGCAATTCTCGGTTCTGATTTGCTTCTCACATTCAGCCATCTATACGTTTATATTCAAATCTATATATAACACTTAAAATTTATCCTCGTTTTAGATATTTCTTTTCAGTATGTGAAAAGTAATGATACCAATTCATTTCAGAAGACTAGATTTCTTGTGTCTTTATTCTCTCCTGGTCACAGAATTAATCAAAAGCTCTGAATTTGTCCCTAACCTCTCTTTTACAGTTCAGAACTGTAAAAGGAAATGCAACTCTGTGTAATGGTATAACTTCATCTTTGTGTTTTGGTGTTCTTGAGCAGCCTGGGAGCAAGAAAACTCGAAACTTAGAGCAGACTCTTAAGAAGAAAAGGGTCATATCTAAGGACCATCTCAAAGATGAAAGTAAAAATCAGGAATTTTATTTATCCTGTGTGCTGTCTAAACTCCTTTTCTGACTACAAACTCCTAGGCTTGAATCTTTTGGCAGAATTCTGCTGAAAGGTAATTTTTCATGTTATTTTACTTATTTATATTATTTTACTGTCAGTTGGTAATATGTAGTGTAACAAGAATAGTTTTGCTCTTAAAGTACATTATTGGTTTGCTTTTCAGTAAGTCTCAAACTGTAGTATGTTTTTATTTTTTACTGGATTTGGAGGCAAGATGATAGTGGTTTTTATCTAGCTGAGCACAGCTGAGTGCTCTGAATAACAGCAGTTTTAATAATAAATAGCAGTTATATAGCACCTTCTGTTAGATGATGTTGAAGAGTTATAACATGTTATTTAGACCTGTCAGCTTTTTTGTGAGGTTGCAAATATTTTTATCTCCATTTTACAAATGAACAATATAAGGCTCAGGTGAAATGACTCATGGACAGCTAAACTTGTGAGCCAGCATAGCCACAGAGGGAAAGTAAATTGTCATATATAAGCATTAGCATAACCACTGGGTTTGCACTTCGTTCTTTTTCTCAGGTTTGGTCTGTCATGGTCCTAAAAGTTCATTCTTTAGATACAAAGTATTGCAATATGGCAGAGGAGTAATCAGGATGGATTAAAAAAGAAGCTGCCAAACACTTAAAGCTGGTTCAGTTTAGTATAAGAAAAAGCATTGAGCCTCAGATACTTATTTTTTACTTATTCTCCTTTTCCTGATGGGGAATTCTCTTTTATCCCAAACCATTCTCAGCAGCTTTCTGTTTCTTTATTTCACCCTCAAAAGTCTCCAGTCTTGTATGGAGCAGAAAATTTGACAATTTTTACCATAAAGGTTAAAATATATTCTTGGTGTTCTCATAACAAACTCAGTCCTTTAATGTATTTATATCCTCACTTGAGAATAAGCCCTAGAAAAAACATAGACCAAACTGAGAATTATTTTTTTTCTGTGATGTCTCATCAATTCTTTCTTTGGTTCAAGTATTTCTACAGGAATCAAATGTTAAATTTTCATAATCTTTTACACAAAAATTTCTAAAACAGCAGTGGTATTTAATTTTCAGAACACTCTTTCTAAGACTATCCTAGTTATGGTTTTCTACCCCAGAAAATGTTTTTAACAGTCAATAAATATATACAAGGATGAAGGGAAGGAAGGGCAGAGGAAATATTCCCAGCACGGGAAAAACAGTAATAAACAATAATTAAAGGTGTTTTCTCAATTATCTTTTGATCTTTGTGCTTAATCATAGCACGTTATATGGAGAGAAGAGATGTAGGAATAGTTTAGAGTTATTTACCAGATTTTCATTTTTATTTTTAGTACCAGAGTCACTTGATTTAAGCTGGAGCAGTGCAAAGACAGAGGAGGACAGAAAAGCAACAGATTAGGAAGTCCCTGATTTTGTTTCAGTTGTTCATTTTGCTTATGTTGGTATAAATCATGATTTTGGACTGGTTTAGGAGAAAGAAAATTCTGCTGAGAAGGCTGAGATTCATCACTGTTCTCCTGAGCTTGGTCCGACAACATTTTGCCAATTAGACTTCCTGAGTGTAAACCCTACCTGAAAGCAGTCTCTGCTTCAGCATAAGATTCCCAGTGTGGTGCTATTTCAACCCTCTCTCAGGCTGGGATATCTCTCAGATAACATTCTAAGACAGAGAAGGACGTGTGGTGGTTAAATTACCTGTGCTGGCACACAGGATGGATGAATGAACATGTCAGTAAAGATTTAGGGCTGTGCTTCCCAAGTCAATGCTGAGGCAAGATGATGAATGCATTTCTTGTTAAAACAGAAAGGATCTAATTAAGCAGGTAGAGGGAAAGTATATTTGAACATGTTCTGACTTCTAGTACCTGTGTTTCAGTGGCATACTGAAAATCTGAGAAGGAGTCAGAGGAAAGCTACCAAATGAATCACAGTTTTTATAGTGAGAGGCTTAAGGAGCTTGGTTTATCAAAGAAAAGGTTAAGAGCTGATATGATTGCAGTGTGTGAGTGCCTGCACTATTCAAAAGGTATTTGAGGTTAGGGTGACCTTGAAAGCAAAACTAGATTGAGTGGCTTATAATAGACTTGGTAAGCATTGCTTCCACAGTGATGTAAATTAGCTTATTTCAAAACTTTTAAATCAAGCTGTTGAGGTGGGTTTTTTCCCTAAACCTCAGGCTTTGGTTGACCACAAATTATTGGCCTTTGTAATAGGAAGGGCTGAAGCATTTCAGTGAATGAAGTTTTCATAAATTTTTCAGGAAATTAGATGTAATGGTTCCCTCTGACCTAAACCAAATCTGTAAATGACTGCAGACATCGCTTGCAGTATTGTCTGTGATTGTGAATGCAGACATGCAAAGAGAATCAACTCCTTCTTCATTTTTCCATGCAAACTTGACTTTAAAAGGGGAGCATACAGGAGGGTAGCACACCAAGTGGCTCTGCATTATGCCATAAGACTGGACATAAAAATGTAGGGAGAGAAATCTAACTTCTAGTGTCTGGAGATAAAAAATTCGTCTCCCAGGTCTAAGGCACCAGCCCTGCAACTCTGTTAACAGAAATAACATGGAATTTACCAAAAGAAAATTAGCTCAACCTTAATCTCTAAAAGGGAAATGAGGAAGTTGAAATTATTAGTATTTCACTTCTTTTAAGACACAAAAGCTTGTTCCCAGCTCTAGTTGTCCTTTTAGTTGTCTTGTACTAAAAATGAAGTAGAAGTGTAGACTCCAAAATTGTCTCTTTCCTAAGCAGTCACTCTTATTTCAGCAATTACATGTTAGCAAGTGAATTACAGTAAGATTTTTGGTTTGCTTTAAAATACCTCCAGGCTGATTTCACTGACTAGTAGTAGTGTGTGGAGGTCACAGCTATCACAGAGACTTTTTTCCTCAGGGAACTTGGAGCTTGCTGCCAAATTGATCAGAGCAGGAGAGACAAACACAGTGAGAAGTTGCATTCACTGAGATTTGCCTTCAGAGTACAATGTTCTTATTGTGTTTTGGGAACCTTGTGTAAAAGAAGGGAGATACTAGCCCCTGTGGTCCAAATGTTTCTTAGTGGATGCTTATGTCTTTCTACAACTGGGGAAAGACATATACTCAGAATTTTAAAAAGGGAAAGAAAAAAAATCATTAGCTTGTTTCTAGCTGAGTGTGGTTGGACTTGATTTGAGTGAGATCCAGATTTCCTGCTCTATGCAAATGTCTAAGTACGTTAAGAGAGCCTGTTAAACAACAAAAAGTGTGATTAAAGCAGACCACAGGATTATGGTAAAAACCCTATAATGTTATAAATTAATTATTATTTTTATTCTAAATAATCATTTGCACAAGTCTTCAAATCAGTTGCTGGGAATATGACAGAATTGCACTCCTGACTTGGTTGTTGGCCATTTACATCTGGCTGTTTTTTTCCAAACCCCAAAATGTTGTGAAGAGCATAGAGACAGAGGTGCGGGGAGATAGTATTTAGAGAACTGCAGGCTCACTGTACAGAAATACATCTCTGTGGGCACACTCTGTGTTACTCAAGGAGAATTGATACACAGAGAATATCGATGGCATTCCCACAAGAATAGAAAGTTGTTTGCATCATAGAATCTTTAGGTTGGAGAAGACCCTTAAGATCATTGAGTTCAACCATTAATGCAGCGCTGCCAAGTCCACCACTAAACCATGTCCCTCAGTGCTGCGTGCTAATCCTTTACATGCCTCCAGGGATGGTGACTCCACTACCTCCCTGGTGGTCTGTTCCAGTGCTTGATAACCCTTTCAGTAATAAATTTCTACTTATATCCAACCTAAGCCTCCCCTGGGTATGACTTGAGGCCGTTTCCTCTTGTCCTGTCACTTGTTACCTGGGAAAAAGATACTGACATTCACCTCGCTGCAGCCTCCTTTCAGGTAGAGTTACATCAGTAGAGCTGACTCAAGTGTTCCTGGGGATGCAAAATAAGCAAGGAAATCACAGAACCACAGAATATACCAACTTGGAAGCGACCCACAAGGATCACTGAGTCCAACTCCTGGCCCTGCAGAGGACCATCCCTAAGAGTCACACCATGTGCCTGAGAGTATTGTCCAAATGCTTCTTGAACTCTGTCAGGCTTGATACTGTGACCACTTCCCTGGGGAGCCTGTTCCAGTGCCCAACCAACCTCTGGGTGAAAAACCTCTTTCTAATGTCCAACCTAAACCTCCCCCGACACAACTTCAGGCCATTCCCTTGTTCCCATCACTGGTCACCACAGAGAAGAGATCAGTGCCTGCCCCTCCTCTTTCCTCTCATGAAGCCATGGTAGCTGTGACCAATGACTGCATTGTCTTTCGGGTGTTTTTCAATACCTCCAAGAATAATCTTCTCCATAACTTTACCAGGCACTGGAGTGAGACTTACAGGCCAGTAGTTTCTGGGGTCCTTCTCCTTGGAAACTGGGACAATGTTCGCCAGCTTCCAGTCAACTGGGACCTCTCTGGATTCCCAAGACCACTCAAAAATCATCAAGAGATGTTATGCAATGACATCAACCAGCTCTTTGAGGATTCTGGGATGAATCCCATCAACCCCACAGATTTGTAGGGAGCCAGCTGGAGGAGCAGATCCTACACAAGTTCAGGATTGACTCGAAGTTGATCATTCTCGCAGTCATGGCCCTCCAGCTCGGGGCACTGAGACCCTCTTAGTCCGTCATCCACATTGAAGACAGAGGCAAAGGAAGTGTTAAACACCTCTGCCTTGTCTCTATCCCTGTTCGTGAGGTGAACATCCTCATCCTGTAACAGGCCAATGATATTACTATACACATAGCATTAAGTTGAACAGTAAATTGTACTTAGAATTAGTCAAATGAGAAATATGTTCCCTGATGGGAGAAAAGCAGCATGAACGTGGAGAGAATGGATTCTTTCTGGTTTGCATTGTCCAAGCATGCCAAGTATTGCATCACAGTGTTAATATTTCTGATTTTATGCTGGGCATTTTAAATATGTGTTTTGTTGAGTATGTGTATTCACTTCTGTCACTCTTTTAATTATCATAATGTGTACAGCTATGGAAGGAGGCAGTGTATATATGGCAGAATTTATGATAAGCTTTGGTGTATGGTCATTTCTCCACAGTGGCAGTGTGCTTGGCTGTTGCAACAACTGAAACTCAAACACAGGTGGAGTTCAATGGTTAAAAAAAATCATAGAACTTAAATTACCAGTGCAGCATCTAAATTATATATGCCACTGTTTTTATTCCGGAGGAAAGTATTTGATTATATTATCTGCTTGTTCCGCATACTATTTAAAACTTTGCTTTATCAGAATAAACTAACACAGTGTGCTGTAGGGCCACTCTCAGTGTTTTTCAGAATCTTCTTAATGCCTGCTGGTTAAGTGATAGTCAGTTGAATCTCTTATACCCACTTCTTAATATTCTGTTTACAAAAGCTTGTCTAACAGGCAACTCTATATTTGACCAGAATGATGAGAGTTAACTGAACCGAGGGTGTACATTGCCAGACACAATTTTAAAACCTTACTCAGATTTAAGGTTATGCTGCCGTTAGGAAAAGACAGAGCTTACCTCTTCACAGGCTCAGTGCAATTTATTTCCGAGGCTCACAAGTTGGTGTTTGTACTGTCTGCTGTGTATAGAGGTTTTTTAAAATAACCAGAACTTCAGTTTCACTGAACAAGTTCTCCTGATGCACTTGCCTTTTTTTTTTTTCCTCCCTCCTCTTTCCTTCTGATGCCTGCTTTCATGTCTCTTTGTAGTCTGGTTCATTTCCCAGAAGGCACCAGAAGAATCTGTGGTACCATGACATACAGCAGGGCAGGAAGAGCTTCTGGTAGCATTTGATTGAATTTTTTAAATTTTGGTAGAGTGGAGGTGGGCAACAAGGATGTGGAAAGGAATGGAATGACTCCATGCACAGAATGACTGAGCAAGGCAAAGATAGCTTCGACTGTGGTACAGGTCTTATAAAATTGCATGAAGCTATGTTTAAACAAAATGAATTGTTTCTTGGTGCAGCAGACTGTGGGCATTGGAACTCCATGCTAAGAGTGCAAAGTGTTTTACATCAGTGTCGGGGGTAGCTGTGCAAGAAAAAGTCACTGAAATTTACCAAATACACAGAAAACACCTAGCTCTGGAAAATTTTAGGTGGGAAAATATGAAAAAAGCAGCAGAAAATACAATGCCTGCCCTGCTCTTGTTCTGTCCTTTGTGTTGCCACATTCACATTTTTAATGTGTTTTGAAAGTTACTGTTGCAACTTTTAGTAGTTGTAGAGTATTTCTTACATTTGCATGTTCTGAAATTGGAAAGTCACAGAATCACAGGCTGGTTGTAGTTGGAAGCGACCTCTGGAGATCATCTGGTCCACCTTTCCTGCTAAAGCAGGTTCACCTAGAGCAGGTTGCACAGAATCGTGTCCAGGCAGGTTTTGAGTATCTCCAGGGAAGGAGACTTCACAGCCTCTCTGGCAACTCAATCAAGTGCCCTGTCACCCTAAAAGTATGGAAGATTTTAATTGTATTCAGATGAAATGTCCTGTATTTCCATTTGTGCCCGTTGCCTCTTGGCCTGGGCACCACACTTGAGATATTTGTGTGCATTGATAAGATCCCCTCTCACCCATCAGTCCTCCAGGCTAGGGAAGAAGTAGTAGCAGACTACTGCTGAAACCTGTCTGAATTCTCTCAGTCTTTTCTCACTTCAGTAGTTTGGGTGGTTTTAAGGAGACTCATTGCAAAAAGATAGTATCTTCTACTTTGTTGGAAAGACGTTTTTAAATTTAACTTTTTATTAAACCAATTGAAATAGGAGATCAAGACTTAAAGGTTGTTAAACTTAGTTATGGCTACTAGAGCACTGTGAATTGCTTTGTTAATCCCCCCTGTAGCATAAACAGCATAGTGCAGATTTTTATTTGCATTTGTGGTAGCTGTTGGCTTCTGTTATTATTTTGTTTTATAGAACTGATTCTTAAATACTGGTGCTCCCCACTGGGCAAAGTATGCTGCATCATTTCCTAATGTATACCTCAACAAATAACTCCCTCCCTCTTTCCTACTCCATTCCCTCCCTCTCTCCCTCCCTCTCTCCCTGTATTGAAGAGGATAATTTTGTGTAATGATCTGAGATCAGTTTACTCTGCAACATTAATCTTCTAACAGAGAGATACTATTTTATTTTTCCAGCATGCTGTAATCCACCCCAGTTTCTGATATATTTAAAACCTATTAATTGTTAATGTACACTTCTTGAATTCTAATCATGACCAGACTGCATGCAGGGCTCTGTTTTGGGAAGGATCATTAACCGTTCCCCTGGGGATCCCAAGTGGTACTTTCTGGAGGCAGTGTGAGCTGTATTATTTGTGTAGATTTTGTCCTTGTGCTGCTACATCTGTTTGAAACTGGGACTTTGTGCATAGTCTGCATTGTGTGGTTTTGAACTGCCTTGCCTAGCACTGGCACTGTGGATTGTTATCTGGAATGCACAGAGGAATCATTGATCATTGCTTCTTCTTCTCTTTTTATTTTTTTAAACGGGACTGCAGACGCTAGTGGGTATTTTTGCTGTTTCTTTTCACCGATCTCAGACACTTCAAATGGTTGAGGTACTTTTTAGCATTACTCTTTTCTTCTAGATTAACTGATCTAATGATTAGTAACTACTAATTGTTGAAAAGTAGTTACCAGCAGGTTGAAAAGTAAAACGTATCTTCCATTTAAGGAAAACTCCAACCAACTATTCCCTAATAATACAACAATTTTTTAACAAATATTATAAATGTAATACTGTATATATCTATATATTTATAATACAATAAATGTATTGACTGTCGTATCTATATGCTCATAAAACTTTTAATCTGCATGTATAATTGTGATATATTACGCAGGGCAGTGCAATAAATGGTACAAGTCAGAAACAGAATTTTTTTTATGTTTTAAGCTTTTAAACTTTGGACTGTCACTATATTCTAGAAACAGAGGAAAAATGAAACAAGGATATTTATTTTAGGTTTTTCTTAGGTTTATCACATTCATTGTAACAACACTGCATCATTTAAAAATGCAGTAGTTTATTTTAGATGAGGTGCTTTTACTTCTGTAATTGTCTTAATATGGTACCCCTATGGCAGTGAAATACACTATTTAATGGCAAAAGCTGATAAAATTTAAATCACCTCTCCAGAAAATTTGCTACTAATGCCATTTACGAAGTCATGCATTTGATTTAAAATGAATTCAACAAGAAACCTATGTAGCCATCATAAAAAAAAATTAAGCGTTTAATGCTAGGTAATAGATTCAGAGAGTGTTTTCTTTGGCAGATACAGTGCAATATGTTTTTCTTGTATTTGTTTTTGTGTGTGTGTGCATATATGCGAAGAAAATCCTCATTAGTGCAAGCTTCTCTGGAAGCTTTAAATTTGTACTAAGGAGAAATTACAATCTTTATCCCGATGTTTGGAAAGTCTGGAAGCAGCTAATTTACTGTTCTAATTCTTTAATGAATCAGTTGCTTTAACTTTTGTCTCTTCCTTTTGTAAGTCAGCTTAGCATCAAGTATGTGATGTGTGCCACCTGAGATTAAACATCCAGGTTTGGTTTCTTCAAATAGTACTGTAAAGGAAAAAAAACCCATCACTGTGACTACAAAGGAAACTTCAAAAAAATGTAACTTTTTAGCAAATCAAACTATTTTCTTCTGAGCTGGTTTTAAAACAAAATGGTGAATGAGCATCCATCTTATGTTATAAACTACCATTTTTTGCCCTCTCCAGGATCCATTTCTCATCTTAGATAAGGATGGAGGGCCACATCTGCACAGATGCTCATAGGATAACTTGGGTTGGAAGAGATCTCAGAGGTCATCTGGTCCAACCTCCTGCTCAGAGCAGGATCGGTCATTAGACCAGAGCAGATACTTTGGGTTTTTTAATTAGAAAAATAAATTTGAATATTTTTGCATCAGGAAATTAATTTTAATCTGTATTCATGTCACATCAGGAAGAATGACAAATTATGATTAATTGAGGCCTCAACACACTGTTTTCTGAACATCCTGTGTTATTCCCCAGCTCCTGCAGTGTTAACAGCAGAGCACTCTGTGATCCTGAGGATATTCTAAACTGGTGACCAACAGGTATTTAGCAAAGATGTAATCAGTTCTGAGTTCCTGAAAAGGTTCAGTCAAATTTAGGATTAATATATTCAGGTTTTCACTTATCTCACATTTTTCAGAGTGTTGAAATGTTTTCTGAAGCTTGGTAGCTTTCCTGGTACAGACACTTGCTACATGTTCTTCTGAACCTAAGCGTTCCCATGGGCTCCATCACTCATCAGTTCTGCATGGAAATGTTTGGGGATTGCAGCCTCTTTTCCCAGCAAGTGGTATTTCTAATGGAGACTGCAAAGGACCTCCTCTCACAAAAATGTCTCCAGGAGAGAATATTTTACCAAATAAGTGCTAATATTTGTCATTGAAGGAAAAACATGTAGAAATAAATGACAGTGACTTGTCAGGGTGCGAAAGTGGGTCTTGTAATGTGTCACTTGGATCATCAGATGACGGGGAAGGGCTTTCAGGAGGCTTTTTGCAATTCAGATGTGGTAGTGGGGCCCTGCAGCACAGAGGATGTGCAGGTTTGGGGAAGGAACTATTTAGTAGCCTGGGGATGGCAGCAACAATGAAGTTGCCTTTTCTTCATAAGCTCTGGTGTGCTACCAATTCCCTAACCTGTGTTAAATCTAATTTTTATGAGGACTGGAATCTTGTGTCTCCTGTTTATCTCAAAAAAAGAAAAGAAAAATCTTCCAGCAGAAAGTTGTGGTTTTTTTTTTCTTCTGTACTGTTTATTGTCCTGAAAAGTTGTAAATTGATTATTGTTTGTTCTCCAGATGGATCCTGTGCAAAAAGCAGTCATAAACCATACATTTGGAGTGTCCATTCCCCCAAAGAAGAAACAAGTCATTTCCTGTAATGTCTGCCAGCTTCGCTTTAACTCTGATGTAAGTATGGCCTATTTTCTTTTTTTTTCTTAGTACATTAGGTATAATTAATCTAAACTTCTTTTTTCTGAAATAAGTCATTCCAGTTCTGTCTACATTCTGCTCAGCCTGCTGGGTTAGTATTTTGTTCACTCAGAGGTGGAAGTCCGTAGAGGACGGACTCTTGATTTTCTTGCATAGGTCTGCCTTGATATCCAGTTTCCTGTCCATTGATGATACACCATTTGATGATGCAGTAACCTTCAAGAGGTATTGCAAATAGAAATGCTTGTTTGCTTGGTTTTTTTTAAAAAAAGGAGATGAAGCAGACAGAAAAGCTTCCCCATGAGTTCTCCATGTCATATTTGCCCTTCTTCCAGAAGAAACAGCTTTTTCTTGTTGTTCATACATCCTTGGTGATATGTCTTTAGATTTCTTAATAAATTCACTCTTCCAATAACTTTCATTTGTAACAAATATGAACACTTCTTACTGTCTTCTTGAGTATGATAAAGTTCAAGGAAACTGTTTTCTGAAGTTTAATTAAAAAAAAAGCATTGCCAAAGAGTACCTTGAATGATATGTTTAAAAAATATATACCCAATTAATGTTTTTCCTGAATGGCTTGAAAATTAAAGAAATTCAGGAAAACTATGTATAAGAAAATTATGAGCTTTGACACTCTAAGAATATGTATTTTTCTGTTATAATTTCAGTCTCAGAATTAGTTTGCAGACACCTCCTCAAAACCTTCAAGAACTTGGTGCTCCCAGAGATTTACAGTAAAGCACCCATACCTATTACCCTGGTTTTCTCTGCCTTTAACATCCCACTTTGAAAAGTGTCTTGTAAAGTGTTTTTCCCAGTTTGGCTTTCTTGTCTAGGCTGGTACGGATTTTGAAGCAGTGCTATGTTAGCATCAAATTGATTTCTAAATTTGTCATCTTTTGACAAGCTTATTAAACTTTCTTTGAAGTGGCAATATGTGCTTAGTTAACTGATCTCAAAAGTCATTATTTTAAATTTAGTTGCCTTTCTTCTTTAAGGTTAAGATTTAAGGGGGAAAAAAAAAATTTTTTTTGCTCTTATACTTGGTCCAGATATCTACTTTTACTGGTTAAATCAAGGAAGCAATAAAAGTTTTTAAAGTTTCCTAGGACTTCCTGGATCTGAATCTTGCTCCTGAACTGTACGTTACTCCATCACCAGAGAGGCAGTTCAGCCTGTCCCTGCTCTTCCCTCTCCTCATGAGGTCGGGATCCCTCTGGTGATGGGTCCTGACCCTAGAGGAGCCGCTCTGTCTGCACTGACATTCAGGTGGACAAACAGCACTTCAGGCAGACAAACTGAATCACAACTGAGTGACTTGAAATAAACAAAGAAATACAGCTGAAATGTTATAGCATTTCATGCATCTGTCAACCAAGCAATTTTTCCTATCTAGCCTTACAAAGTAGAACAAAGAGTGCATATCATATTCTGCTTTCATAGTGGCACCACAAAAGCACAGCCAATTATAGGCACGTTGCTTCTTCTGGGCCGGGTATATTCAATATGGTGTCATGCTCTTTCTAAATGCAATCAATATACTCAGTTACAGTTGCTAGAAAATATCATCATCCTTTTGTAATGAATAGTTTTTAAGAAAGGATGAAGCACTATGACTGTGCTGAAATGCAGCTCCTTACTTTCCACAGCAGTTTAGTTTACCAAAACATTATTAAACAACATGGAAATTTGGGTTTAGAATGTGCGAAGGTTATAGCAGTGTTACTAATACCAGAAGATACTTAAATATAAATGTAAGTTTCACAAATATTTCATAACCACAATGTACAGGAATATTTGAAAAATAAGTCTTCATAGTGTAGCACTTCTATTATAAAAGCTATCTAGCCATTCATTGGATTATTCAGCCTCTCCTGAGTAGCTTTTTATAAGATTTTAAATCTTTCATCCAGGTTCAGTCATTTGACCTTAACAATTATTTATATGAGCACATGTTGCCTTTTCTGAGAGAGTGAGATCTTATTTTATTTGGATATTATTCTCACCTATATACACAGACACACATACCCCATAATCTGCATTGTTATAATTTGACTGAGGTAATACTCACGGGGTTTCAACTAAGCTCTGGAGACCCTTTTAGTTCTTTCTTAGCTTGTTAAAACTTCTTCACAGAAACAAAAATGGGGACTCTTTGCTTGTATATTTCTTTTTGGTCCCTTTATAGTGTGAAATTATGCTTAGTGGGTGGAATGGTCTTTACAATCCATCCTGTGTTTGCTGACTGGGGAAAAAGGAGGTCAGATATGTGTGAACCTTGTAATTGCTGAATCTTTCAGAGAATCGGTTCTATGATGTGACATCTTAAGAATGTCACAAAGTTATTGAATGCCTTTTGAGTGGCATCAAATTGTCTTAACTTGCATTAAAGCTTCAACATAGCACATTGCAGAATGAGATTTGTAGTATAACCACTTTACACTTGTAGTTTCTTCTAGCTCTACAAGGCTGACATGCTCTTTGTTGATGATAGGCATTTCATTTCTTTGAACTTTCTTTGACCTAAATTATGCAAGTAAATTAAATAAAAATGACAAAAATAAGTAGTTTTGGTGATTTTTTTTTTTTTTTTTACTTTTGTTCTCCCAAATTAAATTCATTTTCATGGTGTTTGAGGACTCTTGACCTCATTCTAGTACTATTTTATGTATTGCATGAGTAGCATACAGACCAGTGGATATTCATCGGTGAGAATAAAATTGGTTTCTTTGCCTGTAATCTTTTTCCTTGTGCTATGGACAGTCACTGATCTGGATCAATAGACAAAAAAAAAATCAGACTAGTCAATTTATATTTGTCAAACCTCCCTCTAAATTAATGCAGTAAGTTGCAAAGGTTTCAGGTTTCTTTTGCTTATGTTTAGCTCTGCAGGTTTAGCTTGAGTGAGTGTGTTCTACCATCAGATTCGGAGGCAGGGATCTACAGCAATCTGCAGGAAGAGAAAGTCTGATATCAGGGGTGGAAGGAAATTTTAAAATAGGTTTCCTTGAATGTGGGAGTAACTCATATTGAAGTGATACCTTCTATATTTTGAAAAATAAAGTTGCTAGGATGATGCCATTTTTTTCTACCGTATTATAATTTGAACAGTGTTTCCTAACTGTTTCCTCCAAGTCTTCTGTACTTTAAAAACAATTTTTAAAAGTACAACATGAGGAAAACCTTTGTCTACAGATCCCAAATTTGGTCTAGTTTTAGGCTGATATGTCTAGCCTTTTCCAAAAAAGAAGTGATGGGTTTTGACTCATACTCCCAGACGTTCACTGTCACACTGTCTGTCCTTTTCTAAAGTTCTTTAGCTGCAATTTGGTCAAGTTGTATTTTTCTGCTAATAAATTCTGGCACAGCTAGCTTGAGCACCCCTTCCTATCTCAACTCTCAAAGAAACTGTAGTATAGTGTAGTACAGCATAGTATAGATGATCCAAAGTCTTGAGAAACAGAAAAATAAAATGCCATCTCTGTGAAGTAAAACCAAACTAAAGTTGTCCTTATAACCTGCATAAATTGTTTCTTTTTCTTATTCCTTTTGTTATTAATGTTGTTGCTGTTACTGTTCATTTTCTGATCTCATTGATGTTTCCAGTAAATTGTTCTTATCTCAACCCATGATCTCTACCTTTTATGCCTTCAGTGCGAGGGGGGAGGGGAAGCGGCGCATGGTTTTAGCCAGAGTAGTAAATTGGAGAATACCATTCGTAGACCACAACAGGGAATTTGCCGAATCCTACTGGTATCAGTAAGAGGGTCCAGTAGCAAGAGGGCAAGGGGAAGAATGGCTGTTTTCTATCCCATATAGACTCTTTCTCTTGGCTCGTTCTTTCTCATTCCTTCTGGCCACTAGATGAATATGGAGCATTTTCAGCTGCTGCTGTGTTGCAACAAGTCTTCCAGCAGCTGTGGAGCTTTGGTCAGACAGTCCCAGAGATGTCTATTCTGTTAGGGCATCTGACACTGTAGCTTGCAGCCATAAGAGTGAGTTTTGGTTGCAAGGATACCTGTTTGGCTTCTGCAGAATCGCTCTTTTCTCCATATCTATGAATCATCATCTTGTGTTCAAGTAGTTTCTCTGCTTTTCTCCCTCATTATTTATATTTTATTGTTTACTGTGGAGGTTTTTGGGGTTGTTTAGCCTGGAGAAAAGGAGGCTTAGGGGAGACCTTATCTCACTCTGTGCCTGCCTGGAAGGAAGTTGTAATAAGGTGAGTGTCAGTCTCTTCTCCCGGGTAACAAGCAATAGGATGAGAGAAAATGGCCTTGAGTTGTGCCAGAGGAGGCTTAGATTGGATATTAGGAAAAATTTTTTCACCGAAGAAGGTTTTCAAACATTGGAACAGACTACCTAGGGAAGTAGTAGAGTCACTGTCCCTGGAGGTATGTAAAAGATGTGTAGATGTGGGGCTTAGGAACATTTTAGTGGTGAACATGGAAGTGCCGAGTTAACGATTGAACTCAATCTTAGAGGTCTTTTCCAACCCAAATGATTCTGTGATTCTATTGATAGTCCACAGAGTTTTTGGAGCTTGGGCACTAGGCAATGATGTCAGTGCTAAACCAGTCCCTTTTCTCAGCAGACAGACTTCTCTATAGTCCAAACATGCAAATATATTATGCCAACAGTCCATATGTGTTATTGTTCTGATTTTTGGTAGTCGGGTTGTTTTGAAAACAGATTTTGTCATCTGTTGATCATGTCTAAAATAAGTATCTGCTTCCTTCTGCATGCTTTTTGTTTCTTATAGAAAGGAAAGGTCTTTGACTGGTAGGGCTTGGTAGGTATCATCTTGTTAATAGGATGTAATTCAATTGAAATAAACTTGTGTTTGCACAGTGTGCTGCTCTGTGGTTAAAGACCACAAGTCGATTCTGCTTTTGGTGTCACTTGCATAGACTCAAAAATCAAGAGAGAACACCTTGTAGGCAAATAAGGAAAAGCAGATGTAACAGTTTGGCATTAAGAGATGCTGAAGGTCATCTTATTGTTGAATGCATTTAAAGCTAATAAAAATGCTTTAATAAATGATGATAGACCATCATTTTAAAAAGCCAGAAGGCAAATTTTTGAAGTTTAGGCAAATATTACAAAAAGTTGACTTTGCAAATTTCAATGAATCACTCATGCTGTCAAAAAGATAATAAACAAAATAATCAATAGCATCAAATAAAAATCTACAGAACTGTCATTGTCTTTTGTCAAACATTTTAAATTTTCCTTATAAATAAGACTATATTGATTCTTTGGGTATGGAGGGTAGTGAAGCGGAGAGGAGGTAATTAAAAGCATAAATCTCGGGAACTTGTGAAGGTAATTTTCTGTTTTGTAGACAGAACTGACAAAATGATGAAAGTTGTTAGCTCCAACATGACAGAAATATTGCATGATTATAGAGTACAGGGTTATAACATGATGAAAGTTCTGTTCAAATAACAGCTATTTAACAGAGCTTTTAACTAAGTTTGATACGGTATTTAAAATATGAGTCGACTTCTTACAACATGGCTGATCTTCACAGTTTTTTGGTTTTTCTATGTTCATTTCAGTTGTAATCTGCCTTGCTATTTTGAGCAATTAGTTTTTAGAAATTCATAAGGACTGAATTGAAAAAATATTGCATAGCTTTGGTATAAAAAATGTATGAAGATTTTGCAGATTTCTTCAATTACATCTATTATTAATAAGAAATTAGATATAACTATATTTTTCAACACTACTTCCTAATTTATAATTTCATGTAATTTTTATTGGAGTTATGATTCTAGTCTAAATTCTTCTTAATTTATACAGTCAAATAAATATGCATACTCTTACAGGATGGTTCTAACAGGTAAACTATGTGATCAAATATTTGGTAGATATCTTACTATTAAGAAAGGGAGCTTTATAGTTTAAGATCTGCTGTGAATATAAATGCTAATAGGTTATAAACATAAATACCTCTCTGTTCCTCCTATCTTGCACACTTAGTTGCTTTCTCTAACAGGACCACTGCTATTGTAATCAGCTTGATGTATAAAAGTGGGCAGGAACACAGGTGTTGAGAGGTGATCTTTCTGCAGTTATGACTGTATTTATGACATGATATTTTTTTAGCTGGAATTTATGTAAAACATTTTTATGATATGCAGGAAAAATTAATCTTTATAGTTACTCCATTACAGAATAGAAGTTTTCAGGATTATTATATCTGTTCAGTCTTTCAGTTGTAAATTTTCTATGTGGTTGAACTCTTACTGGCAGAAGCTTTTGTGGTATTTTCAACAAAATATTTTTCATTAGAGATTACCTCTGTATTAACACCAAATGAATTTATTATTTGAGATAGAATCATAGAATCTATGATTAAGATTGGGAAAGACCTCTAAGATAATCAAGTCCAACCGTTAACCCTGCACCACCGTGTTCATCGCTAAACCATATCCCCAAGTGCCACACCCGGATGGTTTTTTAATGCTTCCAGGGATAGTTCTGTCACTTCACTAAGCAGCATGTTAGAGATACAATTGCTGTTGAGAATACTTCCCATCCAGGGTGGAATTCCTGCTTTAAAAAGGTGCAGTATCAAATGAGAAGGAACGGGAGCTACAGGCCACCATGTTCACTTCCATTTAGTTGTGGCACTCACCTAGCATTGCACTGCTTAGGGCATGAACCCAGATTTCCCACGTGGATACTTCAAATTCTCCCTTTATTTCTGTACTTCTCCTTCTTAATGCCATGCAGCTCTACATATATTTAATTTTATATGTTAATTGCCAGACTGAATAATGTGGTACCAGATTCAAACATTTAGCCAAAGAGTTGATGTTACAATTGTTTGATTTCCATGAAGACCTGTTGAAGGGCTACTTCAGTTGATCTTGAAGAAACCTGTAAAAAATCTTGGTCTCACGCACATATGCACTGAACCTTTAGACTTAGTCAAGCCTTGCATAGGTTAATATTTCATCTCTTTGTATAGTAATAAATTCAGTTAATTAGACATTCACAAACCAAGTAGATTCTAAAATTCAGTCACTTGTCAACTGTCAAAATGAATAGTGCTGATTTCAAATACACTGTCAGTCATCGCTCCTGACAGGGGTAATATTCTGATATCCTTTGTACTACAGTCTGGCCTTTATTTCAAAGTTTTATTAAAGGCAGTACCTCTATCAATGAATCCATATGATCTGTATGTTTCCTGGTTATCTGTATCTATCTAAATATGCATATCTGTACGTATATTTAACTTTAGGCAAAGTAAAGCTACTGAGGTTATTTTAAGCATTATAATATGCTAACAATATGCACATTTGTTCTCAAAACCACATTTACATGTAGAAGATGATTTGAATTGCTGATCTCTTATTAGATGCACTCTAGTATATAAGGTTATTGTATATGTATGATATGTAGTCTCAGAGTTTAACATCCTGATTCTTAGATTTTTAAACTTAATAATTTGTAGTTGAAAGTAGCAATTAAATTAAGATTTTAAATAAAATACAAAACTTGGATCGTTTTTAAGAGTGGAAAAAATTATTCTTTCTTACAACCAAGTCATTAATCCTTATAACCTAGAGGCTTTCTTAAAAATTAAAAAAAAGTTCATAAGCTTTGATTGATGGGGGTTTTTAATTAATACTAAAAGACTAGGAATGGAACTAAAAGTCTAGTTTGCTTAAAGAGAGAATGGGAGTCCTGCCACCATTTTAAGGTGTAGAAATTTGAAAAATTATGGGAGAAAATTGCATAATTATCTGTCTGTCAATTATATTATTATTTGCAACTTAATTAAAATACAGCTTTTCATGATCTAACAAAGATGCAGACATATTTTTAGTGTAATAAAATATTCATCCTGTTGATCAAAAAAATACTACCAGAAAAATGCATGAACACTTGTGTGGAATTTGGCCTGTCAGTACAAAGGTATTTTTTGCATTCTGATACATAGTGTCACATTTATAGCAGTTTAAAGCTTTTCCTGTTCATTGAATCTTAGCAGTCAGTACTTGACAACTTTCTGGGCTGCCTAATAAATAAGGAGTTTCTATTTTAAAATGTGCAATGTATGTGTATCAAGTTAGTAGACCACAGTCAGTTTTAGAACCACGTGGAAATAAGATTTTCCTTTCAGTTGGTGAGTTCTTTCATAGAAATATTTTATTTCACTTTTTCAAAAGTGTCCTCCTTAATGAAGTATGCATTTTTAAAAAAAATTTTAATGATGTTAGTTCAATTATGACATTTAATGTTGACTATATAAGCGACAAATTTAACTTAACATTTTTGAAATAAAAAATTAAGTATTTAAATAATATTGATTTGTGGGAGAGTTAAATTATTTTACTGTAGAGTGTATTAAACCCTACAGTAAATGCAGCCATATACACTGGAATAAAGTATTGCATCATTAAAATCATAGTACATGAATACAGAGAGATTTCTTCATTTTGGCTTTTCCTAACTTTTTTATTTTCTCAAATATTGTTTTGCTGATGCAGAATTTGCATGCATTAGTTGTACTTAATGATGATCAAAAAGTACATTCAGTGTCCATTTAAAATATTGCATCCCTAAGAGATTTACTCTTAATTTCATTTTATATTTTATTGGGGTTTTGTATTAAAACTGGTAAATTATTTTTACACACATGACTTTTGAACCCTGTGTGTACAGAACTTCCCCTGGACTATCAGAGCAAATGAAAATAAATGTTCAGCTTCTTGCCTTAACTAAAAGTGAAAATTTTATATGTCATGGCTTATTTCAAATATATGTAGTATTTCAATGATGTATTCTACAAAGCTCATAAACTGTATTTGTGTCACCAGTAAGTTTTAAGGAGGACTTGGAACAAGTATCGTAGAATATTCTGAGTTGGAAGGGACCCCCAAAGATCACCAAAGTCCGACTCTTAGGTGGATGGTTTGAACCTTGGTGTTATTAGTACCAGTCTCTAACCAACTGAGCTAATCTCAGGGTCAAATATGTTTGCCTTTAATGTGGTACTTGTGCAAATATTTTATTAAATTAGGGTTAGTAATGATCAGGAAATTAATAATCAGAAAAGTTGGTACCAGTAATAACCAGAACTTACATTCTAATTTCAGATTTCCTCGGCTGCCCTTTTTTATTTTGCTTCCTGTGACTCCACACAACTCCAAAGGCTTATGTAATGCAGGGACACTGCATTTCAGTTACCAAAAGGCAGCCAAATCAAATGATTTATCCCACAATGGATAAAAAGCAAACTCTGAACTTCAGGTGTATCTGAAAGGACTAGAAAATAGAGCTTACGTGGGTAGAAAACATTGCTTTGACACCTCGAGGAACAGTCCTCCAGCTTCATGCTTAAAAAGAGTATCTGCATTTCTACTCACAGAATAGAGATGAGTTGAAAGCACCTAAAATTCCAAGATTTAACAAAATCCAGCCCCTGGAATTGAAACTATACAAATAGTTTCAATTTCTACAAATTGCAAAAATAAATATTATGTACTTAACTGACAAAGTGAACCAGCGAAATCATTTTCCAAAGGTAGATTTTGCATCTATAGCTACTTTCAAATCAAAACTGGGCAATTGCTTTTTTTCCCTTCAAAGGCATATGGGCTAGTTTGAACAGTATTGGAAAGGGCTGGCATTTTCAAAAACCCTAGTTAGATGGTCATAGCAATACTTTTTGGCCTTATAATGTACAACTATGAATTTAAGAGATTGTAATAATTACAAAACTTAAATAAAAAGTGAGTCCATTGACCATGTTTCCATGAAGCTTTGCTTGTGTTTATGGAAATCTGAATTTTAATTGTGCCTGGACTTGTTTGTTCTCAACAGGTCTCATATACACTGTATGAAGGATTGAATGAAGGGAATCAAAGACTGTAGTAGGTTATTACTGATATTGCAGGCATTATTATTGCAAATATCAGCAGAAAGGCTTATTATCAAGGAATTGACTTACTAAGTCTTTCTCTTGAGTGCATTTATGTCTCTTATGTTATAGCTTTGGCCTCAGGCAGCATATGATCCTATCGACAGCAAACATATGCGCAGTGCATAGAGTTCAAATATTTAAAGGGACATCATCAACTTGAGGATGCTTGAGTGAAAAATCTTATACTTGGTATTATTTAAATTTAAAAGTATTGGAATGGAAAGGGTAGATATATACACCTCAATTTTTAACTTCAGTTTTTGTACGCTGTAATGTTTGAATAGTTTATTTAATTTTGGTGATGGAAAGCATTCCTTCCAGTGCATCATTTAGCAACAGCAAAGCCTAAGAGAAATGGACAAACCCAGCAAAGGTGGAGAGAGACAGGGCGAGACTGCTGTGCCTGCATAAGGCCCATTGACATAGCAGGGCACAAACGGAACTGTGCTCCTCTGCCCACATTCAGAGCTGAAGAGGTCCAACTCAGAAGTTGACAAGTGTCCCTTTAAGTAGTGCACGTAGTACTAGTGGTATAGCTCATTAGTTGTTTCTTTATAATCCTTAAATTGTGTTTTGTATGCGTGTTAATATTTCAAAGGTTTTAAAATCAATAAAAAGTTTAATAGTAATTGATGAGTAAACTCCACTGGTTTTGTAATAAAGTTTTCTAAAAATATCTCAATTTCAAAGGAATTCAATTTAAAACTAATCTGGCAGCCTTTCTTACTGAATGCTTGCTAACTGAAATAAAAGTAAAGATGCAGCTGCAGTGTCACATACACTATCCTTTTAAGGTGGAAAGCACAGTGTTTCATGGGGTGTGTAATTGCAGTGAGAAGCTTTGTTGTATAAGAACTGCACTCCTCTATTTTAGCAACAGTTCTCCATCAGTTTTATAACTTGTGTAAGGACTCCAACATGCTCTCTATTCTCTTGTCTGGTCCAGCTGTTTCTACTCTTCACTTCCACTCTACCACATGATAAAGCTGTTATTACATGCTGTCCCAAGGTGACTGTATTGTAATGCCTACTTCTGCTGATCTTAAAGCAATTTTCCTCATTCTGGCAGCACTCTTTATGGAATTCAAGCATCTTAGTTATTCTAGTTGCTCTTTATAAAAAGCATGTGACTTGTTTCATGGCTCGCTTCATTTAACACAGTGAACTAAATAAAATAGTCCTAATCAATTAAAGAGAGAGAATCAATGTGGTTTTGCATGAATGTAGTAAAAGTTTATTTGCACTGATGTTTTTATATGCCAGGTGCCAAGTTGTGGTTACATGAAGCATGCTTTCTCTGAGTGTTTTAATTTTAAGTAAATGACAATATTAACTTCTTTAGTTAATATATAACCTTCAATAGAGGCACCTAGTGGTATATCTGAAATAATTTTTTTTTAAACTGTGTTTGGAAATATTAATAATGCAAAACTGTTACTGAATAGTACAGTGTTATGAAAATAGACTGTTTTGGATAGGTTTGCTTCTTACTCACTATTTGGTAAATTCATGTATTAAAAAGTCAAGAAAAACATTTAAATTCATTAGCTGAAATTTCCAAGCTCTAGAGTTTGTATTAAGCATGTAGTTCCTTAGTTTTGCTCCAAACAAAGTAGTCTGATTTGTCAAGGTCACTATATAGAGTCAGGAACGATAAAGGGAACTCAAAACCACTGAAAAAATGGGCATTTATTTATGTGTCTAGCTTTAGCCTAGCAACTTCAAAAACACTGACCAAGTTTCTGAAGATAGTTTTAGGACAACGGTGAAGTAAACGTTGCATCTCAGTACATATTTCTACTGCTCTGTTTGGTCAGATTAAGAAGAGTACATTATATGTAAAGCACTTCAACCAAAATAAATAATAATAATTAAAACAAGCTCCTCTCCTTCCTATCCTTAAGGTTCCGATTTTCTTAGTCTTTAATAAAAAATATTCACGGCAATTTATAAAGCAATCAAGACTGATTAAAATTTAGTTTTTGTGTTGTACTTGATGTTTTTTCATTTTAACCCTTCTTTCTTGAAGTCATAATTTTTCAAGTTTCAATTGCTGTTAGTGTAAAGATGAAAATACTTTATGACATTTGTACTAGATCAAACAGAAAGTAAAATGGATTATTTAATCTTGTCACAGCATGGTACATCTTTCTAACTACAAGCAATAAAGTCTAAGGAACAGTACATGAAAATCGAGTAGCATCTTTCTGAATTGGATGTGTTTACATTTGTATAGTGCTTTAAATCTTTAAGCACCAAGGAAGAAAAGAATTACATTAGGAGTGACAGAGCTTTATGTAATCTCAAAGCTTCTTTTACCAAGTTGCTGAAAACATGCAACTTTCATTAAAATCCTATTATTTGAATATATAAGAACTTACATCCAGGAAAACTGTTAGGATAAATCTATTAAAATTTTTTAGGTGGAATATAATGGTGCCTACTATTGAAAGTGTCACTTTTCTGCCTTGTCATCCATTGTATTATATACAAGTACAGAAAAAAGTGAGCCTGATTTGTTCTCCTTTGTAGAGCCAGGCCGAGGCCCACTACAAAGGAAGTAAACATGCCAAGAAGGTCAAAGCACTAGAGGCAACGAAAAATAAACCCAAAGTTGGTTCTTCCAAGGACAGCGCAAAGGCTAGCCCAAGCTGCTCCACCACGCCAGTCACAGCCAACATCTCTGACAAATCAGGTCAATGAAAACTTTTTGTTCTATACATTCTTTACTTTCTCCTTTTTTTGTGTTTGTATGAGAGAATTTGGTTGCATGATAGTGATCCGTGACTTGTCTTTTCTGAAATATATACTGTGCTTTCTTGTACAGAATTCGTTTTGATATTATCAAAGTGCTTTTCATATCTGTGAAACATCTGGTGCCCCTGAATACTAAAGTCTATTTTTAAAAAAACTGTCAAATTTACTCTTTTAAAGTATGGATGTTGTTCATATGACAATAGTAATTGATGGATTGGGTGGAGGGTTAAGTCTGAGATGTATATATTTAGCTAAAACTCAAGACACTTTTGTAAGAATTTTTTCTTTTCTGAAGAGGATAATATTGCTTGAATAGGGAAACACACCTACAGAAATATGAAGCCTTGTGGCTTGGGTATTTTCTGGCTTTCACAGCTCATTAGTGCTTCAACATCACTTCTTTTTTCTTACCCCTCCTCTCTTCCCCCTCCATATTAGTAAACTGAGGAAGATCAGCATCACTAATAGTGGAATTGCTTGAGTCTCTGCTCTGTCAGTGTTGTGTTATTGAATGAAACAGGAGAATTTCATGAACTCGCTGACAATCTGAAATACTGTTACGTATTGTCCAGGAGAGGGCACCTAATGTGGGTTACCCAACTGTCAGTTCAATAGACTGCTGCTGAAAGATTTGCTTCTGCCTCGGTAGCCATTTAGTATCCTCTTCACTAGAGCTGATCTTGACTCAGGTGCCATGAGGTGAATGACACATTTTTTGACATGCACACACACACAGAAAACCTCACAAACCAACTCAAAAAAAGTATCGGTGATTATTTGTCATCCTGCATCACAACTATCTTTAGGTCCTTAGCAATGACAACGGGTCCCAAATTTTGCCTTGATTTACCTACCAAATCACATTTTAGGTTTGAGAGAGATAACATAAATCCAAGGAGCATCTTCAGGTGAACAAGCCATGCTACTATTAAACAGTAACAAGCTACCATTGATCTAAATTTTGCCTTGATTTACCTACCAAATCACATTTTAGGTTTGAGAGAGATAACATAAATCCAAGGAGCATCTTCAGGTGAACAAGCCATGCTACTATTAAACAGTAACAAGCTACCATTGATCTAAATATAAGGTGGACTGTTAAATGGAAAAAGATTTAAAATATTTCATAAGTGTCTTACTCTCTGAAAAAATATCTTTGGTTAAAATAGCTTACTGCTCCAGGTATACATGGTGAGAACTCAGTCAACTGCTTAAGATATCAGTTAAAACTTTAAAGGATTTAACATGTTGAGTGTGTCTGTGATAACGTAGTTGTTTAATGCTGTCCCTCTCCTATGCCAAAGGTTGAGGTCCAAATAACAAAAATTTCATCATCTTTTTACAAACTCCATCATCTGTCTGGAGCTGTCTCTTGTTTCCTTTGCCTAACTGCGAGTTCTGAATTGAATTAATTTTTTTCTTATCTGTACAATGTATCTAAAATCTACATTCAGTTTTTGATTAATATAACCAATCAGAAGGGGAACCTTCTCTTGATTTTTTAATTGCCCTGCTTTGACAGTGTATTGTTTTATATACTGTTTTATACTATTAATTGCTCTCTACTAATTAGACAGATTACCATCTGTGTCTGTTGGATTTTACCACTTCAAGTGTTTCTACACTAAAAATTAATCACAGTGGCAGTTTAGTTAAACACTTTCTTCCCATTAGGAGAACAGTGGGATTCTCTGTAGAGAGGAGGCTCCTCAGAGCCTGTTACTGCTGTACAGGAGATTACAGATGGGATTTTTGGGAGGAGAAAAACTTGAACCTGGAACAGCAAATTCTCTGTATATGTAGGGAAAGTTGGTCACAGAGGTGGGGAATGGCTTGAAGACTGGAGGTTTTACCAGGCTGTGGACTTGAAACAAACCATAATTTTGTTCAACTGCACTTTCCCTTACAGAGGCTATTGTTCATCTATTCTTTAAGATATGTTTAGCTGCTTAACACAATGCTTATTGCAACAAGAGCAATCATCATGTTTCTTCTGGGACTTGGTGGGATTTTGGGGTTTTTTGCCTTGGAGCAAATTAACTGATGCAATTTTTTTCTGAATATTTTAATACAGCTTTCATTCTCTTAGAAACGGATTATTACAATGTATTAACTGTTCAGGAATATTTTCATTTTCCTTAAAAGATATTTAATACTGAGAGTTTCAGTTCATGTGTGTATTTGTAGTCTTGTTTTTTTTATCCTGATTTCCAGAGGAAATGAGACTTACAATCACATCATCTATCCTTGTCTTTGTTTTCTATGGCTCTGTCTTCACAACTTTGACTATATTGCCTAGTGTCAAAAGAAGAAAAAAAAAGACATTAGGAGATTTTAATGAAGGTCCTATAAGTTTGATGAAAATTGGCACATAAGTAAAAGAGAAGCCCTAACTTATGGTCCATCCTGAACGATGCTGCAGTTTTGCTTGGCCTGCTGGCTGGCCAGGGACTCTGCCTTCAAGGCAGAGGATTTAAAAGTGTGTGAATGTGGTGTTAAGTCTGAAAAAATTGCATTAGAAGTGCATAAGATAAATGAAATTAAGGAAGAGAATTTAATTCCACCACTTGTGGAGCTGTTGTTTAGCCACTGTACTCTGGAGATTTTCTGAGACATGTTCATCAAGCAGTAAATAATTTCTACTGTCCTTTTCTTGTGTATGGAAGAGTAGAAAGAGAAACTAAACAGAGAAGACAGTTTTAAGTTCTTGTGTTCTTTTCTATCTGCTGTACTTCCATGTGTATTAGTGCAGAATGGGTAGGAAATATTATAGTAAACTGATAAAACTACAATTACTATTCTCTTATTTAAATCTGCTAATAAAGAACACAAAAAGCATGACTTTGATGTGCTCCATTTTGAGTGAGGTAACGAATGATTTGGAGCTCTCCAGACATAACAGTTCTTATATATTGAAATAAAATGTTAAGTTTGGTACAGAGCCATATGAGTTCTATGGGTCAGACATAGCATGAGATCCAAAACAATTACTGGTCAGAAGTCACCACCATAGAACTTACAGAAAAAATAGTTGTTAGCTCAGCTTGTGTGAGGAATCCATCAAAGGCAAAACCCAGATTCATCCAGTTCTTATCTTTCAAAATTTTTGATGCAGTGGTCTCTCTACAGCTGTTCTTTTCAGCTTGAGAAATGTGGCTGCTGGTAGAGCTATGAGAGTTATATTAATTTTTAAGGTCTTTGGGGATGTTTCCAGAAGAACGTAGTTTCCTGCAGACAAAAATTACCTCAGCCCAATGGAAAGGGGTGACGGTGGGACTTGATCTGAGCATGACAATGCCCACATTGTGAGAGAGTGATCTTCCCTGATAATGTTAATAATACAGTATGACTTGGAAATGGCATTTGTAAATTTGCCATCGGGAAATATGTAATGATAAAGCATTGTACAGGAGTGGTACAGGTGGCTGCAACCTCAGGTCAGTGGATATTGATGGGTTGAATTGCACAAGTTTGCATTCTAACGTGGTTAGGCTACTATGTGATCTTGTTTTCCAAGTTCACAACTCTTTGCTATTTAGAAAATACTTGTTTATTGGTAATTGTAAATACCACCATCCTATCCTGTTCACTCTGCAGACAGGAAGAAAATGCCACAGATTATGTGAAAAGGTTGTTGTTATCCCACTTCTTGTTGGGTCATCTCTGCTTGTCCTGATGGGTATTTGCAGATTAGAGGTGGCCATAGGGGACCCTTACATGATATGTCTCCCACACAGTTTCTCAAACCACACAGGAAAAGTCTGGTGATGCCTATAAAGCAATTTCATATGCTAGAAAATCATTACTGTGACACTGCAAGCCTTTTTTGTAGCTGCTTTGAGATGTGGTTAATGAACAGCTGTGTTAAGAGCACTGGGAGCAACTCTTTCCTGTGGGTCTGTGGTCAGTTGATCCTGGATGATGGTGCATTCTGGATCCTGGTGGGCTGGATGCCAAGTGCCCCCCAAAGCCACTCTGTCACTCCCCTCCTCAGCTGGGCAGGGGAGAGAATATATAACCTCATGGTTCATGGGTTGAGCTCTGTCAAACATAAGGGAAGTTTCTAGCAGCTTCTCGCAGAAGCCACCCCTGTAGCCCTCCCACTACCAAAGCTTAGCCACACAAACTCAGTACAGTGGCAAAGATTCCCTTCCCTCACTGTGGAAGCCCAGAATTTTCTGGATGGCTACACAGAAGTATATGTATATATATGGCATTGCTTTAGAAAAGGGCAGGGCTAATAACCAGTACATAGCGTAGTTTAGAATATTTAAAGTGTGGTTTAAATATAGCTCTAAAAATGCAATAGAAGATGGTGTCTGTGATCCCAGGTTAGCATAGTCTAGGTGCTTGCAGTGATGCGTCCTTTAGGAATGCATATAATAATAAATGGATTTAAGTATCACTGTTTACTTATCAAGCAAAGAGGAATTCTTTGATCATACTTCCAAATCAAAATAAATAGTTCAAAATGAAGCAGACAGATGATGTGGTATCACCTTTTTTGCATTTTGCTTTGATATGAAAATCAGGAAGTAACTCTAACTTTTAAACTACTCAAGAGTCAAAACCATATTTCAGATTATAAAAGGGGGTTTTTTTTCTGTCTTTGATCTATTCACTGAATACTCTATCTGCCCTGTGCCTGTTTGTGAAATGATAGGTATGGGCATTTCAAGTTCAGTCCTTGTTCAAATAAGAGCAGAAGGCTCTGCTTCTTGGGACTTAGTAGGTACAGATAGACCCTTTGGATGCTCTATGAAACCCCCTTTTTGTTCAGCTGGTACAGGAACAGGCAACATTACCCTCCTAACTAGGCCAAATACTAGAACCTGTTTCAAATCCTGACCCTTCAAGGCAGCTGCAACAAGCAGCGCACAGGGTCATGGTGATGATATTTCGTATATGGGCAGTCCTATCTTCACCTGCTCTGTGTGGCAAGGATGGCAGGAAAGGGATGGGACTGGAAAGTTTTTTGCCAGCTTCTTGATCCTAAGCAGGTCCTGTAAGAGTTATTCCAATCTTTACAGCTGCATAACTAAAGCTAACACTGTCATGCTGGAATGTGGTACAGTATCTGACACTGAGTGAGCTAGCTCATGGTTTGAAAATAACCTAGAGATATTGATGGACCTAATAAATGCCACTTGATGTCATGTAACATATGGTAATTAGTTGGCCTATTAGACAGGACTGGCAATTCCAAGCTTTAGCAGACTTAGAAAAGTTGATCTTGAGGTCTTGTCTGTGGGTTTTAGTTCATCAAGGGCTTTCTGTGGATGTTTTGACAGCAAAACTGAGTGGATTTTCCTTTTATTCCTAAAGGAGCATGCAACATGTTGAATCACATTTGCTGGGAAAGTGTATGATGGGTTGGATTTCTCCAGCATCCCAATTGCCAATGCTGTTTATTCATCAACTACCAATGATGTGTAATGTCCCAGGGAAGGGCTCAGTTTGTATTTCACAAGTCCACTGTGAAATACAGGACACTCCCTTAGTCATCTTGCTTTCATTGCTTATTTTAGAAAGCTTTCTGCCAATGCTTAAGTTCTAAACTTTTCCATATGCATCTCTCTAGTTGGTATCATCCTAAGAATGATACCAATCTCTTAACAAAATCCCTTTTCACCTTAACATTTGTTTTCATTTGTCACCTTGTTTTCTACTCATTTTAAAGGAATGGCTTGTTTACATAGTTCTAATAAACTGGTTTTTTAGATAATCCTTCAGAAGGAGCTAAGAGCCAGAAACACAGAGGTTCCACAGCTAACCTGTTGTCTTACCTGTTCTGGGAAATTCTAGGTTATTTGTCATACAGATACCATTATAAGAACCTCAAAGTTTAGGGGGTTTCTAAGGCAATTATTCTTCAATTTTTTCATTCTATATAATGTACCAAAGTCCTCCAGACCTCAAAATATGTTGTGACAAAGGTGTCAATTTTGAGGGTGGGGCAGGGATAGGGAGAGGCTCTAGGAGAGGAACACCACGAGGTGTTTGGCTTGCTATACCCAGTGTCAACATGCCCTCTTTAGAGGTTCTGTCTTATGCCCTTGAAAGGTGCTTGTGCTTATGGCTAGCCTTCATCAAAAGCTACTGATGAGCCTCATCAGTTCTTCACATTTTTGCTTACATAAAGAATTCTGCTGAAGTTATACTCTATAAAATAACCATGCATCTGTGTTTATGTGTATTCAGATAGTGCCTGCTAAGCACAGGCATATTTCTGTTAGATAAAGGTATTAGTTTACGGTCAACTAAGTAGTAAATTCAATCTGAGTCAGCTACCACAGAGAGTCATTTCAAGGGCATTTTTCATTACATGCTCTGAGGATCGTAAGTTTTGTTCCCTTTTCATTCAGTGTTTCACAGCCATATGAAGACCACTCTGTATTGCTGTCTGTTGAAACTCTGCCCCCAAAATAGAGGTGAAGTCGCAGTATAGGGTTTGCCGTTTGACCACAGTGCCTTTATAGTTGATAATATAAAATATGATTAATAAATGCTCATAAATTCACCACAGATACACTGTTCCAAGTACCATATGTGTATTTACATCTGTGGCACATGTAATGTCTGTATTTGATTTAATAGTAAGTAACTTCTGGGCATTTTCTGGTAGGTAATTTCAGCAGCTGTTTCAGGAAGTTGCTGTTTGGTTTATACTCTTAGGATGAAAGGCTAGCCAGAAGGATCTTTTAAGACTTTCTTCCCTTTCAGTCTTACTGTTGATACTTTTCAAAAGTGGATATTCAAGATTCATCTTTCCATGTGTGTCTTACAACCTGAATGGAAGAGCAGTCATATTGCACATTTTGGTGCTGATAAACTCCAGGAGCTCCTGGAAATCTTTGGTCTGTCTATACTACATTGATGAGCTATTGCAATTCCTGTTCAAATTGGAAAAGGTCAATCTTTTCTCTCTTAGTGGTTATATCAATCAGAAATGCATGCAAGCAGGATTTTGTTTTGAAGGAATGGTAAACTTTTCTTTTCCTGCTGTAAAGTAAACATAAACTTTGGATCAAAATACATTGTATGATGAAATAAGACTCTTTTGGATGCCGGTGCATTCATGTGTCCTGTATCATTAAAACTATATACCTCTATTACTCTTATGTATTCAAGTTTTTAGAACTTGAGTCTCATAGCATTTTTTTGTTAGCATCCATAGAATTATACAAAGTTTTGGGTTTTTGGGAGGAGAGGTAAAGATACATTTCTTATAGTATAACAATTATTTATACAAACATTAGGCTACTCATTATTTCCTTATTACTTGTTTTCAAGGAGAGTGAAAATATTTTGATGTTTGTTAGACAAGTTATATTTGAAATGCAATTTATTTGTCAAATCTTGAGGACATGACTGAATACTCACAGTCCTCAGGCAAACCTTCTACAGAAGTTGGGGAGAATGAACAATTATAGATGTCATTTAACCAAAATGAAGATGAGTGTTTCATAGCTGACTTCAGTGGCAGTTCTGCTTGGGCAAGTACTGAGTAAGTAGTTCAGAGACCCATAAATTTTGTATTGAGTTCCAACACACTCTAGCATCTGTGGGTAGAGTTTTAAGTTTTTTGGTTTGTACAAACAGCAAGTGAAATGTGTTTCTAGTAGTGTATTTCAGATTCATAAATGGATGAGCCAATGTTGAGAAGATGAACCAAGACTATATAGAAGTGAAGGATGTCTGGGCAGAATACAGTATGTTTGTTGAAAGTTATTTTTCTAAGCATTCCTACATTATTAAAAAGTTTAAAAGACAGTGCAATAGTATAGAAAGTTTGCATTCCAGGACCTCTAAAAAAAATATAGCAGAGTCTGGAATGCGAGTATAAAATATTTTCAAAATAATAGATGTCTGGTGTCAGAAAGAGATAAGTGTATAACTAGCAAAAATAATTTACTCTTACCCAGAGGAGAGTCACATTTCGTAATAGCAGATCTTATATTGTATTTCAAGCTTGGCCCACGCTGTATTATAATTTTCCAACTTGCAGATTTTTCCATTTCAGCCAAAACAGACTGGCATAGCTCAGAAAAGATGAAAGTAAATTTACCTAGCTATACAGCAACGGGACCCAGGAAGACTAAGCTTTTGGGTGGTCTCACATTATGGATATTCTTTAAATTAACATTCACACTTGCTAGCTGTGTTTTAGATCCACCTTGTTTCCAGCACCATAGTGCTCCTGATCTTGATGAGTTTTATGAACAAACTTCTAGTGAGAGTTTTCTCAACCTATCAATGTGTCACTGAGAAAGTAGATGTTGGTACTATACACTAGGAAATTGCTCTGAATTGGTGTTTGTAGACAAGTTGATTTTCTCTGGAAGTAACATGCTGCATTCACCATAGTTATCTGTTCACCCTATTAAGTCTAAAAACTGGGGTGGGAGAAGGGGAAGGAGGGGACAGAGAAGCTGGGACTTGTAATAATCTCTTTTCAGATGAGGAAAAGACAAGTCTGACATAACCTGGATTCTGTAAAAAATGGTTGAAGACAAGCAGGTGACATGGAGACGCTACACAAATTGCCTTAAGTGAGTGTTGGAAGTTAGTTTGTTTTCTGCAGACGTACTACATACACTCCTGCATTTTGGCTAACAGTGCAAAATCAACCCTTCTTATTCCTCTTGCTTTTGCAGAGAGAAATTGCATTATGTTGAAATATTAAATAAGAGGCTTTTTGAAATGTGAATGCCCTTTGTCGATACATAACAATTTTTGCATAGTTATTTTGCTATATGCTTTTTATGTGCATGCCAAAATACCTTTTTTTGTTGTTGTTTTTTGTCCGCCCTGGTGAGTGCATACAGATTTTTCTTGATCTTAGTCTGTAAAACAGATCTAAAACACCAACCAGCCAACCTAAACCAATCCCCTAAGAATCTCAAACTGTGCAAGGAATTGATTAAAAATCATAGGCAATACAGCATGATCATCTCAGACACTCTGGTAATTGGAGCAGCAGGCATTCTCAGTTTGGGAAGGTGTACAAATAGGTACAGAAATAGATTTTGCAGGGCAAGGTTTCACACTTACACACTATGTGTACTTCTGAATATTTTCTAGTTCTCATCAATACACTTTCATAAAAATTAAAACCATTCAAAATTGCAAACCTTTGTAACATTACATCTTTAATCTGATCAGTTACAAACATTTTTGTACTCTGAAAAAAAGCACAACTTCCTTTGTAAGAGTCTTTGGTACACCAGATCAGAAATAAAGTACCTAAAAAATTGTCAACATCACTGCTGTACCGTAGCCATACAAGCAATACTTCTGAAGTGAAAAAAGATAGCTTTGGCTCAGCCTGTTGGAGAGAAGTGATGCAGTTAATCAAATAATCAGTCTAGCTACCAAGTTCACCTATTATTGCACAGCCATCCAGACATTTCCTGATGTAGCTTCAGTATCTTGAGAAAATATGTTGTAGCTTACTTCAGGGCACATTTGTGTTTGAGATGAAAAGCTTTATATTTATAGTTTCTATTTGTTTCTCATCTTTGTATATAGAGAGAATATTAGTTCTTTTTAGAATGTGACAAACAGATTTATTTCATTATGCAAAACTTAGCTGTTTTTCACACAGCCTGAAGTGCAAGAAAAAAGATTTTACAAAAAGTAAAGGTTACCAAAGGGTTAATAGATGCACTGTGCTGTCTGATTTGAATGTAGGTTTGCAGTGGAATTTTTCTAGAACAGAGCCCTACGGGTTTTTCAGCCTCATTTCTCAGTAGACTGCACAACTGGTGAGAAAGTAGGTATTTTGTCTGACAGCCATTAGTGTCTCATTATTCAGCAAGTGTGGAGATAAAACAAAAAAGATTTTAAAATACCTTATCAAACTTAGCTAACTCTGTCTTAATGAGTGTCAAGAAATAACCTAATGCTCTTTGTTATTTGTTTTATTGGGGTTTTTTTTAGTGATGCTGAGATGCAGGCCAGAGTACTTAAAATGCTGTAAAGGTTGTGACCATTAATGACTTAATTGCTCTCCTGCTATTGTCTTTATGGCATATATTACTCATAGTGTTCATCTTCTTCATAAGAAGTAATTGTGTGTGTGTGCTTTATTCCTCTATAGTAGTGTGAACCAGATTAAGATAAGACTTTCTGTGAAGCACATTTTGAAACTTGCTTTTCTTTCTGGAGCTATTGTCTGATTTTCTATTCAGTAGCTTTTCTGCTAATAGATTGAAGGATGCCCTTCTTGTCATCTTATTAATTCACTCATTGATCATCTTGTCCCTCCATATCTTATTTCAGGGCAAAGAGATGTAGAGCAGCTATTGTTTCCAGTATAATGACTTGAGGATGTTCTCTGTTCCCCGACCTGTGTCCCAGGGTAGATCCTAAGGTTTGGTTAGGCAGTACTACAAGTACAGTGTGACTAAATAAGTTTTCCCCACCTTGATTTTATTTTGGTTTGGTTTCTTAATGTCTCCGTTACTTACATTCAACCAGGTTTGTGACCTCTTTGACTGTGATCTCTTTACTTTTAATGTTTTTGTTTTGAATGCTGCAAATTTTGTTATAATATTTCTATGGTACAGGTAAAGCTACTGATTTTTTCCCTCCAAATTTATGTCCTTCACTTTCAAAGCTCTCTATACCTTTGTATGTCTTTTGTAATATATTTCAAACTGCTGTCTTGCACCTACCACCCATCAACCATTAAAAACAGCTTCCAAAACAGCTTCCCGCTTTTCCTGGGCCTATTTGTGAAGAGTTCTCTGCAATTAGCTGCCAAACTTCCTTCTGTTATTCTCAACTCTGAAAATTTCTCTTTCACTGTGATGGACTGAAAAACAGAAAAAAACTTGTGAGAACTTTGACTGCCACACCAGTGCCCGTGTTAGTTGTTCTGTCTCTGTGATTTCATACCTGTCTGTCTGCAGCTGTCGTCTCTGCTCTTAAACTGAACATCACTTGGTCTGGGGGCCACCTTCTTGTTTTGTGTGCAGAAAGCTTAGAACAGAGAGGTCAAACACTACATTTGAGTAATATCAAGTAACTCGCCTCTCTTCAGCATTGTCATAAAGAAGTGTAGGAAAAAGAATGTAGTGGGAAATGTGTCACTTTTTAGATTTGTGTCAGATGAACCAAGTATTTAACATGTTAAATTTAAACTGAGAATTTTATTTTTCAATAGACACACTTTTACTTTGTGTTTATTGACGCCAGTTTAGCTACAGTGATAAGCTTTTCAGCAAAATTTCTTGGATTGTCTACCACTGTAATTAATGCAACTGATTTTACCTTTCCCACACAGTCGATCAGGGAAAGAGCATGTAATACAATCGACTGGCAATCTCATTGATTTCCTTGTCCCATTCTGTGACCACTGTGGGCTTCAAAGGTTTTTTAATGCAGCCCAATATTCACAAGCATAGTTGGAACTGTTGAAATTATAGGGAGAACCTGAAAATCTGTTTTACTCACAGCTTTACCAGTTTTCGAGATATGTTTGTTTTATTCTCTAAAATCAACACTTCAAACTAATAGTAGGTCCCTGTAGCACAATTTATGTGAATTATTGTCCATTATGCTCTCTTCTAACTTGGCAATGTGTTCTGTTGTGTGAGCAGGTAAAAGAAATATAAAACCAGATTTCTATATCTAGGATGGCAAATGACCAAATCTCTCAAAAGAGCCTCAGTGTAGGGTTATAGAGCAGCCATGGCCACTTTGCAGTGTCTGTGCTGCCCTTTTGCTGTACTTTGTGTACGGCTGCCATTCAGTGCCTGAAGCTGGGGCATGCAGAAAAGGACCTGGCACAAGGAAAGGTGGGAAGCTGAAGCCTGGCGGTGGGTGGTGATAAGCATGGCATGGTCTCTTCCTGGTGGGGAGCCTCCTCCATCGCAATCAGGGCTGTGCTGGGCAGCTGTTCTCTATCCCAGGATCCTTTACTGTCTGCATGCTCAGCTTTCAGCACAAGTCGTGGGCAATGGTCCCAGTTTCTGGTGGAGAAGAGAAGCAGGCAGGTGCAAAGCTATACTTTTCATCACATGCAGATACACACACAATATTTTCAGTAATTGAAATATTATTTCTTCTGTTACTGTTACAGTAAGAGCAAGTTTATTTATTTATTATATACTGGCAGAAAATTTACATGACAGTTTTGTAAGGGTTATTAGGACCATAGCCGAAATTCGTATCTAAAAGATTTTAGAATACGTATTGGAAAGGGTTCTTGCAAGTGTATCAGGTATCATGTGTACCTTGGATAATCTTTTAATTCCAGCTGCTATTTGAATAAGCTGTTGTGGAACAGAAGTTTATTGCAAAGTTGTTTTGTATATCATCAGTGATAACTGTGCAGATAGGCGTGTTGTGGGGTGTTAGTAGCAATGGATATTATTGATAAAGAAAAACTTGTTCCATTGACATTCTAGATTTATTAATGAGATTTAGAATTCTCATTGTTTTTATTTTTATCAAGAATGTAAATTCTGAGTTAAGGATTTGAATTTTAAGTAACTTTTTTGTTGAAATAGCATGTATGATATCGTCAGGAAGTCCAAATTAGAACTTCTTCCTAACAGGCACCAAATCTTCACTCTCACTCCAAAAGGTCTATTTCCTGGCTATAGAAATCAATGCCTATAGGCACAATTTAGTATGGTATGAGATAATTGTAAAATATCTATTTATAACATGTAAATATATATATGTTATAAAATTGTAAACACTTCACACAAATCACAAAGTAAAATAAGTACAGTCTCTTAAAGGTGCCTTATAAACCAAACTGCTTAATGGAATGGTTAGTAAGATTAAAAAATATCTATTTACTTTCTTCATGGCTTGCATTGATCACTGAACTGTGAGCTGGGGCAGAGTGCTCATATTCATTTTTTTTGCCAGGAAAGAAAATAATTGAATAGAGGAGACGGAGGTTGTTTGTCATTGGGAAGAAGTTTTACAGTAACATTTTTGCCCCTTTTTGGGCTAGGAAGTAAAACCCCTTCACTTAGCTGGACTAGGACTTCAACATTAATAGGTAGGTCCTATGATTGTGCCATAGCAGCTATAGTGAGAGTCGTGTGACCTGCAAAGGTTGGTAAGTCAGTCCAGCTGGTCTTCTATTGTGAGGTAGAACTTGTAGATTTGAACCTGTCAGGTGTTATCATGCAGTGTCCTGACCTTGGTACATATGGTCAAAGTGACTGGTCAGATTGAATTTTAACATGGAGCTGACACAAGCATGAGTCAAACAAGCAGAAATACATGAAATAAACTTCAAAGCAGAATTAAAACAATGTAATGGGTGACAAAAGCATGATATTACTGAGCCCAAAGCAATACTTAATTAGCTTGCTTTAGTTTTTTTCCCTGGGCTCTACTTCAAAATAAATTCAGGCTTCAGTAAGAACCTGCGTCATCAATTTACTTTTCTGGAATCTTGAAGAAAAGGAAGACTTAATTTAAAGACAAGAATTTAACACAGATGAAGTATGGCTTTTTTAAATGGAAAAGGAACGTAGTCAGATACAGTGCAACAGTACAAATTAGATTTTAAATTAACCTCTTGCACATGAGTTTTGATGTGAGCATTTCAACCTGACCTGATGCAGATTGAATCACAGCTACTGCTTTCAGGGAAGAGGCTTCTATTGCCATGGTCTAATGCTTCCAGCTGTGCTCATGCAGCAGAAGCTGCTGTGTCAGTGGTCTGGGGCAGGATGGACTCACTTCTGCACTCATTTGGGCTCTTGCTCTGTTGGTCTCAGCCCAGGTGGAGATCAGAGCAAGTTTGAGCCTATTCTCAATAATACTTGCCTTCAGAAATAGCAAGAGGACTATAATCCTACAGCTGTATTTCACCATCCACATGTATTTTATAAGGTGATTATCGTTTGGAAATATGGCATGCAGCCATTAACAGTTACATTTTTTGATTTCTGAGTGCAGATATTATTTGTTAGCTCTGTGCTACAAGTAGAAAAAAAAAAGAATAATCTTCTTTGTGGTTTGTATATACATGCAATTTGCATTTCCTGTGCTTTGCATGATTGAATACTTAGCATTTCTGTCTCACACATAAAACTTTAAGTAATGGTGTTTTGAATTCTGTGGATTGAAAACAATAAGCTGTTATCAAAAGCCCATTTGGAGAAGTGCAATTTTCTGATTTTAGAAGCCAGGAAAACCCAGTTCTGGCCCCACTGCAGTGACAAATATGCACTTAGCTCTGTGTACTTTCTGTGGGAGTTAAACTGTATAATAACCTTACAATTATGATCTTTGAAGATGTTCTGCATTAAACATTTAGAATGGTGGAAGGAAACATTAATTCATAGAGGGGCGTATGTCTCTCCTTATACATCCCCATCGATGAAGAGCTTATTTGCTTCAGGAAGCTTTCCAAATGATGGAGTTATTATGTGAACTGAGGTTCTTTCCAAAAGCTGCAATACTGGTGGAATTGAGCCCAGCTGGATGCTGGTAACTTATCTCTAGTTTTCTGGAAGTTTCTTGTTAGTTTGTTACACATTGTATACTCTAGAATTGCTTCGTATTATAAATAGTGAAAACACTGTAAATCTAGGGAATATAAACCCCTACATACTACATCAGCTGGTGGCCAGCTAGGTGAGAAGTGAAATCTGTAATTTTTCAATCAGCTGTTAAATTCAACATTGGAAAACCATCAGTCTGTGATGGTAATTGGTGACCTGCATAAAATGGATCTTCTTCTGTGTCTTGGGATCTCACTCTGCAGACACTCGATGGCAAAACAAAGAAATAAAAATCTGCTCCCTCTTGTTGTGGTCAGCGAGAACAGTGCAGGCAGGGGCTGCAGGCAGGAGTGTGAGCGTGTGCTCGCAGCACGGGGGTGTCTCTCAGGCCAGGGGTCTGCCTTGCGCCCATCATCCGCTGTTCCTGCTGCCCCCTGCCACCTCCTCTCTCACTCACTGCAGGAGATGACTTCTACCTCTAGGAGATGTTTCAAAAGCACTGAGTTTTTATGCTTACATTAAAAAAAATATATGGGAAACAGCATAAAAATCCAAACCCAAACTAGAAGTGTAGTCAGTAGTGTACCATACAGCTTGCAGTTCTGCAGGTGTATTTTTCTTTTAAGGCCTGAAATGCAAAATACTGAGGAACGTTCCTTTATTCCACTCAGGTTTGCATATGTCCTGGTGTTGTGCCTTTTGCAGTCTGGCATAATATTGCATACAACAACAACAAGAAGTCTATTTTTTCTGTAATGTGAATTCACAAATGGCAACTGTTCAGTGTGTTTCATTTGTAGATATTAGCACCTCTGAGAATTTTCCATATTGAAAACTCTTTAATTTAAAATGCTAGCAAATGCTATTTGTTAAAACTGTATTTTATGAAGACTCATGGCTCACATAAAGTGTTCTAGATTTTTGCAGATGTGACTTATTACTATAGAGACTTTAAAATTGAATAGCCTATGAAGTACAATTTAACATCAGTTTCTTTTGTCATACTTTATCCATCAAAATACCTTCAGAATCTGGTTTTAACATTAATTTGGTCCTAATTGTAGTCTTTGTACTTGACCATTTTCAGTGCTTAGTTCTGTTCATATTGTGTAATTTCAAAGTATTTTTATTGCTATTTTAAAAAATAATTGTTGTTTTATTAGAATTTTTTTTCTCCTCATTTATAACAATCTAAAATTGATGTACTACAATGCTCTTCTGGGAAATACGCCAACAACTGTGGGTTTTAGTTTCAGAATGGCTGTTCATAGATCATACATGCTCTCAAGTGTTTGTTTGAGTGGGTACAATCCTGTTTTCAGAATTCTTGGTAGCAACATTGGCCTGATACACAGAATCATGTTAAAACAGAGTCTTGTAACTGTAAACATAAAGTGCAAGTATCCATGTTTAAAAATAAATGCTCAAAATAGAACCTAGTTTTTAAAGACAGTTTAACTCTATTTAAAACTATGCCAGGGGTTTCAAATGGGATATAAGTAGTTTTTAAGAGGTTGCTCTTATATAGATGATGTACTTGCTTAGATAATAAAATTTGATTCCTGTTGTTCAGAGCGACAACTCAATCATTTCTCATGTCCATTTTGGCAGGGTTGCTCATACCATCACCACTGCACTGTCCCCCTCTCATCCCGTGTTTTTTATAGGTGGAGCTTGTTTTACTGCTGGCAACTAATACGGCTTGTGGTCACAAGGCCTGCAGTTGAATAGCTTAAAATGCAATGAGCTCTTGTGGGCAGCACTTGTAGGGAGCATTTGAATACTGGCTCTGGCACAAAGTTCCTCTTTAGGCCCTGTTGGGACATTTAATATCTTGCTTTGTGATTGCCATCTGCACAGATGATTGACTCATGCTTGTGAAGTGATACGGGAATGCATTGAAGGCACATGAAGCCATCTGATCTACAGATATATGGGGAATTGTTCTTGGAAAAACTTAAAAATATTAGCAGCCATGTTCATGTGTGTCGTGTAGTTACCATAATCAATTCCTGTAACTGAATGAGGGATATCATGTCAAAATGGTGCTGGAGCCTTTCAGTGTCCACCCAGTGACTTTGAGAAACTTGACCCCTTCAAAAGGCAAATATATTGTTCTTGAGAAATATTTTTGTAATACCCAGTGCAAAGCCTTGCATGTTTTTCTGAGTGCTATCCAGTCCCTAAGCCTGTCTGCCTTTGGGCTTTCTTGGGCTTCTTTCAACTGGCAATACCTGCAGCATGACAGCAACAGCAGTGGCATGAATTTTTTGAAGTCATTAGTATTCACTGGTAACATTAAAAACAGGAAAATCACCCCTTTTGTCAGATTACACAAAGGGGCTGCTCTCTTTTATAAAATGAAATGAATTAGGCCCCTGTTGTGTTAGGTTCACTAAATCCACAGGACTATTACTGTATGATTTTTTTGTTTGTGGCATATTATTACATATGTATTTTGCTTCTTTTAGAAGATAAAGGGAAAGCAAAACCCAATAGTGCAAGTCAGCAGTCCAATACAGAAGCGGGTCCTTTTCTTCCCAAATCTGGAGTGGCAGCAGTGGCACCTTTAGCACCTGCCTCATCCACCAAGAGCACGAATGGAGCTGCTAACACAGTTACTGAGTCAGAAGAGGAAAAAGCCAAAAAACTACTTTACTGTTCATTATGCAAAGTGGCTGTGAATTCTCTTTCACAGCTAGAAGCCCACAATACAGGTGAGTATCTGTATGGTACAAGTCAGTTTTGTGTTAAAATTTTTAAAATTCAGTGTAATAAGCTGGTAGCCACACTTTGCTGAAGAATCTTTTAGTTAAAACTTACAATGTCACGTTACAAAACCAGTTTCGTTAATGACAATTTCATGTGTGGTGTTTGATATTCTATTAAAGCACTCTGTAATATTTTTGACTGTCTTTCATGTACTCTATATGTTTTTAGTTGACAAAATCTTGACAGTTCATGTTACCTAATCAGATGCCATCACACCTCCCCAGTGAGGATCACAGTATGATCATAGTGGTTTCTGTAACACTAAGGTTTCTAAAATGTCTGTTCTCCCTCTCTTTCATATTTCGTCTCACTATCACTGGTATCTGTTATTTTGCTGGCACAACTTATAGTAATTATTGTTATTTCATATTTTTGGTAATTTCAGGATGGGCTCATTAGATTTCCTAGATGTCCTAAAACCTTCTGATGATTGTTAGATATGCTCCCTTTAATAGGCCACAAGCAGCAATCCCTAATGTGCTCTGTCTGCTGTGTGTGTTGGTGTGCTGGTGATGTAAAGCTTGTTAACAAACCATTGAAGCTGGCTTTACAGCTGTAATCCGTTCTTGAAATGGACAAAGCAGCCATTTCTTCTTCCAAATCAGAGGATATTTATTGAATTATTACTCTTCCTAGGCATGTTTTGAGCGATTGCTGTGGTTCCTGTCCCGCTCTAGGCTAATACTCTGTTTTGTGATTCACTGGCTATATGGATTGTGGCAGAAGAATAAGCAGCAAACACTTTGGCCATACAGTCACACACTGCCCCCAAACAGCAAGGCAGTGGTCCAGTATGTCTGTTGTTCGCTTTTTGCACAAACCCTTCTGGCTTGCCTTTAAATCATGGAAGTGGGAATTACTCTGAACAAAGAGTAATAATTAGTCCCAATCTGTCGTGACTTTAACCATTCTGTCTTGAAGATAAATGTATTGCAAAGTCCCAAGGCTGATGGACATATTTTTATGCTGCTGATCGTGAGCTCACCTGCATCTCCTTGCCCATTAGGCTCCAAGCACAAGACCATGGTCGAGGCTCGGAACGGTGCTGGTCCCATCAAGTCTTACCCTAGGCCTGGATCCCGACTGAAGGTGCAGAATGGCAGCAAAGGGTCAGGACTGCAGAACAAGACGTTTCATTGTGAAATCTGTGATGTCCATGTTAATTCAGAAATTCAACTTAAACAGGTAGTTTGCATGTATCTGGAGCTACTTTGTTGGCTTTAGCTGTATTGCAATATTGTAGGTGGGATGTAGGGCTACATGAAGATGTTTTGGTGAATACCAAGTGAACTTACTGTTTCTTATCTGTCATCCCATAACTATTTCTAAATAGTTCATCATAGGTCAAGTTCAGCTAATTGTCTCAGCTGGGAAAAATGGGCTTGACAGTCGTAAAACAGAGGTATCAGTATCAATGAATAACATAGGAGATCTCATTTAAAAGTTTGCTGTGGTTCAAGAGAGATTTGAACTTTAGTCTCCCACATATAAGAAATTCTGTGTTGAGATTCCCTGAATTCCTCCTTCAGTGCTGTTTCAGTCTGCTGGAATACTTTTTAATGCTGTATGAGAGGGAAAATGTGACTCAGATCTATTTGTTTGGGACAGTCAACAGGAGGGTAATACTACAGATACGTTTGAATTGTGTAGAACAATGTTATCATTAACAGTGTAGCTGTATGAACATGCAGCTCTTCTCTGAGTCAATTAGCCCTGCGTTCAGTGCTGTGCTCATGCAGACATAGTGTTGCTGGTACCCAAATGGGAATCTCTAACTGGATGGTGCTGTGCTGTGTGGATGTGTCCTCTCATTCCTTGTTATTTTAGTTAGTTCTAAGATAACATTAAATTCCATGGTGTAGACATATCCCTGGGTAATGGTTCTTCCTTCAGCTAATATTGAATTATTTATGCAACTGAACAGCATGAGCAAGATGGAAATTTACCTCCTACTTCTGAATATCCCTATGACCTAGTGCTTACAGCTCTGCCTGATTTGAAGCTCCTCAAGTGGAAAAAGGAGATACTAACAAAAATACCGATAATTTGCAGAGTCTGTCTTGGATCACAAAATACACTGTATTTGATTAGTTTCTGATTCTCTATTTGATGTGCTTCAAATTGTTATGTTTAATTTAGCAAAACTTATTTTTGCTCTCTCTAAAGAACCTACTTTATCTTACAAACAGGGACTTAGGCATATCCTGCTGATAAATCAATTTCAAACTCAAAACCAAGAAATGTTTAAACAGCTAATTAAATGTGAGGATATTTATTTCAGCACATTTCCAGCCGAAGGCATAAGGACAGAGTTGCGGGAAAGCCTATGAAACCTAAATATAGTCCTTACAACAAACTGCAGCGCAACCCAAGTATTTTAGCAGTAAGTATTTTTATTTCTCCTCACTGTCTGTGCGAATTTGTGACCTTGGGGACTCCCACCGCACAGAGACAGGAATATGACAGACCTGACGCTTCTGCAGCCTCTCTTCCCCCGCAGGCTGAGTCTGCACGGGGATCAGATTTGAAGATAGTTATGTATTCTGTCTGCCCAGTCAAAGGTATGCAGACAGCACTGTGAGTGTTATTTACTGCTAGGAAGAAGGGAATAATCAGCGGAATGGGGAATGAACCATGTCCCCTGTGGAAAGGTATCAGCTCTGCTGGGCTAGTGCACTTCTTGAAAGCAGCAATGGATATACTCTGTCTTTCTGCACACCTGAGATAACTCTCAGTTATGATGGATGCAGTCAGGGAAAAGGATATAGGATGTTAAGATATAAAAATACTAAGGTTCATTCTCTTCATACAGCAAAACAGAGTGCTGTGTGGATATATTAGTTGGTGCAAAAGAGTCATCAGGTGTTTAGGAAAATTGATTGCCTATCTGTATGTTCAGGCTGCCTGTCACTGGCTATCAAAACACCTGTCCTGTCTCTGTGCCCCTAGCCAATCCCTTTCACACCCGCCTGCATTTCCAGGAATCCCAGAAGCTGGCTCTGCCGGTCAGCTGCAACCAGGGTTCAGGCTGGCTTTAGCACAGCACAGTTTGTATGTTTATTTGCTCATAAATAAAGCCTGTACTTTATTCATTAGAGAAAAGTGCTTGCCACCTATGGCACAAAAACAATCGGGAAGAGAGAGATGAGATGTATGTGTGCATGAGGAAGCATATGAAAAGCTTTTAAAAGCTGAAATATTAATATGTCTTTGTAATTGTGTAGAGGCAAATGCAAATACTGCAGGCTTTCTCTAAGTCTCTGCGTTCAATAGGTTCTGCACACGCTAATCTTCACTTGTGTAATACATAATTTTATAATCTATTGCATAAGAAGAGACCACCAGTTATAAGGGAAGGACATGAGTATCTTTTCCCCCACAAACGTGTGATTATGGTGCAAACCATTTTCAGTGAGACCACAGTGTATATATTTCTGGTTATCTGTTTCACCACAAGCACCAGGAATGATTGTAGGTCATAAACTGAGTAATAATTATTTCAGGAAAAATTCTTTATGGTATTGATCTTAAAAAATATTTCTACTTTGAATAGAGCAGGTCTGCAGTGTCAGGTCAGAAGCTGACTGGACTAATCCAGCTTCCCATCTTGACCAGTCTACTTTTCTATAATTCATTTTTGCAAGTGGAAAATTTGACTTTTGATATTGAAGTCTCAATCATGTTTTTTTTTAATATTTCATGCACAGTTATAATTTATATAAAGTTGTTCACTTGCAAATTATGCTTCCTTCTAAACATCAGTGTGACTGTCTCTAGACTCACGAGATTTATGTGTCTTTAAATATAGGATTTGGTTGCTTTAATTGCCTTAGGAGTAAGAGGACAATGTAGGTAACATTTCTAAGCAGCTGACATGAGGCATCTGTGAAAAGCCACAGCATGCTCTGTCAGAGTTCACTTTTTCCCTCATGTAAAAGTAGGCATGGGGAGAACTGTATTTACATTGCTTTTTTTGTGTGTGTTTTATTCCAGGCAAAACTTGCATTCCAGAAGGACATGATTAAGCCGCTGGCACCTGCTTTCCTCTCATCTCCTCTTGCTGCAGCTGCAGCTGTTTCATCAGCTCTGTCCCTTCCTCCCCGGCCCTCTGCATCCCTGTTCCAGGCACCAGCAATACCACCAGCTCTCCTGAGGCCAGCCCATGGGCCCATCCGGGCGACGCCTGCCTCCATACTTTTTGCACCGTACTAATTTATTGATGTAAAAAAGAGATAACTATGGCCAGTACAAAGGGTAAAAGGAAAGCAGCAAAGGGGTCGAGATTTTAAAATGTGTTTCGCTTTTGCAATGCCATCCAGAAGGACACCTCATCCAACCACATCATAAAATCCATCATTGATGGCAGTGCATTTTGGAGTCTAGACAACTTTCTCAGTCTCTCTCTGTCTCTATTTTTTTAATCAAAATAGTGCGATTTGCTTAAAAATTAAATTGCTCATAACATTTATACCATTAAAGATTCATGCATCTATTCATTTTTTTCTTTTCTTTTCTTTTTTTTTTTTTAATTTATATGATGCACCTTGGAATCAAGGAACATAAAATATTTTCCTGACAGACTTGAAAACTAGGGTCTTCCTCACTCACACCTATGTAAATACTTCTCTGAAAACCAATTGGTTACAATCCAATATGGAAAAAAGTAGATGAACCAAATGCTAGGTCATGGATAACATCTCAATAAAGAATTGCATCCATTTTTTTCCATGTGTTCTTGTTGACAGGGATTGTGTGCTGTCCTAGGCCCCAGTACTGGTGTATTTGTGTAGTATTAAAGATGTATCACATGTCTGATTTTCACATTTTTAGTTTCTGTGCAAATGTTTGAAAGCAATGCAGCGCTGAAGCTTTTAATTATTTCTTTTGTGTCACACTTGATTTAGAGAAATCAAAAATAGAAAGCCATATAACATAGAGTTAAGATTACTACTTGTTTGCTACTTTCATTTAACTTATTTTTGTTGTTTCCTCACTGGTGTTGCTAAGCAATGTTTAAAGAGAAAAAAAAAGCTTTTCAACTGCACATTGCCACAGCTCACATGCATTGTTCAAGAAGACAATGGATCCATGTATTTGTACGTAAATATCCTTTTTTCCTCATTTCTAACTAGTTTCCTCTGTAACGATGCTGCATAACATTGTGGCTTCCTAATGCAATAATGTACAGAACATAAAATATTTATAATTAATCATATTCTCTGTTTACTGAATATGTTGCAGTAATGCCCCACCTATCTTCTTACCTCCCCAACCCTTTTATAAAGGTGAATAAATACACAGTACTCAGACTGAAGTCATTATGTGATAATGGGGACAACAGGTGGAAGAAAGAAAAATAAGAAGAGAATTAACTTTTAGAGCATCTTTATCAGCAATCCATAATAGTAAAATGTCTGTGTATTTTTTTAAATGTACCTTTTCAATAAAATAATAAGAAAACTGTACATGCTTATTGTGTTTTTTAATTGGTACAGAAAAAAAAGTCTGAAACAAATTTAGCTAAAGGAGTCTTCAGGAGCAGACAAAGCATTGGAGTTGCAATAAAATATAATTACAGAACCTGTTTTTGCTTCCCATGTGTTTTAATGTCTTTTCCTTACTACAGCCTGTAATAAAATTTATTGGGGCTTTTTTGCAGCAAGACTGTAAATATTCACCACATCAGAGATTTGGAGGAAGAAGCAGCAGAGACAGGTGAGTGATTATGGTTTTATTATTGCACCACTGAAATGCTACACCATGGTTATGCTGTCACTAGTGGAGCTTAAGGATTAACTTTAAAACCATCCTGGGTATATCTGAGACTGGAAGCAGGTCACTTTAGAGCCAGGACTTGTTCTGAAGCATGGGCAAAGTAAGCAGCTGCTTGATGCAGCAGCAGGCTTTTAAAGGGAGGTGTTTGGGAAAGCTTTGAAATTATCTATTTTTCACTGCTGAAAAGCTTGATCTATTCTTCAAAAGTCTTTTCTTTGTTAATACAAAGTGAAAAGTAAAGAGTACAAGAATAAAAGGAATCAACTGTAAGGCTATTAGGGTTAATACAGAGCCAACAGGGCCATTACAAATCCACAAAGGCCAAGGAAAATAACTTCAGAAACTTTATAATAGAGATTTTACAGACCAACATAGTAGCCTCATAGTAGTTTTTTAAAGACCATTTTCTGCAAATGTAATTCTGCCCAATTACCACTATTCTGTGGAGCTGTCAACGAGGATAATTTGCTGGAGAATCATCTCCCAAGCGGCAGGTAAGGGAGTCCAGGCTTTTAGCATCCTCTGGGAAAGCAGCTGCCTTTGTATTAAACTTGTGGACTGTGAGAATTACGACGTAGTATGGGTAGACACTCTACCATGTGCATCTGTTTGTGTCTGATTTTGTAGGAAGTCAGATTTAACTGCTCAGATACCTTCAGAGGAGTTAATTCCACGAGAAGCCTGTTTCTGTCCAACATGAGCAAGTTTTACAGAACTGTGTATTTTACCTGGTTCCTCAGGAAACCAGAGTTGTCTGTGTGTTGAACCACTATTTTACCTGCTTTTTATAACCTACTGTTGATTATGAGACATTTCAAGCAATTGCAAGTTTCTGCAATTGAAAGCGTTCCTATATAATATACAGAAAACCTGTACTAAGGAGGGGTCAACCAGGGGTGTGCAGGTTTCTTGGACAGCTGATTATTTCAAAGAGCATCTTGCAATTGAAAAATATTTGGGTCAGTAAGGGTGAAAGAATGTATTATGTCAGTCAGCAATGAAAGAAATTAATCTATGAAATACAAGGAGCTAAAAGACACTGATTATGAGCCAAGAAAGAGTCATGTTAGGATTCGTATTCAACAGTCTTTGTACTCTTGGCTGTGCTAACTTACATTTTGTGTACTGTAACTCTGCTTGCCACCAAAGTTTTGTCTGCAACATGCAGGACTGGGCATTTGAGATGATAATTACAGGATAAATGGCAAACCCTCTCATTTTAAAAATGAGCTCTACATGGGAAAGAGAATTTGTATCATACACAAAGACCATCAGCTGTTTTTTTGTAATGTTAAGATATTTTCTCCTGAGGTGTTATATTATTACAGACAGGTGGCTATGAAATTCATGCATTCGTTGTAACAGAGAAAGAGTGATGAAATACAATTATCTGCAGTGTTAGCCTTTTGAATAAAGGTATAAAATGTGCAAACCACTAAGGTAATAAGGTTAAAGTAACAGGATCACGTCCTCTTGTATGTGTATTATTCTAGGTCTGTTCACTGTACTCTGAGCTGCAAGTTGTTCCTGTATGAGAAGTCAGAAGCTATAAGGATTATCACCTGGCACTGCCATCTTTCTGTAGCAGAAAAAGAAGGATCCAGACCAGATCACACATCAGCAGGAACTTTCTTCTGGTACATGTGACTGGGTCATGGTCCCTGTATTGCAAAAGATTTTCATAAAGGGTTATCAAGCAGAGATGTGGTCCACTAGTCTGTACAGGTTGATGATTTGTATAGATTGCTTTGTTAAAAAGAAAAATAATAGCAATAAGACCTTCTATGACCATTGCATACTAGGATACTAGTGTGTCTGCCTCTCCTTTCTGCAGGTCAAAATGATAATGAAACCCTTCCCTCTAGTTTTGGTCAGATAGCAGAAGGAAGAAGACAGGAGCTAGCACGCACATTGCCCAGTCGACATTACCTCTTGAACTCCTTTGATAATGTTACACTGGGTCCATCTGCTGATAAACTAATAGTTCCTTTAAGAAAGAGACTTTTTCATTAAAAATAAATTACCTTGTTTTACTTTCTTAAAATGTGAACTTGAACTACAAATTTTATGCTCAGAAAAGTTTTGCAAAAGAATTTGTCACATTTGTCTGAAAAAAAATAGAGCATGGTTGTTTTAAACTGCAGGAAGTGTTTCACTGTCTTTATTGATCTAGCAATAACCCAGTGAGCCTTAAGATATATCTTTTGAACCTTTCACCTTGAGTAAGTGAGGTACTGCACTATTCATTCATGCTTGGTTGGACATTAAATCTCCACAGCTGTCACCTTCTGGTGACAGTAGTCATGATTTTCCTGCTGTGGCTAGTATGTTTTTTAAATGTTTTTTTTTTTCTTAACATAGTTGTCTCAAGTGCCAACTTTGGCATTCTTAAGTATTTATTGGAATGACCAGCATTTCAGGTAAAGCCTTTTTTTTTGCATGTCTAGAATTCTTAGATATTACAATGTTTTATTATTAAAGTAACATTTTAGAAATGTTTCTATTTCTTTTAGTTTCATATCTGTATTTATGTGTATTGATAGAGTACTGTGTGGCATGCTGGATGCCTACTGAGCAACAGAAGAGGAAGAGGCCAAACTAAGACTTTTGCCTTTTAAAGGCTGCAGCTGAGGGAGGTATCCCAGGACAGGGAAAAGGACAACTTTATGCCTGTCTTCCAAAATGTCAAGAATGAGAATCTGGGCACGTGAAAACAAGTAAGTGATTGGGATTGACCAACACAGGTTTACAAAAGGCAGAATAATGTCTGAGTGGCCTGTCTACACAGCCAAGGGGAGCTGGGTGCCCTTAGGCTGGCTTTGGTAAGGTTTCCAACACCAGCTCTCCCAGGATCCCAGCAAGCAAATGTGTGCAGCAAAGTCTGGGTGGATGGCTATAAAGTGGCTGTAGGAGTTCCTGGGTTACCAAGCTCCAAGCACTGGGCAGCCACTGGCAGCCTGTCAGGGACTGTCCCTGGGGGCCAGTTACACCAAACACACTCCCTGGTGACCTGTGCAGTGGGGCAGAGAGCCCTTGGGAAGCTGAACAGTGGGGCGGAGAGCCCTTGGGAAGTACACAGGTGTGAGTGTGAAACCAGGGTCCCGCTTTTCCAGTGGTGTGCTGGAGGGTAAGGCTGCCCTATGGATGGACCTTGGCAAGCTGGTGACCTGGTTTGACAGGAACCTGATAGGACTCGGGTGCCAGGGAAAGGAGCTGGGGAAGGAGCCCCCCTTGCAGTACCAGCAAGCAGCTCTGCAGGAAAGGGCCCAGGCAGAAGGGGGACACCCAGAGTTTGTGGTGGGCAGGTGGAGCACGAGTCTGCAGTGCGCCCTTGTGGCAGCAGAACTGAGCTGAATACCGTGCTGTGTTAGCAGAACCACGGGCAGCAGGTTAAGGGACACATAAACCCGCTCTGCGTGGCTGCACCTGGAGGAATGTGTCCAGCTTGGGGCCTCTGGCATGAGAGAGTCACTGACAAATTGGAGCAAGTTTGGGAGAAGGCCAAGAGGGGGTCATGAAACCAGCATGGTGTGTTCAGGAAAGTGAGGTGGGTGTGTTGAGCCCAGAGAAGGCTGTGGCAGTTCTGGCCACTGTCCTCAAGTGTCTGACCTGGTGTCACGGGAAAGAGAGGCAAATGTTTCTCAGAGAAGCACTATGAGAAGATGAGAGGAGGCAGGCAGAAGAATATTCTGACCGTACATAAGAAAAAAAGGATTTGAAGTAATAGTGGGTAATCCCTGGAGCAGGTTGCACAGGAAGGTTATTGCAATATCCACCCTTGTGGAAGCTCTTAGATGGGGCTATGTGAGCAACCTAGTCCAACTCCAAATGCTTTGAGCAGTAGACTGGACTAGGTGACCTCCAGAAGACCTGTCATCTTAAATGAGTCAATAATTCTAAAAGATAACAAGGTCTTCTGCTGAAAAATCAAAAGTAATTGCTGTGCTACAGGGCAATTAGCAGCTGATGGAAACTTTGCAGCACTAAATACTGACTGATGGTTCACAATATGGTGGGCACCTGCTAAGCCTGAAAAAATGAAGACAAGCATCTTACCTGCAATAGGCTGAAGAAGGAGAACTGAAAGGAGGATTCATCTGGAAAGGTGAGAAAGTCAAAGTGGCAGGAAAAGGGAAATTACATATACTGTAATATCGTGACTGGATTTTGGAGGGGCTGAGGCTGTATTTTTCAGACCAAAAAAAGGACCTCACAGTAATTGCAATGTGATGTGTTTCAGGCCTTGGCAAGTTTTACTAAAACAAATACATCAGCCTTACATGAAAGCATTTGACTGTAGTGGTGCTGAAAAACACATTTGTTAGGAGATATTAGCTACTGTGAGCTATTTTCCTAGGCAAGGAACAGCCACGGCACACAGGCTTCTTTTGTAAAAACTGTGTTTTGTGCTTTAGATATACGATGTAATTTCTGCAGATTTAAATGCCCAACACGCACAGCAGCCAGTTGGTGCTGTCAGAGTACTAAATCTGAGCTACAGCTTTTAGGATACTTCAAGCAATGAGCACCCTCTCTGGAGCTCCATATCCAAACACGGCTCATGTCCATCAAGGAAAATTTCCATTTTGTTTTCCCAGGATTTTGTATTTCCTTCAGGAGATCTCTATGTGTGACCACATTAAACCACACCACTTGTTTCTCAAGCCCTCTATCAGCCTTTTAAGTATCAGTTCTCATCAATTTAAGATGTCAGCTCCCTTCTCCATCCCCTGAGTTAACTCTGTCTTCATTTTCCAACCAAGTGCTGGTGAGATTTTTGATTCTGCCCTTGAACTTGAAAGCAACTCCCTAAACTATAAAGTTACCAAACAGTCCACCTTCGACATCTTTCCTAAATCTCACAGCAGCAAAAACCCACCTCCCACCCCTCCCCCAAAAAAGAACCACCACCACTGCAGGAAGAGTAAAACTGGCATGAAATTTTGTGATGTCAGATTTTAGCACATAAGAAATCCTAAGAATAGGGGAAAACATAACCACAACCCTTCTTATTTACCTGTCTAAGTTCTGTCAGCCTTGACTGCACTATGCACATTTTCAGGTATCTCTGATGCTTGCCTTAGAGGGTCAGTGATGCCTGCAAACACTTTCTTTTTGGGATATATTATCTCCTCAGGAAGGCAGGTGGTAGCTTCATTCAAAACTAATTTTCACGTTGAACAGTGCCAAATCAGATTTTCACATGCAATTTGAATTTTAAAATGTTCTCTAACGTTTTCTGCAAAGGCTGAGTGAAAAATGGATCTTTACTGCTTGACTTCACTGGAGCTGCTCTGAGGCTCTCATGGTTGAATAGTATGAGCCTACCCATTGCCCAACAGGGCAAAGGAAATAGTGGGGGGTTAGTTTATATGAGAACAAATGCACTGGCTCCATCTTTGCTCTTTTCTGCCTGTATAACTCCTGATGGGAGTTATGTTCCTGTTCAGAACACAGTCCACCCACCCTGCAGAACAGCACTGTTTGCAGTGTAGCCACGCTATGGAGGCCACACACGTGCCTTGTAATATGTTCTATGCTGGATTTTAACTTCCTTTCCTGCAGAACATCTGACTTTCATCAGAGAGACAGGAGATCTGTCTCTTGTTGTCTGTCTGCACATGAGACCAGGGCTACGGTAATCCCCTTCCATATCTTGAAAAGTTAATCCTCCAGAGTGTCTCAATTCTATGCCTCACTCCTTCCCATACACATTTCCTGTGTCTTGGCTTCCTGCCTCCCTCCCCCAGTGCAGAGGCAATCAGAGTTCACACAGAAGAACCCTCCAGTATGAGATTTACCTGTGACTTTCACAGGCGAGTGTTTCCTGATGAATTATTCAGGCCCCAAGGAAAGGAAGATGGGAACAGGAACACAGTATCTGACACCAGTTTGGACTTCATTAGGAAATGCTTTTTACCTGGGACAGAAAAAAATCCACAAATCCCAGATTCCAGTTCCTTGCTGATGCTAAACAGACTTCAGTTATGTTCTCCCCCTTCTCTGCTACCCATCTTTGGAATACATGAGGAGTGAGAGACAATACAAACACAGATACTTTCTACCATGTGTGCCTTTTGTGGTGTGAGACAGGGCACCAGGCTCATAAATCTGCTTCAGGGGTTGCTCTCTGTAAATGATTTAGTGTGGGAGATACTGATCAGCAGCAAAGGCATCAGAATGGTTCAAATGTAGAGGGTGATAAAAATTACATCCACATTTTCAAATGCAAAAGTTAATTTTAAAGTTATGACTCGCTGTTCCCTTCCTGGGAGTGAGTGCTGAGAATGCTCTGGTGCCTTCTAAATCATCAGAGCTGGCCATGCTCTGCAGTACTCTGTCATGGGAAAAAAAAAAGATGAAACAGTTTTAGTCTCTTTCTGAAAATACTTAACTCCTTACATATGTTGCCTGCCATTACTCACATCTTTTTTCCAAGGAAATTAATGGAAATTTGACATGCTTTATATTTAAATTTGCATTGTGACTGCTTGCTGTGTGCTAGGATGATGCTCCACCAGTACAGAGAGGAGTCAGCAATATGAGACTGGGCAAGGTATGCTGCAAGAGAAGAGGGAGCTCTCCCTGCAATATGATGGTGTGTGAGCTACTGAGAGGTACAATGCACTCACAGGCATTTAAGGAGAAAAGCGTATTTACAAAGGTGGGTTTTTAGACTGTCTTTTTCTCTTTACATTATGAGTGATCAAGAATTAAGCTGTGATTTGAAATGCACTTCCATGTTGTCAATTACAGAATATTTAACTGAAGACTTAAACTAAGAAGCTGTTTGATAGATGCTTGATAGATCATATGAACTGGATTGTTGGGGAGATCATTCAGTGCTAGGAACTTCACTTGCCTACTCTAACCCATTCTACTAGCATCTCTTTTTCTGTCACCTATAAAATATATTTACACGCTAAAACACTTCTTTTTTTTTCATTTTCCTTGCTAGGGCTACAGTTTTAACTGCCAAATTTTATTCTGTGACTTGAAAAAGCTCTGATGTGCAGTAAGCTCAGCAGTCCTATTCATTTTCTGCAAGGCGTATTTACATTTACTGTCAACATCTCCAGAGATGGCAAATATTCCAAGTCAAGGAATTACCAGAAGGTGATGGAGAAATTTGGATGGTGATTGTTATTCCTTTCTATTCATATGACCCTTGCATATATTTACTCTAAAGCTGACATTCAACTCCATACTTCTGTAATAACATAGAACATTGATAATGAAAGTAGAACTTTAATGGAACCTCAACTGACATAACCACACAACCCTTAAAACATATTGTGTGGAAAATTTATTCCTAGTTGGATCACATCTTAAGTTATCTGATTCTTCCAAAATACACTTAGAGGTTTCCAGAGAGTAAGGTCAATAGAAATGGACTCCAAATAGCAAATAAGGTTTCTTTTGAGAAAATATGAATAAAAAAATTATGATCATCCTCTTTCATTTTAGAAATAGAGTTCACCACATTGTCAAAGGAATTTTCTTATCGTGACAGATAGAGAATATGAACATCATCAAACTTCTTTTGCTTGGTATTTGGAAGGCTGATAGCAGTGATTGTTCCCACCTTCCCTCAAAGCTTGGCTACATGCTTTCAACAAGCAGTTCCCACAATGATGCATTTCAACAGATCACCCACTTGCTTTCTAGTTTCATTTAAAATAAGAACATTCTCAATTCTGTGAGTGTCTCTTTCACATGCAGTTGAGACAAAGGGAGTTTTTTATATTGTGTGCTGATGGAAAGAAATACTAGGACCTTAAAACCAGCTAGTGATTCTGGGAAAAGAGGAAAACACAGGCAATTCTACCAGGACTGAATCAAAGCAGTTTGTGAAACAGGCTGCCAGGCCCCTGTGCTGATGGGAAGTCAGCCTCTCTCCCATTATCTATTATTAAAGGGAACAGCTAAGAAAGTAAATTGGAGATCACACCACAGTTCTTTTCTTTGCCTTATAACAGCAAAGATGAACAGTGACGCCATTCTCTTCAAACAGCTGAGTGCCCTGGCCATAGCTTTTGGGAATCTTGAATGCTTGGCTTCTTTGATCTCTGGCACTTATCCTGCAGCTTGTGATTCTGCTGCATTCAGCCCACAGGTGGGGCTACCTTGGTGTGGTTGAGGACCTGGGGCCATTTATAAGCTAATCTCTACGAAGTATGGAGAGGTATTGTAAAGAGAAAAAAACAAATTTTAAAGTTATTTGTATCTGACACATCTCATAACAGTAGACCAGTTTGACTAATTTTCTTATTTCTGTGTACTGTTAAGAAGGCATGATAATCAGTCTGCAAATACTGCGGATGGAGGGATTTTTTTCCCCTATGTCCTGGGAAGGATCTTCTTATTCCTATAAGCATTAAAACAAGTAAATGAACAAAATTGGAAATCAATTTTCAGAGTTAAATGTTGGAATAACAAGAATCTGACTAGAGTCTCTTTAGAGGATAAAGAAGCCAAAAAATTAACACTGCCATTCCACAGGAGAAATATATTTCTTCTTGGCACTGATTGAAAATATAGAGGGTAAATATGGAGCTCCAAAGAAATCTCTCTGTAGCCATTGTAAGGAATTGAGAGCTGATGCCAAGCATTTCTAAATTCCCACAGAGACTTAGCAGGAGAACAACAATGGACCCAAGAAAACCTCAGTAGAGCTTGTCACACCTGGAACAGCTGACTGTAGGTTTATAATAGAAATATTCGGTCTCCTAAGAAGCTTTCAGGTTGATTTAAGGAAAATAAAAAAAAAAGAAAAGAAACAAAAGGAAAATAAAACATAACTTAGTGTTGCCTGAAAACTTCACATTGATCATCTTTCTTGGTTTTCTTTTTTCTAATGTATTTTAATGTACTGAAAATAATTTTTAATATTCTCGAGAGACAGCTAACTTAAAAGAACTCTTCAAGCTTTTTAAATAGGTAGAATCTGATTTTGTAATGAATGGTATTTTTAAAGATTCCTCCTGTTATTGATCTGCCCAAGGCCTGCACTCAGAGATATAGCCTTGGCTACCCAAGAAGCCCAGTGACTGAAGTACACAGCTCAGTCCCATGTTCTCACATGGCCTCTGTCCTCCTCTGCTTGGTCTCCTGCTGAAGGAAAAATACAGTGGACGGAAGTGTCACGGAACTTCTTCATAAAGGAGTTTCATCTAAGGAAATTTGTTTTCTTCACTCACTCAGGAATGAAGGAAATGGGAAAGAACTGCACCCCTAAATTCAGTAAGTCTCTGATGAGCCAAATACTTGCAACCCCACTGCAGCAGTCTCACCAGCTGTGCTCTTCCCATAGACATGCCTGTTGAAAAGAAAACCAAGTATCTGTATGTTAGAAATTCTGACTTGATATGCAGATAAAGACTAACAATCTGTGATTATTTCTAATGCTTCACGCTACCTTGAAATGCAAAACTATGAATAGAAGCGTAACTCTCTGTTGAGTTGCACTAGGGATATTTGATTGACTCTGCATCTTAGAGTAAAGGAAGTAATGCAGATAGATGGATTTTCTTATGGCCAGATGCTGTTATTTTAAGATGAGTGCAATTAAACTTGTGAATAACTTTCTTTTTTTCCTTTAGAACTACAGCTTCAAGTTGTAGAAGTTCTGCATGTCTGTAAAACTGAGTCTACCAAGGCTGTGTTTTCAGTATGTTGCATGTGCAAGAATTTAATTAGGAGAGCCAGTTGTACCAACATTGCTTCCCTAAAAACACAGACTAATCAAAGATATATAATTAAAAGAAGATACCGCTCTAAAGCACTTTGCAGATTACTTTCCTAAAGTAATAATTACTTCATATTTTATTGCTTGAAGTCAATAAAGTTGTTTGCCACTGAATGTAACAAGACATTTAAAAATACAGTATACAATAAAATTCTACTTGTGAAAAGACCTATTAAAACCTTAACCTTAACTGACATCTATCATGCTATAACAAAAATAGGAGTGATCTTTTTAAAAGGCAAATACTTTTATAACTAATTAAAGCCCATAAACTAAATATAAAAGAAAAAGCCTAAAAATCAAAGACTCAAAGCCTTAAATCTGGAATTATATATCTTACTCTAGAACCAAACTACACTTAGCTAAGATCTCTGAACAATGGAGATGCATGGACTGTGATCCAGTTAGAAAATCTTTGTGCTTCATAGCACTGGGAAATTCTGTTGAAAATGTTCTGCTGAATGAAATTATGGCAGTTTGAAAAAATAAATGGAAGCCCAAGGCACCTTCAGATGGAGAACCAATTAGATGTTAGATCAAAGAACATCTCTAATTGGAACATGACATTTTCTACAGAAATTCCAAACATGACTCAGAGTTGACAATTGAAGAAGACTCAAATTTGAAGCAAGTTGAACACATTGGGTTTCACCCTGGATTAGGGCTTTCCCTAGAGCTCTAGGAAAGTGCAGAATGGTTGAAATGGTACCATATGATTGCAAAAGTCAGTTACCTACAGCAGATCACATCTAGTGCAGCAGCTCCTGCATATCAGCAGAAATACCCATAGGAAGCAACCTGTGATCCCTCTGCCAAATCCTGGCCTTTAGTGCCTGCTCGTGCAGGAAGAAAGCAGATACTCGTCTGTTTCAGCTACTACCTTTTAAACCATCCAAAGACCCTGGTGGCAATTCCTGCCCCTTGGCTTCTTGTCCAAGTAATAAGTGAGTCAAAGAGGATGTAAATGGGTACGTACCTCTCAATATATATTCTATATACCAATTTAGACTCATTAGCTGGTATGTAATTATGCCTAATTTCACATCACTTCTGAATTTGGTCCATTAAGAAAACTTCTTGCTCTCTGAGACAGCAATAACCTGACCTTAAATGAAATGAATATGAAATTGCCCAGTGATTGATTTTTTAATTCAATTTTTTTTTCTTTAGAAGTTAAATTTAAATGTGGCACTTCACAGTGTACAGAATCTGGGTCAAATTGATGGGATATTAATAATAACCCATCCTGTGTGAAATCTACGGGTTCTATTTAGCAGTAAATTCAGTTTGTGGAATTCTATGAAGAATGTAAGTAGCCATTTCACGCAAGACAAAGGCATAAGCCAGGGTTTCCCAAACTTCTTAACATTCTCAATACTGACCTGGGACTCTTACTCCCTGCTGCACTTCCTTCCTCTGTACCAATTCTGGGCATCAAGAGCACAGAAAGTAGAAGTTGTCTAAATTCTCCTTATCCTTGTTTAATCAGTTTTCTTTCTACCCCCAAAGAGATTGAGTGACGGAGGCCTTGCTATTAGCCTTAGATAAAAATGACTGCAAATGAAGATGCAGGGTTGCTTTCCTTAAATCCCAGAAGGAAGCAGGATCCTGTGCTGGCCCAGCCAGAAGCCAGCTGAGCTAAAAGGCATTGGGCAGCATCCAGTCCAATTAAACCACCTCAAAAGGTAAAAATCCAAAAACTAGACCTTGCAGGAATGATGAATCAATGAAAATGTTGTGTGAGCTGAAACAAAATAACAAACTTGGAAAGTAATTTATTTGCATATAGGAGCTGACTTGCCTTTCTGAAAGATACTATGAACTTTGGTCATGCTGGTCTTTTCGTACTGCAACTTGCCTTCTGTAATTTGCTAATAGATGACATCTAAGAAAATGAAGGAGGGATGCTCTCCCTTAGTTTGGCTCTCATGACACACCAGTTTGGTGTTCAGTTTGGTGCCAGGCAAACTGAAACCCTCCCAGCAGAGCTGGCAGTGATGGGCTGCAGGGCACTGCCAGCACGGCACAGCCCGTGGGGCCACAACCACGGCTGACCCACGGGTGCTGCCTGACTGTGACCAGTGGTTCTGCCACCTTGGCACACCTGTGGCTGGGTTTACTTTTACTCCATACAAACAAGTCCTACAGTGCCTGGCTGCCTGGTGAATTGAGGGCAAGGTTATTTCTACACTTCACCATCTTTGTATTGGGGATCTGATTAACAGCCCCAGGGAACACTGTAATTTATTCAAGCTTCTGGTCATGATGAAAAGAAAGAAATTCCCCATGCAGTAAATGAATGTAGAAATGGAGAGCTAGCCAAGTGACAGCCTACAGAAATGGGCAGTTAGAATGTGATAGGTAGAAAGAGTGTTAAACATTTTTTTGTTGAAAAAATAAAAGTCTGGGGAGGGAGGAATGAAAAACGAAGATGAAGATCTTGGAAAAAAAAATTGCTTCACAACCTACCAGAAGGAGAGGAGGGAGTAAACACCTTTTAAGTGGAACCCTGGAATGAATGAGTGTGTCCTATCCGATGCCTCTCCAATTCGCGTGTTTTCTTTCGTCTTGTAGATCTTGTGCAATTGGGAGCTCCAATGGCTGGTTGAAAAGCCTTGAAGGCCAGACACAAGGAGAAAGACTTTCTCCAGGCTTGCTTATGAGGACTGTAAATCCCGGCAGACTTTGGAATAACTCTTAGTGAAACCAAAGGTAAGCTGGTGTCACCCACCACGGTGCAAACATCTGGAGCATGTTGTTGCATCTTGTTGCTGTAATATAAAAGTCTAACTAAACAAAGAAAACCATGGGAAAATCAGAAGTGTGGCCCCCTTACTACTGTGTCAGTTTACTGGCAGTTAATGATCTCCCACCGAGTTCCCCTAATCCTTCAGGAAGCACAAGCTGCGGTGCTGGTGTGCCTTTTGATGACACCTGGTGGCAAAATTGGAATAACGCACCAGAAATAGAATCACATATGGGTGATATCCATGCTATTGTAAGTAAAGGAAAATGAGATCCATGGGGAGCTAATGTGAACTAGAGGCTGACAACAAAAAGTGGAAAATAATGTGTTATGAATGAAGTGGAGAAGATAACAACATTATTTTAAGAAGGAAAACCAGCTCTGATAAATGTATTACATATCTTTATAAAGTATGGAGCAGCCATAATGGGCTCTACGGGATCAGTTGTTGCCTGCTTAAAAACAACTGTAAACAGCAATAAGAGAAGATTAATTAGTTTAGTTCAGTGAAGTTGTCTCCTTGGATACCATTCAAGTGACTTCCACCACTGTTCATGTGAAGTAACCGAGAACACAATCTTCAGGGTAATAAATACCTGTGTTCCAGATAAACATTTGTCAAGGGAATTTGATGTGGAATAATCTCTTTTCAGAGGAGATGTTTTGGGGTTTGCCTTTAAACACCTTGTAGCAGGGAAAAGGGGGCCTGCCCAGGGCAGCCCTCCCCAGCCCAGCATTATTTGGGACCTGCCACAGTGGCCAGGGAAGAAGCCATAAGCCCCCCCCCAGGTACCTTCCATGAGCTATGGGTAGGCTGTTTGAAGACAGCCTAAACCCTTTTATATATTCTATTGCTAAGCGGGATCTGTGATGTTATTGAAGTTAAATGCCAGCATTTCTTGTCCTCAGGTACAAGCCCTGAGAAAGCCCTTTCACTGAAGAAAGGGTTTAGTGCTTTTTCTTTTGTTTCATTCTTCAAACATAATCCTCCTGTACCTTTGCAGATGAGTTACTGAGAGAAGTCTGTCATCACTGTTACAGACCTCCAAAATTCTCCAGGTCTCTACCCTACCTCCCACAACAATTCCTTTCACTCTAACAGTTTTTGGCACTTTGCTTTTAGCTGTTCTGTGTTGTGTGTTTATGAGCTATCTTCTGTTTGCTTTATGGATACAGACCTGAAATCACTTGAGGAGCTTTAGTTTAGCTTTCAGTTCCCATGTGATGTCTGCTAGTGTAGATAGGGAGATGTGTACATAGAAAAGACGGCTGTGGCAACCCTGCCATTCATATTATCCTCCTCATCTCCCACTGTATGTCATGCAATTGAAGCGCTGGGGCTGCATTCAGCCTGCTATAGTTATTTCTTAGGGCACAACTAAATTACCAGTTGGAGATTCCACAATCAATTGAACATCCATTTAAAAAATGTAATAGCTTACAGTTCACAGAGAAGCAGTGAAATTAAATAGTTGGGTTTCTCTTTGTTTTAAATCTCTGAAAATTTCCGGACTAGTCAATTATCTGAGGGCACCAGTGTTAGTGATTTGTACACGATGACACACATAGCTCCATTTTCCCATCGCAATGTCCTCATTTTCACTTTGCAATATCACAGTTAAAGGTCAGCAACTATTTCAGTTTCAGGTGTCTAAGCTAGAAAATAAAGCAAGCAGAGAACTTCCAAAAGCTTCTTCCTCCAACAAACTCTCAGTAATTTCTTTACCGTTGAGACAATATCCTGAACTTTAAAATCTCAGTTTGGGACTTTTTATCTCATTTAATTTTTTTCCTAAGGTTGAATAACATATCAGTCCTGCTTATGTGCATTTTTTTTATAGTTATATGATTTAAATAGGTCAAGCAGAAGAAGAAATACCTGGTGTGACTCTTGGGGATGGTCCTGTGCAGAGCTAAGAGTTGGACTTGATAATCCTAGTGGGTCCCTTCCAAATCAGCATATTCTGTGATTAATATTCTCACAATATGCAAGTGAAGTCTTTGTCCAAGCTAAAGCAAGAGTTAGTTCTTTGTGCTTACAAGGAGTGAATTAAGTATGTATTTCTAACTTAAAGAAGTTATATGTAAGGCTGATACCTTATTAAGACTCAGTGACAGCAATTCTGGATTTTTGCACCCTCATCTATGAGATGAATGATAACCCCTGTCTTGGCTTAAATAGCAGAGATTGGATATGCAGAGATACGTTTGCCCTCAGGATTGAACCAACTATTTACTTACCTTCCTGGTGGTGGCGCAGCCCCCCATTCTGAGCTACTGCAGCCCCGACAGGAGCTGTAAGAGCAGTGATCAGCGCAGTGTGGGGTAAGGGAAGGGTGCAGCCTTCATCAGACCCCGTGCAAAATCTGCTTGTATGCCAAATCCGTGAAAGGCTCCAGCAAAAAATAATAAAACAACTTGTTCTTCGTGTTAACTGAGGCTAGGAGAAGAGGCAATGAGCTTAAATTTGAGGCAGATTTAAATTAGATGTTAGGAAAAAATTCTCATGGTTTGAGTGAGTAAGCATTGGCACAGATTGTCAAGGCTTTGTTCTTAAAACCTACAACAGAGGAGATTTCACAATCTCTCAGCAAACTTTTGCCAAAAATGACTCACTGCAGACTCATTTTTGTGTTGACTGATACCTTGAGATCCCTCACCACTCTCAGTTTTAATAATCTGTAAATGCACAGTTCATTGATTTACTGGTTTGTTCAATAATTTGACATCTAAGCCCCAGTAATTACATCAAAAGTCGTGTATCAGCTGCTCATATGGTTGCATTGCACAGTACTTGGATGCATTTTTTTAATTGGCTGCTTCTGTATTATTATTTAACGTGTATTAACTTTTAACCTGACTCATAGAGAACATTTCAAGTACAAGAGCCAAACAATAATTAATGCTGTTAAAAATACACCACAGCAAAAAGTAGAAACCAAGAGTGATGAGTGGCGTATTTGCTGGTTTTTTTCTCAGAAGCTCCCAGTGTGAAAGATTATATGGTATGAACAGCTCAAATAACAATGGGGGCTTGTGGCCTTCCTGTTACATAAATGTATTTCCATCAAGTATTCACTTTTTTTTTCCTGGAAAATACCAGTGATTCAAGAGTTAACACTGACAGCTGTGAAGTGCTTTTCCAAGACTAGTAGCCTGGCAGAGCCACCAACTTCTTGCAGCCTTTCTATTCCTTATCCTGCCAGATACCTGGTAGCACAGAATTGATGTCAGATTACAGATGACCATTGAGGGCAGCTCTTGACTTAGAGGGACAGCTTGTTAACTGAAAAAGAAGTTGCACTGATATGAAAAGTCATCTTTATTTTGTCTACAGAAAAGATGAGAACAGCTGTCTATCTCATGTTCTGAAATGTGTCAGGAAAGCCACTGGGGCACAATTTTAAGAAACTCAGTCTCACTTTCCTGCTACCTCTAAATTAATAACGAACCCAGTATGTCCCCATTGCTCATTTTGCAGCTGCTAGAAGGGTTTGTCACAAATACATTCTTCATCCTCAGTCCCAGGTCTGTCTGATGGATAGGGAAACACAAATTTGGAAATAAATATTTATGATGTATAGTCACTTGAATTCTTTTGTTTCTACATTGCTCAGTACAGATGCCCATCACAACAGTAAAATTGAAACTGAACTAGGTTTCAGCATTTGTGATTCATCCACTGTGGAAGACTTTAATGATTAGCCCACTAAATGGAATGGTTCTGAACTAAATAATGAAGTCTTTTTAAGTGTCAGTCTTGCAAAGAAAAGAAATTTATTTTACACAGTTTTTGTACTGACCAAAAAGGCTGTCTTGAACACAGGACTTACTAACTATCCTTTGAATACCAACAGCAAAGCTTAGAATACCTGATACTAGAAAAGTAGCTGCTGGAGTTGACATATTTCTAAGTCAGCCATGGAGTTCAGCAGTGATCTTCACCCACCTCTATACCAAAGGCTTTCCAGAAGTTACAAGCTCTTTGCAAAATGCAATGTTTGTCACACATACTGTGAAAATTATTGTGCTGGGCACAAGGAGTTGATTGAAAACAGCTTTTGCCTGACACTACTTTTTCAAAACCCTAGGAGCATATTTTTTATGCAATTTAACTTTTAAGAGAAATAATCATATTTGGCCATCAGAACCTAACCTTATGAGTCTTCAGCTCTCCTCTTCATAGGAAATAATTGCAGCTAAAATAACTTTAGGTTAGGAGATGGCTCTATGTGCCTGTAACAAAGCATTTCAGCCTCTCCTCCAAGGTCAAAAGATGCTACTTCAAATCTACTGACATGAACCAATCTTAACAGACAAGAAACGTAGTGTCTTACATTAAACACAAACAATGTAAGAAAATGGTTGTAAACAGTTTAAATGCCAACCTAGCAAGCCTTCTTGCTTTTATTGTAGTGTTGGGAAAGCAAAACTTTGTGTGAGGCTGAAGCATCAGCTTTTCTATGCTAGGCTGAATCATTCCTCAATCTCCCCCACAATGTTTCTTAGTAGTATATTTATTTCAAGTGGCCTGAGTCAGCAATTAGGCCTCCACTGTGCTCATTATTGCTTGCACACAGAAAAGATGATCCTGTCCCAGAAAACGTACAGCTTCAGCATGTGACACATACGTTGATGTAAGAAACAACCTTTGGGCCTCTGGAGGGAAATGAATTGGAAAAAAGAATAGAGGATAATACATAATAATAGTAATGACACTCTGTGTAATTACTCTACCATGCTCGCATCTTTCTTCCACAGAAAGACCTGCCTGCTTTTGCCCATCCAGCTGTTGGGATTCTTCCTACCACTTCCAGAGTCATCAAATCTTATCATCCTTTTCCACTGGTTGGAATTGGTTCCGTCTGTTCTTAGTTGTCATTCACTCTTGGTCTTTATCCATAATTGTTCAGGCCTTCAGCCTGTGTAGGTTTTTAATCTGACTCAGCACTGTACATGCACTTGCTTACAGAGCCTGCTCACCAAGATTTCTAGCATTGTGCTTTATAAGATACAAAATAATAAAGAGTTGCACTTCTGACATCATGCCCTCTTTCTGCATCCTTATTCACTCGTCCTGAGATGTGCCTTCCCCACTCTGAAACTGGGAACGATTTTTAGCATTTACGATTTTCCTTTTTTTTTCTTTTTCAGTTCTGAAGAGGCTCTTTCATCTTTCAAGATTGGGATTAGACTACACAATCAGATTTATCTTAATTAGTGATTTTAGGAAGACCAGATCCCCTGCCATCTCTCCAAATGACCCTTCACTTATAGGTAGGAGCCTTTAGAGGTACTAGAGCAGAATAGTTTTTCACGAGAACATAATTAGCTCTAGAGATGTATGGATCTTTATTGAGCCAGGTAGAGCTTTCCCATTTGTATAATATATATTTGATTAATAGTGGAATGAGTTGTGCTTCTTTGCAATTAACTGACATGAGGTCTCTAACAGTTCACTCAGGCACATTGCCTCCAGCAGAATAATATGGTTTGATCACTGTAGTGTTTTTCACAGACAGTAGTGGTATGTTGTCAGTTTACTTTTTGTGTACCTCATGGCATTGCTATAGAAAAGCAGAAAAGTTGCCACTCAGGCCTGAGAAGGAAAAAATAACCCTGATGCTTTCATTTTGTCTTTGATAGTATTATTCTTGCTGACCATGATCATACTGAAAATGCACAGAAGTACCAATATTATTTACTGTATAGATCCTTTGAACAGATGGATAAAGAGCAGGACTTTACTGACTTGTCTTTCTTTATGAGTATTGACTTGACTGTTTTGGTGTCAACATAAAGAGGAAAAGTCATTCTTGTCTAAAGAATTTTTGCAAACTAAAACTTAAAATGGATGTTTCTGTGAGTGGAACCCTGCCTAAGCCTCTGTGCCATAAGAGAAGTCCTTTCCTGTAGACTCTTCTGGCTTGAAGTGTAGTCAGGGCTGGTTCGAAATAAGACATCTCATAATACTGCTTATGTGTCCTTTGCTGGTTCTTTGGGAAGTAGTTATTGTCTGGGAAGTAGTTATTGTCTGGGTTTTGATCCAAGTCAAGCTGTTTGGACACATCTCTCATTGTGATAATTGACATGCAATTTCCCTTTTCTTGATTTAAAGAAGTTGAAATCACATCCTTATTGTTGAATGTAATATACCTGGGTAGAAAAACTCTATGGAATTTTTATACATTTAGTTGGTAATTAACACTTACCAGGATGTAATATCATTTGCTTATCTTGCCTTTTTTTTATTTCAGAACTGAATAGCACAAAAATAGCTTGGCTTGACTGAGGGAGACTGTTTTGCTGCAAGTCTAGAAATTAGTTTTGTCTGCTACTTGCCTACAGATGTTTGTCTAGGTGATAGGTTTGAAGGTCTGTGTTCTTCCTGAGGGTCCCATAGAGGCTTTTTTTCAGAAGGGTCCAAACAAGTCAGTAGAGATTTCATTGTTCAGTCTGCTTTCTCGCTCTGCTGCAATCCTGAGTACCATTAGAGGTTGCCAAGTTCACCAGCAAACAAATTTCCTACCAAGCAGGAGTTAGTACAGGTGGTACCTCCACCTGCCCTCTTGAGCAAAAGAAGGACCCTCACTTTGTCCCATTTTCCTTGCAGTGTGGCATTGCCACCTCTGTATGGCCATAAGTAACTATGAATCTGGCCGGCTGTTTTGAAGGTAATTTTCATCCCTTCCTGATGACAGAGGTCAACCTGCTTAGCAAATTGCACAGAAAAGCTGCACTCTGAGTTATATGCTCTATAAGCGAGTCTCACTAACATAATGAAGTCTAAAGTAGGAAAGTCTAACAATCTATTGTATCCTTGTCTTAATGAAAGGTTTGGAGTAGATGTGAAAAAGAGATAATGAACTCTCTCTAAAGAGTGTGAGGAAAACCAGCTGCGGGTAGTCTTGGCTTTAAACATGATTGGCAGTATACCAGCCTGGAACTCAAATCATCCTCTGTGCTTCAGTAGTCCAGGGAGAGCACCTGTTTTCCACTAGGATGCTGGTATTTTATTTACTTGTTTGTATGGAGGCCTATTTCTATTTTCTTGGAATTAAACGTAATTCAATTTCAGACCTTTCAGGATTTTTATAAACATTAATCCAGCTGCAAGTAACAAAAGGCAAAACAGAAATTCTGTAAAAAACTTTCATATGATTATGTAGGAAGGGTAGCAAATGCATGATCTAAATAAAAATGCAATCATAAGAAAGATCTCTCATTTAAGTCACTAGAGGTTTATAGGAATGAGATGATCACTGAAAGTCAATATCAGCTACTTGTGCCTATTGTGAAGGACTCGACCTGCTCTGTTCAGTCTGACTAATACTTTCATGTTTGCCATTGCTATAGAGAATATGCAGGCAGCCTTCCACACCTACACTACCTCAGTGACAATTCTTACAGTGTTTAAAAGACTGAATGAAGAGATGATTATGCATTTATACTCATCTCAACCTCTTAAAATGCTCATATTTTCATCTAAGCTTTTGCAGTCCTGTTCCATTCCTCTGCTTACTATAAATCACAACTTTCCACTTCAGTGAAACTTTGTATGGCACTCCAAGACAAACTTTGGAGGAATCTGTCATTTTTAAAGTCCAAAGGCAATGAGACCCTCTTTTGGCAGTGACAGACTGGGATAGGAGCAGCAAGCAGACACTGATGCTGGGTACTTGTTAGCACCAGCAACTTAGTGGAGAGGGTTTCTTCTGTCGAGTGCAAAGGAACATACAAATCAGACTGGTTGCACAGAGCTGAGGTGAACACACTGTTCAGCATCAGCCAAAATAAGACATCTCCTAACTTTTCTGTGGGGACAAGCTTCCCTTTAAAGTGGCTGATGCTTAACTGAAATTTTAGACCAAGAGAAGCCCAGCTCAGAACCCCTTTTGACCTTACTTTTTTTCTCTCTTTGATACTTGAAAAAGACCCTTTTATTTCTCTCTTGCATTTGACAAGAAAAAGCTTGTTTTATAGAAATGCAGAATATGATGGTGGCGGACTTGCACCACATCAAACATTGGGGAGAGCCCTTTAGACTTTTGTTCCAAGGTTTTGGAAAAGAAATTAAATTAAAAGAGAGTTTTTGAGGGATGTTTTGTCCTGAACTGCTTTTAGCTGCAAACAAATATGAAAACAAAGCCCAGTAAGTTTGTGAGTTCTATTTTCAAGAGAGTATTTTAATGGAAAACATGAAATGAAGTACTAATTTTTTCATTTTGATGCATTTGATCCCATAGAAAATGATCAGTGAATTGTAACTGCCAGCACTTTTCTGAAATGTATTATAAAAATAATGTAATAATTAAGTACAGAAATGAATGTTGGTCTCTGATATTTTATACTTAAGACTCTTCTTGCCTTGGAAGGTAATATATATCATGGCATCCTGATGGAACACTACTGTCTTATAAAGAAAACCGCAGTGCTAAATTTTGCAAATTACCATAAACATAATTACCTTCTGCTGAGAATCTAAGTGATTATTCATAGCATCATTACTTTTAGTAGTTAAGACTGTAATTTCCTTCAGAATATGATTCGTTCCTTCCTAAATTATAAAAGTCAGGCCAAAAAACTATGTATGATTGGTCAACATATAGAAATTTTATTATGTTTGTTCCATGCCAGAACACACATTAAATCTTCACCTTTTACTGTGAATCAAAGAAACCTTTAAATGCTGCCTGAGCGGGTAGGGATCTGTGAGTTAGGAGAGTGATGCAGTCAAGGGAGAAGGAGATGATGTGTCTGTCCATCTGAGCAGATTTTAAGAGTGTGCATGAAACCCTTTGGCCAGCAGATGTGTCTCTGTTCTTTCTTCTGCAGCAGCCAAGTTTCCGATCCTGCAGAAGGCCCATGAATATTTGTGGTGATTCTTATTGAATACAGGGAGCAGAATTTCACTCTCTGTAAATTGTTCCAGATGAGATTGCTTTCTCTTAGTGCCGGGGATGGTACTCACCTACACACACTTTTGGTCAACATAGCATTCTTCATTTTTGTTGTGTCTTTCTGATGTATTATGAAACAGAGAAGAGGTATAGTAATAAGATGGTAGATAACACATCTTCAAATCTAAGTTAGATTGAGCTTTGATTTTAATAGTAGAGGCTGATTTAGCAATGTGCAACAGTTGCTGGTGCATGCAGCAAAGTCAGCCCCATGTATTTATGCATATTGAATGTTAATATGGTATTTGCTTTTTTTTATTCAACTCAATTTGCTTCCAATTTTTCTCTTCCTTTTCATGATTTCTTTTTTTTAATTCTTACTGGTTGCTAAGTAACTGTAGCAGTATTGCTGCAGATGTGTAATAGGCATATCTGCTTACTATGGTGGTCTTTCTTTTTAAGTAAAAGAAGTCTTTCAGCAAAATAAAAACGATACTGAAGTAATGATAGCCTGATAAAAGATGGGTTTTATTGTGCCAAATTTTTGCAGCCATGTATACATTGCGTCAGCTGACGGTAGAAGGTTTTTGTGAGGAGTGCATTATTCTCAAATGGATTATTTTAACAGCATCAGCCACCATAGGACTACCTGTCCCAGAGATTTATATGCACATCGGGTATGACATACAGGCAGTCTTGTCACACCCGGCGGCACCTGAGGCGGGACTTCCTTCACAGCATACTCATGCTAAAATAGGATAGGCCAGAATTTGCAAGATCGTGGCCTCTGATTTCTATCAGCTGCTGTAGATATTTCTGGGTAGATCATTAGTCTTATCACTGACCAAGCTCTAAAATTTCTGCCCATGAAGGCTGGCAAGTTTCTCTTTGCTTTAGTCAGTACAGCACCACTCCACTTTAGCCAAAGTTTTATGGGAACATAATGTAGGTGGGTCTCATGGCAAAATGAAAGCTCTTGATTCATTTGCATGGCCCCTCACAGGTAGTGTGCATGTTATTCAAGTGTCACAGTAGTCCTTTCCGAATTCATTTCCCTGAGCATTGCAGACCTCCTTGTGTTCTTGGTAGTCAGGAATCTCCTCACCAAGCAAGTTTTGCCTGTTCCATGTCACGTCTTAGCAGACAGGATGGTATACTGCAGTTTACTGACTGGTCCACGTGAGGGACAACACCTATCTCTGTTACCAGTTGCTCCTCTGTGTAAGAGAACTGCATGTGAAGTGTAAGAGTTAAGATCCTATTGATCATTAATTTGGGAGGAAAATAACAGAATGCCTAGTGAATGATTGCTCTACTCATAGATTTCATTTTAGCATTTACTAATTTGGATGTGTGTTATTTTGTACCTGCAGCAGAATTTAAATGTAGATTTTTAGTAACAACTATATATAGATAGACTGTTCTCTTAATGTAAGAAGAACAGAAGAGTTGTAATTGTTGACATTATTCAAAATGAATAGATGGCATATTTTGGATATTTTGTTAATACTTAATTTATTGTATCTAGGTTAGGACAGTTCCATTTATTTTGTCTTTTTGTCTTCAGTTTAATCAAATGTGTCCATTAAGTGTAGGATGTGGCATTTGAATTCTTTTAGGGCATGCTTGCAGGAGATTGATTTTTGCCTGTGTTTGCAGAGAGTGAAGGAGTTTACCCATGTAATCTCCAGAAAGGTCAGATCTTGATTTAATAAGTGTATGATTCAGGAACATAAACCTCATTCTTTAGGACATCACATTAATATTTATTGGGGTCTGAATACTACAAAGACTGACTAATTAGGTACAGAATCTTTTGTGTATTGGTTAAACTGGCTTAAATCCAGTTTTGCTCAAGAGGGATTAAAATTGTTCCCATTACTATAAATCTGATAAACAGGGGACTCATATTCCCATTAATTCCTATGGTTCCTATGTACCTACTGTGTAGGTACACCTTTCTAATGACTAATAGTTAGTGGTAGTTGACATTTTTAATACATTCAGTGAAGAATATTTCTGAGAGGAATCATCCCCTACTGCTGAAGGTAGAGTAAGAAATAAGCATCAGTCAGGGAGCCCAGCATGAGCTATGCAGCTGCATCTGGAACAGATGATGACTGTCCCAGCCTATGCAGCATTTGTCTTGCGCAGGAAGCAAGAGAAGACCAGAAACCTGGGCTAGGAGTGGCCTACAGGCCAGATATGCTAACAGAATGCTAACAGTCAGGCCAAGTTTTAAATGTGCAGAAAAATTAAGATGGCTACTGTATTGAGACAGTGACAGAAAAGCAACTCTGAAAGTAAAGCAGTGAGTCGAGGCCACTGTCAAAATAAAGCACTGCTATGCACACCTACAGTCACAGTACTGCCTAGGTGAGGGAGGATATGTCTGTATATTGTGCAAGACAATATGGTACAAACACCACCAGGCTGAACTGAGCCTGTAAATCCACAAGACTCAGTCTGGATTGGGCCCAGAATGAGTGCAGCTATATTTACATAGTACCAGCCCTAATCAAATATGCCCTGCCTCTGGACTCCGTTCAGCTGTTTCTCAAACACCTTTGATTACAAAGTTGTGGGTTGGAAAAGATAAGATTAGGTAAAGCAACTAGTAATCTCAGTATTTTTGTAAAGTGGGAAAGAGAAGTATGCACTGTAACAGCCGAAAAAATTCCTGGTGCCCTGCTAGAAAATTCCTAGAATGAGTGGGCTTAAGAAACACTTGCAACTAAAAGCTCATGCCTTATGTTAAGGGAAGAAGCCACAGAGTTAAAACTGAATTGAAAAATTAAGGGTGGGAAAGACCTAAAAAAGAATCATATGGTGCAGAAGGACACTAAGCAGAATCACCAGAATATTTTTTTTTTCTGAAGAAATGTGGAAATTACTGTTCACAGACATGCCACTAAAAGGTGCATAGCCATGTGGGGTTAAGAGTATGTTCTGTCAGCCCAGGATGCTCCAGCTGATCCTGCTTCTTGACATCACAAATGGTGATACAGGCCAAGGGAGGAAGCAGGCTCATGTCTCATGGGAATGCTGAGGTGAAGAAATGGAAGTAAGCACTATATATGCTTGAGGAAATTGAAGAGAATGCACTCAAATGTACCTGTGGTTGATCAGCTTGGAGGCACTTTCTGGACTAGTCAGTAAGAGGTAAATATTGATGGAACTTGCCTGACCTTGAATCAACAGAAATTTTGTTTTCACAGAGCGCATAGCATCTGATAACAGAGTGATTCAGCTAAAGAACTTTGCACCTCTGCACAGTATCGTCAACATTGTGGTAACTCTGGAGGGGTAATGAGATTTTAAAAAATACTTGGATGCAGCTGTGGGAATCTTAACTCCTGTAATCTTTTTTGTTTGTTTTTCCTTCTGACAGGTATTATTCTGAAATAGAAGAATATTATTTCATAAAACTTCACTTAAGCCCCATGCCCCAAATCTTCATGACTCTCATCTCTCACTAAAAGGGAGAATAATGGGCAGGGAACTAATCCATCTGCATAAACTATTTACCCAGAATTCCTGATGGGGTAAAACCACAGAGAAGTGCTTTCTACTCTTAGTTATTGGCACACAGGGAAAAGTCAGCCCTCAGAAAGCTTCATTTGCATCAACCTTCAACTCAGCCCTTCCCCACTGATGCTCTTGAGCCATAACAGGAAGCAAATTAAAATGGGTTTGAATAGCAAAACTGAACTTAATGTAGTATTCAGTTTGGAGTCCTTCTCCAGAAGGACTGCAAAGAAAGTGAAGTTTCTTCCAGAAGCTGAAGAGCGTGATAGCAATTTTGGATTAGCTCCAAGAGAGCCTCTTTAGTCACAGAGCTAAACAGAGCTGAAACAGTCATCATTGGCTGAACTGAAGGACAGGGATGGGCAGTGTTCCCAAGGGCCTGAAGCCTCTCTGTGAGCCCTCTTGGACAGTACTACATGATGAAAACCACACGCCAAACAGAGAAGTGGTAGGTAAAAGCATATGTGCCTCCTGCATGCTCTTTTCGGTGACAGAAAAATTAAAATAATGGACTATTTCTAACACTGGCTTAAGGGAATGCATTATGTATCATCATAAACACATTGCTGGCAGTAGTATTTGGGTTGAAGTTGTGTTTCTCTATTAATGGTAATCTCTCTTCCCTGCCCCAGGAATCCAGTGCTTGGAAGCAGGGAACAATTCAAAAGGTCTCTCAGGGAATATGTTTAGTGGTTCCAGAAAGCCTGGGTGAGGGCTTGAACTAATGGTATATAAGAACCTCGAGATATTGTTGAACTGGGCTTTTTTTTCCTGATTATTCCAATCAGCTAGGAGATAGCTTAAATGATTTGAAGCTTTTATTTCTTGCTAACACATGTTCACACACACAATGGTATTCTGTTGAGTTGTATCCAGAAAATTAATTGTTCTTCAGAAGGATTTTGTCTTTCTCTGAGGACAGTCACTACTTTTTTGCATTAGAGAAATCTTTTTTCTTTGTTTAACAAATAGGTGCAGTGGGGAAACACTTGCCTGGAAAATTCCTGGAGGAAATAAGATGTACAAAGAACTTGATGCCATAGTCCAAGATAAACAGGACATTTTAATAGACTTAGCAATGAAAATGCAAATCACAGAAAAGTAAAGGAGGAAAAAATATATTCCCTTGCCTGAACATTCAGAGAAAGGGAGCGGGACGGGGAGGCGTTTGACAAGTACATTATTTGCAGTCTCCTGCTAATTTAGTGTTATCAGAATTGCCTGTGGTTGTCATTCCATGAGAAAATATATTTGTAGAAATGCAAGTAGTTTCAGAGAGATGATGCACTTACCAGAAAAGAAATGTCAGTGCTGTAGGGAGACTACAAGCAAATGGTAACTCATAGAAGAGATGTCTAGGAGGACTTCTTGTGCTTATCGGGAGTCTGTCCTTAAAACTATCAGCGTGGTGTTAAACCATCAGTTACAGCTAAAGAATCTAGTCAGAGTTCTCTTTGTTTGTATATGTGAGTTCAACTTATCAGTGTGCTTGGCCTCTCTACAACCTAACAATAAATTATCATCTAAGCAGTGAGATGTAGGTGAGGCCAATGCAGAGAGGCAGCTGGCAAAGGAGGAAATATTTTTAAAGGGACTCAAGAAGTAGCCATACAACTCTCTGAGACATAAGAAGCACAAAAAAGAAACAAACAAAGGATAAAAAACATAAGGTGAGGGAGGAAGAGATGTGAAAATAATACAGGAAGAAATTTGAGAAAAGAAAGAAAGAGGAATAGGAGAGAAGAAAAGGATTGTGGTAAAGTTTGGATCAGAAAGGACAGGAGTAGCTTTGCAAAGGACAAATAGAGAATGGTATCAGAAAAGAAACTGAAATAAGAGAAAATGCAAAAATGAGAAAATAAAAACATATTAACCACCAGAATTATGGAATGCACAACCAAACTGGAAAATTCTTTGCCTACAATCAGGTGCGTTGCTATGTTATCCCAAATGCAGCTTGAGGGTACAAAGCTACCTTTAGGTGCCCTCAAAAGCATATTGCTCTCTCTCTCTTCCATCTGTCTTTGGCTGCTACTAAATCACAGACTTTTGACAAATATATGAGTCTGAAGGATTCTTACAAAATAACTACATCTCTGTAATTCATACTTTTATTCAGCAGATGCAGTTTAACAAGATTTCAGGCACATATGATTTTACTCCTTGTAGGCTGAATGAAAATATTTTGTATATTTTTAATCCTTCTAATGAACTCAACATTTACATTCATGTTATTTTTCAACTAGAGTTTTTCTTTTGGGAAAACCACAGTTTTATGAGGATGGAGCCATCCAAATTAATGCATCCAACAAATTCTCTTTCAAATTTTTACTGTGCGGATACTGAGTAGGTGGTTTGAAAAACAAAACTCCAAATATTCCAAATTCTTAAAAATTGGATTTGCATTGAGGGATCCCACTGCTAGCAATACCACTGTCAACCCCCATGATATATTGTATAGCTTGTGATGCTTTTGCCATGGATTATTGATTGGGCACTGTGGTCAGCAGAGCATTAGTGATTCTGCTTCTGCCTTCTGTTACAGCTGCCTGCAGACATGTGGATATTTGCACGCCTGCTCCAGCCATACCAGTGTGACTGTGTTTTCCAAAGCATTAATCATTGCAGAAGCACAAGGAGAATAATTGAAGTCCTGTGGGCATTTGAAATAGTTCAGCCTCACTCTATACTGTGAAGACTGCCAAGCTTTATGTGTTGTGAGACAAATAGAAAATGTTTGAATAGAATGAGTGGGGAGAGAGAAATAGATTGAAAGCCACTCACAGCACACAGCACCTTTTCCAAAGTGCTGACTAGCAGTTTGTGTTCAGACAGTAATTTGGGGCCAAGAAGATATTTTAGATCTGCTCCAACCTAGCTGTGAGGAATGTGGAGAAGAGGACTTTATTACTGACTACACTGATGGCTCTCCTGCTTGCCAGCTGTGCTAATCTGGGAGGCTTGGGAACCTTCAAAGACACATGGATACCAAGTATAAGATACAGAGGTCCAGGGTTATTTTTCTCTGAATTATAGGTTCTTTCATTTCTGTGCTCCTATAAATGGGGTCCATTTTAAGTATGTTACCTCACCCATAAAGCCCCTCAGCAGGTACTGCTAACTTGTTGTTTGGAAGATGACTTCTAGCACAGATTTACACAGATAAATTCAATAATGCAAAAACCTCACCTGAAACTGATAATGTGTATGTGCTCTAGATGATCCCAGAACAGCAGTGCTACTTACAAGCCACTAATGTCTAATATCTCCCAGATAATGGGTAACTGTTTTGATTCTAGAGGTGTTGTATCTCAAAAAAACCCTAAATAAACCATGCCACAACAAAAAAAGCCCCAAAGCCAAAACCACAAGAAACCCCAAACTCAAGTGAGAATGGTTTCTAGAGTGAAAATGGGTGATAGTTTTTGAGCGTCAGTAAGAATGAGGGATGTGTTCACAGTTGATGAACACTGAGAGAAGAAGCAGACAAGAAATTAAAAAAATATCTATCAGGAATTTGAGGAACTTTGAGATGGAGAGTATACATTAAAAACAAACAAATAAAAAACAATCAACCACACAACAAAAAACCAAACCAAACAAAACACCCCAAAACTCAAACCAAACCCAAACAAAAAAGGAAGGGTATGGTGCTTTTCAGATACATATGTCCTGGATCTCTGAATGTTGTAAATACACAGAGAAATGCACACACACATGATTCAGCTTAAAAGAAATGACCCTGTTCATATAAATGGAGCAGAAGTTTCCATTAAAAGCAACAAAACGTAATGATAAGCACTGCCTACTGTTATGACCAAACTGACCTCTTAAACTACACCACAATTTATGTTCACATAAGGTTTCAGTCAGCCCATTTATTTTTATCTGCTCTTTTGCTGTTTCAAGAAAGAACCAAGATCAGCAACAATCTTCTCTCATTTTAGGCAAATGCAGTCCTGATGGCTGTGGCCTGAAGGGAAGAGCTGCCTTCATGCCAGAAGAGGAGGAGGACTCTGTTAACATCTGGTGACAGGAGGGGAACAAAGAGGTGGCTCTGAGACACAGTTTGCTGCTGGTGTACTAGGTGAGATATTTCTCTTTGTAATAAGCAGACATATCATAACATGAGTGAAATTGTGTAGTTGCAATACTGAGCATACATCTGGGCAAATTGGCTCGTGAAAATGTGATTTGGAGTGCAAAAGTTGTAGACTGACAAGGCAGGATAGGAAGTCTATGTAGTAAGCCCCCTTTGAACAACAAAAACCTCTGTGCAGCCTCTTGCTGGAGCGTAGAGGGAAACTGAGGAGCAGGTGCCAGTAGCAGAGCAGCAGTGATCACTCGCATCAGCTTCGAGCTGCAAAAGCCATTTGGAGCAACAGAGCAGCCAAGCCAAGGGGCTAGAGCCACCAGCAGAGATGGCAAATGATCATCAGCTTTGCACCTGTGGAGCTTCAGAAGCTGTAGGCCTTGCTCTGCCTCCTCAGCAGCATAGGTAACACATTCCCCCAAACCCGACAACCATAACCTGCAAGACTGAGGTGTTACTATGGGATGAGAAAAACAGCCTTGGGGCCCAGCACAAGAGATGAAAGAGAAGGAATGTATATAATATGCTTGCACTTCTGGAAAGCAAGCATTAAATACTACCCTTCTCCCTTACCACTTCTTCCCTGCTTCAGTGAAACATTGTTTCAATATTTAAGTTCATCTGCCATTTCCAAATGGGAATAATTATCTCACTTAGTTTTCAAGTTTCAGGGTATATATTTAAACCGGTGTTTATTAGAAAATTCTAAACTTAAAACTCATATATTTTGCTGCCATTAAAACTGTGACAGAAAGAGTTGTATTTCCCTATCTTCTTAAACATGGTATTTCCTGAAATATTTTTCAGTTAATGTTTGATAGTACTGAGAAAAGTTTGAGAAGTCCCACATGCTGCCATGTACTTCCATATACTGCAGGGCATTACTGAATCTTCAGATTTATTCTTATTTAAATTATATGTGCTGATACCTCTCCTCTTATTACAGCTGGAATACATGCTCTAGCTACATGTATTACACAGTTGATGACCTTGTGTAAGAAGCACAAGGTCATCAATTGTCTCACAGTTGTTTACAGCACACAGCATTATGTTAAATGCCTCTGTCATACTCAAAAGAGTGGCTCTTCCTTTAGTGGAGATTTTATAACGTCAAGAATGAGGCACCAGAAGTGATTGGCAACCTGAGATCAATTTGTGTGAGCAGGCAGCATTCCTCCCACCTACTTCCCTCTGGGGTCAGGAATGCAATTGGTAAAAATGCGTATAACGCATCTTCCTCATTCTAAGTGTGGGTGTTTGACAGGATATTCTTCACAGAGACCCCTGATGGCTTTGAGATGCTTTCTTGCTCTGAAAGGTTCTGGAGTTACTCATTTTGAGGCATAAGGCTCAGGTCATTTGTTCTAACTTTCCTTGAAAGAGGGGGACGAAAGCATGAAATATAGTTGTCGCCATCTACCCTGGATACGAGCTTGTGGGAGAAATTCAATAGATTGCATTTTCATTTTTGCAGTCTGTAACAGCTGATAGGACACGTGGTAGCTAAGCTTTTAAAACTATACTACATTTCAAAAATAGGAGAAGAAAATCTTCAACTTAACAGAAGTTACTGATAGTTCAGGTAGACTTTTTAAAAGATACTACACACATTATTGGCTTAACTTACTTTTATTTTTCATTTAAATATTCATGGCTTACTGCATTAGTAATACACGAAAATATACCTTGTTATTTCTTAGAAAGGTCAAGTTTCTCTTAACGCTCCTATCTGTAGTCTCTGCCTACTTTACATTTGGACCCCAACATATAAACCACACATTATAGTTTTCAGTGGTCATCAAGATATTAATTTGTAAAGCTGTGTTTCTGTAGGTCTCTGCCATGTACTAATCTCACAGTAAAGAATACTTGTCTCTTATTTAGCTCAGCATACTTTTCTAGCCCACTTTCCAATGTTCCAAAGTTTCTAAGTAATCAACTGTTACTTCCAATAATACAAAAATAGCATGTCATTACCATTAAGCACCAACTGCAAGGATTTAATTTTAAACCATTTCTCCTTCCCCTGACTGAAGAAATGCCTCTGCTATAATTTTTAACCTTTCATCAGCATAATTGCTAAATAATTAACAATGGTTAAATTATGAGAACCTGAGAGATTTGAAAATTATTACTGAAGTATGTATTTCACTGAAGCAATGACCTATATGCATCTGTTTCAAAATAAAAGCGATGTATATTCATCAGCAGTAGCAGCACAAATTCATTTTTTGTGGTAGATCTTCTGATATATGTTCTTATGCCTTAGTCACAGCTGCCTTGGTCCTGTGTTAGGGTGTAAAGACCCATCTCACTGCAAAGATCTGCTTGTGTGCTGAGGCTGAACTCTTCTTCTCCAAGGTTACCTCATAATGCTTTGCGATGTCTTCATTTTCACTGATAAAAATTACTTATTACACTGAATAAGCCGTGGAAAACAATGTAAAGGCTCTATAAAACCTTTCTATTTTTGTAGCAGATATTATTTCCTTACTTCTGTTAGCTGAGCTGATTTGCATTTGCATGCTGAGCTTTTCTGCAGTTTCTCCAATCTTCTCAATGAGCTTCATGTGCTGATTTTGGATATGCCTTTTATATACCATTTAGAAGCTGACAATCAGTCTCTCCATCCTTTCCAATCTCTATGAGTCACCAGGATTTACTCACTCTCCTTTATCTCCTAACTGGGATAGGTTTAAAAGCTGCACAAAGATCTGCTGGGATCCTGATGACCTGCTAATCTGGGTCCCAACAACGTGTGGGCCCTTATGTCCTCTCTGCCCTTTGTTCCAGGCCCTCCCATTCATTCTCCATTCATCCCAGTCTTAACATTTCTACTACAACTCTGTGTAACAAGTGGAGGAACACAGGGAGGAACTGGAGGTATTTACTGGTGGGGGGAGGAGAGCAAGTGTAGGAGAAATCATGGGAGCATGACATGGGCAGCATAAATCTGTCAGAAGCCTGGCTGATCCCTAAATGAATTATTTTTTCAGGTCATTTTCAAGTTCATCCTTTTCACAGATGTTTGTCTTCCTAACAGTTTTTAGTAAAATCATGGAAAGTTCTCAGTGACTTTCACTCACCATTTTGGGAGTGTGGATATGTCTTATATCTAATCACATACGTGCACCTCCCGTGTCCACAACATTCTTCTTTCCATGTACCTTTAGGGTAGATGTGATTCTGCAACCAATGGTTGATGCAACTACCCTTTGAATTGCAATTTCCTCCAATTTGTTCCAAACATCTCAATAGCCACTTCTTTCTTTCTGCATTCTTTCATTTGTTTTGGTGCCAGTCAGTCAGTCAAATTTTATTCGATTTTTTTTGCTGAGGTTTTGGCAGTAGTGGCAGAGAGCTTCTTTTGGTTTGTTTCTCTGTTGGAGGTTCCAAGGTACATAGTATGCTGAATTACTAGGAGTGCCTATGCAATCCCAATGATCCTTCACACTTTATTTATGCCTTTGAGCTTTTTAAATCAGGGGCACCTGGCTGGAAACAAAGTGAAGTGGCTGCCTGAGTGTTTTCACAAATAAAAGTAATGTGTCTGGTGCTTCAGCTAAATCCTCACCACTTCCTCCCAGAGTATTTAGCACAAGAGTGTTCAGCAGGCTTTGGCTTTGTTAAACACCTGCTCAGAAAATCTGCTGACTATCGGAGGCCACAGGAGCACAGCAGCCCCTTAACGTTTGCTTTTGAAAGTGCTGGTCTAACACCAGCACAGTAGTTGTGATTCTCTGTGAGAAAGTGCTCTAAATGCAAATTTTAATCAATGCCATTTCCTCATAGATCAGTCCCTCTAGCTTCCTGATTATGAGCACCAGCTCTGAATTGTCATTATACTTCTTGTGTTGATGTCCAGATTGAAAGTGGTATCTTCCTGTGCTGCACAGGAAAGGATTATCATTTTGCTGCTCTATGAGGGATCTGAGCATACAACATGAAGCTGATTAGCACACCTTCCTCTCTCCTGTGCACAAGGTTCCACCACTGCAGCTTTCCTACTTTAAAGATACTTATTTTTTATTCTTCTTTTAAAACAACCCAAATAAACAAAAACTACATGATGCTTGTGCAGTACTCTCATGTACAGCTATTTTTAAGAAATGCCAAAATGAAAGTTGAGCCAACATCAGCCTTATTTTATTACACAGTTGTTTCCCTTTATTCCTGTGCAAACATTTTTGCAGCCTCCAGAAAAACTAAAAACCTCTAGATCAATAAAAAGAAAGTGACTTTTCACTGGTATGGCTTACAGGCACCTAAGCTTTCAATACTACTGTTAAATAATTTCCCTCTCTAGGAAAAAATATGTGAGTTTTGTTGGCAAGCAAGTGCATGTTCTGTTTTCTATGTAGCTAGAATAGAAAAATAAAGTATAATTCCTAGATTATAATTATTTGGAAAATAACTTCATGCATCCTGTTTCCATTACCAATAAACAGAGCTGCTTTATTGATTTAATTTGTAAAAATAATCTTATAGGTGGTTTAGTTTCCTTATGATTGGATGTAACCTTGTTACACCTGTTTTATATATATAAGCAATTTATTATTGCTGGTGTTTATTGTTAATATAATAATAAAAATGAGAATATGATTATATTAAAAATTAAAATCCTTTTACTGCAACAAATGGTAAACGTTTTGCACGTTTTAGAAGTTTTGGTTTTGATTCCTTAAATGGAGAATTTTAAGACTTTCGCAAAGCAAAGAGAAATATCTATCCTTTTGCATTTAAATCTGAAATTAGAAATGCAGATTGTATTTTTAAAAGACTGTATAGTGGCTCAGGACTCAGGATACTGTAGTTTATTAATGACTTTTGGGGGCATGCTCTGCCAGGGAAGCCTAAAAATGTAATTGAAAAAATGCATGGCAACCACTGATAAAAATAAGGATATTAATGAATATGCAGTATAGAAAAACTTGAAATCTATTTAAGGGGAGGGAAATTTTGAAGCATAATGTGGATTAAATCCACATACAATGTTTTATTTACCAACTACAACAACAGAAAGACATTAGAGTTTTGTTTGTTTTCTGCTTAGCTTTGCTGCTGATTAACTGCTGCAAATGTTGAAAATTGCATATCTGTGTCCTAGTCCCTGGGAGAAGCAAAGAAATGACGTGCATTTTCAATTTTGATCTGAGATGGATCCTGTACACTGGGTCTGGGAAGTAAACTGCCTTTGGTAAGAGCAGCTTGGGTCTGGACTCTAACATATGCTTAACAGAACAGAGATATCCAAAACCAGGTTTGTCAGTTTGACTCATCTTTCATGCAGCTAAAGGCTCACTGTGCTACTCCAGGAGACTTCCGGTAATTAGAAATCTGATTTTAAATCACTCATATACTTACATGGTTTATAGGTGATCTAAAGTCCAGACCTCAGTTCTGCCAGTGGAACTACAGAAATGTGTGAAATGAACAGGGCTACTAGTCAATAGTTGGCCACCTATACAGACCTGATTACAAGATTTTCACTCCAGTGCAAAAAACATGTCTAATTCTGCTGACATTTTACTGAAATAAGCAACTCCATAGATGTAAGTAGTCACCTTGAAATGAGAGCAGTAACTGTACCGATGAGGCTTAGCAGGAGTGGAACAAGAATTATGAAAAGGCTTGTCTTCCCATTCTATAAAAAATTGTTTCATTTCCTACATTGGGTTGAAAATTAAAAAGAATGAGGGAAGGAGTTGTACATAACTGCCTTGGAAATGTCTGTGCAACTTACAAATTCTGGTTGATGTCAAAACATTTCTGTATTACTAAATATCACAGTGTAGGTGTAACCTGTACATGCTGCCAGAGGCTGACATGCTCAAAAACTGGAATATTGGAGGGCTCCTGAACTTTGCTGTTGTACTCAGTGTGAAGGCCCTTGAAGAATGGCACAGCAGCACCTTAGAAAACCTGGGTTAGACAAATTTGTTGGACAACAGCAAAATGTTTAAAGAGAAGGATTGATACCAGGAAAGCCAAAATGGACTGACTGAGTAGCCTGAGGGAAGGGCACGTGTGACTTAACAGGAGGGCATTATTTTTTAACTCAAGGTAGAGTTTGATGAAGACTTCCTTCAGTGAAAGTGCTGGATAAACCAACTTTGCAGAGAGGGAAAGAGGATGGTTTTGATTTTAAACATTTCTCCAGCCCGGCTCACTGTGTAGCTGCACAAATTAAAATGCACAATGAAAGGGCAGTGGTGAGAGGGGCAGGTGCAAATGAAGTTAAGGCTTATCAAACTCTGGCTGTGGTGACCCCCCACAGAGGAGAGCCTGTCTGCAGGTAGGAGGATGCAGAGACATATGCCATCTTCTGGGTGACAGAGGCATGAGTAGACAGGCGGAATGGGTGTAGTGAGAACACTTCGAGCTAAGCCCAAAGCATGTTTGGTAGGAAGGAAAGGTAGGGAGGAAACATAAATAGGGGAATGCATAATGAAATTTCTACTGTTAGCTGAAGGCAAAGGTAAGCAGGCTGTTTGCCTCCCTTGTTGCACAACACTGAAGTGTAAGCTCTAGGTATTAAACAGGCCAGCAAGCGTGGGTTAAGAAAAGGACTTCATTTGAGCTAGTGAGGATGCTGAGGAAGTTATAGGAAAAGAGTTGGCACCAGCACTGCTGACAACAACTGAGGGGCATAAGGACATTATTAGGGGTTATAGATGGCCTGGATGGTACAGCAATCAATGAAAATGCTTGGGGCCTGTTTATCCTGAGGAAGGTTTAAAAGCATGCTGCTTTTGACTCCACACACTTAGTATGCTTATGAATTTTAAGAAGGAAGGTTCATTAGGACAATCTGCTGCAATGTCAAGATACAGAAAACTCAAATGTTTTCTTGCCAGTCCTGACAATTCCAACTTTCAGTAGGTTTTTTTTCACTATTTTATTCAAGTTTCATACAATATAGGCATTCATAAATACAGGGCAGCAAATTATAAGCAACACACTTGCTTTTAGAATAAAAAGGCAAACAGTAGTCTGGCTCTAGTTGCTATTTATAACTAGAGGGCACACATGTTGTACTTATGGATAAAGTACCCAAGATAGCCACAGTTACGAAAAAGGGGTTTAGGAGAAGAATGAATGAAAAACAATTTTTTATAAAATCATGGGAAACTATCAGAGTTCTTGCAAAATGCATAAGCAAAACGATCTCACAGCTCTGTGTTCATTGCATTGTTTCAAATATATCAATATTCCAAATAGAATTCTGATTCAGTTAAACCAAACATTTCAAAAATCCTGAATTGTGAGCCTGTGTAGAAGTAAGCAATAAAAGTCAGAAATAGTATCAAACACTTAGCAAGCAATACATCCACCAAACAAGCACAGAACTTAAAAAACCCTAGCTCCAGATGGCCATTTCCTTAGGTATAAACACTGCTTTCTCTTCCAGCTCAAAATGCAATTTTGTAAAACCTGAAAAGTAATTAGAACCACCACAGTTTTTCTGAAAGATGCAAGCACATGATACTGCAAGTAGTTATTCCTTTTCCGTAGAGTCTGAGAACAAACAGGGCAGCTTGAATAGCTCTCTGCAAAAGGATCAACAAACCACACAGATCAGCTGGCCAGATTTGATGGGTAGGTATAGACAGGGTGTTGTGATAGTTGTGAGTCAGCCGCTGCGTACCCTGCACTGGACTGTGGGAAGGAATTCACCTAACTCCTGCCTCTCTGAAGCTAAACCAGTTAAATACTAAGAAAGAACTGAACTTTAGCTCTTAATGCTGAAAAGTTAAGGAGATTTAGAAACCTTTATGACCATCACAAGATACTATTGAAGCAATAAGGTACTCATCAATATTTATTGCAGTATAAGAAGTCAACTTGTATACAATCAAAATGATTAATACTAAATTTCTTACCTAATGCAAGTACAGAAATGTTTTCTCCCCCTGCCATACCCTGAAAGTGGAGTTGCACAGATGTATTTGAGCTGCTTCTGACTGTGCTCCCTGTGATTCCTTTCCTCTTATCCATGTGTATTTGATAAATTTCCTTACAGATTGTAATGCTGAAAGTTTAATTCATAGTACATTGGATTTTCAACCTGATCACTGGTACAGTGAATATGAGGAGTTTTAACAATGTTTTCTTTAGAAAGGATCATTTACTGAATTAAAATTTGCTATGAGTCTCTAAGGGAAGGGGGTTTTATCTTTTCTTTTACATATAAAAATGTAAATTTATATGTTTTGTAAAATTTTGTTATGTATAGTAACTCAGTGCATGATAACATTCTTCAACAATATTTGTTTTTTTTATGAAAGGTTTTCAGTATTACCTTATTAAGTAAAAATTGTTGCACGATTTTGTTCATCGCTGCCCTATTTTTCTATCTCTCAGTATGAGCTGTTCTGAAATTATGTTCATGTACTAGAATACAAAGTGCCAACTACCTAATTTAGTACTCAGCAGTTACATCCAAATTTCAGTTATTGTATAACACCAAATACTGTAAAGATGAAAAGCTCAAGAAATCCTTGCCTCAGACTAGAAAATTGTCAGCACTTTGGATTAGACAGTATTATTCAAATTCCATTTAAATAGTACTTTATTCTCAAGGTGGTCTGAATGACTTTAAAAACCTGTTTGTAATGTGTGTGACCTCCATGAATAAGATAAGTATTGCAGCCTGATTGCCCAGGACTTCTGATGCATGTGTTCAGAAAAGATATAGGAAGAGGTTTATAAACTAGTTGTGAACTATGCAAAACAACAACAAAACAAGGACCAATAGAGTGGGATTTTAAAACACCTCTGTGGATTAGAAACATGTCACCTGATTTGGCTCACAGGGCTTTTGGATGTATTTGAAAATCCTGGCCATTCTGTCACATATTTTAGAAATATTTTACATTAAGAATAAACATAATTGATTATACTTGAGACTGCTCTTTCAAATTGCATTAAAGTAAAGCTCGTACTCCACAGTTTAGATAAGCCAGTGAGAACTAAACTCCACACATTCCAAGATGTTTTACTTTTTAATTATAGTTACAGATGTAATTACTTTTTTTTTTGAAAAATAGTTGGGTTTTTAGCAATGACATTCTCTCTGCCTTGAAGAGGATTTCTGACTTAGGGTGAACATGGAATGCTGAGTAACTGAACACCATATGACATTGAATCTTTATAACTTAAGCTCTCTTCTTCGCAAAAGGATACAATGTAAAGCTTTTAAGTGCTTAATGAACCTATAAACTATGAAGTCAGGTAGCTTTAAGGACATCCATAGACTAGCAGATAAACGGAAGAACTTTAACCAGCTTAGCCACTCACTCCTAAAAATGGCTTTTTTTCTGAGAGTGGAGAGCTCTGCCTCTTATTGCCTCTAAAAATAGCTCATATTTCTTATCCTCTTTCAATTCACTGTTGCTAACAATGATTGTGATTAGCGTTAGTATGTACCCTTGAAGCAAGCTGCTGTTTGTGAAGTTGGAAATCCAAGCTATATGAAGAGGAATCTATACAGAGAATGTATTTAAAACCTGTAACTGACCAGTTCCTGTTAACATTGAAAGATTTGCTATTTATTCTTACAGAAAAAATATTGGGAAATTCCTTTCAATTAATTCTCTTTCCAAATTATCCCCCTTATGACACACAGAAGAAAGCTACAGAACAGTTTTTTTCTCGGTAACATGCTCAGTAACATCTCATTGTCAGAACTGTGCTAGAATCTAGAATCACACAATATGGAGAATTCACACAAAAATTGTAAAGCTTTCTTTGTCTTCCCCTTCACTAAGAGCACATGAAGCAACAGCTACAGTACAGGACACTCATTTCTTGATCCCTGACATACATTACCATCTAACCTCTTTTTGGGATGTTAACATTTTGCTAATAGTTAATTTTGAAGCTGGAAGTGAAAAGCAAATCTAATGTAAACAAAAATGGTGGTTGTACCAAGTGAAGCTTCTTCTGCAGGCTAATGCTAATAAACTTCATGGCCAAAGAGCAAGCAAGTTGCAGGGAGACAGTAGGTAATCAAGTCTCATTAGAAAAATCCCTGTTCTTTCCTTGTTTGTGGTGCAAGCAGAAGAAAGCAGCATGTGTAAAGGTCAATAACTAAGCAATCCCAATTCGGGGGTAGAAATTGGAATATTTATTGAACATGCAACACGCAATATAAGGGCCTTGGAGGCAGGACATGTTAATGAAGAGGACAGGTTATGCTAACTAAGGAATGGATTATGCTAACTAGAGGATTACACAATCCTCTGCTACGGTTACACAAGTGGTTAATATTTTCCTGTAGCGAGGACCACAAGGGGGGAAGAGAACAAAGGGGCTTCTACATTGTCTGACAACATCATCACAAAGTCTTTCCATATGATGCTGAAAGAGACAGGACAATCAAACATAGCTAAATATTAAGGGGTGTTGTGATGAAGCTCCTCAGAGTAAGGAGTTTCTCCCAGCTCCTGTTGTCCACGGCCTGCTATGTAATTTTATTAGTTCCTTTTCTGCTGATAGTTGAGTTTCAGATTCCAACAAGCATGGATCTTCAAATATGGTTGCAGCAGAACATTAGGTGCTTTGTACAGGAGTCATTCAAAATGTCACTGACTATCAGCTCTTTCTCTGTTACTTCTATAGTTAGCATTTCAGAGTCATGTCTTTTCAGAGCTGTTATGCCTCATGTCATAACTAGTATGGTGAGTACAGCTGTTCCTTTTCTTCAGCAAACGCCATGGCAGTAATCCCTGATCAGATTGAGCCACCAGACAACACAGTATGGCTGTAGACATCCCACCAAACCTGTTCAGTGGCATGGCACAAGCACCTACCATGACTGGGAAAGCGGTTCTCATCTCCTTCCCCTGCAGCCAAAAACACGACCTGAGACATGGCCATGTCCATTGTGCTGTCGTGTACCTTCTGAGTGAAGCTATAGATTCAAGACCCATGCCTTTGTTAGTGCACATAAAACTCAAGCCAGACCCTGTAGACCAATTTCCTGTGCTAAAAGGAAGGCATTCTCCCTGTATCATGGAGGCTCAGGGTCTATTGCCAGCCAGAAACCATTTCTCCTTCACAAGAAGAAATAAATTTGTGAGGAAACCATTTTCATGTTTAAGAAACCTGAGCAGCAAGATACTGACCACAGATAGCTTTGCTTCCTATTAAACATTTCTCAGAGAACGTAGCCTTTAGGCTTCTATTTTATTTTATACAAGAAAGACCAAGTTATGAAGATTGTATTTTACAGAAAATAAAAAATAATTAAACAAAGTAATAAAAGTCACTGCAGAGTTTGCTGTGGGACATATAATTTAACAGCCTCTAGTACTTGGAAGGCTATAATGAAATCAGGGTACGCTTTATTGTTTCTACCTGAACACTAAAAAGCATATAAAAAAAAAAATGCCCCAGACTCTTTAGAATCTTCTAAAGTTTCATACTGCTGTCTTCCATTACAGGCACGTCACTCATACAATAACTTTATAAAACAAAGACTTTTTTAAAAATAATTTACTGAAGAACTTCAAAATTATTGCCAAGCTATTTAAAAGCTTGTTTTACACACCAATTGATAAGTATGAATATAGTGAAACGTAGATTATTCCAAACCTGCTAGGTGCTGCCTACTCAGAGTGCTGGGCTTTCAGCTTGTGCTTGTCATTAAATGCAATCTCATGGGTTTGTGTTATTTGGGACTCAAGTTTCTGATTATTTTAAGAGCACAATTTAAGGCTTTGTTGTAATTGTTTCAGAAGAAACAATCACTCTTCAGTTCAGGATTAAAACCTACTATTTTTGTTTAGAAGGACATTTCAAATCTTGATGCTACTAGCAGGTGAATGTGCCTTACCTTCAGAAGCCAGTGAATGGTAGGTCACACACTGAGTTCTGTAGCAGATCTTTTGTTTGTTTCTGTGATGTTTTGAATGTGCACTGAATGCTTATATTTTTCTGTCACTTTCGCTTCCCAAACCTTCCCATACTATTTATCAACATAGAAGGGACTTTTTTCACTGTTTTGCCAATATGAATCTGTCTGTATGACAAACACATAAAGTTTTAAAGTAGTACTGCTGCTTACCTGTGAATATGATGGTGCCATCTTATTATGATCATAAAGCTGCACATAAAAATTTTATTTAGAATTCTTTGCTGCCAGCCTACACTAGTTCCACTGCATATAGTTATTTGCTTATTTTCTGTATATACCATTTATGAATTGGATAGTTCTGCAAGTTACATCTTAGGCAGTACATCGGATATTGTTGGCTCACGCTAATTTAACTGCTCACATTCATTTTACTTGTATCATTTTACATGCTACAAGTAAAAAAAATTGCCTATCTGTTGCATGGAGATGTGGAAGCAAATAGCAAGCAAGGCAGCAAAGTAAATCACTCTAGGTGGAGGGTTTCCAGCCTGCCTGGTGCAAGGCTGTACCCGGTAGCATCTCCCTGTGCCCAGTGGCAAGTGGAGCAAGAGCGAAGGTGTGTAGCAGGGCCATGGGGTTGTGCAGGAGGGCCACTGTCACAACTGGTGGCACCTGAGGTCAGTGTCACCAGTGCCACCATGAGTTGGGGTCCACTAAAAGTATATGGGCATTTTGTTTGTTTTTCTTTGAAGGCTGATTTTTCTAGAAGTACAGCAACTGAAGCTGGAAGCAGTAACTGTGTTGTAAGAGCCCTGCTCTGCCTGTAACAAAGGCTCTGTTGTGCTGGCACACAGCACAGCTCCCAAAGCTCAGGATGTTTTCAGCCTATTTACTTTCATTTGTATTTGAGCAAATCTGGCATGTCTGCTGGGGAATAACAGCATGTATTAAAGTCCATTTCAATCAAATGGATCCTTGATACAAAAACGTACTGTGATTTGTTCCTACTGGCAGTTTGCATGGAAAAGGCAATTAGCTACAACTCTGAACTGATGGTATGACCTTAAACAAAATTAATCATGTCAGATTCTGTCCTGGAAAAGCATTCAGCAGAGTATAGACGGAAAAGGAAAGTCAGAAAACTTGATGCAACATCTTGATACTTAAACTAGCACATCTCCAGCCAAAGTACAATTGAGAGTGACTTTTGGGTTACTCTGTTTTATGGAAGTCACTGCAAGAGTTCTGCCCCTCCTGTCTGTAGGAGGAGTTTCGTTCAGTCATTGAGAAGACATTCCAGTTGTGACTGGAAACACAGAGAAGTAGGATTTATGTCCTTATGGCCTGAATTCTCCTCTCCCTCTCCTCTCCTCCCCTCCTCTTTCCTCCCCTCCCCCAAAAGTAACTCATTCATTTACTAAGATGAATGAGTTCATGAGTACTGAAGATTTTGAGATCCACAAGCCAAAACAAAAGCACCCAACATAAATAGGCACACTTTCCTTTATCGTATAGGCTATGTGATAGGTATGGTACACAGAATGTAATATCTGTACTAGGGAGGGTCTTAGAAGTGTGAAATAACAAAAGAAAAACTCAAGCATGACGATCAGCCATAGTTTTCCCTTTGTTGATTTTAGTCTTGGTCCTTTTAAAGATTAGAGATATATATGTCAGTGAGTCCCACTGAGTTTTTACATGTGCTGGACATTGTTGCTGGGTATCAGAACACTTATTTAGTGTTCTGAAATAGTATTTGTCCTACACTCATAGATTACAAAGATACAGCCTGTGGGATCTCAAGTAAATATTGATGAGTAGTGAAAGCTTCTTTCTATTATCTTACCTTTGCCCCCATGTATGCAAAAAGCATAAATGTAGAAGAATGACCTAAAAGTTATATCTAGTATATTCTTAAATCATTAGGGAATACGCTTAAAATATTGCTAAAATTTTCCACTTTTAATAAAGTAAAAATCATTTTTTTTGGTTCTCTACAGCAAATACTTTTGGTGGGAAGATGATGAAGATCATTTATCCCTGTTTATCTCTACAGGTTGTTAAGGAAATCATTTTGCTCTTTCTCTTTTTTTGCTGCTGCTGTTTTAAGTATTCTTCCAGGAAAGAAAGACCCAACAGAGAAGATATGTTTTTGAGGCTGGCAGGCCTTGGCTGATAGGCCTCATCTGGAAATTTTGATAACGATTCTTTAGCTCTTACATGTCCAGTGGGTGGTGTTGCTGAGAGAGGGACAGCTTTCTGAGTCAGCAGAGGCCAGGGATGAGGTCAGTACCACAGGCATGCCCTGATGGTGACGCTGAGGGCGATGGCTGCAGCAGATGTTGACTGGGCAGCCACCAGGAAAGGTGGCGAACAGAGGCATTTCTGCAAACTCCATTTTGAGGGAAGAAACAAAGCAGCTGCAGCCTCTGTGAGACAGTTTTCATATCTGGAATGAGATTCAGTAAATTATATTCATTTGCTCTGGAAATAACAAGAGCAAAATTACAGTTAAAACAGAGTTTACAGAAGCCAACTTTTAAAAGATCCATTATGTAGCTTAACAATGATGTGTTCAGCAGGAGATTTAAGACTGACAGCAACCTGTCCTAGGGCAGTTAGGCTGAATGCAAGACAAGTGTCCTAGCCAGCTTTCTTCACAGAATTTCGTTCTGCATTTTTACTTGTATTATTTTAGTCTTGGCATGACAGAGTTTTAGAGTCCTTGTCCAGGAGCTGGGACAGACAACGGATTATTAGTGGCCATCGGAGGGGAAACAAAATATACGTCAATGCCGAGCTGGACTCGATGATCCTTTTGTGGCCCTTCCAACTCTGGATATTCTGCGACTCCATGACTGCTGAAACACTGGTGGCCTCGCGGGTAGTCGACCCCTGCCTGAGGCACTATCAGCGGCCAGGGTTCACCTGTGAGCCCCTGGACTCGCTTTCAGCACGCACATGGGTGTACCTCCACAGAGCAAAGCACGAGTACTCTTATCCTAGCAGGGCTGCCAGCGCTAAAAACTCCGCATCGGGCTGACTCCCGCTTGTCCTACGCCGAGTACTGACCGCGGCCCCTCCGTCAGCGACGGGCCCGGGCCGGGCGGTGCCCCGGCCTGCGAGGCTCAGCGCCGGCACGGGCGCATTGTGTGCCGGCGGGGCGGGGCTCCGGGCCGGCTCCGCGAGGGGCGGGCGGGCGGTACCGCGGCTCCGCGCCCGGGGCGGGGGCGGCGCTGGGCCGAGGGCAGCGGAGCGGGGGCGGGCCCGCCAGCACCCGGCGCTCACCGTCTCCTTGCCGACGGAGGAGGGGTCGGAGCCGTCCGAGCCGCCCCCGTCCCCAGGGGCTGCCGCCGGGCGGGCGAGGCGGTGCGAAGCGGCCGAGGGCAGCCACCGCAGCCCGACTAGAGCGGGCGGGTCCAGGCTCCGCCCCGCGTCCTCCCAGCCCGGGCACCCGCAGCGCCGCACCGGGTGAGTACCCGCCTCGGGAGGGGGCTCTGCCCTCGCCGCAGCCCCGCGCAGCGCAGCGCAGGCCCTGCGGCCTGGCCGCGCTTTGTTCCCGGGCGGCGGCGGTGGCGCCGCGGGGCGCTCCGCTCCGCTCTGCTCTGCTTTGCTCCGCCGGGCGGCGGCGGCTCCCAGCCCGCCCGGGGGCTGCCGTGGCCCGGCCGTGCGGCAGGGCAGCCCCCCCGCCCCGCCCGCTGCCCTTCGGCGGGTCCCGCCGGCTGCTCCCGTGCCGGGGGCACGGGAGGTCGGTGCGGCCCAGGGGAACCCGCGCAACAGGTTTGGGTATTGTTCGTGCCGCCGCTACATACGTGGCGGGGGGGCTCCCCAGGGGGGCTCCCGAGGGGCCGCCGCCGGCGGAGCTTTTGCCTTTGTGCGGGCGCGGGAGGGCGGCGGCGCCTCTCGCCGGGCCCCGCCGCGGGTGTCACGGCAGGCTCGGGGGGGAGGAGAGGGCTCCGTGCACGGGGAGCGCACCGGAGGGAGACGGGGGCGGGAGCCGGCTCTCGGCTCGCAGATCCGCTTGGCTGCAGTGGGATTTTCCCGGTGCGCGGCCACTGGTCAGTCCGGCGGCGGGCTGGGGGGAACGAGTCACGGCCGTGTCACCGCCGCGGCGGCGGGCGCTCCGGGGTTTCTGGAAGCGCTGCCTGGTCGGGAAGCTGATTCACTGCTGAAGCCGTGGTTGCTCAGAGCCGTGGTTATCCTTGCTTTGATTTTTGACAGGTCTATTGTCTGTCAGTTTTGCCATTTCCCCCCGTAATTGTAGTGTCCCTTGCTACTCCCGAGCAGATCTTCTTAGCCAGGCAATTGTAGGAAGGCGATGCTCTAAAGCACCCTTTTTCTTAAAGAGTTTGAACGAGTGTATGGAAGCAAGAGTAGAGATAATTAGTGGAGAGTGGCTCTTTATTTTTTGTTTTGTAAGTTTTTTAATGAGCAGAATTGGTAAGGCTTATGTAGATATGTATTAATAGATGCTTTTTTCCGTTGTTCTCTCATCTTTCTTCATCCCAAAGGAAATGCGGACCAACATCCTCTCCGTTTTTAGTATTGCAATGCCTGCATTGTCCTAACAATTAGATCTTGATTTTGTTCACACATTAAAATTCCCTATGATGAAGAAATACTGTGGGTTTTCCCCCTTTTTCTCCATTGTGTGACATTGCCTGCTAAGATTCAGTGTATAGTAAATAATGAATACTGTTATTACATGATAGGATTACTGATGGTGATTAATTTTTGTGCTAATAGGGGTTCTCCTTTTTCTGAATGTGAGCTTTTATAGTCCTAATGCTATTGTCTATACCAAGCAGAAACTTAATACAGAGAAAAGGGGGAAGGTGAACCACAGAATAGAATCAAAGCTTGGTTAGAGAGGCCTGCTGCTTGCTGGTGAGGTGCTGATTGTGCTTTGCAACAAAAAAGCAACAAGGCAGAGCACTGGAACAGGCTGCCAAGGGATATTGTGGTGTCTCCTTCTCTGGAGATTTTCAAAACCTACCTGGACACCTTCCTGTGTAACCTGCTGTAGGTGACCCAACCTGGGCAGGGAGTTTGGACTAGATGATCACCAGAGGTCCCTTCCAACCCTAATAATTCTGTGATTGTGTGAAAACCTCCTGTCAAAACTAAGAGGAATTACAATGTGGTTTTTACTGATGGATTTTAGGATTTTGCACAATTCTTTGTCATAGATTGCTGCTTGAAGAATCCTGTAAAATCATCTCAGCCAACTGTTTTTCCTAATGTAGTATGCTAATAGATGATATTTTATTTGTAATTTAGTTGATCTGTAACGTCAGTTTTGCTAGAAATACAAGTTAAGAAATAGAAATAGATGTATTTTTAAATTTCTTGTAAGAAAAAGTGGTGTGATGTCTCCTGGAGTTGTAGGCTATAATTCTAAATGGGCTGTGGATTCATATTTCTCGGTAAAGTTTGCGTAAACAGGAAAAGTGTACATAGTTTTGTTATTTTCTGTCAACAGAATAAAGGAGTCAGCTGAAGTTCAGCTCAGTTTCAGTTGTCTGCTGCATGAGAGTGGTAGTAGGAAGGGGAACTGGAGAAACTTCTGGAAGGACTTTAATACAATGCTACATAGCTGTCAAGAGTCCTTAGGAATAGAACATAAAGAGGAACACCTTTATTCTCCAGTTACTATGGTTGGGTGGGGAAATACAGAACACCTTCGATAGGTAGCTTCTGATAAAATAAGCAGAGCCTACCCTAGAAATGATGTTGCAGGATTTCCACTGTGTCTGTACTCAAGCTGTCTTGAGCACTTGCTATTGATATTTTTGTTCCTGATCCATAGGTGTGTCCTCTTGCCTTCTCTCCGTCTTTTTGAGGCTGACTAGAAAACTTCCATTTTTTTTTAATTTAAAACTTACTGTTAGCAGTCATTACAGTAATTTAACTGTTAGTGTAAAACCATTGAAGCGTGTTTGTCATCTTGGCTTCACCTGTTATACAGCATAGGCTAATTTTGACTTCTTGGGTGGTGTTGGTGGATTTCATTTAGTGGGTGGAATTTGATCAAAGTTTCATGCAAGTCTTAAAGCATTTGCTGAGGTTTAATGTTTGATACTTATATGTTAATTCTGCATCTTCTAATACAAATAGGGACTATTTAAATTTTTTAATTCAAATTGTAATTTGCCTTTTTAAATTTTATAGCGGTGAGTAACGTTGTAGCAATACCTTCTTCCTTTTCACAAGAAAACCCACTAGCATTGTTGAATTTTCAGTTTAGCCTAAAACTCTGTGTAGGGTACCTCTGATTGAAAGCAGACCGCAAGGATTCTGGTTCTTGTTACTTTCCCGCTGCTTCCGGTGCTGCCTCAGGAGCATTGCCTGCTAATTGTAAACAATGTTGATGTCTACCATATGTTTTGGTGGGAAGTACTGGATTCCTGCTGTCCCACTAAACTCAAATGCCTAGCGTACAAGTATTTATGAATATATAATGGAAATGTTGACTCCCCTATCATGTAGCTCTGTAAGAAACCCTTGTTTTCAGCCTCCAAGGAAATAAAGTCTTAGATTGAGTATTAAAATCTAAAAATATAGTCAAATACTTTTTCATTTGAATTTGCAGAATCTGGGATCTGGAACTCAAACTTGTAACCCTAACAGACATTGCATTCCAGTACCAATGGTAAGTAAGATAAATCTCTTCCAAAAATGAGATCTCTCCAATTTTCATTTCTTTGTATTTGGTCCTTATGAAGCTTTAACACTGGTGAATAGACTACATAGAACAATATTTTTGCAGTTGGTTTTGTCAAAACTTATTTAGGTTTTATCTTGTGCCTTCATTAAGTTACTTGCTTTACTTTGTTTTCATTTTGTGACTTTTAAAAAAATCTATAAAAGGCGCTATAATATAACTAAAGCTGGAGTTATGTTACATAGTTTGTGCAGCCCTCAGTGCAGCCTGTGTTACTGTGTCCTGTGCGGTGTTGGTGTCTCACAAAGAGAGGAGTGTCTGTAAATATATTAGAAGATGCTTAAGCATAAGACTGGAGATAAGTGAATTCTAATTTTAAGAGTGTTCTGTGGTTGTGGGTAAGAGGAAGGAAAGAAGTTTTAAAAGGGTGGAGGTAATTGTTGCTGCTCTGATGGTGTTGATAAGCTTGTGTTGGAAGATACATGAGAGACTTGAGCACATTGATTGAGCAAATACAAAAATGCGTTGGCAAAGCTTTTTACTCTTAAGACTAAGAGTGAGAGATTTTTGAAGTAAGTAACTTTACAGCAGACTCTAAACAAGGAAGCAAGTTAAAATCAATCTGGAGTGTTGTTTTCCTGTTTTCAGGTGAGAAGATGAACTGCTGCATTTTGGACAAGCTGAAGTTTGGAATGCTGAGACATAAAGAACCCATTAAGAAGGAAATTACAATAGTTAAGAGGAGATGAAGGTATGACTTAGGGCTTTGCAGAATCAATGATTCAGGGGAGGTAGATGTAGTAGGCACATGAGAATTTAGAGCCAAGATAAACACCTGTGATGTTGGCAGAGCTGTATTTGAGATGTGCTCTTAGAGAGGTATCATGAAGGATAAGTGTTGACCAGACCAAGTAAGGCCAAGAAAAATTGTGTTGAAAGACTAAGACAAATGAATTTGATATTAACTTGATGTTTTGTTCACTAAACAATATCTATGGCCGAACTTGAGAAAATAAATCCCATTGTTGAGGAAAAGGATCAGGATGGACACATAATGCATAGATGCCAAGGGTTGTCTACTTATTGGTGTTGGTAAAAGTTATGCTTTCTTTCTAATCAGTATACCTGCAATGCAGGTTGTCTGTTTTCTCTCTGCTGGCATTCTGTTTGCTAATTCTTTCATTTTGCATTCTAATTTGACCCTAGAAAATAGTGTAACTGAAAAGTGTATAAGTGTTGCATCTATGCAGGATGCTGCAGGTAGCAGTTTAGAAAGCTTGATTTTACGTTCTCTGAAATGTGTGACCACTTATTTGTTTATTTTTCAGTAGTGGAATGTTACATGTTTTATTTTGAAGGGATAGGAGAGAGGGAGAGGTGCTGTGGTTACCGCAGGTGGTTGCTGTGGCAAATTTGTGATTTGCAGTTGAAATGTTCAGAATTTTTATCCTGAGTAAAAAAACTGAAGACATTCATCAAAGTGAAGGCAAGATTTATTTCTCTTGCACACACTAGTTCAAGGACAGCTCAGATAATGATTTTTGCTTTGTAAAGTAGTGAATTAATGTATTTCTGAAACATTTAGAAACTTAAAAATATGAACAAGATATTTATGTACCAGATCTGATATATTTCAATCTCTTGTACTTTCATGTTTGGTTAACATTAGCAAAATTCTGAAGTTATTTATTTATTCTTTATGAAGGAGTTTTTATTATTATCATCCTCATTGTGTCTACCTTGTGCATTGAGGAGGAGGCAACACACAACTGTAATATATTTGATTTTTTGATGCAGAGGAAATTGTGCAGGATGTTTCAAGGTCCACACAAAATCTTACTCTTGAGCTGGAAATACTTTGGTCATGTATCAAACCCAAAGTTTTAGAGATTTATAAATAGTCTTTTTATTAGTCCCTTGTTTGTTTTCTTCTTGTTTTGTGTCAGTTTTCTCCACCTAAAGGAGGACTGCTTTTGTGTCTGCTACACTTTTGTCTACACCTTAATTTTCTTTTCAAAAAATAACTTATCCTTTCATACCCCTGCCACTCAAGATGGCTTTCAGTTTAGAGCAGCATTTCTTTTTGCTTCTGTTCAATTGAGTGTCACTATACTGAGCTGAGAAGTGACTCCCGTGGCCCTGAGCCATATGCACTTGTAGCCAATGCCGAATACGTGTATTGTTATGAAGCTGTAGATTGTTTTCTTATGTAAGTGTTGTAAAAGGAACAAGAAGTTCTAATCTTGCACCCCAGAGGAAAGTGTGTTTTCATTTGCTCCAGACTGCCAGCAGTTGTACTCATCAGTACAGCTGTTTGACTTTGTCTTTTGACTTGGCTGCTTATGGCCTGGACTGTCCAGTCTCATTCCTCCTACTGCCTTAGTTCTTTTTATGAAGTACTGAAGGCAGAAGAGCTCTCTGATCTCTCATCACAAACTGGTTTTGGACAGTTCCTTAAATAACTGGTGATAAGATATTCGTTTTTGCAAGCATTTAAGACTTGTTTATTTGTTTTGGTGGGGGTTTTTTGTTTGTTTGTTTGAATAGAGGGAGCTAGAAGAGGAAGAGGAGTATATAGTTGGATTTTACTGTTTGTTGCTTATTTTTCTTCCCTGCAACCTATGACTCAAAAACTATTTCTGTGGGATAATTTGCAATCTGTTTGATTTCTGTATTATTTCCACATGACTTTTGATTAAGCAAAATTTTAAGAGGTAAGCATAAGATTTTTTTTTTAATAGGTCTTAGACAAGTGTGACAAAGAAGAGCAAATGTCTCAGCCATGCTTTGAACGTAGCATGTCAATTGACCTATTGCTATGTAGAAAGTGGTGGAAGAAGCAGCCTCTCAAATTTCGTAATTTTGTGTATTCTGTGGTAACTTGATAGTGTTAAATGAGTTGGGACTATACCAGATGACTGCAGCTTCTGCTGGTTCGACTGCCTGTTGCAAGGGAGGGAGGGTAGATTGGTCTTCTGTTACCTGTGTAACACCCTACAAGGGCAAGTGGTAGGGTTGTGCAGGAAGGTAAATATGGTGTCTCTCACTGTAAATATGACAGAAAAGGGAATATGGAGATGCATCCAAAACCTGTGACTTATTTTCTCTACTATTCTAGATTAAAGAAGCCTAAAAGCCGCTGTAACTTAGCGGAGACCATGTGTGTTTGGCTTGGACTGAGGCTGGAAAGGGTAGAAAACTCTAGCAAGCTATCATTTTGTATGTCACCTGTTGTAGCATCATTATGAACGTCTGTGTGTATTTCTTTGGGTTGGAGCAAGCCTGCTCTCTGTGAACATGGCCTGTGAATCCAAGGAGTGCTCTTCTTTGAAGTGTGCTAATTGCTGCACAGTATCCTGTGGCTGACCTTGTTGTATGGAAAGACTGAGGTGTTGGTATTGTGTTTCACAGCTGTACATGCAGATGTTATTGTACATCCTTAGTTATATTTTTTTCTGTGCTTGGTACTCTTCCTTCTTTTCTCTCCCTCTGGCTTTTGCTTGAAGTCTGAGGAAAAGCTCTGCCATTCTGTGAAATGAATAGTTGACTGAGATCAAAGTTAAAACTCAGGTGCACGATGTCTTTCTTCTCAGATGGCATAACCTCTTATTCAACTGTTCTCCATTTGCTGGTTTGCTATTCATTATATTGTTCATCACTTTTTTGTTGCTCATCTTTTTATTTCACTTTTCACAGAATGTTGAGGAGTTGAAAAAAGGGTGGGAAACAAATATGAAAGATGGGTTAAATAGAGGAAGTACTTAACAGACAGCTCTTCCAAATTCTATTGTTAGTTATAATTAAAAGACAAAGCCTGTTATGAGGTAAGACTCAAACCTTCAGGTGAAAATGGAGCAGAAGAATTGGAATTTTTCCAAGCTTAAATTTGGCATGGGCGTGCCAATGTGCTTTTGGATCATGGCCTAGCACGCTGTTAACCCCACCTTTAACCCAAATCAGAGCACATTTTCAGTCTGTCCATTCAACTGCCATAGCAAGTTACTGAGTTACACTAACTGTGTATGTGTAATGGAAATGACATTGTGTGGTTGCTTTTTGCTTTAAACTAGCTTACATACTCATGACATCTACTGAGTCTATGGTTTTTATTTTCTTAATACTTTAGTGTGAATTAGCAGGTTATAGAAGATCAGGAATATTTTCATTGTGTACAACTTCAAAATCAGACATAAAACTCAAGTATGCTTTTTTTATTGATAGTTTTTACAGATAGTAAAAAAAAAATACAAAAGTGGTTGAAAAAGCAAAAAGTTTAATTTGATCTTCCCTGAATATCTGGAGTTACCTTCTTTCCTGAGGTCTTAAAGGGCTCTAATGTTAAATATTTATTACTGCTGTTCGTAATATGTTAAAGTCAAACACTGCATTTTAGTACATAAGCTGATATTCATCTGTCGTGTTTTATTATTATTTTGAAACTGTCCAGCTGAGTAGCTCAGTTTCATGTGCTTTTTAATTGAAGACAGCATTAACTAATGAATATTTACAGCCTTTTCCTATTTTTTGGGGCAGGTTTGTTTTTCTTAAGTTACCCTGGGACATCAGCCCTGGAGACACCTTTGTTTGTGTTTTCTCTTAGTGCAACTTAACTGTGGGAGAGATGACATCCTTTAATGTAATTTTTAAAGGAAGGTGAAATAATGATCTACGTAGGTAATTGTGATATTCAGCTTTCTCTGTCTTTCACACCTGGGTTTTATTTCTGTGTGGGACAGATGAACTTGTTTTAAGCTGATGCAGCGAAAGAGTGGAGTAAGGCTTTGTGGGTTGAAGTTAGCATCTGGAAAAGCCTGCATGATGGCTTCAGAGAGTGAAGTTGTTAATTTTGAAGATCTGCAATTCAGAAGTTGATTTTAAAAGAAAAAGTATTTTCATCCTGTATGATTTGAGGCTTTTTTTTCCCTCGTACTTCAGAATGTCTATTGTTATTTGTGCTATTGTTTGTGCCTGGACTTGCAAGCTGCTACAGTTTTGAATGTAGCTGCCCATCTGCTGCTTGGTTATTTATAGGCAGATTTGTGGAGCTCCTTCTAATCTCTCAAGTCTTCAAAAACATTAATGAATTAAACATCACAATACTCTTGTAAAAAGAGAATTAGATGGAGGGACTGAATGGAGACTAAAAAGGATAAATGACTTGCTGAAAGCCACATGTATATTTCATAGCAGAACAGCGAATAGGAACCAGATTTTTTTTCTTACTTTTAGTCCTGTGGTTAGCAGACCAGCTACAGAGTTTTATGTGATACATGATAAGGGAATGAAGAAAGTACTCGTTCTCTGAAACTTGCAAGAGGTGCTCGTGAACGGTCTAACCCATTTAAAGACCTTGCACCATGTACTGAGAGTATTAAATGTTTCAGGTCTAATGAATATGAATAAGCATATTTATATTAATTCTCATTAAGCCTGAATTTGTTTTGATTATTTTTGATAGATGGTATCCACTGGGCTGCTTAGAAAGAAAACACCTGTTACTTGCAGGGCAGCTTTTCTCTGACATCTTACTTCCAGCCATCCAGTCAATGGGAGTCTGTCAACTTGTCCCTCTGCCCTCTGTCTTTAATAGACTTTTAGAATGGTTTTAAACAGAGTCTGGACATTGGTTCTTATTTTTTTTAATGAACCGACATTAAGGATGGGTAGCACAAAATGCAGGTGATATTGTTCATTCATCAGAAATTCTGCTCTTTTATGATAAGTTACTCATAGTTCTTATTGTGTGTGAATTTTGTGGATTTTTTTTTTAATGAACTTCTGAAATTTTAGACTTCGTGGAGTAAAACAATGTACTTTACGGTCTTTCCAGAGCCTAGAAATGGCAGAGGATGCAGCCTACCAAGTTACAATTTGATTTCACATTGGAGTGCAACCTGAAATATCATTTGTCTTTTTACCTGTTCTGTAATTTTTTAAACTATTTGTTTACTGTCTTCCCAACCTCCCATCCCCTCAATATATACATTTTTCATCTAAATATTGAAGAGAATTTTCTCCATAAGTAGTATTAGTTTCTACTTGTCAAGGGGATTGGAAGAGTTTTCTATTCTGGAACAGATGTTCTGGAACATCTTTCAGATGTTTAGGTTTGAAATACAAATATTATGTGAATTTAGTGTTGCCACCTTTCTGTGGAAATTCTCAAAAGAATGAATGCATTGTTGGGGACTGACATTACTATACTGATTAAAAAACCAGAAAGGTTAGGTAGTTCTAAACAAGTCCAGTGAGGTTCTTCAGTGTGTATGCAGGAAACATGTTAAATGAAAGAACTACAAGGTTTACAGTTTGGCATATGGCATTTCAGTTGGCAAAGTAGGCTGCAGGTGGGCAATTTCTGAAATTCAGCAAACAAATTTAACCTCTTTAATTTGTTTTGTATCTGTAAAATTCCAGGATATAAAAGTTATGTCTTTGGAAGTGATAAAATGCAGCTTCTGAAGAATTTCACTTTCCTCAAGTGAAATCTGTTTTCTTCAGTGCTTGTTTTTGTTCTGTAGCTTTTTTCTATTTAATGAGTCCAAATGGATTTTTTATTAATGAATAGACACTGAATCTGTTTCTTTCAGCTAAACAGTGGTACAGCTTTGAGCAGCAAATCGCTCTTTCCTCATGCTAAATTGAGAGCTTGATGGACAGTTTTAAGAGCCTGTCATTTTGTCTTTCTCCAAACAAATCAAAGTCTTTACATGTTATTTGTTGGTCTAAATACACTTGGATCTGCTTTTAAGCAGTGTACCTTTTGGTAGCTCCCAGTGGAAAGTAGATGCCAGCTGTCTTGAAATTGTTTCACTTTCCAACATTAAAAAAAGACATTTTGTTTAATTCATCCTGAGATTCTCTGGAGTGTTAAAGGATGCTCAACTTATTTTTTAAACGTGAAGATTTTTTTTCTGGTATGTTCTGATAGCCTGCTCTGATGAGTTTTCTTCTAGATGAATCCCAATGGAGCTTTCACAGAAGAGAGGTAATTGTAAAATTTAAGAGTTTCTGGAACAAAGGCCCGGTGTTTGGACTGATCAGCAATTGTTGTAATTGCTCTGACTCACCTCCCTCCACTCTGAACAGAATGCTTCATTTGGTTCCAGGAAATACTGAATAAAAGAACTATTTTGATCCATGGACAGTGCCACTACTGTGGCAGAAAGCCAGGCAGTGCTTTCACATTAAACAAATAGGTCTTTTCAGAACCACAAAGAAACATCTCCCCAGAGTCAGTAAGTTGATGCAAACTTTTGTTCATATGAGAAAGTATGAAGATAAAGTGTGTGTAGGTTTGAACTTTACTCCTTGATTATAATAAAGAGACATTTGTAATAATTTTTAAATATAACTTGGGGAGGAGAGGGAAAAATCATTCAGGTACACTTTCCACATCTAAAAAAAATAAAAATAAAAAAAAGTCCTGCCAAAGTTTAATAGCTTACACTGAGTGGTTTGAGAGACAGAAATGATTGCCTGAGTAATTCTTGAATTTTGTGATTTATGCAACAAATAACGTACAAATTTTTGTTCAAAGCATAAAGATAGCTTTAATAGGATGCTTTTCTGAGTAATTGTTTGAAGTGCAGGCTGTCTTGGGACTCAGTTTCCTGAAAGAACTGAAATTTGTTTGTTTCCTTCTGTAACATTTCAAATGTGAATATATAATTGGCAAAACTGACAAATATGGAGATTTTGAGATAAGAGATTGGAGTGAATATTGTGACACATTACACATTGGAACAGGTAGAGACAGTAAAAAGTTGTTGAAATATTTTTTTCTGTTTTATAGTAATATAATAATAATTTTTTTTTTTGTTTGTAATGAAGCTCATTGTTTTAACATGAAAATGAATAACTATTCTGTTTTATCTCAGGCTCTCTATCTGAATTTCTCTGAGTTTGTTGGGGTTTTTTTTCTCCTAGATCATTTATAGTTTTGATTCAGTTAACTTCCCCCATGCCAGGAAAAAACGTTCTATTTGTGTGCATGAATGCTGAAGTATCCAGATGGAGAACTCCAGGTTGCAGTCTGAAGCCCTGTGTCTGGAATGAAAGAAAAAAAAAACCAACTTGATCTCTTTTTTATTTTGACTGGATACTGGTGCATATCTTGGAATTGTATTTTTGTGCAGAATTAGGTTTTTTAATTAAATGGATTGATTTGTGCAAGTGTGAACTCAAAGTTACAAGCAGACACCAGTTGCTACTTCGTGTAGGCTGGAAGAGGAGGTTGCAGTTCAAGCATCCTGTGGGTTTGTCAATGAAACACAGAAGCTTAATCACAGTAAATTGCTGTTCACAATGCAATAAAAATGGCATGAGGGTAGGAAGGAGGCAAAAGGAGCAGAAGCATTTCCAGGTATAGGTTAAACATGGTTATTCAGGCTGTTGGATGCTTTTCTTCAAATGGAGACCTGCTAATGGCAAGATAATGGCAGTGTCCTGACATACATGTAGCATAACATATTTAGAGAATTACTATATTCTTGGTAACATGAGTGAGACTGTGCAAAAGTACAGTCTTGTTTGCACTTATTTTACATCTGAATGAGCAAACAGATGATCTACCTGTAAATTAATTGCAGTTTAATAAGATTGGGAAATGGGACTTCTGTATAAATTATCTAGGTGTCCTTGGTTGAGATTCTGCATTGGTTTCTGTGGTTGGATTCTTTGTTCCCCCCCAGTGAGGAGAAAGAAATGTTTAACTGATTATTCGCATGGATAAAGACATATGATAATGTTTTTTCTTAAGTTTTTACAATACTTTGGATTTTGGTTACAATGTTCTGTGCTTCCTTCAGAAAAGTACAAAAGTGTTGTGTCCAGTGCTCACTGTAGTGAAACACAGCATTTAATTTCCCATGCTTGACAACTTTTAACTTCTTGTGTTTCAGAGCTGTGAAAATTATCTGAAGTAGAATGGAAGCTTCAGTAATATTACCCATTCTGAAGAAGAAATTGGCTTTTCTTTCAGGTATGATTTCAGTTTTCCTCAGCTGGTTCCTCCCTGCATAATTTGGATGGTATATTTAAATTGGTTATTTGTATTTGCTGGATGTATTTAGCGGAAATACATTGTCGGTTAGTACTTTGTCACATTTCAAAAGAATCTCTGAAACTTTTAATCTAGTAGCCAAGCTATTGCTGTTGGCATTTAGGACTTGGTTTTGCTGTAGCCTGTAACTCAACCCAAAAAGTTGTTGACAAGAAGTCAGTCCATATATAAAAGAGTGATAATATAGCAAACATCCAAAAATAATGCTTTCTGTTTTTTTTTAACGTGGTTTAGAAATACGGAGTGAATATTTTCAGGATTTTCTTTGGAAAATTTTTCCTTCGTTTTTACCCATCTTTTCTCCAACATAGAAACAGGTGGAAACAGAATTAGCCATGCACTGCAACAGTTTGATTATTGCCAAGTAGTTAATTCAGGAAAGTAATTATGCACTGTAATTATCCTTGTATTTATTAAAACTTCTTGAATCTTAGTTTGAAGATAACTTTCTTCTCCCCATGCCAAGAAAAAAAAGGAAGGGAATACTTGAAATGATGAATGACATTCTCTGCTGTCTGGTTTCACTGCTGTCATAGATAGCTGTGTTTGTTCTTGGTGTTTGATGGTCTTATTTAGTGTAGGTAGGTAACTTGCAGAACACTTGTCAACTTCACAAATTGAAGTGTTGCCTTAAATGTTCTTCTGGTTTAGTTTATTTTAGTTTATTTTTTTAATTAGTCTAGTTTAGCCAGCTCCAGTCACTTAAGAAGTAAAACCTGTTCTTTTTGTTGATAGAATATTTTGCTTTGAATTTGCCTGCTGTTCCCAGCAATTGCAAATCAAACAATTCCTGTTTAAAAACAAATAAGCAAACCCCTAAAACTCAATTCACATTAAAGCCTGGAACAGTGGGGAGTTTCTTCCAGAGGAACAGCAGATGTGTAGTATGGTGGCTGTTCAGTATTCTACTGCAAGGGGAAGTTTTCACTAACTAGAGTGCATTTTCAATTTGCAATTAAATCTGCCTGATCCGTTTTGAAATACAAACATTCTTAGTGGAAAGTAATATTATTGAGTGCATTTTAAATGTTAGGAACCTTTCTGAACCTACATATTTCTAAGTAGGTTTGATCTTTTTGGAATTGGTTGGTATTAATGGATGCTTTAATGTAATGAATGGTAAAGATTCATGCACTAGGTTTTTTTTAGTGTTCCTCAGTGTAAGTAAAGGAACTTGACAGAGAAATCAGTTCATCATGTCTCTTTAAATCAATTTTACTCCATATAGTTTCATAAGTGAAAACATACTAATGATTAAAAACGTATCATCAGAAAAATAATATTTTAGGAAGGCATACTGCAGTGCTTATATGCTGAAATCCCTTGGCATTTTTTGAGGTAAGTTGGTACACATAATATTGATCCTGCCTTTTTCTGGAAGCAAAACAGTGGTTTCTAATGGAGCAGTGTCTCCTCAGATTTAGAATCCATGGCTGTGTAGGTTTCTTGCTGGTAGGTCATTACAAATAGCAGGGGAAAAGAGACAAGCTACTAACTCAGCAAAAAACCTTGAACAACCACTTTGGTGCAAAATTAATTTTTTTTTTTTTTTGTGATGCTCTAAGTTCTTTTCCTTAACTTAAATGTATTTTCAGTGTAGCAACGTTTACAAGCTGGGGGAAAACCTGTCAGTTGTTACACAAGGTGACTTGTAAGGAACTAATAATTTAGATAATTGTCGTGGTCTTTTTGCGAAATGTCAAGAGATTATATTTTTGGGGGTTTGAGTTGCGTTTTGTTTAGTCAGTTCAGCAAATGCTGTTTAAATCCAAGTATTTTTCCTTCCTTTTCTCTGCTTCTTCACTCCAATTTTCAGGCTTTCTGCCATTCAGAAACAGAGAAGGGTGGACAATTTGTAATAACTCTTGTTTAAACTGAGACACAATCTTAATTTCTGCAGAAAGCATCTGTCCATTTGTCCTTTCTCATACATCATCACTCTTTAATTCTTCTGTTTAGAAATACAGTTATTAAAAAGTGTGTTGCTGTTTTCCAGCAAAAATTCTCTCCCAAAAAAGAGAAAGGGAGGGGAAGACGACTATTGCAATGGGTGACTGAAAGCAGTCGGTCCTTTATGAAGATGTGGAAAATGTGTGTGTATCAGTGGATTTTTAAAACTCTTTGGAGAGTTTGCAAAGCTTTGGAAACAAGGAAAAAAACCTGTTGCAATTAAGTGTCCAACATGTTGTGCAAACAGTGTTTGTTCCTTATCTTGCCTGCATCTCGTGGATGGGGAGAATTCTTATCAAATTATGTCAATGTATGTGTATACATCTTGCAAGCATTACTGTGCTCATGTGGTTTGTCTTATTTCTGCACAGCTATTACTATTCTGTAAAAAGTTGTTCTTACTGATTAGATAGAACTTCAGTTCTACCATTATTCAAGAACTTCTATGAGGCAAAAGCATGATTTAATTGCTTTAACAATGTGAGTTGCACAATTTGAGAATAAAGATGTTCTTTCTCAGGTTATGGAAATTTACTTTCCTTCTTTTTCATCCCAAATAAACCTGTGAGTATAGTTATCTTTGTACAGCTTTTCTAAATTATGGAGAAAATTGTTTAGTAACTGACTCCTACATGTGCTTAAATGTGTTGTGATTGTTTTGTTTCCTTAATAAAATGGATAATGTATTAAAACTTACTGTTGCCAATATTGTTTGTGTAACTTTTACCAGAAAGGTTTGAAAATGCATGTGAAAGATTAAGGCAACTGGTTGGAACTATTTATCTTAAAGAGATGACTGTTACCTGTTTGTAAGTAGGTTTAGAAATAGTTGTGTGTTTGACTGAATTACCAATTTCGAGTACCTGCCATGGGCAGCCTGTGTGGTACAAAATCCTCCTTTGTGTTGTCAGTGTTTCCAGGAGCTCCAGCTGGAGCTTTTGGGTACATGTTCACCTTGGAAGCTGACTGGGTTTCTGGTGGGCTGGTAGTGTAGAAGGTCTAAGAGATCCTTTTTAACAACATAATCTAGAGATACAAAAATAATGCTTCTGGAACACTTGGTTTGTGTTGTTTATATTGAAAGTATTAAATGAAAAACTGTGACAGCTGTGGATGTGGGCTATGCTCTGAAGTGTTGGTGATGTCTTAGATATCAATGTGGTGAATGAATCCTCACAACTGAGAGGTGAAATGTCAGTTGAGATTTTCACGGCAACTTTAAGGATTGCTTTTGTGATGTATTTTGAGACTACTTAATTAAAAAGTATTTATTTTACCTTAAACTCATCACATTAACTTTCTAATTACTTTGTCGTTCTGAAATAGGAGGGAAGGACAGAAGAAGTGGCCTCATTCTGACAATTCCATTATGCCTTGAACAGACGAGTATGGATGAGCTGAGTGTCACACTAGACTATCTTCTGAGTATACCAAGGTGATTTGAAAGGCATTCAGAGTTGCTTTTTCTTCCAGTGGTGGACGGGATCTTTCTAATTTTTTTTAAATTTTCATTTGCTTTTCAGTACCAAATTAATTTTACATAAATGTTTGTCTAGAATGTGATACTGTCTGACTGAATTAAAAATACACATCCCGGTGAGCTAAGGGATATGTACTAAGGCTTGCCTTTGTCCTTCCATTCTGTATATCTGGCTTTTTTGTTTGTTTTATCTTGTGTATTTCTATCCTCCTTTGTTGGGATAGCTTTCATAATTTCTTTTAAATGACAATGCACTTAAATTACAAAGTAAATTAGGTCAAACACCTAAATTTGCAAAGGTAATGTTTCTGAAAGTAAAATAGCTTCCTCCTCTTTCTTTGTTATGTGCCTAATCTTTGTAGCTTGTAGTGCTTCAGTGTGCACTGTCTAAAAATACACAGTCTTACTGAAGTTAGTGATCAACTTAAATGTTTAAAATTAAAATACTGCTTAAATGTGCTGAATGACGACTTGAGTACCCTGTCATCGATACCTTGCTGTAAAATCATTGTTGAATCAAGTTCTGTGCATGTGGCACTGCAAGCTTATAGAGACAGTTTTTGGTCCTGACTTAGTTACCTACATTTCTTTTTTTCTTAATATCCAGAGATTGATCTTTATCATAACTTTGTTTTGTTCTCTTGTCCCACTGATTTAAAAAGGAAAGAAGCCTCTTGGATAAATGCTTGGTTTTGTATCCCTTTAAATTTCTCTTCTGGAAACAGAGCAACAGTGGCATAACTAAAGACTGTTCAGTGTACTTTGCTTAGTGTAATCTATAAATAGTTTTAAAACACAATTAAAGGATCCAATTTTTTTTTTTTTTACTTAAGGCTTTAAAAAATTCTGATTGGTGAGAGAGAAGCAAAAAATAAATTTAGATTACTTAAAAATAAAAACATCAATAGGTATATGGGTATATTGCACAATATTTTAGTTGTGGAAACTTTAGGGTTTTTCAGACAGCTTTGTTGTCTTTTGTAAAGTGATGAAAATACCAAATGATCATCCACACAAGTCATCTCATTGACTTAAGGGCTTGGCCATATTTGTGGAACAGATGTAGGCATTCTTGTTCTAGTAAGCATTAATTATTCCACAGTCTCATCCTGATGTGTGTCTTTACATATATTAGTATAACAATAACTGTCTAAAAACAGAACCAAAGTACTCTTTGTACTCAGTAGAAACTGGGAAATCTGTTTGAAAATGAAGTCAGTGTTCCCACATTTAATGTTCTGTTTGTCAGTTGTGGAAAAAATGACCTCCCTTTTATGGTGGCAGTATGGAAAAGTCATTGTTTTGGTTTGCATGTTGTTCTTCAATGGGAAATGCAAGCCTTTTGGCCCAAGCACTTGCCTTTTTTGTTCTGGAAAGAACCATGTTTGAAAAAAGGAGGGGTGAAGGAGGGATGTTGCCCCAAGTTTAGATAGCTGTCCAGGAAACATTAATGCTACTTTTTCCCCCAAGTTCTATGTGTAAGGTAACCTTTTAATTCAGTTGTGTGTGATGTACATTGTAACTGGTTCGAGATTTGTGTTCTGGTGTTGATGGCTGGCTGCATCCAAAATTTGAGAAGCGTAACTGCTTAAACTGTCTTGGGTGGAATTTCTTTGGAGTGTGTGTATAAAGCCATTCTGAAACTTCAGACATTTTATTCCTGGTATTGAGGTCTACTTTTATGCCTTTCTTTGATACTATTTAAAATTCTCAGATTCTGAAGTGGCCTCTTCAGAACTGAAAATAATAAAAGTAGCAATGTTATGCTGTTGTCTGTGTATACCAAAGTTTGCTTCCTTTGTTGTATCCTCTGTATTGTGGCTCAAATCACCAAGCCTTTTTTTTGTTTTGTTTTAATTATTCTAACTTGCATACAGACATTTATGTTTGTATTGGCTGAACTTTTCAAAAGTGGTAGCTCACTTCTGAATATGGTTGGTTGTATGTTTTGTTGGTTCCTAGGTTTTTTTAATAGGTTTAGTAGTAGAGAAGAGCAGATGCTAATACTGCTAGATTCCAGTGAGCCTAAGGAAGTCACGTCTCTAGACGCTGTAGTAACACTATTTATCTTGTTCTTAAAAGCAGTGGTAATGTGCCTTTTGAGTTGATTCTGATTAAACATTGCAGTCATGAAGCCTGAATGTTCAGACTGCTTCCAGAAAAATCTTGGATGTTGTCTTAGAGGTTCCTTAAAACCAAAAGCATTCTTGGACTGGCAACCAACTTTGTAATTATTTTTTCCTAAATAGACTAGTAAGGTACCTTTTTTCCTTTTTTTTTTTTTTTTTTTTTTTTTTTAATTCTAGGACAAAAATTTGTCTTCCACCCCTACGTGATGAAGCTCAGCTTAAACATGAAATAAATAACAGTTAAATTTGTTGGTGTGAAACATAATGCTTACTGTTACATGCAGGTTGCTTTTTTATTTTTAAGAGGATCGCAGAAATGTCTTTGATTTCTAATTGCAGATTTGGGTAGTAAAGATTACATAATGCTTTCCTCTACATCATGTAAATGTAGTGGGTTTTAGTTGCTTATAACTTTGCCAGACACAAAAATTTCAACCTGGGGCATGATATCTGGTGTGATAACTAATGCTAAAACACGGGCTCACTTCCATGTCCGCTTTCGGATGCTCCTGTGCTGGTTGTGAGAAGATAACGCTTCCCAGATGTTGGTGATATCCAGAGGTTGTTGCCACCATTGAACATTGTCCAGCTGTTGTGAGCACCTTGTTGCCAGCTTCAGTTTGAAATGAGCTGGGAAGGTTTTTGTGGAAATGCACAGAGAGGAAAGTTTTCACTGTTTTCTCCCATTTGGTGTTTGAGCGGAAGTACCTTTGAACTTTTGGCTTTGCAGCTGTTTTTAGCAGGTGGTGTTTTTTGGTTTGGTTTTTTTTTGGTTTTGTTTTGGGGTTTTTTTGTTGCAGTATACACAGACTCAAATGTTATTAGAAGGAAAAGAGATTATGTCAGTCTAAAATGCTCTTTCTTGTAGATCTATATGCAAAGTTTCTGTCCTGTAGAGGCTTTTTGTGCACTGAAATTCTTAGTTCATTTGTTCAGGAAAGAAATTTAAGCATGTTTAGATGGTTTCCTGTTTGGATATGCATCAGGTGATATGTAGCTCTATCCTCAAATCTGTGTCAATTCAGAAGTAACCTTGTGAAAACTCACATCCCTTTGTTTTCCATACAACACTGTAATTGATCTGTTTTCTGAGGCTTTTCTGGAGTTTATAGTTATGAAACCTTTTCAGAGTTGCTAAAGTTTAAAGAAATACTTCTATTATGAAATAGAAGTGCTACTGGAAAATTGTAATTTGCAGTTCCTATTAATATGCTGGAGCATTAAAATTCAAAGTTATTTTATGAATAAGTAGACTTAAGGTTTGTAAGACAGCATTTTTATAAAGAAAAAACTATGTAGTTGTATTTTACGTGAGCTTGAAATCCAAAGTCATTGTGATAAGACACTTGTTCAAAATTTTTTCTAATTTTTTTTCTTCTTTTAGTGAGAAGTGTAAAGCTAGGGGATTCACTGTGATAGTGGATGGCAGAAAGTCTCAGTGGAACGTGGTAAAGACAGTTGTGTTGATGCTACAGGTAAATAAATTTTATACATTCATAGTTGACTGAGTTTTATAAATGTGAACCCAATAACTGTGCTATTGTAGAGGCAGTAATTTCTTCATTGAGATATAGATATTTTATAGTCTTCTAAAATAACCAAATGTGGTTCTGTGACAGAGTTCTGTGCAGGAAGAAATTCTGAAAAGCAGATGATACAACTCACTCAAGTGAGAGACAAATTCTTTATTGCTGAGAACACGGAGTTGTAGACCTTTTTCTAAAGCAGAAATTTAATAAAAAAAATACAGAAATATGCTCCTGGCATTGCCAGCTATGAGCAGTAGGAATGTCTGTAGGGCAGCAGTTCACACTGATAATGTAGCTGAGCAGGTTCTGATGCAATATGCTGAACTACCCAGTTTCCCTGGCAATAGGATATAGTTGATTTTGTTGTGCATAACAGTTCAAATCACAAATTATGTTCTGAATGCTACAAAAAGGAGGAGAAGGAAAAAAAAGTGACAATTTCCAATTAAATAAATTGTTTAAAAAAATTATTTTAGCTCTTCAGATCTGTGGTTTTACAATAGAGTCTTGTTTCTGCTGAACAGTATATGTTATTTTCTGGTCTCAGTGGTCAAAGAAAATGCAAGATACAGCACTCCTAATACATTAGAGCACCTGAATTACTGGCTTTCTTACTGCACAGGTGATTTCTCTTTATCAGAGCAGTTTTCCTCAGAGCTAGGTGATGCCTCAGAAAGTGTGTCAAACACAAGTAATTTCATATTTATTTTTTTGTCCTGCTTCTGGGTTTTGAAGTCTGTTTCAAGGTGTCTTTCACCTATTCCTGACTAAGATGGCTTTCCTATGAATAGAGTTACAATATTTGAATCCACTGTATTCAGATTATGGTCTTGTCTGAGATTTTGCTTCAACCAGCGTGAGGTGGTGGCATTTGGTGGCAACTGCAGCTGGTGGGAAGGATGCTATTTGCCCATGCTCCTATTTCAGCACGCGTCCTGCCAGTGTGCAACCTGCAGAAACATAAGTTCCACATCTGTATCTTTAGTTTGAGAAGGAAACAATAAAGAACATTTTTCTATGTAAACTGATCACTTGTGCAGATCACGTGAGATTTCTCTTTGCTTCAACATACATAGTTTCCCAAAACACTTCTATGTTCAGAATACTTTCTACTTGTAAATCATTTTTGCAAATTCACTGAAATGGTGCAAGAATTAATTTTGGTTTTGGTGCTGATTTCTCTGTTGGAAGTATTTCACTTTTCTTGAATTATATTTTTATAAATAAACCAAAATATTTAAAGAGAAATCACATGGATTGTATCACCTTTATATCACTACTCTGATATAAAGAGTCTTCCTGCTATAGCTGATGCCTTGGGAGTAATCAAGAGTCTTTGTTCCTTGATATACATTCAGTGTGACAGTATAAAATCAGCTTAGTAGATGAAATTATTGGTTTAGGCTGAGAAATGTTTTACTGGTAATATTGTAATGAATTAATATGTTGAAATGTCAATATTCAGCCCTTTCATTCTAGTCTAAGCAATACATACTAGAGAAGTATAGGGTCTAATCTTGACATGTCATCTGGTAACAACGTATATGATTTTTTTCCGATATTATGATTAATGTTTCCTTCTGCATGGTAAATAACATTTCTGGAAAGCCTTGGGTTTAATAATAAATTTTTAATAAAATGCCATAAACAAAATTAAGCCTAGCCAATAATGCATGTTTTTTCAAATTAACATAATGTCCTCAGGACTGAAAGTAAAGAGGTTATATTTTCTTTTCAGTTCTGCAAGTTTTGCTACGAAATCCAGTGCAATCTGCTACAAAGCAGGATGGAGCCAATATGTCATGTAGATGCAGTAGACTTACTTTAATTTTTATCTGCAGTTTATGAGTTCTTGAATAGATGATGAAATGTAAATGTGGTAAATGAAGGTGTAGTCTTGAATGTGTTACTTATTTTTTAATTTGTTTTACAGAATGTTGTTCCAGCTGAGGTGTCACTTGTTTGTGTAGTAAAGCCAGATGAATTTTGGGATAAGAAGGTTACACATTTCTGTTTTTGGAAAGAGAAAGATAGACTTGGCTTTGAGGTATGTAGATCTTTTGTCTATTTCAGTCAAAATTACTGTTTCTTGAATACTGTATAATTGGATGACAATTAAGATGTCTTTAAATTAGTTCTGTTCCAGATACTTTGTGGATATCCTTAACAAACCACTGTGACTTTTTAACTTCTTCCCTCTTTAATAAGAGTATTAAATGAAGTAGCTCTCAAATTAGAAATGTGTGCCGTTTAATTCTTTGCTCGGCAATGGTATAAGGTTGTTTTGATACATATTGTGGATGATTTGAGTAAGAAATGGTTGTACAGGGTTTAGTGTGAAATTTTTCATGATTTCTGTAATGGACTGTGGAGGTACATGTTGTATGGTATCACTATATGAGTAATAACAATTCTGACAAGCATCTTGTTGCTACTACATGCATCTCTCATTTTTTGAGTTCTTTTCCAGTAGTAACAAAGGTTATAGGTCCCTTCAGTTTGACAAATATAAGCTGATACTGTTCTAGTTGTGAGGCAGGGTGTGTACAAGAGACTACACACTAATGTTAGCAGTTCCATTGTTATATCTGTTGTGGAGGTTAATGGAAACCTCAATTTTCCATGTTTTTTAGAGAATTATCTGTATTATCAAGCTTTCCAATCATTTTCTGTGCTAATCTTTTTTGAACTACAAGCTTGCTCTGCTCACCACATACTAAAATATCTACTTGTGTTGTATAACAAAACTCTTAGCATCTTTTTTTGGTTTTCTTTGTGAAAGATTTAATAGAAAAGCATTTTGCATCTTGACCAATGCTGTGTAATTCTTTCTGATGGTGAGATTATAACATTCTTGAATATTCCTGCAGAACACTTAGTTCAGGGAAAATGAGAATTGGAAGGTGGCAGCTGAAAAGTTTTGTAACTGCTAAATAATATAAAAAGAAATTCTCTATCATCTAGATATAATTCTGTTAATTCATGTGAATTTTGTCTTTAAGTCTTGTGTCAGACTTTACCTAGAATAGGTGGCTTCATTTTTGGAAAGAATTCCTGCAAGTGGAAGTGCTCTGAAGGAGTGTGGGGGTAAGGGGTACGGTACCTCTTTTCAATGAGGTGTCCAAATATTTATTTATGTATTTATTTATTTATTTATTTACCTCAAGATTCCTTTTATTAGATTACTTCATTTTTATGATCTACTTATAAATCTTACAAGTAAGGACATTGTGCATGTTTGCCTTCAGGTTGTTTATTTTATAGATGAAGACCATATTTTATTTTTGAATACCTTTTTAGAGACAGGTTTGAAAAGTAGCCTGAGTTCAGCACAGCAGTCCAAAGAATCTCTGAACAGCTACTTAGGTGTTTGAAAGTCTGTAGTCAGGGAGATACTCAGTAAAAAAGATAGTCAAGTGCCTGAAATTTTGCTACTGGTTCCAATTATGATAATTGTGACTTCCATTACAGTTAAACACTTTGGGTTTCACAGATGTCTGTCTATCCTGTCACCTGAATTCCTTAAGAAGACTGGCAGAGTTGTGATCGTAGATTGTTTCCATCTTGAAGTTTGACGTGTAGCAGCAGCCCAGTCATAGCTTCTTTACTCAAAAACATGAGTGTAGTGGTGCCCACCTTCTATAAACTAGCCTATTGTTTGGAGCCACATCCAAGATGAGAATTTAAAAAGCATCTGAACTAACCGTCTGTAGTCAAAAAGATGATTTAAGAGCTGCTGTTTAGAAAATGACTTAAGTTTGCAATATTCAATTTCACACAGATTCTTTCTGTAGGTAAGAATTTTTTAAGGTAAAAAAATGCCTCATTCTAGAGAGTAGCAGTAGTAATGGCAAAGCCTTCTCTTTAGAAGACTCTACTGTCTGATTTAGGCTGTGTTTTCCCATGTGCACACCTGTAAATATAGTGCTTGGACAAGTTCAGGAAGTCTTTGAAGTTGTGGTCTAAAAGAATTTTATACATCAGTTGTTCGTGTATGGTAGTACTAGTTTAGAAGTCAGTCCTCTAGAACGTTCTTCTTGGGTTTCTCTTCAAAATGACTCAGCTAGAATCCATTTCTAGACAAATAAGCAGAAAACCTACAGAAAATATATTAATGAAACAGGGATAATTTTACATGGCTGCAATAATAAATGGATTTTTTGTTTGAGGTTTGGCTAACAGTCATTAAATCATAGTTCTTTAACAAGCTTAGTAATTTTAAAAAGTGTGTTCTGTGCCAATGATCATGTTGGCATTGTTGGCATAGACCACTGGAGTTATGTAACTAAACCTTTTGGTTTCTGTTTCTAAACTCTTTTTTTATTACTGAAGTGTAAACATTTCTGTCTGGCTTGAAATTTTGAGCTAAGATTCTCTTAAATTAATAGTTCTAAAGTTTTAGAAAGAAGAATATAATTAAAGTAGGAGAGGCACTTTGTGCAAACGTATCAAAGTATGTCACTTGCAAGAAAAGTAGTCAAGAGGAAAACTTGAGATTTGTTTTCTGATGCCTCCTTATATCTTGGCTTGATGCATGGGCAGGTCTGATGCTTGAATTATGTATATACATATGTATGTATAATATAACAGGTAATTGCTGAATTCTCATTTTGGTTGATAGGTGTTTACTCTTGAGTTTCCCTTCTGAAACAGGGTGAGACTGCTTGCTTGCATGAGGGGCTGCCATCAACTTTTCATCTAGCCGAGGTTGGACCATGAGCAGCTTTTGGTATAGAGTTGCTATAGATATTTCTAAAGAGACTGTGATACCATCCTAGTTCATGGCTTTTCCTTGTATCTTGCAATTTGTTGGTTTATGTTGGTTGATTGCTTTTCGTTCTGTTCAGTAAGTCATATTCTTAAATGGCATTCTTCATTAAAGGACAGGAAAAGCTGAGAAGAGTAGGAAAAATCATGTGCTTTGCCAGATGTTGAAGACTCACCCTTGGTATTAGACAAGCCTTTGTTCTTCGCTATTCATTAATTCTCTTGGTTATTCATTACTTGGTTGCAATCAGGAAAACTGTCTCAGTGAAAATGACCCACCTTCTCTGTGCTCCAACTAATATTTATATTAGAGACAGTAGTATGTCTTTCCTCTATTTTGGATAGGAGTGCAGATAAGACACTGCTGAGGCTTTGGAAGGCTCTAACTCATGCACAAATCTACAGCTGCATAATTTTGTATTACTGGCAGTAAAAACAAAGCAATGCCCAACTTGTATTTCGGATCACGGATCAGATTTGCATAACTATTAGGAAAATCCAGGATTGCTTTTGTACCAGTGAAATGAATATGATGTAAAATGAAATGAAAGTATGAAATCTTTTTATTCACTTGGGTGTAATCGCATTTTATTTGGAGTAAATGCTGTGTAACTGTGATTTCTAATTTCTAATGGGGCATTACATCTGCTTCCTATTTCCCACTACCTTATCTGTTCTTAATATCTTGCTTAATACTTGCTTTAATGGCCATATGAAGCCATTAAAAACAGTGCCTTCCTTTCTGCTCAGAGGCAGAGATCCTCTGCTTTAGAGTGTGATGTGATGATGCGTTGCAAAGCACTGAAAGTAAATGTGGGAACTGAGATCAAAGGGGCTACTGGGTGGATAAGTACAAAGAGGTGGGCTGATTCAGCTAAGTAAAAGTGCATGTCCTTATTTCTGGTATTACTGTTGGTTTTGGACCTGCCTGAGGACAATTGCCATTTGTCTTCCAGCAGAATTTTTCTTTGTAACTTTATTCCTCCTTTATTAGCAACCAGTTCATGTGTTTGTTAATTGAAGCAGTTTTATCTGGTCCTGTGCCATGCTTCGTAACAGGAGAGTTGTCTTAATTGCTGCAAGGCTGTCTTTCAGCCAAAATGTTGCATATATTACACTGCAATACTTAATACTGTTAATGTTTTAAAAGACTGAAGAACAGGATTTTAGTATAAAAATTTCTATGCTTTGGAGAGTTCAGAGGTGTTGCTTTTTGCTTTTTTATTGTATCCACATAGTGATGTGAAACAAATAACTTTTAGTAGCTGTAGTGTGTGGTATTTGATCATGAGCTTCTCATATGAAGACAATTAGCATAACTGGAAGAAAAAAATGTACCATACAAATTGATGAAATGTACAAATTTGTACACAATTCAAAAATTACCGACAGACTGGTGGGGTTATTTTGTGCGTGCCATTCATTTAAGGAACCTGGAGGAAAAATGGTCTCTGAGCCTGAGTTCGGTATTAGATTAGTACTTTGAAAATTGGTTTGTCGAGAGCAGGGAGGAAGAAAGTGTGCTTGCTATTCTTATCCTTGTGGAAATCATGGAGAAAATCTTAAAAGTTCACTTAGGGTTGGGAGATAAGAAATCAAGGGAATTAAAAAAAAAAAAGAGAAAAGGGAAAACCAGGTTTTAAGATTGAGACAAAAAAATTTGTAGCTTTCATGGACTTTCCCAAAAATGCATATAGGAGTTCCAGTCTTCTATCAAAATTATATATAACTGCATTTCTCTTTTCATCTGCATGTATCTTTGTTGCTTCTGGAGGCAGTGGGTCCTTTCTTTTAGAAACCTGGGCCAAATAAGGGAATTGTCTCTGGAACTGGAGCCCGTAAACCTGAGTTTACATCATGCTCTGAATTCAGCCCTAAAAAAGGGTGTGTTGGAAAATACCAGGATCTGTGCCTATTTTCTCTTCTCTGGGATGGAAAAAGGACTATGCGCTGATTATCATGAGCCCTGGAGGGAAAGGTGAATGAGTGGGTAAAACCATGAGTGAAGGAGGCAGTGACTGGGAGTGAAGTTGACAGTTTGTCTTCTGTTTATCTAGATTCTACTGGCTGCTCTTGGGTTTCTAGTGGGCCAGATTTCCATGATACTGGCCAGATAAATATTTAACTTGTGTTTCTTGGTGTAAAATTAAAGAAAATGATCTTTGTTTAAATTATTGTTCCATATTAACAAATAACACCTTAAGCTACTCAGTTTTTAATCAAATAGTCATTCAAAAATGGATTGAAATAGTATGTAGCATCAAAAAAATAAGATTATTCTCCTCAGGAAGAGGAAGTCTTCACTTTACAGTTCTCTGGCAATGAATCACTGTCAGAGTAGATATAGGGGCAGCTATGTTTGGTCGCTTAGAGTGCCATAGTTATTCTTGCAAAATAACTTGGAGAATAGTTGAGGGTATACTGAAGTTTTTCCAGCAGATGAGTTTGCTGGAGAAGAAGCACAGTTAACTTTCAAAAAAAAAACAAAAGCCAAATATTGATTTGATTGTGCTTTATAAAACAATTAGGATTAAGTCCATATGAACTTCTCAGTACCTCGGCACACCTGGTAAAAATTCTTTAGAAAGTATTGTGAACATCATCAAACTTTTTGGTTGTTGGATATTAGGTTGCTTGACATGTAAAAAAAAAATAAATTAAAAAAACCCACCCAAAATTAACAAAAAACCCCAAACTAAACCCAGACTAACAAATTACACACAATATAGATATGTGGATGTAATGCATTATGTTCTCTGTTCTCATAAATTATTTTGCCAGGAATGCCTTTTTTTGTTCTGGGAAATTGAATGTATTTTTAGGTTTCCAGTGTTGTGTAAATGCCAGTTAATTGTAATGTTTTTTTTCTAAATGAAAACACCATTTATTCTTTTAAACCAAATCTGATTTTTAAGACCTGACTCCTGAGATTACAAATAGGATTTAGTCCCCTTACAGTGTAGTTGTACCTATTTCCAAGTATAAAAATTTTGCTCTAATAATAGATGTAGAATATTACTATCCATTTTTTTTAGATAATTTTCTTAACTTATCCCAGAAGTGGACTGTATTACTCATTGATACCAAGCTGTGAAGATAAATGCAGATATTTACTTAGCTCAGATGATCATATGCTTAAATTTCAGTTGTTCAAATTTTGTATTCTTAGGGGATGTGTTCTCTTTTGGAAAGTAACTGCTCCTTTTTTCATTCAGTAGTTTGGCTACTCTGATATTACACACTTAAAAAAAAGCCCCTTGTTACTGAAGTTTTACAGCACCCTGTCTTCAGATAGCTCCTGTGTTTGACTCTGTGACATTTGAATTAAAGAGCTCTTTCATTACTTCCCTCAAGAAAGAAAGAAAGTTCAGATGGATGTATTTAACATTTTGGGGGCACTTTTGCATTTCCTATTGAATATCCAGAATTCCTCTCTCATCTTAACATCTGCCTCTTTCTCCTTGTAGATGATTAATGAAAATTATTGCAGAAAACAGCAAATGATGCAGAGAGAGAGGTCAGCCTTCTGCAAACAGTATTTGAAGCACTTTTATTACAAAAGATACATGTTGCATGGGTCAAAACGATATGTTTTGACTCCTGAGCTATAGGATTTTGCAGCTAAGGCACAAGACTTTCTAGTACAGACTTTCAGTTTTGTTTGTTTGTTTGTTGGGGGGGTTGTTTTGTTTGTTTTTGCTTGTTGGGTTTTTTTTTGTTTTATTTGGCAGTTCTTAAAAAGGTTTTTTGATTTTATTACAAAATACAGCACTTCTACTTTTCCCAAAGCACTGTTCTGAGTTATGTCTGCAAAGGCTTTCACAATGTTTTAGCAGGCCAATGTTCTACAAAGCAAGTTTGCTGACTAGAGTAAAGAAGAGAGCTTTACCACACTTCCAGGTTTTAAAAAGAACTCAGTGCAGATGATGATTCTATGGCTGTTTTTGTCGGTAGCAAAAAGGACGTGTTCGAAACCTACTACCACTGTCAGCTTTATTAGCTGTAGCTGTTGCTGGAAGTGGGTGGATCAAGTGGGAAGAGAAGCAAAGATTTAAGGGTTCAATAAATTAGACTTTTTTTTTTCTGTTTTACCATCTGTTTGTTTCGCCCTTGGGAAGTTTAAGCTGTTCATTTTAACATCCAACTATAATCTGCTGTCTAAAGACTTTTACTTTGGATTAAGAAAGCTTTTTTTTTTTCTTTTTCTAGAGTCAACATAGTAAAATTACTTCAGAAAAAAAAACTAAAAACCAAAAAATCATTTCAGTTGCAAGCAAACAGGGGGTTATTTCTATTTTTACAACTGTAAATTACCTTATCTGTACCTGTGTTGAACTGTGACATTCAAAGGCAAAGGTGGAACGCTAGTTCATAAGGGAAAACTCTTTTCAGGATATCATAATTTCACATTTATTTTCACAAAAGATCAAAGACAATTACTGTTATTGGATTTTGAAAAGAAGTGTCTCTTCATCATGCACATCGCATCTACCATTTTTCAGCATTTTTGTTTGCTTTGGCTATTGGTTTGTGTGCTTATGGAATATTAACCTGTAGTAGCTGATTAAAACATTATTTCAGAAGCTTCAGAGAAGCAAATTGCATTTCTGACATCTAGAAAATATCAAAGCTAATTTACTAATGTAAAGCATATTAAGGATGTTAAATTAGCACTGCACCAGTCTAGGTCTAGAGCAAGAGCTAAATTCTGTTCAGGACCCTTCCCTTCTGCCACCACCTAGTTAAAAATTCAAATATTTGTTTACTTTTTGGAAAGTCTTCAGACAGGATTTATGCAGTTAGCCTGGTGAACAGTCAATGAAAAGTTTAAAAAAAGAAACAGTTTAAAAAAAAAGAAACCTAGAGAATGAATGGGTTTTGAAGTCATGTCTTCAGTTACAACAAGGCTTATTAATGAGGTGGAAGGTTTTCTTTTTCCAAATTTTTCTAATAAGGTGCAAAAGAAATTTGGTTTTGACCAAATCTCATTTTTGAGTGGGTTCTTTTGTCAGAGGATTATTTTTCTCATACTGCTAAATTATTTTTTTCATGCAGGTTTTGCTTTGCAAGAGAAATTTTTTTTTAAAGAAAGTCTCCCTGGTACAAGTTTACAAAGCATAGTCCTTGCCCATTCTCCTTCCTGAAGGATCTCGATTAAAATCAGAAATAAGTGGTCTCAATACAGTCCCTTCATTTTTTTGAGCTATTTGTGGTTTTTTTAGACTAGCTGCCCTATTTATCTCAGTTCCATACCAAAATTAATTTTCTTCTTTTTTTAATGAACTCATAAAGATGAAAGAGAATGTAAAAAATGACCTAAAATATAAATGTGTGCCAAAAGAGCAAACGTCTTTTTTTTTTTTATTATTCTTTCTTGGACCTAGAGTCATCTGGGTTTTGCTGGCATTACTTAAAGAAACTACAGGCTAATTCCATTTACAGCAGCTACGTACCATTAAGAGTACAGGACAATAGATATATTTGGATGTTGCTGAAAGATTTTCCTGTACAATAATAGACTGTTTGTTTGGAACTACTCTGAATTCTTTAGTTTCAATGTCTGCAGGAACATGGAGCTGGAATAGAAGGCTCTTTCCAGTTGGCTCTTTCCACATATTCTTGTCCCCTGCAAAAATATGTGAATGATCTGATGGGTTATCAAAATTTTCTTTCCATTTTTTTTTTTTTGCTTTCTGGGTATGTATTGCCAATATGTCTGCTTCCACAGAGAGACTGGGGTTTTTTTCCACAGGTTTTCAATGCTTAGCATATCATACATTGAAGCAACCTGTGCTGCCAACTTTTTGTTTGAGTTTATATGAATAAGGCTCAGCCAGGAGCCTTTAGAATGCAGAAATTATGGCAAGAATTTGGTCTTCTGACTAGCAGCAGACCTATGTTTTGCTGTATTTCCTGATGTAGTTGATAAGCTAGATTTGTCTCCTGGGTGAATGACACAAGCTTTTAAGCATACTAAGATTTGAATTTTTGATTACTCATGGAAAGAGTTCAACTTTTGCTGAGCATATTTGCTCAGTAAATGCAGGCACTTAACTTTTACGGCACAAACTTACCTCTGGGATTGAAAGTATTCTAAGAGAGTGATAAAAATACTAAGTGCTTTGCAGTATGATAGCCTACTACTATATTCACTAAAAATGGATTGCATGGTGTATGACTTAATCATGAAGCATTAGTTCCCACCAGAAAAAAAGATATCCAGGTAACACATTTCTTTTTCCTATTGTAAATAGACAAGGTGGTAGAGATGATGCTCTTACAGGATTATGCATTAGATATACACTGCATATGAGAATTACCTGTGAGTTGGGCCCAAGTTAACTGCAACCAGCCATATTTCATTTAAGCATTTAACAGTAAAATCTTTGGTCACTTTCTCTGAATCACAGAAAGATCTGCTCAGTATCTCTAGACATACTTAACCCAACTTCTCAGATACTTAAGGAAAATATAAGCATTACTTACAAGTTACCTATTTTATTGTTGCAGGTTATTTTAGTATCGGCTAACAAGCTGACACGATATATAGAACCATGCCAACTGACAGAAGATTTTGGAGGAACTCTCACCTATGATCACATGGACTGGTTGAATAAGAGGCTGGTTAGTTATCTGTGTTTTGGGGTTTGTTATTTGGGGTTTTTTTAATGGCTCATTCTTGAGCCATGAGATTTTTATTTGTGTAGGAACTACTAAGTGTGTAAGAAATTGGCATATGTGTAGTAGTGCAGTTCATTAATATGAATAGTCTTGTGATAACTAACACTGGTCATCAAGGGATGATAAAGCTAATGTAATCAATTTGTTGAACCAACAAGTTCCTTAATGAAGCTCTCTTACACTAACTCTAGAAGAGCCTGACTGTATGGTATAGTTGCTACAAAGGGAAATTGTTTGTCTGCTGTAGGAGAAGACCAAAACAAGGAGAAAATACTTGGAGTCTGTATATCCTCCAAGGTTATCTCATAATTCTTGGCTCCTGTGGACTAAGAGCTAGGTTTTAAAGTGTCCTACACGAAAACTTCTGTCAGTGCAGCTTCCCCAGTACATAGAGGTGCAGTAAATGTCTATGAGCAACTACACCCTTAAATCATTAATAGACACAAATTGTGTAAGCAACTGTTGGTGCGCATAGCTCTCCAGAATCTTTTTTTCATGGATACTTGCTTTTCAGTTACTTAAATAGAATTTTCAAAACAGTATTTAATTTCCAATGAAACAGTGTGTTCCTTTCCCATGCAATCTGTTCTTAAAATGTGTGTCTTCATCTGGGATCTCCAGGTGGGATCCTGGACAAGGAATACACTACAGTGTGTTGCAACTACCTAAAGCCTTCAAACATACCTTGCAGCCAATCTCACAGCAGTACTCCCCCCTTCATGGAGCCTGAGGACTTTCACCACTTTTGTTTCTGTTTTGCTGAATCTTACTGAATTGTGTGTTCTCACCCAAGGCAGAGAAAGCATCATCTACTGTGTGGGTTTTTTTCTACTGGCCTTTGCATGGGCTTTATGTGTGTGTGGATTAGGGCAAGGCAGTTTGTTTCTCTGCTTGAAATTGGGAGCACCTGGACACAGGGGAAGGAAGGGAAATCTAATGTCACTCTCCTTCATTTTGGTTTGATGTACACAGATCTGGCTTCTACTCAGCTATTCCTGCACTCAAAATTTATAAGAACAGTACTTCCACTCTCTCTGGGACTTTTGCTTTATGTTTCGTTCAGACTACAACTGAAAATGTCTTTCTCCTGTCTCTCCTCTCTTGGCTTATTTCACTTGTTTTGTATATTAATGAAGAATCTCATCCTTGCAACTCCTGAATTCTGAAACTAGACAAGTGGGCAGAAAGGTTGTTTAAGGTACTAGCTGAAAAATAGTTTACAACTGTTTATACATGTTCATGCTATGGATTTTTTTTTTCTTTTTTAGCAAATGAATTTAGCTTGTATTTTATAAACCACTCTTATAAATTGGCTTTTAAGACTTGTCCATCTCAGATCCTTTTTGGTTTTCCTGAAATTTTAAGTAGTCCTAGATAAGTTAAGGAAAGTTCACTGGCAAGCTATTGATTATTAATTTAATAACACCAAAATGACCTGGAAGTTATTGTGCTTGTCACTTAAGGCACCCAATCATGCTCAGTTTTGTTAAAAAGCAAAACTGAAACCAATCCTCAGAAGTCAGGCACATAGGAATTATCTGAACAGTACCCAGTGTCTGACTGTACAGGCCTTCTTATCTGAAATCAGAAGCCCCTGTGTTCAAAGAAACTGATGAGGGTATTTCTTTCTATATAGTATTTCTATGTAATATGATACATTTTTCTTTTTCTTTACTTATTCATTACAATATAGTCCATTTCAATAGTGATTAGGAGCTGAAATCTTCACAAAATTTTAATCCATTCAAGTGAGCTGTCAGACGTTTGTGTAACATGCCTTGATTCTTAAAGGATTAAATGAAGATGTAGAATAAATATGTCCATAAAAACTTACAGGCTTTGCAGTAATCTCATTTTTTTCAATATTTAGAATTCAGTCCACCTTAGTTATATTCACTATCTCCCTAAGGAATCTTAGTACTCTTAGTTGTTCCCTTAACAAAACTAGGTTTCTACCCTACCATCTGAATGTCGGGAAATAATTACACTGTGTAAGGATTGAAGTCCACTTACAGAACTAGTGGATAAATTTGCACTGAGGCCTTCAATACAGCCACTTAAAATTTTCTTAAATTAATACCTACCTCTTACTTAGGTATTTGAAAAGTTCACGAAAGAATCAACATCTTTACTGGATGAACTTGCTCTAATTAACAACGGAAGTGATAAAGGAACTCAACAAGAGAGAGAGAGGTGTGTGATTCACTTTTTGAAATCAATCCTTTTGGATTATAAAATTTCATTTGAAATCCAAGTATGGAAAATATTATATGCCTTAAATATTTTGAAATGTGTAAGGAAATTCTAAACATTTTTAATGTATACAAGAAGATACACGAGTCTTTGTGTAGATGATGCTCATTTGACTATTTGAGTACATGCAGCTCCACTTTTGTTTTGATTCAATGAGTTGAAAAAGTGAGGACTTCACTGAGTGAGGGAGGAAACTTGATCTCTTAAGACCATCAGGTAGTTCTAGCCTTAGTTGAAGTTTTTAGTGCTATTGTAATACAAATTTTAATAATTTGTTTGTTACTTTTTTTCAAGATCAATAGATTTGAACTTCCTTCCATCAGTTGATCCTGAGACGGTATTGCAGACAGGTATAGTAAGTCAAAAAACTAGAATGTTGGTCAGTAAGGAGACATAATTCATTTTAAGCCCCAAATGAAAGCACAGAGGGCACAATAATTATCTTAGCCGTCTTCACAATGTGACAAGCTTATCTTTTAATGTAATCTTTGGGTTAAAAAAAGGTGATGCTTAGAAATGGAAGAAATCGAAATGTGTCTTTTTAAATACATATTTTTACAATCCTACTAACATCTTTACAATATTACCATAACTAATGTTTAATTTTGAGAATGCTTTGTGTCTAGATGATGTCAATATGTTTGCCTTATAGAATGAGTCTGTCTCAGTAGCCACCAAATGGTTACAGTACAGATTGCATTTTCCTGCACAATTCTAACAATTTACATCAGTCTAGTTCTGAACTGGTCATCTGTCAGAAAAGTGAAGCATACAGTCAGCATACTGACTCTTTGCTGCTTAGACTCTTCGTTCAGCATTAAATGTTGTTTTCAGGGTGAATTTCCTATTGACAATGAAGTATAATAGACTCAATTTAGACTAGAAATTTGTTTTTAAATCAGTGCCTTTTTGGAATAAGAAAGCATAAAGTTAAGGTGGTGATCAGAGTCTGAGTGTTCAGAATTCTTACCTTATGGCCTCCTATAAACTAATGTGTGGATCACATGTAGCATTTGTCATAGAGAACTACTGGCTTTATGTTGCCCCCTCCATGAAAAATTTATTAAAAGTGGGATAATACTGTTTTGACTTAAAAGGTGAAACAGTAGTTTCTTACTCTGGTCTTTGAAGTTCTTTAAAATATGAACTGTCTGTAGACACTGTCACTGGATTTTAGCCTAATTGTGTGTCCTTGTCTAATGGTAAGATTTTTGGACAAAACAACACTTCAATTTTGTGTAAGCAGATGGCTCCTGAGCCCATTAGTTTATATGCGTTCTCTGTTTTCTTAATTATGGCATAATGAATTTTTTTTTTTAGCTACTAAGTTTCATAACTTCCATTAAATCATGGAAGTTCCTAAGAGGCAAGCTTTCTCTGTTAGAGTCACTGTATTGAAATCTTGAGGGGGGGAGGGGGAAAAAAATCAACCCTCCCCAGTTAAACATTTCGATCTCCTAAGGATAAATACGAACAAACTGAGGATTTAGATAAAAGGCTTCTGTTTTCCATAATTACAAGTACTGTTCCTTTCACAAGTTCCAAATCCACATATATAGTTCTTAGAATTTGATAAGGATTTAGTTTAAAAAAAAACATTTTTACCTTGAAAAATGGTAATCCTTTACTGCTGAAACAATACAATTTCAAAATTATCCCAGTAGAACTGTAATATCTTGTAAAAGCCTTTAAGTCTGTTTGCTCTGAAGCTATCTGTGTAGTATTATAAAGGATGGAATCCAAGATGTTTGTTTCTATAGTATGGCAAAATGTATTTGAATTCTTAAAACATTTTCATTTCGCAGTAATATATGCTGAGTAATTTAAACTTGTTTGCTGCAATCTCCAAAGCTCTTGGCATTTTGATTGTCTAAATAATACCAGTTGAATTTAGAGTCTTATGCTTCTGCACTTTCCTTGAGGTATTACAATTACTCAAGTGGTAATTTTTTCCTTTAGTGAACTGGCATGTTACCATTTTAAGACCTGCAGAACTGATGATCTTGAATTGGCACACTTTCACACCAACATACCTTTAGTGACCAAACACTGATTTATTTTAACTTGTTCATTGAGCTCTTGAGGAACAAATTGATGATCTGGGTTTACTGGTAGTATGGTGTTTACATTCTGAAGGCTTTAACATAACTTAAAAATAACATTCTTCAAACAGTTTAAGTAGACGATTAGTCAAAATATACTATTTTTGCATATATGAAAGTCATTGCAGTGTAGAGAGCCTGTACCCTGATATGGTGCTTAAGAGCACAAAGAAAAAGGCGAGAGAAATAAGAGCAAAATATTGAGAAAAATAGTATTCAGCTCCACGCTTTTTATGTAAGTGTTGTACTTGCTATAAAAATCCTGAAAGACAACAGAGAAATTATATGGTCACTTTTTCAGTGCTTCTAGAGCATTCATTTAATATAAGAAAATAAATTGTTTGAGAGAAATACTTCAGATGCTACTCACTATTTTGAAGAATCAGAATACTTAGAGTTGTTTAAGATTCCGGAATGTGCTTGCAATTGTTTCTTTACATTAATCAATGCTATTGTCAATTTGCATGTTATTCACAGTATCTCTTTTATATATCTAAAATATAACACCTTTCTTTTCTTCTACTTTATGACTGATACGGCCCCACAAACTGTGACCAGAGTTCTGCATGAAAATCATATCATTAAATGTGCCCAATGCATGAAAGACCATTAGCTGCAAAAATGCACTGTTGGATGGTTTACAAGCAGGCATGCTTACTACTAATTTTGGGGGGGGTGGATTTGAATCTAAATTAACCACATCATTACCTGCGTTCTTAAAGGTCATGAGTTGCTATCTGAGTTACAACAGCGTCGATTCAATGGTTCAGATGGAGGGGTCTCCTGGTCTCCAATGGATGATGAGCTGCTTGCTCAGCCACAGGTCATGAAGCTGTTAGACTCACTCAGAGAGCAATATACCCGCTACCAGGAAGTGTGTAGACAACGAAGCAAGCGCACACAGCTGGAGGAGATTCAGCAGAAGGTAATGCAGGTAAGCTTGGAGTTGTTCTTGAATACTGTGAGGCGGAGGTTTGAGCTCGAGTCACAGACTGTGTTTCCTGTGAAACTAAAAATTAGAGGTGAGCCCTTAGTGCCTCCCTTCACTCCTCAAATGTTAGTGTGCTAGTTTTACTCAGTGCTTTACATTGTGGCTACCACAGTGACTTTCCCAAGGCTGTTGTCATATGTGGAGGTTATTTTAAATGTGCTCTCTTGCCATTGTGCTGAAGAACCTTCATGCTGCGTGCTGTGGCAGTGTGTGGCTGCGTTGTTGGAGGGGCAAATGCTTGACCTGTTGGCAAAGAGAGGAACATTACACGTGTGATTGTAAATTTGCTTGAGAGTTGAAAACCTTCCCCTGCCTATGTCATTTCAAGTTCCTGTTACTGAACATAAGCTATTATTTGTTCCTTATTTTGTCTAATATTTTGTAGTTTAACCTAAGTTAAAGTGCTTATACTCTCTGTATTTCAAGGATACCCTCACAAGAATGAATATAAACTTCCTAATCAATTCTGTGTTAAAGGTCATAATGAATTGGTTTGGTCCTTAGGAAACAGGCATGTAATTAGCACTTTCAACATCATCTCAGCAGACTCTCACTGGAGAAAATCGAGGAAATGGAATTAATTTATTCCTCTTGTATTTATCACTTGAAATTAGATTTATGTGTTTTTAAGATTCTGTGTAGTTTGAATATGCAAAATCTAATGGAATAGATATTGCTTTTGACCTTCCAGCACTGGCATTTCTAAGGCATGAGGAGTGCAAGTCAAGTACTTCCACTTGACAGCATTTCAGATATGGGTAGAAATAAAACGTAGTTAATTTTGTGTTATCTAGGAGTGAAAATACAAATCTACTGAGGAGATAATGTTCATTTTGTAGTAATTCAGATTATTATAAAAAAATTTAAAAAGCAAATGTCATCTACTGGTATGCTGAGCTGGAAATAATAAAAATAAAAGAGATTAAAATAGTCCTATATAGAACATATCAGCACAGCTGTGCGTATAATCAGGTGAGATTTTTTTTTTTGCTGTGTTAAAGTTGTGATGATTGATTTATAACATATTTTGGCAAACTGACATTGTTAATGCATTTAAATAGACTTATTTATCATGACAGCCTCATTTTGCAATATTTGTACTAGAAATAGTTATTGTTAGCTCTGTGTACAGTATGGATGTTACATGGCAGGGGAACTGAGTCTCAGTACACAGTAAAACTAATGAGTTTTATAAAGTGCATTTAAAAGCTTTCTAAGTGGCATACAAATATTTGGGAAAAACTTACTAAATCTAGAAAATCACTTAGTTTCCTTTTGGTTTACGGGAGAAAATCAGGCTAACAGAAGGAGTTAAAGATGAAAAGTAAGAAGCTAATGATGTACTGGAGGAAACCAGTAGAGGCAAAATGCCACAGAATTTATTTTGACAAAACAAACAGAAGTTGCCATATAACATGCTTGCAGTATTTTCAGTTAGAATGGGTGTACAGAGAGAGAGTTTTTCCCTGGTGTTGCTGTTATTTTTTTTCTTTAGTGTTTTGATTTTCTGTTAGCTTTCTTTATAGTTACATCCTATTTCATTCTTTGTATAGCATCTTGTATTGCTACCACTGGTGGCTTGCTTTTGTGTTCCTGTTTCATTTTCACTGTTTGTTGCTTCTGCCTACTGTGACCTGCTTAGTTCTTACTCCTGTCTCAAAGCCTCTTATCAATAGCCGCCTCTCTTCCCTTGTGCCTTCACTATCCTGCCCTCTCCTTTTAATTACCTTACTTCTGTTCAATAGTTTTGTTTCTCTTTCTTTTGTCTTTCATTCTACAGTGTAAAGATGACAATGATTTTCAGATGTTTTCTGATGAGCAGTTTTTCTAAACACTGCTTGGGAGCAACTTTGTATGTTATGATAAATTCTAGCTTTGTCCCTCCTTAGGCAGAGGTGTTAGTTACTATTTTTCTAACCTTAATTAATTAAAATTAATGTGAGGCCTTGCAGGAGTCTAGTCATTAACCATTTAAAAATGCATTTCATGAAAAATTACATAACTTTCTGCATGTCCCGTAGTCACTCTGCTCAGTTCAATCATCTGTCACAAGAACAGCCGTGTGCTAAGCTAGAGTTGCAGAGGCAATGCAATAGTTGCTGAAAACTTGAAATGGGGAGGTGGTCTTGGTCACAGAGGGCACTGCTAAGCAGGAACCTTGCACACTGTTTCAGACTTGCATGAGAACTGTCACTTCCATATGCAAGTTTTCCAGGCCACACTGACCTTACAGGGGGACATCTGAGTGCCTTCACTTCTAGGTCAGTTCCATATTTAACCAGCAGCAGCTGTGCAGAGGTGCTGAGCACAACAGGAAGTTTCTCTTTAAACAAAATTATCCTAAGAACTGTTGTCTTAATTTGTCCTAGAAATGATTAAAGTGAGGAAAGCTCAGGATGCCTTTGGAGCAAAGAATATATGCTCTGAAAGGGGGCAGGCAGGGGGGTGGGCAGAAAAGGGCAGTGGGAAGACAGTTACATAATGACTGAAAAATGGGGTGAATTCAGTGACTGTCTGTAATGATGATGATCATTCTTGATTTACTGTTGCACTGTACTTTAACAGCACTAGAAAAATGGTCTGATTAGTCCCTGTTTCATTTGTCTTCATATTTATGGGGTTACATTGTGTATTGTATTGTATTTCCTGAAAATCTGTGTGAAGCTATTTTGTCATCCATGTTTAAACAAAAGTCACATTGAGGGGAGGAAGCCGACTTCCTATGCCTTTTTATTAAGGTTCAGAATGTGGAGGTATTCCTGCATTTCCTTACTGCAGGACTCTAGCAGTGACTTCTGCTCTAGGTTTCGTTGCAGCTGTCTCTATTTTCCAGATATTTAAAAAATTATCATGAAATTTTTCCATAGATATCTGATTATTCAAATGTGTGTAAGGAGCCCAAATTTTGAGATACTGTTTTACTCTGAATAACATTTACATCAAACAAAATAGTTTCAAAATAATAATAAAAGAAATCCAATCCTGTAGTCCAGAGTTGTACTGCTGTGACCTTGCAAAGACATATTCCATGAGTTGTGGCCACTAAAACTCTGTAACAGGTTTCTGTTATTTGAATAGAGCAAATTGAAAGACATAAATATATAAAATACTAAGTTCGCGTGTAAATTTAATTTTGGAATAAATATATATTGTGTATTTGACTGTTAATATATTCAGCAAAATAAGGAGAAAGCTCTCAGGTGTGAGGTCGAATACAACTGTGCATTGTAATCACTTGGGTAAAAAAAATCTTGTTTGAACACAAGAGGTCCATTTTCATGTAAATGGTATTTTGAGCTCTTTTATTGAGAGCTATGAAATGAGAAGTGTGTATATGAAAAAATCTTGTCCTAGTTGCCACTGTTTTCATGGAGCTGACAGGCTAAGGTTAATGAAAAGTAGTTTCTACTTAAAACTTTTGAGGATGTGGATGGATTCTACAACAAGACTTCCAGAGATCTAAAAAATATCTGCTTTTCTCATTAACATATACTTTTTTTTGTTTCTGCTTATATTAAAAAATTCTGTTTATATCAGTTTTCACATAATTGATTTGCTACTTTATTTTTGTTATCTTTATCTTTTTGACAGGTAGTCAATTGGCTTGAAGGACCTGGATCAGAACAGCTAAGAACCCAGTGGGGAATAGGTGATTCCATTAGAGCTTCACAGGCTTTGCAACAGAAACATGAAGAGATTGAGAGTCAGCACAGTGTGAGATTTCCCATACCCTTTTCAAGTGTTAAAATAATTCATGCAGTTATGAGCAGTGTATTTTGGTTATGAGGATCTGGGAACTTTGCGCAGTACGCAATGTTATGGGTTACAGAGGAAATTATCTGAGCAGTTTAAGAACTTAATGTGGTCATTCTATTTGCATATTATTTATTTCCTTTTCCATTGTAGAAAAATGTTAATTTCTATCTGTGATTTTTCTTGGGTTTAGTATGTTACAGCAGTTCTTAAATTTTCATGTTCAGTAGGATGAATAAATTTACTTTTTCCTCTCTACCAAAATGTCTGAGAAATCCTGTACTTCTCAGATGAATAACTTAATAATTTTGTCTTTTTTAGACTACATTTACCAGTAGCTGAAACTGGCTTAGTACTTGCATTGATCAAGATGTCAGATATACTTTATGTTCATAATGAAATCTTGAAGATACTGTTTTGTATCTATACTGACTTGATGCCTTTGCTTCTATTTGGAATACTTCCTAAGGCTCAGTAGAATTTTGTCTTTGCATCAGATGATTAATTAGGTTACAAATATTCAGTGCTCCCAAAGGGGGAGTGTTGCTCCCAGTACCATTCCTCTTTTCTGACTTCTCTTGATGTAGACATCGACAATTATGTCCACTTTTCCTAAGTTCCCTTTAGTCATGGCAAAGAAAATAGTCACTGAGTTATAATTTTTCTGATGTAATTTAGAAAAAAAATAAGACCAAACCTTTAGTCTGAGAAACACTGTTCCCTAGACTACACTAGTTCTATTGACTCCATCTCTACTGAGTATGGTTTCCTTGCTTGATGCAGCAGGGCATACTGTAGATGTCTGTGTTCCATCAGGTAAATCCCGTCTCCTCTGTATTGTTCCTTTAAGCTCTTCAAGCAGTGTTCTACTCTGAAAACCAGTAGCTTCTGAAGTATAAAACGTCTTGCAGTTAAAATCCTAATTGGAAAGAAAAAACCCCAAAATCTCTTGCCTACTTAATTGACAAAAATAAATATCAGTATCTTTTAGTCATATTGGCACTACAAACTGCAACTAAAAAACAAGATTGAACGTACTTTGTTTTCACTTGGGTATCTATAACAGAGAACTGTTCTTTACCTGGAGTCCTTGAAATCCCACTTAAGTTTGCAGGTTGGCCTACAGTGTGCTGATCACTAAAGCACTGGCAACATGGAACACAGCTTAGTTCTCAGATGCTGGCGGAGTTCGCAGAAATAAATCGGAAAACATATATTTTATTTAGTACTAAAAGAAATAATTGGGAGACCACTGCACTACGTTAAATTTAGATGCCTGTTTGGAGATTAAGACCATTTTTTCCCCAGCAGCACTGGAAAAATGTGCTTTACACTTTTCTTTGATTTTTAAGCATTTCATAATAGCTGAGTGTAAACATCTCTCATTGTTTTCCTTTTTTTCTGTCCTAATAATTGAATTGACAGTTTGTATGCTTGCTTTCTTTCATCACCTATTTATTGTTGATTATACTACTTTGCGGATATTTGGAAAAACTGTGTGGTTTGTCTTGAAGATAGGCCTTTTCACTTCAATTTACTCTAAAGTGAAAAAAAAAATAATTTCCATAGGGTGTTTCTTTATTTTTTTTTTGGTTTTTTGGGGGGGAGGTGTAGTTAAGTGGGTTTTTTTGAGGTTTGTTTTCTGATTGTTTTCTTCACGAGCAGTACATTAGAACTGCTGTTTTTGAGCAAATGTTGGTCTTTTCTCCATGGTTTTGAGCTGTCACATACTGTTGTGCCTAACTTTCTCCCATGGAAAGGATAAAAATTTTTGTACATAATTTTTGTACATGGTTTGCTGGTCTCTGACTTTCACTGATAGCTTGCTCAAATCAATTACTGCAATTCTTTTACTTATTTTAATGCTAAAAATAAAACCTAAAAGGAAATATGTATAATATAAAATATATAAAATAAAATATAAAACTAAAAATTATTAATCTATATATAAAATTATTAATCTATAATTTTTTTGACTTCTCATATTCTAGTTGACTTGTTACACTCAGTAGCCTGGATTTGTATGTTGAATGTGAAAGAGTTATGTTGTGTAAACTGACTGTATTGAATCTATATATCTATAGTATGTGTGTGACAATGGAAGATGTTTTCACATTGTGTCATCTTAGTTTCCCCTTTTGGGGCAGATGAGAGATTTATTCTGCTCTTAAATTTTTGGCTGATTGCTAATTTAACTTTTTCGTTACCTTTATTTTTCCCCCCTCCTTGCTGTTTTCACACTCTGTTCCTTCCCGTGAGCAGATAGCTTTGGGTAAAAGGAAGATAAATTCAGAATATGGGTATTTGTACTCTGTTTTTCATGCTTTGTAGATAAATGATGCAAAAGCTGAAGGCGTAATTTGCAAAATTCCAAACATCCCAATAGGAGCATGACAAGGATACAAATTAGATCAGATTTTGTAGGCCAATAGATGGTGCTGTTCCATAACACTAGAAATGCATTGCACTAGGGCATTTGAAGGTCACTTCACTGTAGGCCAAAATAAGAGATGTTGAGCAAACATGTTTTGCTTTACCAGCATCTCAGTCATGCATGATGTGAATGTGATCTTGATGTATCAAGTTGTTTTTAAATCTCCCAGAATTGTTAAATATTTGAACTATTCTCTTCTGCAAATACACCACCATGACAACATAACTGACTCCCATATATGCATTCAGTAATCAAAGCATGTTAAAAACAACTGCACATTTTGAATTGAGTAGTATAAAACTCTCTTTAAATAAGAAACAAGATAATTTTGAAGTTTCTGTACATGGACATTCTTTTATTCAGAAAATAGAGATTACTTTCACTTTGTCAACAGTAGTATTTTTTCTAAACGTTTTAAGGAGATTACTCCTGCATTCAATCCTGTCACTGAAAGTAACTCCTAGATAGCCCTGTCAACAACTTTTTGTAATAGGTGATCACTTGGGAAAAGGTCTTTTGTCTCAGTAGACCAGACATTTAAGCTTTAGCAATTTGTTTAAAAATGGTGGAATTCCTCTTTTGGTTCACTAAAAAGTTTGAGTGGAAGTTTGTGCTGGGATTAGTAGCCATACCTTGTAATCTTCCCATATTTCTGTGCCAGTTTTTTTAAAGTGCATACATTAAAATGAATTAAGCACTTTTTTTGAGTTGATTTGAAATTGGGAATGTTTCTTCTTCTTCTGTGATATCTCGTAATTATATAACAGTATAACCTGTAACGAGCTCTTTTTTCAATATGATTATTTATTGGTTTGCAGTTGGATATATGCCATTTATAATAAATCAAATTATATTTGGTACTTTTAATGCTTCATTCTCTTGTGTTTCTAGGAGTGGTTTGCTGTTTATGTTGAGCTTAATCAGCAGATAGCAGCTCTTCTAAATGCAGGGGATGAGGAGGACCTTGTGGAATTGAAAGCATTGCAGCAACAGCTGAGTGATGTGTGTTACCGGCAGGCCAGTCAGCTGGAATTCAGGCAGAATCTATTACAAGCAGCACTTGAATTCCACAGCGTTGCCCAGGATGTAAGTTTCTCTGTTTCATTTTTCGTGGGCTCACCTATCAATATATTATTGCCTTAGTATTGTAAATGTTGAATACATTGGAAAAAAATTTAGGGAGGTGAGGGGAAATAAAATGTCACTTGAAAAATATCGTAAGTTATCATTTATTATAATTGAAATGCTGAGAAAATCCATTCCCTCTTTTTTAGAAGGGAAGTACTTTATATTATGTCTTACATTTCAATAATATTTTAAATAAAAGTGTTACTAGTTGAAAAGTTGCTTTTTCCCCTCTCTTGTTTTATTTTTTTTTATTAGAGGTACATGCATTAATTGAACTGGGATTTGGTGTACTTTTCATAGTCTCTGTTTTTAAAATGGTATACTCCTTTCATATACTTGTCTTAAAAAAGAAAGTAGAATTTTGGCTTTCCACTCTCCCACTATCGAGGGATGCATGCCCTTGGAATTCTACAGCCAGATGGCTCCTTTATCTTTCATCTTGACTTTCATTTTCTTATAGCTGAAAAGAGAAATTTCTAAAATGAGAAATTTCTGAACATTTAGGAGATTGCAGACCCAGCCATCTGAAGCTCAAACTTCTTTTTAAATATTAGCATTTTTGTTCTTCATTTTAGTTGTCTCAGCAATTGGATGGTTTACTAGGAATGTTGTGTGTGGATGTAGCACCAGCAGATGGAGCATCAATTCAACAAACTTTAAAACTACTGGAAGAGAAATTGAAAAGTGTTGGTAAGCAAAATATTTCTTTGTTTCGGATGCACACACATTACAGGAGAAAAAGCAGTAATCTCACTACTCTCTTAAAAAAAAAAATACCAAAAAAAGCTGGGGGGAAAAAAAATCTGTCTGTCCTGGCTGCATAATGCTTCACTGAACTACTTTTAGTACAATATAGTAGTTCTGCTGTATAGTAGTTCTATCTGGTAAAATGATCTGAAACTAGTTTTCTTCTAAATATTTAACATCTAATAAATATATTTGTTATATGCCGCTGTCATGCATTTTGTCTGCAAACAAACTTTTTTCCCCCATTAATCATCCTTAGTATCTTGATATTATAGTGCTTAGATGATCTTTTTGTCTCCAGAACTGACCCCTTGATGATTAAGATTTTTATCCACTCAGTTTTAGAATGCTTATACTGAGTGTTTTGTAGTACTTTTGAACGTATATGTTAATAAATGGCACATTGAATGTTGTTACACTGTCAAGCATATGGAATTGAATATTTCAGTTGGAGAGATCTGCAATGATCATGTTCTTCATTGAGTTGTAGGAGAACGAGCTTTGAAACAAAATCATATCTGGTAGTAGTAATGATTGGAATATAACAGTTTGCTGCATACATGAGATACTCCTTTAGGAAAACAGATAATAGAGCTGCCAGAAATTAGATGTAACAGCAGATTTTAAGGGTTGGCAAATCTCAGTATAGAAAAGTGTATCAGCCATATCAGATGTAACTTCTGTCAGCAGTGGAAGAACATTTAGGCTACAGCTGCTTAGCTGTGATAAATATTTTATGTATTATGCAACTGTGTGAATGAAATACATTAATTAGGTATTTATATGCTGAAAAGCTGACTTGCTGTCAGCTTTTATTGTTATCTGCTAGGTCATAAAATAGCAAAACCTTAGTTCTTTGTTAGTATAGACAAATGCTCACTCAAACTTGAGTTGGAAAGGGCAGTAAAAGACAGATAGTAATGCCCTTTTCACTTTCCAGTCTTCCATCTCAGATTCTGTTGCATTTTATCTCTTTCCATTGAGGGGGGGGGAAAAAAATTATGAGTGACCCTTGACTGTTTTTTTTTTTTCGTTTTGTTTTGTTAGACTTAGGCTTGCAAGGTTTGCGTGAGAAAGGTCAAAGTCTTCTTGATCAGATATCTAATCAGGCATCATGGGCCTATGGAAAAGATGTGACCATTGAAAACAAAGAAAATGTGGACCATATCCAAGGAGTAATGGAAGATATGCAACTTAGAAAACAAAGGTAAGAACAGTAGTTCTAGTCATTAAGATTTTTGTGTGTTGATAGGTAACTTTATATATAATTTTGTTTGTTTTATAGAGACTGTTTTGTTTTATCTTCAGTTAAGGGATGCAGTACAACTGTAATTTATATATGTAGTATATGTAAATGGGACAGAAGCTTCCTTGCCTAATCTGTTGTAGCATATTCCTAACACCAAGCACCTTTTGTATTTTGCTACTGAGTATTTGAATGCTTTCCTATACTTGTAAATGCTCAAGAATTATACATTCCTTTTATATGTAATTATGAAAATGAGACAAGAGGTATGTTTTATATGTTAGCAGTTTGAGATGGAAGTGTAAGACTACAGTAGTGGTGATAACTGTAATATTATGTATTAATAATGCACAGATTTGTTTATCCTTGTTTTTACAACCTCTGTCCTTTGAGTATGATATTTTCATTCCTGAAGATAGGAAGACAAATGAGATCATGTTGGGTAGGACAGCATACAAAATGGAGGCACAGAGTTCAGTTTTCAAAATGTTGGTTTTTATGAGTTTTGGAAAATGATAAAGTGGGAGATTAAGTTGCAGTAGAGAGAAATACTAGAGAGAGTTGAATTTGCAAGAAGGATGGATTGTGCTATCATCCTCTTCCTCCAAAATTTCACTGATTATTTTTTCTTAAAGATGTAGTAGAACTTGATTGCCTATAGTACTGCCTTTTTTTTTCTAGTCGACAGTGTGAAAGAATTAGGTGGCATTGCCAGTATTACTGCAGGAACCCCTGAGACAATGTAATGCTGTCCATAGAAAGGGCCTGAAGTTTGAGGGCCTTGGCTGAACAAAAAGGTGCCTCTAGGGAACAACAAGGTCTAATGAGCATCAAATTGCTCATTTTGCAAATTAATTCTACAACTCATAAATTGTTTTCTTAGGGAGCTTTAGTGTAAGAAACCATGTGTTTTGGTAGTGCCTAGAGAAAATACTGTTTTAAGTATGTCCTCTGAATCCTATTTACTTGATTAGCACTTGTGTTTAGAGGGCCAACTGCAAAAAGCTGTAAAAAAACTGTGTCACTGTGCAATAAAATGGCAATTGGAATTCAGTACTGAGAAAAGAAATGTACATGGGAGAAGGGAAGACTATATACATAGGAATGGACTCTGAACCATCTGTGAACTCAAGAGTAAACATTGAAAGACTTTTGTGGAAATTGCTTTAGTGTTCAATCATACTGTAAGAAGCAAGTAGAACTCTAAGGATTCTTAGGAAAGGAATAGAAAACTAAAAGAAAAATGTCATTGCATCACTGTGTAGGTAGGTTGGTAGTCCATTTCTGTTTTAAGTGTTACACAATTCTGATCCCTATTCTCAGAAGGGATATAGAATTGTGGGAAATCAATTAAAGAACTAAAATGTCAATAAAATTTCCAGACAAAGGTAGGAAGCAGCTTTCAGATGGTGAGTGATTGAACAAGGTTCTTTAGCCTGTATAAGAGGAAAAAAGTACGATAGGACTAGTATCTCAGTAGCATTTAATAGTAATTTTTACAATACTTTTTTTTTTACAGATTCTATTGCACATTTCTTGTTATTTATATATACATATATTATAATGTTCACTTCCAGGGGGATTTTGCTGCCTTAGTTATGCTTTTGGAACCCATAAAGTGTTGCCCTGCATTGTGAGAGCAACACATTTCCTTTCTGTAAGCATTACAGGATGTGTAACAAAATGAAGCATGTTAACAAACTGTTCTTTGGAAGTGCTTATGTTTGCAATTAGTTTGGAAAAAATCATGCATACAGTCTTTTGCATTTGCTTATAAAGCTGACTGTTGTTGACATTAGTAATTCCATTTGCACTGGACAGGAGTGAATTGTACTGTCTATTTAGTAGGCCTCTGAAATAGAAGTGGAAAATATTCTGCTAAATGTATTAGCTTAGCTCTTGCTATGGAAAGAGAAACTTTCAATACTTTTTTTGAATTCTAACTGGAGAAAGAACTACAAAGTATGCTCCATTCAGAATAAGATAGTTAGGATTAGTTTTTATATGAATTAGATTTTTTAAATGCTTCCTGACAAGTGTAGCAAAGGATGTTGCAAGATATTATCATCTTTAGTAAACTAAAAATAAAAATGGAAAAAAGTATTATCTTTTAAACAGTCCTCATCATACTAATCAAGAAAACTTTGCCCCCAGCAAACAGTCCAATTCAGAATTATGCCAGGGTGAAGGCAACTTTGATCTGAATTTCAGTAGGATAAAGTCTGTCTCAGCCACATGTGGCAGATCTTACCAGTGGAATGATGTAAGGAACCTGCAGTGCTGCTGCAAGATCTTGTAGCTATGGCTGGTGTTACTGTCTGCAGCTTAGCCATATCAGGAATCTTGAGGATCATGATTTCAGTGACTTGTAGTGCTCTGTTGTATTTATTGCATATTTCTTATTGTTGTGTGAGATATTATATATTTTGGCCAAGCTAAGCATCACAAAAATGCTTTAGTCACCTTTTCATGGGCACTTATATCTTAGTGTTTCTCACTGAAAATGTTGTCAAATTCAGAGTGTATTGTGTCTGCTATACATCTGTTGGTGAGTCTTTCTGTGCTATTGTTTAAGGTGTGAGGATATGGTGGATGTGCGGCGACTGAAGATGCTTCAGATGGTACAGTTATTTAAGTGTGAAGAGGATGCTGCTCAGGTATGAAAGTGCCTACAGAATTTCATCATTCTGGTCTTTGTAGTTCACTGGTTTAATTTATGGGGGCTGATGATTTCACAGGTTTTTGGGGTTTTTTGTAACTTTCAAATATAGTTTTATTTAGGGAATATGTCAGTGAAAATAAAGGCTATAGCAATGTCTGCAAATAGTGTATTTGGTAATTGCATGCACGATCTACCAGTTTGTGATAGCTGATTTAACTTTTCCTGTATCAAAAGCATATACTAGCACTGAAGTTACCTCACCCTTCTGGACTAATTTCTTTTTAATTTATTAGTTTTTATTCTTTTGACTGTTGTTTTTAAGGCAGTAGAATGGTTAAGTGAACTGTTGGATGCTCTGCTGAAGACACACATCCGACTGGGAGACGATGCTCAAGAAACAAAAGTTTTACTGGAGAAACATCGAAAATTTGTTGATGTTGCACAGGTGAAATGAGTTATTTTTTTTTAGCAATCTGGGGTCTGTACAGTTTCAGATAATCTCCTAAATAGAATTGATATCTGTATGGACAATTATTGTACAGCTGTTACTCGTCTTAGTGGTTTGCCTCAATGCTTTAATGAAAAAATTGTGATTGCTGAAATTGGTGATAGGCCTAATGAGATTTTGCAGTTCTATCAAGAGTGGCAGTGCTGCAAGTTTAGTACCTCAGTTAATCTTCACATAGGCAATGCAAAAGACCAAGCAAAATTGATTGACTTTTGTGAAAGACATATTTCAAACAGTCTTTAAAATTACTTTTGATAAGCTGAGCCTTTTTCAGGTGCTTTTTCAGTCATTGACTGCTTTTAGGAAGATCTAATTTGGACTTGTTAATTAACAGATTTGATGTTTTCTAATTGCACCTGTTACACTGGAACTGATGAATAAAAGCTGATGATGACAGGAGGGTAGTTTGCTGTTATAGTGAACTGCCACAGTGCACCTGGATGCTGACTTACTACAAATGTGGTGACAGTGAAACAAGTGAAACAGTCATCTTGGCAATAGGTATCAAATGTCCTGTGTTAAATCCAAACAGTTATTTGAAATTTTCAGGAAGCTCTGTTCTTTTGCCAGTGTGAACAGTAGACAACAGGGCATATTTTATTTTTAATAAGAGTAAAAGCAGTCTTTGGTCATCACAATTTTATTCATACTTCATCAGCATTTTCTAGTAGACCAGGTTAGTTCAATATAGTTTGTGGACCTAAATTGCCGACAGAGCTTTCATGAACTTGACTGCTGTTGCTTTATTTAGCTGCTGTTAAGTGCAGAGTTTTTACATGCACTTTCTTTCCCATCCTCTCCAATTTTTAGAGTACTTATGATTATGGGAGGCAGTTACTGCAGGCAACTGTTGTTCTATGCCAGTCCTTGCGGTGCACTTCAAGGTCCTCAGGAGACACACTTCCAAGACTGAACAGAGTGTGGAAACAGTTTACAGTGACTTCTGAAGAAAGAGTACACCGTCTGGAAACAGCTGTTGCATTTCATTCAAGTGCTGAAAAGGTGAGTGTTGTGTTTTTAAGAAGAAAAATTTCTTACCCAAATTTAAGCAAACGAAATTTAAGGAAAGTGAAGTTGTCAGTGTGTATTTTTTACCCTATCTAAATATTATCTAAATATTATCTAAAAAAAAAAGCAGAAACGAATTCAAGCATACTTTTCTAACTGTTAATTTCAGGTTTAATACCATTGTTGTTCACATACCTATATTGGTGTGGGACCTGCTTAACAAAAAGAGAACAGCAGCCCTCTTCAAAGGGGAGCTCTGATATTGATCATAAAGCATTTCTTTGTGTCTTTGAGGCCATTATTCTTAACAGCCAGAAACACTTCTTGATGTCCATAATACAAAGTTGTCAGGTCCTTTAAGTTCTTTGGAGAGTTAAAGGTGTATTACCCTTCAGGTTGTGTGCATTTTGAATGCAGTATCCTTTTCACACACAGTGTAAATGAGGGCAACTCTTGCCAGTTAGTTTCTACCTCTTGTACTTTGCACCTGGAGGGATTTGAGTTGTGCTTTCTTCCTTTTGAATGCACCTCTACCTTGGTATGGCTTTCAAACTCCTGTAACCCAAGTTTCACTGCTGCGCCCAGTCATACGATGCGAGAAGCCACAGAGGAGGCTGAGGAATAGTTGGTGCTCAGTAACAGTTTACTGAAAGGGGAAAATGTAGAGAGTTTTCAAATGCTTGAATTTGAGACAACGTCCACTAATGTATGTCATGAGAGGTAGGGCCTTTTTTGTCCAGAAACTGTTCTTTCTGTGAAGGGATACATTATAGAAAAGGAGTTTAGAGTATGTATCTCGAATATTGACAATAAAATTGCATGTAACTGCAAATAAAGCCAACTTTACACATGGTAAAATAAATTCATTCTGTCATTAAAGGAGAGCATGGATTCCAAGTTGATTCATATGCTCCTTGGTTTTGTTAATTTCTTATTTGTATGAATGGAAGATACTTTGACTTTACAGGCATTGGGAGTTGATGGATGTTCACAAAGGCAGAAATATATCATTTACGCTGTCAGAGACAGCTAAAAAAAGTTTTACCTGATACCAAATTAGATTTCAGTGGTTCATAAACTCCTAAAAGAGTAGATTCTTTCAATCCATATTATGAGCATTCTTTCATTATTGCAGTAGTTAATTGCAGGTTTTAGGTAGTCATAAATTTAAAGAAAAGTAAATGGATGGATGAAAAAAACCAGCCATGTTCAAAAACATAATTCTCCTAGCACTACTGGGACATATTACTGAGTCTGTGTGGAAAATACACAGTTAATATCCATGTTGTTTTGGAAAAAAGTAAGAAATGCAAAGGGAGAAATGGAAGAAAACACAGTACTAAGTACTAGTATTGGGTCACAATCTCATCAGGAAGGATTTGTGTTCAGACTCTTTAAGTCCCACCTATTCTGTGCCAGATGAGGATTTTAGTTTTGAAATGTCTTGTAAGGGGCTCTTCATTAACTATGGTTTTTTTCCACTTTATATGGCTGTCTGGTATGTTTAATGATGTAGGTTATGATTGTATGCATTTTATATCTGTGGCTGGAATATTGTCCAGCAAGACTTTTTGTTCCTCTCAGAAATAATGAGACGTTCTAATACACAGCAGTGGTAGCCCTGAACTATCGTCTTAATGTAGCTTAATCAATATTTTCTTTTCTTGAATTATATGAATATGTCACTTAACCTCATGTAAATGTGATCGTGAAGATACTGAAAAAGCATTCACTCTGCCAGTTAATGGAACTTAAAAAACTACGTGCTATCCCTTGTTTACTTTATTCTGTATTTTCTTACTTTTATTTTAAACAGATTTTACAGGAATGTCCAGAGCAGCCTGAAGCTTTTAATGAAATGGAGCAATTTGATGAAATTGAAGCGGTTGGGAAATCACTGTTGGACAGACTAACAGTGCCTGTAGTTTATCCTGACGGGTATGCAGAATGTTTTTTCTAATGCCTTTTGAATAATGTTTTTGGTGAAGTTTCATAATAGACTCATATATGGAAGAATCCTGAAGGCTTATTGCTGAAATTGAAAAAGCAGGCGTGTTGTCTTTGGAAAACTGGAGTTTGGACCTGCTTTCTATAAAAAGATGGGAAAGAATTTTTAATGAGTACTAGTGTGCTGCCTTTTTAAAGTAGTGACCTTTTCACACTGAATGATTATTAGATTTGTGCAGTCTTTGCACCAGCACAGTATGTAGAAGTAACAGAAGAATGACCAGTCCCAATCTCTTCTCCCTGAAAAAAAGATACCAGATGAGAATTATGGTATTTTGATTTATTTATTTGCAATTCTATCTATCTTAAGTCTTAAGCCAGTATATTGAAGACAAATTTACATTTGATTCAATCAGTAAACAAAACAGTACTTCCCTTAAGAGCTATTCATACTAGTTTAAAATTGATGGTTGTCTTGAGCTACAAAAGCAACTTGAATTTAGAATCTCAACCATAATAAAACTCAGTTCTCTGTATTTAATGAAACAGATGTGTCCATTGTTATGCTGAGCTTGTAGTTAACTTCTACCTGAGTATTACCAAGCCATAGAATGAATCTCGGGGTGTGTAGGATCTCACACCACAATGAAAGAGGTTTGAAATCACTGTTTTGAATTAAGAGGCTGAAACCTTATAAGATAGTATTAGGCAACCACGTTATGGGTTACCTGAAGTTGATCTGCAGGAAGCTGGTTGTGGAAATTTATTGTCATATTATTTCCAAAATACCATATTTCTTCTGCAGTGTAGTTTCTTTCAGTAAGGAGTGCTAACCCTGAAGACGGACTCAGGCCTGAACTAGTAGTGATTTTTACTGCCCTTTTAATATTTGAAAATAGTGGAGCATTTTATAGCTATGAAGAAAAACAAACAAACAAAAACAACCTAAAACCAGACCAAGAAGTGTTTGTTGAACTTCTGAATAGCAGATTTTAGGGACCTGATAAATGTAGCAACTCTTTATTTATTCTTAAAATGCATGTAATTTGCAGATAGACTATTGAAGTTAAAACAAACACGGCATTTGCCACACTTAATCCTAATGCAAAGCTCCTATAGCTATAGGTATATATACACACACCTGTATTTTAGCTGTCTGACTGAATCCTGAATATTATTTCTGATCCCTCTGTCATTTCAGCACCTTCTCAAAAATGGTATCTTAGCTCTCCTACATCTCAGGATCCTCTGCTCATCATTCCTAAGGATTCTATTTTTGAAGCATTTAACAAACAATTTGCAAAGGGTTCACTCATTATTAGAAATAGTTTAATAAATTTAGAAACATGAAAAATGTCATAAAATGCACGGGGGCGTTTTCATCAGCCTGTTCACTTCTTCAGACCTTTATCAGTATCTTTTTGGAAGTTCAGGTCACTGTTCCCTGTCCTGCTCTTGGCTTCTAATCTGTGTCAGGAAAAACATCTCCCCATACTGTGATCCCATATGCAGTTGTGCAGTCTGACTTTGGAGTTCCCTAGTCAAACAAGTCTAACTTTTCTGTCCACTTATGCCTGTCTGAAGCAACTTACATCTGTCTGAAAGTTCTCTGTCCTACTACCATTTCCAAAGTTTACAGCTTCTGTACTTTTTAACTAGATTTGATACCTCTTCTTCTGAAACACCTATTCTGTTCAAATCCTCCCTTTGCTGACAGCTTGATTAGTTGTTTCCCTAACATTTCAGCTATTCTTTGTTGTATTTAAATTACACAGTTCTTTCAGTTTGAGAGGTAGATGGCATAATTTGACAGCATGTGGCTGACTTAACATTTGAAGAGTCCTTCAATAGTGCAGCAATTTTATAGCCTCAGAATTCATGTACAGACAGATTTCATAGATTGTCACAGTATGCAAAATTGTTAGACTGACTTGGGGGATAGCCAGAGAATGGAGGTAAAAAATAGTGTTGAGAAGTATCTAGTTGCACGTAAGGAATAGTGCCCTGCTGTTCAAATAATAGAATGGTTTGGGTTGGAAGAGGCATTAAAGATCACCCAGTTCCAAACCCCTGCTATGTGCAGGGACACATTCCCCCAGACCAGGTTGCTCAGAGCCCCATCCAATTTGGCCTTGAACACTTCCGGGAATGGGGCATCCATGGCTTCTCTGGGCAACCTGTTCCCGTCTCACCACTCTCAACCTTCTTTTGAGAGTATCTTTTGGGTATAAAAGGCTCATTGAGTATTTATAATAAATTCATCAAGTCAATGACTTGATGTCAGGTCTCATCGCTGAGTCTCCAAAGCCCTTTAAAGTTGGCTTTTAAATTGCAAGAGGAAAAAAATGGCTGTTTTTCTTGTCTGTTTTGTGTTTTCTAGTGCCATTCATGGGTATATTCATATGTCATACTTTTCGCTAAAAACTTTTTGTGGTTTGTGGTTTTTTTTAGGTCTGAGCAGTACTTTGGGAGCCCAAGTGACATGGCTTCTGCAGCAGAACACATTAGAGAGAAGATGAAGCTAGTTAGCCTGAAAAAGCAGCAGCTGAGACAACCAGAAGCCACTGCCCCAGAGAGCTAATACTGACCCTCGTCTATGAATTCATAATAGGACTTAAGTTTGTAATCCAGCATGTTGTTTGCATATTACAGAATTTGGCATAATATATTAAAATGCATTTCACAGCCGTTACAAGTCTCATCTTTTTTTTGAAGTAAATGTTCTCAGCATCTTAATACTGTACATCTATCAAGCCATAATTATTTAACATGCTATGAAACCATAGACTCCAAGTATCTTATGAAAAGGAACTGTAAACTTTGCACTGAAATTTGCTGTAAAGCTTTACCTGACCTGTCAGCTGCTTCTTAGTTAGACAGCTGATGCAAGCTTTGAGTGGTGCTAATTAAAGTGTTAGAAGTTCCATATTATGAAATTCTAGTTCTTTGCTTCCCCCATGCCCAGGTGATGTAGTAATTCTAGACTGTAGGTAAGTTCCTGCAGCGTAGGCGGTGGTAACTCTGTAATTTTAATTTGAAATACTTAAAAAAAAGTCATTTTTATTGTGCCAGTATGCAACCTGCCCATCAAATCTTTGATATATCAAATCCATTAAAGAGATGTTTTCCTATTTGTATTGATAATGTATTAAAAGCTGTTTGTGCTTAATAAAAATCATCTTTTTAAAATCTAATATAAATTTGTTCTGGTCTGTGATAAATGGTAGTAAAAATCACTACTGCCTCAGTATATTTACAAAGTTTGTATAATTTTTCATATTAAATACTCTAATATACTGTAGAAATAAGGGAACTGCTCTTGAACTATTATTAATAGGGGCAAGAGTTCATGCTATTTTTTTTCCTTTCTGATAGCAGTACTTGAACAAAAGTAAGATAGTATTTGCTTAGGTCAGTGTTATATTAATAATAGTTTTGTTCCCATGTAAGACCGGCACACATCTCCTGTGCTTTATTTCGAAGTGTTTTGTTTCCCTTTGAATGGAGAATCCTGAATAATGTGAATATCCCTGTTAGTACCTTTGAGGTTAAAGGTTTTCATCTAATGAAAAAAAATTAACATGAGGTTCATAACCAACATTAAAACCATGAGATTAGTAATAAAATGAAATTTACTAAGAGCAGGGAATTGGATTGAAACAAAATCAGCTGTGTGCTTTACTTGGTTAACTTCCTTATCTTCAGGATGTAATCTGGATACATTCAATATTAGATTTACTGGATGATGGTGTGGTATCTGACCATTTTATAATACTATGTGTGAAACAAACAACTGTAAGTTTAAAGAACTTTATGTTGCTGTCAAGCTATACTTTGCTCACAGTAAAAATAATGTTATCTTCCTGCATGCATTGTTATTACTCTACAGATTTACTTGGTGGATCTGTCATTCAAATATTATATTTACTTATTTGTCTTAGTTTTTCTACATTTTCTCCAGAGGAAAGTGATGGTTCAAATAGAGCAATTTCTCTATAAAAACCCAGTAATTCCAAATTAATTACTTACCTGTAAATTCAATTATAAAGGTATTTGTCCTCTTGGGGTATTTTGGCAGAGAAAATCCAATATATTTTTTTTTTGCATTTGATGCAATGGTACAATATACATTAATATTAGTTTAAAACCAACTGACATTTCATAGACCTTATTTATAATGAGACTTTTTCAACATAATATTTTCAAATTTATTTTAGTTGCTCAATTGCATTTGAGAAAGCTGCTGTTGCTATGGCTAATATTTGGGGGAGTTAAATTCACTTAGAAAGAACCCAAACATGAAAAGTATATTGAATGAAAAGCTCAAACACAAAAGTGAATTAATATAGTCACTAATAAACACTGTGTCTCCAGCTCAGCAGCATTTTTAATTTGAATCTGCAGTATAAAATCTCATTAAAATATTAGAGTAAGCAAGATTACAAACACTAAGGTTATTTTATTTTATTTTGGTATTTGTTTAGAGGCTCAATAACATATGCCAACCCAGGGTAGTATCAGAAGCTTCTAACTCATTCCTGTGACAGCTGTGTGCACAACTTGGAACTAGTGACCGCTCACCCTAATAACCCTGATGTTATTTTTGGCTCTGTGTGTGCAGTCCAATCTTGACGCTGCTCTTATCTGTCGTTCAACATTCCTAGGGGCCAGTGGACTCTTGAGTTTCACCCTCTTGTCTTTAATGGAGTTTCCAAAACAGCATCTTGGGTTATGCTTTCTCTCTCTGCTCCATTCCCCTTCTGGAATTCCTTGCCTTTAGGGAAATCAAATGGCTGGTAAAGTGCTATTTACCATCACTTTGCAATTTGCCCATTTTTTATGTATCAGGAACGATGGGAACTAGTTTTCTAGGTCACGTTACATGAGTCTGCCAGACATTTCTAAATCCTTCCTATGAACTCTGAGACTTCCTGTCTTACTGAAAGAATGGAATAAACATCATGTGTTAAGAATACTGTTAAATGTAACTAATTTAAAGAGGGATTTTTGTGCTGGTCTTTACTCTTAGTCTGTCATCTATGGTTGTACTTGCTAGTGAATCTTCGGAAATGTACAACCCTTAATAGCACAAAAAGTCAGTGAGGTATATAGAGGCATGCTAAAAAGCCAAAAAAACCTGTGCTCAAGTAATATGTTGTTACTTGTTTGTGCACATACTACTGTGAACAGTAGCAGTGGCTCTACCTGTGGCTCTTGCTCTGCACTTTTTGGTTGCAAAAATGGTTCAAATAAGGAAGTTCTAAAAGATGGAAATATGTTTGTTTTTTTTTTTTAAATAGAAATCACAGGATACAGTGCTGCTACATGTGAGATAGGGAGATACCAACAGAATAGGTAAGGATTGATTGTAAGGATTGTAGTTGTTCTATGTACATCACAACTGATGACTTGGAAGTGATGAAATCAATTCTGTTCATGGTAATGAAATGAATACCAAGAATTTCTAAGTTCCTGTTAGCCAAGTTTGGATGTATTTGAAATGTTTCAAAATATGATAAGTATTTTGTTACTCTTTCTAGTAATGCAATTCTGAGTATGCTTTTGTGACAGTAAATTGGAAAGGTGATCACCTTGGTAAGTGCCATTCTTCTTTGCTAGTGCATCAGTTGCATAGCCTGGTACTCATACAAAATGTTTGTACCCACAAACTCTTAATGGTGATAGGTGTGTGGGCATTTGTATTAGTTTCTGTAAGAATGTTTGATGCTGTTTACTGCTTAACTTCATATTGTGTTGAGTAGGATTAATGGGGTTGCATTTTTCTTGGGAAAAAAACAGTTTTGGACCATGGAGACTTGTGTAGCTTTGTGTGACTGACTGATTTAGTGTTCAAATAAAGTTACTCTGGAGGTACAGCAGTGGGTGGAAAAAGGCTGTGTGTGCAGTGGGATTGTATAGCACTTCTTATTCCATCATGCTGGCCTAAGAATATCAGTGCCAGCTGACAAAAAGATAGGGGGAAGATTTTTTTTTTCCGTCTCAGTTAAAAAAAAACCAATGTCAGTAGGTCATGATCAAGGCGAGGTTGTTGTGGGCTTTCAGCAACAGTACTGGCATATAATGGTGTAACAATAACCTCTGGTTTCCTGAATTCTTCCTACAGGATAATTTTAATCTGTATAAGGAGATTATTAAGAAGGAGGAAGAAAGGAAGCCCAAAAGGTACAGATGAAATTGCGTAATAGCACATTATGTGAGCGTTGAAGCTAAAATGCTGAGAAACAGATGAAAGCAAAGATTTGGTGACTCCTAACTTCCAAAATCAGTTCTTCATGTCTCTCCAGATTCTTGTATCAGTAAAAAGGGAGTTAGGACTGTAAAAATGCTTACTTATGTTAGATTTCTGTTCTATTTTAAAGAAAATAATCAAAGGTTGGTCTAAGCATACAGGATAACAATCCTTACGTAAGAGCCAAAAACAATGTTTGAGTATCTGGAATTTTGCAAAGCATCATTCCAACAAGGGAATTAATTAATGATGTCTCTGGAGAGATACCTGTTGTGTTTTCTAGGTTTGTGGAAAAGTGAAGTAAGATACAAAGGCAAATAATGAAGCAGTTCTACTACATGTGGTTTCCAAGGCACAGTCATTTTGAATTTCAGTAGATTGAGTCTTCTCTAGTGTACCATTTCCACAATTCCATAATATGTAACAGGACAGGCAATTCCAGAGTTATTTCTCTGAATCAAAATCAAATGTTAGAAAAATATATTGGGATAAAATTTTAAAATTATTGATTCCCACAATTGTCCCCACTTTTGTTTCCTCCACTTAAAGACTGGAGGAAATCATTATAGTACTTATGCCTGTCAAGGCTGCATCTTAATTGAAAATTCTGTTAAAAATTTCATAATTGCATACCTTTTGCAAGGATATGGAGTCAAGGAGTACTTCAAGATATTTTTCATCTGATGCTCAGTGGAGGTAGTTTTGTTGTAGAGATTTTACTGTGTGGAAATACAGGTAAGACTAAATAACCACACCAAAAGGAGATTGGTTTCCTACTTCTAATGGGTCCCTTTATACATATCTCCCAAACACATGGTAGCTTAGGACCATTTTTCTGAGACTCCAGGAATAATTTGGAACATGAAGGTGAATCATCAAAGAAACTCGTGAGAATACCTCTGATTCTGTAAAACTGGAAGACAACATACTAATCAAAATCAAATATATTCATCAAAATAGATGCTTGTGTGACTGTAAAATTTTAGTTATGCTGATACAAGAGTGTGTAGAGACAGGATATATTAAGAAATATTTAACATATGTCAAACATTAAAGATACACTTAAGCTCAAAATAGGAATGAAAATTAAGGTAACAGCTTTCTCTTTTCTTATCAGTTGACTCGTATACATAGATCTCTATTACAGCAAAAATTAGGGAAATATAATAGAGACAAGAGGAAGGCTGAGTCAGGTTTTAAATTCTGCTTTGGAGCAGAGAGGTGAAGAAAAAAATGCTTTCTTAAAATTTCATATGTTCTAAGGAAAATATTTAAAAAGAAAAAGTAAAAATCCCCCTTTTTTTTTTTTTTTATTTTTTTTTTTAATTTAAGCTCAACTGGAAAAGTTCAGGTAATTTTCCAAGTACTAGTAATATTTACAGCTTATAGCCCAGAGAGCAAAGGGACAGATTAACATTTCCAACTCTGAAGCACAAAGTAAAGCAAAGGAAACTTGAATCAGTATCAATTTTGAATACTTTGAGAGAAGGTTGTTAAGTGGAAACGATTGGTTGTGTTAGCAAGTGTTGTGCAGATAATTTACTTTAGTAATGAATAGGCAACATTCTTTTTATTGCAGATAAACTCCAGATTTTTAAATAATAATGCTGTTTCATTGGCATTTTAATGCAGGTATCAAAACATCAAATGTGTTGTGACTACTGAATACTACAGGAAAAATTATCTATTTGTGCACAGGTAACTAACACACAAAATGTGCTTAAAAGTAAGTGTGCTTAAAAGCTTAATTTAAAATTGTAACACTTTTTAAAAAATAATTCTACAATCTAAAATAGATATTTTTTACATATTAGAAAGCCTTTTAGCTCTTCCACCAATGCGTAGCTGCTGATTGCCATCAGACACCATTGATGCAACTCCCATCAGGAAACCTTAATGCACATTGGATTTGTATGTAAAGTGGAGGAATACTATTAAGTTATGTAAAATATCCTATTGATTTAATAAGGTCATACATCTGTGCTTAAAATGTCAGAGTAGGCCCAATGAAACTATCCCTGATTTCTAATACTAAGTATGTAATAAGCTCTCTTTGGGAAGGCTGATTTAGCCACACATTATCTGTCAAACTTCTATAACGAAACATTGCACTGGCTATATGTGGCAAAATGACCTCTCACTGCTTTGCACAGCCTTCTAAAACGTGACCATATGACCATATAAATACACTTAGCTCTTCTGAGGATCCTGATATTACACATCCCAGTCTTCTTGTCAGCTCTGCTACAATACTGTCATTGTCAGAAGGCAACATGTGTGTTAAGTAGATTAAAAAATAACAAAACCAAGGTTTCATGATAACTGTGGCTCTTAGAACACACATGGCAAGGTGCTTGTGCAGTTCTGTGTAGATATGCATTGTGCACGGAATAAGGCTGTGACAGCTCATGGTAGAACAGCCCTGAGACTTCTGTGAAATCCTGAGAATCACTGGCTCTATTTGAATGGATATAAATGCTTATACGTTGCACCTTAAAAACCCGTATTGAGCCCTTTCCTAGATCTTACACCAAATGTTAATTCTAATAATCTATAAATTATGAAAATAAAATGGAGGGGGAATCTTGTCTTAGCTGTAAGAACAGACTCTTAGAGAAACTAGTGGAAGACCTGTTAGCTGAGAAACTATATCAGAACAAAGCATGAACAAATACTTCTCATACCCCTGATTTTAATTTGTTAATGTTCTCCATTTTGGCAGAAGGGGTCAATGTGTTAATTTCAGAGATGTAATTTTCAGATATGTGTTATGCTTGGTTTGCAGTGTGTGTTGCCATCTCAATTTTGGGATTTCTGCTTCCCATGTTCATTTTCCCACCAAGAGGGGCAGATGCTGGGTAAGTGACAGCACATTCCCACTGTCAGTGCTGAATTTCCAGGCATGCCTGGATTGCTTATGATCCCTGTGCCTTACAGGATCAGAGGCTGCAGAGTTTCAGTGGACTGTTGAGCTCCAGAGGTTTCTCTCAAGTACTGTACCAGAATTTATGTATTTATTTAAGTCTTGGGCAAGTGATAAGTGTTTTTTTAACATTCCATTCTTTTCTTAAGGTTTTTATACTACTAGGAAAGAAAGTAGCTTTCGTGGAGTCTCAGCTATTTCCACAGGCAAGTATACAGCATGGTTACTTGATATTTAATATGATTGTGTGATGTGAGCCTGACTTTTAGAGACTTGGGAACAAGCCATAGTCTAAACTGGTACTAAGTGCAGACTGTTCTCTTCCTGAGCCCTTGTATGTAGCTCTGCATGCCTCTATTGGATGGCAGATAGCTGCAAGCTGGGCTCAGTAGTGTGAAGATTGTACAATGTATTCAACACATTTGACTGCTACTCCACATATCTGTGGTGATGATGTGAGCTTGATATCCAGTGTCTGCTTTATATCACTCACTGCCTCTCAGAACATGGCCTTCCTCCTCTCCAAGACTAAGGTATCCAAAGAAACATAGTATTACGGTTAGATGTAGCCAGGGTTTATGTTAATGTTTTGCTTAAGACAGCATCAAAAGGCTGCAGCGAGCCACATGTTCAATGAGCCTTGTTAGCTTTTTATTTCCACTCATTGCATGTGGCCAGTTTGTCAGGTAGCTGCCATTTGCAGGCATCCTTTCATGGTGCATTGCCTCTGCAGAACCAGTCATACGTGAAGAAGCCAAGGCATTGCTCCTGCAGGTGGCAGAAATGTGAACGGAGTTCTTTTTGCTTTCACTGTTCGCTGTTACTTCTTCTCTAGGTATTGCTTTGTCTTCTGGATTTTATTAGGGCTATATCCACCTGTCTACTACTAAACTCTCCATTAGCAATTTCATCAAAGACTTTGCAAGTGATCCAACAGACATTTTAAAGAGTTTTTTCATTGTTTCCAAAGAAGAGTTTACTTGTAGGATGAAATGTTTGCTACTGCCAGTGTGTGTTGGGAGGGTATGACAGCTGAATTCCCTGCTTCACAGCACTGCTAGAAAGGACACTTCATCAATATTTAGGAATGGGTGAGATGTTAATAGTCATGGAAATCATGCACACACCTGGAGAGTATAAAAAGCACAGCTGAAATAATTGTCATCTTAGAACACTGAGGTGATGAAAAGCAATAGTAAGCAAAAAAAGAAAGGATGGAAAACCATTTGGTGACATTGTAAGAGTTTCATTTACAATGAAAATATTTATAAAAATCGTGTGGTGTGAGTAGGTGGACTGTAAGGATGTTTTGGAAGATCAAGCTCATCCTTTGAAGGCAGCTAATCAAATACTCTGCAAAAAGAAGAAATATTCACACAGTCAGAAAGAGTAACTTAGAGAAAGGAGTTTAATTACAGGATATTTACTAAATATCAGATCAAATGGACAAAAAAATATGCAGTCCGTGAAGTACTCTTGCATGCTATTTTTATCCCTGGAACACTGAAAACAAGGTTCTAAAACATAGTTACTGCAGATCCTGCTCTGTTGACAAGGGATGACTTATGGTACATAATCTTTCTCTGCTTCTGAAAAGACTTCCATGTAATGAAAGCAAGATGGAGGACTCAGAAGTTTCTCTTAATTTAGACCAAGTTCTGTGATTCCTCATTGAAATGTGGGTTTTAATCTTTCAACCCTCTCCTGGAATTGCTTCTGTTGGATCCAAGCTCTGTGAGTTAAAAAAATGGAAGTAGTGAAATAGTTGAAAAAATAAACTTTCTCTTGAATTAACTGATGAAATAAAAAGCCCACAGTAATTGTATAACTGTAAAAATAATCAACATTTATTATTCCATTTTGCAACTTAAGAGAATTATCTGATTTTTTTTTTAATTGGAAGAGTACTGTAAAATGTACTACATGATTTTTAAAGAACCAGTGCAAAAATAGACAAATATGAAACAGTAAAGATTTGTAAATACATTAGCATTGCTATTATTTTAAATTTACTTGATATATATCTCTTTTTTTTATCCCAGGACCTCCAACATGCCTAAAGAGTAACACCAATTTATAATCACTTGCAGATTAGAGGACAGGAACAGACTGGAGCAAAACCTCCTGCACAGCAGTGACACCATGATATCTCCTGTAAACCTGCTGTAAAAATGTCAGTCTATTTTTAATATGACCAGTCAGAACCTTAATCTGGAAGTTATTTTGCATTATGAGAGTTTTGCCTCAGCATTCTGGCGATGTTATTGTTGTCAGTGAGGGCACAGTACTGCTCTCAGGCCATAACATCAGGCAAGTGATGTCTGAGACTGTATCCCGCAGGGCTCTGTCTCCTACATTCTAATATTGAATTGTGTTAGGTTAAAGACCAAGCAATGACCTCTGTGCAGTTTTAAAAATCCAAGAAGTTTATAGTTGTATTTGATTTGGTATTTCCTCTGCCCCCAATCCCATTACATGTAGAGGGTCCCCCAGTGCAGTTTTGGTTTTGACAGCAAATTTCAACTATAGTGCTTGCCTGCCTCTTGTCTCCACACAGTGAGATCACAAGAGATTATACCAGAAAACCTTGTATCCACTGTATCATTAAACTTCAATTTTTGTTGTTTTCTCAAACAAAGATGGTGATAATTGTCCTATTTTCAAGTGTGAGGTTTAAGGTAATTAAGCAATGAGGATCCTTAATGAAAGCAGCTGACTGCAGAGTTCACTGGAGGACTGATACTTCAGAAGAAGGTAGGTTGAGAAATTGGAAAAAGTGGTCAAAAAATTTTTTTTTCCATGATTTACAGGAAGGGGCTTTTGTCCTGACAAATGGATTCTGAATGTGTTACTGGACACTGTGATAGATCAATCTCTTGGGAAAGAAACATTTGAGCAACTGACTTATTGTCTTGATCAGGACTGGTGCTGATGGCCTACGGTAAAAGTGTATTTGTAAAAGGGTCATAGATAGTACCTGTAGCTGTCAGGTCTAACACCACCAGCAAGTCACAGATAGTCAATTCAGTGGTTTGTTTTACAGCAGTACTGCACTTTTAAGCTGACTGCGCTAATTCATTTCATATTAGTTAGGCTCTGAGCACTCTTCTATCACATATAATTTAGTCTTTAGAGTAAAACTCAAGCTCAAATCTAAATATGATTTAAATTGACATTAGATGTTTGACTACTGCATGTGCCACATTCCGACAAGCCCTTTCAGCTTACACCTAACACAGACATATCAGTAGCAAGATTTTGAAACATGCAGAGCACTTTCAATACCCTGACATGGTTCCCTTGCTACAAAGGGCCAAGTGCCCTGTGTACCTTTGCACTTACTGTTGATCCTCAGTCCCTAATTCATCCTTGCAACTCTCAGCTTCTCTTTCATCATTCATCAAGACTTCTTCTGGTTCAAAATCTTCTCCAGCCCTTTGACTTCCATCTCCCTGTTTTAATTTCTTCTTTTTCTTATCCTTTTTTAAATTGTCCTTTCTCTCATTTTACATTATTTAACCATGGTGAGAGCTAAATCTTTTGTCTCCTGCTGCATTTCAAGAAGAGAAATCGGAGGTCGTGAGGTGACTGATCAGTCATCTGTGTGGTGAAAGAACCAGAAGCTGCTTGGAGCAGACTACAGACCAATTCACCTTGGGCACAGCATTGCAGTACCCCGTATAAAGAGCTTGAAGCGACTTTCAGATGGGAATGCTCTGGCAAGATGGGCTTTCAGATCCTGGGATAACAGCAAGGGAGACTCCAAAGGCGTATGGACCTTCCAGAGCTGATCCAGGGTGCTTGTCCCTGGGATCTTCAGATAAATCTAATAAGGACATGCTGACAGACCACTTTATTGTTTTCCCTACTACATCCAGGTAAAGATTCATTTTTCTATGCATATCTCTCAGGGAAGAGTGGCTTCTGGTGACGTTAAAGCACTGGGTGCAGTGGTGTGAAAAAGTGACACCCATCTCTGGTTTGACAGCATGAGTTGCTACGCTTTTGAAATCAATTCCTTCAGGACCTTGAGCTGTGACAGAAATCTTCCTGTAGCAGCTCCCTGTTCAACTTTCACTGTGTGGGATACCCAGTTCTGGTGCCCAAGGGAGCCAAATGTGGAGAACACCAAGTTGACAGTTCTCTATTTCTTATGGTCCTAGTCAAGATACTGTTTGGTGCTCTAATGGAAAAAGGCATGAGAACACCTTGGATTCTTGCATATTTTTGTGTGGAGAAGGAATAATTCCTGGAACTGTAGAGGTCCGGCTGTGAGGACACTCTGGAGTAAGGTGACTGATGGCGCATTATTAGACTGGAACAGCACTACCACTCCCTGAGTAGTGTTTCAAACAAAAGCTGAAGGCTGTATGATGAAAATGAGAACATTTCAACTCTCCTTTGTCCTGTCACTTCTTCCTTAAGAAAACAGCTGCAGGCTCCCATCCCTACCCCACCCACCCTAGCAGCATAGAGCAGTCAGAGGTGGCAACTTTTCAGTAATCAAGAGCTACGGAGCTGGTGGCAAAGCCTAAGAAGGGAGGAAAAAACCGTACTCTTCAGATTTTGGAAGAAGAAATCAAACCCACCAGCTCTGACACAGGAAAGGTGATGCTGTCCTAAAGATCATATTATATCTCAGCAGCCTGCACTCAATTTCCTAAGCCAAGAGGTTCTTTGTGTGGTAGACCACAAGAAAAGCCACTTGAGTACTAGAAAAAAATACTTTGCAGCTATATTTCTGCAACGTTTTCCACTAGCATAAGTGTATATTCATTCCAGATGATCTCCCTGCAGGATTAAATCTAATATTCCCCTCTGTGATGTCTTGTAGTACACATTGTCATGCAGACAGCTCACTCATCATAGTGTGAAGCAGTGTGAATAGTGTGAAGCAGTGTGAAGAATGCTGATCTGTATAAATTCTCGGTACCAAGTTTCTGTCCCTTGAACCAGTCCTATTGCACTGAACCACCTGCTACTGCAGACAGCAGCGTTCAGATCTAATGCAGTTTGAGCACCCAGAACAAGGAAAAAAAAAATCACCTGTTGCTGGTGATTGTACAGCAGCAGGAGCTCTTGCTATGAATGTCAAACAATGGTTCTGAAGCATGTAAATCCATCTTCACTGTTCTTCAGTGCTGAAAGAGTATTGAGGGGGGGGGGAAATAGTTTTGGTTTGGTTTTTTGGCTGTTTTTTTTTAATTTGTTTTGGGGTTTTTTTGTTTGTTTGTTTTGTTTTGTTTTTAATTGTAGGCAATGTTTCCTAGATTTATGTGGGACTTGAATTTTAACAATCCAGTTCCAGGCAAGTGAGCTGGGGTGGATGGGGCTGGAATTCCAGTACTTCCTGGTTTTAACTTCTCCTATGTGTGCTGCACAATTCAGTAGTTACCTGAAAAGGAGAGGCAGGACCTGGTACATTCTCACTGTTTGAGGTACCATGATCTGAAAGAGGGACATATGTGACCAGAACATACAAAGGAATGCTCAGCAGTGTGAACTTTCAAGTAGCAGTTATTCAAGATGGAGGTATCTTTTTATAATGAAACAAAGCACTGCTATTTATAACTCTGCTGATAAATGACTTTTGAAAAAGGATTATAAAGCCTCATGGTTCTCTAATACTTAAAATTCAACTCCTCTGCTGAATTTTTCTTTTCTAGATAAACCCTCCCCAATATCAGAGGTCTAAAGTAATTTGCTAGTAGAAAGGTGGCTGTATAACAGCTTTTACTTGTTCTAATTTTAGCTTTCTGAAATTTGTGTCCATTTAAATCAACTTTTCCAAAGAATAGTACCAATATGGCTTTTATGTTTTAGTGTGGTTAGCATGATTATATCCATTTAATTAGTCCCCTGTTAACTGAATGACTCATACTGCTCTGTTTGCATCGTTGCTGGCTGACTGCTTTTTATAAGACTAAACAGAGGCTTTTCAATTTTAAAAGGTGGTCCTAAGAACCCAGTTACACTGCTTCAACTGTCTCTTTGAACAGTCTGTGTGATTTTTAACTTATGTTTTTATTTCACAAGTTTAATACATACACCTATATTTATGTATAAACATTGAAAAAATTAAAGGGAAATAGTCTTAATACAGTTACACTGTAAATATAAGTTAAACACAGAAATGAGTGACGTGGGGCAAAAGTGCCACTGTACTTTATTAGCGGTACAGTTTGTAGTTGCCTTGAGACTTAGATGTACATTACAATCTGTATCTTAATATTCCTTCTTTACAGGGAGAAAGAGTAGCCTGTCTCACATCTATATTTGGTGCAGAGTGCATACTCCACTGTGCTAACACACCACATCAGGAAGGAATTTCAAATGCTCCCAAGGAATTTAGCAACAAAAGTCCTGTTGGCTTTCCTTACATGCATGGGCAAGGGAGCATACTAATCTTTTGTAATAAACTGTTCTCTTTCTACTGCTGCTGCTGCTGGAGCCTGAAAAACGGACTAATGAACTCTCTAATGACTCTTCACCCTCCTGACAGAGTTGAATACACTGGGCCACCGTCTTCTCTTTTGACAAGCTGACTGTGTGTGCCACCTGAGAGCTGTTAAAACAGCTTCACTTTTGCATTCATCAGAGTAGAGCTCCGTAGGCATTTGTTTTGGACAACACCCAGTGAGGCAGAAATGTTGAGCTTTGCCGGGGGTGATGATGGGGTAAGTCTGTTCTCAGCTGATTCTCAGAAAACCTAAGTGGAGAGCCTCCATAGACTTAAGAGCATATGCTTGTGTCTTCGCTTGGGATCTGAGAGAGAATGAGATGTGATCACTTCACACCTGTGTAATGTTTTCTGTTTTGTTTAATTTCTTCACCCCATTCAACAGTTCAACTCTTCACTATTTTTATTTTGCCATCATATTTACATTTGAATAGTCATCAAGTCACTTCTAACAGTCTTTTCAGTAGCTGTCACTTTAAGGAAAAGTGTAAATTCCTCTTTATCTTATATGTAAGCCAGGTGAAGAACAGGAAGACAATTTTTTAAGTAACAGATGCTAGAAAGAATGGTCATTCTTTATATAACATTTAGAAGCTGGAGTTCTAAATTTAAAGCTTATATGAGCTTTCTTAAAATTAGAGTTGAGTCTGACGCAATATAACGTTTGGTTGGTAAGCCCTAGTTAAATTTGGTGGATCTTTTTCTATCATTTGATAAATAGTAAAGATTTAGGTACTATTTTGACAAGTGCTAGGTACAAATACCATACATACTTGGTGGAAATCCTCTAAGATCCAAAAAGAGGGATATAGGAAAAAGAATGCTTTGGGATGAAAGAGTGGGACCTGAAATGTTTCAGTTGTCATTGCTTCCCAGGTTGGTTTACTGTGTGCATTTTTTTAAATGTCGTTGTCCTTGTAAGCAAACAAATAGTGATTTTGCTCTTACCATTGCACTGAATTTGCAATATTAAGATGTTTGCCAGTTCCTTGATCTCCGATACACTGCTAATTTTACAGTTAGCAGTGTTGTTTCATTTTTCTTCCACGAAGACATATTCAGTATGACAGGGATAAACCAGGATAACTTTTGGTATTTTCTTAGCTTTGTGTGATGATGCTTTTTGGGTAGCTTTTTCTCTTCCTGCTGTTTCTTAGTGTGATATAAAAGTGTGTTCAGGATTGGTGATGAAGGAGCAAGAGTGGAAGGGTTTTTATTAGAAGATGCACAAGTAAAATGGGAAGATACAAGCTGCAATTCTTCACTGTATTTCTGTGTTTAGAATGAAATTAATCTGGAACTATCAAACAATAATATGGAACATGGTTTGGTTTTGCCATTTTTTCTAGGGGAAAGCGGGATTCTTTTACCCCCGGGCACTTTTTCACAGCTGTTTCCTAACCCTTTACTGGGACTTTTGAGCCTTCTCTTTCCATGGTGGCAAGGAGAGCACAAACCCTTTCGGAGCCAGCAGGGTCCTGGGCTACTTTTACGCCACCTTTTCTTAAGCTCCTGTGCTCTTAGCTAACAGGGAAATGCTTTCTGCCTGTGCTGAAGCTGTTACCTACCTAAAGTTAATCTCATTTACCCTGGCTGGCCCTTTCCCTCCCTCTTGCAGCCAATAACCCCCCACTTTTGGGAGCAGGGATTGCTTCTTCCCCACTTGCTGCACCTGTCCTATCTCAGCAACTTGGGCAGCAGAGACCCCTCACTGCCAGATGGGGAGCCAGTCCTGTCTGGGCACCCTTCACCCCTGGGTGTCCAGGACTGTGGGAGGACAGACTTTCCTCAGTTCAGCCAGTCTACCAGTCTCAGGGCCCTGCTGGGCTGTGGAGCAGCTCATGCTGGTCCTTACCCTGCCTATGGGTGTGGGAAGTTAGTTTGTGCCCAGTTTGTCCTGAGTCTCTGGCCCTCACTAAAAAAGGAATGTCTGCAAGGGCTGCAGTTTCCTTCTGTTTTCTGTCAGCCTTCTCTCTAGGGTAGTTATCTGCAAGAAGTCCTTCTTTCTAACTCAGTGTTGAGAAAGAGGCAGTGTTGCAAGTTAATGTTCCCCACAGGCCATTTATGTACTTTCTGACTTCAAAGAGAAGGCGTTTCTGTTTCCCGCGTTTCTACCCTGACTGCTGCTGGTATAGTTTTTATCATTCTTTGTTTGGGGTATAGGAAAACCTGGTTAGAATTTCAACCTGTTTGATAGCCTAGAAACTTATTCAACTAGTGTAGGGTACAGAGAAGCCTCTTCCAGGAGAAATACCTACCCCATGCTCAACCCTCACACTTGATGTGACCTCCATGTCTGCTTTATGAACTTGGGGGAACTCGCAAGACTTCTTGCTTTCATGCCCTCATTCCTGATGATACTTGAAAATGGTACCTTTTCAGGTACCAAAATCAAGAAGTAGGATGATAGGAACCAGTAAAAAGCAGCAAGCATAGACTTAGAGAGACTGACAGGGGTTCCAGGTGGGGCTCCCAGAGTAAAGCAGTGTTTGTATATCTTTTTCCAAGCTGTGTGTAACCCGTCAGTTTGAGGGATTCTTCCTTCCTCTGTGCTCCTTCACTTTTTCGCTATGCACCCTGTTCTCCCAAGTGTGAGACAAGGAAGGAAGAGAAGATCTGCTACATTTACAAAGCAGTCAAAGTAAAGGACCTTGTGTCTTCGAGGCTTCAGGGAGTGAACTTTGTTTCTCCCAGAGCCATTTTGATCGTACACGTGCTGCTCCGAAGCTCTTAACAGAAAGCAACTTGTCTCCAAGAAAGACAGGCCCTTTTCCTATGCATCGCTATCTAAACTATGATTACCACACTTCCCTTGCTACACATGAGAAAAACACCTCATTCCATGTTGACAATTAAGTGAATTTTCTCACATTTACCTCTCAAATCCTTTTTACATACACTTGTTTCAGCTAATACACTTACACTCCTGAAACTGGATCTTTTTCTCTGTTTTCCTGAGATTGTTTCCTTTGTTCACTTTCATTGTTTCCTATGGACAGCTGGTGAACTCATTTCTTCTTGTCATTCTTACTCTCCTCTTTCACACAGCAGTAGCAAATGGAAGATATTTCTCCCTCCTGATGCAGATAGCCTGCCTGTTTCTGGGTGCTACCAGGATTGTTGGTTGTTTGGTTCAGACAGAGGAAAAAATGACAGATAGGTAAGTAAACAAGACTGAGAAAGGCATGCTTGTTAAGTTTTGTTTCCCTGGGCACAGCTGAAATGTCTCATCATGCAGCACCAAAATTCTCAGCTTTTTCTCCCACAGTTGCGCTCCAAGATCTGTTTTGATACCTTGATACCTTTTCTCTGCCTGCTACTGTGATATTTCCCCATCCCTATCTTGTATGCTTAGCATTAGGCCAAATAAATACAATAACCGTGCATTTGTTATCAGATGTTCTGAATCACTTGGCTCAGTTGCTGCCAAATTTGCTTACAGTCAACTTCTTGAGTGTGGCATTTTTCCCTTATTTCCAGATGTCAGCACTATGAAAAATGATACCTCATTTACTTGAGTGAAAAGCAGCTCTTGTGTCTGGCTGTCCTAATGAGATGATGGATTGGCCCAACTTGTGCCATGAAAAAGTGCACTTAGAATGTGCTTCTGAGAGAATGAAGACTCACGGACATAGTACCAAAATTGATTTTTAACTTCTTTTGTAAGAGTAACAAGAAGTCTGGCTGGTTTTTCCTAATTGGTTTTTCCAACAGCCGAGTTCTGTTTGTCCTCAGTCCTGCCTGCAGGGTGAAAAATTTGAAGTTGCTTGTCTTTTGGAATGTTTTTTTGAAAGCTCGAGTATTTAGCAGGTTTTGTACAATGGATCTGTCTTCCATTCAAAGCAAAATAGTGCTCTCTTACATTTCAGATTTGAAGTTTTCTTTAGGACTTCCATCTCCCAGTTTTTGTGTTGGGATTAAGTACCAAACATTTTATTCTGCCACACCTATTACATGAATACACACATGACTCTCAAGAAAATCCATATAGTGTTTCACTGGCAGGGTATCTGGGCATTTCACAGGTGTTGCAAAGAGTTTCAGAAAACTATGTGACATTTGTTCCTTTGCTGGCAGCTTGAGGGTTCATGGTTCTGTTTTGGCACAAGGGAGGGGTTTTGCTTTTCCAAGCCCATTTTGTTCAGCACAAACCACTGGAAAGTGCTTCTGTATATCCTGTTTGAAAGTCATGGTTTGAAGTGGTGCTCAGATTAAGATTATAATCTGCCAACAATTGGAGCGGGGGAGAAATGAACAAACAAAAAAATCCCAGACCTTGACACATCTGTTGAAATTCCGTGAAATAACCTTAAGTTTCTTCTAGTCCAAAATATTTTAGAATTTGCTTCCAGATCTTGGTTCCACGGCAGGTGTGTATGTTCTTGTTTGCAATTAGCAAATATAGTTTATATAAAAATGTCTCTAAATGTCACATATTTTTAAACAAATCAAACAAGCAGATGCTTAGGGGAGAGTTGTACATGTAGTTTCTTGAGTGGAACTGTGTTTCCAGAGAGACCTGCAAGCTTAAACAACAGTGTCACTTTCTCAGCTGTTTTGTGGAAGGAAACCCAGCAGCTGCTGTCTCATAGTGTGGGTACTTGTGACATGCTCTGGGTTAATGGCAATAGAATTAATATGCCAAATCAATACTGTAATCTAAACATGTCTAATAATTCCCTCCACTGAATAAAAACCGTAAGTGGAGTTTAAGAGACTATTAGAGAGGTCTTCCTTATGCTCACTTAGAATAAAATGAAGACAGTAGAAACAATTTAGGATTAAATTAAAAAGCAGGTAAATTATCTTAATCTTACACAGGAATAAAACACTGCTTAAGAATTCAGACAAAGTACTTGGTTTCCTTCTCTGGTTGTTATGGTCACTATCCCTTTAAATATTTTTGGATTAAAAATCCCCTGATTTGATGTAACATTTGATTTATATACACATGCTCATCCTGTTTAAATACTTTGATTCAGCGGAAGAATTATGTTGAACATATGTTTCTAGCAAGCGAGAAAATATTTTACGTGTAGAATGTGAAAACGGAGATTGTATAGTTTCGTGTTTTGCAACCTGATAACACTGGGTTTGTCTATATAGAATCAATAGTGATTTTTTTTCCTACTGCTTTTGAGAACTTCTTTTCCTTTGTTTAGCTGGTGTCAGGTGGTGTCCAAGTAAGAAGCCCTTTGCACTTCAGAGGGTGACAAAAAAGAACAGACAGCTTAATGCTACCAAACTAGGGGTGTGTCAAATCTCTCTCAAGAATGATAAACTCAATGGAGTTGTCTATTTTTAACCTCCCATTCTTTCCTTTTGGCAGACTAATCAGTGTTAGCTGAGCTGTTTCGCTGAATGAATCCAAGCGACTCTGGTGCTTTCTGAAATGAACAGTGGACCTTGCAAGAGCATTTCAAGTCTGCTTTAATGTATGAAGTCCCACTGTCAAACACAATGTCAGATGAAACCAGTTCGGAGCAGAAACCTTCTACAACAACGGTCAGTTCAGTTGCTGTTCAGGCTGGGGATGCCAGTATTGTCATAGCTGTACTTAAGGTAAGGCAGCAGCTGCTGGTATGCCTGTTCTTGTCTTTCTGCTACTTGCTGATTATTACTTCTTTTAAAGGTTCTGTGCAAATGAATAGTTAGCATAAAATGATAAGGCAAGGACACTTAATCAGTCAATATCTAGCTAATAGAGCTTTCTTGGAAGTTAACACTTGTTTCTGTTCACAATTACTCCTTGTGGCTTTTCGGTTTTTTTCAAATAGAATAAACAATTTGGCTAAAATATCTAGGCTCTTGGAGGCAAGGAGTTCCTTCTACTCTGTTTAAAAGGTAAGAGATAAATGAAGAGTGCCATGAAAATGTGTTAATAAGCGTGATGATTGCAGTTGAGACTCCTTGAATTATTTTAAACTGTACTCAGCAACAATTTTACATAAATGGTCTACCAACTCCACAAATGAAGTATTTGCTGTTAATAAGTGGTTATTTTTGGAAGCTGTAAATTCATATTCCCATGTGTTTCAGTAGAAACTCTTATGTGCGTATAGTTGTGCTTATAAGCACCTAAAGGCCTGTTTTGTGAGCTGGAATGCACGCCTACAGCTTACACAAAATTTGGCATCGGGAGTAAAGCTGGATGCGATAATGAATCCCAGGTGGAATTTATTGGCAGTTTGATTTTTCATTCTCCAGGCAACCTGGGAAACATGCTAGCCTCAGCAACTAGGGTTTGTCTGTAATGCAGAATAAGGTGATAATGAGTTAGGATGTCAGGTTATTATTCAGGATGGGAGTACCTCAGCTGTGGGAATGCTTTTTCCTATCGGTTGTCACCCTTCCTGTGAGGTGGTCTGCTGCTACAAGGGAGTAATTTCATTGCAAGGAGACTCAAGTTTAGGTGAAGTAATTTATTTTTCCCCTCTGTCCTGTAGAATCATGCTGGCTTCCAGTGACATCACTGCTTTGGTCCTTATCACCATCCTTTGGTCCCTGTTCTAAAGGCTGTTAAGTGTCCCTGCTTCTGCAATCTCTTGATATATCTATCAATTATAGATGTGCTTTAGATCTATGTGGTAGAAATAAGATTTGGGGTTATGGTTTTTGCATCTGCTGTGATATATTTGTACCTTCTGCCCGCTCCACCCACCCACCAAGTTTCATTAACTATCTGTATCATCTTCAGCTGAAAGGGGAGATGAGCTGGAGAAATGTTTTTGGTTCATTGTGATAATTTTACTCTTCATGGGCAAAACTAAAATCATAGCACTGATTGGGTAACACTAGAGTGTGGGAGTTTGTTACGTGTTTCAAAAGAAATGAAGTTTATACTGTGTTCTGTGTCTTTGTCATGTGTATGGCCCCCGAGAGCTGAGAGTCTGTGTGAATAAATAAATGAAAGAAAGCTTGTGTTTTCTGAAGGCTGTAATTGTTTACTTATTACAGTGTGGAAAATGGGTGAAGCTTCAGCTGGCTGAATCAACCCCAAATATATTAGAAATTGGCAGCAATCAGGATGAGACTAAAAAACTACTGCAAGATCATGAATTCCTCCTATCTAAGCTGAAGGTAAGATGTGATGGGACCACGAAAAATTCATCTAGTCATTATAGTTCAGGTACAACAGCTAATGTAGATGCCCGTGCCTCCTGTTGCAATGCTGTGTTTAGGTTAAATTCCTCACAGAAAAAAGTATGTTCACCCTTTGTCAGTGTAGCAGATCTTCAATGATCCTGCTGGGTCCCTTCCAATTTAGGATATTCTATGATTTTTTTGGAAGTTAGGTCTCTGCACTGGAAAAATATGCTTCTGACAGTAGCAATAAAGACACAGGTTTTTTTCTGCTTTATACAATCGGTGTCAAGTCAAATGAAAAAATCCTATAGCCCTTAGTAACTGCTAAATATAATGGAATATCAATTTATGTTTTTAATTCACCAATGTTGTGAAAAGTTTGTAACATTAAAATAGCTCATCTTCAGCTAGGAAGATTTCAGCTAAGTAACTGTCCTAAAATCAGATTATGGTGTTCTTGAGAACAGATTATGAGAACAGTGGCATTTGGACACTGAGTTACATGCTTGCATGAAAAAGCTGAATTATTTTAAATGTGTATATTTGACACTGAGAAGAGTCTGAAGGCACCTAAAAAGAGATTTTGTTTTCATGTTTTTATAGGGCAGATTCACTTTATATCTGTAGACAAATAAATTCCTCTAAAATCTGTGAAGCTCTGCACAATATCTTATCCTTTTTTTTTTGACATTACATAAACTTTAGATCTGAAAGAGGAAACCTGATTTGAATAGGATCAAGTATTTCATTCAATACCAGTGACTGTGTGCTTCCCCAATCATTAAAAATTTCCAATGCTTGTAAGGTAATTTAATACAGTATGTAGAGAATGTAGCTAATATGGTGCATGGTGTGGATTTTGAATAACGTGAAGAATAGAATTACAAAAGAAACCACACCAAACACTCCCAAACAACAAAAATCCCCCCCAAATCCTAGAAAGAGGTGGTTCTGCTCTCTTTATTTATGCAAGTGCCTCACCTTTATTGCCACTAGTGCTACATTTGGGCATTCTTGAAACAAGCTGCTGTACCTGTTTGAACAATTCAGAATTAGATGAGTTCTTACACACTGATGACAGGAAGAAGCTGATTTTTTTTTCCTTCCTAATTCTCAAAAATAAATTTTAAACAGTGGAAAAAGAAAACAATAATTTTCATCTTTGAAAGAAAAACAAATATTCAAATAACATTTTACCATCTAGTCAAATCAGGTCAGAAAATTTATTATGCATAAACAGTTAAAGAATGCTTTTCATCCAAATACAGTGGGAAAAATGCTCATTATTTCATATTTTATACCTGCAGTCCTTACAAAATCCATCATTGATTAATGAGTATTCTGTAAAAGGACTAAGTTCAGAATTACTATTTTTCCTCTATAATACAAGAGCTGTGATAATATGGGACTGCAATACCATTGTAATTCTTCCTGACTCTGCATTTTTCAGCCATGACCTTTTGTGATTTATAATAAGCTGTTAACAATTGTCAGTAATTACTTCATCTTAAATCACTAAATCCACTCATCAAAGTTTTTTCAAGATTGAATCTCAGTCTTTGAAGTATTGTTTAGAGTAATTTTTTCCACTTAGCATCTGATAATGAATTAAGCATTAGCTGTGTGAAGATGGATAAAGAGGGAGTAATGTTTCAGACTTCAACATTTATGGCCATAAAGATTTAGTTATTTATGAGAGGATAAAAATGAATTTAAAAATGTGGGCAGTAGAGGGGTTGAAAAGATCGAACAAAATTACAGTTGTTAGATGGTCTTTGTTTTGGTGGTGTCCAGTGTATGCAATTCCACTTGTTCTTTTACCCTTAGTGAGCAACATAATTTTGTAAATTTGAACATTAATTAATTATGAAATTACATGAACATTCACCCAGCTGTGGTCTTACCCTGTACAGCTTGTAGTTCTTCCATATTGGCTACAAGTTAGTATTTTCATTGACAATCTTAGTCCAACTGACTCTATCAATGATAGTCTATTGCATCCTATAACATTTATTTTTACTCTTAATTGGATCTTGGTATTTGGAATGCATTGTAAATAATCTAAAAAAAAAAAAGGTAAAAATGAAGCTGTGGTCTTATGCTCAAGTAAAACTTGTTCCAGTTATGTGCCAACATCGTGACACATTACCTCGGATTTACATAACTTTTTAAAACACTTACATGCAGTAGTGGTAATACTAATGCAGCATATGGCAAATCACAAATGTCTTGTTAGAACAGCGCATTAATAAAAATGAAGACTTCCATAAAACACATTATGAATATCCATAAAAAAGTTGTAATTCTGAATAATGATAATTGCCATATTAACTTCATTTGTTTTATGTCAGTCTGTAACTTTTCAAAGTTACAAGATTAGAAAGTTACATTATAGTGAGAAGAAAAAAAGTTGTTTTTGCTTGCATGCTGTGGGGGTTTTCTTCCTGCTGTGCTTCCTTAAAAATGAGAGGACAAAATCCTTATACTTTCTAATTTTAGAGCTAGAAATTTTTACAAGTAGAAAAAAATATAATGAAGAATTTCTCCACTTGGATCCCAAGAAAAGACAGGGTTTTGTGTATTGTGGAATTTTTCAGCCACTTGAATTTGAAATACAGCAGTGAGGCAGCTTTGAATTGTTTTATTTTTTCTCTTTTACTATTGTTTAAAAAAAAAAAAAGCAAATCAAATCCTGGCAGATACCAATACTTGATACGCATATACTTAATTTCATTGATTAATCTAATACAATTCAATACTAAACTTTTGTGCAGGACAGGAAAAAATTCTTGAATGAGTAATGATTTGATTATGAAACTAGTCCTGCTTAAGGGAAGATTTAGAGGATTAATACCAAATACATCTTTGGAATCAGTTGTGATGAACTTACCAACTTCTAGAAGATAATTTATGGAATAGTTGACCCTTCTGGTACTATGCCATGTTATTCTGTAAACTCATTCTAGGTTTTGATAACCCTTTGGCTTTTCAGTTTCATCATTATTCTCATCCCACTGTATGTATTGTAAGTTATAACCAAAATTTTCAGGCCAAATTCTTTTGTCAACTTAATGTTGAAGATTCCCAGGTGTAAGGACAGAATTTGGCGCAGTGGCCAGTGATAAGTTTATAGTACTTCTGATGCTAGAGGAAACGGAATGTAATCCAGCTCAGTATTTCAGTGAATTGTCTTTGACTAAGCAATATTAATAGGCCTTAAAAAAGCCTAAACTACCAGTTTGACGCTGAGTAAGGCAGGTGGTGCTTTAAAGGGTAATTGGAATAAACTTGTTGAAAAAGAAAACAGTAATTTCTAGACAATTTTTAAATTTCTTTTAATGGTCAGAATTACTGTAATAAAAAAAGTATGTGTACTTCAGGGCATTAGGGAAAAACATATCCAAAATAGTGTCCTTTGACAGAATGTATTCTATCACATTCATTACTGATTTACATTTGTTCCGTTAAATTTGGAAATTAGGAGCACCCTGCTACTTTAATAAAAACCAAAATACAACTTTAAAAAAGGGGCCCATTTCAAATGTTTATGGATTAGAAAACAGATGTGTTATTGTTAATAGAGTTGAAAAAATAAATGTTGAGTAGGAAAGAGTAAAACTGAGACTAAACAGAGATCATGTAAAGTGTTTACAACAACTAGTTAAAATTCCCCTCAGTAGTCTCAGCTAATATGTTGTGATTCTAAACTAATATATTCTGTTTCTGTTTTGCTAAATTAGACCATGTCAGCAGTAACAATTTTGTTGAAAACATCAACTTCTGTGATTTCATGCGAATCTCTTTCCCAACATCTGCCTTATCCTTCTGTAGGTGCCTTTCAGCGGGTTTATATGTTCTGGAAATGTAAACATATGTGTATGTACATTTTGATGTCTCATTTTTCACAATTTAAAAGGAAAAAAAGTGAGGTCAAGACCAGAAAACTTGAGAGAAAACTCCCAGGAGGTAAAACAATGTAGACTGCATTGTGCATACACATTTCTCTGCCTTTCTTCTGTTCTCCATAATTCAGTTGTTTCCAAGAGAGGCTCTACCTTGATATGATGTCTTAGTGTTTGAATCCCCCAGTACTAAAACTCATTTGGATCATTTGAAGAAAAAAAAAAAGACTGTGTGTGTGTGTGTGTGGCCATGACAATGTCAAAATCCCCACTAAGGCATTCTTGGTTTGCTTCCAAAGCTCTGGTTTTTATCATGAAAGAGGCTGTGGTAGAACCGCTAAAAAATAGAAGTAAATCTAGCCCATAAACTTAAGTTTAAAACCATCAATGTTATTAATTTGGCTCATGAACCTGAAGATTGCTCCTAATTACTTTATTTACTTCAATTCACAGAGTATAAATTGCAAAATAGTAATTTATATGCTAATAGTCAAGAAAAACAAACTAGAAAATTGCATTCTTCAAAAAGCACTAGTATAATATGCTCATTTTTTGCATTGATATCTTTTAAATAAGCTTTTCAATTATTTCAAGTAAAATATTTTCATAATGCTTATTTTTCAGTAAATTTGTTATGGAAGAAATTATTTGTTAATATCTTCTGAATTATTGGCAATTAATTGTTGAAGTGCCCAGCAGTACAATTAGCAGCAAAGTTCAGTTGCATTTTTATCATAAAGCAGAGCTGATTTTTGCAAGAGATTTGAAGGTAGACTTGAATAAATATTTCTTTCAGTGTTAGTTCAGCTCAGTCATCAATTTCAGTATTTGCATAAGCAAAATTCCTACCAAAATAGTATTTGTCTCAAAGTAGCTTTATGACTATTTTCTGAGCCTCAAGTTAAAAATTGTGTTGTATAATTTCTATAAACAAAGATTAATTTTAGCAGCATCTCAGTGAGGAGGGTAGTTTACACCTTGAAAACTCGGAGTTGCAGAATCAGTGTACAACAATCAGGAAAGGCAAAAGATAGTTTCCCCCTATAATTCCTTACTCTTTTAATGGAAGGTAAAGTACCCAAATAATGGACTGTGAACAAATTAATACAAAATGGTATTAATGTTAATTATAATATTAATTAAAATTATTGTAGCACAGCTTACATAAAAATATTTTTTTCGACCTTCAGTTACTTGCACTCTGTCTTTGCTGCAATATCAGACCCAAGTGTACCCCAAAAATGAGTGGTAGGAGAGTTGTGTGAGTGCACAGCAGCTGCATTGCCAGGCAGTGAGCATGAATGGCACAGACCTGGGGGTGTTAGCATTTGAAATGTCTTTTAAATATGTTGAAGTGATGGAATATTAGGATAAAAGCATGTCTAGTTTTATTTCAAAATATAAAGTAGTCAGCTCTTTAAAAAAACAGTCTTTGCAAAAAAATTCCAAGTGGCGCTACCTCAGATGTCACCTGTTCTTCCACAGTGTATTCAGTACAGCTGTGAAAGTAGTCTGATCATTTTGCTGAAACTAACCTCCTAGTGACAAGCAGTTTGTGTGTAAAGTTCTGAAAGTATTTTACTTCTTTTTTAACATGTCAGTATTGTCATGACAACTACTTCTTTTCATAGTTTAATATTAAGATGTTGAGTTACTGAAGAGACCATCCATATCACATGCTCATTTAATTCGTGTTGTATGAGCTACAGAGCTGGTCTAGAATGTTAAGAAAATATCATGCTGGATAATTAATGAATGCCACTACATATACAGAGTTGTTGTGCATGTAACAATTTTATGCCTCATCAAGAAAGAAACATCATAAAAACTTCCCTTACTGTTTTACCTCATCAACTTTTTATCAAGTAGTATAAAAATGGCTGGTTTAGAAGTAGCATGTATTTTTTAGATGTATTGGTAGTGTTCAACAATGGCTCTCTCAAACTGTTCTCTGTCCTTTCATGCCAATGCTATTCATGGACAAAATAAATTAAATACTCATTACTGCACTCAAAATTCTCTGGAAGAAAATATACATGTTTTATGATACATAGGAAATGAGACCTCTATATATACCTTTAACTTATGGACAGAGGCTATCAAGTAATTGCTTCTTTGTTATATTAATATTATTAAGCAGCAGCTGTGGTTATCTTATCTTGTAGTTGCCACCACTGGTATTTTATGTTTTTATTTTTTAGCTTATGGCATTCACTTTTTCCCATGAATTCAAGCTTACCTGCTAAAAGAAAATGCTTGGCATAATGAAGTTTGAAAATAATTTTACATTAAAAATATGGGTAAAGCATTTTCAGTTGTATCTAATAAGCATTCTGAAGCATACCTCATCCTACCCTGCAGTCACAGGGTGATGAACTCACATCCTTGTGTATTTCATTCATTCATCTTATTTCTTTTATTCTACGCTTTGGCCTTAAAGCTTCTACAAGATTTTCATAAGATCTTTTTTCTAGGTGACAGAAAACAAGGCAAACTTCCTTTAGATCTCTTAACCAGGATTTGTCCAACAGAGGTATACATAGCAGTACTTGGACTCTAGCCTTTTTTGGAGGTTGAAAAAGAACCAAGGCTTTGTTAGCTCTAAAGACATTGTGGATATATTTAGGAAAATGCAATATTATATAGACAACATAATTTTTATAGCTTTGTGGATATAAATATTATTGAGAGGTAATGATGTAAACCAATATAAGAAATACCAAGAAAGAGTTTAAAGAACTAGGTTAAAGACTGCAGTGAAAGAAGCATTTTCATTTTGACATTTTCATTTAGAACTTTCATGAGCTCGGCTCATTTACTTACCATTATCATTGTTTTGATGAAGCTAGGTTTTAAATTTTGTTAGTTGTACAGCCATATAATCTCTGTGGCTAGTTTATCAGACCCACTGAAAAAGTATCCTGACACCAGTATCAGCACAGTGTTTTTGATTTTGTTTACAGATTTCTTATGTTTTGCCTTTTTTTTTTTTTTTCTTCTCAGGCCTTGGAAGAGCAGGTATGGGATCTGCTGCATGAAGCAGACAAGGTTGCAGAAGGGAACAAAGAAAAGAGCCAGATTTATGATGCTATGGCAGAGACCCTTGGGGATTCATGGGATGCCCTCATCATTATGTTAGAGAAGCGACAGGCACTTCTGGAACTTACTACAGTGTTCTTTGAAAATGCTCTAGAGGTTTGTATCTAAATCAAATGACTGTTTATTTGAAGCCTCTGCCCACTGTAATTTTACGCTGTTGTGTGTTGTTCATTGTATTCCTAAAGGTTGAAGCAATTAAGAAAATAAAAATTTCCAGATGCATTCTTTTACCACCTTCCAGATAGTACAAGATGAAGCTGAACAAAAAAAACCCTGTAGACTTTAGGAAATATCTTAGTCATGATGCCTCCAAAATCTGTATTTAGAAAAATGCCAATGAAAAGTAGAACTGGGTCAAAACAAAAAATATGTAATTCAGTGGCTATAGATATTCTACAGAATATCTTTCATTCCTTATGATTAAAGTTATTTGGTGTTGAAAGAACTGAATTGTCAGGTGCCTTCACTAATGCTCACTGAAGATTAACCACTGAAGGTTTTACACCAAAATATCTCTACACCTACTGTAATTATGCAAAGTAAGCATTACTCCAGCTTGCCAATCCTTTACCTGAGACTTTAATGTACAGATGGGCACAAAAGAACAACTGCGTGACCCCTGTTTACCCATTTCTCTGTATCTCTTATCCTAATTCACTGATCCCCACAGGTAGCTAAAGCAGTGAGGGATTCCATGCCCTGCAGGTGTGTGCTAACTCTGTGTAGCCTAAGATTGAACTGTCCTCACATCCTGTAGCCTTGGAGAGAATTAATAATTCTCCCTGATAATTAATAATTCTCCCTGATAATTATTTTTCTACATTAGCCCAGTGCCATCCCTAAATTACAGAAGGAACTGTGGTACTGCTAATTGTCCTAAGAACTCCAAGGTGATCTTTAAGGTCCCATCCAACCCAAGCCATTCTGTGATTCTGTTGTGTCGTGGTAATGTTTGTTATACAAAGAAATTAGTACAGAGTTGGCGTAAGGCTTTGTAGGAAAGATGATTCACAAAGTGACAAACTGTAATTACAGATTATGTCAACTAAAATTTGGGTTCCTTTTATCAATCACTACCTCAAAAAAAAGCAAACCAGAAGGTGTATAGAGACCACAAAGCATCTGTATCTAGAGGTCACTAAAAATGCTGTTTTCCAAGAATTTACAAATTCTCATGAACTTTCCCAATAATACAGAGATTATGATGGAGTTATGCTTCTTCCTACCCTATGTTTTCTTAATGCAGTTTGCTGTTAAAATTGACCAAGTTGAAGATTTCCTGAAAAATGCTCAAGAGTTTAACAATATTGACTCTTTGAGAGAACTTCTTCTGCAACAAGACCATCATACAAAAGGTACAAAAAGTATTCCACTCCTGATAGTATGTCATTGTGCACTGACTCCTTGAAGGATAATTTTACTCTTTCTGGGCATATTTAAAAAAAACCATAAATTAGGACAAATAAGAATTTCTATTTGGAAAAATATAATGGTGAAATAGCTCTTTAGCAGGCTTCCTGAAAGATACGAAACTCTTGTTTTCAAGCTAGCTCTCTCATGGTTCCATCTTTGCTGCTGCAGACAGCCAGTGTTAAGCTTGTATTCTGATTTCAAGGCAGTCCAGATCAGGTGAGCTGCTGAGAAACCAAACGGACTTTTAGTGCTGATTTGCAACAGGTTCTAAAACCATCTTTCTGTTCCATGAGAAAGTTTATCCAAGGCATCGTTGCTACCAATGAATTAGCATTTTTCTATGGAAAAATTTCCACTAGAAAATTTCCAATCAGTTCTAGTAAAAAGCCCCTGCAAAGTCCTACAGTTTCTTGGGAATGGCCAGGGGAGTACTTTGCCCACTGCTTTTCTGTGCCCAAGGAGGGGGGGTTGAAGCAGAAGTGTTAAGTGAGGGTGGGAACTATGAGACAGAGGTGGCAATTAGCCAGTTTCAGAATCTTTCTGCCTACAATGGTTCCCTGCATTTTGCTTCTGCTTTTGAGGAGTGGGGTTGTTTCACTTCTCCATTGACTTGCCTGATCTGTTCCAAGAGGTATTGCAGCTGCAACTGTAACACTCTTGGACAAAAAGGTGCTTTCTCCCCTTCCACAATTTTCTTGCACATATGTTTGCCCATAAAAATTCTTCCGTGCAAATTCTTTTTTTTATTCGAGCTTTCATGTGAAGCACCTTCTATCATATTGTGGTACTCTGAATTCAAAAAGGGGAAAAAAGTTTTTAGAACCAATCTCATTGTGTGGCTACTTCACGCAGCTTTGCAATTCCATATTGTTCTGCATTTTTTATGTCTTAAGACTCCTTCTTTGAAATTTTAATCACACTTTGCTGTATCATTACTAACAATTGGCAGAATATCAATTATGCTTTATTATCCACTAGTGGAACACTAGCTTAAATATTTTTAGCTACCTTGAACACCAGGTATTCTTCTCAGGAGACTGAATAGAAAACTGAACTCAGATAACTCTAATATATAAAATATAGAATAATAATAATAAAAAATAAATATAATAAAAATAAAAATAATAGAAAAATAAAAATATAATATAAAGATAATATAAAAAAAAAATATAAATATATAAATATAGAATAATATATAAAAAGGTATAAAAAATAAAATATAAAAAAAAAAAAATAAATAATAAAAAAAAAATAATAAAAAAAAATAAATAAAATAAATATAGGGTTTGGGTCTTACAAATTGATCTTCATGGGAGCAAAGTGGTCACTGTATAGCAATTTTAACCTGAAGTATCTGGCAGTAATTTACTGCTGAAAAGAGGGTCTATAACTGTAAGAATCAGATGAAATGGTTTGCCAGAGAAAAACTGCTTTGATAGTGATAAGCCTTTCCTCAGATGAAGGAAAATGGTTGCAACTGATTGACTTCTTATTCTATCTTAATCACGTCAAATTTGGAAAACTGATATTGAGCTATTTGATAAAAAACAGTGTTTGTATTGCTTTCTACGAGAAGGATACTATCTACCCACTCCAAAGTAAGGTGGCTGAAAATACAACCCTTTACAAAGTATTGGCTCAACCAGAATGTGATGAGTAGTTTATCACAAATGCTTATCGTTTTGGGAAAAAAAAGAAAAGTTTTGAAACAGCTGCATTTCAAAAAGGTGAAAAATATGAAATATCCTTGTTTATCCATTTCTATGTGTATTCAATTTTGGATGGAATGAAATGGAACATTTCTGATTAATACCATCTTTCTGAAAGGCAAGAATTAAAATGGACAAGCTTGCTGCAGTGAGCTCATGAGAACTAATCTCTCTTGTTAGCCCTTGGTGACTGGAGAAGTGGAGGCATCCCACGCTTTTTCTCTAGGTGTTCTACATGAAAGGTGGAGATTTAGGGTGCTTTGCCTTGAGTTACATGCATTCAGGTGGGAAGATGAATGTTTCAGAGGGTTGCTTCCAATTGCTTTACTCGCAGCTCCTTGCTAACATTCCTTTCTTTATACTTTTCTTCATGTCTACTTCACCACCTGTTTTGGTTTGACTCCCCTTCTTCCTTATTCCATACATAACAATTTCTCTTTTTCATTTGAAAGTCTTAGGAATACTTTAATTGTCCAATGAATACTTAGGAATACTGATCATTGTCCATTCAGTAGGTTTTGTACTATGTGACTTTAAGGACACATGATTAGTAGGTCATTAAAGTGTACTAGTCCACTGAATTTTAACCTTGAATGTGTCTAGGTAGAGATTATAGAAAGCAAGAGTTCCTGATACTCCTGGCTTATTTATAACAGCCTTCAGGTACGAGAACATTTTCTCTCAACTGTTGTGAGAGACAAAAAGATCTAAACTTAGCTTGCATCACTAATGAAAAACTACAGAGGCTACTGACCCACATAAAAAGCAGGGTAGGAATTTCCATTTCAGCTTACCTGAGGATTGGGAAACCATCATAAAGAACTCAGGTTTTAGAAAGCAATAGTACTTCTGGGTTTTGTCTTGATGACATACAGTACACCATTATATATGGGTATATATGTTATATGTACCATTGTAGGTATGTATATGTATACACCATTTTACCTTTGTAGGTTTATATGAGAGCTGTCCTAATTGAAATATCTTAGTATATATACACCTTTATGTTGTAAGCATTTATGTTCATGCAATACGTGAAAATATTTTGCAGTCATGTATGCAAGTAGATAGTTCGAAAAATACTTGAGTATTATTTGAAATATGCCACTAGAATCACAAAACACACTGGGTTTTTTTTCCTATGAAATTCTGTTCTTACAGAACTTTTGGAGAAGTCATTTGCACTTTTAAACAAAAGCCAAGAGCTAACTGAATTCATAGAAGAATTCAAGTGTGAGGGGCCAAATGCAAATCCGGAGATGATTCAGGGAGCCCACAGCAGCTGCTTGAAAATTGACAATCTCCTTGAAATGCTACAAGACAGGAGACGGCACCTGAACAAATTTCTTAAACATCAGCGCCAAGGACTGGAGCAAGTTCTGCAAATTTGTTTGTGGCACCAACAAGAGAACCAGGTAAGGGAAATCACAGTAAAAAAAAAACACCGAACAACTGTTTCACAGTACAAAGAGAATAGGAGCTTCAATATATTTATTAGGCCAATATCTCTGGGCCACTTCTGTTTGATGAGATCCTAACTTTTGAATGTTTGACTTTGTAACTATAGCTTCCTCAGAGTGTATTTTAATATAACTGTAACATCATCTAATGCAGTATTTCCATTATGTGGTTTGCTCCTCTAAGTTATCAAATTCAGAGTAGGTGTGTCAAAATACACGGTGGAGGCCGCCCACGTTCAAACTGCC